>NC_051850.1:92547814-93797814 GCF_905115235.1 Hermetia illucens
ACCGGATTCCAAAACTTGATTCTGGTCCCACCATTGTGGATCCAGACTCTCGGCGAGCCAGTCTGTCAGGCTCCTCATTATTTGCGATGTTTGAGAACTCCGGCAACCACATCAGTGGGCCAAGTTTCAGCAGCACGTGATGAAAACTCCACACCAGTTGGCTTGATATGTCGCAGCCGTTTAGTGTTCATAATGCAGCCCGACTGCCGGAACAGATTCGAATGTTGCAACTCTCCATTTTTGTCGTAGACATTCTTCTGTTGCCACTGAAATGGTATATATCTCCGCCTGGAATATGATCGTCATGTTTCCATAATCGGATTCTCCGAGAAGACCCTACGCCCGATCCGCCTTCCATGACTGACCCGGCGGTGAAGATTATCAAGTCTGTAATCTGAAAAGACTTATGGTCAATTATTGACCATTCCTCTCTTTTGGCGATTAAGACAAGGTACGCCTTTTCAAAGACGAATCTGGCCTTTGGATCTGCGTTAGCAGCTTTCTGCTGTTAGAAAAGTTCAGTCTCGGCCACCAGACGATGCATGCATACATCAAAATGGGTTTTATTATAGATGTATACATTCAATGTATCCGTTTTGATGAAAGTCAAATTTGCAGGATTTCTGATATTGTTCCCGGATATGGTGCTCCTACGTTAACTTGGAGTCGAAATGAATTCCTAAATACTTGACTGTGTGCCAGCTGGATTTCCGCCCCTGCTAAGGCGTTAGACTGATCGGTCGGAAGCTTTTTGCGTCCATGGAGGTGCTTTTCCCTGGTTTGGGAATAAATATCACCTTAACATCACACCAGTTATTTGAATATAAGCGTGTGCTAGGCATGCACGATATATATTGCGAATATGTAGATCCAGGGCATGCATTCTCTCTATTACTAGCACAGAAATGATGCCATTTGGACCTGCAGACTTGTATCTATGGAACGAGTTAAATGCCCATTTTACTGGCTCCAGTGGTACTACTTTGCATGCTTGATTCCAGTCTCTCCGTTGAGAATTGTATGCACTTGTCGGCCCGGATATGATATTTTGGATGCTGTCTGGAAAGTGCACTTCAAGCAAATCGTTTGCCGTCTTGTTATTGCTTTCTTTATACCTTCCGCTCTGTAAACGTAAATAACCCAACTTCTTTCTACGTTCTTTAACAAGGATCCGCTTCAGCTTTGAGGTACCTCAAGAGAGTTAGTCTCTTCGAAAAAGCGATCACATGCTCTTCTTTAGAGCCTTCTGTTCCTTTTTATAGCGATTCCAGCCAGTGGCTGAATCACACTTCATAGCACGATTGAGGAGCATCCTTGTCATTCTCCTGTGTTTTGCCAAATCCGAGTTCCGTTAATTAAAAGCATTTTTATTTTCTAAAATGAAGTTAGAATATCAATAAAAAATGTGCGAATTTTCAAGAAAATCAATAAATATTTGCTATACATATTTTTTCTGTTTTATACGTCTTTAGGCGCACGTAACAGGGTGCGGTGATTAGCGTGCCACCCCTGTATATATAAATTTGTTAGGAATCGATTGGAACCTTCGTTAAGTTCATCTTATAATCATGAAATTTCGCAGTAATATAGGCTATAATATAGAGCATGACTCTACCAAGTTTATTGGGAATGGGACTACAAAATTCTAATAGGTCTAATAACTAACTAACAAGCTGAATCTCAGTAATACACTGCACTGAATAGTGTAACATACTAAGTACACTAAGTAGTGTTTAACCACGAGCTCGGTGCAGACGGGGCAAATGTGTACATTCAAATATTGTTACATAAGAAATACACAAAGCCTTTCATACCAGAAGTGTCAAGCCATTTTAACCCCCAACTGGACAATGACCCCAAGTACACTTTTTCCTTGGCACGAAAGTGATTATTGTATGTCCCCCGCCAACCCCTTAAGCCTCCCCAGTTGATAACCGGAAGGCACTGAAGGAACCTGGGAACGAAATTATTAATTAGATGTGATTCGATACCTTTCTAATTCGATACATCATTTTCTTATAGCTGTTTGCATAAATAACATTAAAATTAAAATTCAATTCGGCTATGCCAATACTTTTGTTGTACATAGTTGTATTCCTTTCCCTTGCTTTACTTGTGTGATCTCTATAACGTGGGGATTAATGTTTTGGTCTTTTCATTGTATCGTCTCATATGTGTTTAAATGTGCGTTCTTCAACTTTCTCTCTCCGAGAACAATTTTTCCTAGTGTACCAACAATATTGGTAACCGTATTGCATGATATACATGGTCCACGAGGGGTGAAAATCCCTTCTACTTAATTGAACCTTAGCACGATCATATGTAAGTACCATATAGTATCTTTTTCTCACATTTTTCGCTACCATATTCTTTTCGTTTCCAACAACACTGATCAAGACATTAGTTCCTAAGGGTCTCTCATCGTGGAGTTTTTTGGTTACTGTTACCCCTGGTGGTACATTAACGGCCACATCTCATCCCCAAGAAGCTTTCTTCGCTGTGCCTTTCAGTTTCGAGTCTCCCCTATTATGAAAGTGGCTGTACTCTCCTTTCTGGCTGACCGTGACGTAGACAATAAGTGCACCGAAGTGGAGAGCAGTCTTCCACAGATTTCTCCGTGAGGGAACATGAGTCTGGTGAAGCCTCCAAAGCTAATATTTCGGCCACGACTAGGTTGCTCAAAGCAATAGGGGGTTTAAAATCTTTCCATATTTCTTATTTAGACACTCTTGGTGGAGTAGTAAACTACTAAAAACTACTCCACCATGACAACGAGGAGCGTTCAACACATGACGCCGATTCGTGCGAGATTTCCAACGATATAAGCTGGGCATTCTGGGACTATGTGAGATGATAGGACCCTAAAAGTACGCCCCTCACTTGCGAGATTTCCAACGATATAAGCTGGGCATCCTGGGACTAATCAATGTAAGATGATATGACCTTAAAAGTACGCCGTTCCTTCCCGGACTGCGGAAAGCCTAGTGGTAGAAGACGTGACTCAGACTTGCCGATGACAACCGCAACGCTTTTATGACCTGGGGGCCGATTCCTGATGGAATCTTAACTGTTCGATTTCGGACCAAGTTAACGAGCATCGTGATGGGTGATCGGAATGCTGGCACTCATGAAAACAAAACTGTCAAAATTAATTTACCGCGTGAAATACTAAGGAGGACAATGAAATTGTTATTTCGTGTCTTTCTGCACAAATAACTCCAGGAAAACCCCGCAGAAAGCTTTTTTGGCTGTTCCGAAAAGCGATTTTCGGAACAAATGGGTCGCCATCATCCGACGGAATCGAGTTTCTTTGGAGTCAGGTGTAAATTGTGAGGATCATTTCAATGTGAGTTAACATTTTTCAAACTTTAACTCCAATCTTAACTGATAATATACAATTGAAGAGAAGAGATACTGCAGAATACTCAACGTGGCCAAGGTGCCAGTCAATCTTTCAGAAACCTACGTTTTATTGCCGTTATTGCTTGTTATCATTACTGCCGAAACGTCACGTAACTTGAAGGATTGTCCATTCACGCATCAATTTCCCACTTTCCTGTTAAAAACTGATTGACTACTTGAAAAGTAACAAATAGCAAACACTAAACCGGATGCCTTCACGTAGATGAGATTCAAATTGTTCGCTCGATGACGTCACCGCAATTTCTTTTCCGCTTTGTGAGAATTCAATTTTCAAACCATTATAATTAACAAATGAGCGTTCCAAATTGGTTTTTTTAACGGATATGCTATTTTGGCCGGTGAAACTACTATTTCGGCGTGAAAAACAGATAGTGATTTTCTAATGTGGGGAGTCTATTGAAGGGATGTTTAGATGCCTCCTGCTATCGCAACGAGAATGGCTAAAATTATCCTGGAAAGGCAGCAAAGCATGATAAACAGAGAGCAGACTTATGTATCAACCATATTAACACGCTTCGAAGCACGTTCACTACACTGCTCTCTTCTCCTTTTTAACAAAAAATTTTAGGAACAGAGATCCTCTTGTTTCTTTTGTTGTCCTATTTACTAGCTGCTTAATCACCCATACAATGTAAGTCTCTCGATATCGCAATGAAACGACAACTTACAATCTTGTGGTTTAAGATTGGTTAAATACTTTTTTAATTGATCAATAATGTTTAATACTTGGTCTTCCTTCAGCTACATCTAATTACAACTAATAAAACAAATATTACTTGTCCACAAGTTTATTATATATATATACAGAAAAAACGCAGATAATTTAACAAAAGTCAACGCTAAATGTGCGACGTGTGTGAAAGTTTATTTCAAGGTGAAGTAAATTTCCTAGCAACAGAATTTCCACTGAGCACTCCAGTATTGTACTCTATATCTCCACTATATGTAAGTTTGCACTTCTAGGGTGGATTCAAGGAGGGTTTCGAACAAACATCTAAAATAGAGTGATATATTATTAATTTGATTTGACCATTACCGGTTTTCGGTAGGGTTATCACTGAGAGCGGGTCCTCGCTTTAAGTGTTAAGTGTTACTGCCAAAACTAACTACTTCGGAAAGTTCTATTTAAGCTCTTACATTCCATTTGAAGCGGAGTACATTACTCTATTTGGAGAAAGTCACACCCTCTGCGCGAAATAACTCAAACTTACGATACGATACGATCCATTACTTTCGTTGGTATTCATAGTTCTAACCCCCCCATCAAATTTTGTATAAATTCTTTTACATATGTATGCATATTACAAGTGAGAGGCAGGCGGACAGACAATTCCAAAGTAACTATTTTCAAAGATGAGGAAAAATTGTATTAAAGGGTTCTGATTAAGAATTTAAAATAAATTTAAATTGAGCAAGTCAAATTCATTCATTCAATGATATCTGTCAATGATGAAATGAAGGGGCCGTAATCATCAGATTGTTGCCAGCGCTTAGTGGAAAAAACATAAAGCAAACGCCTAGAATATTGCTTTGATGGTACATAGTAAAAATATAGTCGCGGTTGATTGAAAGGTTCAATCATATCATATTTTAGGATTGTTAATATCGTCGTTTAGACTAAAATCGATTACGAGAATGGAAGTGGAATAGGAACATAGATTTAGATAAACTCATTAGGACATCAAAAACCTATCGGGCTCATACTTCATACGAATGTTGAAGGTAATAAAGATCTTTATTATCACCTTGAAAACAGTTTTAAACTAGTATAACCATGCCAAAAGTTCGCCAGGAATAGCCTTTGGTTCCTTCGGTGATTTTCTCTTTTTCGTGCTATTTTTGGCGTGCCATCCGCTGCATTGTTGAAAGTTTCAACGTCTCGTTACAAGTAATTAATGAATGAATGTGACCTTTGCTAGATCTTTCAGATTTTTTGGTGCGACTCCAGCGGCGATGCGCTTTATACCCAAAACATTAACCACGATCTTCCGAGTCGATAGTCCATAGGAGATGTTTAGAGTGTCTGCTGCCTTTGCAATACCAACACAACCTTCACTGAATATTTTACGCCAGTCAAATATTTGTGTTCTTAGTAGAGTAGGCCTCTCAAATATTTCTGCGATATTTTCAATATTCCACTACCGTAATTTCATTGGAAGCAGCTTTAGTAAGCCGAGCCGGGCGGTCTGGTCCCCTATGGGCCAGTGCCCTGTGCAGACTGCCGTAATCTTGAATGCATTTGCACGCGTCTGGCACAGGAGCTCTCATGATCGGGCTATGTAATAAGCGGGCCTTCGCCATTTATGGCCCGCGGCCTGTAAGTAGTGCGAGTAGACTCCGCCCTTGACAGCCACCAGCGAGACACCGACTGAAGAGTTGCCAATAGCAGAACCCCGCCTGGAAAATCCGTCAACCCGCTCATTCTCCTCTATTTTCCTATGCCCGGGAACTCAGAGGAAGATGACCTTCAGTGTGCCGTCCAGACTGTTCAGCGCCTCTCTGCACTACCCCTCAGCCGGAGACCCCATTTCTTTGCAAAGGTTCTATTGTAGGCATAGAAGGCTATACAAGCCTTCTCAACCCTCAATTCTATGTTCACTCTCCAATTTAGTTTCGGATCCAGGATTATACCCAAATACTTTATATTGGAGGAACGAACCATTCTTTGTTCATTCAACCGTGGTAGGTGGAATTCAGGTATCCTTTTCTTGGTGATGAATAGCATCATTTCCGTTTTGGTTGGGTTTATGCCGAGTCCGCATCTTGCGGCCTAGAGGCACACCTTTTGCAATGACCCTTCCACTATGTCGCTCATTATGAACGGAAACATCCTTGACACTAATATCACCAAGTCGTGGGCATACGTCACTAACTTCACCCCACTGTTGTCCAATATTCTTAAAAGTTCGTCCATTACTATTAACCAGAGCACCGGAGAGATGGCGCCATCCTGGGGCGTGCCTCTGTTCACAGTTCTGATCAAGTGGTTGCCTCTCAAATTCGGCTGGATTATCCTGGTGCTTAGCATGGATATAATCCAATCCGTAAGATACCCTTCCAATTCAATACTGGTTAAGGCTTCCTTGATGGCGTTAGTACTAACGCTGATGAAAGCTCCCTCTGTATCCAAGAAGGCAGCTAGGGTATACTGCTTGTACTGCAGTGACTGCTCATCCATGTCAGTTACCTCGTGGAGAGCGGTTTCTGTGGATTTTCCTTTGAAGTAGGCATGCTGGGACTTAGAGAAAGGCGTTCTCTCCATAATCGTCCTTAAGAGAATGTCCAGTACACGCTCTAGGGTTTTCCGTACGAAAGAGGTGAGGCTGATTGGTCGAACGTCCTTCGTGGACTCATGACCGCGCCTGCCCGCTTTCGGTATGAAAACCACTCGTGCGTGCGTCCACTCCAGGACTGTGGTATGTATCCTAAAGAGATGCAGTTCCGGTAAATCTCAACAAGCCACGGCACAACCCTTTCCTTCTGCTTCTGTAGCATGACTGGCATTATGCCCGGAAATTGATATGCGGAGAAGTCCAACCGATCTTATCCTCAGTAATTATCGATTTCGAGCAAACTCGTTCAATTTGTTTAAAGAAAGAGCATTATTTCACCGCGAAAACCCACCAGTTCTATCACGCATTCGGATTCGGTGCAGCAAAATTGCTCGAGCAATACTGTACACAATAGCATTTCCGTCACGAAGCAAATATTTTGTTAATCGTTATCAGAAAAATAAATTATTTTGGTGGTTGATCAACGCTACTACATAAAATTTTATGATCAAGATAATGGGAAAACAATAATTATCGGAAAACCGCGCGTTGTACAACTATAGGGCCACTTCCAAAAACAACAAATTTATCGATGAAAAATCCAAACTAATAACTAATAGATACTTGCTAATAACCTTTGAGCTTTTCAGAATGGCTAACAAAATTGAAAAGGCGGTTTCTTACACTATCAATGAGGTTTTGCGTAATGTAGGGTTTGCTGGCATTCCGCGTTAGAAATAACGCTATCGTAAGGCAACTCCAGTGATGTAATATATGCTGTTGTTGCGACGAAAAATGAACACTTGAAAGCTCTCCATTAGTTTTATGCCTGGCTAACAAACAGGACCTGGCAGATAGATTCTGCCCAAATGATTTTTGAATTGCCATTAAAATTTCTTTTTAATAAACATAACTTTTGATTCCGCATGAAAATAATTTCTCAGTTTTTGATATAGTCCGCGTCATTTTTCGGAAAAGGTGATATTCCGAAAGAGCAATGTGTGGGCTGTATAGTGGGTGGGATAGCACACAACACTTTAATGCTTTCAACGTTTTTTTGGCAGGTTTGGCAACATGTGAGCGAGCATTATCATGTTGAAAAATCACCTTGTCATTTCCTTTGGCATATTCTGACCGTTTTATCTTCAACGTTCGACTCAAATTTATCAGTTACAGTTGGTAATGGTCCCCTGCGATAACTTCGTTTGGATGGAGCAGTTCGCCTTCTCACATGACACCCTTCTGATCCCACCAAATTCATGAATCTTCGGCTCTGCTGTCGATGTTGATACTTGTCCGGGATAATCATATGATTTTTTCCGTTTGGGATTGTCGTAGTGGATTCACTTTTCATCACCAGTAATGATGCGAGGCAAAATGCTCTTTCTTTTTGCTATTGAAGCAGCTGTTCACAGTGAAAACGCCTTTCCACGTCTTTCATTTCAGCTCGAATGGTATCCAAATTAATACTTATGAAACGCACTCTAGCTGCAACTAATCCGATTTGAAGTTAAGAATTTTGTATGAGCAGATAAAGTATTCACTGTACAAATGAGGAGAGCTTCTACGAGGAACATGGCATAAAAGAGAGGATCGCAATGCCTTAAATATAAATGCAAATGACTCCAGAGGAAAAAAGTTTTCATGCAGTGCGCAATTTTTAGCATCTAGCCAGACCAAATGTGAGATTCAGCATCCTCTTCAAGTCCACCCGATAGGGTCTGGTAAGTAGTTCATCCGTTCTTTGCAAGAAAAATTGTGAACTCTTAGTCACGTTCCAGAGAAGAATCCTACGAGGATTTTGTTACCTCCATAGGAGAATGGTCAACTCCGCAGTCTACATAATGATGAAATTTATAACCGATATGATTATCGACTTGGAGATAAAATCCGACTCAACCAGTTGCGGCGCGCGGGACACCTAATCCATATGATTGAGGCTGATACAACCAGGAAAGTCTATAAGAGCAACAGCTATGATGAAAAGACCCCAAAGAACTTTTAGGAATATCGAATTGGTGGACCTCAGCGCAAACCCGAGATGTCTCTTGTTTCTTACTAAGGCAGACCTAGACCAAATAGCGGTTGTTGTTGATGGTGTGGTCATAACAACAGATTCACTGCATTTTTGTATGCTGGTCGATAAACGCGGCTAAACCCTTTGTCATGGAATTTGGTGCAAATATGACAAATCTAAAGGGAAATCTCTAGACACGTCATTGAGGAGTTGGGTACTTAGGGGCGAAAATGTCATATTTAAAATTCTGAAAAGTCCCCTATCAAAAAAATATTGCACCCTCCATTCACATTAAGCCCACCCTTAAACTTAACACAAAATGGTGCCACTTGCTGTATGTAAAGGGAACAACAGACCACATCCTCCTACCAATTTTCGTGACAATCGTTCCAGCGGTTTTCGAATAAATAGAGTGTGGCAGACAGACATCGATTCGATTCTAATAAGGTTTTGTTTCACACAAAAACCGTCACACTGTACTGCAAAAGTATTGATTGATTTTTGGCAAAACGAGATTAGCGACGGCTATCGGGAGCGAGTCTGACATTGTGCCAAGGTGTCCAATGAACTGACTAAGGAAGAACTAAAGCAGGATATTGCAGAAGATTGAGGGCAGGTTGCACCCAGTTAGCAAATAGAAAAAGAAGATGTGTTATACATTGAAGAAAAGTCAAGAGTCCAGGGGAAAAACGATGAGAATTCACTTTTGGTCGATTTTAAGCTAGTGACGCAAACTGTTAGCTTAAGAGATATACTTTTCCTGCAACAAACGGGAAAGATTCCATGGGAATTCTAATCAAATGGCCCGAAGTGCTGGGGAAAGGCGATGAGGGTCCGAAACTGGTCTCAACTGCTGCTGTAAAAGGTTTAAATGTTTCAGGTTTGTTGATTAAAAACAAGCAAAACATATTATTTCCGAATAATAATAAAATGCAATAGTATGATGGGCCAAATCAATATTGTCATTTAAAAGCCATCGGCCTCACAATGGAGATGAAATGAACCACGCGAGTACGTTTTTTCAGTTCCCCGTGTACAAATTGTTAGTCTTTCAAGTGTCGAGTCCTCCCCTTTCTCGGAGTTAGGCAAACTTCTCAGCTTCAAACGTGTACAATCCGCAGCCCAATGGGACGCCCGAAAGATGGCACAGAACGCTGACAGCCGCTATAGTGGCCCAAAGCGACCATTCTTGATCGTAGGTCCTACAATCATGTGTACATGGTACTTGGCATCTGCACAGCTAATCACGAAGAATTTGCTGCAAGTCCCGCGGGTATATGGGGAGAACTTGAGACTTCGCAGCAACCCTGTAGTCGATACTGGGTCGAGCCTTAACACCCACAGTGCGGAAACTGCGGCCGTCACAACCTGCCGACAACGCCATATATGCCCAGGGTTCTCGGCACTAGCAGGTACGCCTTAGTTAATACAAGATCTCCTAGAAGACTCTTCAGCCACCTTACGAGGTGCTCGAGCGAGGCGCACACCATTTTAGCTTCAACGTCGGAAGCAAGCTCAAGAGGGTATCCCTGCCGCGGCTAAAGATTTTATTCCCAGAAATAGCGCAGCTAGGAAGAGGAGGTTCCATTTTGACGTGGTTCCTCACTGAGACTCCTTTGGTTTCAGTTGAGGGTAAAGTGCTGTAGTGGGACGGGGAACTTGCGGGATGAACGCACTCAATTCTGGACGCTCTAAAAAGATTCGATTGGCTATGACTTCATCCAAAAAAAAAAAACATAATCTTTGACAGTTGAGGCAAATAATATACTCCGAGGAAAAGCCATCCATGGTCTGCGCATATGTATAGTACAGTTCACCGCATTGCCTCCGACACTGCATTGTAATGGACCGTTGCGGTCCTGTATAAAGTGCTCTAACACACTTCAAGACCCTGATCAAATTGGATTGTTGCGCCAACTATTATTATTATATATATACCTCGAAAATGATAATTTCTGTCATCGACCCATTCTCGGAAACCTGCCAACCGAAAATTCCTAACAAAATCCTGAAGCTGTCTCTTTATGGTGAATTAATTAATAATAGTATATTATTGTTTTCGGGAAATTGAGTAGAAACCGCCTTAAGTCCTAATTATCCTAAAGTCTTAAAAATTTGTAGTAATATAGACGAAGTATGAAGCAAGATATCGTTTGGTCAAAATCGTACTATTACTGACAAAGTAAATTTGTCCCCTCTGTATAAATTTACTGAAATCAAAACATTAAATATCAATATCACATTAGAGTTAGTAGTATGCCATGCTAAATGCATATATGTATATTACCAGAACGGAGTAGTTCTGCACCCAAATATATTTACATGAGGAACACACAAAACCTGTCATACCTAAAGTGTCGAGCTTCTGGTTTTCTACTTGTTATTATAGAAGATAAGAATGCAGAAAGAGGACTTCAGATGAAAGACAAAAACTCCGCGGGGCAACCACTACAAAAAACTCGACGCTTTACTCTTTGACAGTTTATCAAAAGCCATACCAAAATTTGGCGAAACGTAGGGAGTGGCCAATCAAAAGTTCGAAGTAGTTAACGTAGATTGCACGCACATCTTTTTTTCATACTCAGACATTCCTTAAAAAATTTTCTGAATTTCTTGGAAGCAACAGAGCATCTGAAAATCGGGATATTGAAGGAGGTAGAACACCATCTAAGTCGTAAGAAAGCGCCACCGTTCCAATATGGAAAAAGAAAAATAATCCAGCAGAATGTTTACATTACCGTTCTATTCGGTTACTGTCTCATACCATGAGGAGTTTTGAGCGGATTCTTGACAACCGTATTCATGACTTCGGTCATATAACCGTGAATCAAGCCTGGTTTGTCAAGGACTGCGGAACTACTAACACAATACACGCCGGCAGTTACTCATGGAGAAACACCGTGAGAAGCATCGGCCTCTTTACATTGCGTGTGCCACAAAAACTCATCTAATGCTCTTTACGTCAACACCTAGTACCAGAAGAACTCGAACGCTGGGTTAGATTGCCCTACCACGATCGAAAAAGTAAAGTGCAAAGGGTGGCGAGCATTTCAAAATCGCTTTGCGTCTCTGTCGAAGTCGATCAAAGAAGCGCCCTCTCACGACTACTCTTTGTTTTTGTTATGGACACTGTCACACGGGACATACAACAGCCAGCGCTCTCTACACTGCTTTATGCAGATGATGTTTTCCTGGTGTGCCATAGAAAAGTTCATATCGGGCAATTTGTTCAAAAAATGAATGACCGCCTCATGCAATACGGTCTCAGGTTGAACCTGAATAAAACTGAATTTCTGACGACCGATCCTAATGAAAGAGGCACTATCACTGTCATCGACAGGACCAGCCCAGAGTTGAGTAATTTAAATATCTCGGGTCAATGCCAAGTCAATGCGATTTAAATTGCTTCAAGCATCATCACGACCTGGATGAAGTAACGTTCCACAACTGCTGTTTTCTGTGAACGTTTCAAATCTAAAATTTAGCATAGTGTCGCCCACCCTGATCGTAGGTCGGCCAAAGAAACAGTGGCTTGGTACGCTAGATGGTAATCTGAAAGCCTCGCGACTGCATCCCAATCAGACCTTTGACATAACAAAAACGTGCAAACGCTTCTGAAAAAGGCCAAGACTGAAGAAGGAGGTCCAACATATCTACATCTATTGATGATAGTAAGAGCAAGGGAAATCTGTTGCTCACATTTTCGGAAGAGGATTTATAATCATCACGGCCAGAACCGACAATAATATCAATTCTGCCGACAATGGCAGATTCAGAAGAGAGGTGCAAGGTTTACAAGTTGAACAAGGATAAACTATATCACAAAATGAGGAGATAAAGGGACAGAAGGAAAATTATGAAAAATTATCTTGAATCTCGCAGACTGACTGCGTACAGTAAGAAATTGGATGAATGAAAGTTTTCGTTAGTAACGCGAAAACAGGAGCAGGAGCTACAATGTGTGACTAGTATAGCTTTATTTTCCTTTGGCCAAGTGGATCTGCAAAGATCGTCAAATATTGGTAGTACCCATGCTGCATAAGGTTCAACTGATTTTCATCACCGCAGCTTAAATTTACGTCTGGTGCACAGAGGACCACATTTCTATGAGAGCTAGATAAGGTATTCGAGAGAGGTAGGACAGTATAGCTTCATTCTGCCTTGTTTGGACTAGAAGCAATTGGATGAATAAAATATCTCAACCATTCAAACGCAAGTAATTATTGCGTTCTTCTTTTTCAACTAATTCATGATGAAACATTCGATACTTGTTCGGACAAAAGAATTCAAGGAATGCCACAAGACAATTTTTCGCTTTTATTACTTCTAGATTTGAAGAGCGAAAACTCGTATTCTATCAAATTAAATGGAAAATATATTAAAATAATCGCAACAATTTGGCAACTGGTTATTTTTAAACCACATTAATTTCCACTAGTTTTTCTATTCGGACTTGTGCTGGCTTGGATCTCTACAGTTGGGTGTTTATTTATTTTCCTCATTTTTTTTAACATTTTCGGTGTAGCACGAGGCACACAATTAACCCAGGAACACTCTAAAATTTGCTTCAAATGTCCCGACCTTCAGGCGGTTATTCAATCAATTTGCATAATACTGGCTTGAGGATATGGCACAAAACAGATATTGTGAGCTCCCGATGGGAAGCAGCGATCCATGTGGCTAAACTCCCTCGGGCGGGGCACCCTGACCATAAGGTCACTGGCTCTCCACTAATATCATTCAAGACATGAGACGTAAAGGACGCAGCGTGCATTTTTAGAAGGATGGGAGGAGCACTTGTTTTGTGGAACTCTCCGAGCACGTTCCAAAATCGTGGCCACGCGTATCTTGGAGACCTGCTTGCAGATCGTCACACAAACGAGTTATAAATTAAAATTGAACCACCACCCCCCTGAGCCGGCGATTGGAGTAAATCTAATATGAAAATTCCCGAAAACTGCCTTATCTGTGACTGTAAATTTATTCAATCTCTGCCACCGAGAGCGGCGAAAATACTAGTGCCGCTATCAATTCTAATTCCACTTTTTTCACCTCGCGCTCGAGAATAAGTCGCATGTCAGAAATTAGATAAGCGAAAGTAATCGCAGTTCGCGCGCGCCCCCGTCCTGTCCACCGCGCCGGGCAGCGAAGAACGTAAATTGCACAGCAAAAGCGTGCACGCGTAGCGGCATGCGGAACTCCGCGCCAAGGTCACCGCGGGGGAGCAACAAACTGTGCCGAGTCGTGGATGTACCTCTTTCCTGGCCAATTTGGATGTCGAAGAACACGAGCGGGTTCGTTGAGTCGACCGGACGCTTCAACTTGCTCATCTCGCTGCACTGCTGGAACGGACAATTCACTGATCGGCCGAGTCAACGACGTCTACCGTCATACCAAAAACGTACACTAAAAGGGGAGAAAAACTGTGGACACCGAACCAAACAAAACACCCCGCTTGACAGCCGCGCAACCCGCAAGCACCGGAATGCCAAAAATTCCACTCAAGAATGTCAAGTGTCAAGCAAATTCGATTGGGAGGAAATGCAGTGAAGTTGGTCCAAGTACTAATGCAGAAATGTTTATAGCTGAAACGCTGAATGTGCGCAACGATCGTTATATTTAAAGTCTAACGGCTTTCTATATCCGCACTGACATGAGCTGCGAAAACTTTTTTATAATCTCCTATTATTTTATATATTAATCTTATCATATATTAAATGAATTCGACTCGAACTTAACTTCTTCTGTTAGACTACAAACAAATATATGGAGCAAATAGAATATGCAGTACGGGACCAAATCAACTAGATTGTTTTGTTACTGCATAAAAACGTCTCTAAGTCGAGTTCTCATTTGCCAGCAAAAATAGTTCGAGTTGTAGAGATCTCAAATATCAACACCATATATACCTACTTCATGTATGTATATTTACATAAACACATGTATCGATATTTAATACAAAATTCGATGACATTCTTACTCGAATAATCAAATGAAAGCAAACAATTCATTTATTAATAACAAAAAATTATGTAACAAGAGAATCTCTAAATTTTCAAAATAATCTGTTAGTTTTTCGTAGCGGCTCCAAAAAAATTCTATTCGGTATAATGGATATTGTACTCCACTGGGTACATTTAGCTTCGACAAAATTCCTATTCGCAAATTAGCAACTTTACCTGCAATCAGGTATTTTTATCGTATTGTCATCAAATTGAAATAATAAAAGTTGTTGTTTCAACAAGAAACTTGTTAGCACTGATGAAGGGAACAAGCGGTTCCCGAAATATCGGTTTTTGCAAGAATAAATATCCACACCAACGAAAAAGAAACAACAAGTTTTATTATTTCAATTAATTAATCGTTGGAAACACCGCATAATTTCACTCGTATTGTCATCATCATTCTCACCGTCGTTCTCCTTTCCTTGCAATTTGAGGCACGTTTTCAAGAATTCGATGTTCATCAAGAATATCAGCTATCAGGGCATCTTCGTCAATCTGGACATAGTCTAGTACCAGAGAACAATCAACATTATATCTAGTTTCTAATGCAGAATTTCTAATGCTTTATTTTTATTCTCGTTGTTGTCAGTCATGCATTGGAAAAAAGGTAGTGCCATCCCACTCAAATTTATCGAAATCTTTGAAACGGTTTATCACTATGGTAGGCGTGACATCTTCAGTACGGATTGCAATTTTTTTGATCATCCCAAACTTGAAGAACTTTCTTTCAACTGTGTTTCTGGTCATCTATTTTGAAACTGTACATAATACCCACGACCGTTGGTTAAAACTTCACCCATGACATTCTTCTTCTCAACGATCAACAAACTTATTGTTTGTTTGAATTTGGGGTGGCTTGCAGCGTCTAGGTGATTTTCTCGATCACGAAGAACGATCTCGTGAGGTCGGTTGGCAGGTTGTGCCTGTAATGCCAGCGATGTCGATAAGTTTGATTTTGGTTATTGTAACTTCTGTTAGATTATGGTTGCATATCCGTTTGTGAGCCTGTGTTTACATTTTGGCCTGGGGTGATATCATATCGATTTATTAGCTGAGTAGGTGGGGGGATGTTGTTTCGCATTTGTTTGTGTCCAAAAATTTGTTTCCGGGTTATAGTTGATGAAACTAATGTATGCTGTGTGGTATTAGATATCAACGTTTGAGTCTTCTATGAAAGAAGCTATTTTAATTATATTATCGTGTTTCATGCCATTAAAAAAGTTAGCCAGATATTTCTGTTCCTTGAAGAGGGAGTGCCATGGGCGAAATTGTTGGAGTTTGCTGCAGTGGAAGATGATTTAAGTTCTAGCGTAGAAAACCAATTCTTGGTCGGAATTCGTGGGAAGATGTTGGCGAAGAACTTTCCTTTGTTCTAGAAGTTCGTTGATATTCCTCATTTCAAGGGTCTATGACCTTTTTGGTGATTATTGTCAGTCCGTCGTGAGAGAATGAGAGCAGGTTTGTGGGTGCGCCCGTTAGGGTAGCTGTTTTGGCAGCCTTGTTTGCTCGTTCATTAATAAGAACCCCGCTGTGCGTTGGAGTCCAATTTAGTTGAACTTCTTCAAGGTGAGAATCCTCAACAACGGCATTAATTTCTGGGTGGGTGTTTCAAATACTAAGCATTCGCACACTCCCAGACTGTCGATTCAAACGACAATTTTTTGGAGATCTCGGTCCTATGCTACTAACTCAGCGATGAGGATCGAAATTTCACCGAAATTGAAAAGTATAAATTCCTCAGATATGGTAAAGACAAAAGCGCTGCCTGTGGAATCGGTTCCAAACAGATATAGCCACGATTTGTGGGCTCATCCAGAAGTCGGCAGCATTGGGGCGCCGAGAAGGGTTAACTGGGGTGTTGTGTTTCCATGTGGTTTGTATTTTGTTGAACCTGTTGGCTTTTAATCGGGTTTGTTCTCATGAAAGATGTCTCAAAGACTTTGAAACAGTGCGTGTAACCATTCTCAACTGCAAGGTTTGGATAGAAATTCTTAAAGACTTTCTTGTTGAAGGTTTTTACTTTGATGATTTCTTGTATGCGTAGGAGTAGAATTAGCGAGTCCTGTGCAACGCCGCAGCTGGGAGACTGCAAATTTGTCCTGCTTTTTTCTAATGTAACCTGGGCTATTGAGAGCGGACGCTGGAACTTATTCAAGCCTGGGTTTGATAGAGAGAGAACATTATGCTTTTGTTGGGGTGGAGTCCACTTTTAATACCGTACACCGTCCGAAGACCGTCGGTTACAGTTGATGCATTTGCATAATATTCAAAATATTCAAAAGACGCTTTATTTTTGCGTAGACTTTGTATTTCATGTTGAAGGATCCGCACTATTCATTGTCTTTACGATTTCCAAATCAAATGAAATGTTAATTTTATTTCGGTTTTTGGAAAATTTGATAGTTGGATTTGAGCTCTTCATCATGCAGTTTGTTAGCAATTGTATTAAATGCTTTTGACATTTCGTTTAGTAGCTTTTGATAATCAGAGATTATTTTATTGCCGGGGAAGTTATAGGCGGGGATCCCGCTATCGAATGTCACTTGTTCAGGTGTGGAGGTAATTTACCGTTTTATTTGTGGGGTAGAATCGTGTTTCAGCAGTGTCCTGAAGGAATCTTTTAAAACCCTCTCTTTGGTGAACATCATAATAATTGGCAGAATTCCCGCGGACTTCTTCAATTGTTACGTTCTGGGTGACAGTTATTTGATTATGTTGTAGGTACTCTAACAATTTTGGACAAGATTTATCCCGAACTTGTTGGATCCCTTGAAAAAGAATTTCACTGTAGTAGAAAATCTTCGTCGGAATTCTCCGGATTTCTTCTATTCAGTTGTTGAACTTCGACAATTATTATCGGGGAAATAATTACTCCAAGGTCTTCCTGCTCCATGATACCGAAGCGATAAACATAGCTTTGAAGAATTTTTAAAGAAATTGTTCGCAATTTTAGCGGTTTCAAGGATGACACGGAAACGTGAGAAACCGGTTTTCTTGACGTCGGTGATATATTTAGTTTGACATTTTTGATTGCTTCGAAAAAGCGGAGACCATCCAGGTTTTTCCTGTTTCGTCTAGATGAAAAACCTTGTCAACTAACATCGAGAAGGATATCTTGAGGGTGCTTTCGTCGTAAGTGACTGTTTGCGCGTCCCTTTCATTTTGGGGGACTCTTTGAATAGGTGTTGAAGCTGTGGGCTTCGACATATTGCAGACATACAGATACTGATCCTTCTGTTTGTGTATGTTTCTCCTTTTGGGCAAATTTTGGAACATTATCTGAGCAATTGATGATCCAAAAGAGCGGCTACCACTTTACTTACCTTTTTGTTTGTTGATAACGAAAACTACCATGTAGGGTTAGCGGAGTTGATAATTTACGTGTGAAAACCACATGTTAACTGACGGTGTCAGATGTGGAAATACAAAACAAGTCGGAATACCGGAAGATCGAGCTTCGGATATAAAGGCTTTCTGTTCATCTTATGTAAGAAACTTCAACGCACATTTTTCCATCCGTATATAGTTACAAATCCAATATAATCCTATATGTTTTTCCAAACTAAAAACCATACGTACATATTACTGCCATAGATATTATTCTCACCCTAAACAAACAAACTGCATATTTCCGATTTTTTTTTTTTTTTTGGGGGGTAGGGTAGGTGAATGCATTTACGCACACAGTGTTGGACTCCCGATTCGGTACGTCGTCGGACCACCAACTAAACACCTCCCCGTCGTCAGAGAGCTAGCCTGGAACCGTTTGTCACATTACTTCGGGCTAGTCCCCGAACTCTCCCGCCTTGCGGAGCCTTCAAATCAGGGAATTCCTTTCACCAACAGGAGGGGAGAGGAGGAAGGGAACTGTCAGTTCAAGGAGCCCCCTGCCATCCGGCTCCTCCACCGGTCGAGTTCTATCTTCTTAGCAACGAGAAGGGCCCGAACGTAATGGGTAACACGGTTCCACCTGTGAGCAGTCCTCAGCATCTCTTCCACAATGTTGTCTGGAGAGAGATCCCCTGTATTTAAATAGAGCTGCTGACGAACCCCATCCCACCTTGCACAAGAAAAAAAAGTGTGGTGGGCATCGTCCACAACTCCATTGCAAAACACACAATCCGGAGAACGTGCCTTTCCAATCTTGTGCAGGTAAGACTGAAAACTTCCATGCCCCCTTAAAAATTGGGTAAGGAAATAGTCAGTCTCCTTCCGATTCAGCCACGCACCTCAGTTGCCGATGAGCCGCGCGGTCCATCTGCCTCTAGTTTCATTTTGCCAAGAGAGCTGCCACTCGTCTAGAGTGTGTTGCCGTTCTTCGCGAGCAACCACCACCCTTGGCTCATCTCCCTTGCGCTTGTGTATGGCCTGACGCTCCCTAGCAAGAAGGGCAACGGGGATAACTCCCGCGATCACGGCCGGTTCTGAGACAGTGCGGTACGCAGAGGCCACCCGTAAAGCTCCCCGTCTCTGTACTTGCGCGAGGCGTTTACGATATACCTCCTTGTTAAGAGCGCTAGCCCATACCTCTGCGCCTAGAGCAGGACAGACTGCGTTGAGCTCATCAGGAGACGTCGCCTACTAGACGTAGGACCCCCAATGCTTGCCATTAGCCTACTTAACGCCGAAACTCTAGCCGCAGCCTTGTTCGCTACTGCTTGGATTTGCTCAGAAAAGCTCATCTTTGAGTCAAGAGTCAACCCGAGGTACTTTACCGCTGATTTTGACTCGATTATCGACTCGCCGAACGATATGGGACGCAGGGTCGGAATTCTCTTTTTAGTCAGGATGACTACTTCGGTTTTTTCCAGTGCAAGGTTGAAACCATGAGTAGTCATCCATCCGCTTACCCGTCGCATCAATATGCCGAGTCTGCTTTGCGCCTGTTCGACAGTGCGTCCAGCAACAAGCGCAGCGACATCATCTGCGTAGCCGACGAGGCGCGACTCTTCTGGCATGTCGAGTTTAAACAGACTGTCATAGGTAGCGTTCCAGAGGTCCGGCCCTAGGATGGATCCCTGTGCTACCCCGGACGTGACCTCCATCCACCTTTGACCCTCTAGTGTTTCATAGAGCAGGGAGCGGTTCCTCAGATAGTCCCTCAAAATCCGTAAGAGATATTTCGGCACGTTGAAGGTATTGTCTAGTGTGCCTAAAATGTCTTTCCATCTTACGGAATTGAAGGGGTTTCTGACATCAAGCGTTACGAGGAGCACCACCCGTCGACTTCGGCGGCTATGTGCCTCTGCTCGTCGAACGGCGTCCACGACCTGCATGACAGCATCAATTGTCGATCTCCCTGCCCTAAAACCAAACTGCCGGGGAGATAAATCTCCGACAGCGCGCATCGCTTCAGCGAGTCTACTTCTGATGAGCATTTCGAGCACTTTCCCAGCAGTATCAAGCATACATAATGGGCGGTATGAAGACGGCAATTCGGGATCGCCTTTCCCTTTAGGGATCAGCGCAAGCCTCGCAACTTTCCAACGAGCAGGGAAAATGCCCTCTTTTAGGCAAGCGTTGAATGCGCCGAGCAGTAGGTCTGGCCGGTGTTGGAATACCAGTTTGTATACCTCTGCTGGAATACCATCGGGTCCTGGCGCCTTCTTGTTTTTCATAGAGAGGACTGCCTGTTCCAACTCTTTTATAGAGAAAAGTGGACAGTCCTCTGCGCTCTCCGCGACGACGTCACCATCCCATACGGGGTTTGCAGGGAAGAGTGCCCCCACAATGCGGTCCATCTGCTCGGCCTTAAGTGAACAGGGTTTCCGCAGAGCCCCGATTTTTCGGGTTACCAGTTTGTAACCGAGTCCCCGCGGATCCCCATTCACCACGTCGACCAGATCTTGCCAGCAGCGAGCTTTGCTCTTGTTTATTGCGCTGCGGAGTCTCCTTTTGGCTGATTTGTACTCCATCATTATGGCACATGCCTCCTCCCGGTCGCCTAGACGTTGTGTTAAGCGGCGGAGCCTGTGACACTCCTTCCGGAGCTCTGCGATTTCCACTGTTCACCAATACATGGAAGGTTTGCCGCGCCTTGATGTCTTCCTGGGCATGGAGGCTCCGCAGACCGTCGTTATCAGATTCATAACTGAATTTACGACAGTGTCAGCTGCGGTGCCACCGCACCCAGGAGTACCCTCCAGCGTGGCCCCACCCGTTCCCAGAATTTCGACAAACTTCCCGGTGTTCACCTTCGCGACGTTCCATGTACATGTAGATCGCTGGGGTGGCGCACACCGAGAGTTTGTGTCCACCACTTCGAAAGCAATGTATTGGTGGTCACTTGCGGAGAAGTCTTCCAGAACTCGCCACCTGTCCACCAGCGACACCAGCGATTCCGACGCGAAGGTTACGTCTGGAATGCTTCCTTCGCAGCCCGGGCGCCGGAACGTTGGGGTAGATCCGGTGTTTAGAACTACCAGTCTTGTTCTCGCCGCCATTTCCAGAATTCGTTTCCCTCTGGAACCTGTGTGAGGCATGCCCCATTCAAGTGCCCTAGCATTGAAGTCCCCCCCGACCAGGATCCGCCCATCCGTGCTTAAGATAGCGTCCTCCAAGGCATCAAGCCTCCGACGAAAGTCCGGCATCGTCTCATTCGGCGCAAGATAGACACTAAAAAACGTTATCCCTGAACACCGAATCCAGACAAAGCCGTCCCCTCGGCCTTGGGAAAGAACCCCCAGGAGGGTGCCGTCCCGAACCCAGATGGCAGCGGTACCTGATATGTCTGGGTGCCATGAAATTGGGCCCTTGTTTCGGTACTGCTCACTGATGAGTACTAAATCAGCATTGGTCTCCGCAGCGAACTGCGCTAGCAACTCGTGAGCAGTTGCACTCCGGTGCATATTGATTTGTAGGATGCGAATCATGTTGACCGTATCCTAGCTTTTTCCAATTCTGCTCTGAAAACTGGACACCGTCCCGATCCCGCAGTGTGCGCAATGCTCTCATCAGTCGCGCCAGGACGCAGCTTTTCTTTTCATTGCAGCTGTTTGCTTTATGGCCTGCCTGACCGCATTTACGGCATGTTGCCCTTCTGTCAGGTCCCCGACAGTTTGCAAATGTGTGCCCATAATCCAAACATCTGTAACATTTGGTTGGGGCGGCCCGAATTCATATCCTACACACTACCCAACCAATTCTTATTTTCCCGCTGTTTAGAAGCTTTCTCGCGTATTGATCGGCAACTTCCACCACAGCGAGGCCAGGAGTTTGCGAAGGTGATACCAATCCGGATATTTGTTACCTCCGGGCATTCGCGTTTGATGGCCTCTTCTACCTCGTTCTTTTCCGTGAGACAGTCAAGGTCTCGGATTTCTAAAGCACACGTGGGTTCCAGGCTAGAAACCAAAGCTTTTTCTCTTAGAAGCCCCTTGACTGCTTCACAGAACGTGAACTTAATTTATAGTCTTCGGGCCTAGTTCGACTAAGACTCCACCACCCTTCGTTTTACGTATGGGAAACACTTCCGCTCCGTTGTCTTCGAGTTTGATTTTGTAACGGATTTCGCTGAGGACTTCCGCAAAAGTCTTGCCTTCCGTCGGCTTAATAAGCAAAGCTGGCGGTCTAGTCCTCCTTCGTCTCCCCACGTTTTCTTTTGGCACTCCGTCCTTCGTGTCCGCCTTAGTTTTAGGCAGAGGTTTTTCTGATGGCGCGTCGTGTTGTTGTCTTTTGATCATCTTCGTCTTCTTCTTTTCAGCCCTGGAGAGTACTTGAGTGAAGTCTCCTTCAGATGTCCCTTCCTCCTTTCGTTTTTTACCAAGTTCGCTCTGCAATGGGCTGTCAGCGATCCGTTTGGTACTCGTGGTGTTCTCCTCGGGAAGCGCGGTTGTTTCTGCTTCCTGCGGATTTTGTCTTACTTTCCATGTTCGCCTATAGTATGAAATCCTGTCCAGGAGCTCTTCCAGTTCCATTAGCCCGTTTTTCACCCCCTTGCCGACGTTTTTCTGGAGGAACGTCGAAGATCGCATGTGCTTCACAACTGCCGTGCATTTTTTAATAAGTGTTTCCTCTTCGTAATCGACAGTCCTCCCACTCGGCTTATATTCGAAACCATTTTATTAGTTTCGGCAGTTTCCACTGTGCCTCTTTCCCCAATTATAGCACTGTGCGGTATGGTCTGGGTTCCTATCTGTGTTGCAGGTGCCGCATCACTTTCCGAGTCTTTCTCTCCGTCTGCGCGTCCCGATGTCTCGTCGGGTATTTCAGCCCTTGTTGCGTCTTTCGCTGGGCGTTGGGGCAAACGGCGCATTTTCGTGCTGCGAATAAACACAGCCAGCTCACTCTCCATTTCCACTATCTCCTCGTTTCGTTCGTCTTTATTCTCCATTTGAATTGTTTACCAGCGCATCGTGTGCAAGGGAGCGGGCCGCAATATTCAGGAACGGGTATACCCTCGGGAACACAGCCCCCACCCCAGTTCCCTGAGGCCTGACCTACGCTTAGCTGATCCCGGAATTCACGAACGGATCAGCGCTCGCTCGGGGCAACGCGATCTACTAACACCGGTTCAATGCACACTACCTGACCAGGGTCCCGAAGGGGCTGGCTCCTGATACACGCCACAACTACCACCTTGGCAGAGCTAGGCTCACATCACCCCATCGACGTCGACAGGGAGTTGTCGACGACTCCGGGGACTCCCAGTGTGTCCCGACGTGTATCGGTCAGTAGCAGTTCGCTCTTCACCGAGAAACTTTCTCGAGGCTACTACCTAGGACGCAAGTATTATGCCAGCTAGGGGGTCAGAACTACTTGCTCGAGCACCTCGAGGACGCCACTCCCCGTATCGTAAACGACCCGTGAAAGATCGTTGACGATCCCTGAGGGAGCATATTTCCGAATACTGTACATATATATGCACGTATATATCATACATTGATCGTATCCATATTTCTGATTTATTTCGTGGACGGAGGCATACATATGCACATATATAGTACGTATATTAAATATATACCAAACCCCATCTCCACCTCCACGTGGTGACCGCTGGGAGCTCTTTCTTGACGAAAAGCTGCAGACGGAGAAGGATGAAGGCGACTCTCCCGCGCCTAAAAACGGGACAAATTGTACCAACTGGTCCTCCAGGTTGGGGGTTGGGTAGGGCTGACAACCCTACACGGAAAACAACCTATTACGAAGCCACAACAGGAGCCTCGGATAGGACGGATTTTAAAACGACGGACCCGGCAACGACAAAGGAACAACGATTTGCGCATTTTCTCATGGAACGTGCGCTCCCTGTACAGAGATGAAGCTGATAAGCAGCTAGCCGATACCCTGTTCCAATATAGGGCTGATGTAACAGCGTTGCAAGAGATGCGATGGACAGGGACCGCTTTCCTGGAGAAGAGCCACTACACCATATATTATAGCGGCCATCCAGTAAACCATGTGCTCGGAGTAGGTTTCTTAGTCAGCCAAAAAATGAAACCTGCTGTTATCGGCTTTGAAAGTATAAGCGAACGGCTATGCACTCTGCGCTTGCGAGGCAAGTTTAGAAATATAAGCCTCATAAACGTTCACGCCCCTACAGAGGAGACTGCAGAGTCGGAGAAGGATACCTTCTACGAGGCAGTAGAAAGAACCCTCGAAGCCTGTCCCAGATATGATATCAAAATCATACTTGGGGATTTTATCAGCCAAGTAGGGAAGGAGCCCGTATTCAGGCGATACGTTGGCTCCCATAGCTTACACGAAAAAACAAATGATAACGGACTGCGGATTATTCAATTAGCAGGGTCACACGAAATGGTTGTTGGAAGTACCTGGTTTGCGCGGAAAGCGGAAAGCGGAAAGCAAACATACGTGGGCCTCTCCAGACGGGACCACTTTCAACCAAATTGACCACGTGTTGATCGAACGCCGCCACCTCTCAGCCTTGATGAATGTCAGAACATATAGGGGGGCCAATATAGACTCGGATCACTATCTCGTTGGCATGGTGCTCCGAGCTCGAATAACAATACCACCTAGAATCCCCTCTGACAATCAGGTGACAGTAAACACTGAAGCCCTATAAGAGGGAAATGGATGCCGCAATAACCGCAGTCAATAGAGGACCTGGAGATGAAGCATCAACTAATGATCTTCACAACCACCTGAAGAACGTTATCATGGATACGGCCACAAACATACTTGGCCCCAGCCGCAAAAGGAGTCGGAACGGCTGGTTTGACGATGAATGTAAGCTAGCAACGGAACGGAAGAATGCCGCATACCGAGTAATGTTGCATTCTCAAAGAACGCGGGCACGCGCAGAGACTTATCACGAACTCCGTCGAGTGGAGAAGCGACTTCACAGACGGAAAAAGGAAGCCTGGGAGAACCAACAAGTCTGTGAACTAGAAAAGTACAGGGAGCAACCGCACCAGGCGCGGAAGTTTTACCAACAAGTCAGCAGGATGAAGCCTTATACACCTCGATGCTCATCCTGCCGAGACAAAGAGGGAAATCTGATTTCCGACAGAATGGGCATATTAGAGCGATGGGTTGAGTACTTTGATGAGCTACTGAACAACCAGAACATCGGCGAGTTGGAGGTCCCGCCAACTGAAGACGACGGACAAATACTGCCACCACCAAGTTTAGGAGAAACAGTCCGTGCAATTCACCAGTTAAAAAATCATAAGTCGCCAGGAGCCGATGGAATTACAGCCGAATTGGTTAAATATGGAGGCGACCAGTTACACCAAGTGGTTCATCAACTTGTGCTCAAGGTATGGGACAGCGAATCAATGCCTGACGATTGGCAGCGAGGCATAATCTGTCTCATACATAAAAAGGGAGATATCACACAGTGCAGCAATTATAGAGGTATCACGTTGCTGAGTACCATCTATAAGATATTCTCCACTATCTTGCTAGGCCGGATAGCCCCATACGCCCAGAACATCATTGGCCCATACCAAAGAGGCTTCACTCCAGGCAAATCAGCGACAGATCAGATTTTCTCTCTGCGGCAGGCGATGGAAAAACTGTTGGAATATGGACAACAGTTGCACCATCTGTTCATCGACTTTAAAGCCGCCTATGATAGCATAGCCAGGGTAAAACTGTACACGGCCATGAGAGAATTCGGTATCCCGACGAAATTAATAAGACTGACTAGGCTGACCCTGACCAATGTGCGAGGCCAGATAAAAGCAGCAGGATCACTCTCAAGACCATTCGACATCAACAACGGTCTACGACAAGGGGATGCGCTATCATGCGTCCTCTTTAACCTGGCCCTCGAGAAAGTGATCCGTGATGCTGAGGTGAATGCAAGAGGTACGATCCTTTTCAAGTCTACCCAACTACTGGCCTATGCTGACGATATCGACATCATGGGAAGAACCACCCGAGACGTTCAAACTGCCTTCATCCATATCGAGCAGGCGGCGCGAGATCTTGGGCTGCACATCAACGAAGGTAAGACAAAATACATGGTGGCAACGTCAGCATCGAAGACGAATCAACCAACAACATCAAACCGCACTGGTCAAACACAAGCACGAACAAGAATAAGGATAGGGGAATACAACTTTGAGACCGTTGACAATTTCTCCTATCTAGGGTCGAAAATCACAACCGATAACAACTACGATGATGAAATCCGCGCACGGTTGTTGTCAGCCAACAGAGCCTACTTCAGCTTACAATGACTGTTCCGCTCGAAACGTCTCACCATAGGGTCAAAGCTCTTACTGTACAAGACTATGATCTTGCCAGTCCTCATGTATTCCTCGGAAACTTGGGTTCTTAGCAAGAAAAATTGCGAACTCTTGGCCGCGTTCGAGAGAAGAATCCTCCGAAGAATTTTTGGCCCCCTACATGAGGATGGAGGATTCCGTAGCCTACACAATGACGAAATCTATGAGCGATACCATGACCGTCCGGTTGTGGATAAAATCCGGTTCAATAGGTTACGGTGGGCGGGTCACTTAATCCGTATGGATGAAGATGATCCCACCCGGAAAGTCTATAAGGGCAATATCTATGGTAGGAAAAGAAGATGGAGCGATGGCGTGGGCCAGGACGCCAGACAGCTTTTAGGGATATCGAATTGGTGGACCTCGGCGCAAAACCGGGATGTCTGGAGTTCCTTATTAAGGCAGGCCTAGACCGGATACCGGTTGTTGCGCCGTTGATGATGATGATGATGATGATGATATTAAATAGGGCTGATTTAATGTACAAATATATCTATCTGAATTAGACACTACCCTCAAACTTCATTAGCACGCATATATTATATACCTACATACACACATGTCTGGAGTAATTGATATTCATATACAAATGACTAAAAAACTAGAATAAAGGGAGGCGGCTGGGTAAATTTCTAAAATGTGGAAATGTGCTATTATTAACTTTATTTGTGCAGATATCGGAACCGGATGTATTTTGAGGACTAGATTTCGTAGAGATACACCACTGTGATTTTTTTTAGATTTTTGGGTTGGATATGTTCTGAGAACGAAACCTGTTACACTTTTTGATGGTTATATTTTGAGCCCCCATTCCCATATGTTTCGCCCGATATCAAATATGGAACCAGTATCGAAAAGTGAGCCCTTCGTTTGATGCACATGACCATATGTTATGAAAAAAAATATTCACCCTCCATTCCCATGTATTGGGAGCCCCCTTAAACTTAACACAAAATGGCACCATTTGCTGTATGTAAAGGGAACAATAGATCACACGCTCTTAGCAATTTCCGTGACAATCGGTCTAATCGTTTCCAGATAAATCGAGTGTGACAGACAGACGGACAGACAGGCATCGACTCTATTCTAATAAGGTTTTGTTTAAAAAAAAACCTTAAAAAGGAAATAAACATGGAAAACTATAAGCACTCCATTAAAAGCTTGGCTCTGACGAGTGCTACCTGATGTTGTTGCCTTTTTTTGGTACTGACGGTGCCAACATATATTTCGTCTTGCTTTCACTGATGAGGAGTCCAAGTTCTCGCACCTGATACCGCCTGCCAGATCTTGATGAAGGCAGTTTGTTGGTGTGGGCTGTTTTTCCTATGATGTCGACATCTTCAGAATAGGCCAGTAGTCGGGTAGACTTAAAGAGGATGGTTCTAGCATTTACATGATGGCTCTAGCATTTACATGAACGGCACGGATGACTTTTCCACGGCCAGGGTAAAGAGGACGCATGATAGAGCATCCCCTTGCTTTAGACGGTTGGTGATATCGAGTGGTCTCTTGAATTATCCTTACCAATTTCGTTGGAATACCGAATTCTGTTATGCTAGTGCACAGTTTTACCCTGGCTATGCTATCATAGGTGGCCTTGAAGTCGATTAAAATAGGGTGCAATTGATGACCATATTCCAATAATTATTCTTTCGCTTGGCATACAGAAAAAATCTGACCTGTTACTCATTTGCCTAGAGTGAAGCCTGTTTGGTATGAGCCAATGATATTCTGAGCTTATGGCTATCCGACCCAGCAGGATAGCGGGGAAAATCTTATAGATGGTACTCAGCAACGTGATACATCTATAATTACTATACTGCGTAATATCTCCCTTTTTATGTATGGGACAGATAATGCCTCGTTGCCAGTCATCAGACATTGATTCGCTGTTGGGCATAATTTGTTGAATCGCTTGGTGTGATTGATCGCCTTCATATTTAACCAATTCAGCTCTAATTCCATCGGCTCCTGGCCACCTGCGATATTTAAGCCGATGAATTGCAAGGACTGTTTTTTCTATGCTTGGTGGTGGCAACATTGGTCCGTCGTTTTAAGCTGGCGCGATTCGCCGATATTCTGGTTGTTGAGCAGTTCATCAAAATACTTAACTCATCGTTTCAATATGCCTATTCTATCGGGAATCAGATCCCTTCCTTTGCTTGGTAGGATGAGCATCGAGGTGTATAAGTGTTCATCCTGGTTGGTAAAATTTCCGCGCCTGTTGCGGTTACTCCCTGCACTTTTTGAATTCAGAGACCTGTTGGTTCTCTCAGGCTTCCTTTTTCTCTCCGTGAAAAAAATATCGTGTGACACTGCTAATTGAATAATTCGCAGCCCGTTATCATTGGTATCCTTATGTAAGCTATGGGAGCCAACGTATCGCTTGAATACAGGCTTCGTCCCTACCTGACTTTTTAAATCTCCAAATATGATGTTGATATCATACCTGGGGCAGATCTCGAGGGTTCGTTCTACTGCCTCGTAGAAAGTATCTTTCTCCGAATATGCAGTCTCTTCTGTAGGGGCATGAATGTTAATAAGGCTTGTATATCTAAATTTGTCTCTGGCAAGCGCAGAGTGCATAGTTTTTCGCTTATGTTTTCAAAGCTGATAACAGCAGGTTTCATTTTTTAGCTGACTAAGAAACCTACTTCGAGTACATGGTTTATTGGATGGCCAATATAATATATGGTGTAGTACTCTTCTCCAGGAGACCGGTCCCTATTCAGCGGATCACTTGTAACGCTGTTACATTAGCCTCAGCTGGGGCAGGGTATTGTCTAGCAGCGAGAAAATGTGCAAAATATTTTTTTTGCCGGCTTCGTCGTTATAAAATCTATCTAGTCCGAAGTTCCTTTTGGAGCTTCGTAACAAGTTGTTTTCCGTGTAGAGTTGTCAGCCCTGCCAACCAGTCTTTCAATAAAAATTATTAATTGATTACTTCTTTTTCTTCAGCCTTTGTCCCCCCTAAAATAATGAATGACATGTTGAATTCGGGTTGTTCTTTTTCTTCAATTGTTCAATTATGTTTATATTATTTATATTTTATATTATATAAGAAATTTTGAAAATATTGTTAGAAAGGATAATAATATCGTTCTAAACATTTTTGCTTTCCGTTCGAAAAGTAGTGATCTAAGTTATATGTATGTAGAGGAGGGGTTTTTACTGATTTTACTGATTGACGGTTTTCTCTTCCCGCAATTTTGAACAGTGAAGTTTGTCGCACTGTGTATGTGCATTGGTTTTTGTTTTTTAGTTATCCCAAATCACAACGTTCACCCCTTAAAAGGCGACTCTTTACAGCCCCCTCGAATCTAGAATGAGGAAAACTCTATTGAAAGAGCCCGCTAAGGCAAGGTAGTTGATTCCTAATCTCAATCCTGAGTGAGCTGCCATGTATTCAACATAAATGTGGATAAAATTCATTCAAGATGAAGATAAATTGACTATCTGAACTTTCAAAGAGGTTCAACTTACATATATCGCCATAGAAAGAAGAATCCGATCTTTGAGTTATGTTGTGAGATATGATAGTTGAGTCCCCCACGAATTATCCCCTAGAAACAACTATAGGATCTCTTTCAGAAACAGGGAACTTATCAATAAGAACTCCAAACTAATAGATACTTGCTAATGATCTGTGAGCTTTTCCGAGTTGCTAGCAAGTTTGAAAATGCAGCTTCTCACACTATCAGCGAGGTTTTGCATAATTTACGGTTTATTGGTATTACGCGGGTGCCTTAAGATCACTAACGTTATGATACTACATGTTATTGTTGTAAATATCCATTAGATTTATAGCTGATTAAGAAATTACCCTATAATTCCTGAATTTTATCAGTAAAGCAGTATCTTCCCCTACTGAATCTGCCCCATGGGTCTTCGCCTTTCTGGTTTTTCTTCAAATGTTTCTGTTTCGGCGATATCCTAGGTGGCCTCGTCCAGGCCCTATTCTACTTGGGTATTGGCCAAGCTTGCGCACTAGCTCCTGGATTTTACTTTGGTGACCGTGGTTTCTCTCGTTCCGGGCTGCCGAAACTTAGCTCCGGAACGATATGGTATTCGTAGTCCTGAAAAGGAAAAGCTAAAAGATTTAATACTATTACTTACCGCGTTGCTCAACTGTGATCTTCTGAGTCTTGAACTTATTACAAACACTCGCATTTCCACTTTCAAAAACTTACTTTATTTCTAAAAAACAATATTATACTTTAACTGCTCTATTTCTAAATTTTTTATATAATTTTCACTAATTCTTACTAAAATCGAATTGGAGAACAACCGCGCGTGTAAAGTGGTCTCGATTAGAACACTTTAGTTCTTTCCGGAGACTTGTCGAATACTAAAAATCAAAAGTAATGTCATTCTTTAATTCACCTATCACGGAAGGGTCAACCGTGTTTACACATTAGTCCGAAAGTGTTCTTGTACACAATGTTTATTACTATTTATTGTTTTCTTGTTTGTGGCAAATCGACATCTGTTGCTGGTTACACAAATGCGAAGTGATGACACGGAAGAGAACCATGACGAGGCCAAATACACCATTTCGTGCTGGTGCAACGACGGAAAAGAATCTCGCTATGTCCAAATAGGCCATTTGCATAGGATGTGATGTAATGACGGAAGAGGCTAAATGCGCAAGCCAATTATGGCAGATTTGTTTTTATTGGACTGTCTCCAAGATGCGACTGCTGGAGAAAACTTGGCCAAATCGCTTAAAAAGCTGCTCTTTGATATTTGAGTTTTGTCCATGGATTGGACATGGTTAGCCCATCGAAATTTTGCATCCTGACGATTATCGAAACTATTAGCTCGTCATATATTTCGGACAGCTCATGGTTGAACCTCATTCGCCATCCCTCTAAACCACGCTACGTCCCCATAATTCTCATCACAAATCTTTCAACACTTTTTCAGATGATTGTGTGAGGGTTTATGTTTCGCATCCAAACCCTGACACAAGTCACAGAATTGATTTGTAGACACGAAGCTTCATAATCCTATATATGCAAGATAACGTGTTTTGACATCCAAGGTTTTCAAGGTTTTGTTAAAATCAGTTTACTGTCTGTCCGTCTGCCTGGCACTTTTTTTAAAAACTGTTATACCAATTGACACCAAATTTGGTAGGAAGGTGGAAACTGTGAACAACCACGCATGCCGTGGGTTACATCGTCTTATGTGGAACTTAAGGAGTGCAAACGAGGGATGTCAATTTTTCTTTTTGACCGCATATATTGTTATGTGCGGTATTAAATGAAAGGCGTCGATGAGAACTTTCCAAATCAGTTAGTTTCGAAGCCTATTGCAAAACAGGGAGTGAGAGGGTCATGAAAGGGTGACTGAAATTAAAGGGCCATTCTGAGAGATTACACACAGGAAGTACAGCTCGCCCGGCTAAGAATCCTTAACTTGGATGTCTCTATTGTCCCTGCAGGTTAGCTGCTGCTGAAAGAAATGATTATTTAAATTCTGTATAAACGGTTTTTTTTTTTCAGAGATTCCACTGACATCACTACACTAATACTTATCAGTTGTTACAACAGCGAACTAGCACGCGAACGCGCTAGCAAATTTTTATCGACGCTGAGCTGACGTTAATTGTTCCCACGGCTTCAAAACTTCCGCATAAAAAAATGTTGCTAGTGTTCGAAAGCGGTTAGTCAAGAGCGGCTGTGAAAAGAAACTGGCAAGGTTGCGAGTGTTCGGAAGCGATGAACCAAGAGCGGCTGAAATTGCGTGTAAGCAATTAAACGCACCATTTCCGTATTCTCAGGTGACTTGGTACATTGATTGCGATGAATTTGCTACTCAATGGCAAGTTGCCCTTGAATATAGGTTTCACATCTGTGTTACTGTCCATCCTAGATCTACACATTAGATATGGTCTACTGGAAAATTTGGTGGAAATCTTACTATTATTAACAAAGTTACAGTAGGTCACAACTTCCTCTTTTGCGTCAAATTGTTACTCCCCTAAGAGATAAAATGTCAGTACCACATCAAATTAAATATCGGGTACGTTCAACGTATATACACTACGAGCCGGGCATAAATGAAACCAGCGCATATGCGAATATTGTTACGTGAAAAATCAACAAAATCTTTCATACCAGAAGCATCTAGGCTCCGGTTTCCCGACTTGTTTATCTGGACTTGTGCCACTGCTCAAGGTTATTCTGGTAAGTCGGTAAAGTTTTGTCGATCGGCCAGCCGAGGTAAGTCTAGTGCACATGCTACGGTTGGTTTATTGGTGACGTTAATTCGAGTGCTCACGGTATCGTGAAAGTGAAGCCTGATATATTCCATGGATCCGGAATGATATTTTCGAGGTCATAGTATTGGACTTGCATGCTCTCTCAAAATATTTTCTCAAGTTTGACAGGCGGGAAATATTTCCGGTTTTCCGGTTCGTGATATATATATAGTTAAAGGGGCGGCCAACCAAAGGATGGGCTGCATGCATCATTCAGAGGCCCCCTTTCAACACAAAGTGTGTGCGACCATGCGAAAATGTATTGCTACATCCCGATTGTCGTGAATAATTCAAGCAGTGACGCGGTAGTTCTAAACTACAGAGATATATTGATGTTATTCAAAAACAGTACGAATCGAGATTTGAGTCCACTAGGCCAGACTGTTACCGGATAAGGCTCTTTGCACTATAGCACAGGTTGCAAGGATGACTGCATTTTACATCACCATGTATAGTCTAGCCTTAAGATCGAGCGCTTTCTACGCTTTATGTAAATTTTGAGGGACTAGACCCGTCGCTGAAAGTACGAAGGGAACTAGATACTTCGGTCTTTTTTAGTCTTCAAGTCTGCTTCATATTGTCCGCCAAGGAACTTTCTTGCTATTTTTCAACAGTATTTTGGTTCAGCAGTGCGGCTACATCGAGTATCAAGCACGATCGATCTTCCCTGAAAAGCAGAACTAGATCGGGTCTATTGTGATTAGCATTGTATTCGGTGGTAGTAGTGTAGTCCCACAAAAGCTATACTTCAACCCAAGGTTTTGATGAATCTTGTAGATAGAGTTACGACGTCTGATATATTCTGTACTGCTCACCATTCTGGTCTCCTCTTCACAGTTGCGTAACCTACAACTGGAGTGGGTGATTGAGGAGTAATGAAGGATATACCGTTTGTAATTTTTTATTGGGAGCGGAGTATCCTGGATTCAAGTTAGGAATGCTTCAGTCTCATACAATAGTATACCATTAGTCAACCATTTGTTGGAGGCTTCGATGTCAATGTCTGGGAACAACAAATTTTTTACATGTATGTCTTTTGTGAAAGGGGTTCGCTTTCCATCTTTATCTTCCGTTTGACTGAAGTTACATTCGACATGGGATCCCATTTTCTGCGTTTCAAGTTCAGAGGAGAGTACCCCCCTTCCTCCCTGATGACATGGGATAGAAATCCGCCTTTCGGCAGCTTTTTTGTTCATGTTGTTGTTTGCAAGAACTAACTTTACTCGTCTATTGACGGATTCTAAATCAGAGAGGGTCACCTTGGAAGATGCACACCTGATTGATATCTCTCCTGATGTTTGTGAGGAGAGGAGAAGTACGGCATTTGGATGGATTTTGTACAAGCATAATGCTTGTAGTAAACCAATAATATATGATATGGAGTCAAAGGCTGATTTATAATCTATGTGGCCTGTCGACATATTTGGCTTTTGGTGGACAGCTTTACAGCTACCGTATCGAATATAAGTATTTCTTTACAACCTCGGGAGTCTTTTGCGCATCCTTTTTACTTCTCAGCTATCAATTTGTAAACATCAGGATGTTTTGAGATAGTCAGTGTGCACGCAACGCAACACCATCTCCGTGGCTAGTAATGGTTTTTATTTGTGGTCTCCAATCTTTTAGTTTGCCCAACGTAGACATTTGATGTCGAGTGGATATACAAAAAGAAAAATGATAATACTTTTAAAACTAGATTAGTTGTAAGAGGCTTTCAGCAGAAAGAATATATTGAATATGCATTCACCAGTAAGGAAAATGCAAACTTTGAAAATTTTATTAACTTATCGTTATAAAAATAGATTACTTATTGACCAAATGTATATTGAAATGACATGAAGATGTAAAAATGTACCTAAAAATACAAATTAGGAAAAAGCAAGCAAAAGCAAAGATCTAATATACGAGTAAATATATTGGTTTTTGTTGATGATTTATTAATTTGTTGTAAAAATAAAAGTATAATTAATAAGATCAAAGAAAGTTTACTGCAAAGGTTTATCGTAAAAAACCTTGAAAAAATCGGTCAATATATTGGAATAAATATTACTTACAGTGAAGATAGAAGCATGATAACTTTGAGTCAAACAAAACAATGATTCAATATATTGGCACAAAAATATAGCACTTGCATGACACCCCAATAGAGACTAATCTGAAGCTAGGTCAAGCGAGTGAAATAGAAGAATAAATTAAATATAGAAATATTATTGGAGAATTATTATATATGTATAAGCATAGGCACGAGACAAGGTATCTCAAAATTGTTACAATGAATGACATTTTAGGTATGCAATGCAAATTTTGAAATATTTAGTCAAACAAAAAAAGATTTAAAATTAAATTGTTATTGCAATTCAAAGAGCGATATATCAGACTGTATGGTGGACTCGGATTATGCAGAAGATAACGTAGATAGAAAATCGACAACGAGTTTCATAGTAAGATTGTATGGAATTTTTTTTTTGGAAAACGCATAAACCGAATACACAGCCATGTGAGAAACAGTAAGTGAAGTATTATTTATTAGAAATATGCTAAATGAAACGTTTGATATCAAATTCGAGAATGTAGTTAGAGTGTATGAAGATAATTCAGGTGCCATTGCAATTGCTAAATTTGGAAATATTATAAAAAATTCGTAGCACATTGAAGTGCAATATCATTATTTGAATTATGAAAATGGGATAATTGATATTGTTAAGATTAATTCTGAAAATAATCTAGCAGATATGTTAACGAAGAGTCTAGATAAAGGAAAATTTATTAGAAATAGAGAAGCACTCAGACTGATCTGAGACAAAAGTCGAACGGAAATAAAGGTATAAGAATATAAAAAATGTTTATTCCAAATTCAAGAATATAAATTTCAGGAAGCGTATTGTAAAGTTATAAATATAATATTATAAATCTAATATTGTAAACAAAAGTGGAAAAGAATGAAAACAAATCATGGCCAGAGCGATTCGATTTTTCGTGCGCCCGACACGCAAGTGACTCGCTCCACCACAGAGCTTTCCACCTCTTCTGTTCATCGATCCGCTTTCGACCTTGTGACACCCAGCATTTTTTATGACAACCCAATGCTCATCGATATTCTCAGGCGGGTTACTTATCTGTCGTCATATCAGCTATCAAATAGCTCTTCCACTCTCGAGCGACAGCTGCGGGCGATATTGAACTTGGGTGTCGCAGCCCTTTGAGAAACGGAGATGCAACACGCAAAGGAAGGAGCTACCATCAATGGTGATCCCTTTTGAGGCCGATGTCGGTGCCTTTCTTGTTATGCACATCTGGGAAACAACTCCTAAGTTTACCATTGATGCTCGTACGGCTAGTACTTTCCAGATTCCAGCAAATCCAGCTTATATCATTGGAATTCTATTGGGAAGTGCAGAAATTTCATAACGCCGTTCGCCATTGGCTGATAGCATTGGTCCGAGATATATAAGAGGCTCAGTTCACCGCCACTGACAGTGATAGTACCTATTTCATTGGGATCGTTTGACAAAAATTTGGTTTTATTCAGATTCAATCTGAGACCGTGTTACATGATGCGATCATTCCATTTTTGGACAATTTTATCTAGATTATTTTTGATATGAATAAAGCAGGGCGCTGGACGTTGGATATCCCGTGTGATAGTGCCCATAACAAGAAGAAAGAGGAGCGGTGAAAGGGCGCTTCTTGATGAACACTGACAGGCACACAAAGCGGGCTTGATACACCTGCCACAGTTCAAACTTTACTTTTCGGATTGTGGTAGAGCAATTAAACCCTGCGTACGAGTTCTTCTGGCAATAGGTGTTGGCGTAGAGCATATCAGATGAGTTCGTATGGTACACGATCAAACGCCTTCTCTAGATCCAAAAATGCAACGTAGGATGTACGATACGGTATTTCCCCATGAGCAATCGCGCAGCGTATATTGAGTCAGTAATTTCACAGCTTTTGACGAACCAGGCTTGATTCACGGCTGTTTAAAAAATTTCGCGAATACAATTGTCAAGAATACTATCAAAAATCTTCATGTTATGGGACAGCAATCGGGTCCAAAACATTTTGCTGGACTACATTACTATTTTCATATTGGAACAATGGTGCATTCCTGTCAGTCAAATGGTGTTCTACCTTTCTCAATAACCCGATTGAAGAATTTGCTAAGCAACAGTGTTGGATCCCAGCTCTTCGCTTTGCAGAGGTCAAATGCGATGTCGTTTGGCTCTGTTGCTTTCTGCGATTTAATTTATTCTTTCCTCGACTTCAGTGGCACTAGTAGGGGAAATTGTTCCACATGTCGGCAATGCTTGTGGAAGTGAAGGGTGAACAAATTATTTCGTCGAAATCTATTCGAAATATTCTCACCATCTATACGTCGTGGGTCATCGGTCGGTAAGCATAGTACCGTTCTTGTCATTAACGCAACAGAAGTATTCAATATCTTGTGTATGTTAGTTTCGGCTTTTGATAAGTCGATACAGATCTCTCCCACCATCTCGAGTGTCCCGTTTATCGTAAAGATCTTTGTAATAGAGCACACGGATAACAGTGATCGCTTTCGATAAACTTGTGGTAGAGGCGTTTCTTTTGACGAACCTTCATTTAAAGATCGCCATTCCAAAGCAAAATATCTTGGCTGATGAACCGCTCACCTGGCTTGCTGACATATGTCGTTTTGTGGATCGTGTGTTTAACTTGGCACTATTCTTCCACATTCATAATGATTAGTAATCGCATAAGTCAGATGATTTCTGTGGCAGGCTGTTTTACCAGTGGCGTGATTCGCAAGACGGCGATCAACGGCCGATGTTGAGGTGCGATGGTCTCATAGTGCTTTGCTGTTAGTGACGGTGGTAGAATATCGGCGCCTTATGAGATTATAGTCGATTTGCGTTTTACTGTTTCTACTATAACATGTAAGAAGAGGTCATGAGTGTCCGCAAAATTGTCTATCCGTCCGCCACCCTCATCGCGTGTTCCAAAACCCTAACTCCCTAATACCTGTTGTCGAATGCCTTTTCACCCATATTGACATTAAGGTCTCCTGCAATGATGATGTAGTCATCAACAGGCACATTACAGGTTTTCGCATCGAGAAGTTGCCAGAAGACATCTTTCTCGGCATCAGCTCGACCTGTGTGTAATGTGCATGAGGAGAAGGAGTGAATAGTGGGATCAACTGATATAATGGTAAGCTTCTTCAGTCGGTCATCAAATCGTTCGACTTCATTAATAGAATCACGGAACCCTCTAAGATGGGAATGCCAACACCGTATTGAGTGTGTGGGCTATGAAAATAAAGAATTCTAATTTCTAATTCATTTTCACCGCGTTCGAGTTTTATGACGTAGCTTTTCACACCGGACCATCGGGTTTCTTATCAGATGTCAATGCGCCATTTCTGAAGGGCAGTGTCGAATTCCGTAGTCTTTTCAGTGGATGTGCCAATGTTTAGCGTGCAGACGCGTATTTATTTTGGTCGGATTAATTTACTAGCGTCAAGCGTCAAGAATACTTACCCATTTCTCGACAGGACTGGGGTCCCTGCTGTCGCGTCGCATTTCTCCGAGGTTTAATTCCTCTCAAGACAATCAGTTTGTTTTAAACGACATTAAATGCATTTTCTCGATCTGCCTATTGGGGGACTTGTCACTAAGCGAGATCGGGTAGGATTTAGCATAGTGGAATAACTCTAATTATAGTTTACTTGCCTCAGGATTTTATTTTTGCTGAACGGAGGATAGTACCAAGTACGCTGCCTTAAACCCTCCTTCTTTACCTTCTCTGAAGTCGCACCACCGGGATGATGGCCTCCCCATAACATCTCTTTGAATGCATTCCCTTCAAGGCTCTCAAGAGCCAACCCTGATTTACAATACCCCAGTAACGCACTCATTTTTGATCTGGTTACGATGAGTATAATATTCACTGACGGACGAAATCATTCTCCTCGAAAATGTGGTGCTTACATATGTCAAATCGGCCTCGAAAAGTGGATACACTTCTGATGCTTGCAAGCACCAAGTCTAGCGCCATGATAATCTCGAGCAAAATGCGGCCCCTGGTGTCGGTATTTCGACGGCCCTAATACACAACCCACGCGTTGAAATCACCCGTTTTGATTTTGGGGTTTCGATTTTTTGCATCCGCGATTAGCATACCTACTATGGGACATACGAGTATTTTGAGAACTAAATGTTATATAAGTGCATCAATTTGATTTGATAAGTTTCCGAAAATGAGTACTGCGTCACTTTAAGTGTGCACATCGTGACTCCTTACTCGCGCATTTTACGATTCATGCGAAAGCTTATAGCAGTTTCGGAAAGTAATAATCGAGGCTTATTATTTGATACCCTAGAGGGCTATATATAATATAATCTTGGTTAGCAAAACATCTTTAGTTAACCAGCATCATTCTCTGTCTACGACTTTTGAAAGGCATCCATAATAGGTCTTGGGGAGAGTGGGACTGCAGAATCGATAGGATTTGTGCACCCAATCATAATATATGAAAGCAAGGAGTTAAAAGTAAATATCAGACTATGGCAGACTATTTCAGACTATGCAGAACAATTTCAGACTGTGGCAGAACAACAACAACAAAACAAGGACACCATAAGAATAACCTGCATACATATACAGGTAATTCCCTCATCTTAAACTTCACCTACAATTAACCCAATTTCGATACCATATTCCCATATTACTTCATGCAAACAGGTAGCCCCCACTTTGGTAATTACGTCTTGTGAGTCTCTAGGTAAAGATGAAGGACAGAAACAAGCCGGGAAACTGGAAACTGGACGCTTCAGTTTTGTGTATCTCTTTTATATTATACAACCATTTGAGTGTACATTTGTCCCATTGGTACCTAGTAATAATGTATTATGTCATAATATCGACTTTTGCGTGCTACTGACATTCAAATACTTAGGATTAGACCTTTCTAACTTAGTAATATTGCGATTTCCACGTGGGATTATGCTCTACATTGTAGCCTATATTGTTGCTTTTATGATTCTACTCGTAGGATAAACTTAAGGGAGGTTTTGCATTCAATTACTAAAAATTATATATTATATATAATTAATAATTTTATTTCATCAGATATCAGTTTGGGGGGTATTTCGGAGCCTAGGCAGCTTCCCGATTTTTGGGTTGGGTAGGTTCTTAGAATGGGCCCGTGAAAGAAATGACCACTTTTCAGCCCCCTCCCTTCCCCTTGTGAATTAAATGTCAAAGCCAGAGCAGTTTTGAAAAGTACTAATCAAAACGTTTCAATTGTTACCTAATATGGCTACAATCGAATACCTACCCGAGAAAGATGTGTGTGGCAAACAAAGCAGTTGGGAACGCCTGAAACTGTAACAACTCCAAGTTACAGTAATTTCGTTCGAGATGGTGTCCAATTACTATTTTAACCTGCTTCATCCCATATACTAAGCGCTCCTGTCGATTAACCATTTGCACCACAACCCTTGGAACCACTCATACCACCTGTTGTAAAGCTCACTAAGAACTCCAGTGACGACCTAATGAGATATCTATTCAGGGAGAATAAGATTTACGTCACTATCCGCCTGTTCCTTGCGTATACGCACGATGCACATGAAAATGCCTGCATAGGTGGAAAAATAAAAATCAACCTTAAAGTATTGATTCAACAGGAAGGTCTACCCAATGAGTTGACCCTTTACGCATTCTCTTCTACAGATATCCCAAACGACTTGGAGTGACTCAAGACCAGGTCAACCGCGACCTTTAAACTTATTGCTCCTTTGTAAACGCAAAGCACATATTAAATATTGTTCCTAGCAAGAAGCACCCCCATGCCCCTAAATTTCTTTACCATAACTGCAGGCTTGAGAGGCAAATTAAAGAAACTCTTTCTTGGCCCTAAATCTTGCCATTTTAATATTCTCGTCATCATTGAAATTTGACTGACACATTCGAAAATCAAAAAATCCTCCATGGTAACTGGAACATTTACAGAACTGATGGTAATTATCTTCACAACGTCGTTTTCACGGGCGGGGACGTCATCCACAATTCCCTTCCAAGTGAATTTGTTACCACCAACCCTAATAAGATAAACAATGTTGTTTTTGTGGCAGATGGTTAGATCTTATTTTGACTAACTTTTACATGGAAGTAGAGGTTAGTCCGGCAATTGACGCCGGGAATCTTTCCTCCAACACTCCAACAGTTGAACTTTAATATGTGAATCTTTCCTTTACTCAATCTTACAATAATGAAATTGTATATGATTTTATAAATGCTGACTGTGAAAGTATTATTTTATTTGTTTTTTATTTAGATTCTATAGATGAGTTATCTTATAAGCGTAATGTGCTTACAGAACCTTGACTGGACAATTAAGAAATCGAAAAAATATACTCCACAAGGCTATCAAAACTGACCCCAACATGAGCGAATATCTTAACAAGAAGTGCGATGAACTAGCTAAAGAATTCCCCACAAAATCCCGCGAAGTATATGATTTATATGTAAAAGGGGGGGGGGGGGGGGGGGGGACTTCGTTAAGAAAGAAAATCTACAGGTTTTTCTGACCTCTAATTCGCCACAGGAAATTTCTAACTTACTGACGGACCATTTCCAGGAGAGTTGTTTCTGACTAAAATCCTCTCCTGACCACCCCCAGCCGATTTTATCCGGCCATCCCTTGTTGGCGGAATGGTTCTCACACGGGAGGAAATCATTAAAGCTATTCAATGACTAAGCGTCGACAAAGGACCCGGTGCTAACTTAATCCCTCCTTATTTTGTGAAGCAATGTTGACCAATTTCTAACTCCTTTACGTATGATTTTTAATAAATCACTTTCTCGTCTGTTTTTGGGAAATGCTCAAATTTCACACCTATACGTAAAGGCGGAGCGATAATAAACAATCAGTTGACAAATATGGAGATGTTGCTATTTTATCCGCAATCCCCAAACTCTTTGAGAAATTGGTTTATGACAAACTCACTGCTATCATCCACCCGCTTCTCAATGAATAACCACATGGATTTCGAAAGGCCTGCTAACCTAATCATTCCAGTTTTCAACGTCCTTTGTGAAATAGTAAAAGGATGCCAAATTGATGCGGTCTACATAGATTTTATGATAGCAAAGCGTTTAACATGGTTGACATGAAATTTTAATAGGCAAATTATGCAAATTTGGGATATCTGGATCACTTCTTAATTGGCTTCAGTCCGACCTCCTTGGTCGAATTCACTGTATTGTTGGTAGAATAATTGAAAGTGTACCTGGGTTTCTAGGGTGCCACAAATACCAATCCCTAGAGCAACCTGCAGTATGACAGAGTGCTATCAATGGCAAATAAGCACCTCAGTTTCATCAAGCGACCCGCAAAAAAATTCAAAAATATCTGGATCACTGAGTCCTTGTATATCACACTCGTATGGCCTCTACTTGAATATGCTTACGTAGTCTGGAACCCAGCGCATAAGCTACTTTGCAACAGATTCGAGTCTATCAAAAAGCATCTCACGCTTTTCGCTTTGAGAGACTTTTATGATTTGCTAGGTTCTCATAGCCTCCCGTTTTACAAATACAGGCTGGGGCTCTTAAATTTAATGATTCTCATCAAGGAGCGCATTATTTTGTATCTGTTTCACTTTTGATATTATTAGCGGTGCAATTAAGGGTTCATATATGGTACATATGCAGTTGATGGGTGATGCGATGACATTTTCTCGCTTTCTTTTCGACAACTTATTAAATGTTTATTAATAAGCGGTTAGCAGCATCGATTAATACATATTGTCGGGTACGTGTAAACATTTTTTTTTAAGAAAAAAATAAATACAAATAACTATTTACCAAGACATAATAACTCGATAACAGTTCAGCCGTAATCAGAATTTTAAAAAATATTGGTTAGTATATCGCATTATCTAGTCGCATAACAAAGGGTTTGTCAAAATACGAACTACTTTAAAAAAATATTTTTTAATAGTATTGAAAATCCTTCGTTGAATGACCAGCAATTATCACAATATATATGCGGTAAAAATTTAGCGTTGATTGGACTAGTAGTTATTAATGATTGTGTCCACCGCAAAGGCACTTTAACAAAAACACGATTCTGAGATAATTGCGTTTAAAGTTTGTTTGTGTTATTAAAGGGGTCATCCCGTGTGTCAGGTTGGAGAAATCGATTTTTTTTGCATGAATTGTATCTATATATAGTGGAGAATATGTGGGCAAAGGGATTTTCCGATATTCCGAGTCGTTCAGAAATTACATTGTTAAACAGGTAAGGAGCCGCGGCTAGAGTACTCGATGAGAAAGAGCATCGAATCTTTTTTTAACTGTTAGTTTTTTACCTGAGCCTTATAAATTCGAACACAGGTATAAATAAAAAAAGATGGAAAACCAATCAATTGTCTAAACTTATTTGCTGTTTGGAATAAAAAGGATAGTCCACTCTAGAGTGAGCGCTGAAAGGCTTTCAAGCTATACTGAGTTATATTTTGTTGTAAGTATTGTGCTGTTTGTGTGTTCAGTGATTTTTTTAAATGGATCGTACGAAGGGAGATGGCTTTAACTTTCGACGTCATGCTCGCATTAAAAAATGAGTATTTCATGGAAATCGATATTTATCAGAGAAGAAAAAGGACTTCGCATCAACATCAGCAAAGAAATTTTTAGCAAGCATGAACATGGATGTTCCATTTGTGACAAGTTTTGTATATTGTATTATTGTATATTGGATTTTGCTAGAGTTTTCTCCGGTATTTCTGCAAATTTCTGCAAATAATAAAATATAGGTAGTAGTAAAAAAGGAATGCGTTGGACATGTCGAGAAAAGAATGGGAACGCGGCTTAGAAATGCAAAGAAGAATCAGAAAAGCATTGGTGGAAAAGGGGCTGGAAAACTTACTGATAAGGTTATTAGCGACCACATTACATTTTTTGGGCTAGCTATTCGTCGACACGCAAATTCGATAGAAGGAATGATGCAAGAAACTTTCTTCCATAAATGTTCTACAGACGAAAGTCCACAGCATCAAAATTGTCCAGCAGGCGAGGACAGTTGGTGCAAATGGCGCAAAGCGGAAGCTAAAGGAGAACTGGATAGTTGCCACCACGAGAAGGCACCTTTGACTGAAGAAGTTCAAACAGTCATCAAACCAATCTATGAATATTTGTCACGAGATGATCTCTTGAACAGATGTTTAGGAGCAGAGACCCAAATTAACAATGAGTCGTTAAATGCATTGATCTTGACTTTCGCGCCTAAACACCTTAATTTTGGGGCCAAGGTCGTAGAAATAGCCACTTTTCTGGCTGTAATTATTTTCAATGAAGGATTCAATGGCATTCTCAAAATTCTAGTGACAATGGGGTGTCAAGTTGGTCACATATGTCAGGTTTATGCCGGCCGCCGTAATGAAGCGCGAATTTGGCTAAACACAAAACCTGATTAAAATCGGTTTACTGAAGCGGAATTTGTGTAAACACAAAACCTTATTAAAATCGGTTTACTGTCTGTTTGTCTGTCCGTCTGTCTGTCTGTCTGTCCGTCACACGCATTTTTCTCGGAGACAGTTATAGCGATTGGCACCAAAATTGGTAGAAAGGTGGGAACTGTGAACGCTCACGCATATAGTGAGCTACATCCGTTTACGTCGAATTTAAGGGGGGTCCCCATACATGCAAAAGGGGGGTGTAACATTTTTTTTCATCAAATATAGTCATGTAGAGTATCAAATTAAAGGTCTCGGTTAGTACTTTTCGAGGCCGGTCTTAGTTTTGACATTTGTTGAAAAGGTGGGGAGTGCGGGGGGTTGAAAGTGGTCATTTTTTTAACGAACCCATTCTCAGAAACTACCAAACCGAAACGGCTGCCACTATATGGTGCCTAGGCTCCAAAATACCCTGCATATCGATACCTGTTAAAATAAAGTTAATAATAGTACATTACTAGATTTTTTAGTAATTGACAGGAAAGGCCCCCTTAAGTTCACTCTAGAGTCACAAAATTTTGCAGCAATGTAAGCTATAGCATAGAGCATGATCCTGATGATTTGGTGAAAATCGCACTATTACTAATAAAGTTATACTAGGTCAAAACTGCCGCTTTTCCGCAAATTCAAGACTATGAATGTAAATATTACTTGAAAGTGTAAATTTTCACAAAATATATGCATATTTTACGTGCTACATGCTAATGAGACAAATGCACACTCAAATCTCTTTATAAAGGAAATACACAAAACCTTTCATACCTCAAGCGCTGAGCTTCCGGTTTCCCGACTTGTTTATTGATAAAAAAAGCCGTAAAAAAACACCAAAATCCGAAAAATTAAGTTTAAAAGCCCACCAAAAATTTACCTTTTAATATTTTCTAATTATCTTAGTTTGTGGATCGTGGAATATTGACCACATTAAAATGCCGTTTAGTTTTTTTCCTCAGATGAACACAGCGCCCTCCAGCGTAGCAGCAGAAAAACACATTTTTTGGAGATGGGTGCATAAATTGATACGTATTCTGAAAACTAGTTACGATATCAAGCTGAAAAATTATCACCTATACCAGAAATATCAATAAACATATGGTGAAAAAATCACATTTCTATCTTTATCCAGTCCTTCAAAATAATTTTTCAAAAAAAGGAAAAAAAACGGCCTTCACACGGGATGACCCCCTTAACAACAATTAGCTTATCTATGAAATTTATTGAGAATATTCTTGATGTACTCAAAGAATATGCAATGAAAAAATTCGATTTCGGCGGCCATTTCAGCTGTATGTAACCCCTTAATATTGACGTTCTCTCCAACAAAACCACTTGTAACGATCAACCAAGACCCATGGTGAAACAAAATTTGCATCTCTCTTTGCTTGCATGGGGAGCCCCCTGTTAAACTTCACGTAACTTTATGTTACTCACTGTATGCGACGGATTTTATAGTTCCCATATGTCTACCAAATTTCGTTTGGATCGTTGTAGCCGTTTTTGGAGAAAATGCGCGTGACAGGCAGAAGGACAGTGAATCGATTTTAATAAGGCTTTGTTTTACACAAAACCTTAAAAATAAGTTTTTTTCTGAACTTGAACAGCGATTCCATGATATAACTTGTATTGCTATGATTCTACACCAGATCGATATCAGAAAGCTCCCATAGAGAAATTATTCCAAGTGTTTTAATAAATTCAAAAACCCCTATAAACAATTATTACAGTGACGACATTTTGTTGAAGTTTAGATGCGAATCGTAGTAACGACGTACTTTAATTAGCTTAATTAGCCGATACAAACTAGAAGCTCTCTCAGTCGTTCTCCATCACAGTTAATTCAAGTATTCTAATACGTGTAGGGAGTCAGACAACAAGTTGCTTCCTACTGAGCGTAGAAAATTTTATGTAGATTCCAGGAACAAAAACAGGTTTATTATTCGTAAGAAGCATTATATGAGTTGGCAGCGTGTCGTTACCACTCTCACATGTTCCCTTAGTACTATCTTATTAAGATCTGAAGATGCTTCATCTACAACGAGTTTTTTTAACATTATTTGTTTCAAGTTTTTCTTTGTTTTGTAATTGTGAATACAGTAAAACTCCAGTGCCCTTTTCGAAACTAGCGACGTGTCAGGAATTTGATATTGAGTCGGACAATTGTCGCCAATTTTTTCCCATCGAGAGTATTAAAAACTATAAAACGAATGAATACAAATTGTATTTGAAGTTTTACGTGATGGCTTCGACCGACGCAAACATTGTTCTCTTCAATGGTATTCCTAAATGGGATGTGCGGTATACAGTAGGTAAATAACATATGTATGTAGATGTACATATATATATATATATTTATGTTTAATCGAAACCGCGAAATGGGATATCATACCAGCACCGACCGACTCTGATTGAAACAAAGTAAATGCAAGTTTGGTATCATACTTCGGTAACTGGGCTGGGGTACTGACGCCCATATTACGTGCGGAACTGTACAGAAAAAAAGGTAGAAATAAAAAAAATATATACAAAATCAACAATCACCAAGATCAAATCACTTTGGAGGAATCGCTATTTTTATTTTTTTATTTTAACTTTATTTGTTCCTTTTTCAGTTGTTAGTGGTGGCTCAGATAATAGATATTCATGGTTGAGAAACACTAACGACACTACAGTGGGTCCAGAGAGCCACTTGGGCCAACTGCTCTCACCACTTTGGCCACTTCCTATCACAGTCCGGCAGAAAATAAGTAAATTTTTGGAAAGTATAAAACGTTCAAATATTAATGAGGATGTTTTTTTCTAGACGGGGAATTGCAAATTTCAGTCCCAGGAGTGGCGGATCCGCTTCTGGTAGCCGATGCTTCTGATTTGAAAGAAATAAAAGCGTTTTGTATGTACGCATGGAAAAATAAGAGTCGGTGGTTTTATAACTGCACTGAAGAAGAAGGTAATGTCACAATAGTTGATTACTTCCGAAAGCCAAATAATTTGCTGGTGATTGTAGATATTTTTTTGGACGATGCGCTCTAACGAAATCCAATTGGAAGCTGATATCATACAATTTACTCCTCAGATGAAAATAATTAGCTGTTCAAACGGAAGAAAATTGTAGCCAAATTACCCTAGCATTTAATATAATAATCCCTATAAACTAGCTTTCTATAAATAAAATGAAGAGTAAACAATCGAATCATTGATTTCTAATATGGTAATAATATTGTCAAGGGAAGTTGCACGGCGTCCTAAAAGAACTATTGTACGCCTACTGGTTATTGCCTACCTATAAACTTTAGTATGTTGTTTAAAGCTATAACCGACAGGACCTTTAGCGTAGGCCAGTAGTTGGCTGGACTTAAAGAAGATCGTACCTCTTGCATTTATCTCAGCATCACATATCACTTTCTTTAACCGGGTTATTCAGGAAGAAAAAACCCATCTGACTGGCAAGAAAGTACCACTGTTCCAATATGGAAAAAGAAAGGTAGTCCAGCAGAATGTTCAAATTACCGTCCGATCCGATTACTTTCCCATACCATGAAGATTTCTGAACGCATTCTTGACAACCGTATTCGCGAAATCGTCGAAATAACCGTGAATCAAGCCGAATTTGTCAAGCACTGCGGAACTACTGACACAATACACACTGCGCGGTTATTCATGGAGAAACACCGTGAGAAGCATCGCCCTCTTTACATTGCATTTCTGGATCTAGAGAAAGCGTTCGACCGTGTACCACACGAACTCATCTGGTATGCTTTACGACAACACTTCGTGCCAGAAGAACTTGTGTGCTGGGTACAATTACTCTACCATGATCCGAAAAGTAAAGTTCGAAGTATGGCGGGTGTATCAAAACCGCTTCGTGTCTCTGTTGATGTTCATCAAGGAAGCGCCCTCTCACCACTCCTCTTTGTTCTTGTTATGGACTCCGTCACACGGGATATCCAACGTCCAGCGCCCTATACACTGCTTTATGCAGATGATGTTTTCCTAGCCTCTGATAGCAAAAATGATCTCGAGCAACTTCTTCAAAAATGGAATGATCGTCTCATGCAACACAGTCTCAGATTGAATTTAAACAAAACTGAATTTTTGATGACCGATCCCCATAAAACAGGCACAATCACTGTCAGCGGCAGTGATCTGCCCAGAACTAAGTGATTTAAATAGCTCGGTTCAACGCTATCAGCCAATGGAGAACTGCGCTATGAAATTGCTTCACGCATTAACGCAACCTGGATGAAGTGGCGTTCCCCAACTGGTGTTCTTTGTCATCGACGTATCAACGAACGTCTCAAATCTAAAATCTACCGCAATATCGTCCTTTCAGTCGCTCTCTATGGCTTTGAGTGTTGGCCGACCATAAAAGACAATGAACGGCGTCTTGCGGTAATGGAGACGAAGATGCTACTTTGGACTAATGGCGTCATACGTTTAGATCACTTCCGAAATGAGGATATCCGCGATCGTGATGGGGTTGCACCGATCGTGGAAAAGTTGCGAGAGAGGCGTCTTCGATGATATGGTCACGCAATTCATGCCAACGAAAATTCGCTTGGCAAGATTGGTCTGAACATCTGAACAACCGCTTGTGAACGGGACAAAGGCTGACGAAAAAGAAGAAGATCACGGATCACTTTCTCGAGGGCCATGTTAAAGAGGACGCATGATAGGGCATCCCCTTGTGGTAGACCGTTGTTGATGTCGAATGGTCTTGAGAGTGATCCTGCTGCTTTTATCTGGCTTCGCACATTGGTCAGGATCAGCCTAGTCAGTCTTATTAATTTCGTCGGGATACCGAATTCTCTCATGGCCGTGTACAGTTTTACTCTGGCTACGCTATCATAAGCGGCTTTAAAGTCGATGAATAGATGGTGCAACCGGTGCAAGAGAAAATCTGATCTGCTGCTGATTTGCCTGGAGTGAACCCTCTTTGGTATGGGCCAATGATGTTCTGGGCGTATGAGGCTATCCGGTCTAGCAAGATAGCGGATAATATCTTATAGATGGTACTCAGCAACGTGATACCTCTATAATTGCTGCACTGTGTTATATCTCCCTTTTTATGTATGAGACAAATAATGCCTCTTTGCCAGTCGTCAGGTATTGATTCGCTGTCTCATACCTTGAGCACAAGTTGATCAACCACTTGGTGTAATTGGTCGCCTCCATATTTAACCAATTCGGCTGTAATTCCATTGGCTCCTGGCGACTTATGACTTTTAGGCCGATGAATTGCACAAACTGATTCTCCTATGCTTGGTGGTGGCAGTATTTGTCCGTCATCTTCAGTTGGGGGGACCTCCAATCCGTTGATTCCGGTTGTTCAGTAGTTCATCAAAGTACTCAACCCATCGCCCCAATATGCCCATTCTGTCGGAAATCAGATTTCCCCTCTTAGTTTCGGTAGGATGAGGTGTATAAGGCTTCATCCTGCTGACTTGTTGGTAAAACTTGCGTGCCTGTTGCGGTTGCTCCCCGCACTTTTCGAGTTCGCAGACCTGTTGGTTCTCCCAGGCTTCTTTTGTCCATCTGTGAAGTTGCTTCTCCGCCTGCCGGAGTTCGTGATTAATCTCCGCGCGCCCACGTCCTGTGAAAATGCAAAATTACTCGGTATACAGCATTTTTGCGTTCCATTGCTAGCTTACATTCATCGTCAAACCAGCCGTTCCGATTCCTTTTGCGGCTGGGGCCAAGTATGTTTGCGGCCGTATCCATGACAACGTTGATTGTGAAGATCATTTGTTGATGGTTCATCTCCAGATCCTCTGTTGACTGCGGTTATTGCGGTGTCCATTGCTTTCTTATGGGTATTGCGGAGGGCTGTGTTGTAGATGGCTTTAGTGTTGACTCTCACCTGATTGTCAAAGGGGATTCTGTGTGGTGTTGTTATTCGAGCTCGGAGAACCATGCTACCGAGATAATGATCGGAGTTTATATTGTCCCCCTATATGTTCTGACATTCATCAAGGCTGAGAGATGGCGGCGTTGGATCAACACGTGGTCGATTTGGTTGAAAGTGGTCCCGTCTGGAGAGGGTTGTATGCTTGTGGACCGCTTTCCGCGCAAACCAGGTACTTCCAGCAACCATTTCGTGTAGCACTGCTAATTGAATAATCCGCAGTCCGTTATCATTTGTATTTTGGTGTAAGCTATGGGGCCAACGTATCGCCTGAATACGGGCTCCTTCCCTACTTGACTGTTCTTTCTACTGCCTCGTGGAAAGTATCCTTCTCCGATTCTGCTGTCTCCTCTGTAAGGGCGTGAACGCTAATGAGGCTTCTATTTCTAAACTTGCCTCGTAAGCACAGAGTGTTTAGCCGTTCGCTTATGTTTTCAAAGCCGATAACAGCAGGTTTCGTTTTTTGGCTGACTAAGTAACCTACTCCGGGCACATGCTTTACTGGATAGCCACTATAATATATGGTATAGCGGTCCTTCTCCAGGAAACCGATCCCTCTCCAGCGCATCTCCTGTAACGCTGTTACATTAGCCCTATATTGGAACAGGGTATCAGCTAGCTTGGCAGCTTCATCTCTTGTACAGGGAACGCACATTCCATGAGAAAATGCGCAAATCGTTAAGCCTTTGTCGTTGCCGGGTTCGTCGTTGTGTAATCCGTCCAGTCCGAGGCTCCGGTTGTGGCTTCGTAACAAGTTGTTTTCCGTGTATGGTTGCCAGCCCTACCCAACCCCTAACCTAAAGGACCAGTTGGTACAATTTGTCCCGTTTTCGGGCGCGGGAGACTCGCCTTCATCCTTCTCCGTCTGCAGCTTTTCGTTAAGAAAGAGCTCGCAGCGGTCACCACGTGGAGGTGGACATAGGGTTTGGTAGTAGAGCTGTTGGCGTTGGTTCAGCAGGCATTTCCCTAGTTTTATGCTTCATCGTGGGTACCAATCCACGTTTCGCCCTGGGACCTATACTACCCTTTGGCTTTCTATATTTGTCAATAATCCTAGTTTGCGGACTGTGGTTAAGTCTGCACTTTCAAATGCCGTTTACAGTTTGTCTTTAAAATGATGACAGCGCCCTTTAGCGTGGCAGCAGAGAAACGCTTGTTTTTGGAGATGGGTGTATAAGGTGCTCTGTATTTCAGAAATGATCCATGCTTTTGGGCTAGAAAAAATACTACGCAAGCTCAAGATATTGATAAATATATGGTGAAAAATTCGTACCTTTATCCAGTACTAGACAACAAATTTCTAAAAAAAATGGAAAAAACAGGATGACCCCCTTAAGTCGCCACTCTCTCCCAGTTTGCTCTGTTGCTCCAATATGTTTTAAATATCTTACCAAAGTGAAACCTCGTTGTCATGCATCCCTATTTTTTCCATGCTATGGGTCTGCCAGTCATCAAAGCCCTTGTATCTTTCTGACATATGCTTTCAACATGTGTCTTCCAGAATAATTTTTGGTCTAATGTGATTCCCAAATATACTTACTCGTTTCATCCCCATGTCAGGTAATCTAATGATACTCAGGTGATCAAACTTACGCTTCCTAGTGAATGGTACTTTGATATATTGCCCTTGGCTAGATTTTTGCGCAGCCCCACCTTCCTGTACCAACTATTAGTGATTCGTGGTCCAGTTTGGATTCTGTCAAATAGCGTATCCCCACATTTGCCCCTGCAGATTGAAACAATGCCATCAGTGTAACCCTGGACCTGTATTCCAGTATTTGCTAGCTCTGCTTGAAATTGATTGATTGATGTGTTGTACAAGAGGGTCCGGATCGGAACCCAGCTTACTTTCTGGCGACCAAACTTTCGAGATGTTCTTTAATGCGTTCCAGGATTATTTTAGCTGTTATCATTGCAACGGCATGCAGCACGCAGATACCCCTCCAATTATCACATTCAGGACGGAACCCCTTGTTTGGGATCTTGACGATCATTACCTTTTTCCACTTTCGTGGTGTCGGATTCTCAAGATTTCCGTGCGAGGGAAAGTAGTAGATCTGCACTAACCACAGGTGCAGCGAAAAACAACTCCGCGGGAAGAACGTGAAGCGACTTTATTCTGTTTGAGTGCATTGATGGCCGAAATGATTTCTCTTCTGCTTGGAGGAACAGTCCTATGCTACGGTGACTAGCCATTTCGTCCACAACAGGAAGAATTTCAACGCATGTGATACTATTAGAAGGACGTCTTTCCCAGGACCACCGAAAGTTCTTTCGTGATGCGCCATTCCCCTAACCAGCGCAAAAGCAGATTCTCTCTTACCACGACGTACACTATGCTGAAATTCTCGGAATTACGTTCGATATCGGAATTCAAGTGCGTCACGCCCGTCATCATTCATAGTGGCCAATAGAGCTTCCAACCCCTCTCATTCATCAATCCGCTTCCGATCTTGCATATGATACCCTTTCGGGACGTTGCCGACGACCTGTGTAGCACTCATGGGAGCCGATTGTTTATTCTGAAGTGAGTTAGGCATTATATCTCCCTTTTGAACAGCAAGGTAGCTCTCCCACTGTGAAGTGGCAGCATGATCATTCAACTTGCGACTCCTTGTGACTTCTTTCGAGGCCGATCTCACCGCCTCTTTTACACACAAATTTGGGAGACAACTCCTAAATCTTCAGACTGTCAGAAACCGGTTCCAAGGTCAAGAGAGCATGACTTGCTGTAGCTATCTGAAGCAACCAGACATCGGAATCGCGTCTGCTACCACTTGGCTTTCCAGAGTACAAAAGTACATTGTGGCAAGAGGGAGGGGAGTACTTTCAAGAGTCCCACCATATTACTTCGCTTAGACCCAGAATGTCCAGCTTATATCATCGGAATTTCCGCTCAAGTTAGAGAAAGCGAGCATTCTGTGTACCCTCGTTACCGTTTTCGAGGAGCGTGCGCACATTACAGAAACAAATCATAGTTCAATTTCGATTGTCAAATGTCGCAGCTCTGAGGTCAGCCCCTATTCGATAAATTGTTAAGGTTTCGGTAGCAATAAAGTTTCAAAATTAGTAGCTTACTGTCCCACAAATTTCTATCCCGTTCAGTCGCATCTTACAACAACCAGGGAGGACTTTGGCTGTATCGTTGAGCCCACATTCCCAGGGCAATACAAATACAATACAAAGACGACCGTCTTTGACTGACGACCATATTTTCAAGATCACGTTAGGAGACAATCCTTTTTTGACAACATCATTGATCAGGCAAAAGCTCAATTCAGCTCAACAACCCCTTTCGGACCATATCCAGCAACTGGAATTGGTGTGAAAATATTCGACATTGATGCCACGTGAATAATGTGAGAAAAAATTGAATGATCGGCTCATCATATCTTTGCTCGCACGGTACACAAACGAACTTTTTTTGGACTGGGTCATAATTAGGGTGGATTACCTTCGAAAACATCGTAGGGAGAAGGACATATTGCCAAACGGAACTTGAGCTTGAATAAAAGAGTGTTGTATATATGGTGGGACATTCGAGGACCAATACTTTACAAGCTGCTGAAACCGACAAAAAAGCTAAATTCGGTGAGGTACTGCGAGCCGGTGGAGAATTTAAACAGAACACTCTAAGAAAAGAAACCAGGTGCGTTCAATAGGAAGAACGCCAGATTGCTTCATGATAATGTAAGGCCACATGCTGCTTAGGAACTCATCGCAAACTTGCAGACTTACGTTGGGGATTTCTGCCGCATCCACCATGCTCTCTGGACGTAGCACTCACCGACTACCATCTTAAAAAATATTTGCAGGGCAGAAAATTCGAAGAGAATGTCAGACAATTACTGGTCCAATTTTTCGCCGCGTTTTAACACTTACCTGCGCTCCCAAGGAGCTGAACATGTGCACGCACGTCCTGGTCAGGATAGATGCTGTCCGAAAGCCGCGGCAGCCTCCACATGAAGGCTCGTACCGTGTTCTCGAATGGGGAGAGCATTTCTTCCAGCTCGAGATCGGAGCACACAAAAAGGCTGTCTCCTTAGCCACGGAGTTCCGGGTTCAGTCGCTGAAATCCCTAGGTTTCATCTGGGGGTGGAGTGATGTGGCGTAGCAGGCTTAACAACATTCGAAAATTATTTCGACCGTTCACGAGTTGCTATTGTTTTCTTTACCAAAACTTGTCGCATTTCTTTTAATGTGTAATTGACCGAGCAGGTCTTTTCAATTTAGTCAAAAAATGTTCATTTTAGGTTTATTGCAAAATAATTAAAAGTGTAGTGTCAAATGTAGAAAGTTATGTTTATTATTATCCTCCTCCTTGATCAAATTCGGAGAGTAATCTAGACATCTAAAATACTATTACCGATTAAAATACAGTTGCTCAGAGTTGTAAATTTAGCGCAACCCAAAACACTAAACATCAATATCACACTAAAGTAAATACTTTGAAATAATGTAATATAATCTTGTACTCAAATATACTTTCAAGAGAAACAAACAAAGCCTTTCATACCTGAAGCGCCGAGCCTCCGTAATCCATAGTCCGTTGTACGTATCAGTAAGCGGTAGTGAGCGATGTCTCTTTGTTTAGGATGAATATAATAATTATGTCTTTAATATGTATATATGCCAGTGGTATGGAAATATTTTGAATTTTTATCGACATACGAATGGAAAAACTTGTGTATTTTTCACATAACAGGAACCCAAAACCTTCATGTCCGAAGCGTCCAGCTCCCGGTATTCTGACTTGTTTTCTTTACCTAGGATTCTTCTTCTAAAAATCTTCATCTTGATCCTCTTAAACGCGGGTCCAGATCGAATCCCATTTTTCGCAACAGCGTTGTCTTGTGTCAAACAAAACTTTATTAAAATCGGTTCACTGTCTGTGACTGTCCGTCCTTCTGTCGGTCTGCCTGGCTTTTTGTCACTAGGTCACACCTTTTTTCTTAGAAAGGGTTACTCCTATGGGTTTGTAATTTGGTGGAAAAATGAGAACTGTAAATCCCTTCGCATGCAGTGGGTAACATCGTTCTAGCTCAAAGGGGATCCCCATATGTGGAAAGGGGGAGAGGGTGTAATTTAGTGAGACATCAAATGAAAGGTTTCGGTTATTGCTTTCCAAAGCTGGCCTCGTTTTTGAGATTGGATGCAAGGAGAGAGGGAAGGCGGAGTCTGGAAACTGTTCAACCGAAAAACCTGAAAAAAATGAAGCTACTACTATTTGCCTACACTCCACCAGGATATTTCTATAAATAAAGTTAATAACAGTATATTATCATATTTAGAATCATCAAGTTTTACAATAATATGCTGTTCCATTAGATTATTAACTGTTAGTTATAATAGATCAAAGTTGTCTCTTTTGTGCAATCTAAGACTTTGATTGTCAGTATCACACTAAGGTGAATAGTTTGCTAAACTAAATGAGTAAACATTACGAGCAGGTATACATGGGGCAAATGCTTACTCAAATATTATTTTCTAAGAAATACACAGAGCCTTTCATACCTGAAGTGTTTAGTTTCCGGTTTGCTGACTTGTTTTCTTGATAGCTTCTCGCAATCTTCTTAGTTGGTCTGCCGGTAAGAGCCCACCATAATTATTCCTTCAGCTTTTCGGTGAGCGGATGTCATAAGCTTTCCCTCCGATTTAGACATTTTGAATTTTTCCAGCCTTTCAAAATAGTGAATACAACTCTCATCCATGGTTGGGACGAACAATTTATCTGTGGAAGGTGGAGCAGTAGAGTCCCACAATGTCGCCAAGTTGGTGTGCATCTTTTTGGTAGACATTTTCTAAGCAAGGTTGTTTGATGACTGCTCTAATTTGGTTTTTCTCCATTATGAACTTAACTCTTCGACTGTTCGGTCTTTTAAATCACCCCCGCTCCACCACTGGGATCCATTGGTTCACCTTTGATCACTTGATATCATCGCGCGAGTCATTTTCATTACCACACTCTTGATTGATACCAAGAGCGAACACGGCAAATTTTTCTCACATCTAATTTTTTGTGTCAAATTGAAAACACTATGCCCTGCGATATGGCTGTGGCTGGAACTACTTCTTGCATTTTAATTCGTCGATCACTTAAAACGGTATTATGGATTTTGTCAATCATTCCAGGATTATTCGCTTCCATTGGTAGTAACGCAAGAAGCTCACCTTTTATGGATATACGGCCATGACTAAGTCTATTTACCCAATTGTAAAAATAGCAAATAGCAGATGTGCCATGAACTTAGTCCAATTCAACTTCAATCATCCTCGCTGTTAAACCTTTGCAATTTATGAATGTTTGTGTTAAATTACTGAAGAAATTCACTTTTTCCATTTCTCTAAATAAGCATCGTGTTCAATTGATAATCAAAATAACACCGGATATAATTGAGATTGGAGAATAAAAAGTGAAACTTACTAAAAAGAAACCCTTTCTAACACCACGACCGGCATATCTCCTGGATTTTGTAAGGGGTTATTAAACTCCCTTTGTGTTTATTAGCGTGTTTGTAGTAATGATGATGATAGGACACTGAATGATGGCCCTCGTGTATGAATCTGAATTGATGGCATCCCATAACACCTTCATATGTAATTTACTGAGGTTTTTCGGTGTAACCGGTGGGTAAAAGAGAAGACGAAGAAAGCATGGGTAAAAGATACTGTTGCATTGTACAATGGAATTTAAGCAATCAAACCCTTTTTCTTTCCTTCGTGGTGTTAAATCACCTTCAAGTATTGAAAAACAATAGTATAAATGTCAGGCGACGACGGCTTTACGGTTTCTTACCAGGGCAGAGGCAAATCGTTAGACGCTGCCTCACCTCTGCCCTGGGAGCAGCGTGACCGAAGCGGCTCACAGACGTTGAGTGCTCTTTTATATAATTCACAAAACACGACATGACTACGATCAAGCATTAAGTTGATGCGAACTTAGGACCCCACAATTCTCAAATAAGTACTTTTCGCCTTTTTTGCAAGACAAATATTCACATCCGAATAACTAAAGAATATTTTCTCCGTCGGTGTCTTATCCTTTTTGTGTACTGTGAAATAGAAATACGTTCTACACATATATATAAAGTATATGCGTATTTTATAAGTGGTGAATTCATTTCCTTATCCATATGTATGTTAGTACTGTGCAAGAATTGTCCAATTTAGATGGACATATTTGTCTGATGATTGGCGGTCAAAGGGTAGTATAGGTTCAGGGCGAAATGTGGATTGGTACCCACGATGGAGCATAAAACCTAGGAAATGCCTGCTGAACCAACACCAACAGCTCCACTATCAAACCCTATCTCCACCTAGACGTGGTGATCGCTCGGAGTTCTTTCTGTATGAAAAACTGCAAATGGAGAAGGCTGAAGGCGAGTCTCCCACGTCTAAAAACGAGACAAAAGGTGCCAACTGGTCCTCCAAGTTGGGGGTTGGTAATCGCTGACAACCGCGGAAAACCGATGTTACGAAGCCGCGGAAGGAGCCTCGGACAGGATGGATTTTACAACGACGAACCCGGCAACGACAACGGATTAGCGATTTGCGCATTTTCTCATGGAACGTGCGCTCCCTGTACGGATGCTGCTGAGTAGCTAGTCAATACCCTGTCCCAATATAAGGGTGATGTAACAGCGTTGCAAGAGATGCGATGGACAGAGATCGGTTTCCTGCAGAAGAGCCGCTACACCATATATTATAGTGGCCATCCAGTAAACCATGTGCTCGGAGTAGGTTTCTTAGTCAGCCAAAAAATGAAACCTGGTGTCATTGGGTTTGAAAATATAAACGAAAGGCTATGCACTCTGCGTTTCCGGGGCAAATTTAGAAATATAAGCTTCATAAACGTCCACGTCCCTACGGAGGGAGGAGACTGCAGAGTCGGAGAAGGATACCTTCTACTAGGCAGTTGCTGGAGAGAGAGCAGAGTTGCTGGAAGCATCTGGTTTGCAGGGAAAGCGGTCTACAAACATACGTGGGCCTCTCCAGACGGGACCACTTTCAACCAAATCGACCACGTGCTGATTGAACACCGCCACCTCTCAGCCTTGATAAATATTAGAACATATAGGGGGGCCAATATAGACTCGGACCACTATCTCATTGGCATGGTGCTCCGAGCTTGAATTACGACACCACCTACAATACCCTCTGAAAACCAGGTGAGAGTGAATACTGAAGCCATTCACAATACAGCCCTCCGCAACACATATAAGAGGGAAATGGATACCACAATAACTGCAGTCAACAGAGATCCTGGAAATGAAGCATCAACAAATAATCTTCACAACCAGCTGAAGAACGTTCTCATTGATATGGCCCCAAACATACTTGGCCCCAGCCCCAAAAAAAAGTCGGAACGGCTGGTTTGACGATGAATGTAAGCTAACAACGGAACGGAAGAATGCCGCATACCGAATAATGTTGCATTTTCAAAAAACGCGGGCACGCGCAGAGACTTATCACGCACTCCGTCGAGCGGAGAAGCGACTTCCCAGACGGAAAAAGGAAGCCTGGGAGAACCCAGAAGTCTGTGAACTGGAAAAGTACAGGGAGCAACTGCACCAAGCGGAAGTTTTACCAACAAGTCAGGAGGATGAAGCCTTATACACCTCGATGCTCATCCTGCCGAGACAAAGAGGGAAATCTGATTTCCGACAGAATGGGCATATTAGAGCGATGGGTTGAGTACTTTGATGAACTACTGAACAACCACAACATCGGCGAATTGGAGGTCCCGCCAACTGAAGACGACGGACAAATACTGCCACCGTCAAGTATAGAAGAAACAGTCCGTGCAATTCATCGGCCTAAAAATCATAAATCGCCAGGAGCCGTCGGAATTAAAGCCGAATTGGTTAAATATGGATGCGACCAATTACAACAAGTGGTTCATCAACTCGTACTCAACGTATGGTAGAGCGAGTCAATGCCTGACGACTGACAAAGAGGTATTATCTGCCTCATACATAAAAAGGGTGATATCACATAGTGTAGCAATTATAGAGGTATCACGTTGCTGAGTACCATCGATAAGACAGCCCCATACACTCAGAACATCATTGGCCCATACCAAACAGGCTTCACTCCAGGCAAATCAATAGCAGAACAGATTTTCTCTGTGCGGCAAGCGACGGAAAACTGTTGGAATATGGACACCAGTTGCACCATCTATTCATCGACTTTAAAGCCGGCTATGATAGCATAGCCAGGGTAAAATTGTACACGGCCATGAGAGAATTCGGTATCCCGACGAAATTAATAAGACTGACTAGGCTGACCCTGACCAATGTGTGAGGCCAGATAAAAGCAGCGGGATCACTCTCGAGACCATTCCACATCAACAACGGTCTACGACAAGGGGATGTCCTATCATGCGTCCTCTTTAACCTGGCCCTCGAGACAGTGATCTGTGATGCTGAGGTAAATGCAAAAGGTACGATCCTGTTTAAGTCCACCCAACTACTGACCTATGCTGACAATATCGACATCATGGGAAGAACGACCCGAGGCGTACAAACATCCAGATCGAGCAGGCGGCGTGAGATCTTGGGCTGCACATCAATGAAGGCAAGACAAAATATATTGTGGCAACGTCAGCACCGAAGACCACCCGACCAATAACATTAAATCGTACTGATCAAATGGGAAGAATAAAAGTAGAAGACTACAACTTTGAGACCGTTGATAATTTCTCCTATCTAGGGTCGAAAATCACAACCGATAACAGCTACGATGATGAAATCCGCGCACAGTTGTTGTCAGCCAACAGAACCTATTTCAGCTTAGAAAGACTGTTCCGCTCGAAACGTCTCACCATAGGGTCAAAGTTCTTACTGTACAAGACTATGATCTTGCCAGTCCTCATGTATTCCTCTGAAACTTGGGTTCTTAGCAAGAAAAATTGCGAACTCTTGGCCGCGTTCGAGAGAAGAATCCTCCGAAGAATTTTTGGCCCCCTACATGAAGATAGACGATTCCGTAGCCTACATAACGATGAAGTCTATGAGCGATACCATGACCGATCACTTAATACGTATGGATGAGGATGATCCCACCCGGAAAGTCTATAAGGGCAATATTCATGGTATAAAAAGAAGATGAGGCAGACCCTGCCTGCGATGGAGCGATGGCGTAGGTCAGGACGCCAGACAGCTTTTAGGGATATCGAATTGGTGGGCCTCGGCGCAAACCGGGATGTCTGGAGTTCCTTATTAAGGCATTCCTGGACAACAACGAATACCGGTTGTTGTGCCGTTGATGATGATGATGATATGCGTATTTTGTAAATGGTGATATCCAATTCATTTCCTTATACATATGTATGTTAGTACTGTGCGAGTGAATTGTCCAATTTAGATGGAAATATTTGTCTGGCTCAGACACAGATATCTGTCTCTCTGTTGTTTGAGAAAGGCACAGACATATATCCATCCATTAACTGAGGCAGCACAGCATTAGCCTAATCTGTCGGGTGGTATTGTCGCCAATGTGGGAAGGAAAAACTGCCGTGCCATGTCGGCCCAACCACTGGGTGATTTGATTGATTTTACAACAAAACGTTATCAAGAAGCTTCTTAATGTTGAATTTTTGAAAATGTTTCAATGAGTACAAAACTTGACATAAACAATTATTGTAATCACATGGTGTTTTGAAATTTGAGTGAGAATCGTCGTAACGACGTACCTTATACATAGTTAGCTTTGGATGACACGAAGCAGAAGCTCTCTCTGTGGTTTCCCGTCGCATCTAAGCCACTATAAAGTCAAACAAGAATAAATTGATTTCTACTTTCTGATTCCGAGAAAAGACTACTTGGCAAGAAGTTTGGAGCTAGTATCGTGTTGTCAGTCTTGAAGTTGCTTTAAACACTCTCATATTATTGACGATCCGAAAATGCTTTTGCCGCGGCGAACGTACTTTGCATTATTTGTGTTGAGCCTCTTCACGTTTTGTAATTGTGACTATAGTAAAAATCCTGTACCCTTCTCGAAGTTAGCAACGTGCCAGGAATTTGATATAGATTCGAATAGATGCCTGCACTTTTTCCCAATCGAAAGTATCAAAAACTATAAAACAAAGGAATACAAACTGTATTTGAAATTTTACGTGATGGCTTGGACCGACGCTAACATAGTTCTTTTCGATGGTTTTCCCAAGTGGAAAGTACGGTATACGGTTGGTAAATAGTGTACAGTTATTTGTTTAAAACACGCCACCTCCTCCTCCAACAGTGACAGCGAACTTCAAATACTAATGTCAAAAATATAAATAATCCAAGGAATCCCAAAGTGAATGCAAATTAGATATGATTGTTCGTTAGCTCGAGAGGTGTAATATACCTGCTAACACTATTTGTGTCAATTTGTGTATAGGAAAAAGGATGGAATGAAAAATTCAGTATCAAACCAGTGAACTTTGTATCCCGGCTAGCCACGGATGTTTGTGTTCATTTCTGTGCTAGTCATGCATCTGTAGACTTCATCGCCAATAAAATGTCTAGAAAAGAAACTACAAGAGAAAGGAAAAAGAAAGAATTTAACAACCGCCAAAGCAAACTTAAATAAGAGGAAAATATTTTATTTCTTTAACCATATTTCTCTCCCCTTTCAGTTGTTGGTGGGGGCGGAGGTAATAAATATTCCTGGTTGAGAGACACAAATGACACAATAGTGGGTCCGGAGAGCCATTTGACCGATATTCTCTCACCGCTTTGGCCAACCCCTATCATAGTGCGGCAAAAAATAAGTAACATTTTGCAGTGTATAAAACATCCAGGGATTAGTGAGGGGTATATTTCTTTCTAGACGGAGAATTGGATATTTCAGTCCCAGGTGTCGCGGATCCGCTTCTGATCACCGATGCTTCCGATTTGAAAGAAACAAAATCATTTTGCTTGTATGCATGGACAAACAAGAGCCGATGGTTTTACAACTGCACTGAGGAAGAAGGTAATGAATGGCACAATGTTTGATTATTTCGGGAACGCATCTAAATTTGTTGTTGCTTATTTTGTAGATATTTTATTGGATAGCGATGATAATTCGACTTAATGCGGAAATTTACTCTTCGAAAGAATAAAATGAAATGCGAAACCGGAAGAATATCATCCTAAATATACCAAATGTTTTTTTAAATAAAATGAATAGTTGTTTTTCCTGAAAGATAATGTGCTTTCTAGCAGATATAGCAGTCACAGTCCAAAATATTTATTTAGTTGTTTATTTCCAACATGTACTGGTATAATTAGTTGACTTGAACAATTCCTCACAGTGGGATGGTTTCTAGTTCAGAACTGTAGCTTCTGTTTTCTCCCCAGACATGTAAACAAGGCATCATTAGATCATAATTGCTCCACAAATGAACCTCTTCAACATGAAAATTGTCCAGGAGGAGCCGATAGCTGATACGAATAGCGTGAAGCCGAATCGTCTAATGTATTGAAATCTTTTAAGCATCCAACTCGATTAATCGATGAAGAAATTGAGAAAAACAGACTTCCGATATATGTACACCTCTCCAATCATCATCATCAACGGCGCAACAACCGGTATCCGGTGTAGGCCTGCCTTAATAAGGAACTCCAAACATCCCGGTTTTACGCCGAGGTCCACCAATTCGATATCCCCAAAAGCTGTCTGGCGTCCTGACCTACGCCATCGCTCGATCTCAGACAGGGTCTGCCTCGTCTTCTCTTTCCTTTTCTACCATAGATATTGCCCTTATAGACTTTCCGGATGGGATCATCCTCATCCATACAGATTAAGTGACCCACCCACCGCAACCTATTGAGCTGGGTTTAATCCACAACCTGACGGTCATGGTAGCGCTCATAGATTTCGTCGTTATGTATCATCCATCCTCTTGTAAGGCCCAAAAATTGTTCGGAGGATTCTTCTCTCGAACGCGCTAAGAACCCAAGTCTCCGAGGAATACATGGAGAATGGCAAGATTATTGTCTTATACAGTAAGATCTTTGACCCTATGGTGAGACGTTTCGAGCGGAACAGTTTTTGTAAGCTGAAATAGGCTCTGTTTGCTGACAACAACCGTGCGTGGATTCCATCATCGTAGCTGTTATCGGTTGTGATTTGCGACCCTAGATAGGAGAAATTATTAACGGTCTCAAAGTTGTAATGTCCTATCTTTATTTGTCCCGTTTGACCAGTGTGGTTTGATGTTATTGGTTGGTTTGTTTTCGGTGCTGACGTTGCCATTATACATTTTGTCTTGCCTTCATTGATGTGCAGCCCAAGATCTCGCGCCAATCACCGCCTGCTCGATCTGAATGAAGGCAGTTTGTACGTCTGGGGTCGTGCTTTCCATGATGTCGATATCGTCAGCATAGGCCAGTAGTTGGGTGGACTTAAAGAGGATCGTACCTTTTGTATTTACCTCAGCATCACGGATCACTTTCTCGAGGGCCAGATTAAAGAGGACGTATAATAGGGCATCCCCTTGTCGTAAACCGTTGTTGATGTCGAATGGTCTTGAGAGTGATCCTGATGCGTTTATCTGGCCTCGCACATTGGTCAGGGTCAGCCTAGTCAGTCTTATTAATTTCGTCGGGATACCGAGTTCTCTCATGGCCGTTTTACCCTGGCTATGCTATCATAGGTGGCTTTAAAGTCGATGAATAGATGGTACAACTGGTGTCCATATTCCAACAGTTTTCCATCACTTGCCGCACAGAGAAAATCTGATCTGTTGCTGATTTGCCTGGAGTGAACCCTCTTTGGTATGGGCCAATGATGTTGTGGCGCAGCAGGAATGCTTGCGAATGCGGCTAGATGACGCCACCGGTGCTTTCCACTCAGTTTAGAGCTCGCCATAGGAGTAGGAAGCAGGCGGTAAAAAACGTGTCGTTGGTTGGCTGCAGAGGAATTACTCTCTTCTGCCTCCAGTCTTCAACGACGACGGATCGCTCGCGCTGTTCTGAAAGTGTTTCCGTTATTCTTTCTTTTCTTGAATTATTTTCGATTGTTTGACTAAAAGTTTTAATTCGTAACGACGTCATTTGCAATTTGTGATTACTCCGTGCTCTGGCGTCATCGCGTTTTTCCTTCCAAATAAAGTGGAATTACGCTTGGAAATCGTTAAGTGGATTAATCTATCACCCACATGACAGAATCAGCATCAACACGGAATACACCAAATAAAAACAGAAATCTCTGTGCCCCTGATTTCTGATGCGCAGAGAAGCTTGGACTTGGACGTAGTCGTGATAGGGAGTAAACTAGTGCAATTCCGCAATGTTTTGAGCGTATGGGGCTATCCGGCCTAGCAAGATAGTAGAGAATATCTTATAGATGGTACTCAGCAACGTGATACCATAGAGGTATTCTGCTGCACTGCGTGATATCGCCCTTTTTATGTATGAGACAAATAACGCCTCTTCGCCAGTCGTCAGGCATTGATTCCCATATCTTGAGCACAAGTTGATGAACCACTTGGTGTAATTAGTCGTCTCCCTATTTAACCAATTCGACTGTAATTCCATCGGCTCCTGGCGAATTATGACTTTTTGGCCGATGAATTGCAGAGACTGATTCTCCTATGCCTGGTGGTGCCAGTACCAATGATGAACTTTTACCAAAGTGCGTAAAATTCAAATGAGTCATTCAAGGAGGAAGGATATGCAGCAATACTGAGCGCTATACAATTGTTGGATAAGAATGTTGCCAACTATATGGATCAAGAATAACTGATTTGCGGATAACTACTGCGAGTATTCGAAAAGTAATATTTGTTTTTATCGAAAACTTTGCGGGCGTAAAACTAATGAAACTTCTGGAATGAATTATAGCTTGTTTTCTTCAGTATTAAATTATCTTCCACTTGAAATAAAAAAAAATTGTTATAATAAAAAATTGGTTGTGTGTAAAGTCGATTAACAGATCATAATTTTACGTGATAACGTCATAAAGAGACATTCATGAAGAACTGCATACTTTTATGAATTAAATTAACATAGTAGATTGTATTCCAAACCCAGGTAAAGGAGGAGTTTGAGGCAACGTACTCTGTACTGTCCTCAGTAAAACAAAAATAAAATGCTGAGATCAGGGAAAGAGATAAATAGAGTATAGTTGGAATTATTCCACTATGCTAAATCCTACCTGATCTCTTTTGGTGACAGGCCCCACGACAGGTCGACCAAGAAAATGCATACAATGTCGTTACAAACATGATGATCGAATTGCGTCACAAGCCTCGGAGAAATTCTAGGGCGTCCACCTCAATTGGCGCGACAGGACGGGCCCCGATTGAAGATACGCGACAGCAAGAGGTGCTCCAGGAACAAGACAAGGATCCATTCAAAAGAAGCTCATCAACTTTGAGATCTCTACCAATGCTAAAGGCGATGAAGGATAAAGTACAGGCAAGATCAATAACTGGCAAAAGTGAAACAGCGTACAAAAGGAGCAACCCTGTCGGGGCTTATAAGGAGCGGAGTCCCGATCCGGAGGAATTACCCTTCACCCAGCTTGGGGCAAAGATAGTTGAGCTGTCCGAGTTTATCAAGGACAAGCACAACGTGCACCAAGCGATAAAGAATATGGTGAGGGCCATTAGAGTCCTCTATAATAGATCACAGATGGAGGAGAAGAATAATAACAACACGCCGAACCCCGCTGTGCCAACAGTATCACAAGCGACCCAAGTGACGCCTAACCGTACTACCATCGAATCCCAGCGAAATAAGCGAGTACGTGAAAAAGAGGGGGATCCTTTAAATAATCAGCAGGCGCCTAAGAGAAAAAAAGGACAGGACATCCTGAAAACCAACACCAACAGTCCAGAAGGAGGATAGCATACAGCGAATCTAGGAAACTCGACCAGCGTTGCGAAGCCCAAGACGAACGAAAACGATGGATGGACTAAAGTAACCAACAAAAAAGCGAAACGAAAAGCAAAAGTGCGAACTCGTCCAGATGCGATTCTTATCTCCAGTAAGGGCAATCTGTCCTACGCGGAGATACTCAAAAAGGTCAAAGCTGATCCCGACCTAAAAGATCTGAGCGGAAATGTGAACAGAATCCGAAGAACCCAGAAAGGGGATCTCATGTTCGAACTGAAAAGATCCAGCGGTGGCAAAACTGATGACTTTCACACTCAAGTGAAAAACTCACTTGGGGAGAATGCCGCAGTGCGTGCCCAAAAACATGAGATCTATATACAATGTAAGGATCTCGATGAAGTTATATCGAAAGGAGAAATTTGTACTGCTCTGAAGGAGCAATTCAAGTTGAAAGAACTTACAGAGGAGTCTGTTGTCGGTCTACGGAAAGCCTATGGTGGCACTCAAATGGCCACCATACGAGTGCCAGCGGAGGCAGCGCAGATTTTGTTAGCTGCCGGAAGGGTTCGGATTGGATGGGTTGTTTGCCGTTTAAGGGAGCAAACTTCACTAAAGAGATGCTTTAAATGCCTCATGTTTGGGCACTTCGCGAAGGCATGCACCAGCAACATTGATCGGTCCGATCGATACAGAAGGTGTGGGGAGAAAGACCATATTGCCAGAGAGTGCAATAGGGACCCCAAATGCCTATTGTGCGTAGCCAAAGAGGGACAGGATAACCGGCACATTGCCGGAAGTGCCAAATGTCCGGAATTTAGGAAGGCGCTCACTGCAATGAGAAAATGATGTTTATTCAAATAAACCTGAATCATTGCAGGGTCGCTCAGGATTTACTTGAGCAGACCACGTTCGAATCTAAGATGGAGGTTGCCATCATAAGTGAACCGTACAGAAACCGTCACGGTGGCATATGGGTCACAGATTCGATTGGTGGAGCGGCGATATGGGCTTGTGGTCGACAAGCCATACAATGTACTGCAAGTCAGGCAGCCAGTGGCTTTGTGTGGGCGAAAATAAGTGGTGTATATATATACAGCTGCTACGCCCCACCAAGTTTGACACTGCCTGAATTCGAGCAAATGCTTGATAATCTTGTTCTCGACGCGAAGGGACGAAGTCCAAAGGTGATTGCTGGTGATTTCAATGCTTGGGCCCTAGAGTGGGGTAGCAGAGAATTAAATGCTAAGGGGCGCAGTCTATTAGAGGCTTTTGCGCAGCTGGACATGGTTTTGGCTAACGAAGGTGCCGTAAACACCTTTCAGAAAGGGGGGTCAGGCTCGGTTGTAGACCTGACCTTTATCAGCCCTGCGCTGGTGCGTGGTATGTCCTGGTGCGTCAGCGAACGCTACACCCACAGCGATCACCAGGCAATCTTCTTTGAGACATGTGTCGAACCACAGGGCAAAGAGCTATTATGCCCAAAACCGAAAAAGGTTTCAGGCTGGTCTGCAAAATCTTTGGATGAGCAGAGCTTTTTAAAGGTGTGGTTAGATCAATCTGATATAGCAGGCGCCTCTACGGAAAGAGCCGTCCATCTGGCTCAATGCATCGCCAAAGCATGTGACGCGTCTATGCCTAGGAGGTGCTCATTCCCCAGTAGAAGACCAAACTACTGGTGGAATGATGAACTGACCAGTCTTCGATCAGCTTGCCACCGAGCCAGAAGAGCGGCTCAGAGGGCGGTAGGTAGAGTCGATCAGGGGCAGAGAGAGTGCGCCTATAAGGCAGCCCGCAAAACCCTCAAGCTCGCCATCCAGCGAAGCAAGACAAAATGCTTTAAGGAGCTCTGCTCAGAAGCAGACATCAACCCGTGGGGGAGTGCTTATAGAATAGTGATGGGACGATTCAGAGGCCGCTCCTCTCCGCAGATCACGTGTCCCACCCTCTTGCTGAAAATCATCCAGGGGTTATTCCCCCAGCAAGAGGAGAGCACCGACATATTCCAACCAGCACCGGCAATTCCTCCAGTCACCAGAGACGAGCTGCTGGAGATCTGCGGCAGAATAGGAGACAATAAAGCGCCGGGCCTGGACGGAGTGCCGAATAAGGCCCTTAAGCTTGCCGTGAAATTCAGGCCGGACATGTTCGCTGAGTTGTTCGAAGCGTGCATGTCCGAAGGAATATTTCCGGCGGCTTGGAAACGACAGAAGTTGGTACTTCTGCCTAAGCCTGGTAAACCTCCAGGTGAACCATCGTCATACCAACCCATATGTCTTTTGGACACGGTGGGGAAAATGTTAGAACTATACTAGATTACTCCCGGTTGTTGAGGGCCAAGGCGGCCTTTCAGATCGGCAGTATGGGTTCCGAAAAGCCAGATCAACCATTGATGCCATCAAATTGGTTACTGGCTTGGCCGAAGATGCAATTCACGGAAAGGGTAGTACCAGCAAATATTGCGTGGTAGTAACCCTGGACGTGAAAAATGCATTCAATTCGGCCAACTGGAATCTAATACGCAAATCCCTAGCGAAGATTGGTATTCCCGCCTATCTCGCTGCTATCGTCGACAGTTACTTAACTGAAAGGAGGCTATGGTATGATACTGATGACGGACCGCAGGAGTATGTTGTTTCCGCCGGTGTCCCACAGGGCTCCGTATTGGGCCCACTACTGTGGAACATCATGTACAACGATGTACTTAATCTTCCCCTTCCGGAGGAAGCCACAGTGGTGGGTTACGCTGACGACATAACACTGGTTGTTGTCGCAAAGCATCTTGAAGATGCTGAGTTATACTCAAGCGAGGCAATCAGTGCTGTCAAATGTTGGTTGGAGAGCTCTGGTTTGACGCTTCCGGAGGAGAAAACAGAAGCGCCACACGAAGCGCCGGAAGAGAAATTACGCCTGTATTAGAATCGGGAATCATATCATCACTTCCAAGCCGACCATCAAATACTTGGGGGTGGTGATAGACAGGAAGCTCAGCTATAAGCAACACTTACAGTATGTTTGTGATAAATCATCCACTGCCAGTATGGCCCTGGCGAGGATGATGCCGAACGTGGAAGGGCCACGGCATACCTCTAGGTTGCTTATAGCCAGGGTGGTGACCTCGATCATGCTCTATGCGACCCCAGTTTGGAGGGAGGCGTTGTGGATGTCAGGGAATGCTACCAAACTGAGTTCAGTCTACAGGAGGACAGCCCTGAGGGTATGCTCTGCCTTCAGGACTGTCTCAGATGATGCAGCATTCGTCATCTCTGGAATGATGCCGATTGACATCTTGGCAGATGAGATGGCGAATATATACAATGCAAAGCCAACCTCTTCCTCATCGCGGACGAAGAACGCTGAGAGGGAGAGATCCATAAATAGATGGCAAGAGCGGTGGGAACGCTCGGGAAAGGGTCGGTGGACTCACAGGCTCATTCCTGCCATCAAGGAGTGGTTGGAGAGACGACACGGTGAGATTAATTATAATCTCACCCAGTTTCTCACGGGACATGGAGGATATCTCCAATACCTTCACAGGTTTAAATTGGAGACCTCACCCGATTGTCCAAATTGCAATGGAGTCCCAGAGGATCCAGAGCATGTATTCTTCACCTGTCCGAGATTTGTGGAAGAAAGGAGGAATCTAGAGGAGCTGACTCCGCCCCGTGATGTAATACCTTATGGTGGTTCCGCGGGGCAGGGAGGGAGTCGGGGGTGGTTTTAGTGGGTAAAAATCCCACACGCTGGTGTGTCCAGACCAGTGTCTTTTTGAAGATTTCCACCTCCTCAACAAAAAAAAAAAGGACGGGCCCCGGTCCTGTGCAAAAATGGGCAAGAGTCCTTGACGAATGGACGGTGTCAGGACGTAACCAAGTTAGTCCGAACAAAACGAACAAGACAAATACGTGTCGCACGCTAAATGTCGGTACTCTAATTGGAAAGACCGAGGAAAAAGCGCATTAATATCTGCGCTCTGCAAGAAACCCGATGATCTGGTGCCAAAAGCTGCGACATCGAACGCGAACGCGGTAAAAATGGCTATAAACTTCTCTACTTCTCACACTCAATATGGTGTTGGTATTGCCATTTCAGAGGGTTTGATGATCGGCTGATGAAGCTCACCATTATATCAGTTGATCGCACTATTCACTACTTTATCGAGTACGCACCACAGATAGATTGACCTGATGCTGAGAAACATGCCTTCTGGCAACTTCTCGATGAAAAGACTTGTCAGGTGCCTGTTGACGACTATATTATCATTGCCGGCGACCTTAATAGTCATGTGGGTGAAAAGGCAGATGGTAACAGGTGCCATGGGGGAAAGGGGTTCGGAGCGCGCAATGAGGCTGGCGAGCATATAATCGATTTTGCGGACACACATGGTGGCGATTAGGTGAGAAGAAAGAAGAAACAATTTCATTCATACGATTGTCGACTATTACAAAGACACGATACACAAAGCGGCCTCTGCAACCCTCGGGGTTACCAAGCCGGGCCTCTACCACAAATTTATCGACGAAAAAAAGGCTTGCTAATTGGCAAATTTATAAGAATGCCAACCGGGAAGCAAATAAAGCGGTCGCTGTCACCCGAGCGAACCACTACAAACATCTTTACGATAAACTGGGTACTCGGGATGGCGAGAGAGATCTGTATCGACTTGCATACCAATTGTCGAGCCGCAACGGATAGATGGTGAGAATACTTCGAGCAGATATCAACTGAATAATTTGCTCCTCCTCTATTTCCACAATCATTGCCGACATTTGGACCAATTCCACCTGTCAGCGCAACTGAAGTCGAGGAAGGAATAAAACGACTGAAATCGTGGAAAGCCACAGGACCTGACGACATTGCATCTGAGTTCTAGAAAGCGAAGAGCTGGGATCCAACACTGGCTCTTTAATCGGGTTATTCAAGAAGGAAGAACACCATCAGAGTGGCAAGAAAGTACCACAGTTCTAATATGGAAAAAGAAGGTTACTTTCCCATACCACGAAGATTTTTGAACGCATTCTTGACAACCGTATTCGCAAAATCATTGAAATAACCGCGAATCAAGCCCGATTTGTCAAAAATTGCGGAACTACTGACACAATACATGCTGCGCGGTTTACCATGAAGAAACATCGCATCGCCCTCTTCTGGATCTAGAGAAAGCTTTTGACCCGTGTGCCACACGAACTCATCTAGTATGACTTACAACAACACTTAGTGCCAAAAGAACTCGTGCGCTGGATCCAATTGTCCTATCACGATCCGAAAAGTAAAGTTCGAAGTATGGCGGGTGTATCAAAACCGCTTCGTGTCTCTGTTGATGTTCATCAAGGAAGCGCCCTCTCACCACTCCTCTTTGTTCTTGTTATGGACTCCGTTACACGGGGTATCCAACGTCCAGCGCTCTATACACTGCTTTATGCAGATGATGTTTTCCTAGCCTCTGATAGCAAAAATGATCTCGAGCAACTTATTCAAAAATGGAATGATCGCCTCATGCAAAACGGTCTCAGATTGCATCTAAATAAAACTGAATTGCTGATCTCCATGAAACAGGCACAATCACTGTCAGCGGCAGTGATCTGCCCAGAACTGAGCGATTTAAATACCTCCGGTCAACGCTATCAGTCAATGGAGAACTGCGTTATGAAATTGCTTCACGCATTAACGCAACCTGGATGAAGTGGTGTTCCACAACTAGTGTTCTTTGTGATCGACGTATCAACGGACGTCTTAAATCTTAAATCTACCGCAATGTCGTCCGTCCTGTCGCCCTCTTTGGTTCTGAGTGTTGACCAATTATAAAAGACAATGAACGCCGTCTTGCGGTAATGGAAACGAAGACTTACCGGGTCCCTTACCGGGTCATAGATCTCGGCAAAATGCCTTTGGATGCGAAAAAAGATGCAAATAAAGTCGGAAGAAGATAAGCACCAACAAAACCAACGTTTTCTGTCGGATGGGTCATTGAACTCTCCCTTCCTGTAACAAATGCGTCGATCAGTTAGTATATCTAAGAAGCGTGGTTTCTGCTGAAGGTGGCACCAAACTGGATGTCGCTCGACATATTTACAGTGCTAAATCCGCTTTCGCTGCTTTGTCTAAAATCTGGAATCTTGACACTGACATCAAGTCGAGACTGTTCTGTGCTAATGTTCTTTCTGTATTACTATAGTAGGAGAAGTAGCACATGGAAACTAACCACGACTGATAGTTGGGAGCTCCAAGCCTTCGTGAAAACCTGTCTGCGATGGGACATCGGGGTACGCTGGCCTTACACTATCTTGAACAAAGAACTCGATCGGCTCACAGCCCAGTTACCCCTGGACCATGTGAACACAAGGCTTAAGTGGCAATGCCACGCATTCAAGAGGGCGACAATTCCATTGCTTGTTACCTCATGCAATGGAACCTACTCCCGCAAGACTGCCCCTGAAAGGAGTTAAAGTGCTATGCCTCATCAAGAGGTGCGGAGAAATAATGTTGAGAAATTCATATTTTAGGTGTTAGAACAATTTTAATATAACAAAATATTTAGTTTATTATTTAAACTGCATCCCGGTTCCAAGCCCAGATAAAGGAGGGAATTAAAACAAAAGTAAAATACTGAGACTTCAGTAAATTAGTTCGGGCAAAACAAATACGTGTGTGCACGCTAAATATTGGAAAGGGCGTATTGATATTTGCGCTCTAAAAGAAACTGGATGGTGTAGTGCCAAAAGGATATCAACTTTTCACACTTGAGATGACGAGAGGGATCAATATCGGCTTGTCAAGGGCCGAACGCACACAGGATATTAAAAACTTCTGTTGCTTTAATGAAAAAGCTAACTTTGTTTACCGATCGACTAACAACGGTGGGTAGATCGAATATTTCGAACAATGTTTCAATGTTTTGTTCTGTTGATCCCTTACTTCTACAAAAACTGCTGAAGTCTGAAACAAGAGAACCTGACGACATTGCATCTGAGCTCTGGAAATCGAAGGACTGGACCCCATCACTGTGGCTCAGCGATTTCTTAAATCGGGTTATTCACGAAGGTATCATAGACCACCATCTGACTGGCAGAATGCACAACCGTTACATGAAAAAAGAAATGCAGTCCAGTAGAATGTGCAAATTTCTGTCCAATCCAACTGTTGTGCCATACCATGAAGATTTTTAAACGCATTTTTGGCAATTGCAAATCCTGTCGCAGAATAGTGCAAACAAGCCAGGTTTGTCAAAAACTGCTGAACTACTGACGCGAAACTTTGTAGACAGTTTTTCATGGAGAAAAATCGTGAGAAGCATCGCCCTCCTTACAGTGCATTTCTGGAACAAAGACTGTCAGAAGAATTGTTTTACCACGATCTAAAAAGTCAAGATTCAAGCAACATCGTTATAAACTGAATTTAAATACAACAGAGTTTCGTTCGATCGATCCCAACGAAACGTGCACTATCACTGTCGGTGGCAGTCATCTCCCCAGAACTGAACGATTCACATATCTCGGATCAACACTATCACAATTTACCGCAGTGTCGTCTACCCTGTCACCCCCTATGTTTCTGAGTATTCATTATCATCAACGGCGCAACAACCGATATCCGGTCTAGGCCTGCCTTAATAAGGAACTCCAAACATCCACAAATTCGGTATCCCTAAAAGCTGTCTGGCGTCCTGACCTACGCCATCGCTCCATCTTAGGCAGGGTCTGTCTCGTCTTCTTTTTCTACCATAGATATTGCCCTTATAGACTTTCCGGGTGGGATCATCCTCATCCATACGGATTAAGTGACCCGCCCACCGTAACCTATTGGGCCGCATTTTATCCACAGCCGGACGGTCATGGTATCGCTCATAGATTTCGTCGTTATGTAGGCTACGGAATCGTCCATCCTCATGTAGGGGGCCAAAAATTCTTCGGAGGATTCTTCTCTCGAACGCAGCCAAGAATTCGCAAATCTTCTTGCTAAGAACCTAAGTTTCCGAGGAATACATGAGGACCGGCAAGATCATAGTCTTGTACAGTAAGAGCTTTGACCCTATGGTGAGACGTTTCGAGCGGAGCAGTTTTTGTAAGCTGAAATAGGCTCTGTTGACTGATAACAACCGTGCGCGGATTTCCTCATCGTAGCTGTTATCGGTTGTGATTTTCGACTCTAGATAGGAGAAATTATCAACGGTCTCAAAGTTATATTCTGCTATCCTGATTCTTCTTGTTTGACCAGTGCGGTTTGATGTTGTTGATTGGTTGGTTTTCGATGTTGACGTTACCACCATATATTTTGTCTTGCCTTCAGTGATATGCAGCCCGAGATCTCGCGCTAGTTACCACCTGCTCGTTCTGGATGAAGGCAGTTTGTACGTCTCGCGTCGTTCTTCCCATGATGTCGATATCGTCAGCATAGGCCAGTAGTTGGGTGGACTTAAAGAGGATCGTACCTCTTGCATTTACCTCAGCTTCACGGATCACTTTCTCGAGGGCCAGGTTAAAGAGGACGCATGATAGGGCACCTCCTTGCCGTAGACCCTTGTTGATGTCGAATGGTCTCAAGAGTGATGCCGCTGCTTTTATCTGGCCTCACACATTGGTCAGGATCAGCCTAGTCAGTCTTATTAATTTCGTTGTGATACCGAATTCTCTCATGGCCGTGTACAGTTTTACTCTGGCTATGCTATCATAGGCGGCTTTGAAGTCGATGAAAAAATGGTGCAACTGATATCCATATTCCAACAGTTTTCCATCGCTTGCCGCACAGAGAAAATCTGATCTGTTGCTGATTTGCCTGGAGTGAAGACTCTTTGGTATGGGCCAATGATGTTCTGAGCGTATATGGCTATCCGGCCTAGCAAGAGAGCGGAGAATATCTTATAGATGGTACTCAGCAACGTGATACCTCTATAATTGCTGCACTGTGTGATATCTCCGTTTTTATGTATGAGACAGATAATGTCTCTTTGCCAGTCATCAGACATTGATTCGCTGTCCCATACCTTGAGCACAAGTTGACGACCCACTTGGTGTAATTGATCGCCTCCACATTTAATCATTTCGGCTGTAATTCCATCGGCTCCTGGCGACATGATTTTTTTAGCCGGTGAATTGCACGGACTGTTTCTCCTAAACTTGGTGGTGGCAGTATTTGTCCGTCGTCTTCAGTTGGCGGGACCTCCAATTCGCCGAAGTTCTGGTTGTTCAGTAGCTCATCAAAGTACTCAATGCATCGCTCTAATATGCCCATTCTGTCGGAAATCAGATTTCTCTCTTTGTCTCGGCAGGATGAGCATCGAGGTGTATAAGGCTTCATCCTGCTGACTTGTTGGTAAAACTTACCCGCTTGGTGCAACTGCTCCCTGTACTTTTCTAGTTCACAGACTTGTTGGTTTTCCCAGACTTCCTTTTTCCGTCTGTGAAGTCGCTTCTCCGCTCGACGGAGTTCGTGATAAGTCTCTGCGCATGCCCGCGCTCTTTGAGAATGCAACATTATTCGGTATGCGGCATTCTTCCGTTCCGTTGTTAGCTTACATTCATCGTCAAACCAGCCGTTCCGACTTTTTTCCGGCTGAGGCCAAGTATGTTTGTGGCCAAATCAATGATAACGTTCTTCAGCTGGTTGTGAAGATCATTTGTTGATGCTTCACTTTCAGGATCTCTGTTGACTGCGGTTATTGCGGTATCCATTTCCCTCTTATATGTGTTGCGGAGGGCTGTATTGTGAATGGCTTCAGTATTCACTCTCACCTGGTTTTCAGAGGGTATTGTAGGTGGTGTCGTAATTCAAGCTCGGAGCACCATGCCAATGAGATAGTGGTCCGAGTCTATATTGGCCCCCCTATATGTTCTAATATTTATCAAGGCTGAGAGGTGGCGGCGTTCAATCAGCACGTGGTCGATTTGGTTGAAAGTGGTCCCGTCTGGAGAGGCCCACGTATGTTTGTAGACCGCTGTCCCTGCAAACCGGGTGCTTCCAGCAACTCTGCTCTCTCTCCAGCAACTTCCTTCTCCGACTCTGCAATCTCCTCCCTCCGTAGGGGCGTGGACGTTTATGAGGCTTATATTTCTAAATTTGCCCCGGAAACGCAGAGTGCATAGCCTTTCGTTTATATTTTCAAACCCAATGACACCAGGTTTCATTTTTTGGCTGACTAAGAAACCTACTCCGAGCACATGGTTTACTGGATGGCCACTATAATATATGGTGTAGCGGCTCTTCTGCAGGAAACCGGTCTCTGTCCATCGCATCTCTTGCAACGCTGTTACATCACCCTTATATTGGGACAGGGTATCGACTAGCTGCTCAGCTTCATCTCTATACAGGGAGCGCACGTTCCATGAGAAAATGCGCAAATCGTTAATCCGTTGTTGTTGCCAGGTGGCTCGTTGTAAAATCCATCCTGTCCGAGGCTCCTTCCGCGGCTTCGTAACATAGGTTTTCCGCGGTTGTCAGCCCTACCCAACCCCCAACTTGGAGGACCAGTTGGCACATTATGTCCCGTTTTTAGACGTGGGGGACTCGCCTTCAGCCTTCTCCATCTGCAGTTTTTCATAAAGAAAGAACTCCGAGCGATCACCACGTCTAGGTGGAGATAGGGTTTGATAGTGGAGCTGTTGGTGTTGGTTCAGCAGGCGTTTCCCAGGTTTTATGCTCCATCGTGGGTACCAATCCACGTTTCGCCCTGTACCTATACCACCCTTTGACCGCCTGAGTATTCGCCGACTATAAAAGACAATGAATGATGTCTTTCAGTTATGAAAACGAAGATATTGCGTTGAATCCGTGGCGTGCTTTGATCACATCCGAAATGAGAATATCCAGGATCAATAAGGAGTTGCACCAATTGTGGGCAAATTGCGAAAGAACCGTCTTCGAGGATATGATCATGTAATTTGCGCTAATGAGGATTCACTTGCCAGGATTGGTTGAGCATCGAATTCGTTGGTACGCGGGCAAAAATCCGGTCGAAACAACGATGGCTTGATATGCAAGATGGTAATTTGAAAGCCCTGCGGCTCCATTCAGATGGAACCTTTGGCAGAGCAAAATGGCGCAATCGATTAAGGTTAGCCACCCCGCTCCTGGACGGCACAAAGGCTGAAAAAAAAAGGAAGAATACCAACGAAATGTGACAATCCCTCGAATAGAAACCGACCTCACCGCTAGGGCCCTTGGCTACCGAAAGTAAACTATGACTGGTTTTTGGAATGTACGTACGCTTGTCGATGATGGTATCGAGTGTTCCCAAAATGTTTGCAACTCGAGTGAGCATAACGATATACGCTGGAGATTCTGGGCCTAAGCGAAGTAAGATGGTGGAAGGTCAATTTATTTTTTTCGTTTTTGGGTAATGTCTGAAGGTTTGTGAAGAATAAAACTTTTTTAAAGTCAATTTAATGTGTTTATATGCAATAAATGGCACGACTTTTAGTTGATTTTAGGGAACGCCTCCTGCGCATGTGAAAATTGGGCGGTGATTGTTGGTCGCGATCGAAACACCGCTCTTAAAGGCAGTCATCGATAACAGCTAGTTTCAGATTTGAAAGGACTTTCTGGTGGAAATCTAACACGTGGTCAACTTTCCACTTCGCACACATTGGCTGAAGGATTGAATAAAAAGCACAGGCTATTTTGGGTACGATTAGAAAAAAAATGAAATTCCATTGGTATTGATTGATATGTGCCCAAAAGCTAATATTGTCAGCTGAATTTTTTTATGAACCGTTACCAAATAAACGAAAGAAATGAATCGAGAAAACCAGACCTCTATTAAGAACACAGCACAATCATAAATTGTGTTGATACAAATGGATGCAAACATAGAGTAAATCGATGGCCAATAGCTCTATTTTATAATCTGCTTGAATGTTCTAATGGTTGAATTATTTCCTGATAGGCATGCTGAAAAATCCAACGTGAATGTTCGGTATTGACTCCTTATAAAGCAGCTGGGAATGATCCTTGCTGATATATGCATTCTAGGACTAATCTACACATTGACACGAAGGCCTAGTGTTGCCGCTGCTATTTGCGACGAATGCCTACCACTTTGGCATCTGACATCAGCATGAAAAATAGACCGTTTTCATGTCTGCTCATATAAAGTGTGTGAATTATGCTTGGCCCAAACATCAACTTGAAATTGGTAAATAATAAATAAAACTAGGAAAAAATTTGTATTTAGGTTGTTTTCTGATCTACGCCAGAAAAATTGATAGTTTTGTCAGCAGGTTTTTGATATTGTTTCATATGCATCTTCTTCTTCTTTTTCTTCAGCCTTTGTCCCGTTCACAAGCGGGGTCGGCTCGTCGTGATCGGCTTCGCCATTTGGCTCTATCGAATGCCTGATCTGGGTGCAATCTCGAGGCTTTCAAATCCCCATCTAGCGTATCAAGCCACTTCGCTGTTCAGACCAATCTTGGCAAGTGAATTCTCGTTTGCACGAATTGCGTGACCATACCATCGAAGACGCCTCTCTCGCAACGTTTCCACGATCGGTGCAACCCCATAACGATCGCGGATATCCTCATTTCGGATGTGATCTAAACGAGTGACGCCACTAGTCCAACGTAGCATCTTCGTCTCCATTACCGCAAAACACCGTTCATTGTCTTTTATGGTCAGACGGACGACATTGCGGTAAATTTTAGATTTGAGACGTTCGTTGATACGTCGATCACAAAGGACACCAGTTGTGGAACGCCACTTCATCCAGGTTGCGTTAATGCGTGAAACAATTTCATAACGCAGTTCTCCATTGGCTGATAGCATTGACCCGAGGTATTTAAATTATACGTATTCCCTTTATTTGAGAAGTAAATTAAATAATTAAATAAATTTTGTACAAGTTGGCACAATATAACAATATAAGTGTAAGTAAAACTATTAAAAGGAAAAGCTTCCAGAAGGGCACATGTTGTGTCCGAAACACGTCTCTGCAATTCTTAAAAAAACAATAAATCTATAGTTAAACTGGAAACTTTTCCTTTTAATAGTTTCACTTAAAACGAACTATAGAAAACAAAGGAACTACTTTTATAAAACTTAATATAATTGTATCTATTTGGGAAAAATGTGCTTCAATAAAACTATCCCTCCATTTTGCGAAACAAACGTTTTTTTTTCTATAATATTTACAAAAAAATTGTCAAATCGAATAATAGATAACACAGACATTTTATCAAAAGTCAGAAAATTGCAGAAGTACCAGCTTTTCCCCTAGAACTACCATTCACTTAACTGCTTAAGGAAACACGTCGTTTGCCAATGCAACAACAACGAATATTGGCTCAACACCTGGCTAGATGAAGTTAATACAATCCTGAATCTAACCTTAGCTGGTGATCAAAAAGTCTAGATCTTCACGCTCATTCTTAACAACCTACAGCCAAAGGCTAGAGAAAAAGTAGAAGTATCACATCCTTAACTCGTTGCTAAACAAATTAAATTCTTGCAAGATCCGCTGCAAGAATAACATATAGAATTTAACCCGGCCAGAAATTAATTTTAGTTCTAAATAAATTTAAATCATAGTAACCTGAATACAAAATATGTATATCTTTTAGAAGCTCGTAACTGTGTGACGGATCAGTAATACAACCTGTTGCGCGAAATTAAAATAAAATACAAATAATATCAATCGATTGGACTAAAAAATCCATTCGACGTAATCCTACTTCCTGTACATAGAAATAATAATTATTGGAACAACGAAGTGGTAGATATATTAACAAATAATTTGGGGAACAAATCCTTCCAACCAACAGCAGTAACAACAACATAAATTTCCATAAAAAACAATCATCATCATCATTATCATTAACGGCGCAACAACCGGTATCCGGTCTAGGCCTGCCTTAATAAGAAACTCCAGACATCCCGGTTTTGCGCCGAGGTCCACCAATTCGATATCCCTAAAAGCTGTCTGGCGTCCTGACCTACGCCATCGCCTCATCTTGCCCTTATAGACTTTCCGGGTGGGATCATCTACATCCATAGGGATTAAGTGACCTGCCCACCGTAACCTATTGAGCCGGATTTTGTCCACAACCGGACGGTCATGGTATCGCTCATAGATTTCGTCATTGTGTAGGCTACGGAATGGTCCATCCTCATGTAGGGGGCCAAACATTCTTCGGAATATTCTTCTCTCGAACGCGGCCCAGAGTTCGCAATTTTTCTTGCTAACCCTAGTTTCCGAGGAATACATGAGGACCGGCAAGATCATAGTCTTGTACAGTAAGAGCTTTGACCCTATGGTGAGACGTTTCGAGCGGAACAGTCTTTGTAAGCTGAAAAGGCTCTGTTGGCTGACAACAACCATGCGCGGATTTCCTCATCGTAGCTGTTATCAGTTGTGATTTTCTATCCTAAATAGGAGAAATTATCAACGGTCTCAAAGTTGTATTCTCCTATCCTTATTCTTCTTGTTTGATCAGTGCGGTTTGATGTTGTTGGTTGATTCGTCTTCGGTGCTGCCACCATATATTTTGTCTTACCTTAATTGATGTGCAGCCCAAGATCTCGCCCCAATGGCCTGCTCGATCTGGATGAAGGCAGTTTGTTCGTCTCGGATTGTTTTTCCCATGATGTCGATATCGTCAGCATAGGCCAGTAGTTGGGTGGACTTGAAGAGGATCGTACCTCTTGCATTTACCTCAGCATCATGGATCACTTTCTCGAGGGCCAGGTTAAAGAGGACGCATGATAGGGCATCCCCTTGTCGTAGACCCTTGTTGATGTGGAATGGTCTCGAGAGTGATCCCGCTGCTTTTATCTGGCCTCACACATTGGTCAGGGTCAGCCTAGTCAGTCTTATTAATTCCGTCGGGATACCGAATTCTCTCATGGCCGTGTACAGTTTTACCTTGGCTATGCTATCATAGCTATCATAAAAAACAATAGCGGTATTAATCATTACAATGGCACTAACACCAATAGTTGAACAGAATTAACATTAGAAAAAATACACACGGAATCTCTCACATTTCGATGGAATAACTCAAAATCAAGCAACAATTTCAAACATGATAATAATGATCTTGGACGCAATAATCCAATTGGATAAGGTGCTTGAAGTGTGATAGAGCACTTCATTCAAGACCGAAACCGTACACTACAGGATTACAGTACCCTATAGGAGGTCCACATTGCGCTTGCTCGTGATTACTACCCTGCTTTGACTTTGATACTCACGTCAGTTTTATACAGCGAACTTCTGCTACGAGAGTCCAGCGTTCTAACAACTGAGCTATCCAACAAATATAAATGATATAAATAAAATAATGAATAATATTAACCAAATTAACCAATAATATAAACGACTAACTAATTAAAATTCAATTATGTATAACCTCGATCTAAGACGCAAAACGGGAGTCATGGCCACGCAAATATGTATGCATAATTTACCTTTTAATCAACATGAAAAAATAACTATAAATTTTTTAACGAAAAAAGGTTTCGTAATTTTCGTCATCAATATGCCTATACTAACTGAACCCTTACTATGGTTTTATGATTGAAAAGTACCTAATGTTAATTCAAAACCAATAAAAATAAATCAAGTTGTATATTATAACAATCAATTTTTTGAATATCAAAAACATGTAATCTTTTTAAAAATAACACATTACCTTGTAAAAATATCAATTTTATTGTAAAAATTCTTCCATTAAAACCAATAGAAAATATATCTCGATACATTTATGAATTAAATCTTAAAAAATTACGAAATGAAAATATCAAAAATTTTGAAAAAAATAGTAGTTACAATTTATATAATAATAATAATAATCGTTGGCGCAACAATCCATGTTGGATCAGGGCCTTGAAGTGTGTTAGAGCACTTCATTCAAGACCGTAACGGTACACTACAGAACACTGTAGGAGGCACTGAGGTCAGCATTGCGCTCGCCCGAGATTATTACCCTGATTTGACTCAGGTACTCATTCACAGCTGAGTCGACTGGTATCCGACGTCAAGTCACGATACAAATCCCACTGCCACCAGCGAGATTTGAACCGCGGCCTTCCGTATGACAAACCAGTGCTCTAACCACTGAGCTATCCGGACATTACAATTTATACACAGAAAAATGCAATTACCATTGGATCTCGTATATCATTTATGAACTTACCTATAAAAATCAATGTAAATGAAAGCAATCATGAAAGTATTGAATTATCAGATGTAAAAGCTGTTGAGGACAACAATCAATATAGAAACTTACACATTTTGCACATATTTTTCGTGCAGATAACGATGAGTCATCTATCATCTAAATCTAGATGACTCAATCAGCATCCTTATCTTGACTTGTCCTAACATGCTTCATATTCTTGCTGACTGCTTGCAATATTAATGGTTAATAGAATACCGTCTTGCATTATTTCGCTACTAGTGTTTATCATGATGGAATATTAAGTAAACATAAACAACTAATAACCTTGAATCATCAGTATCATATTACATATCATTGTTTATGTTAACAAATCTCAAGGATATCGAATATCCAGATTTCTTTTGGATTACTTTTCGTTGAGGATGCTTGGAGATTTTAACAGCCAAGTAGAGACGGAGTCCGTATTCAAGCGATACATTTGTTCCCATAGTTTGTATAAGGATATTAATGACAACGAACTGCGGATTATTCAGTTAGTAGTGTCGCACGAAATGGTTGTTGGAATCACCTGGTTTCCGCGGAAAGCGGCGCACAAACAAATATGGGTCTTTCCAAATGTTGATTGAATGCTGCCACCTTTCAGTCTTGATGTATGTCAGAACAAACTAGGAGGCCAATGCAGACTCTGATCACTGTCTCGCTGGCATAGTGTTCCGGGTTTAAATTATAATACTGCCTAGAGTCCCCTCTAATAATTCGATGAGGATGAATACTGAAGCTACCCCTCTGTAACTCCTACATGGGGTAAATGGATGCCGCAATAACTGTTTAACAAAGGTCCTGGAGACGAAGCATCGATAAATGATTTTCACGTTCACCTGAATAACGTAACATAGCCATTAAGTCCTTGTACTTAACAAAGACATACTTCATACTGCTGGGTCACCCTCTTCTGGGTTCGCGATCATAAGAATATAGAGCGTATGAAGCGGGCTGATGGATTGGCCAGGCGGCATTTTGCTCTTGGGGCCTCTGTTCAAAGGCGGAATCTAAGCACTACTTAGCAGTCACGAACCTCATATGGCGAATTCTCACCACCTGTGTCAAGAAGGATTTGGCCCGCTTACAACAAAAACGATCACGAGAGCTTCAGTTCCAGACGCGTGTAAATGCATACAAGATTACGACAGTCTGCATGGTGTGCTGGCCCGTAGGAGACCATGCGGCTAGGCTTGGCATACACAATAATTCGTACTGTCGAGGAGGAAACCTTCACTTCTTTTGCCTAGCTCTAGTTAGGCTACGGGCAATAGGTAAACCATTCGTTGGGGACCTTAGAGAGATTTCTAGTTGCAGGGTGGGAGAACTATTTTCGTTTGTGAATGCTGCGGGCTGGCTATGAAGATCTGTTCTTAGGAGTGTAGTGTTTGTAGTTTGTAGTTTGTAGCATCAAAACAGCGCACCATAGCGCTAATTGGGCTCCTCGTAGTGAGCACTGATACTTGCCTACCCTTAACTGAAAAGCATTATCATTGATACGGCGATAAACATACTTGGCCCCAGTCAGAAAAAATGTCGGTACGGCTGGTTCGACGATGAATGTAGGCTAGTAACGGAGCGGTAGGTTTCTGCATACTAGGCAATATTGCTCTCTCAATGAAGGCGAGCGCCTAGGGGATCTATCTATCGAACTCCATCGAGTGAAGAAAGGACTCAACACACAGAAAAAGGAAACCTGGCAAAGCCAACAGATCTATGAACTTGAAAAGTACAGGGAGCAGCCACATCAGGCAGGGGAAGGGTTTACTGTTAGTCAGCAGGATGAAGCCTTATACAGCTCGATACTCATCCTGTCAAGACAAAGAGGAAGTCTGATTTTCGACAAAATGACCATATTGGAGCGATGGGTTGAGTATTTTGGTGAATTGCTCCCCAACCAGAATATTCGCGAATCGGACGTCCTGCCAAGTAAAGACAATGGACAAATCCTGTCAACACCAAGCATAGAAGAAACAGTCCGTCCATCGGCTTAAGTAGCCAGGAGCCGATAGAATTAGAGCCGAACTGATTAAATATGGAGGCGACCAATTACAACAAGCGATTCATCAACTTATGTTTAAGGTGTGGGACAGCGAATCAATACCTGATGACTGGTAAAGAGGCATTATCTGCGCCATTCATAAAAAGGGAGATATCACACAGTGCAGCAATTATAGAGGCATTATGTTGCTGAATACCATCTATAAGATATTCTTCACTATCCTGCTATGTCGGATAGCCCCATACGCACAGAAAATCATTATCCCATACCACTCCAGGCGAATCAGCAATAGATCTGATTTTTTCTGTGTGACAAGCGATGGAAAAACTTTTGGAATATGGCCATCAGTTGCACCATATTTTCATCGACTTCAACACTGCCTACGATTGCATAGTCAATGCAAAACTGCACACGACCATGAAAGAATTCGGTATTCGAACGAAATTAATAAGACTGACTAACCTAACCCTGACCAATGTTCGAGGCCAGATAAAAGAAGCAGGGTCACTCTCGAGATCATCTGACATTAACAACGGTCTAAGACAAGGCGATGCCTTATTTTGAACCCTTTTTAACCTGCCTCTGGAAAAAGTAAACCGTAATGTTGAGGTAAGTGCTAAAGGCACCATCCTATATAAGTCCAGACGATGTCGACATCATGGAAAGAACAATCCGAGATGTACAATCTGGCTTCATCCAGATTGAGCAAGCGGCGCAAGATCTTGGGCTGTATATTAATGAAGGCAAGAAGAGGTGAATGGTGGCAAGGTCAGTGCCAACTACAACTTAGAGACTGCTGAAAATTTCTCCTATCTAGGGTCAAATGTCACAGCCAATAACAGCTATGGCGATGAAGCCCGCGCACGGTTTTTGGCAGCCAACAGAGCCCATTTCAGCTTACAAAAACTGTTTCGCTCGAGCCGTCTCACCATAGGGTCAAAGCTCTTATTGTACAAGATAATGAGTGCTCCTGCTAGTCCTCATGTATTCCTCGGAGATTTGGATTCTTAGCAAGAAAAACTGCGAACTTTTGGCCGCGTTCGAGAGAAGAATCCTCCGAAAAATGTTTGGCTCCCCATGGTTTGGATCAGATCTGGCTCAACAGGTTGCGGTGGACGAGTCACCTAATGCGTATGGGTGAGGAGGAGGAAGGGCAATATCTATGGTAGAAAAAGAAGACGAGGCAGACCCTGCCTGAGATGGAACGATGGCAAAGGTCATTACTCGAATTGGTGGACCTGGGTGCAAACGCGGGGTGTCTGGAGTTTCTTACTAAGGCAGGCCTAGACCGGATACCGTTTGTTGCGCCTTTGATGATGATGAAGTGAACACGTTTGTATGTACATATATCCTTCTTTACCAGTCAAGGTGGTGCGGCTAGGCGGATAGATAAAATACACCGAAAGTAACTACTATTGACGGGGGATCACCAAAGTTAAGGTTTGCTAAAATTAAGCGGATCATATTATTTTTATATTTTTTGAATTGAGAAACTTCCGATCCACTTGATGAAATACCGAGCAAATTGGATTGCTTGTTTTTGATTAAGTATCTTTCTTGTTTTTGAAAAAAATGTAGTTTCTCACGTTTTCATTGAACTCTGCGCTTTAAGTAAGTACATTTGCAAAATATATTAAAAATCCTACTATTTTTATTCTTTTTGAGAGATGTTTCTGTGATTTCAAATCGTATCTGTAATTTAAATTGACGCTATTATGATGTTCACTTATTCAACATTATCTTCTTATCTTCTTCAAAACGGAGAGGATATTTGCAATTCTCCCTGCTATTTTTATATAGAGATTTGTTAAGGTCATGCGAGTCAAACGTTATTTCCACGAAATTTCCCATGAATATCAATAATAAACATGTCGTTAATTTTGAATAAAGCATTGAATTTTGTCCCAGTTCTAATAACTGAGCTGAATAGAGCAATAGGGCAATTATCAACGAAGAAATCATCTTTGAGATTACAGATGAAGATTAAAACTTTCAGCGTTTCGGGTCCCTTAAGACTCTTGTTTACATCTGCTGGTCATGAAAATATAATTTTAACTAGTTTTTTTACAACTGGTTTTCCCAAAGGTTCTAAAATAGCTACCACGAAGCTCCATTCCGCTTGAGAGTAGAAAAGAAGCTTTTTAAAAATCCAGTACGTAGGTCGGAATCACCATGACGAACTAACAAAACCCCCGCTTTGTACAGTTATTGTAAGTACAGCTTTTCAAACTTACTAGATAGCGAATAAACGCGAATAAAACGATTTTAACACATGTCTAATGTATTGCATGAACAGACATGCATATACAAATGTACATACACATGTATGTATGTACATTAAATACGAATTCTCATTTCAATCTTGATTTAAACTTAAGTAACTTTTTCTGAAACAAGAACGGGAGTATCTATCTACGAGTGTATATATGGGTTAATTTCCAATCGAAACCTCGACATCATCCTCACTTGCAAAATATAAAGTGCAAAAAAGCCAGATTTTGTGAAGACTTTTATGTGGTTCCTAATGAATTCCATTATGAATGGAAGAAGTGAATAAAACACCCAGAATTATTGCTTTATTCTGCAGCAATTATTCTGCATGAAAAATAGAAATAGCCCAGGAGGTAGTGAAGTTTTGCCTAATAGTCTCCCAGTTAATTTTAAAATTTTATTTAGGCAAAAAAGAGTATAGCCCTTATTACTCCCCTATGGACAGCTCTGCCTGATCCCTCTTGTTCCAGGTATTGCGGCAAGAGACGCTTTATATCTCGTTAGAAAAAATTATCATGTCTCGAAAAAATGCTAGATCGTCTACCATAATCGACGTGGCAGATTGAGTCTTGGTCTTATTGAAAAATGAAAAGGATTCTCCACACTTGGCCGGTATAAGCAAATTAGCCAAACAAATTCGTGTCTGCTTGCGGAATAGTAATACCCTCACCAATAAGATTGAGGAACTCTTAAGACCCCGTCTGATGAGACGAATCAATATTTGTACCTTACGTAATGAGGACAAGTGCATTGTCGATTTCGCCGGCACTCATGGCTTTGTACTTGTCAATACATAGTTTATTTAACGGCTGTCTTTTCTTCCTATATTTGATAGTGGGAACAGCAAGATGCAAATCGAATATATTTCGATAAGATGCCGGCATTTTTTCCCACTCACTGACAGTAAAACAGTTCCTTACGAAATCATCGCACCTCAAACTCTTTGATTGCTGTCCTGAAAATTAAGTCACCAACAGTCTGAGGACCGCACTGCCCACCGAAATTTAAATGATTGTAATTCCACCAAAGAAGAACGTGTTTGGACGATGATGTGGATGTATGACCGGACAAATCGCGATCACGCTTAGGATTGTAATACCGCACTCACTTTTCATCGCCAGTAAATATTCAATGCAAAAGTTCCGTCCTTGTCTGCCATTGGAGTATCTCTAACAAAACGCCGTTCGGTGTCACTTGACTTCAACACATCTAAGACTTATGTTCCTTGCTTTTAAAGCATTCCAATGGTTTGGGGCATTTTCCAATCGCCAATAAATCAACCCAAGTACTCTGGACATCTTGTAATGAATTACTAAATGTGATTGATCCATGGTCAAAAAATCATTCTGGTTGGCCGCAATCCGTCAAAAGGAGAATGTCTGCCCGCAAATATCCGAGCTCCACTGAAGTCTTCTGTCGGCATGTGTTTGCACGACTTTGTATTAGCCAGGCTCGCGAATGTAGGGCGGCCCTTTTTAGACATTATGCACAAATTATGCCTATAAGGCAGCCCGCAAAACCCTCAAGCTCGCCATCCAGCGAAGCTTTAAGCTTTAAGGAGCTCTGCTCAGAAACGGACGTGGACCCGTGGGGGAGAGCTTATGGAATCGTGATGGGACGCTTCAGAGGCCGTTCCTGTCCGCAGATCACGTGCCCCATCCTCTTACTGAAAATCATCCAGGGGTTTTTCCCCCAGCAAGAAGAGAGCACCGACACATTCCAACCACCTCTGAATGTGACGGCAATCCCGCCAGTCACCAGAGACGAGCTGTTGGAGATCTGCGGTAGAATAGGAGACAATAAAACACCGGGCCTGGACGGAGTACCAAATAAGGCCCTTAAGCTTGCCGTGAAATCCAGGCCGGACGTGTTCGCTGAGTTGTTCGAAGCGTGCATGTCCGGGGGAATATTTCCAGCGGCATGGAAGCGACAGAAGTTGGTACTTCTGCCTAAGCCTGGTAAACCTCCAGGTGAACCATCGTCATACGTTTTGGACACGGTGGGGAAAATGTTAGAGTGGGTAATCTATAATAGATTACTCCCGGTTGTTGAGAGCCAAGGCGGCCTTTCAGATCGGCATTATGGGTTCCGAAAAGCCAGATCAACCATTGATGCCATCAAATTGGTTACTGGCTTGGCCGAAGATGCAATTCATGGAAAGGGTAGTACCAGCAAATATTGCGTGGTAGTAACCCTGGATGTTAAAAATGCATTCAATTCTGCTAATTGGAATCTAATACGGAAATCTTTAGCGAAGGTTGATATTCCCGCCTATCTCGCTGCTATCGTCGATAGTTATTTAACTGAAAGGAGGCTCTGGTATGACACCGATGACGGGCCCCAGGAGTACGTTGTTTCCGCGGGTGTCCCACAGGGCTCCGTATTGGGCCCACTACTGTGGAACAACATGTACAACGATGTACTTAATGTTCCCCTTCCGGAGGAGGTAACAGTGGTGGGTTACGCTGACGACATAGCATTGGTAGTTGTCGCAAAGCATCTTGAAGATGCTGAGTTATACTCCAGCCAGACAATCAGTGCTGTCAAATGCTGGTTAGAGAGCTCTGGTCTGACGCTTACGGAGGAAAAAACAGAAGCGGTCCTCATTACGAAGCGCCGGAAGAGAAATTACGCCTGTGTTAGAATCGGGAACCATATTATCACATCCAAGCCGGCCATCAAATACTTGGGGGTGATGATAGACAGGAGGCTCAGCTTTAAGCAACACGTACAGTATGTTCGTGATAAATCATCCACTGTCAGTATTGCCCTGGCGAGGATGATGCCGAACGTGGGAGGGCCACGGCATACCTCTAGGTTGCTTATAGCCAGGGTGGTGACCTCAATCATGCTCTATGCGACCCCAGTTTGGAGCGAGGCGTTGCGGATATCAGTTAATACTAGCAAACTGAATGCAGTCTACAGGAGGACAGCTCTGAGGGTATGCTCTGCCTTCAGGACTGTCTCAGATGATGCAGCATTCGTCATCTCTGGAATGATGCCGATTGACATCTTGGCAGATGAGATGGCGAATATATACCATGCGAAGTCAATCTCTCCCTTATCGCAGACGAAGAACGCTGAAAGGAAGAGATCCATAAATAGATGGCAAGAGCGGTGGGAACGCTCGGGAAAGGGTCGGTGGACTCACAGGCTCATTCCTGCCATCAAGGAGTGGTTGGAGAGACGACACGGTGAGATTAACTATAATCTCACCCAGTTTCTCACGGGACATGGAGGATATCTCCAATACCTTCACAGGTTTAAATTGGAGACCTCACCCGACTGTCCAAATTGTGATGGAGTCCCAGAGGACCCAGAGCATGTATTCTTCCACTGTCCGAGATTTGTGGAAGAAACGAGGAATCTAGAGGAGACTCTAGGAGAGGTGCTGGTACCAGAAAATCTGGTGCCGAAAATGCTTGCACATCAAGAGAATTGGGATGCGGTCAACTCCATGATCGCATTTATTCAAGATAAACTGCGAAAGGCAGAGGAAAGGAGAAAAACGCGGTCACGTGCGCCGCGTATAGAAGAAATGGGATTAAGCTAGAGTGAGCTGACTCCGCCCACACAAAACCTTAAAAAAATAGAGTGCATGGCATGTGTGGCAATCTGATGAGTTAGCATGGCATGTGTTGGTATCGAAGTTCGCATTGGGGTCGTTGGCGTGGATCATGTATTGGCATCGGGTGGTTATGATGGGGTCGTTGACATAACTCCTCCCCCCTTGGAATTGAGCGTCGGGAACAGGAACTGTGCTTTAGTGGTTGCTGTTGCTGGAGCGGATTGTTGGATGTTGAAGGTGGATCCCCGGGACTTGTAGATAATGTATATTATGACTACACAGATGATGAATCCCTGATTGTGAAGTTGTGTCCAACTGATGTAGGTTTCGCTTTACCGAAGGATGTTATATGCACGGTTATATCATTCCAGAACTTCTTTGGTAGACCTTCGTAGGTGACTCCATTTACTCGGCTGTTGCAGCCTTCGAAGTGTATAAGTATGGTACCTAACATATTTTTCGGGGCGAATGGACATGAGGATTCGATTGGGATTCCAGGGCTATTGGTGATAAGAATGTAGTTATCTTCAGGTTTAAAAATCTCCGTTCCTCCATTTTCTTTGATGAATTCACAGTTTGAGGGTTTGTTTTGGATTAGGTCACTGATGCATTGAGAAGTTTCCTTATTTCCTTGGTACGGAAGTTTTAGGCAGTAGAAGGTGTTTTCAATTTTGGGACATCTCTCGTCGAAAAGTTGGATATCGTTAGGGTGTAGGATTACATAGGGCTTTGTTATAATTTTTAGGTGGTTTGGTGTAGGGACAGGTATAAGGTGAACAAAGGAATAATTTTCACTCCGAAAGGTGGGTATTTGTACATAGAATATGATGTTAGTGCCATTTATGTAAGCTTGGGGGTTCAAAAATTCATATAAAGATTCTACTGATTCTATTGGGATTTTTTGTTTGAATAAAGTATCATGAATTTCGGAAAGTTCCTCAGAAGTAAGGATTTGTTTTGCAATTATGTTCAATTTTGCAAGTATAATCGCTTCTGCGATGTCGGATAAGTGGTCCTGTAAAATATCGATGTGATAATTTAGTTGGTTTAAAAATTGTATGTTTTGAAGGAGTTCGTGTTCTCTTCTTATTTGGTTATTAATTGTGTTCTCGTTGAGTTTCAAATAGTTCGATATTATTTTCTGTTGTGAATTTATATGATTGGTTATGTTTTCGAATCTTTGTATCATTTTATTATTAAGTAAAGTTTAACGATCAATTGCATCTTTGGATTTCGACTGTGTGGAGATCACATTTTCAATCTGTTCGTTTCACCTAATAGCATCGTTAGCATCCATGTTACCAGTAAGGAATTTTATAGCTGTCCCTAGTCCGTTTATAAGTCCTCGTTTATTCTTTCTTTTTGGTGAGAGTGAGTTCAGTTTTAATTGTAGTTCATTGAGTTGAAGATTTGTCGTAGCTAAAGTATTATCAAGTTCATGTATGCTGCCAAGTTCATTAAGTGAATGTCGTATTTCTTCTACGGTGATTGTGTAAGATTGAAGGTTTATGATGTGTATAAAGTTGTTATGTCCAATCTTATTTCTCGCGTTCCCCAGTTGTAGTGGTAGAAGTCCCTGGTTGTTCAGTAGGTCGTGAATTTCTAGTTTCTGTCCCAGCGTCATTGTCAGCCTGAAGTTTGTGTTTTTTTTTCAATTTAGATTTGTGTATTTTCTTATTTTTATGGGTGATAATTGTTACTCTATTATTATTTTTTACTATTTGTTTACTGAATCGGGGAGTTAATTTGTTTCTTCTGTTTTCTTTACGGAAAACAATTTCGTGTTCATCGAAAGGTGTGGGAGGTTCTCGTTTTTGATTTAGTTTGTCTATATTTGTTGCAGTTTATCCTTGATAGTTGGGTAAATTAGTTGACGGAATTCATTGAGTTTTTGTAAGAATTCGTGCTCGTTATTGAATTTGACAGTTTCGAGGAACTTGTGTGTTTGTTCCATGAATAATTCGTAAGGAGTGTGGTCGGTTGCTGAATGAATGGCGTTATTGTACGTTATCACAGCCTCATTCAGGATGTCGTCATGGTCTTTGTTTGTTACTTTATTGTAGATAATTCGGTATATTTTCGTGAGGGTTGAATGTGATCTTTCCACAGGGGCATTACTAGTGCTCTGGGCGAATGACGTGAGATGAAGTTGAATATCATATCGGGAACAGAAATCCTTGAAAAGATTACCTGTAAATTCAACTCCTTGATCTGCTACCAGCGTTTTTGGAATGCCGTGAAGGCTTATAAAGTGTCTTATGGACTTGATTATCATGAGGTTGTTTTGGGCAACTAGTGTGTAGGTTGCGATGAATTTTTTTGTCAGTTATGGTGAGAATGTTTTTATGGTTTATAGCATAAACGTCGATATGAACTATATCTAAGGTGTGGGTATTTATTCTTGCAAATACCGATATTTCGGGAACCACTTGTTCCCTTCATCAGTGCAAACAAGTTTGCTCATCTGTAGACATTAAGGTTTTATTTATACTATTCTAAATCTATACTATATACTACGATATTATAATTATGACTAAAAACTTATATCTACGTCCTGAAAAAGAAAATAAATATTTAATTTAACTACCTAATAGCTAATTTATCTGAAAACTTATATCTAGGTCCTGAAAAGAAATAAATATTTAATTAACTTCCTAATAGCTAATTTATCTATCCTAAAGCTAGACGAGATTATTTTACTTTAAGAGTTTTCTAAACAATGGGGAATAGCAGTTACCCAAATCTGAGTTCAACCTAGTGTCAACCAACCAGTGTCACCAGCTAAAAACCCACCTGGCGGGGGAAAAAGATCGAAAAACGGTAGAAGAGATGAGCGGCATTTATAAAATCCCGGTTTTGCGCCGAGGTCCACCAATTCGATATCCCTAAAAGCTGTCTGTCGTCCTGACCTACGCCATCGCTCCATCTCAGGCAGGGTCTGCCTCGTCTTCTTTTTCTACTATATATTATATATTGCCCTTATAGACTTTCCGGGTGGGATCATCCTCATCCATACGGATTAACTGGCCCGCCCATCGTAACCTATTGAGCCGGATTTTATCCACAACCGGACGACAATGGTATCGCTCATAGATTTCGTCGTTATGTAGGCTACGGAATCGTCCATCTTCATGTAGGGGACCAAAAATTCTTCGGAGGATTCTTCTCTCGAACGCAGCCAAGAGTTCTCAATTTTTCTTGCAAGAACCCAAGTTTCCGAGGAATACATGAGGACTGGCAAGATCATAGTCTTGTACAGTAAGAGCTTTGACCCTATGGTGAGACGTTTCGAACGGAACAGTCCTGAAATAGGCTCTGTTGGCTGACAACAACCGTGCGCGGATTTCATCATCGTAGCTGTTATCGGTTGTGATTTTCGACCCTAGATAGGAGAAATTATCAACGGTCTGAAAGTTGTATTCTCCTATCCTTATTCTTCTTCGTGTTTGACCAGTGCGGTTTGATGTTGTTGGTTGATTCGGTGCTGACGTTGCCACCATATATTTTGTCTTGCCTTCATTGATGTGCAGCCCAAGATCTCGCCTCAATGGCCGCTTGCTCGATCTGGATGAAGGCAGTTTGTACGTCTCGGGTCGTTCTTCCCATGAGTCGATATCGTCAGCATAGGCCAGTAGTTGGGTGGACTTGAAGAGGGTCGTACCTCTTGCATTTACATCAGCATCACGGATCACTTTCTCGAGGGCCAAGTTAAAGAGGACCCATGATAGCGCATCCCCTTGTCGTAGACCGTTGTTGATGTCGAATGGTCTTGAGAGTGATCTTGCTGCTTTTATCTGGCCTCACACATTGGACAGAGTCAGCCTAATCAGTCGAATGGCCCTAATCCCATATTCCCCTCAGGGGTCGTTAGCGATTTTTAAACGGGTCGCTTACGATACGGGGTGTGACGTCCCCGAGGTGCCCGAGTAAGTAGTTTTGCCCCCTAGCTGGCAGCATACCTGCGTCCTAGGTAGTAGCCTCGAGAAAGCTTCTCGGTGAAGAGCGAACCGCGAATGACCGGTACACGTCGGAATACACTGGGAGTCTCCGGAGCCGTCGACAACTCTCTGTCGGCGTCGACGGGGTAATGTGAGCGTAGCTCTGCCAAGGCGGTAATTGCGACGTGTATCAGGAGCCAGCCCCTTCGGGACCCTGGTCGGGAAGTGTGCATTGAACCGGTGTTAGTAGACCGCGTTGCCCCGAGCGAGCGCTGATCCGTCCGTGAATTCCGGGATCAGCTAAGCGTAGGTCAGGCCTCAGGGAACTGGGGTAGGGGCTGTGTCCCCGAGGTATACCCATTCTTGACTATTGCGGCCCGCTCCCTTGCACACGATGCGCTGGTAACTTTTTCATGGAGAATATTCTGAAAATTATAAAAAAAAAGACGAAACAACAGACAAGGAGGAAGAGCTGGGTGCGTTTGGGCGGAGCACAAAGATGCGTCGCTCACCGCAGCGACCAGTGAAAGAGGCAACGAGGGCTGATATACCCGATGAGACACCGGGGCGCCCAAATAAAGAGGAAGCCTCATCAAGTGGTGCGACTGACCGTGCGGGGATGGCAACTCCACTACCTTGCAGTGCCCCTGTCCTGGAAGTAAGCTCAGTGAGAAACGCTAGTCCTGAGCAGATGGATTTGGGCACAAATCGAGTGGAAATGCATTCGACCGTCCTCGCTAGAGCCGAAGAGGAAAGGCTCATCCGAAAGTGCGCAGCAGTGGTGAAGCGTATGCGGTCGGCAACGTTCCTTCAGAGAAACGTCAGCAAAGGCGTCAAAAACGGGCTGATGGAACTGGAGGAACTACTGGACCGCGTTTCCTTTTATAGACGCACGTGGAGAGCAGCGGAAGACGATTGTAGAGCAGAAACAGTCGCACTCCCCGCTGAGAATGCTGCTTGCGTCAAACGGACCGCAGATAGCCCTCTGCAAAGTGAACAGGGGAAAAAGCGGAAAGAGGACGACGTGCCTGAAGGAGACTTTATCGAAGTAGTCTCCAAGGCCCAAAAAAAAAAGGCGAAAAAGGATAAAAAGAAACAACGGACTCCAGCGCCAGAGACACGTCTGTCCAAAAACAAGGAGGCTGCCAACCCAAAGCCAGTAGCGGAAAAAACGACGAAACGAAGAAGGACTAGACCGTCGGCTCTGCTCATTAAGCCGACGGAAGGCAAGACATTTGCGGAAGTCCTTAGTGAAATCCGTTACAGGATGAAACCCGAGGAGAACGGAGCAGAGGTGTCTTCGATACGGAAAACGAGGAGTGGTGGAGTTCTCGTCGAACTGGGCCCAAAGACGACCAACAAGAGCACGTTCTGCGAAGCGGTCAAGGGGCTATTGGGGGAGAAGGCCCTTGTTTCCAGCCTAGAACCCATGTGCTCTCTGGAAATACGGGATCTTGACTGCCTCACAGAAAAGGTCGAAGTAGAGGAGGCGCTAAAGCGTGAATGTCCAGAGACAACCAATGCCCGGGTAGCTATTACCTCTGTAAATGCTCGAGGCCAAAAACTTGCCGTGGTGGATGTCCCCGAGCAATATGCGAGGAAACTCCTTAACAGCGGGAGAATCAAAATCGGATGGGTAGTATGCAGGGTACGAATGCGGATAGTCCCCACCAAGTGCTACAGGTGTCTGGACTATGGACACACGTCAGCAGCTTGCAAGGGTCCGGACAGGAGGACAGCATGCCGGAGATGCGGCCAAGCGGGTCATCAAGCGAAGACTTGCAAGGAAAGCGAGAGTTGTGTTCTCTGCAGGGATCGTGGTGCGTCTGGCGAAAGCGTCGCACACACTGCGGGCTCGGGACGGTGTCCGATCTTCAGGGCGGAATTGGAGAGGGCTAGGGTGCGAACGCCATGATCCGCATTTTGCAAATTAACATGCACCGGAGTGCAACAGCTCACCAGTTGCTAGCGCAGTTCGCTGCGGAAGTAAATGCTGATCTAGTGCTGATTAGCGAGCAATACCGAAACAAGGACCCGTCCTCATGGTATCTGGACTTATCGGGCACCGCTGCCATCTGGGTTCGGGACGACGTTCGACTTCGTGTTCTTGCCGAAGGCCGAGGGGACGGATTTGCCTGGATCCGGTGTTTAGGGATAACGTTTTTTAGCGTTTACCTGACGCCGAATGAGTCGATTCCGGACTTTCAACGCCGGCTTGATGCTCTGGAGGACGCCGTTTCGAGCACGGAGGGACGAATCCTGGTTGGCGGTGATTTTAATGCCAGGGCTCTTGAATGGGGCATGCCTCAATCAGACTCCAGAGGGAAACGGATTCTGGAAATGGCGGCGAGAACCGGACTCGTAATTTTAAACACCGGATCCACGCCAACGTTTCGGCGCTCAGGTTGTGAAGGAAGCATTCCCGACATCACTTTTGCGTCGGAATCTCTGGCATCATCGGTGGACGGGTGGCGAGTCCTAGAAGACTTCTCGGCAAGTGATCATCAGTACATTGCGTTCGAAGTGTTTGACGCTACTTGCCGGCGAGCACCAACACGACGTTCCCCCTGCGTGTGGAATGTCGCGAAGGTGAACATCGGAAGGTTCGTCGAAGCTCTTGGAGCAGGTAGGGCCGCACTGGGGGGCACTCCGGGGGGTGGTGGTGTCGCAGCTGACACCGTCGTAAATTCAGTGATGAATCTGATAACGACGGCGTGTGAGGCTTCCATGCCCCGGAGGGGCCCCAGGCGCGACAAGCCTTCTATGTACTGGTGGACGGCGGAAATTGCCGACCTACGGAAGGAGTGTCATAAGCTCCGCCGTTTGGCACAACGTTTGTACGCCAACGAGGAGGCATGTGCCATAAAGGCACAATATAGATCAGCAAAAAGGAGACTCCGCAGCGCTATAAATAAAAGCAAAGCTCGCGGCTGGCAAAATCTCGTTAATGAGGTGAATGATGACCCGTGGGGACTTGGCTATAAGCTTGTCACTCGGAAAATCGGGGCTCTGCGGAAGCCCTGCATACTGAGCACCGACCAGATGGACCGCATTGTGCGGGCATTGTTCCCCAGACACCCTGTACGGGTTGATGTAAACAGCGCGGAAAGCCTCGTGGATTGCCCCCTTTTCATAATGGGAGAACTCGAAGAAGCGGTTCTCACTATGAAAAACAGGAAGGCGCCAGTCCCTGATGGCATCCCGGCGGAAGTTTACAAACTGGTGTTCCGCCAACGGCCAGAATTGCTGCTCGAAGCGTTCAACGCGTGCTTGAAGGAGGGCATTTTTCCTTCTCGCTGGAAAGTGGCCAGACTCGCGTTAATCCGTAACGGTAAAAGAGATCCGGAGCTCCCGTCTGCATACCGACCGCTGTGTATGCTTGACACGGCCGGAAAAGTGCTCGAGAAGCTCATCAGGGGTAGACTCGCTGAAGCGATCCGTGCTGCCGGGGACTTATCCGCAAGGCAGTTCGGGTTTAGAACAGGGAAATCTACAGTGGATGCTGTTATGGAGGTCGTAGATGCGTTTAATCGAGCCGGGGCGCACAGCCGCCGATCTCGACGGATAGTGCTCCTCATAACGCTTGACGACAGAAATGCCTTCAATTCCGTAAGATGGACAGATATGCTGGGCACACTAGAGAACTCCTTTCACGTGCCAACCTATCTCTTGCGGATATTGAGGGATTATCTGAAAGACCGCTCCCTGTTCTATGAGACGCTAGAGGGCCAGAGGAGGATGGAAATCACGTCGGGAGTAGCGCAGGGATCCATCCTAGGGCCGGACCTCTGGAACGCTTCCTACGATAGTCTGCTGAGACTCGATATGCCTGAAGAGTCGCGCCTGGTCGGTTATGCAGACGACGTTGCGGCACTTGTTGCCGGACGCACTGTTGAACAGGCGCAAAGCAGAGTTGGCATATTGATGCGACGGGTAAGCGGATGGATGACTGCTCACGGTTTCAACCTTGCGCTGGAGAAAACCGAAGTAGTCATCCTGACCAGAAGGAGAATCCCGACCTTGCGTCCCATATCGATCGGCGAGTTGACTATAGAGTCAAAACCAGCGGTTAAATACCTTGGTTTAATGCTCGACTCGCAGATGAGCTTCTTCGAGCAAATCAAAGCAGCCGCGGACAGGGCTGCAGCAGGAGTCGCGGCCTTGAGTCGGCTAATGGCGAATGTGGGCGGCCCTATATCAACTAGGAGACGTCTCCTCATGGGAGCAACGCAGTCCGTCCTTCTCTATGGTGCGGAGGTATGGGCTGATGCCCTTGACAAGGAGGTGCATCGTAAACGCCTAGCTCAAGTGCAAAGGCGGGGAGCTTTGCGAGTGGCGTCTGCTTATCGCACTGTCTCCGAACCGGCTGTGATGGTGATTGCGGGAGTGATCCCCGTTGCCCTCCTTGCCAAGGAGCGCAAAGCTATCTATCGCCATAAGGGCGAAAACTTAAGAGAAGTGGTTGCCCGTGAAGAACGTCAACGCACCCTTAACGAGTGGCAAGTTTCTTGGCAAAATGAGCCAAGGGGCAAGTGGACTGCGCGGCTCATCGACAAATTAGACCCATGGTTGAACAGAAAGCACGGTGAGATTGATTACTTCCTTACCCAACTTCTAAGTGGGCATGGAGGTTTTCAGTCTTACCTGCACAGGGTTGGGAAGGCGCGATCTCCTGATTGTGTGTTCTGCAATAGAGTGCCGGATGACGCTGAACACACCTTTTTCTCTTGCGAGAGGTGGGATGGCCTCCGCCAGCAGCTTTATGCAGACACAGGGGAGATCTCTCCAGGCAACATTGTCAGAGAGATGCTGAAGAGCGCTGGCAGCTGGAATCGTATTGCGCATTATGTTCGGGCTCTTCTTACTACGAAGAAGATTGAACTCGACCGGCAGAGGGATCGGACGGTAAGGGGTTCCCTGAACTAACAACTCCCTTCCTCCCCTCCCCTCCCGTTGGTGATAGGAATTCCCTGACTTGAAGGCTCCCAAAGCCGGGAGAGCGGGAGGGCTAGCCCGAAGTAATGTGTCAAACGGTTCCAGGCTAGTTCTCTGATGACAGGGAGGTGTTTAGTTGGTAGTCCGCCAGCGTGCTTTTGCGGGAGTCCAACACTCTGTGCGTAAACGCATTCATATAAAAAAAAAAAAAAAAGACCGTTGTTGATGTCGAATGGTCTTGAGAGTGATCTTGCTGCTTTTATCTGGCCTCACACATTGGACAGAGTCAGCCTAATCAGTCTAATGGCCGTGTACAGTTTTACCCTGGCTATGCTATCATAGGCGGATTTAAGGTCGATGAATAGATGGTGCAACTGTTGTCCATATTCCAACAGTTTTTCCATCGCTTGCCGCACAGAGAAAATCTGATCTATTGCTGATTTGCCTGGAGTGAAGCCTCTTTGGTATGGGCCAATGGTGTATGGGGCTATCCGGCCTAGCAAGTTAGTGGAGAATATCTTATAGATGGTACTCAACAACGTGATACCTCTATAATTGCTGCACTGTATGATATCTCCCTTTTTATGTATGAGACAGATAATACCTCGTTGCCAATCGTCAGGCATTGATTCGCTGTCCCATACCTTGAACACAAGTTGATGAACCACTTGGTGTAACTGGTTGCCTCCATATTTAACCAATTCGGCTGTAATTCCATCGGCTCCTGGCGACTTATGATTTTTTAGCCGGTGAATTGCACGGAATGTTTCTCCTAAACTTGGTGGTGGCAGTATTTGTCCGTCGTCTTCAGTTGGTAGGACCTCCAACTCGCCGATGTTCTGGTTGTTCAGTAGCTCATCAAAGTACCCAATGCATCGCTCTAATATGCCCATTCTGTCGGAAATCAGATTTCCCTTTTTGTCTCGGCCCGATGAGCATCGAGGTGTATAAGGCTTCATCCTGCTGACTTGTTGGTAAAACTTCCGCGCCTGGTGCGGTTGCTCCCTGTACTTTTCTAGTTCGTGGACTTGTTGGTTCTCCAGGCATCCTTTTTCCCTGTGTGAAGTCGCTTCTCCGCTCTACGAAGTTCGTGATAAGTCTCTGCGCGTGCCCGCGTTCTTTGAGGCCTTTCACTTGCTGAACATAAAACAAAAGTAGTTCTCATTAGCAAGGGAAGAAAGAACACAACTGTGAAAATTAAAGTTGGCGAAAAAACAATTTACTCCTAACCATCGCTCAAATACTTGGGAGTAATTATTGACAGAAGACTCAACTTCAAAAGACACATTGAGTACGCCGCAACTAAAGCGTCTTCCATCGCTGCAACGATCTCGAGGATACTACCGCAACTGTTCTGAATAACAAAGTGAACTGCCGAAAATTGGGAATGGCGTATCGGCTAAGTACACTCCGGGTATGCAGTGCGTATCGGACAACATCAGGAGAAACAGCATATGTACTAGCAGGGATGCTCCCCATAGACATCTTGGCGTAGGAAGGCCGGCGACTCTACGACAAAACGTATGCAGCTGGAGAGTGTAGCGCATTTCAACGGCAACTGGCTCGGTGGGAATCTATCGACGGGTGGCAAAAGCGATGGGACGAGTCACAAACTGGTCGTTGGACATACCGCATCATTCCGGATATTCGGAGATGGTTTGAACGAAGCCATGGGGAATTAAGCCACGAGTTAACACGATTTTTAAGTGGACATGGAGGTTATCGTGCTTATTTACATCGATTTTGTCACGACGAATCACCATGCTGCCCAAGATGTGGTAACGTGGCTGAGAATGCGGAGCATGTCATATTTGATTACCCCAGGTTCACCGCGCACCGAACAAGAGTGGAAGCGGTCGCAGACAGGCGTTTAACATCTGAAAACATTGTGGAGTTCATGCTGGAGCCAACGAATGCCTGCAATCAGGTTGTAAGGGAACTGCAAGCTATTCACCAACAACTTAGGCAGGAAGAACTACGACGAAAACAAGGAAGGGAGAGAACCATAATGAGCCGTAGTTAAAAGCTTATCCAGCACCGCGACGCAATACTTAATAGGAGTTCCGTGGGGAGAGTGGAATGAGAAGGAGGTGGTTTTAGTGAGTAGAAGTCTCACATAACTGCGTGGCAGAAATAGGTTTTGAACCTTTCCACCTTTCAACGCCTAAAAAAAAAGACAGACAGAAAGACAGACAGACAGACATTGAACCGATTTTAATAAGGCTTGGTTTTGCAAACAAAACCTTAAAAAGAAAAATTAAAATGTCGCCATGGGCCCCACCGTTGATATAACTTTCCTTTATATGACCATGATGTCATATACCTCTTAGAGTGCAATAAATTTTCATGAAATGCAGAAATTTCAACGCCAATAACTTTTGTTAATAATAGTTGTATCTTATATTATCCCTTATACCAACGCCAAATTTTGTACTTCTAGGATGAAATCAGGGGGGGTTTCGGGGTAAATTTCTAAAAAATATTGTATTGACATATTATTACCTTTATATGAACAGATATCGAAATGGGATGTATTTTGAGGCCTAAATTTCGTATAGATGCATCATTGTAATTTTTTTTAGATTTTTCGGCTGGACCACATGACCGTATTCGGTGAAAAAAAAAATTGCACTCCCCTTCAAATTCCAATCGCCCCAGTTGCCATATGTAAAGGGATTCACAGACCACAGTTTCCCAGTAAATCGAGTGTGACTGACAGACAGAGATTGGATCGATTTTAATAAGTTTTTGTTGAATGAATTGAAATAGATTGAAATAGCTTCAAATAATGAGTAATAAAATATAAAGGTGGGAATAGTAAAGTAAGAATGATCATAAAACAAAAGAAATCCGGTCACCAATCCTTAGAGCCCGGAAGGGGGGAGGAGGATAACTAAGAGGTAAAATTCATCTTTAATGAATCGACATTAATTATCTTATATCGAATATTTATGTTATGTTGTTTTGTTGTGGTTTGTTGGTGGCCTCCTGTAATTAACGTTAAAGTAATCCTTTTGCTTCTCTATCTTTCTAGGTCCTTCGAAACGTTGTACACATGAACAGGAGAAATCCAACCAGAAATTATCAGAACTTCCGAAAAAAGTGTTGATGATGAGTGGAATTTAACGCGATAGTTTTTTCATCTAAGAAGGATAATTAGGTTGTCGCAAAGCAATGCGATTGTCGTTGCCTCTCAATTAATCCTAATTGAATCAAATCAATTACTTATATTTGCAATATAATGGCCCAATCAATGCAACCACATGGCGTGAAGTATATAATATAGTATATATATAAAATATACTCAAATATCGATACAGGATTGATTCACAAAGATGTTCTGTATTCGCCAACATTCCGCATAGAACGGCTCGGAATCGTTGAAGTTGCATTTAATAAATTGAATTTCGAAATAGTTCAAATCACACACAAGTTCTGTTTTATAAATTTGTCTCTGTTTCTGAAATCTGTTTATTTTCAGACCTTCCCTCAATTCTAAAAGAATCCCTAAAATCTTTGTACATGCAGCGTTCAAAGTAATTTTTCAAGCCCTATCGCATAGATCTTTATTGAAATACAGAGCAATTTATACACCCATTTCTAAAAAAAGGTGTTTTTCTGCTGACACGCTAGATGGCGCTGCGATCGTCTTAGAGAAAAAGGTAAACGGCATTAACGGACTTAACTACAATCCGCAAACTAGGATTATTAAAAAATATTAAAAACTAAATTGTTGGTGCCGTTTTAAACTTTTTTTTTTGAATTTTGGCGTTTTTTTACGGCTTCTTCAATGAATAAAAAAAAACTACTAAATGAATCGCAATTATCCTAGTTTACGGACCGTAGAAATATGTTCTGAAGAAATCCTGAAAATTTCAAAAAATTCGGGTGAATAGATTTTGGGCTATAGTAGCAGCCGATTTTCAACATACGGTTTCGAGAAAAACGCATTTAAAAAGTAGAATGCGATTTTTGGCCATCAAACCTTTACCGACCATTAATCTTCTATACCTAGCCCATAAACCTTAGTTTTCTTCAAGGATGTATGGCCTTGGCTTCAATTCTTGTCTTACTAGCGAAGCCATTCGATCGATATTCGGACCGATAAATACGAGTTTTATTACCGCGATCGACATAAATCTGGCATGTGACTTATCACGTGTTTAACACTATAATTTCCGAATGACTCCGAATTTCAAAATATCACTTTGCCCATATATTCTACACTATATCTAGATACAATTGATGCCAAAAAAAAAAAAAAAATTCGATTCTGCGAATCCGACACACGGGATGACCCCCTTAAGCCATAGCCTTGCCTGCCTACTTTTGCGTCTTTGCACGCTTTGGAGTGAACTCCAACTGAAGTCCAGATGATGGTCGTTTTGATTTGAGTGTGAAACAATGGAGCCATGTTTCGTCTATTATCTTATATCGGCACAACTTCGGGTACTTTTATGGAGCGGCGTATGTGGCTATTGTCCCTAGCAAGGGAAACAAGGGAGTGATGCTTCTATAATTGTTGCACTGTGTGATATGCATTAATTTCCTGTCTCAAATCAAAGTTGAAGAACCGCTTAATCTAATTGGTTGTTTCTATGTTTAACCAATTTGGCTGTTATTCAATCGGCTCATTGCGACTTCTGGGTTTCAAGTCAATGAATTATGCGAACTGTTTTTTCCATGCTTGGTGTTGGCAGCATTTGCCCCACGTCTTAAGATAGCAAGACTTCCAGTTCGCCGATATTTTGGTTGTTGAACAGTTCATCAAAATATTCAATCCATTGCTCCAATTGCCCATACGTTCAGAAATCAGGCTCGCAAGATAAGCATCGAGGTGTATAAGGCTTTATCTTACTGATTTGTTAGTAAAAGTTCCGTGCCTGGTGCGGTTGCTTCCTGTGCTTTTTGAGTTCACAGACTTATCGGTTCTTTCTCAACTCATCGGAGTTCACGGTAGGTCTCTGCGAGTGCAGTATCGCTCGGTATGCAGCAGTCTTCCGTTCCGTTGCTACTCTACATTCTTCTGGCATCGTTCAATTTATATGTGGTCAATTTGGTTGGAACTGGTCTCGCCTGTAGAGGCCCAAATTTGTTTGTAGACCACTCTCCGCGCCAACCAGGTACTTTCAACAACCATCTTCGTCCTTACTTGACTGTTATGATTTTGATATCATACTTGGGACAGGCTTCGAGGGTTCGCTTAACTGCCTCGTAGAAGGTATCCTTCTTCGCCACTTTAGTCTCATCTGTAGGGGCGTGAAAATTAAGTAGGCTTACATTTCGAAATTGTCAGCCAAACGTGGAGTGCATAGCAGCCTGCTTATGTTTTCAAAGCCGCTAACAGCAGGTTTTTTCTGGCTGCCTAGGAAACCTACTCCGAGCAGGAAACCGGTCCTTGTTCAGCCCATCTCTTGCAACGCTGTTACTTCAGCCCGTATTGGAACAGAGTATTCGCGAACTGCTTGGCAGCTTCTTTTCTGTACAGAAAGTGCACGTTCCGTGAGAAAAAGTACAAATCGTTGGTTTGTTGTTCGTTGTGTTGTCAATCCAGTTCAATGCTTCTTTCGTGGCTCCGAAACTTTGGTTTTCCATGTAGGGTTGTCGGCCCTACCCAACCCCCAATCTAGAGGACCAGTTGGTATAAGTGGCTGTTTTTAGGCACTGGAAACTCGCCCTCTCCTTATCCGTTTTTAGTTTTTCATGAAGAAAGGACTCCCAGCGGTAACCATATGGAAATGGAGATAGGGTTTGGTAGTAGAGCTCTTGGTGGCCTTTCAGCAACCCTTTCCCAGGTGTCATGCTCCATAGTGAATATCAATCCACCTTTCGCCCTGGTTCGAATTCATCCATATTTCGCATCGATCCGTTTTTGCTCGTATCTGCTTCTTTGCAACGACATAGTCTTCGCAAGAGCCCCGCATTCGCATTTACATTTGTAATTATCAGGTTTATGGTGAAAACAACAGCAAAAAGGTTAATAATCATTTCCAGAATATTTGAAAATTTCTTTATTATTAAAAATATCTAAGGTGTGACATTCGATTTTTCCACATTATTTCATTTTTTTTTTTGGAACTAGAAAATAATTCGCGATGGTTTTGAAATTTTAATATGACTTCAATGGAATTGTATCTTTGAAAAGAAAACTTTCTTTGCTTAATTTTGCATTAATTTATTTTTTTTTCATGGCGAAAGTAAACTCCTTGAAAAGAAGATGACTTGAGTCAGGGAACCATACAGCATTCTGCGGTGATCTGAATTTAAAAAAAAGAGAATTATTATTATAAAAATTATATAAAATAAAATTTTTTTGAGGTTCCGCAAATCGGCATAGGAGTATATAATAAGACATTCAAATTTCAACTAGCTCGGTTAAGTAGTCTTTGTGAGTGCTTCCCCGAAACTTTTGACTTTTCATAACAACGCTGACTGATAACATTTTACCCGGAAAAGTAAAACAGGTATCGTTCTCAGACCCTGTTCAAACAAGACACCTTAAAAAATCACAACAATCACGAACCTGTATGAAATCGTGAAAGTACATCCTATTCCGAAATCTACTCAAATATAGTTAATGATGGCATATTACTATCTTTTAGAAATTTACTTAAAAGCTCTCCTCAACTTCATCCTACAAATACCCGTGAGTCACAATATAAGACATGATACTGGAAATTTCTAAGAAAATCTTACTATTATTAACAAAGTTATAGAAGGTGATAATTTCATGTGAATTTACTGTGCCATAAAACATTGCACATAGGATATATATGTATATAACCATCATACCATAATAGACTGTGCTCACATAAAGGGAGGGGGTCGGATGAAAATGCCTCAGGAGTATTTATATGAGTTATTCGAGACATATATACGTATGTATAAGAAGTGTGAAAACTACCTTGTAGATATCTTGAATGGTTTGGAACATATTAAGAGTTGCCATCAAAATTCTTTTTTTTTGGGGCGCTTCTTAAGTTATTGGCCACTTCCCGTGTCACAACACATCGCAGAATGCGACTATAAGGGATTGAATGCTCCGGCGCCCTATACGCTGCTGTTGTAACAGGTCGGTAAACCGGAAGCTCGGCACTTCAAGTATGAAAGGTTTTGTTTGTTTCTTCTGTAAGTATATTTGAGTGCAGAACTATCTCATTTGTACGTAGCTCGCGATTGCATCCAGATCAGACATTTGATAGAGCCAAATGGCGAAGCCGATCTCGACGAGCCGACTCCTTGTGGACGGGACAAAGGCTGAAGAAAAAGAAGAATGTTACTGCATTATCGGTGCATTATTCATGCTGACTTGGCTGGAGGACGTATAGGGCTTCAATGGACTATGAAATCTATCTTCAAACACCCTGGAGTCGCTATATCTGCAACATCCCGGTTTTGCGCCGAACTATTCTAATTTTATATCTCTCTGTCTGAAGTCCTTTTTCTACCGCAGCTATGGGGTATCAAATGAAAGGTCTCGATTAGTACTTTTCGAATCAGTGAGAAGTTCATGGGTTCGAAAAGGGGCAATTACTTCAAGGACCCATTTTCAGAAACTATCCAACCGAAAAATCTGGAAAAAAAATACTCTCCGTTACGATATCTGCTCAAATAAAGTTAATAATATACATTGTTTAATTTTGAAAATTTACTGCGAACTCCTTTAAGTTTATCCTAGATTGGTAAAACTTCTGAGTAAAATAGGTTTCGATAAGAAACATCATACTGAAAAGTTTGGTGGCACTATTATTAACAAAGTTAAAATTAGTCAAATTTGTTTCATTCGCATCAAATAACTACTTGCTAAGAAATAAAATGTTAGTACCACATCGAATTGAATATCGGGTATATTCAACGTATTTACACTACGAGTTATATATATTTATGTATATTTCAAAAAGCCCACGGGGGCGACCAACCTAAGGATGGGCTGAAGGCAACATCCAAAGGCCCGCATCACAGCGATGATGCGTTTTAGCGCAAAGTGTGTGCGACCATGCGGAAATGTATTGCTACATCCCGATTGTCGCAAACACTTCAGCCAATGCCGCGGAGGTCCTACACTACAGAGACATGGATCTTATATTGAAGACAGTGCGGATCAAGACTGAAACCCATTAGGTCAGATTGTTACCGGACAGGACTCTTCGGACTATAGCACAGGTTGCAAGGATAACTGCTTTTTGCATCTCCATGTATAGTCCAGCCCTAAGATCGAGCGTTTTCAGCGCTTTATGTAAGTTCTGCGGGACTAATCCCGTTGCTGAAATTATTACTGGGACTACTTGGATCTTTTGTAGTCTCCAAGTCTGCTTCATATCGTCTGCCAAGGGGCCGTAGTTCCGGATTTTTTTGTGCTGTTTTTCAACAGTGTTCCGGTCCAACGGTACGGCTACATCGATTATAAAGCACGCTCGTTCTTCCTTCAGAAGCAGAACTAGATCGGGTCTGTTATGATTTACACTGTGGTCGGTGGCAATAGTGTGATCCCACAGTAGTTTGACCCGATCATTTTCCAAGATTCTCTGCGGAGTATACTTATAGTAAGGATGGTAGGTTGCCACTAAGTTATACTTCAACGCAAGGTTTTGATGGAGAATCTTGCAGACGGAGTTATGACGATTGGTGTACTCGGTACCGCTCAACATCCTGCACGCAGATGTTATGTGCTGGATGGTCTCCTCTTCACAGTTGCATAACCTACAACTGGAGTTGGTGATTGAGGAGTCGTGAAGAATGTACCGTTTATAATTTTTTGTTGGGAGCGAAGCATCCTGAATTGAAGTTAGGAATGCTTCGGTCTCATAGAAAAGTACACCATTTGTCAACCATTTGTTGGAGGCTTCGATGTCAATGCCTGACAACAACAAATTTTTTATATGACCTCCGTGAATGGGTTTCTATTTCCACATGTCGATCTTCTGTTGGACTGAAGTAACATTCGACATGGGATCCCATTCTCTGCTTCTCAAGTTCAAAGGAGATAATTTATTATCTGCCATGACGGTAGCCTGATGTATTTGGCTAGAGGATTGTTTCTCATAGAAAAACTCACGAAGAGAATGCACTTGATTGTAGTGCAACGTTTTTAAATCAAGTACCCCCCTTCCTCCCTGATGACGTGGGATAGTGATCCTCAATTTTTCGGCAGCTCTATTGTGCATGTTGTTGTTTGCAAGAACTACCCTTACCCGTCTATTGACAGATTCTAAATCAGTATTACTCCACTGTATCACACCGAAAGTGTATAGAAGGACGGGAATGGCAAAGGTGTTGATTGCCATGATTTTATTTTTCCCGTACAGCTCAGTTTTAAGGACAAGATCCAGACGCCGCTCAAATTCCCCCAGCAACTTAGATTTAATTATTGCTACAGCAGGTGTTGTTGCTTGCAATATGCCGAGGTATTTGTAGACGTCGTCCGAATCCATGCCCTCAATTCGGATGTTATTTTGGCTGTATCCTTCGTTGTCGGTGTGTTTTCCCCGAACAATTGTTTTTATGCGACATTTCTCCAAACCCAACTGCATGCCGATATCCCTGCTAAACTGGATGGTGATGTCCAGCAAGGAGCGAAGTTGGTTCTCGTCTTTGGCATACAATTTGATGTCGTCAATGTACATTAAATGGCTTAATGTACATTTCGACAATATGCCATGCTTGACTTGGAACCCGTATTTGCTTTCATGCAAAAGATGGGATAGCGGATTCAAAGCCAAACAAAACCACAGTGGGCTTAGAGAGTCGCCTTGGAAAATGCCACGCCTGATTGGTATCTCTCCTGATGTTTGCGAAGATACCGATAGCTTCGTGCTCCAATTCTTCATTACTGTTCTCAGTAGAAGAACAACATTCGGGTTGATTTTATACAAGCGTAACACTTGTAGTAACCACGAATGTGATATGGAGTCAAAGGCTGATTTATAATCGATGTAGGCTGTCGAGATGTTTCGTTTTTGGTGGACAACCTGCTTTACAGCTACCGTATCGATTATAAGCTGTTCTTTGCAGCCTCGGGAGCCTTTTACGCATCCTTTTTGCTCCTCAGCTATCAATTTATGAACATCAAGATGTTTTGAGATGTTCGCGCACAGAACTGAAGTGAAGACCTTGTAGATGGTAGGAAGACAAGTAATTGGTCGACATTTTGAAGGGCAAGAGACACCCTGGCCCTTGGGGATGAGGAAAGTTATCCCCTTGGTGAAAAATGGTGGAACTAAATCAGGATCGGCAATCATCTGATTAAATTGATTTGCCAATATCCTGTGAGTGCTCTTGAACCGCTTCAGCCAGAAGTTGTGAATCTTGTCAACTCCTGGCGCCTTCCAGTTACCTGCCTTGTCAAGGACTGCTTTAACGTCGACTTCAGTTACGTCAGGCATGGTCATTTCGGGGAGGGCCTCGCATGAACGCATAAGGTGTGGGAGCCACGCTGCTTCTAAATTGCAACGACTGGATTCGCTCCAAACACTTCTCCAGAAGTCTTCTGCCTGATCCAGATTGAGGTTACTTTCCCTACCTGAGTTGATGAGATTTTTGTAGAATCCTCGTTGGTTCTGGAAGAACAAGGTGTTGTCTGTCCTTCGCTGAAAGCTTTTCTGATACCTACGGATGCGATTGGAGCATACCGCAAGTTTCTGCTTCAGCACCTCGAGGATTTCTTCGATTGGCATATCATTGGACAGATGGTAGTTTCCAATGATGTTCGCAACGCATCTGTGCACTCTTGGTGATGGATTTCCAAGGAGTGCTTGCGTCACACGACCAATCTCCTTTCTCAACTTTTCGACTCTTTTGTTGAGTCGAAACACCCAGAACGGCAAAGTCCTTCTGCGCATACCTCTGTTATTCGCTCTAAGATGTTGGTTATGGAGACGAATAACCGTGGCAGCTGCAACGTAGATTAGGCTGTGAATCTCTGTAGCAGTAATCTCGCTAGCCAAACGATCAGCCAAAATTCTGTCAACGGCAGCAATGATGTTAGTATTAGTAGTTGCCGAAGTAAACTTCAGTTTTGGGATCCTTGGCCTAGCGTCTGGGAGAATCTCAGCATACTCTGTGAATGCGACCTGGAATGCGGTCAAAGCCTCATTATAAATTGGGTCGACATCCCCAGTTACTAAGCTTCTCCTGGCTACTGGATTCATGGAGTGCCTTACAGGTGGAGTACTTGTGTTACTCCTTTGACTAGTCCGGTAATTTGATGACTCCAGCCCGAGCTCAAGTGAAACCTCTTGGAAGATTTGTTGCCTAGTTGGTAAGGCAACTCGGTTGTTATTCACGATCACTCGGTACTGGTTGACGACGTTCTGTTCCGGAACATGACTTAGCTCCGGAAATCGGGTTATGAACGCGTCATGTAGTCGATGTCTGTACCCTGATGGATTCCGTTCCAAATCCGTGACACGGTAATAGGCGCGGACGATAAATTCGTTGAGTTGGTTCGTCCAAACCATACGACGCCTAGGTCTCCCGTCCCTGGAGGTTGACGGCATACCCGCCAAAACATCCAAGGGCGAAGAGCCGCTCTGATGTTGTTGAACGACCCTTATCCGTGTTGGGTACTGTCTTCGTGTCCCTGGGGTCCCATTTAAAGAATTTAAACCAAAGTCCCCAATTTTATTCCCACGAGTAATGGGGAACCAGTCAGCCCTGCAACAGAGCCCCAATGTTGCAATGCCCCATGGTTACCTCCAAAGGTAGGGAAGGTATTTGGAGGGGAGCCGCTGAAATACAGTGTAACGTCACTGCAATTCATCCGATAGGCGCGTCGATCCCTTCACCCCGGATTACGGATTTGTTAAGGAGGTTTACTCCCCCTGAACGGGAAGAATCGGTAAGGGAGGACGAACACAAAGGGAAACGTTCTGCTTGTCCGCGGCTACTTATTTACAAGATTAGCTTGCGATATTCGTAGCTGACCCGGTGGGTCATGTCATTATCCGCAACCCATGACACGCGCCTGGTCGCATGCAGCTCTGCGTTTGCAACTCAGGTGAGGGTAAACCTGGTACGCCAGGAATATATTGTATATATATATTGTATATATATATATTTACATAAAAATCAACATCTTTCATACCGAACGCCGTGCCGTACGATCCAGCTTTCCTCTGATTTATGCACCTCCAATTAAATTGCACGATATTAGGTTCACACTCATGTCTTTCCTTAACTTTGTTCTCTTCTCCACGAACTTCAGACGACGGAACATTACTTATTGGGGATATTTAGATGCAGGCGTGCATTCGGGATAAATAGAGTGATGTAACGATTTCTATTTTTATGTACAATCTACACCACATGGCAATAGATTTAGATATATGAACGTATTTTACGCATGGTGTGAGTGATTTGTTGGCTTCCGTTTTTAAGGTATTGTTTGTAAAACAAAACCATATTAAAATCGGTTCAATGTCTGTCTGTTCGTCTGTCTGTCTATCTGCCACACGCACTTTTCTCAGAAACGACTATACCGATTGATAAGAAATTTGATGAGAATGTTGGAACTGTGAACGCCCAGATATGCAGAGTGAGTGATATCCTTCTACGTTGATATTTAGTGGGGAAGGGGGGGTTCCCATACATGCAAAAGGGGGGTGTAATTTTTTTTTTCACCGAATATAGTCATGTTGGGTATCATCTGGATTATTACGTTGCGTTATGCTCCTCGCATAAAACAAAACACACAAAACCTTTTATTCCTGAAGCGTCAAGCTTCCGGTTTTCCGACCGGCAGTATAGATTTGCTTTTTCTTGTTATGTTTGTTATATATATATTATATATATTATATATTATATGTTATATATATATTATATATATATTATATAAGGGTTTGTGCGAACCAAACCCTCATTGAAATCGATTCAATGTGTCTGTCTGTCACCCCGGATTTACTCGGAAACGATTAAACTAATTATCACAAAATTTGGTAAGAAGTCTGTGCACCCCTTTACACATGATAAGTGGCGCAATGTTGTGTTGAGTTTGAAGGGGGACTCCCCATGCATGTGAAAGGGGAGTGTAAAATTTTTTTCACAGAATATGGTCATGCGAGCTGAAAATGTGCGCACCAAAAAGTGAAACAGGTCTCGTTCTCAGAATCTATCCAGCCGAAAATTCTGAAAAATGGAATCTTCGTATAAATCTAGGCCTCAAAATACATCCCCTTAATTTCATCCTAGAGGTGTGAAATTTGGCAGTGGTATACGGGATAATATAAGGGATAATTTTGAAAAGTTTGAATGAAAAAACCAACAACAAAATCTAATGGCTGATGGGTCCATAGGCGGGGCTCTCACATAGAAAATGTTCCATTCATTCCGCTTCCTCATTATAGGATGGACACGTATCATCTTGGATAATTCCTAGTCTGAACATACGCCCAGCTAGTGAATTATGGCCAATCAGAATGCCCACAATACTTCTGCAAGTCTCCCTGCTTTTCGTCTGGATATACTTTGCAATATGTTTGTTTGGTTCTGATAGTAAAAGTTTGATGTGTCTAGCAGCATTTAGGTTTCGTCACCTGTCATTATGGGAAGACGTCCGTATATCCTGACATGCATTTCTCTGGTTCGTTCCAGTGTTCTCTTTGTTTCAAGATGACATAATATTTTCTACCATACAGATGTATGGGGAACTGAGAGTCGAAAGGCATTGCGAAAACTAAATTCAGTTCTCCCAGTTCCACCTTAACGCACCACCCTACGGATGGATAAGCGAACATCGGCCTAATGATAGCAACATATTTCCATATTACCACCTGGGGCCTAAGTCCCCATGTCGAGGCAAAGGTCCGTCTACACAGCCCATAAGCTGTGAGAATTCGTTTCATCTTTATCTCTACATGTTCGTTCCAAAGAAGTTTCTTGTCTAGAATAACTCCCAGATGTTTCATTTCTCCGGAAAGTTGAAGGGTTGTATCCCCCATCTCCGGAAGGCAAAGACCATTCAGTTTCCTCCATTCTGTAAATAATACCATTGGATTTACTGAAAGTCAATGCCTGAGACAACAACTGTCAATCAAATCAACGGCGTGTTGTTTATTTCTAAACACCATTCCAGATCGCGACCAACAGCCATCGCAGCCACGTCATCCGCATAAGCTTGAACGTGTATTGGCAAATTTTGAAGTTCGCATAGTAGTGAGTTGATCAGCATACTCCACAGAAGTGGCGATTGCACACCTCTTTGGGGGACAGCCTTTTATCGCTTTCGTTGTGAGGTAGCGATGAACTCCCACTTCAGCACACAGCAATCTCTGCGTTAGCATAGTGGAGATCCACTTTATTGGAGTTTCGTCAACACCAAGCTCTCTGGGGGCATCACAGAGCTTTTGGAAGGGCGCACAGTCAAAAGCCCTTTCAATGTCCATGAGCACCCCCATTGCGTACTCACCCTTCAGAGTTGCATCCTCTATCTTTGTGACCAAAGAATGAAAACCGGACTCAGCGGACTTTCCACATTAGCAAGCATGTTGATTCTCATTTAGTGGGTGCGACCTTGGTACTTTCTCGCGAATGTGACTCTCAACCAATCTCTGGAGACCTTTTAGGGAAAATGATGCTAAGCTGATTTGCCTCAAGTTCTTTGGATGTGAATAGTCATCTTTCCAAGGCTTTGGTATGTAGACTATCTTTACCTTCTGCCAAGGGGAAGGCACGTAGCCCAGAGGAAGACATCCTCGAAAAATATTTGTTAGAAGTTGCTCTAAGCGCCCTATACCCTTCTTTAGCACTTCTAACTAACTTGGCCAAGTCATACTTATTAAGGACTCTGCACAGTCTGGAAGTCCCCTTTCATCTTCCAGTTCCTCACAGTATGCTCTAAGGGAGTCTCGTTTCGAACATTTTACGAGCCTCTTATATTCACGTTGTGAGTTCCAGAAGTTTAGCCAGTCTCCATTTTTATTGCTTTTGCAACCACGATTTAGTTGTCTGGTTGATTTCCTTAGTCCACCATGGAACCATTTTAACACGTTGGCTTCGGGAAATAGTACAAGCCTCTCCAAAGCACTCTAAAAGTGTGCGATTCCAAAGAAGTCCTCAGTCGCCTAGTGAGCTCAACTTTGTCGCCAAGAAGTTCATTAGGTTTTTCACTGAAGTGGAGAGCCTGGCTTTATATGAATTAGGTGAGCCTCTAAAATCCGTGCCTCGGGAACGACCTGATTTCTCAAAGTTGCGGCTGGATTCTTTCCCTTTGAATGAGTAACGGTAAAAACCCTATGTTTTGGCTTTTGGTTCGATTGGGGAGTTGTTGAACGGCAACTTTCGAATTACATTTAGAGTACACAGCGGTCAGCCAATAAGTGCGGATGAATGAAAAAACATCTGCCCAATTGCGGTTTTCTTTAGACGTGCGTTTTATTGGTATTTGCGTTAAAAACAGGGCTCCCAAAGTAGTGACTTCTGTACGAGAAAAGAGATTGAGGAAGTAATTTTGCTGAGTTATGTCACAGCTGACGTAGAAGGTTTGGAGCTACAGCGGAAGAACGCGAAATACCAACATTCGGGTTGTTCCCATAACACCGTTTGAGGTTCTAATATATTTTTAATTTCTTTCCTATTACTGCACCTGCATCCATACGTCGTGATTATGTAATTTCGCCAAAGAGACAAAGAGAAAGAACCACCAAAAACTCAATCTCTGCCCGATGGAACCACCATACAGTCTTACATTACACGACGAATTTAGCCCACTCGAGCTTGGTCTCTTTTGTTTTATATATGGCGTTCGTAAAGGTGCTTTTGTGGTCTCCTCTCCTTTCCCCAGTTCACTCTGGATTTATTCAAGCATGGAGTTGATCGCATCCCAATCCTCCTGATATAGTATCATAGTCTGCACTAAATTTTCTGGTACCACCGCCTTTTCTAGAGTTTCATCTAGGCTCCTCCTTACTTCCACAAAGCTTAGGGAGTGGAAGAATACATGCTCTGGATTTTCCGGGATTCCATCGCCGTTTGGATAATTGGGTGAGGTAGACTTTTACAGGTATTGGCAATATATAATATATTATAATTGATCTTCTCACGTTTTCTCTTCAACCATTCCTTGATAGTAGGGGTCAGCCGGTGCACCTGCCGACCCTTTCCGGACCATCCCCAAGGCTAATATATTTACGGATGTTCGTTTGCGATAAAGGAGAAATTGACTTCACATTGGACATGCTCGTCATGGAAAAGTGTCTCACATGGAAAAGTGTCAGTCTGTATCATTGCTGAGGTAACGAACGCCACATCATCTGAGACAGTTCTGATGGCAAAACACTAACTTATAGATGTTCGTCTGTAGGCTTCACTCAATTTATAGTGGTTTCTTCCAAACCCTAACTTGGGCCGCGAGATAGAACTCACCCCCTGTCACTATATTCAATTGCGAAAAAGCTTCTAGCATGTTGCACTTCCTTGCACTTGCTTCCCTGCTACACCGCTCGAGGGCCCAAGCCAAAAAAATGACAGTAAGTGACGTGAAGTATAAAGGAAGGTTAACTTAGCATCCTAACCCCTTAATCAGGAGACTGGTACATCAGCCTAGTGTCAGTCGATTATGAAAAATAACCATTATAGAACGTAGATAAAATACTTACAAAATGTTGTGTAAGCAAACACACTTCAATCCTACTTTTTGAATAATGTATTCTGAAGCACTGGAGTACATCTGAAGTTTAGCTATAAGATTTGAACATTTAGTCGTTCAGAAAAAGTTTTCAGGTTCTTAAAGTGAGACTGAAGTGGGAAAAGGACCCCTCCTCCCACATTCCTGAGTCTAGCCAGCACAGAGGCGTGCAAGCATGTGCCGACAGGGCACTCCTGTGGAGCTTCAGGATTTGCGGGCGGATCTTCAAGGGATACTTCTGCACTCGTGGTCGACAAATCGACAAATCTGATGGTCGCTAGCCATGCTCCGATACCATATGCTATTACAAAGTTTACTTTGGTGGAGATAATTGCATTTCACTTCCTCTTGTGAACGCTCTCAATGATCCGCCAACTAATGCAAATATAAAGCGTTAGACTGGGAACCTTGGTTTTAATTATATTTATCTTTATTTAAACTCTGTTTGCCTCCTTCCCTGAATTATTTGGCCAAGGCACAATGAAAGAGCGAGTAGATGTCATTATCGTAACCGAGGTTTTTTAAAAGCCTTCCACGTCCACATACCTTAAGAGCCCGATCCAATTAGATTGTTGCCCAATGATTTTTATTATTATTATAATATCTCCGGAATGCTTGGCTTCCACTGTTTCACTCAAAATTGTTGTCCTTTTTGGGAATATTAACGATCGGCTACGTCTTCTACTCTCTGGGAAATATACTAGATTTCTTATATTCCCGAATAAGTGGAAGTAACAGTTCTACGGAAACTGCGGGAACTGTGATGAATAATTTCGCAGGGAAATCGTTAATAGTCTAAGAGCTGGCTACATAAAATTTATGGAAAAGTGCTACTCTGTCGGATGGATGGATATCAATGGATGACAAATACGAATTTCGATGGTTCAATGGATTACAGCTTCGGAATCCTCGTTTCAAAATGTTTTGTCCTTGAGCATGGGCGAGATGTAACGAAAATCCGATCAGCTGTGTTGGACATGCTACCCGGACTTGCCAATCACTGGTGAGATCGGCAAGTTTCTGCTTATGTACTCGTATAAGTATATCGCGGCAGTAGTACCAGAATAGCAAAAGCTCGCCGATTTCTCTCTTTCCAATACGATTTGACGAAGATTATGCCTTTTCCTTGTTTAGCGTCTCTGATGTGTACAGATAAGCTTCTGGAGCACATTCGCAAGTCAGGTCATTTTAGCGTGGGTACTGCCTAATAGATATACTGCGACCCAAACCATAATCCCCCCTCACATGCCCAAACAAGGTGGTGTCAGAGCCCACTTCGGATCACCCATCACGATCAAAATGAACCTTAAGGAGCCATCAGTTGCTTTTAATGCTCGGTAGCCTAAACATTATTAGAGTGAAACTACAGAGAAAGTGACTGAAATGATTTTGTAGAATGGAAAATTTCACTTTTACCCTTTATTTATGGTTCGAAATTTACATATGCTTGACAACGTCCTGCGTTCTCGCTGCAACCTCCATCAATTACCAAAAGAGAATCTGCAATGCAATTGTTGAAAGGATCCATATAAACAATAGATTGGCGCTTCTTGAAATAAAAACATCTTTTTAATGGCAGCTCCGAAATTTTCTAACATCTCCCAAATGATCAAATACACATAACTAGTAATACGGGTCACTATCAAGCGCACGCATCATATCATCATCTATAAGAGATACGTCTACAGTAGCATATCGGCGGACATTTAGACAATTACCTTCCACTTCAGTGCAGTTGAAGAACCAGCGGCTGTCAGTCCTCCATGAGTATAGGCAAAATAACTTCACTTCCGTTAAATCGGGAGCGTCAGCCATCAGAAGCGGCTCTGCCTGACTTGGAATTGATATGTGTAACTGTCCACCTAAAAACGATGTTTCTTATTGCTTCCTTGATACTTACATATATCAACTTTTAAAATTTACTTGTTTTCTGTAGAACAACAATTGGAGTTGGATAAAGTGGTGAGAGGATATTAGGCAGACGACTATCCTGTCCGACTATAGTATCCTGTCTATTACTAATCCAGGAATATGTATTTTCCACACCTCCAATAACTGGAATAGAAACAATTTTAGGAGAAGTCTATTAAAAAATGGCAAGAATAAGGTGCTTTTTCAAAACTTGGTTCTTGTTAAAAACATTAGGAGATGGTGTTATATTATGCACTATTAATAACGTATGTACATTAAAGTTCATATGCTCTACTGAGATAATGTGGAGTTTCAATTGCCGGGGGTCGCTTATCTCTGTAGCTTTGCAGTTGAGACGCCATAATCGAAAATGAAAGTACCCACCAGCTGTATACCGAGCATCGTTTTCTCCATAACCACTCGAAAGTACAATGTTTGCATCCCTTGCGGCCATAACATAAAACTTTAAATGGATTTTATTTTCCTTCGTTTTATAATTTTTAACACTTTCAATTGGAAAGAAGTGCATGCACCTTTCCGCATTCAGAGTGAATTCTTGACAAGTTGCTAACTTTGAAAACGGTACTGGATTTTGATTATATACACTCTGACCGGAACCGGAAAGCAGAACAACAAGCATTATCGGACGAACCACCCGCGTAAAGAACATAATTAAATAAAATAATACAAATTCTAATACGCGACAATTGACTGTTTCAGGCTAAGATCTTGCCTTGTTGTTAGAATGCTCATTATCTGCTACACGATCTGGAATCTCAACTCTCAATCATAATCTCCTTAGTATTATGCCAAATTCGGCTTTTTTCCCCCCGTCAATGATACATAAACTCGCATCAAAGCTTTCTAAGGCAGGGGACTGCCACACTGAGAAGAAGTCCAACCATCACAACTTAATGGAAAGCTGAAGCGATGCTTTTAAGGTTTTGTGTGAAACAAAACATTATTAGAATCGAGTCAGTGTCTGTCTGTCTGTCACACCCGATTTATTCGGAAACGACTAGACCGATGGTCACGAAATTTGGTGAGAACATGTGTCTGTGAATCGCTTCACATGTAACAAGTGGCGCCATTTGGAGATGAGTTTAAGAGAGGGGCGGGGGGAAGTGCACATTTTTGTTACCGAATATAGCCATGTGGAGTATCAAATGAAAGGGATCGGTTGGCACTTTTCGAAACTCCCATCTTTGATATCACTTGAGACGTAGGAGGATCTGAAAAAATCATAGTGATGTATCTAAACGAAAATCTAGGCCTGAAAATACATCCTGTTCCGAAATCTGCATAAATAAAGTTAATAACAGTATATTAGCATATTTGGCGGGAACCCCCTTAAGTTCATGTTATAAATTCAAAATTCAAAAATGGCTGTGGTAGAAGGGATAACATAAGGCATAACTTTGTCAATTTTGAGGGAAATCCTGCAATTATTAACACTTAAAGAAGGTGAAACTTTTAACGTATTATTTCGTCAATGCTATAGCAAAGTGAGCTTATATGAAAGGAAGGTCGTAGGGAAGTGTTTCGTTTTAGTTTTTTAATCATTTATATATCAGTATCACTTACTGGAGACAGAAATAAGTGTACATTTACACAGTGAGTCAAAAAAAGTATTCGTCTGCTTACTTTTCTATGATTAACTTAGGATTTTTATAACTAAGTAAAAAAGACAATATTCAGTTCGTGTCCTCGATTTTCCATTATTATCTATTCTTTAGGAATAAAATAAAAAACACTTCACTCCATTATTATAAAGAAAAAAACAAAAACATAAAATACGCCCCATAACTATACATCAAACAAATATTCGTCTCTCATCCCTTTCATAGTTTTGCTTCTTCCATATTTTTATTTTACCGTCCTATCTGAATATATTAAATTTGCTTTCATCTGTGGAGACGACTTTCTCCTAAAACTTCAGGGGTTGGTTCCTGCACATTTCTGCGAACTCAAGCCGTTTTTAAAGTTTTTTGTAAAACAGAACCTGATTAAAATCGGAGACTGTCTTTTTGACCGTCTATCTGCCACACTCATTTTTCTCCCAAACGGTAATAGCGCCACCAAATTTAGTGGAAAGGTGGGAACGGTGAACGCTCATGCATACAGTAAGTCACATAATTCTACGTCGAAATTAGGGGGGGGGGGGGGTGCGGGGAGGAGCCCCATACATGCAAAAAAGGGGTGTATATTTTTTTTTCACCAATATAGTCAAAGATCTTGGTTAGTACTTTACATGGCCGATCTTAGTTATGACATTTGTTGGAAAGGTGGGAAGTGTAGTGCAAGAACACTCCGTACAGTTTCATTCGATATGATTTTCCCTGCCTCTTTTTTCACCTCAACAACTATTTTTGGCGCACTTTGCCTGGGTATTTTTATCTAAACTTTCAGATTACTTGCCAGATCTTCAGGCGAAATTGATATTTTATCGCACGGATCCATTCTCAGAAACTACTCAACCCAAATAACTAAAAAAACTTAGAGGCTGCCACTATATGGTGTTAATAATGGTTAATTATTGTATACTACTATAATTTTTGGTAACTGGCTGCAAAAGCCCTCTAGAATTACGAAATTTTGTAGCAATGTAGGTCATACTCTACATTGCTGCAAACACAATAGAGCACGATTTTACCAAGTTTGATGGACACTATTATTAACAAAGTTTTAATAAGCCAGAATTGCTTCTGCGCAAATTGAAGACAAATGTAACTCAAACGTTTTTATCAAAGAAATACACAAAAACTTTCACACCTGAAGCGTCCAGATTTCACGTTCCCGATTTGTATTTGTTAATTTTGGTGATGTACAGTTTCCTGCGAGCTGTACGCCCGTGATATCCTCATGAAGAACACTCCATACAGTTTCATCCGATATGATTTTTCCTGCCTCTTTCTTCACCTTTGGTTTTTTTTATCTAAACTTTCAGATTATTTGCCAGAATGAATGTACGACCTTGTTTAAATAAATGCAAAAGGGGGGTGTACATTTTTTTTTCATCAAATATAGTCATGTGGGGTATCAAATTAAAGGTCTCGGTTAGAACTTTTCGAAGCCGGTGTTAGTTTGGACATTTGTTGGAAAGGTGGGGAGTGCTGGGGGTTGAAAGTGATCCTTTCTTTAAGAGGCCCATTCTCAAAAACTACCCAACCAAAAACTCTGAAAGAATCAGGAGGCTTCCATTGTATGGTGCCGAAATATCTCCCATACCGATATCTGTTCAAATAAAGTTAATAATAGTATTACTCATCATCATCATCAACGGCGCAACAACCGGTATCCGGTCTAGGCCTGCCTTAATAAGGAACTCCAGACATCCCGGTTTAGCGCCGAGGTCCACCAATTCGATATCCCTAAAAGCTGTCTGGCGTCCTGGCCCACGCCATCGCTCCATCTTAGGCAGGGTCTGCCTCGTCTTCTTTTCCTACCATAGATATTGCCCTTATAGACTTTCCGGGTGGGATCATCTTCATCCATACGGATTAAGTGACCCGCCCACCGTAACCTATTGAGCCGGATTTTATCCACAACCGGACGGTCATGGTATCGCTCATAGATTTCGTCATTGTGTAGGCTACGGAATCGTCCATCCTCATATAGGGGGCCAAAAATTCTGCAGAGGATTCTTCTCTCGAACGCGACCAAGAGTTCGCAATTTTTCTTGCTAAGAACCCAAGTTTCCGAGGAATACATGAGGACTGGCAAGATCATAGTCTTGTACAGTAATAGCTTTGACCCTATGGTGAGACGTTTCGTCTTTGTAAGCTGAAATAGGTTCTGTTGGCTGACAACAACCGTGCGCGGATTTCATCATCGTAGTTGTTATCGGTTGTGATTTTCGACCCTAGATAGGAGAAATTGTCAACGGTCTCAAAGTTGTATTCCCCTATCCTTATTCTTGTTCGTGCTTGTGTTTGACCAATGCGGTTTGATGTTGTTGGTTGATTCGTCTTCGGTGCTGACGTTGCCACCATGTATTTTTGCTTGCCTTCATTGATGTGCAGCCCAAGATCTCGCGCCGCCTGCTCGATCTGGATGAAGGCAGTTTGAACGTCTCGGGTGGTTCTTCCCATGATGTCGATATCGTCAGCATAGGCCAGTAGTTGGGTGGACTTGAAGAGGATCGTACCTCTTGCATTCACCTCAGCATCACGGATCACCTTCTCGGGGGCCAGGTTAAAGAAGACGCATGATAGCGCATCCCCTTGTCGTAGACCGTTGTTGATGTCGAATGGTCTTGAGAGTGATCCTGCTGCTTTTATCTGGCCTCGCAGTAATACAATAGTATTACTATATTACTATAATTTTTAGTAATCGGTTGCAAAACCCCCCTTAAATTTACCCTAGCACCACACCAATTTTGCAGTGATGTAGACTAGATTATAAAGCATGATCTTACCAAGTTTGGTGGAAATCGCAATATTACTAACAAAGTTATAATAGGTCAAAGTTGTTGCTTCTTTGCAAATTCAAGACTATGAATGTCAATATCACCCGAAAGTGGATACTCTCACATAACATATGCGTATAATACGTGCTACTTATAAAGAAATACGCAAAACCTTTCGTACCTGAAGCGTCAAGCTTCCGGTGTCCCGACCTTTTTGATGTGTAATGACGAAATTCATTTTGTGCTTTTGTCTTTTCTTTGTAACAATTGAGTGAAGTGCTTGTTTTCTACTTTATTTCGAAATAATAGATAAGAAAGGAAAATTGTGGACATGAATTGAATATCGATTTTTTCATTTATTTACCGAAATTCTGATATAATCACAGAAAACGTAAGCAGACGAATACTGTATGTATATGCTAATGAAGGTTTGGGGGAGGATCTAATTCAAATAGACAGGAAATAAGCCGAAACTATAACTGTCATATATAATGTCAAAATTTTACCGAACCTAAAACTCATTCTCGTCTATAATCCCATTGGCTCGTTTAAATACTTGACGTTTCGAGTTGATGTTTCCAACACCTCACTTCAAATTTTACTTAAGAACGTTTACATAATGAATAAAGATAGAGACTAACGGTTTCGTCCAGGGCAGAGGCAACTCATCAGACGCTGCCTCACCTCTGCCCTGGGAGCAGCGTGACCGTAACCGGCAACAGATGGAAAACGCTTTTTATATATTCGCGAAAACACGCCCCGCGACCCATGCCCCAAACAATGGATCCGTGGATCAAAAAACATGAGAGTAAGAATCTGTAATTGTTAATCTACTCTGCTAGTATCAATAATCATGGGCAGTAAAATAACAAGTCGGGAGACCGGAAGCTAGACCGTTCAGGTAAGAAAGGTTTTGTGTATTTCTTTTATAAAGAGATTTGAGTGTGCATTTGTCCCATTAACATGTAGCACGTAAAATATGCATATATTATCTGAAAATTTCTACTTTCAAGTGATATTCACATTCATAGTCTTGAATTTGCAGAGAAGCACAGTTTTGACCTAGTATAACTTTATTAGTAATAGTGCGATTTTTACCAAATTTGGCAAGAACATGCCATATGCTGTAGCCTACATTACTGCAAAATTTTGTGATTCAAGGGTGAACTTAAGGGTGGTCTTCCTGTCAATTACTAAAAATTATAGTAATGTTCTATTATTAACTTTATTTGAATAGGTATCGGTATGGATGGTATTTCGGAGCCTAGGCACCATATAGTGGCAGCCTCCTGATTTTTTTCAGATTTTTCGGTTGAAAAGTTTCTGAGAATGGGTTGGTTAAAAAAATGATCACTTTCAACCCCCCACACTCCCTACCTTTTCAACAAATGTCAACACTAACACAAGGTTCGAAAAGTACTAACCGAGACCTTTCGTTTGATGCCACACATGAATATATTTGATAAAAAAAAATGTACACCCCCTTTTGCATGTAATTCGACATAAAAGGATGTAACTCACAGCGTGAGCGTTCACAGTTCCCACCTTTCTACCAAATTTGGTGCCAATCGCTACAACTATCTCCGAGAAAAATGCGTGTGACGGACAGACAGACAGACAGTAAACCGATTTTAATAAGGTTTTGTGTTTACGTAAAACCTTAAAAACCACTTTCATATATAACGTCTCCATTTGTCAATTTCCCGATTAAGTGTTCGTTGCCGGAGGTGAGGTATTAAGCCAATTGAAGACTGATTTTGATATGCAGAATATAAATAGATAACAATTTAAAATAGATAGAGTTTGCAATTTGTAGAATTATTATACTATTAATTAATTTACTATGTATTTTATTTCGTCCAAAATGTCAAACGGTCCAAATTAATCCTTATTCGATACCTGATTGGTTCCGTGGGCTTTTGTTATTCTGGCACTACTACACTAGGCAAACACATGTCAATTTCAACAATTCATTGGCAAGTGCCAATTCATTGTCAAACACAGCTGATCCGATTTTCGTTATATCTCGATCATTCTCAAGGTCAGAGCAATTTGAAATTGTGCGTATTCCCTTTTTTGGGAGCGAGCGGGAGTGGGGTAGCTACATAGTATTTACCTGTAATATCTAACTCCGAACGATATGTACATATATTTGTAGTTTGAAAAAATATGAAGAAATATTTGAGTTTTTAGCCACATACGAATTCCGGTAATCCGACTTGCGTGTATCTGTTATAAGTTAACTTCTTCACATTTGCTAATCACATTGTATTTCTAGTGTGAAACGTGTGAGGTTGACTATTATGAACACAATGCTTTCCAGATCAAATTTGTTTGTGTAAAAGCTTTTTAAAACTAGATAGAAATGGAACTTTTAACTATGTACACATCCTCCATTTCTCACTTGCATTCTTCACATAAGGAAACACGTTCAAGCAATTCTAAGAAAAAAAGAAATCCCTTACGAATTTCCCGGAGAATAACATCTATAACCTCACCAAGTATACTTTGTAAATATTGCATATCTACATTTTTTTTCGCGGTGGCTGAACGCTTCAGGCATGAAAGTATTGCTGCATTGCTTATATAAGCATATTTGAATGGGCATTTGTACGCAGCAATATTATATAATACATATAGTTTATAAGACCATTCACTTTAACATGACACTGATATTCAAACTCTTAGAATGCAAGAAATTTGCACAAGAGTGGCAACCTTGAGCTATTATAACCCTGTTGATAATAGTGCGGTTTCCATTAACCTTAGTTTCATGCTCTATAGTATACCCCGCATTACTGCAAAAGTTGATGATTCTGCGATAAATCTAAGGTGGGTTTTCCGGCAATTTCTAAAAATATACTTATAATAAATATGGTAATATACTATTAATAATAATCGTTGGCGCAACAATCCATATTGGATCAGGGCCTTGAAGTGTGTTAGAGCACTTCATTCAAGACCGTAACGGTACACCACAGTACACTGTGGGAGGCAATGTGGTCAGCATTGCGCATATACTATTACTAACTTTATTTAAACAGGTAACGGTGTGGATGGTATTTTGAGGCCTGGATAAGATAAGATATCCATGGATCACCATATTTGTTTTCAGGTATTTGGCATTCTGAGAACGGGTCCTTGAAGTAACTGACCCTTTTCTTACTCTCGCAACTAATGTTCCTGCACCCCTTTGCAACTAATTTCAAAGCTGATACCAGCTTTAATTTGATACTCTACATGACTAGATTCTAGAAATTACTTACTTTAATGTGATATTGATATTTAGTATTTGGGGTTGTAATAAATTTACACGGAAAAGATAACTTTGAGCTACTGTAACCTTATTAGTAATGGTACGATTTTGATCACATATCATGCGTCATACTGTAGTCCATAATATTGCAACTCTAGGATAAAAGCAATCAATGTACCCAAAAACATAATGATATACTATTATTAACTTAACTTGAGTAGATATGGATATAGAGACTATTTTGAGGCCTGGACACGGTATAGAAACAGTTTCGTGAATTTTTCAGATTTTTCGGTTTAGTAGTTTTTGAGAATAATAATAATAATAATAATAATGCATCTCCAGCAACTCCGGGAATTCTATCTCAAATCAATGATGAGATTGCATCTCGACTGTGTGCTGATATGTCGCTGCTGCAACTACAATCACTTGTGTATTGTGGTGCAGTTGCGGCTATCAGATTGCACGGTCAGAAGATTCGCTTTCGCGTTATTGGTTTGAGTGACAAAAGAGATCCACCATGGAAAATTCGTCTGGAACGTCGGCGGGACTCACTCAGGCAGGACATTGCTAGACTGATTCAGATCAGCACTGGCAATGCCAGCCGGCGGGTGAGAAATAAAGTGCAGAGGGTTTACCGGAACTATGCCATCCCCTGTGAGACACCCGTAGTTGAAATTCTGGACACACTAAAACAGAAACTTTCTGTCATATGCAGTCGGTTACGACGGTATGGCGAAAGTTATTCCAGACGTGTCCAGAATGCAACATACGCGAGGAACCAGCGGAGCTTTTTCAGATCTCTCAACGAATCCCAACAGAGCGCCCAGACAATACAGTTCTCGGTGACGGAAGCGAAAGAGTATTGGGGTGGACTTTGGGGGTTACCTGCCCAGCATGCTGAGCATGCTGAGTGGATCACCGCCGAAGGCACCCGCCATGCCAATACACCTGGCATGAATTTCGCGGATGTTACCGAAGAGGAAGTTCGACGAGCTATAAACATCTCGAAGAACTGGAGGGGCCCAGGTCTGGATCGGGTGCAGAATTTCTGGTATAAGAAATTTACCAGCGTACACAGTCGGTTGGCACGCAGTATAAATGAGGTCATGAGTCGGCCGGAGGAATTTCCACCTTTCCTCACTGCGGGAATTACCTACCTTATCCCTAAGAAGGACACGGTGCAGGACCCCGCAGACACAAGGCCGATCACTTGCTTACCAACCCTCTACAAATTCATCACGTCCATTATTAGTGGAAGGATCAATGCGCACCTCGAGACCAACAACATTCTGTCCGAGGAGCAGAAGGGCTGCCGAGTTGGGTCAAGGGGTTGCAAAGAGCAACTCATTATCGACTCGGTAGTTGTAGGACAAGCAACTAGAGGCCAAAGAAACCTCTTCAGTTGCTATATCGATTATGCCAAGGCTTTTGATAGCGTTCCGCATACCTGGCTAATCGACATCCTACATCTGTATCGCATTGATCCGAAACTAATAAAGTTTTTGGCGACAGTCATGGAAGGGTGGCATACCACCTTGTCAGTCTGTACATCTGAGGGTGCTAATACCTCAGAGCCCATCCGTATTCGGAGGGGCATCTTCCAGGGGGATTCATTGAGTCCTCTTTGGTTTTGTATGGCACTGAACCCCCTTTCATGGCTACTGAATGATGCTAGAGGGCATGGTTTTGCAATAAAATATGGCCTACGTGCTAAGTGCGAACTGACACACTTGATGTACCTAGATGATATCAAGCTGTATGCTGGTACTGACAACCATCTTAGAAGTGTGTTGCGAATAATAGACATGTTCAGCCGTGATATTCGGATGGAGTTTGGATTAGACAAATGTCGAATCCAAGCCATCCGCAAAGGTCATCACGAGCCACATGCCGGACATAGCATTGGTGACCTCCACATCGAAGCTATAACCGAGACAGACTTCTACAAGTACCTAGGAATTCTGCAAGGAACCCATGCTCGAGTTGGTGATCTGAAAGAAGCTCTGCTGTCCGAATTCCTGCGACGTGTAAAGCTGGTGCTGAAATCGCATCTCTCGGGGAAGAATAAAATAAGCGCGTTGAATGTATTCGCCATCCCTTCACTGGCTTATGCATTCGGAATATTGCCGTGGACGAAGACCGATCTGGAAAACGTCCAGCGGCGGATACGGACAACTATGTCCAAATTCCGAATGCATCACCCAAAGTCGGCCGTGGAGCGGATGAACCTGCCTCGTGACATTGGAGGTAGGGGCGTGGTTGACGTGGCGGCACAACATCATCGCCAAGTCGACTCACTGCGCGCTTATTTTTACAGTAAAGAGCAGGCGAGCCCCTTGCATGCGGCTGTCTGTAAGGCAGACTGTGGACTGACTCCACTTAACTTGAAGGATCGATCTTTCAATCCTCTGAGTGGGGTGAAGTCGGACCAAGAGCGGATCCATGAATGGAAGTCGAAGGCAATACACGGTAAACACGTGAATTGTCTTTGGCAGCCATTTGTCGATTTGCATCTGTCGAACAGATGGCTGTGTGCTGGGGAGCTCTTTGCTGAGACGGAGGGGTTTATGTGTGCCATTCAGGATGGCGTGGTCGCCACCCGAGCTTATAAAAAGCTCATCATGAAAGAACGGGTGGAGAACGACCAGTGCAGAATGTGTGGTTCGGCGTTAGAGACGTTGGACCATCTCATTTCTGGCTGTACTGTTATGGCACCGGTGCAATACATCACCAGGCATAATGCTGTATGTAAGGTTATCCATCAAAACCTTGCATATAAGCATGGGCTGATCACGGGGACATGTCCGGTTTACCGATATGAGCCGCAAGCAGTACTTGATAGTTCTGCTTACAGCATGTATTGGGACCGGCAAGTTCTGACTGATCGCCATACAGCACACAACAAGCCTGACGTACTGTTAGTTGACAAGACGGGTCGCTCCGCGTATATTATTGATGTTGCTACCCCCCATAATAGCAACATTGAACGGAAATACGTGGAGAAGAAGGTGAACTATGAGCCATTGGCTCGGGAAATCAAAGAAATTTGGCGTCTCGAGCGGGTGGTTGTAGTTCCCATAATATTGTCAGCTACAGGTATTGTACCCAAATCCCTCACGGCTTCCCTTGATGTCCTGGGACTTTCGCACAGTCTGGTTCAAACCATGCAGAAGTACACCATTCTGCATACGTGCTCGATGTTGCGGGGGGTACTCGACGGATTCTCCCACTGACCTACCACCGGCCACCATCACCAGTGCCCCTTTAGTTTTTAAGTAGGTAGGATCGTCCGAGCCTAAATGCTTGGCACTTAGTGCTAGTATTAGGTAAAATCCGGCATCTGCCGAGATTGTGATAACTCGGAATATAATAATAATAATCGTTGGCGCAACAAACCATATTGGATCAGGGCCTTGAAGTGTGTTAAAGCACTTCATGTAAGACCGTAATGGTACACTACATGCTACTGCGATTTGAAAATTTGATAATATTATGATTATGGTCAATACAATTTTGATGCAATTTGGTAGAATTGAGATTTTTGGTTATAATTATATTGTCTGTTATTCTAGTTATACTAGGATTTTGGTTCTTTTGCAAAATACAATTTTTCGGTTCATTTAGAAGTTCGCGAGTACATTCTTCTGACACAGGTATTAATTAACTTTCTTCGTTTATATGGTTATATATAAACGATTTGTCATTTGTGTAAAGAACTTCTGAATGTGGTGACACACACACAGTTATTTTTGTTTGGCACTGGTACTATAAATAGTTTATGAAAAGTTTTTCTTGTAAAGTTTGGTATTTGAACGACTATCAATATTTGCTTAGCTTTCTGGCCCCCTGATACTCTGATATTCTTGAGTTTTTCAACGTCTATTTGAAATTTATTAATCTCTTCTATTGTAAGGATATCTTTACTTAAAACTTCTAGTCTTGATAACAATATTACCTCTGCTACTTCTGAGATTGAATCCAAAACTGCTTGTACATTATTTTTCAACAAATTATACGTTTCCAACTGTATTAACTGTTTTTATAGTCCCTCATTTTCCTTCTTTAACGTGTTAACTTTGTCAACAACTATTTCTTGCTGTTTATTGATACGTTTTGCTAAATTTTGAATGTTTTGTTCAATTTCTCCGTTAATTTAAATTTGTTTTTTGTTGTTGTCTACAAATGACTTCAAAATTTCTTTCAATGTATTGTCTGTCCTGATCGTCCATTACACCTCCAAACCATTTCAATAGAGATCCATATGGGCTAAATATTGTTCTTCTAAATTTGTGGGGCTCTAGATAATTTATTTTTAAGTTTATTGAGCATTATCTGAATATTTGGGAATTTCATCATAATTTCTGATGAGGTTGTTTTCTTGATATTTTCCAGAATGTCCTGGTATTTTTGTAATTCTATTATGTGAATGACTTTAGAAAAGTTGTGGATAATTGGAACTTTTCGTCCCTTATTAACGTATATCCGTTTCCCTGCGGTATTTCGGTAACCTCCAATAGTTGTCCCTTGACGACTGTTAGTAAACATATCAGGAATATGGGGTAAACACCTGTTGAAGAGATTTTTGAAATTTATTTAATTTCATAAAAAGTTTTTTATTTTTTAAATTAGTGTTACTTAGTGACAAATGGCATATTATGTTTTTTACGTTGAAATTTATTTTTGATATACTTTGAATTTACTTGTTCATCTTTCCGAATCCTATTTTTATTTTCAATGCTTTTATCTTGTTTTTTAATTATTTGGTCTCTTATTATTGGATACTCCGAAGAGGGGGTAATTCCGTTATTTATTTCGATTGGTTTATGGTTAGTTCTGGAATGTATAGTATTATTATGGTACTTCATGATTTCTTAGATGTCCACAGAAGATGGAGATAATTTTGCTTCTGTAATTTTTATTGGAACGTGTTCATTCAATGTATTATGTAACCTTTCTATATCAGCGTTTCCAGTTTTGAAACCAGGAGTTGTAAAATGAGGTGTGGCTTCGTTTTGGAGAAAGTTTTCCAAATTACTAGTAAGGGTGCTTTCGTTGTCGGTTATTATGTGATTTGGCTTTCCCTAAGTCGCAAAGTGTTGGTTTAAAGCGGATTGAATATCCATCCAGTTTCGAGACTTGATTGCTATTGCCTGGCCAAATTTGCAGAATTTATCAATAAGTGTGAAATAGAAATGATTTATATCTAAAAATCAAATGTCCATATGAACTATTTCATGAGGTTTTTCAGAAATTGGTGGTTTTTCAAATGGTATTTTTGCTGGTTTCCTCTCATACTTGCTTAGTTGACAAGTATGACAATTATTTATTACTTTTGTTATTTCGGACTTTAATTTAGGCTAATAATATTTGGTTTTTATTTCCTTATAGACTTCTTCAATTCGAAGGTGGTTATTCCTCTTATGTTCCTTTAAAATTTCTTCTTATATCTCCCCTTTGTCGGTGCAATCGAAAACAATGTAACTACATTTCACAAATTTAAGTTTTGAATGAGAACTTCTCCATTTTAAGTATTTATTGTGAAATTGAGAATATATCGCAAGGTTGGGGATATATATCGCTACGAATCCTTTTTTAGCTGTATGATTATTTAAGGTATACTGTAAGTACTTTTCGTCGATATTTTTAGATATATAAGTCACGCGAAGTCTTCCGAAATATTTCCTCCTTATTATTTTATTTTCTTTTCCTTCTTTAATTATTATCTGATTTTTAAAGGTATTTAAAGAGGCTTCTGAGATGGGTATATATTGTAAATTATCTTCATTTGCGCTATGATATGTTATATTAGACCCGTTATCTTCATTATTTTCATTAGTTATGTCATTTGCGTGTATTAATTTTACGCTATGATCAGCATCAAGTGCAGGACGGGATAATGCATCAGCAACATAATTTTTTTTCCTTTTATATATGGTATTCGATGTCATAGTTAAACTCCTCGAGTTTCAATTTCCATCTTTGCAATTTGCAATTCGGTTCTTTCAAATTAGCCAGCCAAGTTAGCGGTTTGTGATCAGTTTTGATCGCAAATTTCCTTCCATATGAATATAGCCTGAAATATTTAGTGGCCCAAACGATTGCTAATAACTCCTCTTCTATTGTAGAGTATTTAGTTTCATGTTTATTGAGAGTGCGTGAAGCATAACAAATCGGATGGCTACCTTATGAAAGTACTGCTCCAATTGCATAATTTGAAGCATCAGTGATAAGAGTAAATTTCTTTTCGAAATCTGGGTGTTTAAGGATTGGACCTGAAATTATTAGTTGTTTTAATTTTTCAAATGCGTCAAGGTAATCTACATCTGTAGAATCGATTTTGAAATTTTTATTTAACCATAGAACCCAACTAAATCTAGAAATTACTTTATTTGTGTAGTTGTTCTGGGAATTGCGAAATTTTGGATTGCTTCAAATTTTTTTGGATTGGGTTTAATGCCGCCAGTAGTTACTACGTGACCAAGAAATTTTGTTTCTCTTTTCATAAATTCACTTTTATCGATTTGAATTAATAGATTAGCTGCTCTTAGTACATCAAAAACCTGGTTTATGGGTAATAAATGTTCTTCCGATGAGGTACTGAAAATAATGATATTGTCCATGTAGACGAGACAGATTTTACCAATATATTCATGAAGAATATCGTTCATTAGACGCTGGAAAATAGCTGGAGCGTTTTTTGCCAGTCGAAAATGCTGTTTTGGGAATGTCTTTTTCCTCTATCTCTATTTGGTGAAAACCCTTGGCTAGATCTATTGTTGAGAAATACATACACTTTCCCAGTGTATCCAGGATGTCGTTAATATTAGGTATAGGAAACTTATCATCGACGATTATGCTGTTTAATTGGTGGATTTTAGGCACCACAATTCGCCCCTTCATTTTCCCTGAAGCATCGCCTTTTTTCGGGACCACCCATATTGGTGAGGAATAAGTGAATTTACTTTGTCGTATAATCTCTTGGACAAGCATATCCCTGATTTGTGTTTCTACCTCCCTTTGATCTACCTGCGGGTACACGTACGATTTTGTATATACAGCAGTATTATTGGTCGTTTTTATTTCGTGTTTAATTTTATGAGTGAAAGTCAAATTTTCACCTTCTTGAAAGAATATTTCCTCATCATTTTTTAACAGGGTCAAATGTTTTTCGTTTTCCACATCGTTCAAGTGCTCCGTTCTGAGTAATGATAAGGGATCATTTTCCTTGTAAACATCGGTTATGTACATATGATTCACATATTCGTCCAATTCTTCTTCATCCATAGAACCATATAACGTTAAAATATTGTCATTGAATTTTATGGTTTTGTTATACAAGTCAATATTTACATTATAATTTGCAAAGACGTTGTTTCCGATTAAACCGTTGAAGAAACTATTAAATTTGTAGGAACCAACGAATTTAAGGAACGAATTTAACGAACGAATTTAATTTTTTGGTTTCCCCCTAATTCCTTGAAAGGTTTTATTTGCACAGTGTACAGGGATGGGATACTGGAATTGAGAGTTACAATTCCTATTAGGAACTCTGAGACTTGGGTGGCAAAGATCTGTATCTATTAAACTGATTGCTGGTTGGTGGTTTCCGAGGCAGGTTCTGGAAAATTTTCGGTTTGATCAGTGTGTACCATTTGCATGGATTCATCTATTTCCATGGGTTGGGGCCACCGAATTAGTTAACATATTTTTGAACTGAGTCATTTGGAAGAAATTGATTCTGATTTCGGAAAAAAAATTGGTTTGTATAATTCTGATTCTGATAGAATGGATTTCGAAAATTTTCCTTTTGATTCTGAAATTTTTGGTTTTCGCACCTTTTGTTTTGTAAATTTGAATTTTGTTGATTTTGATTATTTTGGTTTGGTTGGGCCTAATTAGTATATTTGTTTTGTCTTTTATTAAATCTATTATCTCTTTTGTGGTACAGATGACCCGTTTCTGTTAATACGAAAATTGCCTTTTTCATTGCATCAGGATTTCTACAGAATAGTATTGTTCGACAAGGTTCTGGAATATTACTTTTCATAATGTTTAGTGCAATAAGTCGATTATCTCTAATTGTCTGTTGATAATGGGGACTTTGTTCTACCTTTAAATTTAGATTGGTTAACCGTTTTTGTATTATGCTGATAAAATCTAACACAGAACCCCTGAATTCAGTACTCCTTAATTCATTCAATAATTGTGTGCTGTTTCTCTGGTCTGAAAAATTGGCATATAATATTTTTTTAATATCTTCCCATTTGATGATATGAGGACTGGCATCCAGAATAAGTTTAGCTTTCCCGGTGATTCTACTCTTGATGATATTTCAAATGATGTTCTGAGATTGATTGTCGTATTGCTGCAATATTGGTACTATCACGTCCACCATATCCGGTAAACTCTTCAACTAGTCCCTACTACCATCGAATGTTGGTATGTGTGATGCGTGTTTCACAAGATCCAGGGTAATATTCAATTTGGTGTTAATGATAGGAGATCTCGCTGAGAATCAGCACTTTTCAGTTGCCAATACAAGTTTGTTTGGTTTTTAACGAAAAGAATCCTTAATCGGAATTCACACTTTTAAATTATTAAGTTATCCGCGAATTTAAAAATGCACTCGTTTGTACACTTAATTTAAATTCTACTAATGAAAACTTATCTTGCGAATGCGTCATAAAGAGTTAAAATTTGAGTGCCAATAAGCACTTTAACGTTTTTCACAGAACTTTGTCGCTCACATGTGATAACTTTTTACAAGTAGCACTTGACATATCCTACCGACTGCGCCAATTATGATCACTGAAAATTTCTTCAGTTTAAATTAGATAAAAACTTCACTTATCTTGACAACTTTTCATTAATTTGAAAAAAAACTGTACAATAACAACGGACGACGCGTTTATGGACCAGAATGTGTGAATGTCCCTTATATATGTACTTTCTAATCTGTTTACATTTTCCATTGAATCATTTCTATCCATCATCTTCTACTCTGAATCAAATTGTTTATAAGAAAATCAATTAAGATGTGAAAATCGAACTCCGCCATGCTATTAACATAGTATGCTGGTACCAAGCCCAGGTAAAGGAGGAGGGTTTGAGGCAACGTACTCTGTACTATCCTCAGTAAAACAAAAATAAAATGCTGAGATCAGGGAAAAAGATAAATAGAGTATAGTTGGAGTTATTCTACTATGCTAAATCCTACATGATCTCTCTTGGTGACAGGCCCTGCGACAGGTCGACCAAGAAAATGCATAGAATGTCGTTACAAACATGATAATCGGATTAAGTCACAGGCCTCGGAGAAATGCTAGGGCGTCCACCTCAGTCGACGCGGCAGGACGGGCCCCGGTCCTGTCGAGAAATGGGCAAGGGTTCTTGACGCATGGACGGCGTCAGGACGTAAGCAAGTTAGTCCGCACACAACGAACAAAACAAATACGTGTCTGCACGCTAAATGTTGGTACTCTAACTGGAAAGACCGAGGAACTCGCAAGAGCCCTTCGGAAAAGGCGCATTGATATCTGTGCTCTGCAAAAAACCCGTTGGTCTGGTGCCAAAAGTTGCGACATTAAATGCGAACGCGGTAAAAATGGCTATAAACTTCTCTATTTTGGTAACCCACACACTCAATATGGTGTTGGCGTTGCCATCTCAGAGGGTTTCCGTGATGCCATTAAAGAAGTAAAACGATTTGATGATCGGCTGATGAAGCTCACCATTATATCAGCTGATCGCACTATTCACTTCTTCACCGCGTATGCACCACAGACAGGCCGACCTGATGCTGAGAAAGATGCCTTCTGGCAACTTCTCGATGAAAAGATTTGTCACGTGCCTGCTGACGATTATATAATCATTGCGGGCGACCTTAATGGTCATGTGGGTGAAAAGGCAGACAGTAACAAGTGCCATGGGGGAAAGGGGTTCGGAGCACGCAATGAGGGTGGCGAGCGTATAATTGATTTTGCGGACACCCATGACCTTGTACTTACGAATACATGGTTCATCATACGATTGTCTCATCTTCCTACATTTTATAGTGGGAACAGTAAAACGCAAATCGACTATATTCTCATAAGACGCCAACATTTTACCACTGTAACTGATTGCAAAGTCGTTCCCTATGAGACCACCTCAACATCGGCCGTTGATTGCCGTCCTGCGAATTAAGCCACCGATAAAAGAGCGTGAGAAACGCACTGGCCCGCGACGCATTAAATGGTGGCGATTTGGTGAGAAGAAAGAAGAAACGATCTCACTCATACGATTGGCGACCGTTACGAATGTGGAAGAATCATGGAACCAAATGAAAGACACGATCCACAAAGCGGCCTCTGCAACCCTCACCAAGTCGGGTAAGTGGTACACCAACCGAGATACTTGGCTTTGGAATGATGATGTTGAAATGAAGGTCCGTGAAAAGAAACGCCTCTCCCACAAATTTCTCGGCGATAAAACGCCTGCTAATCGGCAAATTTATTAGAATGCCGTGAAGCAAAGAAAGCGGCTGAAATATACGCTATTAACATTTCTTTACCATGTCTTTAAAATCGCGCTGGGTGGTTCAGAAGCAAAATAATTATCGAGCGACTTTAGTACATCTTTAACTTTCATGATCACTGAAAAATTTGCTCATCCTCCACTTCCACCATCACTGCCGATATTTTGGACCAGTTGCACCTGTCAGCGCAACTGAAGTCGAGGAGGCAATAAAACAAATGAAATCAGGGAAAGCCACAGGACCTGACGACATCACATCTGAGCTCTGTAAAGCAAAGAGCTGGGACCCAACACTGTGGCTCAGCGAATTCTTTAACCGGGTTATTCAGGAAGAAAGAACACCATCTGACTGGCAAGAAAGTACCACTGTTCCAATATGGAAAAAGAAAGGTAGCCCAGCAGAATGTTCAAATTATCGTCCGATCCGGTTACTTTTCCATACCATGAAGATTTTTGAACGCATTCTTGATAATCGTATTCGCGAAATCGTTGAAATAACCGTGAATCAAGCCGGATTTGTCAAAAACTGCGGAACTACTGACGCAATACACGCTTTGCGGTTACCCATGGAGAAACACCGTGAGAAACATCGCCCCCTTTACATTGCCTTTGTGTATCTGGAGAAAGCGTTTGGTATGCTTTACGACAACACTTCTTCTGCTCTACCACGATCGGAAAAGTAAAGTTCGAAGTATGGCGGGTGTATCAAAACCGCTTCGTGTCTCTATTGGTGTTCATCAAGAAAGCGCCCTCTCACCACTCCTCTTTGTTCTTGTTATGGACTCCGTCACACGGGATATCCAACGTACAGCGCCCTACACACTGCTTTATCCAGATGATGTTTTCCTAGTATCTGAAAGCAAAAATGATCTCAAACAACTTGTTCAAAAATGGAGTGATCGCCTCCTGCAACACGGTCTCAGATGAACTGAATTTTTGACTACCGATCCCCATGAAACAGGCACAATCACTGTCAGCGGCAGTGATCTGGCCAGAACTGAGTGATGTAAATACCTCGGGTCAACATTATCAACCAATGGAGAACTGCGTTATGAAATTGCTTCACGCATTAACGCAACCTGGATGAAGTGGCGTTCCACAACTGGTGTTCTTTGTGATCGACGTATCAACGAACGTCTCAAATCTAAAATTTACCGCAATGTCGTCCGTCCAGTCGCTCTCTATGGTTCTGAGTGTTGGCCAATTATAAAAGACAATGAACGGAGTCTTGCGGCAATGGAAACGAAGATGTTGCGTTGGACTAGTGGCGTCACACGTTTAGATCACATCCGAAATGAGGATCGTTATGGAGTTGCACCGATCGTGGAAAAACTGCGAGAGAGGCGTCTTCGATGGTATGGTCACGCCAACGAGAATTCACTTGCCAAGATTGGTCTGAACATCGAAGTCGATGGTAAACGACCAAAAGGCAGACCTAAACAACGGTGGCTTGATACGCTAGATGGAGATTTGAAAACCTCGAGATTGCACCAGTTCAGGGATTCGATAGAGCTAAATGGCGAAATCGATCACGACGAGCCGACCCCACTTGTGAACGAGACAAAGGCTGAAGAAGGAAAAAAATTAAGATGTGAAAATCAATAAGGAGGTGAACATCAATTAAGATGTAACAAATTATTAAGTACGCCATTAGCATTCCGTTAATAATTGTTTATTAAACATTTAGAACGATGGTTCAAAATGCTTATTTTCAGCTTCGGAAGTGTATCAGACTATTTGCTTATTTATCACAGAATTTGATTCTATGACAGTTCTGATGAAGAAGATTTGATTGACTACTTACAGTACCGCATATTACTTCCAAGAGAATAATAGCGCCATCCTTACATAGAGAGAAATATCAAGTGTAGGCATTCGTAGCAGCACCGGCAAGCGCGTTTCACATGACTAGTTGGAAACTGATTACAAATCAGTTTTGTTTTAGTCGACCCATATGCGGTTTCTCATTCCCACACGAAACGGTTGCAGACCCAACGGTTTTGTAATATCCATTGAATAGAAGTTATTATAATAATAGCATGGAGCTAAGTTACTGAAAAGTTGGGTGATAAATCTTACTCGGGTATTACTTGTGAAAAAATAAATATGTTCAATATATTTTTTGACTCTTTTCGAAAATATTAAGAATTAAAAACGGCGTTGACAGGAAAAATAGTCTTTTAATTCTAAATATAATTTGATATTTCATGTTCTCTCTAGATTCACTTTTCAAATCCGACAAATAACTGGCATTGTCCTCGCCTGCTGTTGCAATCCGTATTTTTGTCCAGAAGAATATCTGCGAAATAAAAATTGATCAATTGGCTAATATCAAGGGACCTGCATTTACCTTCTGGTTCAGTGCAGTTATAGAACCATCTACTTTTGTTTCTCCATGCATAAAGGCAAAAGGATTTAACTTCCGTTAAGTCGGACGCATCGGCCAACAGGAGAGGTTCTGCTACACCTGGGATTGAAACATCCAAAAGTCCATCTAGAATTTATCCTTTTGAATATTTAGAGGCGTAAAAATGTATTCTTCGAATTTACTTGTTTTTTGTCGAACTACAATAGGCGTGGGCCAAAGTGGGGAGAGAATGTCAGTTAGATGACTCTCTAATCCCAATGTCGTGGCACTTGTGTTTGTTAGCCAGGAATACGTATTCCCTCCGCCTGCAATCACTGAAAGTGGAAGAAACATAAATATAAATATTTGCTTTTAATGAGTGGACATTCTTTTATTTAAATTGTTGAGCATTTTATCAAAATAATAAATATACTACTATGAATTGCAGATTTCAAAAAGTCAGAAACCGGAAGCACGGCAATTCAGCTACGAAAGGGTCGAAGCTTCAATTCTCAATATCCAACCAACTATCTTCAAGATTCAACGAACTTGAATACGAGAGTGAATGAAATAGGACACTAGTAAGGTGGAAGGTAAAACGATTAATAAGAAGCAGAGCACATAAGGGCATCCAAAGTAAAAAACAACCGTGAACGAAATCCTGAAATATGTGATTAAAATGTCTTCAAGGAGCCTCACACACACACGGCTCGGGAAAAGGAAACTTCAACCACAAAGGAGAAGGGGCTACAGACTTGCCTGTCCAGGAAAAGCGAAGAAAGGGAGCTGGTGATGTGGAAGCAACTGGTCTAATTCTATGAACCTGGGAGGCTTCCCAGTCGGCGATACCGGAAGGCACTACGAAAGAAGGCCAAGTTTTTTGAGAGTGAGGAGATGGGCGTTTTTCCACCACCAAGTGTGGCGATATCCAAAGATATCGGACGCAGAAAGCGTAACTTTCGGCAGAAGATGCGGACAAGCTAGTAACTCCGGTGACATTCACACTGGATGCAGCAGATTTCTCAGTTAGCGGCGCTTTTTATATCATACTTCACTCACGTCTAGAAGCATAAAGGGTAGTCAAATTAACCTGCAGCTGGCAAAACTGCGGGACCCTCATTATATAATTCTGGTATAAGAGACATGGGTTCGTTTCAGCAAAATCTGTGATATTGGATCAGTGAGAAGAGCTAGGGTTTTCTTCTATTAGAAATCCTCGAGACCGGGGGCGTACGTCCTGTTGTCAAAATTGTTAGAGGCAATCATGCTGGGGCAATTCTGTTCCCGGCGCCCGGATCACGGTCAACTTACAATACCAGGTTAATGGCAAGAGGAGAAACATTATAATTGCCTCTGCCCTATGATTTTTTAGATCCTCCGCCAACGCAAGAGCTAAGGGATCTGGTAGTGTAGAATCAAGTGGCCTAGAACTCTCAATAGGTTGTAATGCGAATGTTCTGCATATTTATTGGGGCGGTAGCAAATACAATACTAGAGGAGAGAAGCTGTTTGATTTTATCACTTCAGCTGGTTTGACGACGTAGGATGCGCCCCTATGATCGTGGGGCCAAGAAGACCTAACAGTCTGCACTTCGAAGTTGTTAGAGTTGATTAGAGATTTGCGAGTGCTAGAAGGAGTCTGACTCTCAGATCACGGTTACTGAGAATTTAGTCTATTGTAGGCGACCATTCTGTAATACAAAGGCGGGATCCTAGGAGCACGGATTGAACAAGGTGCAATGAACTTCTTGACAACAAAGTGCAGTTCCCTCGCAACCAAGGACTCACTTGACGATAGAAGATCAATTGGAAACTCTGAATCACACACTTTAAGAATGCTTTGAAAAGGCTTATACTATTTCCCGAGGCCAAAGCGGTGAAAGGGTTCCATGGTGGAGAACTGCAAAGACTCAGGAAATCAAGACAGACTTCTAAATATTGCTTGCAAAAGCAATAACACTGGTTAAACTACCGGAACTCATAGCGGGAATATAAGAGGCTTGTGAAACGTTCGAAACGAGGGTGCGGATGGAACTTTAACGAGCTTCAGAGTTCAGTCTATACAGGCTCTGTTGGAAGTACACCAAGCGGGAGAACAGAACTGGGAAGAAGAGGATTGGTGCAATTGGGATGCAGCGAAAGCGTTTGTTATAAATGAAAAAGCGAGAGTTGCTATACATTCCTTTCAATAGTTCAAAACATCTGGCATGGATGGCATCTATCTAGCGATGCTAAATATGCGTATAGAGCACTTAGAGCTACTTCTAAGAAATATTTTTCGCGAATGTTTTCCTCTCTTTCTAGGTGCTTTTGCTTGCTCTTGCTACGTGCTTCCCTCTTGGCAGAAGGTTAAGGTAATCTTCATACCGAACCCTAGGAAAGATGACTATTCAAATCCAGAACTTCAGACAAATCAGCTTAATATCATTTTCGTTGAAATGTCTGGAGACTGGTCGCACCCACTAAATGGCAACCAACATGCCCACCTACGTTGAAATTCCAGTGAGTCTCCTATTTACTCTTTGGTTATAAAGAGTGGAATTTGTATCGTGATTTGACGTCGGGCACCAGTCGACTCAGCTGTGAATGAGTACCTGAGTCGAATCTGGGTAATAATCTCGGGCGAGCGCAATGCTGACCACATTGTCTCCTACAGTGTACTGTAGTGTACCGTTACGATATTGCATGAAATGCTCTAGCACACTTCAAGGCTCTGATCCAAATGGATTGTTGCGCTAACGATTATTATTTCCGAGTTATCACAATCTCGGCAGATGCCGGATTTTACCTAATACTAGCACTAAGTGCCAAGCATTTAGGCTCGGACGATCCTACCTACTTAAAAACTAAAGGGGCACTGGTGGTGGTGGCCGGTGGTAGGTCAGTGGGAGAATCCGTCGAGTACCCCCCGCAACATCGAGCACGTATGCAGAATGGTGTACTTCTGCATGGTTTGAACCAGACTGTGCGAAAGTCCCAGGACATCAAGGGAAGCCATGAGGGATTTAGGTACAATACCTGTAGCTGACAATATTATGGGAACTACAACCACCCGCTCGAGACGCCAAATTTCTTTGATTTCCCGAGCCAATGGCTCATAGTTCACCTTCTTCTCCACGTATTTCCGTTCAATGTTGCTATTATGGGGGATAGCAACATCAATAATATACGCGGAGCGACCCGTCTTGTCAACTAGCAGTACGTCAGGCTTGTTGGGTGCGGTATGGCGATCAGTCAGAACTTGCCGGTCCCAATACATGCTGTAAGCAGAACTATCAAGTATTGCTTACGGCTCATATCGGTAAACCGGACATGTTCCCGTGATCAACCCATGCTTATATGCAAGGTTTTGATGGATAACCTTACATACAGCATTATGCCTGGTGATGTATTGCACCGGCGCCATAACAGTACAGCCAGAAATGAGATGGTCCAACGTCTCTAACGCCGAACCACACATTCTGCACTGGTCGTTCTCCACCCGTTCTTTCATGATGAGCTTTTTATAAGCTCGGGTGGCGACCACGCCATCCTGAATGGCACACATGAACCCCTCCGTCTCAGCAAAGAGCTCCCCAGCACACAGCCACCTGTTCGACAGATGCAAATCGACAAATGGCTGCCAAAGACAATTCACGTGTTTACCGTGCATTGCCTTCGACTTCCATTCCTCGATCCGCTCCTGGTCCGACTTCACCCCAGTCAGAGGATTGAAAGATCGATCCTTCAAGTTAAGTGGAGTCAGTCCACAGTCTGCCTTACAGACAGCCGCATGCAAGAGACTCGCCTGCTCTTTACTGTAAAAATAAGCGCGCAGCGAGTCGACTTGGCGATGATGTTGTGCCGCCACGTCAACCACGCCCCTACCTCCGATGTCACGAGGCAGGTTCATCCGCTCCACGGCCGACTTTGGGTGATGCATTCGGAATTTGGACATAGTTGTCCGTATCCGCCGCTGGACGTTTTCCAGGTCGGTCTTCGTCCACGGCAATATTCCGAATGCATAAGCCAGTGAAGGGATAGCGAATACATTCAACGCGCTTATTTTATTCTTCCCCGAGAGATGCGATTTCAGCACCAGCTTTACACGTCGCAGGAATTCGGACAGCAGAGCTTCCTTCAGATCACCAACTCGAGCATGGGTTCCTTGCAGAATTCCTAGGTACTTGTAGAAGTCTGTCTCGGTCATAGCTTCGATGTGGAGGTCACCAATGCTATGTCCGGCATGCGGCTCGTGATGACCTTTGCGAATGGCTTGGATTCGACATTTGTCTAATCCAAACTCCATCCGAATATCACGGCTGAACATGTCTATTATTCGCAACACACTTCTAAGATGGTTGTCAGTACCAGCATACAGCTTGATGTCATCTAGGTACATCAAGTGTGTCAGTTCGCACTTAGCACGTAGGCCATATTTTATTGCAAAACCATGCCCTCTGGCATCATTCAGTAGCCATGAAAGGGGGTTCAGTGCCATACAAAACCAAAGAGGACTCAATGAATCCCCCCGGAAGATGCCCCTCCGAATACGGATAGGCTCTGAGGTATTAGCACCCTCAGATGTACGGACTAACAAGGTGGTATGCCACCCTTCCATGACTGTCGCCAAAAACTTTATTAGTTTCGGATCAATGCGATACAGATGTAGGATGTCGATTAGCCAGGTATGCGGAACGCTATCAAAAGCCTTGGCATAATCGATATAGCAACTGAAGAGGTTTCTTTGGCCTCTAGTTGCTTGTCCTACAACTACCGAGTCGATAATGAGTTGCCCTTTGCAACCCCTTGACCCAACTCGGCAGCCCTTCTGCTCCTCGGACAGAATGTTGTTGGTCTCGAGGTGCGCATTGATCCTTCCACTAATAATGGACGTGATGAATTTGTAGAGGGTTGGTAAGCAAGTGATCGGTCTTGTGTCTGCGGGGTCCTGCGCCGTGTCCTTCTTAGGGATAAGGTAGGTAATTCCCGCAGTGAGGAAAGGTGGAAATTCCTCCGGCCGACTCATGACCTCATTTATACTGCGTGCCAACCGACTGTGTACGCTGGTAAATTTCTTATACCAGAAATTCTCCACCCGATCCAGACCCGGGCCCCTCCAGTTCTTCGAGATGTTTATGGCTCGTCGAACTTCCTCTTCGGTAACATCCGCGAAATTCATGCCAGGTGTATTGGCATGGCGGGTGCCTTCGGCGGTGATCCACGCAGCATGCTCAGCATGCTGGGCAGGTAACCCCCAAAGTCCACCCCAATACTCTTTCGCTTCCGTCACCGAGAACTGTATTGTCTGGGCGCTCTGTTGGGATTCGTTGAGAGATCTGAAAAAGCTCCGCTGGTTCCTCGCGTATGTTGCATTCTGGACACGTCTAGAATAACTTTCGCCATACCGTCGTAACCGACTGCATATGACAGAAAGTTTCTGTTTTAGTGTGTCCAGAATTTCAACTACGGGTGTCTCACAGGGGATGGCATAGTTCCGGTAAACCCTCTGCACTTTATTTCTCACCCGTCGGCTGGCATTGCCAGTGCTGATCTGAATCAGTCTAGCAATGTCCTGCCTTAGTGAGTCTCGCCGACGTTCCAGACGAATTTTCCATGGTGGATCTCTTTTGTCACTCAAACCAATAACGCGAAAGCGAATCTTCTGACCGTGCAATCTGATAGCCGCAACTGCACCACAATACACAAGTGATTGTAGTTGCAGCAGCGACATATCAGCACACAGTCGAGACGCAATCTCATCATTGATTTGAGATAGAATTCCCGGAGTTGCTGGAGATGCATAGAGCCTGGGAATACCTGGTCTATGCAAAGGATCCATATCCGAGAATTCTATACACGCTCTTTGGAATTCGTCCCGAACTTCAGCGGAAACCTCAGCTGGATGGTGGAGAAGAGTGCTTCGGCAAGTACTGAACCTGTTGCCTGCAGTGCGGCGTGATGTTGTTGATGCCGCCGCCTCTGCCCTCATCGACTCTCGGTCACCAGTTTCCCCGATGACTTCAAGTCGAACACGTTCCCTGATGGTGGCCGGGATTGTGTCACTGCGAGTGATGAAGCGGTACTGGTCTGCGACTCGCTGCACAGTCACGTGCGCGAATTGCGGGAAACGCTCGACGAATCTCTGGTGCAACAAGGGGCGGTAAGATGTTGTACCCGCCCCCGCCGTTATTTCGTAGTAGGAGCGGATGATGAAGAGGTTCATTTCTTCAGTCCATTTCATCCGCTTCCTACGCGAACCTGCTGAAGTGGTCGTCACAGATTGTGGCGAAACAGCTGCAGCAGGCGGAGCTGTGCTCCTGGTCGTCGTGGCGCCTAGACGTCGAACCGCCCCACGACTAGCGGTTTCGACGCCGTGCTGTCCATTACGACAGCCCGACCCAGTCACCAAGTCAGACGACTCCCGCCGGTTATCCGTACCGGACCTTAAATTTCTTCTTCTTCTCATTGTTGGTGGTGCATTTTATCCCTAGCTGCCAGGTGTGTAGATAGCTTCCTTAGTGAGTAATCTGCAAGACTGCAAAGTTCCTGCACTTTCCTCACCTACCCCCTGAGACGCTGCGGTGGCGTACAGCCATTCAGACTGAAGCTATCCATCCCTCCTCCTTTCACAACCGGGCTTGGGACCGGCTTCGGCGGAGTTATTATTATTATTATTATAAAGATAGAGAACGCAACTCTGAAAGGCCAATGCGCGATGGGGTATTTGTGGACATTGAAAGGGGCGTTTAACTCTACGCCCTTCCAGATGCTATGTGATGCCGACAAAGAGAATGGTTTAGTGATACTTTAATTAATACCTAATTAACCTAATAACGAAAGCGAAGAAAGGCTGCCCTCAAGGAAGTGTGCTATCACCACTTCTGTGAAGTATGTCGATCGACTCACTACTATGCAAACTACAAAATTTGCCAATACACGTTCAAACTTATGCGGAAGATGTGGCTGTGCTAGTTCTTTGTCGAGATCTCGGAACGTTATGTAGAAATGCACAACGCGCCGTTAATTTGATTGACAGTTGGTGCCTCAGGCATGGACTTTCAGTAAATCCAATTAAAACCACAATGGTATTATTTATAAAAAAGGGGAAACTGAATGGTTCATTCATGGCGGGAGAGAGGAGAGGTACAACCCTTTAACTCTCCGAAGATTTCACTTCTAGTAGTTATTCTAGACAAAAAGCTTCTTTGGAATAAAATTTTAACGAGCTTAGGCCTCAGGTAGTAATGTGGATATATGTTGCTATCATTAGACCGATGTTCGCTAATGCATCCATAGTGTTGTGGGTTAAGATGAAACAAAAGAGTTGCCCCTGTATTGTTGGTGCCATGAGCACGACATTCGGAGCAGCTCTGAATGCATTACTCAATTTGCAGTCCTTGGATTTGTTTATTCAGCACACTGCAATGAGAGCAGCTCATAGACTAATGCGATTAGATTAATGGGGAAACAATGAACGTAAGATACACTGTGTATTCGAAGAGTTATTGGGAGAACTGAATCCAGAATGATGTTATCTTGAAGCGAAGTGTAAACTGAGACCAGAAGAATGCGTGTCAGGTTATACTGAGTTCTTCTACACCGATGGTTCAAAAACAGAACAAGGCTCTGGAGCGGAGGGCTACCTGTTGAACAAACAAAAACTATAGGCTATTCCCCTGAGAAAATATGCAACGATTTTTCAGGCTGAAGTGTATGCGATCCTAGGGGCGGCAACCTGGATGATTGACGAGCAAATAAAGGAAAGGTGCATCGCAACCTGTAGCGATAGTCGAGCTGAGTGAGGGCATTGTGTAGTCCTTTGATTACTTCAAAAATCGTTCAGGAATGTAGAAATCGATTAAACTCTGTTTCTAGATTCAATACGGTGTCACTACTCTGTCATTGTGGCGTAGAGGGAAATAAAATCGCGGATACTTTAGCAAAAGAGGGTTCCTCCATACCTAGACCGGAACCATCAATTAGAGTGTCAGAAACATTGGCTAATGCTGCTATCAACAACTGGGAACAAGCTTCCTATAATGGCAGGTGGCTGAGCCTTAATGTTGCTAAATAGATCAAACTTTTCCTGTTAGAACCAAACAAATGTAATGCAAAATTTATTCAGTCGAAAAGCAGGAAAACTTGCAGAAATATAGTAGGCACCGTGACCGGTCATAATTCATTAGCTGGGCATATGTTCAGAATAGGAGTTATCCAAGATAATATGATACATGTCCATCTCTCTAATGAGAATGCGAGATCAACGGAACATTTTCTATGTGAGTGCCTCGCCCATGGACCCATCAGACATCAGATTTTTGGTGCTGATGTGCTACAACTGCCTCGGGTAGCATCACATCCAGTAGCGCAAATCCTGCGATACATAAACGAATCCAGAATATTCCGTTATACGGGGGAATCGACTACAATGGACCTCTAAGGTCTGAGTGTTCAAAAACTTTGCCCCTCCCCGCCTTAAACACACATACACACCTTTCCAAAGTGCCCACAATAAGAGAAGAAATCTGTGTGCTCTTCATTTCATTGGCGGAGGCTCCCAACCTACAGCAGCGGAAGCTAATGTGGAAGAAGACGAAACTTTCTGGCGATGCTGCACTATTAGGTGTGGTAATATCCAGAGAAATCGCGTGCAAATAAGCGATAATCCAATTAGACCTAAACTGGACGCAAGAAATCCTGCACTGCATTATGTCTACAACAAATAAGGATTTGTAAAAGTAACTAGGAGCATACCAAAACTTCTCCATGTCTACTGGAAGCGAGGCTAACAAAGTTGTAGGAATGCCCTTCTATATTTCTGGTGCAAGGGGAACTGAAAGGTGAAAAAGAGACTCCAAGGTTATGCACAGTCATTACCTCTCTTAGAAAACCGGATGGGACTTTCACGAAATCCAAAGTTGAGTCTCTGCTTTTCGAACTACACCATCTGAGGGAACAGCTGATAGAAATAGAAGAGAAAGATTGGTGGTTTCTGCGAGACTTTCAAAAGGTCATAGACGCGATATGAGTCCCTATTCAAGACATTGTTGACGTTTTGGTACCCACAAATCCCTTTTAATCTCTTTTTACAATAAGCGAAAATACTCTGAGTGTATTCTTAAAAATCAATTCATAATGTCGGCTAAAACAGTACAAGTACGTGCTTGATTGAAGAGGTATTCCCCACATCAAAGTAGAATTAACTTCTGCGCGATTGTTCCCCCTACTGGCAACTATTCCAATAGGTCATTTACAGTAGAATTGGGGGGTAGTCTCTCAGATAGGCAGGTCGAATTCCGAAAAGCGAAGTCGATGTCTACATGATAAATATAATAACGAAAAGTGCGGAGGTAGCAATGGAGGCCAATAAATCTTGTGCGATGGCAAGGAATCTTCAATTCTGCAAAATAGATCAAATTATTTGAAAGTTCGCCAAATTATATACTCCCAACTATCTGGTGCGTGTTGTTATACAATCCCTTCTAGAGGGGTTGTTGTGTTATGATTCGGACCGCGAACATAAAACCTATCATAAGAACAGTGGGGTCCTCTCATAATGTAGAACAGCATTTTGACTTCAAAGCTTCCTCCTCATTGACTTCTTGTTCTTGAGTTCTTGGCTATAAAAAGTTGATCTCGTGCACGCAGAGTACAAAACTGAGATAGTTAGAATCGAAACCAAGAAATAGAACCTCCACGATATTCGCAAACAATACTCAAATACCTAGGAGTCATGATTGCCTAGAAACTACAAACCACGCCATGAGAAGTATAGCAACAAAATTATCTCGAGTAAATATTTCCCTGTCAGAATATTGGAAAATCTGTCGACTACTTATCCTGAGGGTTGTTAGCTCGATCTTGCTTTATGCAGATCTTATCTAAGCCTTAGGAAATAATGGGAGCTCCCAACCTGTATGCTGGAATTGCAAAAGAGGCGGGACTTATCCATATATTCTTCTCAGGGAGGCAACGATCCTCTTCCTCCACAGAAAGAAGTCAAGTAACACTGAGCATCTTCGACAAATTACAGTTCAGAAGCCTCCTGTTGAAATAAAGGGCGCCTTAATTTATAGAGTTCAGCCCATGTGTTCTCATACGAACGATATAAAAAGTATATATAGATAAATAGTTTTAGTATGGTAACCGCCCTTTTCTAGAATTTATACATAGCTAATAACATGAAATGCACACATACTACTATGTGTGTAAAATACCCAATGAAAAATGTACATAATAGAATAATGGTTCAATTAATAAATATCTACTAAAAAGAAACAACAAATTCTTCGTTTACATACGAGTATATACTTAGATGCACAGTTTGGAAGACTACAAAGTCTTGCAGAAAGAGAACGTATTAAAAAAAAATACGATTCCGATTTTAATTGAATTCTCTATATAAGTTTCCATAATCTCGTTATAAAAATTTTCGCGTGAAAGATACGCTTGTAACATACATTTTCCAATCAATTATAACCCTAACCCTTTAAACCTGTCTTTTTCTTCCGCTATAAAATTTGTTTTAGTGTAGAAAAGTTACGTTCACTCGACGCACCCATAACTGGTAATGTTAAGATTAACTTTCAAAGTTTAAAACTTTTAACGAAGATAGATCAGCTTGTAGGATATACTGAAATATTTCATGAAAAACTTGCCCTTAAGTCCGCTTCCGCTTCCCAAAATGAGTTCTGTTTTTAATTAAACGGTATCAAACAATTCCGCATATGTTCCCGATAGGATGCAATTTTCTTATACGAACGAACCAATAATATCATCAATCACACAAAATCAATGTAACCTCTCGTGGACCAGCCTCTTAAATACATTTTCGTGGATAAGTTACGTATAATTCAATTTTCGTTTCTAATAAAGTTTATAGCCTGTTATAAATCTTGTGTTGCCTTTAAAAAACCTTCCCGCTCGGTCCGAACACGTAATTCACTCTCTTGACCTGGGAACTGATTTCCGACAGGCTTCTAACTGCAAGGCTTCGGTCCAGGTTAAGGAGCGTCACAATGAACGGAGACGTCGGATATAGTGGAGAAAGATGCTTTCTATGAGTAATAAAACACGGCTCATGCGAGGCTTCCTAAAGGTGACATTGTGATCTGAATGCCAAGGTGGATCTCACAACACCTTGCGCGGGCATGTGATGGGGAAGAACAGTCTTTGTGACCGTAACGGTAATGGTGACAGATTCGTGGATTTCTGCAACTTCCACCGCCTCGTCATTGGAGGGCACATTGTTCGAGCACAGAGCCTGTCATAAGGTCAGTTGGGTTTCAACTGATCGACGATCGACGCCGTACGGGCAATCATTTCGACCACTTCGCGATCAGCAGTAGACTTTAGATTTGCCGGCTGGATGTGCGTAAGAAGAGACGCGCTGACATCGGCCTCGAAAGAGATCACCATCTGATAGTCACTTACGTCGCTTGCGTGTTACATCCACCACTTATTGCAGGGCCGGGGAGCCACGTCCCCCTAAGTTCAGCATCGACCGCTTACACGGCCCAGCTGTTGCTCGACAGTATGAGGGTTACCTTGCTGATCGAGGGGCACATCTACTAAGTAAGCCGTCTGAGAATATCGATGAGCATTGGACCGCCATCAAAAGTGCTCTTATTTCGGGTGTTACACAGGTCGCCCGTCACGTCCTGAGAGGGTGTCATAGGATCAGGCTAACTGCGGAGTCATGGAAGCGGACCGGTGAACGGAAGGCATGGAAGACTCTAATGACCGTTGCAAGTGATGGAGGGTGTCAGGCGCTCAAGCTCTGACACCGAGCGAAATCTCGGAAAGTTCATCGTAGTGTACGCCGTGACAAGAGAGAATTTGCTATTGCGCTGGTCAGGGAAGCCGAAGATGCCACAGAAAGGAATGATTTCAGAACTGTATACCGCATCACGAAAGAGCTTGAATGAAGTCGCAAATCTTTCGATGGTGCTGTGAAGGACGTCAACATTCTCCTCCACATTCACGATGATGGACAACTAAAGAGGCGGAGTAAACACTTCCCCAGGGTTCTGAACCGTATCACATCCGGTGAAGCTCTTCCTCTTATGGCTGAAATGGCTAGTCACCGTAACATGCGAACACGGACTGTTCCTCCAAGCATAAGAGAAATCATTTTGGCCATCAATGCACTCAAACGGAGTAAAGCCGCTGCGCTTGACGCTTTCCCCGCAGATTTATTTATCGATGCACCTGCAGTTACTGCAGATGTTCTGCTTCCACTTGTGCGGAAATGTTGGGAGTCCTACCGTCGCAAAATAATCCTGGAAAGCATCAAAGAACATCTCGAAGGCTAGATCGATAGTGAGCAGGCTGGCTTCCGCTCTGAATCCTCCTGCCTTCACCACAGAAACACCCTACGGATCATTTTGGAACAGTGGCCGGAATTTAGAACTTTGCTGGCCCTGGTTTTCAGGGATTTCAAAAAAGAATTCGATATCGTGAACGTGGAGTATATCTGGAGTGCTCTACTTAGGAGGGGAATTCCGAAGAAACTAATAGCTAATATCAGAATGACATATAATGGCCGAGGTACCGCAGGTAAAATCTCCGAGGATTTTGAGGTCCAAACTGGAGTCCGCCAAAGTTGTATCCTGTCACCGGTATTATTTCTTCTTGTTATCGGTGACACTCTTCATGCTGCCAACACGCTGATAACATCTGTTTGCTCTCTCACCGGGTCATGGACATGGCAGATCCACGATGTTAGCGTTCAAAGCCTTGAGGATGAATTTGAGTTTTCTTGGTCTTCCTCTCTAGGTTATTGGAGTCAGCGGTTCGGTGTCCGATGAGGTGCCGGCATTAAATTTATATGTTTCTTCCAGGGATTTAGTAGAGATTACCGCCTTATCAGCGGGGTCAGCAATCCAATGGCCTTGGTCACCTTCGTGTGGTGTTTCTCGTAACCCAGTATTCTTCATACTGTTATTAACTTTTCAGATCGGGTAGTTGCAGGCAGCTGTATGGTCAAACTAAGGTATAAATCTCTGAACTTTAGTGATTTTTCCGTTACAAACTTCTCTTTTGAGATGCAGGGTGGCCTCAAAGAGTATTTTTTTTTTTGGTTTTGGGGATCGATACTTTTGCCATTCATGGTGTGCTTTACATTTGAAGCGCATCAAATACAGGATACAGGTGGTCAAAGGGTAGTATAGGTCCCGGGGCGAAACGTGGATTGGTACCCACGATGGAGAATAAAACCTGGGAAATGCCTGCTGAACCAACACCAACAGCTCTACTACCAAACCCTATCTCCACCTCCACGTGGTGACCGCTGGGAGCTCTTTCTTGACGAAAAGCTGCAGACGGAGAAGGATGAAGGCGAGTCTCCCGCGCCTAAAAACGGGACAAATTGTACCAACTGGTCCTCCAGGTTGGGGGTTGGGTAGGGCTGACAACCCTACACGGAAAACAACTTGTTACGAAGCCACAACAGGAGCCTCGGATAGGACGGATTTTAAAACGCCGGACCCGGCAACGACAAAGGAACAACGATTTGCGCATTTTCTCATGGAACGTGCGCTCCCTGTACAGAGATGAAACTGAGCAGCTAGCCGATACCCTGTCCCAATATAGGGCTGATGTAACAGCGTTGCAAGAGATGCGATGGACAGGGACCGGTTTCCTGGAGAAGAGCCACTACACCATATATTATAGCGGTCATCCAATAAACCATGTGCTCGGAGTAGGTTTCTTAGTCAGCCAAAAAATGAAACCTGCTGTTATCAGCTTTGAAAGCATAAGCGAACGGCTATGCACTCTGCGCTTGCGAGGCAAGTTTAGAAATATAAGCCTCATAAACGTTCACGCCCCTACAGAGGAGACTGCAGAGTCGGAGAAGGATACCTTCTACGAGACAGTAGAAAGAACCCTCGAAGCCTGTCCCAGATATGATATTAAAATCATACTTGGGGATTTTAACAGCCAAGTAGGGAAGGAGCCCGTATTCAGGCGATACGTTGGCTCCCATAGCTTACACGAAAAAACAAATGATAACGGACTGCGGACTATTCAATTAGCAGGGTCACACGAAATGGTTGTTGGAAGTACCTGGTTTGCGCGGAAAGCGGTCCACAAACATACGTGGGCCTCTCCACATGCGACCACTTTCAACCAAATTGAGCACGTGTTGATCGAACGCCGCCACCTCTCAGCCTTGATGAATGTCAGAACATATAGGGGGGCCAATATAGACTCGGATCACTATCTCGTTGGCATGGTGCTCCGAGCTCGAATAAAAATACCACCTAGAATCCCCTCTGACAATCAGGTGAGAGTGAACACTGAAGCCATCCACAACACAACCCTCCGCGACACCTATAAGAGGGAAATGGATGCCGCAATAACCGCAGTCAACACAGGACCTGGAGATAAAGCATCAACTAATGATCTTCACAACCACCTGAAGAACGTTATCATGGATACGGCCACAAACATACTTGGCCCCAGCCGCAAAAGGAATCGGAACGGCTGGTTTGACGATGAATATAAGCTAGCAACGGAACGGAAGAATGCCGCATACCGAGTAATGTTGCATTCTCAAAGAACGCGGGCACGCGCAGAGACTTATCACGAACTCCGTCGAGCGGAGAAGCGACTTCACAGACGGAAAAAGGAAGCCTGGCAGAACCAACAAGTCTGCGAACTAGAAAAGTACAGGGAGCAACCGCACCAGGCGCGCAAGTTTTACCAACAAGTCAGCAGGATGAAGCCTTATACACCTCGATGCTCATCCTGCCGAGACAAAGAGGGAAATCTGATTTCCGACAGAATGGGCATATTGGAGCGATAGGTTGAGTACTTTGATGAGCTACTGAACAACCAGAACATCGGCGAGTTGGAGGTCCCGCCAACTGAAGACGACGGACAAATACTGCCACCACCAAGTTTAGGAGAAACAGTCCGTGCAATTCATCGGCTAAAAAATCATAAGTCGCCAGGAGCCGATGGAATTACAGCCGAATTGGTTAAATATGGAGGCGACCAGTTACACCAAGTGGTTCACCAACTTGTGCTCAAGATATGGGACAGCGAATCATTGCCTGACGATTGGCAACGAGGCATCATCTGTCTCATACATAAAAAGGGAGATATCACACAGTGCAGCTATTATAGAGGTATCACGTTGCTGAGTACCATCTATAAGATATTCTCCACTATCTTGCTAGGCCGGATAGCCTCATTCGCCCAGAACATCATTGGCCCATACCAAAGAGGCTTCACTCCAGGCAAATCAGCAACAGATCAGATTTTCTCTCTGCGGCAAGCGATGGAAAAACTGTTGGAATATGGACAACTTTAAAGCCGCCTATGATAGCATAGCCAGGGTAAAACTATACACGGCCATGAGAGAATTCGGTATCCCGACGAAATTAATAAGACTGACTAGGCTGACCCTGACCAATGTGCGAGGCCAGATAAAAGCAGCAGGATCACTCTCAAGACCATTCGACATCAACAACGGTCTACGACAAGGGGATGCGCTATCATGCGTCCTCTTTAACCTGGCCCTCGAGAAAGTGATCCGTGATGCTGAGGTGAATGCAAGAGGTACGATCCTCTTCAAGTCCACCCAACTACTGGCCTATGCTGACGATATCGACATCATGGGAAGAACCACCCGAGACGTACAAACTGCCTTCATCCAGATCGAGCAGGCGGCGCGAGATCTTGGGCTGCACATCAATGAAGGCAAGACAAAATATATGGTGGCAACGTCAGCACCGAAGACGAATCAACCAACAACATCAAACCGCACTGGTCAAAGAATAAGAATAAGAAGAAGAATAAGGATAGGAGAATACAACTTTGAGGCCGTTGACAATTTCTCCTATCTAGGGTCGAAAATCACAACCGATAACAACTACGATGATGAAATCCGCGCACGGTTGTTGTCAGCCAACAGAACCTATTTCAGCTTACAAAGACTGTTCCGCTCGAAACGTCTCACCATAGGGTCAAAGCACTTACTGTACAAGACTATGATCTTGCCAGTCCTCATGTATTCCTCGGAAACTTGGGTTCTTAGCAAGAAAAATTGCGAACTCTTGGCCGCGTTCGAGAGAAGAATCCTCCGAAGAATTTTTGGCCCCCTACATGAGGATGGACGATTTCGTAGCCTACACAATGACGAAATCTATGAGCGATACCATGACTGTCCGGTTGTGGATAAAATCCGGCTCAATAGGTTACGGTGGGCGGGTCACTTAATCCGTATGGATGAAGATGATCCCACCCGGAAAGTCTATAAGGGCAATATCTATGGTAGGAAAAGAGGACGAGGCAGACCCTGCCTAAGATGGAGCGATGGAGTGGGCCAGGACGCCAGACAGCTTTTAGGGATATCGAATTGGTGGACCTCGGCGCAAAACCGGGATGTCTGGAGTTCCTTATTAAGGCAGGCCTAGACCGGATACCGGTTGTTGCGCCGTTGATGATGATGAAATACAGGATAGAATTCCTGGGAGCACTAGGGATCTATTTGGAGCAGCGTGGGGAGCCGGTGTGACTGATTCTGCACAGGTGGTGTCCGCCAAGAGAAGTATGGGATTATCGATGTCTTCGTTTGATTTAAGCTTGATGTTTGGGCAGAAGGTACTGTTAACAAATTTTTGAAACTTGCTCGATTTGGTTTTCGGATTAGTTAGTTTGTCGGCTTCCATAAAGGCGTCAAGATTGCTGCTTAGGGTGATGATGGTAGGCGAGTGATCTGAGGAAAGATATCACTGAAACTGGTGAACAACAGCATTGCGCCGCACTGCGGGTTCAGTACTTCACCATCCAACTAAAGTCTCCTCTCAGCTTCAGGTCGAATTTCAAAATATAAAATTTTCGGAAATTGACACCTTACATAGACCAGGCGCCATACCAGATAATGCCATCCCTAAGGAGTAATTGAAATTTTGAGCACAGTCAAGTAAAAGCTTTCTGTTGTATGCAGTCGATTGCGACGATACGGCGAAAGTCACTCCAAATATGTTCAAATTTTTCAAATCACTAAACGAAGGAATCCCAAGCGTCTATACAATGTAGTTTCCGGTACGAAACTAAAAAAATATTGGAGTGGAATATGCGTGAGCTAAGTGGATTACCGCCGAAAGCAACAGCCATGCCACTATAATGAGCATGAATTTTGTGAATGTTATCGAAGAGGAGGTTCAACGACCTATAAACAGCTCGAAGAATTTCAGGAGGCCTTTTTCTGGAGTGAGTATAGAATTTCTGGTACAAAAATCGAGTAATTGGTCAGTCGTAGGGATATCAAACTTCCGCACTTCGGAAATTATCTACGTTATCCCTAAAAAGGACGCAGTGCAGAATCCCGCCTACACCAGAACAATTACTAGTTTACCAACCCTCAACAAATTCATAACGTTTGTTATCAGAGGATCAATGCAAACTTAGAGGCCAACAACATTCTCTCCGAGGAACAGTTCGATCAAAGGGTTAAAAATAGCAATTCATTATTAAATTGGTAGTTGTATGACGGGCAACTAGACACCAACGAAATATTTTGTTGTGATATCGATTCTATTAAATACCCATCCGCATATGTAGAGACATTTTCCAAGAGTACTCATTGAGTCCTCTTTAGTTTTTATGGCACCGAATCCCCTTTCATGACTACTGAATGATGCTAGAAAGCGTGGTTTTACAATCAAATATGGCCAACGTGCGAGCTGACACACTTTATGTACAACGACCTACCTGACAAACGAAAAGGATTAACGATTGGCGCATTTTCTCATAATATGTACAATGTAAAAGTCCGAGATCCACAGACAAACCTGAGACTCTCCAAACTGATTGACCACGTGTTAATCGAAAGCCATGACCTCCCACCTTAGATGAATGACAGAGCATAGAAGAGGGCAAAATAGACTCAGATCACTGTCTCGTTGGCATGGTGCTCCGGGCTCGAACAACACACCGCCTAGAATCTCATCTGACAATCAGGTGAAAGTCAACACTGCAACCATCCACAGCACTCCGTAACACCTATAAGGGGAAATGCATGCGGCAATAACCGAGTCAACGGAGGTCCTGGAGATAAAGTATCGACAAATGATCTTTACAGCTTCCTGAAGAACTTTATTATTGATAATGCCACAAACATACTTGTTAAAAAAAAAATCGGAACGACTGGTGATGATGATTGTGAGCTACCGGCGGAATGCTGCTTAACCGGCAATGCGGCAATATTAAAGAGGCAACTTTACAGACGGAACGAGGAATCCTGGGAGAACCAACGGGTTGAACCCGAGAAGTGCAGACAGCAACCGGAAGCCAGGAGGAAGAAGCCAAATATACCCCTGTGCTCATCGTGTCGAAACAAAGAGAAAAATCTTGAAAATGTGTTTCCCGACGGTTGGACTAGTCAACTGAGACCGATAAAGATGGGAGAATACAACTTTGAGACCGTTGATCATTAATTTTAACTAAGATCGGATATCACAACCGATAATAGCTATGACGACGAAATACGTGCCCAATTGTTAGTAGCCTAAAGTCTATCTCAGCTTACAAAAACCATAAGGTTAGGTTGTGGATAAAATCCGACTTAGCAGGTGCGAATTATCCGGAAAGTTAATGAAAGCAATATCTATGGTAAAAAAAGACGTGGTAGACAATAAGCAAAAAATATTTAGTGAAAATTTTTTTACAAGTAGTAGCTTTCACATTATTCATGTTCAAATATGTCGTTTTTTCATTGAAAACCCAGTATTTTTTAACGATTTTTCGCAAACAACTCGAAACATACATTTAATGTAGAGATATTATTAAGAAGAAACGAGCCATATTAAATTACAAAAAGAACGAAACTTTACATTTTTTATAGGTGCAATATAGACTCAATAAAAACAAAACCTGGTTGTCTCATATATATTGAAACTAAGCCGAATCCCTTGAGAATTTAATGTATTTAAGCCCTCGCAATAAATTCTGAAAATTTGGCGGATACACAGTGTGTAATTTAAAGAAAAGTCTTTAGTATCAGTTCTACATGAAATGCATAGTTTTCGAGTTATTTGCGAAAAACTGCTGAAAAACACACGTTTTTTTCGATAAAAAATTACATTTTGAACATGAATAACTCGAAAACTACTACCTGCACGAAAAATTTTCACTAAACACTTTTTGTTTAGAATTGACCATTTTATCGATTTCTGTGGTTATTTTGAAAAACAAAAATTTACACCCCCCGGTCCTGACTGAAAGAATTCGGAAGTTGAAAGTTTTAATGACTGGACTATCCATCAATCATGCTTGAATATAAATATAACTAGTGTAGAAAAAGCTTGGAAACGTCATTAAATTGATAAAATGTTGGTTACAAGAAGAAAGAACCCTTAAAAACTGAATAGCCAAAGATAAAAAATCACAATCCTGACACTACCCCAGGTTGGGCGCAATTACAGGCATATGTCATTTTACAATAATGTTATAATGTCATTGTAAGACTATCTTAACTGTTGCCTTGGTTATCTTCAATCTAGTAATGTAATGCGTAGGTGTCAAAAGGTTATCTGACCCGATTTTTTCGTTGGGAAACTACAGATAAAGTAAAGTGTTTCCGAGAACTGGATTTTTTAGTTGAATCGTGTACTACTTGCCCGCTGTATACCGAACAGTTCCTTCGCCATATCCATTAGTAAGCACAATGTTTGCATCATTGGTAGCCATTACATAGAACTTCAAATGGAGCTTATATTCTTTCGTCTGGTAGTTTTTGATCGTTTCTAGGGGGAAAAAGTGCAGACACTTATGCGAATCTATATCAAACTCCTGACATGTTGCTAACTTCGAAAATGGCACTGGATTCCTATCATGGACACTATCACTGAATCGCGCACAGAATAGAATAAAAGTTACAAAAATCACTATTCCCGTTGCGTACATTTTTCGATCGGAGAAGCTGGCTTCACACTGAAAGCAACTTGTAAATTCTCCAAGACGACTCGTTTGATAATATTCTTGGTAGCTTGATAATGTGATTCACTGTCTTTATTGACCGACCGGTTTTCTCAGACGCCAGGAAACCCAGTAGTTCCAAGTATCATGCATTATTTCATTTCGGCGCAAAAGGTCGTTTTACTTTTGTCTATTTCAATTCGTTTTCCTACATATATGAATAGAACAGGTTCATTGATTGTGATGACCACAATCGCATCACGAAACATCTTTGCATCTCAGATTTACCTTTGATACTTTACATTCCAATAAACGTTCCTGACAAACAGTTGCTGAGCTTCTTACTTAGCATTAGTAAGTTAAAGGTAAGAAGATATACTAAAGTATGAAAGAGCTGAAAGGCGGAGCAAAGTCAAGAAGGTGTTTCGTACTGTAATTCAGTATCCATTTTACTAATTGTGTTTTTACCTAGATACATCCCGCGACAAAGAGATCGTTCATATTATAATGATTAAAGGGGTTATTTACTCTTGCAATTTTCTTGATTTTTTCTCGACAACTTAGTAACTGTTTATTAAAAAAATGTCAGCAACATCGATTGATACATGTTGTGGGATATTTATAAAAAATAAAGTTTTGAGAAAACAATTTTAAAATAGCGGATGGGAATGGCCTGCCCACCGTAAGTCATTCCCAGAAAAAGCAGAAAAAGTGCTGCCACACGAAATCTCAATAACAGTTTATCCAAAATCAAAATTTCACAAAATTCCATTAGTATATCGTATTGTTCACGCCACGGTTTAAACAAAATGTTTACTTTTTCGATTTGTTAAATTTTCAATTTTTTTACTTAAAAAAATATAGCAAAACTAAAAATCCTTAAGTTAACGACTAGCTATTATCATAATAAATAAGTGGTAAAAATTTGGCGTTGATTGGCTTAGTGGTTTTCCCGTAATCGTGTCCACTGCGAAGGACTTTCACAAAAACACAATTTCGAGGTAAGTTTCAAGTTTGGGTTTTTCATATTAAAAATTTATTTATTTACTTACGTCGAGTCGTCGGTTCCAGTCATACAGTATTCTTTTTACAGATTCCAAGCATCGATTTGATGCTGGCTACAAGCCAATATAGTTTCTCTTGTAGGCCCAACTACAAGCAGCGTACACAACACGAAGTTTCGAAAGTCTATACACAACTAAGCGGGAGCTGTGACAATAACTTCGGACCTAAAGCTTCAATGGTTATGAGACTTGGTGAGAACTTCTTGAGATAATGAATGCAATAACATTTTTCGATTTTCACTGCCATCACTACTGTACATATATATATAATCCCCCAAAGGAAAGCCCAGTGATTAAAGAGAAACTAAGTATGTGGAATAATGTTTCAAAAGGGCTGAGGTACATTATGATATGGCTGATTTGCGGAAATAATAATAACTTTACATATTCTGGGAAATTTTAATAATCGGGCTTCTCACACACGTCGCAGAACTATAGGACAATAACGGTTTTTAGTGGGTAACACCACTGTAAACGTAAACGGAAGCTAGACGCTTCAGGCATGAACGGTTCCGTGTATTCCTTACATAAGTGCATATAAGTGGCCATTCGTCCCATTTGTACCTAACTCGTAACGCTTATTCATTTATTTTATCAAACCATTCACTTTAGTATGACTCTGACTTTAAAGTCTTAAAATACACGAATTTTGCACAAAAATAACAACTTTGCTCTATTATGTGATTATGTACGTGTTTCCACCAAAGCTGGAACTATCATGCTCTATAGTATAGCCTATATTGATGCAAAGGTTAATGATTCTAGAGAACTTCCCAGTCAATTTCTAAAAAATATACTTATAATAAAAATAAATACTATTATTAAATTTCTTTAAACCGGGTATTGATATGGAGAATATTTCAGGGCTTAGATACATTGTGCGCGGACTACCAATTTTCTTTCTGACTTTTCGGTTGGTAGTTTCTGATAATGGGTCCTTCAGGTAACTGACCTTTTTCGGACCCTCGCACTCCTCCCAGTTATATGCAATTGGGGCCTTTCATTTGATACCTTACATGGCTATATTCGGTGAAAAAATGTGCACCCCTCTTTTAGGTGTACGGGGACTCCTGATTAAGTGTTACGTGCAGCAGTGTAATTAACGTATGCGTGTGGGTTCCCAGTTTCAACCTTTCTACCAGATTTCGTGTCAACAGGTATAATCGTTTCTGAGAAAAAAGCATGTGGCAGACAGACACCCTCTAAGGAGTTGCTAGATCTCCCGTTAGGCACGACTGCCGGTGGCGGATCGGAGCACACCTATTGATGTGTGGTTGATCATCTCTGGTATGTGGACCAAAATGGCTCTGGGAAAGATACACAGAAATAAAACCAACATGGAAGATGAGAGAAGGAGTAAAGTTATAGTCTAAGGATCGAGAATCTAGGCAAAGGCGGCTTTTGGTATTGAGCAAGCGGACGCCCCGCCGTCGATAATCATCATCATCATCATTATCATCAACGGCGCAACAACCGGTATCCGGTCTAGGCCTGCCTTAATAAGGAACTCCAGACATCCCGGTTTAGCGCCGAGGTCCACCAATTCGATATCCCTAAAAGCTGTCTGGCGTCCAGACCCACGCCATCGCTCCATCTTAGGCAGGGTTTGCCTCGTCTTCTTTTTCTACCATAGGTATTGCCCTTATAGACTTTCCGGGTGGGATCATCCTCATTCATACGGATTAAGTGACCCGCCCACCGTAACCTATTGAGCCGGATTTTATCCACAACCGGACGGTCATGGTATCGCTCATAGATTTCGTCATTGTGTAGGCTACGGAATCGTCCATCCTCATGTAGGGGGCCAAAAATTCTTCGGAGAATTCTTCTCTCGAACGCGGCCAAGAGTTCGCAATTTTTCTTGCTAAGAACCCAAGTTTCCGAGGAATACATGAGGACTGGCAAGATCATAGTCTTGTACAGTAAGAGCTTTGACCCTATGGTGAGACGTTTCGAGCGGAACAGTCTTTGTAAGCTGAAATAGGCTCTGTTGGCTGACGACAACCGTGCGCGGATTTCATCATCGTAGTTCTTATCGGTTATCAACGGTCTCAAAGTTGTATTCTCCTATCCTTATTCTTCTTCGTGTTTGTGTTTGACCAGTGCGGTTTGATGTTGTTGGTTGATTCGTCTTCGGTGCTGACGTTGCCACCATATATTTTGTCTGCTCTTCATTGATGTGCAGCCCAAGATCTCGCGCCGCCTGCTCGATCTGGATTCTGGATGAAGGCAGTTTGTACATCTCGGGTGGTTCTTCCCATGATGTCGATATCGTCAGCATAGGCCAGTAGTTGGGTGGACTTGAAGAGGATCGTACCTCTTGCATTTACCTCACCATCACGGATCACTTTCTCGAGGGCCAGGTTAAAGAGGACACATGATAGCGCATCCCCTTGTCGTAGACCGTTGTTGATGTCGAATGGTCTTGAGAGTGATCCTGCTGCTTTTATCTGGCCTCGCACATTGGTCAGGGTCAGCCTAGTCAGTCTTATTAATTTCATCGGGATACCGAATTCTCTCATGGCCGTGTACAGTTTTACCCTGGCTATGCTATCATAGGCGGCTTTAAAGTCGATGAACAGATGGTGCAACTGTTGTCCATATTCCAACAGTTTTTCCATCGCTTGCCGCAGAGAGAAAATCTGATCTGTTGCTGATTTGCCTGGAGTGAAGCCTCTTTGGTATGGGCCAATGATGTTCTGGGCGAATGAGGCTATCCGGCCTAGCAAGATAGTGGAGAATATCTTATAGATGGTACTCAGCAACGTGATACCTCTATAATAGCTGCACTGTGTGATATCTCCCTTTTTATATATGAGACAGATGATGCCTCGTTGCCAATCGTCAGGCAATGATTCGCTGTCCCATATCTTGAGCACAAGTTGGTGAACCACTTGGTGTAACTGGTCGCCTCCATATTTAACCAATTCGGCTGTAATTCCATCGGCTCCTGGCGACTTATGATTTTTTAGCCGATGAATTGGACGGACTGTTTCTCCTAAACTTGGCGGTGGCAGTATTTGTCCGTCGTCTTCAGTTGGCGTGACCTCCAATCCGCCGATGTTCTGGCTGTTCAGTAGTTCATCAAAGTACTCAACCCATCGCTCTAATATGCCCATTCTGTCGGAAATCAGATTTCACTTTTTGTCTCGGCAGGATGAGCATCGAGGTGTGTAAGGCTTCATCCTGCTGACTTGTTGGTAAAACTTGCGCGCCTGGTGCGGTTGCTCCCTGTACTTTTCTAGTTCATAGACTTGTTGGTTCTCCCAGGCTTCCTTTTTCCGTCTGTGAAGTTGCTTCTCCACTCGACGGAGTTCGTGATAAGTTTCTGCGCGTGCCCGCCTTCTTTGAGAATGCAACATTACTCGGTATGCGGCATTCTTCCGTTCCGTTGCTAGCTTACATTCATTGTCAAACCAGCCGTTCCGACTCCTTTTGCGGCTGGGGCCAAGTATGTTTGTGGCCGTATCCATGACAACGTTCTTCAGGTGATTGTGAAGATCATTTGTTGATGCTTTATCTCCAGGTCCTGTATTGACTGCGGTTATTGCGGCATCCATTTCCCTCTTATAGGTGTCGCGGAGGGTTGTGTTGTGGATGGCTTCAGTGTTCACTCTCACCTGATTGCCAGAGGGGATTCTAGGTGGTATTGTTATTCAAGCTCGGAGCACCATGCCAACGAGATAGTGATCCGAGTCTATATTGGCCCCCCTATATGTTCTGACATTCATCAAGGCTGAGAGGTCGCGGCGTTCGATCAACACGTGATCAATTTGGTTGAAAGTGTTCGCGTCTGGAGAGCCCCACGTATGTTTGTGGACCGCTTCCCGCGCAAACCAGGTACTTCCAACAACCATTTCGTGTGACACTGCTAATTGAATAGTCCGCAGTCCGTTATCATTTGTTTTTTCGTGTAAGCTATGGGAGCCAACGTATCGCCTGAATACGGGCTCCTTCCCTACTTGGCTGTTAAAATCCCCAAGTATGATTTTGATATCATATCTGGGACAAGCTTCGAGGGTTCGTTCTACTGTCTCGTAGAAGGTATCCTTCTCCGACTCAGCAGTCTCCTCTGTAGGGTCGTGAACGTTTATGAGGCTTATATTTCTTAACTTGCCTCGCAAGCGCAGAGTGCATAGCCGTTCGCTTATATTTCCAAAGTCGATAACAGCAGGTTTCATTTTTTGGCTGACTAAGAAACCTACTCCGAGCACATGGTTTACTGGATGACCGCTATAAAATATGGTGTAGTGGCTCTTCTCCAGGAAACCGGTCCCTGTCCATCGCATCTCTTGCAACGCTGTTATATCAGCCCTATATTGGGACAGGGTATCGGCTAGCTGCTCAGTTTCATCTCTGTACAGGGAGCGCACGTTCCATGAGAAAATGCGCAAATCGTTATTCCGTGTTCGTTGCCGGGTCCGTCGTTTTAAAATCCGTCCTGTCCGAGGCTCCTGTTGTGGCTTCCTAACAAGTTGTTTTCCGTGTAGGGTTGTCAGCCCTACCCAACCTACCGCCGTCGATAATGAATATTGAAAGTGTTGTTCAAGTGAAGCAAGACCTTGCCAAGAACACCAATGGCTTGGAGTAAAACTGGTTGAGCTGTCCGAGATCATTAAGGATAAGCACAACATGAACCACGTTATCAAAAACATGGTGAGAGCCATTAGGTTTCTCTATTATAGGTAGTAGGAAGGAGGAAGAGAACCCAAGCAAAAACTGAAACCACTCTTCCCAACAATGTCACAGGCGACTCACGCGACACCTAATTGTAGTGCCATCGACTTGCCACCAAATAAAAGTGTGCGGGAAAAAGATTCTTTAGAAAACCAGCAGACGCTTTAGGCGAAAAAAGGCACAATAGGAAGAAAGGAGGAAGCCTGACCCCCAAGTGCAATTGTTAGCAACCGAAGTGCTGAGGGAACCGGAAATGGTGGATGGATCAAGCTTATTCACAAAAAGGCGAAGAAGAAATCGAAGGTGTGAATTCGCCCAGAGGTAATTGTAGTATTCAGGAATAGGCAAAAAGGTGAAAGCTAACCCAATTTAAAAGATTTAGGAGGAGAATTCTCTCCATGTCAGCAAAATGCGAAAGACCCAGAAAGCCGATCTCATATTTGAGTTGAAAAAATCCTGCTTGAGCAAAACTGGCGGCTTTTGTAACCAAGTTAAGAACTCACTTGGGAAGAATGTGACCGTGCTGATATAAAAATATGACATCTACATACAGTGCAAGGATCTCCACGAAATGATATTCATAGGAGGAATTTACACTGCGTTGAAAGAGCAATTTACGTTGGAAGAACTGGGTGAAGAACCTATTACAAGTCTGGAGGAATCAGTGGAGGCAGCGCAAAAGCTAGTAGGGGTGGTGAAATCTCGAATTGGATGAATTGTCTGCTCTCTCAAAGGCCTAGTTTAAGCGCCTCATGGTTGAAAACTTCGCAAAGAGATGCACCAACCGCATTAATCGGTCGTTCTACCAATGCAAAAGATGTAAGAAGAAAGACCATATTGCCAAGGAAAGTAAAAACTTCAATAATTGCAGGTTCGCTCATGATTTACATGAGCTATCCACCCACGAATCTGATATGACGAGTCACCATCATCTACGGCGCAACCCCATAACGATCGCGGATATGCTCATTTCGGATGTGAGTTCTAGGGGGTTTTAGGTGAGTACCTGTTTTGTAGACTTAATCCCACGGTCTTCTTAAGACACGGATTGATTTTGTGACCACAATCAGAGCCCCGCTAACGACGAAATCTATGAGATACCATGACCGTCAGGTTGTGGATGAAATCCGGCTCAATAGGATACGGTGGGCGGGTCACTTAATCCGTATGGATGAGGATGATCCCATCCGAAAAGTCTATAAGGGCAATATCTATGGTAGAAAAAGAAGACGGGGCAGACTCTGCCTAAGATGAAGCGATGCAAGTGTAGCGGTTTACCGACCATATATTCTCACTAAATTTCGTGATGATAGCCCCAGTCGTTTCGAAGTAAATCTCAGGTGACAGACGGACGAGCAAGCGGACAGACAGACGTGGAACTGATTTTAGTGAGGTTTTGTTTCAACAATATCTAAAAGTCAACAAAACCTTTCGTACCTGCAGCGCAGAACTTCCGGTCTCCGACTTGTTCGTTATTTAAAGCGAGGGAGACTATACACAGGAGGTAAAACTCGAAAGAAAAAGCTGAACCAAAGAGGAACCATCTGGTTTGACGCCGAGTCAAAGCGGAGTGCGTTCTGTGCTTTCGTTAATGTATTGTTTGTTTTGTTTCCACAGCACTTCTGTGGGAGCGAATCCATGTATGTACAACTAGTAACAAACAACCAAAAGGAAATTGATAAAGTACCATTGCGATATTATTCGGATCCCCGCCTTCTACGAGTGATTTGGCACCAAGCCGGAAAATTTCTACAACAACTGTACCACGTGCACTAACCCCATCACACAAATGAGAACCAATATAATTAGAATGAACAGAACAGTTCCAAGATCTTAGCCTTTTTCGAATGGTAACGTTCAATTTCCTAAAGTGTTATATTGTTACAAATTGCTTTATGCTGTGAGCAACCGTTTTTTCTTCATTTATTCCAAATGTGTAGTTTCTACCTCGAGCCTCCTGCCTAAGGCTTGATTTCAATTTCAGATTTTTCAGTCAGTTTCAGAATTTTCCATTTCAAATTCAGATTTTTTTTCAATAGTTTACTATAAAGAGATCCTCTAGGCCGGGTAAGTGTCAGAAAGTAAAAGCAACGCCACAATTTAAACTCCTTAATACTTGGAAAGTCCTGTCGGTTGTCGGTAGACGTTAAAGATTTTCTAGTTAACGGCAGAATTAATTTCAGTCATAATCACACGATTTTATATCTAGAGCTCATTAAAAAAACAGCAAATTGCATTAAAACAAATAAGAAGCTCATTAAAACAAATAATGATAGAAAGATGATGAACTGCTCAGATTTTTCTCCAAGAACCAGTGGTAGAAAGTTGATATAGAAAATCTGAAAAAGAACTGGGAAAATCTGAATCTGAATTCTGAAACAGAAAATTTGGAAATTGTTAGTTTGGAAATTTCTGAAATTAGTTTCGAAAATTCTGAATTAGACTTAAAAAACCTTTGATTCGATTGTACTTAGTTCATTATTGAGGAGACTTAGTGAACAATGTCGTCATGAACTAGTCACGGTATCCAATGTACTCAGCGTAGTTTGGCGGAGTCTTCGTGTTCGAAATTGTTGGTCTACCAAGGGTACTGTGAGGAAACATTCCACCTGAAGAGCTTAGGTATTCCTTCAGCATTTTTGAATATTTGCGAGAAATTCCCAGGTAATATTACATATCATGATCGTGATTCATAATTAAATATAGTGCCTATTGCATACCTTCCACTTACCTTTTTTCTTTTCAGTCCGGCCATGACGAATCAATTACCAGAGCACCTGTTCCGGCTTTTTTTAACATACGCTGAGGAAAATGATGCCCATGGAACTGGTGCTATACCCGAAGTGCGGTGCTCCTTTCGTCTGGTTTCGGTCACCTCATTGTGAAAACAGCATTGGTTTCAACACGGTCGCTCGACTTTGACCAATTTGTTGAAATGCACCAACTCTGTCGGTTTCTGAATACAATAAACGACATCCATACAATCTACCATATATTGACTTCTTCAAAGCTTTCGATTCCATTAACCATTCGTTCCTTATCACCGAATTCTGATCGTATGCACCGTTAGTGGACGGGTGGCGAGTTCTAAAAGAATTCTTACTGAGTAATCATTGAGTCGCGCTGCAGGGCGCGACACTGTCATAAATTCAGTGGTAAACCTGATAATGACAGCGTGTGAGGCGTCCATGCCAGATTCAGGTTTGGTAGTTTCTAGGAATGGCCCCCTTAAAGAAGTGATCACTTTCAACCCCCCGCGCTCCCCACCCTTCCAACGAATGTCAAAACTAAGATCGGCTTTGAAAAGTACTAATTGAGACCTTTAATTTGATACCCTACATGACTATATTTGATGAAAAAAAATTCGACGTAAAAGGATGTAATTCACTGTATGCGTGAGCGTTCACAGTTCCCACCTTTCTACCAAATTTGATGTCAATCGCTATAACCGTCTCCGAGAAAAATGTGTGACGGACAGACAGACAGACAGACCTGTGAGGAGTTGGCAGATCTCCCATCAGGCGCGACCCCAGGTGGCGGATAGGGGCATACCTATTGATGTGTAAATATGTGTTCATGCACTTTTCTTTTCTGACTGTGTATGGGCTAGTGTTTGCTCATCTCTGGTGCGTGGACCAAAATGGCTATGGGAAGGATACCCAGAACATGAAACCACCATGGAAGACGAGAGAAGGAGTAAACTTACGGTGCAGGGGCTCGGAACCCCAGTACCGGCGGCTTTTGGGAGTGAGCAAGCGGGCTCCCGGCCGTCGATATCCCTCGACCACAGTGCCTCGGTTTTGGACAACTTGGCCACCGTGGCATCTAATGCTACAAGTGTTTTAGATTTGGAAAAGGATGTGTTCAAGCGAAGTACCACTCTACCAAGGACACCAGTAACAAAACCGAAGAAGGGTGAATTGAAAGCAGATCGTTGGACAACAAAAACAGCAACAACATCGACCGCACATATTCAAAAGGAGCAGCAACAGGAGGTACTCCAGGACCAGGAAAAGGACCCATTCAGAAGAAGTTCGTCAACTTTGAGATCTCCGCCAATGCCAAACATCAAAAAAGATAAAACGGAGGGAAGGTCAATGAATGCCAAATGTGAAGGAGTATTTGAATGTAGTAATCTGGTTGGAATCATCATGGAGAGCAGAGCCCTGAAGCAGAGGAATTACCCTTCACACAGCTTGGTGCAAAAATAGTGGAGCTGTCTGAGTTCATCAAGGACAAGCACAACGTCCACCAAGCCATAAAAAATATGGTGAGAGCAATTAGAGTGCTCTACAACAAATCGCAGCAGGAGGAACAAAATTCCAAGGGCAAGTCGAAATCTGTTGCCCCAACAGTGTCACAAGCGACCCAAGTGACACCTAATCGTGTTGCAATCGGATCCTCTGGGAAGTCAACAGGCGCCTAAGAGGAAAAAAGCAATGCAAACAGTTCCGAAAAACGGAACTAAAGGCACCGAAGAGAGAAAGCAGGTCCCCCAAGCGCGAGCTCCGGCAATCGACTCGACGAAATCCAAGGGGAATGAAAAAGGTAGTTGGACCAAAGTAGTTAGGAAAAAGGCGAAGAAAAAGGCAAAAGTGCGGATTCGCCCAGAAGCGATTGTAATCTCCAGCAATGGAAGTTTGTCTTACGCGGAGATACTGAAAAAGGTCAAAGCTGATCCCGACCTAAAAGATCTAGGCGGAAATGTCAGCAAGATTCGAAGGACCCAAAAGGGTGACCTCATGTTTGAACTGAAAAGAAAAACAGCTTGGGGAAAACTGATGGCTTCCGAGCTCAGGTTAAGAGCTCACTTGGGGAGAATGTCACAGTACGGATCCAAAAACATGAGGTCTATATACAGTGCAAGGATCTCGATGAATTGACATCCAAAGGAGAAATTTGCACTGCCTTGATGGAACAATTCAAGTTGGAGGAACTTGCCGAAGAGTCCATTGTGAGTTTGCGGAAAGCCTATGGCAATACTCAGACGGCCACATTGCGATTGCCAGTGGACGCCGCGCAGAAGTTATTGGCGGCCGGGAAGGTTCGAATCGGATGGGTTGTTTGCCGTCTGAGAGAGCAGATTTCTCTAAAGAGGTGTTTCAAGTGCCTCGCGTTTGGTCATTTTGCGAAGGCATGCACCAGCGGCATTGATCGGTCCGATCGATGCAGAAGGTGTGGGGAGAAAGACCATATTGCCAAAGCGTGCAATAGGGACCCCAAATGCTTATTATGCGAAGGAAGTGAGGGACGGGATTACCGGCATATTGCCGGAAGTGCTAAATGCCCGGAATTTAGGAAGGCGCTGACTTCAATGAAAAAATGAGGTTTATTCAAATAAACCTCAATCATTGTAGGGTCGCTCAAGATTTACTCGAGCAGACCATCTACGAATCCGAGGTGGAAATTGCCATCATTAGCGAACCCTATAAAAACCGTCACGGTGGCGTGTGGGTTATAGATTCGTCTGGTGGAGCGGCGATATGGGCATGCGGTCGACAAGCCATCCAATGTACTGGGAATCAGACATACAGCGGCTTTGTGTGGGCGAAAATAAACGGGGTATATGTGTACAGCTGTTACACCCCACCAAGTCTGACACTGCCCGAATTCGAGGAAATGCTTGACAGCCTTGTTCTCGACGCAAGGGGTCGTAGTCCAAGGGTGATAGCTGGTGACTTTAATGCTTGGGTCCGTGAGTGAGGTAGCAGAGAGACAAATGCAAGGGGCCGTAGTCTATTAGACACTTTCGCACAGTTGAATGTCGTTCTGGCCAACGAAGGATGTGTAAACACCTTTCAGAAAGGGGGGTCTACCTCAATCGTAGACCTAACTTTTGTCAGCCCTGCACTGGCACGTGCTATGTCTTGGTGTGTCAGCAACCAGTACACCCACAGCGATCATCAGGCAATCTTCGTTGGGCTATGGGTGGAGTCACCGGGCATAAGATCATCATGCCCGAAACCGAGAAAGATGTCAGGCTGGTCCGCTAACGCTCTGGATGAGCAGACCTTCACGGAGGTGTGGTTAGACCAACCTAATAAAGCAGGCGCTTCTACGGAACGAGCTGTCCATGTGGCCGAATGCATCGCCAAAGCGTGGTGGAATGCTGAACTGGCGAGCCTTCGATCAGCCTGTCACCGAGCCAGAAGAGCGGCTCAAAGAGCGGTAGGCAGAATTGACCAAGGGCAAAAAGAGCGCGCCTATAAGGAAGCCCGCAAAACCTTCAAGCTCGCCATCCAACGGAGCAAAAGGGAATGCCTTAAGGAGCTCTGTTTAGAAGCAGACGTAAACCCGCCGCCCGGAGCGCCTATAGAATCGTGATGGGGCGATTCAGAGGCCGATGGAAACGACAGAAGTTGGTGCTACTGCCTAAGGCTGGCAAACCACCAGGTGAGCCAACCTCTTACAGACCTATTTGTCTTTTGGACACTGTGGGCAAAATACTAGAGCGAGTAATCTATAATAGATTACCCCGGGTTGTTGAGAGCCAGGGAGGTCTCTCAGATCGGCAGTATGGGTTCCGTAAAGCCAGATCAACCATTGATGCCATCAAAATGGTTACTGGCTTGGCCGAAAATGCAATCCACGGAAGGGGCAGTACTAGCAAATACTGCATAGTGGTGACCCTGGATGTGAGAAATACATTCAATTCGGCCAATTGGAACTTAATACGGGAATCTCTGGCGAAGATTGGTGTTCCCGCTTATCTTGCAGCTATTATCAACAGCTATTTACAAGAACGGAGGCTTTGGTATGACACCGATGACGGACCCCAAGAGTACGTTGTCTCCGCGGGTGTCCCACAGGGCCCCGTACTGGGCCCACTGCTGTGGAACATCATGTACAACGATGTTATTAATCTTCCCCTTCCGGAGGAAGCCACGGTGGTGGGCTACGCCGATGATATAGCGCTGGTTGTTGTCGCAAAGCATCTCGAAGATGCTGAGTTATACTCATGCGAGGCGATCAGTGCTGTTAAGGGTTGGCTTGAGAGTTCTGGTCTGACACTTGCGGAGGAAAAAACGGAAGCGGTCCTTATCACCAAGCGCCGTAAAAGAAATTTTGCCCGTATTCAAATTGGGAATCATATCATCACTTCTAAGCCTGCGATCCAATACTTGGGAGTGATGATAGATGGAAAGCTTAGCTATAAAGCACATGTGCAGTATGTCTATGACAAAGCATCCACTGCGAGTGTGGCCCTGGCAAGAATGATGCCGAACGTGGGAGGGCCACGGCATGCTTCCAGGTTGCTTATAGCGAGGGTAGTGAGTTCGATCCTGCTCTATGCAGCTCCAGTTTGGGGAAAGGCATTGCAGGTTACATTTAACGGTAACAAACTGAGTTCAGTCTACAGAAGAACAGCCCTAAGAGTGTGCTCGGCATTCAGGACTGTCTCAGATGATGCAGCATTCGTCATTTCTGGAATGATGCCCATTGACATCTTGGCAGACGAGATGACGAATATATATAATGCGAAGTCTATCTCTCCTTTATCGCAGACGAAGAACGCCGACAGGGAGAGATCGTTAAATAGATGGCTCGGGAAAGGGTCGGTGGACACACAGGCTCATCCCTGCCATCAAGGAGTGGTTGGAGAGACGGCACGGTGAGATTAATTATAATCTTACTCAGTTTCTCACGGGGCATGGAGGATATCGCCAGTACCTGTTCAGGTTTAAACTGGATACCTCACCCGACTGTCCAAACTGCGATGGAGTCCCAGAGGACCCAGAGCATGTATTCTTCCACTGTCCAAGGTTTGTGGAGGAAAGGAAGAGCCTAGAGGAGACTCTAGGAGAGGTGCTTGTGCCAGAGAATCTGGTGCAAAGGTGTTTACACAAAACCTTAAAAACATGTGTTCTCAACCGTTTTTCTCGACATCGCCTAGGCATTCAATAAGCTGTGGCACCAAGGTATGTTGTATCAATTGTATATGAACCTCCCAGAAGAATTCTTTGTGATCTTAATATCTCAAGCATCGAGCGCCTATTCCGAGTAAAATATGCAGGATGCTTTGAATTGAAAAACAAAACGCAGCTGGTGTACCGCAGGAGAGTGTTTAAGACCATCTCTTATAGTATAGCGTGTTGTGCTCCGATCGTCTATATTAATTGAATTTATAATCGGAAAGAAAAAAAAATGCAATTTCCTTATAGTTAATGAGTTTTTTATTATTAAACGAATAGGCATTTTGGCAGCCACTTTCTGCTTTCTTCACCGGAAAACCCCCATATCAATCTTGTTCTACAATATGTCGGGCGACTGCAGAATTGATGAGTTTTTCAGCCCCGTTTTACTAGCTCAGCTTTCTTTAAGTGCTCCTTAAGCCGAGTGCTAAATAGGAGTTTGGTTTGCCTATATAGGGGGAATCATTACAAGACAAGATGCTACAGATGCTACTTTTTGCCGCCTGCTACTTAAGGTCTTTTTCAGTGGTTAACAACCCTTGGAGCGTGTGGTTTCTGCTTGATCGTACCACCTCGACAGCTCCTTTGACTAGAATTCGTCGCAAGGCAGGAAACATTCCCGTCGAGTAAGTAATTCACATCTATGGATCCACAGAGTAATAAGGAACATGCAGGAAACGAAGGAACGGAATCGTTTAATAACTCTATTTGAACAAGAGGGGCCAACTTTTGCGCCAATCTTTCGGAATAGTTTCATCAGACCAAACAGTGTTTATGAGCTGATGGAATTTGGTCGCCATCCCCACACTTCTTGTAGTAGATGCGCAGGTATTTTATGCACACTTGGCGCTTTGTTATTTCTCTGCGGTTTTAGCTTATCCTTGACTTCTTCGTGTATAGATATAGGGGACAGGTATCCATGCGGCTTCTGCTCCTGTGATGCTCTGAGATTGGGCTGTGGCATTAAGTGCTATTTTCTATTCCCCGCTGCGTCCCTGCAAAATATGGTTCTGGACTTAAACTCTACTATTATTCTTTTTATTGATTCCAATTTGTAAACCTCGTCATCCATATGCTTTTGTTTCTTCTTTCTGCAGATCTTATCAGCCGTACGCTTTAATTCTACGTATTTGTCTCATTTGGCTCTTGTAGATCTCTCTTGATATGGTTTTTTACATTTATTTTCTGCTGGCGCTTTTCGTCACACCATTCATTCCCTCTTCGTCAAAGTTCGCATCCTATGTCTTCTCTGCTGCCGTTTTGATTGTGTCATTTAGCTGACCCCACTTCGTATAAATGCTATCGACCATCTGGTGACGGTTCAGGCATATTTCGATGGCATTTCCTTCTTCTAGGACTTTTCAAGTTATAGTTGGGATGAGCGTGTACTTCCGTTATTTGCTATCCGGGGGCGATATTTTGCTCTGGCGAGATGGTGGTCACGGTCATAATTAGCATCCCGGATGATAAATGCTGCTCGCTTCTCAATGAGGACGTGATCACTCTGGTTTAACGGCGTCCCATCTGGTGATGTCCGTGTTTTTTTCTGTGGATCCTCTGGTAAGAGAACTTTCGCTCTCGGTAGTTATATCGTGAAGGCTATGACCACGAGCAATTTCAGGGTGGATCGGCTCTTTTCGTTGAAATGACCGAGTATTTTCTTCATGTCATTCGAAAGCAGTGAATCAAATACTAACTAACTAACTACTAACTAATTGTTTTCTTGGATTAGCCAAACGTTTAGTTTTCATTTGAAGCACACCAAATCATCAGTCGGCACATTTCTGTTTTACGATGCGGAGAACTCAGTTCACTCTCTCTCGTCTGCTGCTTTGCATTATTCAGGATTTGACAACATGGAACTGACATCAGGATTTGGTACTAGGACTGTAGATATTGAATTAGTCTGCATTACCCAGGCATTTATTGAGGATTGCGTAAAATGGTTAATGCTAAGCAATTTTTAGATTTTATTTGCATTAAATTGATAATCATTGAACGTTAAACACTTAAAATAACGTTTTTTGAAAAACGGTAGCCCTCCCAATATACTGTTACTTGGTTAGTTTTTAAAAGCTGAAAACTTATGAGTTTCTTATATTAAAGGAGATGTACTGACAGAAAAAAAAGCTCGGAAGCAGTTGAAATTCTTTGCTTTTCCCTATCCATTCCTTTGAACTAATCTGCAACTTTAATCGACATAGTCAAGTGACCTGCTTATGTAAGAGACCAGTGGCTCAAATGGGATACTCTAGACCTTAGTTCTTCCAAAGTAATACTATTCATTTGGTAGAGAGTACAAATAAACTTTTATTGAACCTTGAAACGAATAATGTGCAAATGCAAAATGTAATTGACAGTGAAATGATGATTGTATATTGGTTAAGGTTTCCATTGATTTTTAGCAATGCGTTTGGTACATTTCATTATGTCAACTTAAAATCATCCACCGTTGTCCTTTGAAAGGGGGGTTGTAACCCCGTCTAATCGAAATAGAAATCCGGTGCAGAACTATTTCTCTCATAGACAATAAAAACGTAAAAGTTAAAGAAAGAATATGAAATATGCAGACTTATTGCATTGTTTTTCGCTGTGCAATACAAGCTTCTATTCCGAAGTGAAATATCGTCTTCCGCTCTGATTCTCGAGATGAAGGCATGCGGCCTCCTAAAATAATGTACAAATTGACTTTGCCCCATTACAATAATTCATTCAAGTGGTAATGCAGTAGACTGTTGATTGTTTTTGATTTTTTCTTCTTCATGGTCTTCTAATTTGATCGCTTCTCTATTTTTCTCATCATGTTCTGCTTGTTCCGATTCTTTCTCCAACTTTAGCCGCTCCAACAGTTCCTTTTCTAAGTCTGCTGCTTGCTTCCGTAGTTTTAATACCTGAAATTAAAAATTTATTGGAGGTAAGAAATATACTTTTTTGAGATTTGGAATGCTGGATAGGGAGAACACTTTCTCAAGTAAGTTAATTAATTATCTATCGTCAGACAGGATCTTACTTTTATAGGTGTATGCAAACTACATTTCCCTTTTTATGACGGAACTGATAGTCATAATGATGGATAAGAATAAAACGTTTTTGGAACAAACTACACATGTACATTGTATGACCCTCAGAGGAATGATCACTTTTAATCCTGTACTGTACCGTTACGGTCTTGAATTAAGTCCTTTAACACGCTTCAAAGCCGAGATCCAATTGGATTGTTGCGTCAACGACTATTATTATTACTAGTATCAGGCGTTTTCATTAGAAATTGTGTGGAGTAAACGCCCTCTGAGGCAAGGTTGCAGCCTTCGCTCGTGCTGCTCATACAATGGCGCAGAAAGGACAGTTGACTCGAATCAAATTGATGTGGAAGATATTTTAATAGGACAGAAAACTATCATATAACGGTATAATTAACCGTCATCAGCCTGTAGCCCGTCATCAGCCTGTAGCCCTGTCCTTTATACTGACGAAATACTGTGGGATTAAATTTCTGTCGGAGAAATACACTAACCGCGCTTAATTTACGAAGGTTTGTCATGAAAGTATGGCAAAGACAACATTAGTCAATTTAGAGATCGTCCTGTGTGTTTGACTAAAACTGCGTTTGGCAGCAAACCTTAATCGGGAGATGCAACTTGCCAAACATTTATCCAACTAAGCAGGACGATTTGAAAGATCTAAATATCAGAAACTCTGTCAAAAAGAAATACGTGCTGAAATCAGAATTATCACCAGACCAGGGTAATCCTCTTAATCTTTCGCCTTTGTCCCGTTCATTAGCGGAGTTAGTGGGTCAGAATCGAATCTACCTTTTTTTTCCGATCATAAGCTTGGTACGGGTAAAGTCCAGAGGGTCTCAAATCATCACCTAGCGTATCATGCCATCGCTGTTTCGTTGGATCTTTCGTCATTACCCTTCTCTGGTTACGATTGACAATAAATGTTGCTCTACGCCAATGAAGGCTTGTAAAAAAATATCCAATCTTTCTTTAATTTCACAAGTAAGGTTCAATTAACTCAGGATCTTTCCGGAGTCAATTCGTGAGCTGAAGCGCGTGTTTCCACTTAGAGCTGGACCAAGAGTATGATATATATAATCTTTATCTACATCTAAGATCTTTGAAGTAATTTAATTAGTTTTCGCGTACATTTAGAGGAAATTAGGATTGCAGTAGAGTGGTCCAAGCATCTGCGTACGTTTTGTCATTAAGAGCTGCTTGCGAAAATTTATCTTTCTCTGAACATCCCTCAAGGGCATAACCTGCTTGTCAACAACTCCTTATTCTCATTATCATACTTATTCTTATGATCTTTCACCCTTTCCCGATTTTGCAGAAAGCTTCTGGTCCACAAAGCGGTGTTTTGTGCTCCTTTTTTGGTCAGGTAGTCCGTTGCCCCATTAATTTCTAACCCCACATGGGCCTGAACTCAGATTTTTTTTAGCAATACAAGCGTATCCACTGTACTAAGGCATTTGAATGCCTCTCTCCCAATCTGCCCTGTTGTCATTGTCATATTCTTAAGTATCAGTAATTTGAAATACTGTCTAGAAAGCATGCCAACCACCTTTGGCACCACTGCGCTGATAACCTTGGACATTCTAAAGAGTACCCTTCTTCCCTGCACCCGTAAGTCGAGATGAAGAAGAATCAATCTTAGAAGGACTTCCAGTGATGCCGTTGGGCATGTTCTTATTCCCCAGTTATATACACACATGGCAGTCTTCGAAATTGGAATTCTTGTGATTGCTGTGCCGGTTACCGTCCCAAAAGTAACCATTAGCCTCACTATGGCAGTATATGTATATCCAGCGTGGTGTTCTCGGTCTTCCCTGCTATGGACCTGTAAATCATTAAAACCCTCGTAGTTTCTAGAATAGATTTTCACACAAATTTGGGCAAAGACCTATGTGATGTTGACACCATAGTAGACAAATTAAGGGGTTCATCCCGTGTCGGATCCGAGGAATCGATTTTTTTTGCATCAATTGTATCTAGATATAGTGTAGAATATATATGAAAAGTGATTTTTTGATATTTGGAGTCATTCGGAAATTATAGTGTTAAATACGTAATAAGTCACATGCCAGATTTATGTCGATCGCCGTAATAAAGCGCGTATTTATCGGTCCAAATGACGTTCGAATGACTTCGCTAAAAGGATAAGAATTGAAGCCAAGGCTGTACATGTGTTTCTTGAAGAAACCTAAGGTTTAGTTTTGCGGACTATAGTCTGCACGTTAAAATGTCGTTTATTTTATCCTTTAAAATAATCGCAGCGCCCTCTAGCGTGGCAAAAGGAAAACACCTTTTTTGGAGATTGGTGTATAAATTGCCCTGTATTTCAATAATGAACTATGTTATCGGGCTGGAAAAATTATTACGCATGCTCAAGATATTAATAAATATACGGTGAAAAATTCGTATTTGTATCTTTATCCAGTTCTTTCCAAAAAAAGCAAAAAAAAAAACGGCCTTCACACGGGATGACCCTCTTTACCCTAAGAAGCCAACAGGAAGAGAGAAACCACACCCAGAGCTCACTTCCAACATTAAGAAGCAATATCCGAAATGCGATACGACTTGGGTGCATTCGTGAACATCGGAGGTGCCTTCACAGCAACTTGTAACGCGGGAATCGATCCGCCAACAATTAGTTCGATTCTTTACATACTGGAGTGGAGAAGGATCGACATTGTGGTTGGATGGAAGTCCATTGTCTTCGGGACTGCCCACAGGGAGAATATCTTTCTCAGTTATCGTATGGACACCTTGCTGAGGCTCCTGGATAACGCATTTGCGGACGATTTAGCCATAATAATTATCGGCAAGTTTGCAGATAGAGTAATCGCATGAACACAAGTCTGGAAATAATACACAGTTAGTGCCCCTGTCATTGACTCATGATGAATGACAGAAAGGCTGGGCTAATTATGTTCACTAGGAAAATTGGCTACACGCTACTCACTTTACCGGAGGTGAAAATTCAATTGGTAGCGAAGTATTTGAGAGTGTATCTCAACTTCAAGCTTACGTAGAAGCATCATATGCAGGAGCAGTATTAGGAATTCTGTAAGTTGTTCTAGTGTTGTAAAATTGCGATAGAGTTATGAACGTTCACTACAATGAGTTCCCTAACTGTATGCATCCATAGTGTGCATGCATTGCCTACTACCTCAGGCTGAACTTTGCGAATAGGTTAGCTTGTGGAAAGGCGACCAATCGTACGGTCATGCGCCTATCCGGAAATCCATAAGCAAACTTAAGCTGCGATAAAAACGGCGGGACCACATCGTTCGACTCAGTTCCAAGTGCTAATGCTGTATGTTATTGGCAACACAATATCAAGTCAGTTGATATGCGGGTCCCACCAGTCGCTGCTATAATTTGGCAGACTGAACGAAATATTTCTGTGTGCGTGTGTGCGCCAGGGCCCTCGAACATACCTGGTAATGAAGGGACAGATTGGCTCGTTAGGAGATTGGCTTCACAATAGTCGAGCTAGAGCCAGTATTTGGCATGACACCATCCTCTGCCAAATCTACTCTGAAAGGTTAGTAGTTTTTTACCCTTCTCTCGCACACAACCTTGTCGTAGGGGTAGTAGTTTGCGACTTCACTAAAGGTGTCTAAAACACATAAAGATGGAAGCAACGAATTTTAACCCTCCAAGTGGTAAGGAGTCAGACTTCGAATCCACCCGCGGTTGTGGGCAATCAAGTCACAACCGAGGCATGGATTTTTGAGGCCTTACCAGATTCATGTTTCCCCACGGAGAAATATGCGGATAACATGCTCTCCGCTTCAGTGGAAAACCTGCACTCAGTGCCTACGAGGCGGTGAACCATAAGAAGAAGAAAAGTGCAGCAACTTCCATAATGAGAGGAACTGGAAACCTGCCAACGGCCGGCCTGTCAGTGGCACTGTTACCCTTCTCCCAGAAAATGGGAGAGGAAATTTCAGCGGAAGCAAACTTCAGGAGAGGGGACATTCTCTTCCACCTCTACCAAGAAAAGCGAAAAGCGTTAAACTGAAGATATGAAATGCAACTGATCCAATATCGGTATGTGGTAACAGATCTATGCAACCCGGACACCGTGAACCTAGGAAAATTCCCAACCGGGAACAGCAGAAGTTACCGCAAAAGAAGGCGAAGCTTCTTAGGAATAACGACATGGGCGTTGCTGCACCAGCGATATCCAGAGAAATCAGATGCAAGAAAGCGGATCTTTTGGCAACCCCGGTGAGACCTACAATCTGTGGTATTGTATCAGTAAAGGGGGCTAAGGTTTATTTCGATGTGAGATCTTCGAGACTGAGAACGTAGATTCAAATGTCAAAATTGTTACAGGCAAACATACTGATTCAATTCCAGGGTAATGACAAAAGAAGAAACGATACCGTTGCCTTTGCCTACGCTATGGTTCTTTGTGTCCTACACTGATGTAAGAACTAAGGGTAACTAAGGTAGTGTATCCAAAAGCAAGTGAATTCTTAATAGATTGTGATGCGAATGCTCAGCATATTTGTGGGGGCTGCGCCCCTACGTTCGTGGATTCAACAAGAAGTGAAATAATTGTCCTAACAATCTGCACTTCTAAATTGTTATAGTTGATTAAAGATGCAAGTGCCAGACTAAGTCTCACTGTCAGATCACCGTTGCATAGAATTTAGTCTAGCTTATTATTATTGGAGGTGAACAGATTGTAATACAAAGGCGACATTCTAAGAAGAAAATGGTTTGGGTTTGGTTCAAGAAACTTTTCGACGATAAAGTGAAGCTCACGATAGAAGATGTCCCGTTTCCAAGACAAACGCGGTAAAACCTTCCCTGGTGAAACCGAGAACTGCACCAACTCCAGAGTTGAGTCTGCACAGGCTCTTTCGAGAGAACACCATCCGAGAGGAAAATAATTGACGGTTTCTGCAAATGTTTCAACACGAAAATGTTGCAAGGGAATTGGCACACTGTGAGAGCGATGATTACTAATGAAACAACCTTTGTCCCCCCACAAGCGGGGTCGGCTCGTCGTGATCGGCTGCGCCATTTTGTTCTATCAAAACCCTGATCTGGATGCAGTCGCGAGGCTTTCGAATCCCTATCCAGCGTATCAAGCCATTATTGTTTCGGCTGGTCTATTGATCGCTTACCGTCGACTTCGATATTGAGGCCAGTGTTGGAGAGTGAATTCTCGATAGCGCGAATTACATAACCGTACAATTGAAGACGCCTCTTGAATTTTTTCCACGATCGTTTCAACTCCATGTCCATCACGGATATCCTCATTTCGGATGTGATCAAGGTGTATCACACCACTATGTAGTCCAACGCGATATCTTCGTCTCCACTCCCGGCCAAACCTCAGAGTCAAAGAGGACGACGAAGTGGACGACATTGCCGTAAATTTTAGAATTGAGACGTTCATTAAAAACAAGTTGTGGAACGCCACTTCATCCAGGTTGCGCTAATACGTAAAGCAATTTTATAACACAGTTCTCCATTGGCTGATAACATTGATAAGAAGTATTTAAATCGCTCAATTTTAGGCAGGTTACTGCCACTGACAGAGATATTGCCTTTTTCATGGGGATCAGTCTTTAAAAAATTGGTTTTATGCAGATTCATTCAAAAACATCATTTGCATTGGGCGCTGGACTTTGGATGCCCCGTGTGACAATGTCAATAACAAGAACAAAGAGTGGTGAGAGGGCGCTTCCTTTATGAACGACGGAGACATGAAGCGGTTTTCGGATCGTGTTAGCCCAATTTCACCCAGCGCACGAGTTCTTCTGATACTAGGTGTTGTTGTAGAGCATACCAGATGAGTTCGTGTGGCACACGGTCAAATGCTTTCTCCAGATCCAGAAATGCAATGTAAAGACGGGGATGATTTCCACGGTGTTTCTACATAGTAACGTAGCGTGTATTGCGTTAGCAGTTCTGCAGTTCTTGATAAACCCGGCTTGATTCACGGTTATTTCAACAATGTTATGAATACGGTTGTCAAGAATACGTTCAAAAATGTTTGTGGTATGAGGCAGCATCTGGATCGGACGGTAATTTGGACATTTGTGGTGCCCCGTTGCCAGACAGGCTGTGTTCCACCTACTTTAATAACCCGATTGATGAATTGTCTAAGCCAGAGCTTTGAGTCCCAGCTCATCACTTTCCTGAGCTCAGATGTTGTCAGGTCCTGTTGCTTTTCCCAATTTCATTCGTTTTATTACTTCGTCAACTTCAGTGGGGCCCGCAGGTGAAATCGCTCCAAACTTCAACAATGCTTCTAGAAGTGGAGAATGAATAAATTTTCTATTGAAATCTGTTCGAAATATTCTCGCCATCTATCCGTCGTAAATCATCGGTTGGTAAGCAAAGTAATGTTCTTGTCATTAACGCAACAAAAGTGTTCGATATCCTGTATGCGTTCGTGTCGGCTTTCGACAAGATGATACAAATTTCTCTCGCCATCCCGAGTGTCCACTTTATCGTAAAGATCTTCCAATGGACCGCTCTGGTGACATCGACCGCTTTCTTTATTTTCCGATTGGCATCCTTGTAAATTTGCCAATTGACCAGCGTTCTATGGTCAAGAAACTTGTGGTAGAGGCGTTTCTTTTAGCGAACCTTCATTTGAACATCGTCATTCCAAAGCCAAGTATCTCGGTTGATAAACCACTTACCTGGCTTGGCGACAGCGAAGATTGCATAGGCTACTTTGTAGACCGTATATTTAACTTGCTTGAACGATTCGTCCACCGACAATCGGGGTAGGTACGTATTCAGGCGATATGCTGACCACGTGTTAATTGAACACCACTTCTCCGTTTTAATGAAAGTCAGGACATATAGGGTAGCGAATATGGATTCGGTTTACTGCTTTTTTGGCATGATACTCCGGACGGGAATAACAACACCACCTCAAATCGCATCTGGTAATGCCTGACATACGTAACCATCTGTTAGGGCCAAAATTCCTATTGTACAAAGCAATGATTTTCCCAGTCAGCATGTAAGGAGGCTGGTTCTAAACCTGAAAAGTGGCGAGCTCTTAACCGTATTCGAAAGGAGAATCCTGCGATGGAAGCCTATATAACGAAAAAATTATGAGCGACATCTAAGACTTGTGGACAAAATCCGGACTTGTGGACAAAATCCGGTTCAATAGGCTGCGATGAGAGGGTCATCTAATCCGTATAGGGAAAACTGAGTCTTGGAAGTCTATAGGGATAATATTTACGATAAAAAGAAACACATGGCAGACCCGGCCTCAGATAAGAGTGATGGCGTAGATCAGAAACCGCCAAAACCGGAATACTTGAAATTCCTTATTAAGGCAGGACTAGACCGGATACCTGTTGCTGCACCGTTAATGATAACGGCGTAGTCAATGGATTTGTAATCAAATATACACAATCATCATTTGATTACCAAGAAGAAACAAATCGACTTATGGGAGTCATCACGTGTGAAAGCCGTTTTTCTACGCCTTTTTTAGAAATTTTTTATGAAGAACTGGATAAATGTAGAAATATGAACTTTTCACCATATGTTTACTGATATCTTGAGCATGTATGGTATTTTTTCCAACCCGATAGCATAGTTCTTTATTGAAATACAGAGCAACATATACACCAACCTCCAAAAAAAGGGGTGTTTTTTGCTGCCACACTAGAGGGCCCTGTGATCGTCTTAAAGAAAAAATGTAATGTAAACTGCATTTTAACGTGCAGTCTTAACCACAATCCGCAAACTCGGATTGTTGAAAACATATTGAAATTAAATTTTTGGTGCCTTATTAATTTTTTTTTTAAATTTTGGCGTTTTTTCAAGACTTCTTCGATGAATAAAAAAACTACCCAATAAATCCCACTTATCCTAGTTTGCGGATCGTAGAAATATGTTCTGAATATGTCGTGAAAATTTCAAAAAATTTCGTTGGGTAGATTTTGAGCTATGGTGGCAGCAGATTTTCAATATGCAGTTTCAAGAAAAACGCATTTAAAAAGTAGAATGCGATTTTTAACCATAAAACCTTAACTGACCATTAATTTGCTACATCTAGTCCATAAACCTTAGGTTTCTTAAAAAACACATGTAAAGCCTTGGGTTCAGTTCTTATGATTTTAGCAAAGTCATTCGAACGTCATTCGGACCGATAAATATGCGCTTTTTTGCGGCGATCGACATCAACCTGGCATGTGACATTTTACCTGTTTAACACTATAATCTCCGAACGACTCCGAATATCAAAAAATCATTGCCTATATACTCTACACTATATCTAGATACAATTGATGCCAAAAAAAATCGATTTCTCAGATCTGGCACACGGGATGATCCCCTTAAGCGGATGTAAATTTTAGGAATACATTAAATTTCTCCAAATTTGTATATTTTCATATATTGAGAGCAAAGAATTGAGTTATTTATATAATCAAGTAGAAAAGTGTAATATTTTAACAGTTGTCAGAAGCCCAACTTACACTATATTTTTTCCTAGAACATCTACTTACCACACTCCTCAGCTCTTTTTCCTGTGTCACCAACGCCTTTATCCTTTCTCTATTTTCTTTAGCATTCATCTGATCTATTTGCCAATGTAGGTAAAGTTCTATGAAAATAGAATAATATACTCCAAATCCTATGAAAAGTTTACAGAAGCACTCACCGTTCCAAACTTCTATGCTTATAGGCGCTACTGATGGCCAAATCACGTTTGGATTGGGATCATAAAGCGGATTCAATAGTGTATCCAATATTTCCGGCCTGTTTAAATATGACCACAAACTCGTAGTTCGCCTGTAAACTTGCGCTGCTACCCGCTCCTTTTCTGAATCACACAGGAATGTGCCATATTGACTGCAGTAACTATGCTCAAACAAATCAATTAGCAGCTGAGAGCAAAATTCAAAGCTACATGGGAACTGATAGTGCAATTGATAAATGCAATCGAGGAAAAGAAGAAAAGATGCACCTGCCGTTTTAGGTCGACTTTGAGAGGGTGCATAGCAACCATATCGATGTCGGGTTGCAAATGGGTGCCCAGCTTGTATCCACTCACGTTCTATAAGGGCTTGAATTCTGAAAAAAGAAAAATACATAAATAATCGGACAATCATTTCGAGCATGTTTTCTTTACAATACAAAAATTTAGATAAAATTCAAAAAATTAGAGAGTTGAAACGCAGCACCGTCTCTGTCGCTTGTAGTAGTTTTTATTTTGCAAATACCGATATTTCGGGAACATAGTGTTGCATTTCAAACTTTTCACTTTTTCACTAGAAACACCGTGAACATACATTGACTTTAAAACCATTTTGACATTTTATCATAAGAGAAATCTAAATTTTGCTAGAGAACTTAAATATATATTAGCATATTAATAAATGTAGCGGAATACCGTACCCTCTAACTGTTCGACAGTCAGGATTCAATATAATTTGTACTAGTGAAGTGACTATAAGCGTAGAATCGAGTCCTTTAGCACCATGGATCAGAACAGGACTGCCTTCTTGATCTAAACACTGAGCTACAACACAGGCGGCGTTTAAAGAGTTTAATACTAATGATAACCAGCCAGAATTATCTAATCTAGACAGCCATTTATCAGTGGAGCAATTTGTATCGTTACAAGCTGCAATTGAGATATACGGATTATAATGAACTCAGCATATTCGAGAAATTTTCACCTTCCATTAATTTGGAAAAACTATCTAATATTGACGAAGGAGAAGAAACATTCCCAATTGACCGATTTACTTTTTTCCATAACGAGTAGTGTTGGTCTACTTCCGTATTGGATTTGCCTTTACCCCATGTATCTACTATAAAACCTTTTGTACTCCGAATCAGCAGTCCATTCAAAATAGCCTCATCTGCTCGGCAGCGTTTTATACTCGGTCCAGTTAAAGGCTGTGCGCTTCGCATTAAAACTGCCTGAAAGAAAACATTGAAAAAAGAGCATTGATTAGCAGCAGAAAGAAATCATCAAATCATCATTAAAATAATTTTCTGAAAAAGTAATGGTTGCTTCTGAGGGGAATGTCAACAGACGATGTATTTTCTTAAACCGGTATCAGCAACACAGCGATTTTGAAATCGGAAATTAGAGCCCGTGTTTCTCGACCGCTATAACGTGAGGGAACTATATGTGTAAATAAAATTGTATTCGACATTCTTTCTCAATTTTAATTGCAGATTGTCTGCATTGTCTGGTTTTCATTCAACCATGTTGTCATTTTACAGTTTGCTAATCCTTATACTTTATGTATCTTAGTAGGTAAACACTAAAAATTAGGTTTTAATTAATCTTGCAAAGAAATGACTTTTGAAGAGGATTAACGGAGAACCACCATTGAAATTGCTTCTATATCTAACACCGAAAACCTTACAGCCTTGGGCGGAACATAACCTAAGTTCCCTGAACACACGAGTAGAGTTTAACGACGATAATGATGTGTATTACCAAATCAATTGCGGAGGATACTAATAGGAAAGAGAATGTAATTATCAACGTCGAAATAACCGAGGTTCTATCTTCTAAATTTTTATTTGGCTTCACATATTGATCAGGGTCAGCGTAAGCACTTTTACTAAGTTTATCGGCATATCGAATTCGCTCCCTGTTTTATCCCTATTAGGCTATCGCGTGCGGCCTCAATAATGCGCGATGAAAAAATTATGGAACTGATGGCTATATTCCTATATTGGATATGTTGTAGATTTGTCTCGAGTAAAGCATCTTTAGTATAAGCCGATTCTACCGAACAAGATAGCAGAGCATATCTTATAGATGGTACTCAAAAACTTGATACCTCTATAATTGTTGCATTAAATATTTCCTTTTTTATCTTTGGCAGATAATACTTAGTTGTTAATAATCAGTCACTGATTCGCTGCCATAAACTTTCAGCATAAGTTGATCAGCTGCTTGGTGTAGTCGATCAACTCCATATTCAACCGATCCTTAACTCTCATAAGAATCCTGAGGCTGCCTCCAAATCCATGAAATTTTATTTGGAAATCTCAAGAGTGGCTAACCACATGGGGAATTCGCGCAAACGAGAGTTCAATGGAATCAGTTTTACACAAAGTGACAATGTCAGATATCTTGGCTCCCGACGTATTACTTGGAGAAGACACATCTATTGCCTAATCAACAGAAATTCTAGGGTATCACTAGACAACAAGTTACCTTCGTACAAGTCATTAATTAAAACCATTTGGTTGCCATGCCAACGAGATAATGATCCGATTATACACAGGACAGAACTACTTTTATGGAACTCTTTCCGCGCAAAGCAGAGGCGAGGGTTGAATTACAGAAAGCAGATGCAGCAAAAAAAGAGTATATTAAGTTGTGATGGTACCTGATTTTTTAGCAATGCCAGAAAGTCCAATAGTTAGGGAAAAACCACAAAAAGCGAGCTGAGAGCAAACCGTAATAATTGGATGGAAACACTTGTAAGACCCATATCTACTCTATTGTCTAATACTGTTAACGCCATTATTTATGTAAGGAATAGCTTTTAATTTAACAGATGTACAAGAAGAAAATAGCGCAAATGATATTGAAAAGGTTCTTGTTACAAAGCATAATAACCGAAATATATGCTATTAACATTTATTGTCTTTACCATTTATTGGGCTGGGTGGTTTAGAAGCAAAATAATTATCGAGCGACTTTAGTACATCTTTAACTTTCATGATCACTGAAGAATTTGCTCATCCTCGACTTCCACAATCATTGCGATATTGGGACCAGTTCCATCTGTCAGCGCAATTGAAGTCGAGGAGGCAATAAAACGAATGAAATCGGGGAAAGCCACAGGACCTGACGACATCACATCTGAGCTCTGGAAAACGAAGAGCTGGGACCCAACAGTGTGGCTCAGTGAATTCTTTAATCGGGTTATTCAGGAAGGAAGAACACCATCTGACTGGCAAGAAAGTACCACTGTTCTAATATGGAAAAAGAAAGGTAGTCCAGCAGCAGAATCGTTGAAATATCCCTGAATCAAGCCTAATTAGTCAAAAACTGCGGGACTACTGACGCAATACACGCTGCGCGGTTACTCATGGAGAAACACCGTGAGAAAAATCGCCCTCTTCTGGATCTAGAGAAAGCGTTTGACCGTGTGCCACATGAACTCATCTGGTATGCTTTACGACAACACTTAGTGCCCGAAGAACTCGTGCGAGGGATTCAATTGCTGAACCACGATCCGAAAAGTAAAGTTCGAAGTATGGCGGGTGTATCAAAACCGCTTCGTGTCTCTGTTGGTGTCCATCAAGCAAGCGCCCTCTCACCACTCCTCTTTATTCTTGTTATGGGCACCGCCACACGGGATATCCAACGTCCAGCGCCCTACACACTGCTTTATGCAGATGATGTTTTCCTAGCATCTGATAGCAACTTGTCCCAAAATGGAATGATCGTCTCATGACTCAACTGAACTTTTGACGACCGATCCCCATGAAACAGGCACAATCACTGTCAGCGCCAGTGATTTGCCCAGAGCTGAGTGATTTAAATACCTCGGGTCAACGCTATCATCCAATGGAGAACTGCGTTATGAAATTGCTTCATGCATTATCGCAACCTGGATGAATTGGCGTTCCACAACTGGTGTCCTTTGTGATCGACGTATCAACGAACGTCTCAAATCTAAAATTTACCGCAATATCGCCCGTATGTTAGCTCTCTATGGTTCTGAGCGTTGACCGACTATAGAAGAGAATGAATGGCGTCTTGCGATAATGGAGACGAAGATGTTACGTTGGACTAGTGGCGTGACACGGTTTGATCACATTCGAAATGAGGATATCTGCGATTGTTATGGTGTTGCACCGATCAGGAAAAAATTGCGAGAGAGCCGTCTTCAATGGTATGGTCATGTAATTCGTTCTAACTAGAATTCACTTGCTAAGATTGGTCTGAACATCGAAGTCGATGGTAAACAAACAAAAGGCAAGCCGAAACAACGGTGGCTTGATACGCTGGATGGGGATTTAAAAGTCTCGAGATTGCAATCAGATCAGACATTCGATAGAGCTAAATGGCGAAACCGATCACGACGAGCCGACCCTGCTTGTGAACGGGACAAAGGCTGAAGAAAAAGAAGAAGATGATCACCTGATCTGTCAATTCTGACGAAATCAACTTGAATAAATGATGGAGCAGGGAGTAATGCGGGGGCTGGAAAGTGGTAATTTCTTCCACAGTCCCATTCTCAGCAGTTACCAGCCGAGATTTTTGGCCGACGGGAGAAATCTAGAGGAAACACTAGGTGAATTGCTATTACTGAAAAATTTTGAATGAAGCATGCTTTCATGTTTCCGAGGATTGGGATACGATCTACTCAATTATCGGATCCCTTTGTTTACGATCTATTTTTCTCACAATATTTGAAAGCAGGAGGAAGTAAAGAATTTGCGATAAAGTGAGATGCAATTGGATTCTAAATTCTCCGCCCCAATTGCATAAATTTCGTGCCTTAGAAGTACACAGTAACAAATTATAAAACTTAAATTGGAAAATCTAATTAGTTTCAAGAAGCGATGCACCTGTATTTCATGCTAACTGCTTAAATTGTTAAATCTGACCTGCGTTCAGTGGATAAAGAAGTCTGGAAACCGCAAGTTCCAGATATGAAAGTTTTGTGTATTGCTTATATAGCTCGTAATGTGTACGCGTTTAATTTGTCAGTCCATTCACTTTAGTATGATACTGACATTCTTAAAATGCAATAAATTTGCACAAAAGTGACAACTGACCGATTTCGAACTCCCGCTCTCCTTCGGTTTGCAACCAGCTTCGGAAAGTATTAATCGAGACCTTTTATCTAATAGCCCACATGACAATATTCGGTTACATACCCTTTTGCATTTATGGGGACCCCCCTTGAACTTAACGTGGAACTATGTTACTCACTGCATGCGAGGGGACTTACTGGTCCTTATTCTACCAAAATTTCATATCAATAGGGATCACCGTTTTTAGATACAGACAGACAGATAGACAATAAACCGATTTTAATAAAGTTTTGTTTTACACAGCAGAAATGCTATCTTTTTCACGCGCGCCGTATTCTTCGATGGATAAGATAATGTTAATAATCATAGCTTGAGGTTTCCGGATCGGGCGAACCAGTCACGTAAAAAAGATAAAATAGATGCAGAGCTGAAGTGTCAAGCTTTGTCTTAGAACATAAGTTGCTGCTGCTAGTTTCGTAGTGATTCTCCCCCAAAGATGACTTTAATACAAAGAGTGTGCTTAATATTGTTTGTTCTCTGTTTACTTAAATATAGTTTTAGCGTGCACAATAAACACCCAGTGTTATTTTCAAAGTTAGCAACATGCCAAGAGTTCTCTTTGGAAGCGGATAAATGTCTTCACTTTTTCCCTTTTGAGAAAATTAAAAACTACAAATCAAAGGAGAACAAAATCCACTTGAAGTTGTATGTGATGGCCTCAATGGACGCAAACATTGTACTCACAAATGGTTACGGAGAAGGAACTGTTCGTTACACAGCTGGTAAAAACCTCAGTTAATTCTTCTTTAATAACCAACCATTTTTAGTAATCGCGTTATAGTTACGTACATCACACATCTTCACAACCTATAATATCGTTTTCACGTTGTTCGCCGCTCGTAACTACATTCTCGGAAAAATATCCGGTTTGATCTCTCTGAAATGATTGTTTATTCACATTTCAAATGAGTGAAGTACATTCGATAAACAGTAAGACGGAAAAGTGTTCATCATTCTATCAAACATGTTTTGCACAAACAGGTATCTGCTCATGCGCTAAACTTTCCTGTCAATTTCAGTAATTCATGATCGGGTGTATATCCTAAGAAGTCCAGATCAGAGCATATAACCGGTTAAATCACTGCATTTTCAAAAGGACTCAGATATGTAACCTTATAGAGCTCAATCCAACCCAGTTCGAATTCATTGTGTGATGTCTGTGGCTAACTGTTTTTCTTTTTCATTTCTAGTTATTGGAGGTGTGGGGAATACCTATTCTTGGTTAAGAAACACAAGTGATACAACCATAGGCTTAGACAGTCATTTGCCTAATATTCTGTCCCCACTTTGGCCCACCCCAATCATTATCGAACAGAAACATGGTAAATTTGGATGGAACTTACTTCCACATATCTACTAAGAACATACTTTACAATAGATGGAAGGTTGGATGTATCAATACCCGAAGTAGCAGAGCCACTTCTGACGACTGACGCGTCCGATTTGACGAATGTCCAATCTTTTTGCCTATATGCATGGAGGAATCCTTGTCGATGGTTCTTTAACTGTACTGAGATTGAAGGTAGTATCAGGATAATTGCTTTTGTTTTTTAAATATTGAAGAAATGTTCCTCAACTGTATTCCAGATGATCTCTTAGATGACTTTTAGATGCGAGTGTGCTGAGTAGAAGCGATGGTTAAGAAATTAAAGCAAATCTGATTTAAATATTCTAAATACCAATTTATCATTTCGAAATCAAAATATTTTCAATCATTTACTGAAAGTAAGCAATAGATCACATCAGTCAAACTGAGCAGAAAACTAAGATAAATTTCTAGTTAAGGTACGACGAATCAACTGTCATTGTTGGTTAGGTTTTTTGATCCTCTAGATCCGGGTGGTTCATCCATCTCATTGAGTAAATGATTAAGCCATAGGATTGTCGCCCTTTCTTTTCATGTGCTCATTACCATATTCGTCGACGAGTGGTTCATTTACATGTGAAAGTAACTGTATAGTTCCTCTGATTATAATTTCCATGGCCAGACGGCTTATTCTTAAGTGGAAAGGACCCTCAAGCGCTATAAAGTGTTAAAAATTGCTCCCCACAGCGTCTGGACACGAAATCTAATTATAATAATATAATAATCGTTGGTGCAACAATCCGTATTGGATTAGGGCCTTGAAGTGTGTTAGAGCACTTCATTCAAGACCAAAACGGTACACTACAGTCCACAGTAGGAGGCAATGTGGTCAGCATTGCGCTCGCCCGAGATTATTACCCTGATTTGACTCAGGTACTCATTCACGGCTGAGTCGACTGTTACCGACATCCAGTCCCTCTGCTGTCATTGAGATTTGAACCGCGACCTTCCGCTACGACAGCCCAATGCTCTAACCACTGAAGTCATCCGAACACAAAAGAAATAAGCTTGCGAAAACAAAAATAAAGTTTTTAATTTGAGAAGTATTGAGGGTTAGTTATATGCAGATTCATTCATTCATTCATATGAACGACGCATTGGAGAATGAAATTGAGGATCCTACGAACTGCTAATTAAAGCTCTTCGACGAGCTGAAGATCAGGCGATTTGAATGCTGCTGCAATGAGATCGAACAGAACAACCTCGAACCTCGAACCCCACCACCTTATATATCGAAGAGAATAGACACACCGGATACCAGAGGACCGAAACCTCTCCTCACTAGAGAAATATAGGAACAGAATAAAAATTGAGCTTGCGTCAAACAAGTTTCACCGCCGAAGCCGAAACGATGACCCAGAGGTTGACGAAAAACAAGGTTGGAACAGAAGCGTGCTGAATTATATCGTCTTCTGAAGATCTCAGAAAGAGACAACAAGCGACACTTCATGGAACTACTGAGAAAACTACAATACCGAAAAATGGCACTGTCGAAAAAAACGATATTAAGGCAGCGATATTTATAATAGTCATAATATAATAATATGCTATGATAGTATTATAATAATAAATATGTCGCTAAAAAGTTAAATAGACAGCGTTATGTTTAATTTTGAACAACTACAATTATTATTGATGTGCCCTTTCTCCGTTGTTTCATATGCCAAAAGACAGCATTTAGGTCTGCTCCTCTTTTTTGCACTATATGGATGTTCTGTAGCGAACTAGGCTTTGAAAAATAAATAAATAAAATAATAATATATGTACATTTGATACCCTTCTCATAAAAGTAAACGAATTCAAATCTAGGAGCAAAGGTTTACTGCGGATTTGGATAAAATGATAATCATGATTGTAATTGCGATTACAATCAGAAATGAGCGTGATTTTATGATTACACGATTATAATCATAAATACAGGGCATGATTACGATTGCATTCAATTAATCACGGAATCGTAATCACCGTAATCATAATCATGGAATCATATGAAATCACCGTAGTTACCATTACGATTGATGTTGTTTGCGATTTGTGCAGCTGCTAACTGCTTTAAAAATATTTTAATTAGCAACAATTTAGTGGATTAGATACAGTGGGCAGAATAAGTAACAATTGGATTAGTTGTAGTATCGCAACTACATTGAAAAATAAATATTGGCATTTACCTCGGCAGTACCACAAGAATTCGCTCCGGTCCAACTCTTTGTAAAATTTTCGCGACTGGTGTCCCAACATCTGACATTCACACTACCTGATCTATTTTACCGATAACACGCCTATCTTCTTTTCGAACTTCAAACTTACCAAGGTAGTTGACGCCTGAGGAACCGGATTAAAAAGGCTTTTTTTCGGGAAAAATTTATATATTTTGCTTCTTAGAACCATTCCAAAGGAGTCTAACAGATTGAAGCTCAAAGTCAGCAACATGAGCTCGTTATAAAAAGGACGCGTGGTGCATTGAGTATCAACTACTATTTTCATCGTAAGAAAGTAGGACTTAACACCAAACCCAATCTGATTCTCTACAAATCTCTCTCTCTCTCGCTCTCTCTCTCTCCAACAGCAATAAAATATAGGAGCACCTATATTAATCACATGTTTTTAACTAAGTCGGCGGCGGTACTAGTTTTGGGGCCAGGCTCGTTCAGCTCGAACGATAAAAATCAAATTCCAAGTTGCTTTGTGTCACCTCACTGTAACAATTCCACTTTCGCATCGAGCGCCGCTGGTATTTTCACCACTTTGATCGTAGTTTCCAAAATATCTAATAAAAATATAACCTTTACGGTTAATGCTAGGCAGAACAAAGTTCCACGTTGTCTGCTTAGTTATAGTTGGGATCAATTGATAAACAATTTGGTTTAAATAAAACGATACCGAATTTAGTTAGTTATTAAATTTAATTAAACTTGATTTTATAAAACCACTACACTACACATTTAAAGAATACTTCAATGTGGATAATCGATGAATTTTATACAACAAGAAAACGTGCTGTGTGCACATGCCGGTGGTCAAGATTGGAGAGAGCGGCTCATCTCCATGCAGTTTTTTCCTGTCCCAACCAACGGCACTTTCTCACCGCTAGTCCTCCACACCCGTGGCGAGTTCTAAATAGTGGAGATATCGGGGCGCCATCTATTTGCTCGCATTCGTAACATTCGAAATAAATTTCGAATGCTGCGAATCCTGCCGCGCCACATGTTCAACGAAAGCCGTGCTAAGATGATGGAACGCCGGGTCTTACGACATTGCATTGGCAAATCTTTTAGATTAGAAAACAAAAAATGTTAGGAAATGCCGGAGCAAACCGACGAACTAATATCAAACCTTTTGGAGAACACTTTTCAAACCTTATTGAACGGATTCAATATTAGACAATTATACCAGCAGGGTAAGAAAACAACATTGATCACATTCCTTATATGGTTGTCATTCACCCCTTAATGCAGTATAGCGCGTCAAGCATACCTACGCGCCGTGGTTCGTGGCTCCTTGAAATGCACGTTAACTTCTCTCAGGACCACACTCCTCCTCTACTATTCTTACTGTTCTGCGCCAAGTGCTTCTGGGGCAACCCACTCGTTGCAGATCTTGAGAGAGACCGATGACATCTGTTTGCTTTGAGGAATGATGTCATTGTCGATTGAACTCCTCCACGTTCTCTGGACAAGGCAGCATGAAGAACGACGCCGATGATAAAAAGAAATAATATCGACCTCAAGGTACAATCATCTGTACCTCAAATTCCTCTGAGATTTTATCTCTGTGATCTACAGAAACTACAGGAGCAGGGATGAATAGCTCTGCAGCACAACCGTCATGCCCAGCGGTTTTATCCGTTTGAGTGTATTGTTGATCGAGATATTTTCCCTTCTATCTGGAGGAAGAGTCCATGTACACACGTTACGATGACTAGTCATTTCGCTGACAAAAGGCAGAACTTCAGAACCGTGGTGAAATGCTGCGTCCACCTCATCAGTTGCTCGTCATCGTGAATGAAGAATCTACCATTCACATTCCTCACAGGACCACCGAAAGATTTCCGACCACATACAGGCTCTCTCGTGGAAATATACTCTTCTAAAATTATTGCATTTGCGGCAGCTTTCACTTCCCTGACTACCGCAATAACAAATACGTTAAACTTCTAGAGATTTCGTCCGGTATCGAATGCCCAGCGCCTCATGCTCGTCGTCACTCACAGCGATCAATAGAGCCTTCAATCCCTTCCATCTATTGATCTGCATCTATGATTCCAAATAGCCAAATCTTGTGGCGCCCCTTCGGGACGTAGCCGACAATCTGTGTAGCGTCCAAGAAAAGAACATTTATGGTGGAGGCTCAATCATGATCATCATCATCATCAACGGAGCAACAACCAGTATGCGATCTAGACCTGCTTTAATAAGGAACTCCAGACATCCCGGTTTTGCGCCAATATCCCTAAAAGCCGTCTGGCATCCTGACCTAAGCCATTGCTCCACCTCAGGCAGGGTCTGCCTCGTCATCTTTTTCTACCATAGAGATTGCCCTTATAGACTTTCCGGGCTGGATCATCATCATCCATAAGTGACCCGGCCACTGTAACCTATTGAGTCCGATTTTATTCAAAACGTGATGGTCATGGTATCGCTCGTAAATTTCGTAATTATGTAGGCTACGGAATCATCCATCCTCATGTAGGGATGCAAAAGTTCTTTCTAGATTCTTCTCTCGAACACGGCCAAGAGTTCGCAATTTTTCTTGCTAAGAACCCAAGTCTCCGAGGAATACATGAGGACTGGCAAGATCATTGTCTTGTACAGTAAGAGCTTTGACCCTATGGTGAGACGTTTCGAGCGGAATAGTTTTTGTAAGCTGAAATAGACTCTGTTGGCTACCAACGACCGTGCGCGGATTTCATCATCGTAGCTGGTACCGGTTGTGTTTTCGAGATAGGAAAAATTATCAACGGTCTCAAAATTGTAGTCTCCTATCTTTATTCTTCCCGTTTGACCAGTGTGGTTTGATGTTGTCGGTTAGTTGGTTTTCGGTGCTAGCGTTGCCACCATATATTTTGACTTGCCTGCATTGATATGCAACCCAAGGTCTCACGCCTGCTCGATCTGAATGAAGGCAGTTTGTACGTCTCGGGTGGTTCTTCCCATGATGTCGATATCGTCAGCATAGGCCAGTAGTTGGGTGGACTTGAAGAGGATCGTACCTCTTGCATTTACCTCAGCATCACAGATCACTTTCTCGAGGGTCAGGTTAAAGAGGACGCATGATAGGGCATCCCCTTGTCGTAGACCGTTGTTGATGTCGAATGGTCTTGAGAGTGAACCTGCTGCTTTTATCTGGCCTCGCACATTGGTCAGGGTCAGCCTAGTCAGTCTTATTAATTTCGTCGGGATACCGAATTCTCTCATGGCCGTGTACAGTTTTACCCTGGCTATGCTATCATAGGCGGCTTTAAAGTCGATGAACAGATGGTGCAACTGTTGTGCATATTCCAACAGTTTTTCCATCGCTTGCCGCAGAGAGAAAATCTGATCTGTTGCTGATTTGCCTGGAGTGAAACCTCTTTGATATGGGCCAATGATGTTCTGGGCGAATGGGGCTATCCGGTCTAGCAAGATAGTGGAGAATATCTTATAGATGGTACTCAGCAACGTGATACCTCTATAATTGCTGCACTGTGTGATATCTCCCTTTTTATGTATGAGACAAATAATGCCTCTTTGTCAGTTGTCAGGTATTGATTCGCTGTCCCATACCTTGAGCACAAGTTGATGAACCACTTGGTGTAACTGGTCGCCTCCATATTTAACCAATTCGGCTGTAATTCCATCGGCTCCTGGCGACTTATGATTTTTTAGCCGATGAATTGCACGGACTGTTTCTCCTAAACTTGGTGGTGGCAGTATTTGTCCGTCGTCTTCAGTTGGCGGGACCTCCAACTCGCCGATGTTCTGGTTGTTCAGTAGCTCATCAAAGTACTCAATCCATCGCTCTAATATGCCCATTCTGTCGGAAATCAGATTTCCCTCTTTGTCTCGGCAGGATGAGCATCGAGGTGTATAAGGCTTCATCCTGCTGACTTGTTGGTAAAACTTCCGCGCCTGGTGCGGTTGCTCCCTGTACTTTTCTAGTTCACAGACTTGTTGGTTCTCCCAGGCTTCCTTTTTCCGTCTGTGAAGTCGCTTCTCCGCTCGACGGAGTTCGTGATAAGTCTGTGCGCGTGCCCGCGTTCTTTGAGAATGCAACATTACTCGGTATGCGGCATTCTTCCGTTCCGTTGCTAGCTTACATTCATCGTCAAACCAGCCGTTCCGACTCCTTTTGCGGCTGGGGCTAAGTATATTTGTGGCCGTATCCATGATAACGTTCTTCAGGTGGTTGTGAAGATCATTAGTTGATGCTTCATCTCCAGGTCCTCTATTGACTGCGGTTATTGCGGCATCCATTTCCCTCTTATAGGTGTCACGGAGGGTTGTGTTGTGGATGGCTTCAGTGTTCACTCTCACCTGATTGTCAGAGGGGATTCTAGGTGGTATTGTTATTCGAGCTCGGAGCACCATGCCAACGAGATAGTGATCCGAGTCTATATTGGCCCCCCTATATGTTCTGACATTCATCAAGGCTGAGAGGTGGCGGCGTTCGATCAACACGTGATCAATTTGGTTGAAAGTGGTCCCGTCTGGAGAGGCCCACGTATGTTTGTGGACCGCTTTCCGCGCAAACCAGGTACTTCCAACAACCATTTCGTGTGACACTACTAATTGAATAGTCCGCAGTCCGTTATCATTTGTTTTTTCGTGTAAGCTATGGGAGCCAACGTATCGCCTGAATACGGGCTCCTTCCCTACTTGGCTGTTAAAATCCGCAAGTATGATTTTGATATCATATCTGGGACAGGCTTCGAGGGTTCTTTCTACTGCCTCGTAGAAGGTATCCTTCTCCGACGCTGCAGTCTCCTCTGTAGGGGCGTGAACGTTTATGAGGCTTATATTTCTAAACTTGCCTCGCAAGCGCAGAGTGCATAGCCGTTCGCTTATACTTTCAAAGCCGATAACAGCAGGTTTCATTTTTTGGCTGACTAAGAAACCTACTCCGAGCACATGGTTTACTGGATGACCGCTATAATATATGGTGTAGTGGCTCTTCTCCAGGAAACCGGTCCCTGTCCATCGCATCTCTTGCAATGCTGTTACATCAGCCCTATATTGGGACAGGGTATCGGCTAGCTGCTTATCCGCTTGATCTCTGTACAGGGAGCGCACGTTCCTTGAGAAAATGCGCAAATCGTTGTTCCTTTGTCGTTGCCGGGTCCGTCGTTTTAAAATCCGTCCTATCCGAGGCTCCTGTTGTGGCTTCGTAACAGGTTGCTTTCCGTGTAGGGTTGTCAGCCCTACCCAACCCCCAACCTGGAGGACCAGCTGGTACAATTTGTCCCGTTTTTAGGCGCGGGAGACTCGCCTTCATCCTTCTCCGTCTGCAGCTTTTCGTCAAGAAAGAGCTCCCAGCGGTCACCACGTGGAGGTGGAGATAGGGTTTGGTAGTAGAGCTGTTAATGTTGGTTCAGCAGGCATTTCCCAGGTTTTATGCTCCATCGTGGGTACCAATCCACGTTTCGCCCCGGGACCTATACTACCCTTTGACCACTTTTATCGATTTGAATTAATAGATTAGCTGCTCTTAGTACATCAAAAACCTGGTTTATGGGTAATAAATGTTCTTCCGATGAGGTACTGAAAATAATGATATTGTCCATGTAGACGAGACAGATTTTACCAATATATTCATGAAGAATATCGTTCATTAGACGCTGGAAAATAGCTGGGGCGTTTTTTGCCAGTCGAAAATGCTGTTTTGGGAATGTCTTTTTCCTCTATCTCTATTTGGTGAAAACCCTTGGCTAGATCTATTGTTGAGAAATACATACACTTTCCCAGTGTATCCAGGATGTCGTTAATATTAGGTATAGGAAACTTATCATCGACGATTATGCTGTTTAATTGGTGGATTTTAGGCACCACAATTCGCCCCTTCATTTTCCCTGAAGCATCGCCTTTTTTCGGGACCACCCATATTGGTGAGGAATAAGTGAATTTACTTTGTCGTATAATCTCTTGGACAAGCATATCCCTGATTTGTGTTTCTACCTCCCTTTGATCTACCTGCGGGTACACGTACGATTTTGTATATACAGCAGTATTATTGGTCGTTTTTATTTCGTGTTTAATTTTATGAGTGAAAGTCAAATTTTCACCTTCTTGAAAGAATATTTCCTCATCATTTTTTAACAGGGTCAAATGTTTTTCGTTTTCCACATCGTTCAAGTGCTCCGTTCTGAGTAATGATAAGGGATCATTTTCCTTGTAAACATCGGTTATGTACATATGATTCACATATTCGTCCAATTCTTCTTCATCCATAGAACCATATAACGTTAAAATATTGTCATTGAATTTTATGGTTTTGTTATACAAGTCAATATTTACATTATAATTTGCAAAGACGTTGTTTCCGATTAAACCGTTGAAGAAACTATTAAATTTGTAGGAACCAACGAATTTAATTTTTTGGTTTCCCCCTAATTCCTTGAAAGGTTTTATTTGCACAGTGTACTGGAATTGAGAGTTACAATTACTATTAGGAACTCTGAGACTTGGGTGGCAAAGATCTGTATCTATTAAACTGATTGCTGCTCCGGTATCTATAAGAAATCTCAAGGGAACACCGCAAGAATTTATTCGGATATACGGCAAATTGTGGGATTGGTGGTTTCCGAGGCAGATTCTGGAAAATTTTTTTGTGTACCATTTGCATGGATTCATCTATTTCCATGAGTTGGGGCGACCGAATTAGTTAACACATTTTTGAACTGAGTCATTTGGAAGAATTGATTCTGATTTCGGAAAAAAAATTGGTTTGTATAATTCTGATTCTGATAGAATGGATTTCGAAAATTTTCCTTTTGATTCTGAAATTTTTGGTTTTCGCACCTTTTGTTTTGTAAATTTGAATTTTGTTGATTTTGATTATTTTGGTTTAGTTCGGCCTAATTAGTATATTTGTTTTGTCTTTTATTAAATTTATTATCTCTTTTGTGGTACAGATGACCCGTTTCTGTTAATACGAAAATTGCCTTTTCCATTGCATCAGGATTTCTACAGAATAGTATTGTTCGACAAGGTTCTGGAATATTACTTTTCATAATGTCTAGTGCAATAAGTTGATTATCTCTAATTATCTGCTGATAATGGGGACTTTGCTCTTGCTCTACCTTTAAATTTAGATTGGTTAACCGTTTTTGTATTATGTTGATAAAATATAATACAGAACCCCTGAACTCAGTACTCCTTAATTCATTCAATAATTGTGTACTGTTTCTCTGGTCTGAAAAATTTGGCATATAATATTTTTTTAATATCTTCCCATTTGATGATATGAGGACTGGCATCCAGAATAAGTTTAGCTTTCCCGGTGATTCTACTCTTGATGATATTGCAAATGATGTTCTGAGATTGATTGTTGTATTGCTGCAATATTGGTACTATCACGTCCACCATATCCGGTAAGCTCTTCATCTAGTCCCTACTACCATCGAATGTTGGTATGTGTGATGCGTGTTTCACAGAATCCAGGGTAATACTCAATTTGGTGTTAATGATAGGAGATCTCGCTGAGAATCAGCACTTTTCAGTTGCCAATACAAGTTTGTTTGGTTTTTAACGAAAAGAATCCTTAATCGGAATTCACATCCTTAAATTATTACGTTTTCCGCGAATTTAAAAATGCACTCGTTCGTACACTTAATTTAAATTCTACTAATGAAAACTTATCTTGCGAATGTGTCATAAAGAGTTAAAATTTGAGTGCCAATATGCACAAGTAACACTTTAACGTTTTTCACAGAACTTTGTCGCTCACATGTGACAACTTTTTACAAGTAGCACTTGACATATCCTACCAACTGCGCCAATTATGCTCACTGAAAATTTCTTCAATTTAAATTAGATAAAAACTTCACTTATCTTGACAACTTTCCATTAATTTGAAAAAAAAATTGTACAATAACGACGGACGACGCGCTCCTCTGAAGCTTTATTCCCTTATATATGTACTTTCTAATCTGTTTACATTTTCCATTGAATCATTTCTATCCATCATCTTCTACTCTGAATCATATTGTTTATATGAAAATCAATTAAGATGTGAAAATCGAACTCCGCCATGCTATTAACATAGTATACTGGTCCCAAGCCCAGGTAAAGGAGGAGGGTTTGAGGCAACGTACTCTGTACTATCCTCAGTAAAACAAAAATAAAATGATAAGATCAGGGAAAAAGATAAATAGAGTATAGTTGGAGTTATTCTACTGTGCTATATCCTACCTGATCTCTCTTGGTGACAGGCCCCGCGACAGGTCGACCAAGAAAATGCATACAATGTCATGTCATGTCAAACATGATGATCGAATGGAGTCACAAGCCTCGGAGAAATGCTAGGGCGTCCACCTCAGTCGGCGCGGCAGGCCGGGCCCCGGTCCTGTCGAAAAATGGGCAAGGGTTCTTGACGCATGGACGGCGTCAGGACGTAAGCAAGTTAGTCCGAACACAACGAATAAAACAAATACGTGTCTGCACGCTAAATGTTGGTACTCTAACTGGAAAGACCGAGGAACTCGCAAGAGCCCTTCGGAAAAGGCGCATTGATATCTGTGCTCTGCAAAAAACCCGTTGGTCTGGTGCCAAAAGCAGCGACATTAAACGCGAACGCGGTAAAAATGGCTATAAACTTCTCTATTTTGGTAACCCACACACTCAATATGGTGTTGGCGTTGCCATCTCAGAGGGTTTCCGTGATGCCATTAAAGAAGTCAAACGATTTGATGATCGGCTGATGAAGCTCACAATTATATCAGCTGATCGCACTATTCACTTCTTCACCGCACTATTCACTTCTTCACAGCGTACGCACCACAGACAGGTCGACCTGATGCCGAGAAAGATGCTTTCTGGCAACTTCTCGATGAAAAGACTTGTCACGTGCCTGCTGACGATTATATAATCATTGCGGGCGACCTTAATGGTGATGTGGGTGAAAAGGCAGACGGTAACAAGTGCCATGGGGGAAAGGGGTTCGGAGCACGCAATGAGGGTGGCGAGCGTATAATCGATTTTGCGGACACCCATGACCTTGTACATACTACATTTTATAGTGGGAACAGTAAAACGCAAATCGACTATATTCTCATAAGACGCCAACATTTTACCACTGTAACTGATTGCAAAGTCGTTCCCTATGAGACCACCTCAACATCGGCCGTTGATTGCCGTCCTGCGAATTAAGCCACCGATAAAAGAGCGTGAGAAACGCACTGGCCCGCGACGCATTAAATGGTGGCGATTTGGTGAGAAGAAAGAAGAAACGATCTCACTCATACGATTGGCGACCGTTACGAATGTGGAAGAATCATGGAACCAAATGAAAGACACGATCCACAAAGCGGCCTCTGCAACCCTCACCAAGCCGGGTAAGTGGTACACCAACCGAGATACTTGGCTTTGGAATGATGATGTTGAAATGAAGGTCCGTGAAAAGAAACGCCTCTCCCACAAATTTCTCGGCGATAAAACGCCTGCTAATTGGCAAATTTATTAGAATGCCAACCGTGAAGCAAAGAAAGCGGCCGAAATATACGCTATTAACATTTCTTTACCATGTCTTTAAAATCGCGCTGGGTGGTTCAGAAGCAAAATAATTATCGAGCGACTTTAGTACATCTTTAACTTTCATGATCACTGAAGAATTTGCTCATCCTCCACTTCCACCATCATTGCCGATATTTTGGACCAGCTGTACCTGTCAGCGCAACTGAAGCCGAGGAGGCAATAAAAGAAATGAAATCAGGGAAAGCCACAGGACCTGACGACATCACATCTGAGCTCTGTAAGGCAAAGAGCTGGGACCCAACACTATGGCTCAGTGAATTCTTTAACCGGGTTATTCAGGAAGAAAGAACACCATCTGACTGGCAAGAAAGTACCACTGTTCCAATATGGAAAAAGAAAGGTAGCCCAGCAGAATGTTCAAATTATCGTCCGATCCGGTTACTTTTCCATACCATGAAGATTTTTGAACGCATTCTTGATAATCGTATTCGCGAAATCGTTGAAATAACTGTGAATCAAGCCGGATTTGTCAAGAACTGTGGAACTACTGACACAATACACGCTTTGCGGTTACCCATGGAAAAACACCGTGAGAAACATCGCCCTCTTTACATTGCCTTTGTGTATCTGGAGAAAGCGTTTGACCGTGTACCACACGTACTCATCTGGTATGCTTTATGACAACACTCGTGCGCTGGGTTCAATTGCTCTACCACGATCGGAAAAGTAAAGTTCGAAGTATGGCGGGTGTATCAAAACTGCTTCGTGTCTCTGTTGGTGTTCATCAAGGAAGCGCCCTCTCAGCACTGCTCTTTGTTCTTGTTATGGACTCCGTCACACGGGATATCCAACGTCCAGCGCCCTGCACACTGCTTTATCCAGATGATGTTTTCCTGAACTGAATTTTTGACTACCGATCCCCATGAACCAGGCACAATCACTGTCAGCGGCAGTGATCTGCCCAGAACTGAGCGATTTAAATACCTCGGGTCAACATTATCAGCCAATGGAGAACTGCGTTATGAAATTGCTTCACGCATTAACGCAACCTGGATGAAGTGGCGTTCCACAACTGGTTCTTTGTGATCGACGTATCAACGAACGTCTCAAATCTAAAATTTACCGCAATGTCGTCCGTCCAGTCGCTCTCTATGGTTCTGAGTGTTGGCCAATTATAAAAGACAATGAACGGAGTCTTGCGGCAATGGAAACGAAGATGTTGCGTTGGACTAGTGGCGCCACACGTTTAGATCACATCCGAAATGAGGATCGTTATGGGGTTGCACCGATCGTGGAAAAACTGCGAGAGAGGCGTCTTCGATGGTATGGTCACGCAATTCGTGCCAACGAGAATTCACTTGCCAAGATTGGTCTGAACATCGAAGTCGATGGTAAACGACCAAAAGGCAGACCTAAACAACGGTGGCTTGATACGCTAGATGGGGATTTGAAAACCTCGAGATTGCACCCAGATCAGGGATTCGATAGAGCTAAATGGCGAAACCGATCACGACGAGCCGACCCCACTTGTGAACGGGACAAAGGCTGAAGAAGGAAAAAAATTAAGATGTGAAAATCAATAAGGAGGTGAACATCAATTAAGATGTAACAAATTATTAAGTACGCCATTAGCATTCCGTTAATAATTGTTTATTAAAAATTTAGAACGATGGTTCAAAATGTTTATTTTCAGCTTCGGAAGTGTATGAGACTATTTGCTTATTTATCACAGAATTCGATTCTATGACAGTTCTGATGAAGAAGATTTGATTGACTACTTACAGTACCGCATATTACTTCCAAGAGAATATTAGCGCCATCCTTACATAGAGAGAAATATTAAGTGTAGGCATTCGTAGCAGCACCGGCAAGCGCGTTTCACATGACTAGTTGGAAACTAATTACAAATCAGTTTTGTTTTAGTCGACCCATGTGTGGTTTCTCATTCCCACACGAAACGGTTGCAGACCCAACGGTTTTGTAATATCCATTGAATAGAAGTTATTATAATAATAGCATGGAGCTAAGTTACTGAAAAGTTTGGTGATAAATCCTACTCGGGTATTACTTGCCGTGAAAAAATAAATATGTTCGCGGTTACTATTATTTGCTACCAAATTGCCGATAATTATTCAATATATTTTTTGACTCTTTTCGAAAATATTAACAATTAAAAACGGCGTTGACAGGAAAAATAGTCTTTTAATTCTAAATATAATTTGATATTTCATGTTCTCTCTAGATTCAATTTTCAAATCCGACAAATAACTGGCATTGTCCTCGCCTGCTGTTGCAATCCGTATTTTTGTCCAGAAGAATATCTGCGAAATAAAAATTGATCAATTTGCTAATATCAAAGGACCTGCATTTACCTTCTGATTCAGTGCAGTTATAGAACCATCTACTTTTGTTTCTCCATGCATAAAGGCAAAAGGATTTAACTTCCGTTAAGTCGGACGCATCGGCCAGCAGGAGAGGTTCTGCTACACCGGGGATTGAAACATCCAAAAGTCCATCTAGAATTTATCCTTTTGAATATTTAGAGGCGTAAAAATGTATTCTTGGAATTTACTTGTTTTTTGTCGAACTACAATAGGCGTGGGCCAAAGTGGGGAGAGAATGTCAGTTAGATGACTCTCCAATCCCAATGTCGTGTCACTTGTGTTTCTTAGCCAGGAATACGTATTCCCTCCGCCTGCAATCACTGAAAGTGGAAGAAACATGAATATAAATATTTGGTTTTAGTGAGTGGACATTCTTTTACTTAAATTGTTGAGCATTTTATCAAAATAATAAATATACTACTATGAGTTGCAAATTTCAAAAAGTCAGAAACAGGAAGCACGGCAATTCAGCTACGAAAGGGTCGAAGCTTCAATTCTCAATATCGAACCAACTATCTTCAAGATTCAACGAGCTTACGAATACGAGAGTGAATGAAATAGGACACTAGTAAGGTGGAAGAGCACATAAGGGCATCCAAAGTAAAAAACAACCGTGAACGAAATCCCGAAATATGTGATTAAAATGTCTTCAAGGAGTCTCATACACACAAGGCTCGGCAGAAGGAAACTTCAACCACAAAGGAGAAGGGGCTACAGACTTGCCTGTCAGAACCTTCTCCTTCGCCCCTACCAGGAAAAGCGAAGAAAGGGAGCTGGTGATGTGGAAGCAACTGGTCTAATTCTATGAACCTGGGAGGCTTCCCAGTCGGCGATACCGGAAGGCGCTACGAAAGAAGGCCAAGTTTTTTGAGAATGAGGAGATGGGCGTTTTTCCACCACCAAGTGTGGCGATATCCAAAGATATCGGACGCAGAAAGCGTAACTTTCGGCAGAAGATGCGGACAAGCTAGTAACTCCGGTGACATTCACACTGGATGCAGCAGATTTCTCAGTTAGCGGCGCTTTTTATATCATACTTCACTCACGTATAGAAGCATAAATTAACCTGCAGCATGCCAAAACTTGTTCTTATCGACTAGCAAAGCTGGCAAAACTGCGGGACCCTCATTATATGATATAATTCTGGTACAAGAGACATGGGTTCGTTTCAGCAAAATCTGTGATATTGGATCAGTAAAGAGAGCTAGGGTTTTCTTCTATTAGAAATCCTCGAGACCGGGGGCGTATGTCCTGTTGTCAAAATTGTTAGAGGCAATCATGCTGGGGCAATTCTGTCCGGTGCCCGGATCACGGTCAACTTACAATACCAGGTTAATGGCAAGAGGAAAAACATTATAATTGCCTCTGCTTACCCTATGATTTTTTAGATCCTCCGCCAACGGAAGAGCTAAGGGATCTGGTAGTGTAGAATCAAGTGGCCTAGAACTCTCAATAGGTTGTAATGCGAATGTTCTGCATATTTATTGGAGTGGTAACAAATGCAATCCTAGAGGAGAGAAGCTGTTTGATTTTATCACTTCAGCTGGTCTGATGACGTAGGATGCGCCCCTATGTTCGTGGGGCCAAGAAGAAGTAAAGTAATTGACCTAACAGTCTGCACTTCGAAGTTGTTAGAGTTGATTAGAGATTTGCGAGTGCTAGAAGGAGTCTGACTCTCAGATCACGGTTACTGAGAATTTAGTCTATTGTAGGCGACCATTCTGTAATACAAAGGCGGGATCCTAGGAGCACGGATTGAACAAGGTGCAATGAACTTCTTGACAACAAAGTACAGTTCTCTCGCAACCAAGGACTCATTTGACGATAGAAGATCAATTGAAAACTCTGAATCGCACACTTTAAGAATGCTTTGAAAAGGCTTATACTATTTCCCGAGGCCAAAGCGGTGAAAGGGTTCCATGGTGGAGAACTGCAAAGACTCAGGAAATCAAGACAGACTTCTAAATATTGCTTGCAAAAGCAACAACACTGGTTAAACTACCGGAACTCATAGCGTGAATATAAGAGGCTTGTGAAACGTTCGAAACGAGTGTGCGGATGGAACTTTAACGAGCTTCAGAGTTCAGTCTATACAGGCTCTCTTGGAAGTACACCAGGCGGGAGAACAAAACTGGGAAAAAGAGAATTGGCGCAATTGGGATGCAGCGAAAGCGTTTGTTATAAATGAAAAAGCGAGAGTCGCTATACATTCCTTTCAATAATTCAAAGCATCTGGCATGGATGGCATCTATCTAGCAATGCTAAACGTGCGTATAGAGCACTTAGAGCTACTTCTAAGAACTATTTTTCGCGAATGTTTTCCTCTCTTTCTAGGTGCTTTTGCTTGCTCTTGCTACGTGCTTCCCTCTTGGCAGAAGGTTAAGGTAATCTTCATACCTAATTCTAGGAAAGATGACTATTCAAATCCAGAACTTCAGACAAATCAGCTTAATATCATTTTCGTTGAAATGTCTGGAGACTGGTCGCACCCACTAAATGGCAACCAACATGCCTACCTACGTTGAAATTCCAGTGAGTCTGCTCTTTACTCTTTGGTTATAAAGAGTGGAATTTGTATCGTGATTTGACGTCGGGCACCAGTCGACTCAGCTGTGAATGAGTACCTGAGTCGAATCAGGGTAATAATCTCGGGCGAGCGCCTTACTGACCACATTGTCTCTACAGTGTACTGTAGTGTACCGTTACGGTATTGCATGAAATGCTCAGCACACTTCAAGGCCCTGATCCAAATGGATTGTTGCGCTAACGATTATTATTATTATTATAAAGATAGAAAACGCAACTCTGAAAGGCCAATGCGCGATGGAGTGTTTGTGGACATTGAAAGAGGCGTTTAACTCTACGCCCTTCCAGATGCTATGTGATGCCGGCAAAGAGAATGGTTTAGTGATACTTTAATTAAGTGGATATATGGTATATTAACGAAGAGAATGTTGTGTGTTGGGTATCGATCGCTACCTAACAACGAAAGCGAAGAAAGGCTTCCCTCAAGGAAGTGTGCTATCACCACTTCTGTGAAGTATTTCGATCGACTCACTACTATGCAAACTACAAAATCTGCCAATACACGTTCAAACTTATGCGGAAGATGTGGCTGTGCTAGTTCTTTGTTGAGATCTCTGAACGTTATGTAGAAATGCACAACGCGCCGTTAATTTGATTGACAGTTTGTGCCTCAGGCATGGACTTTCGGTAAATTCAATTAAAACCACAATGGTATTATTTATAAAAAAGGGGAAACTGAATGGTTCATTCATGGCGGGAGAGAGGAGAGGTACAACCCTTTAACTCTCCGAAGATTTCACTTCTAGTAGTTATTCTAGACAAAAAGCTTCTTTGGAATAAAATTTTAACGAGCTTAGGCCTCAGGTAGTATTGTGGATATATGTTGCTATGATTAGATTAGATTTAGATTTTTCAGGCTGAAGTGTATGCGATCCTAGGGGCGGCAACCTGGATGATTGAGGAGCAAATAAAGGAAAGGTGCATCGCAACCTGTAGCGATAATCGAGCTGAATGAGGGCATTGTGTAGTCCTTTGATTACTTCAAAAATTGTTCAGGAATGTAGAAATCGATTGAACTTTGTTTCTAGATTCAATACGGTGTAACTACTCTGTCATTGTGGCGTAGAGGGAAATAAAATCGCGGATACTTTAGCAAAAGAGGGTTTCTCCATACCTAGACCGGAACCATCAATTAGAGTGTCAGAAACATTGGCTAATGCTGCTAAATACATCAAACTTTTCCTGTTAGAACCAAACAAATGTACTGCAAAATTTATTCAGTCGAAAAGCAGGAAAACTTGCAGAAATATGGTAGGCACCGTGACCGGTCATAATTCATTAGCTGGGCATATGTTCAGAATAGGAGTTATCCAAGATAATATGATACATGTCCATCTCTCTAATGAGAATGCGAGATCAACGGAACATTTTCTATGTGAGTGCCCCGCCCATGGACCCATCAGACATCAGATTTTTGGTGCTGATGTGCTACAACTGCCTCGGGTAGCATCACATCCAGTAGCGCAAATCCTGCGATGCATAAACGAATCCAGAATATTCCGTTATACGGGGGAATCGACTACAACGGACCTCTAAGGTCTGAGTGTTCAAAAACTTTGCCCCTCCCCGCCTTAAACACACATACACACCTTTCCAAAGCGCCCACAATAAGAGAATAAATCTGTGTGCTCTTCATTTCATTGGCGGAGGCTCCCAACCTACAGCAGCGGAAGCTAATGTGAAAGAAGACGAAACTTTTTGGCGATGCTGCACTATTAGGTGTGGTAATATCCAGAGAAATCGCGTGCAAATAAGCGGTAATCCAATTAGACCTATACTGGACGCAAGAAATTCTGCACTGCATTATGTCTACAAGGATTTGTAAAAGTAACTAGGAGCATACCAAAACTTCTCCATGTCTACTGGCAGCGAGGTTAACAAAGTTGTAGGAATGCCCTTCTATATTTCTGGTGCAAGGGGAACTGAAAGGTGAAAAAGAGACTCCAAGGTTATGCACAGTGATTACCTGTCTTAGAAAACCGGATGGGACTTTCACGAAATCCAAAGTTGAGTCTCTGCTTTTCGAACTACACCATCTGAGTGAACAGCGGATAGAAATAGAAGAGAAAGGTTGGTGGTTTCTGCGAGACTTTCAAAAGGCCATAGACGCGATGTGAGTCCCTATTTAAGACATCGTCGACGTTTTGGTACCCACAAATCCCTTTTAATCTCCTTTTACAATAAGCGAAAATACTCTGAGTGTATTCTTAAAAATCAATTCATAATGTCGGCTAAAACAGTACAAGTACGTGCTTGATTGAAGAGGTATTCCCCACATCAAAGTAGAATTAACTTCTGCGCGATTGTTCCCCCTACTGGCAACTATTCCAATAGGTCATTTACAGTAGAATTGGGGGGTAGTCTCTCAGATAGGCAGGTCGAATTCCGAAAAGCGAAGTCGATGTCTACATGATAAATATAATAACGAAAAGTGCGGAGGTAGCAATGGAGGCCAATAAATCTTGTGCGATGGCAAGGAATCTTCAATTCTGCAAAATAGATCAAATTATTTGAAAGTTCGCCAAATTATATACTCCCAACTATCTGGTGCGTGTTGTTATACAATCCCTTCTAGAGGGGTTGTTGTGTTATGATTCGGACCGCGAACATAAAACCTATCATAAGAACAGTGGGGTCCTCTCATAATGTAGAACAGCATTTTGACTTCAAAGCTTCCTCCTCATTGACTTCTTGTTCTTGAGTTCTTGGCTATAAAAAGTTGATCTCGTGCACGCAGAGTACAAAACTGAGATAGTTAGAATCGAAACCAAGAAATAGAACCTCCACGATATTCGCAAACAATACTCAAATACCTAGGAGTCATGATTGCCTAGAAACTACAAACCACGCCATGAGAAGTATAGCAACAAAATTATCTCGAGTAAATATTTCCCTGTCAGAATATTGGAAAATCTGTCGACTACTTATCCTGAGGGTTGTTAGCTCGATCTTGCTTTATGCAGATCTTATCTAAGCCTTAGGAAATAATGGGAGCTCCCAGCCTGTATGCTGGAATTGCAAAAGAGGCGGGACTTATCCATATATTCTTCTCAGGGAGGCAACGATCCTCTTCCTCCACAGAAAGAAGTCAAGTAACACTGAACATCTTCGACAAACTTGCAGTAATTGAAAGAATAATAAAACTTCCAGTTCAGAAACCTCCTGTTGGAATAAAGGGCGCCTTAATTTATAGAGTTCAGCCCATGTGTTCTCATACGAAAGATATAAAAAGTATATATAGATAAATAGTTTTAGTATGGTAACCGCCTTTTTCTAGAATTTATACATAGCTAATAACATGAAATGCACACATACTACTATGTGTGTAAAATACCCAATGAAAAATGTACATAATAGAATAATGGTTCAATTAATAAATATCTACTAAAAAGAAACAACAAATTCTTCGTTTACATATATACTTAGATGCACAGTTTGGAAGACTACAAAGTCTTGCAGAAAGAGAACGTATTAAAAAAAAATACGATTCCGATTTTAATTGAATTCTCTATATAAGTTTCCATAATCTCGTTATAAAAATTTTCGCGTGAAAGATACGCTTGTAACATACATTTTCCAATCAATTATAACCCTAACCCTTTAAACCTGTCTTTTTCTTCCGCTATAAAATTTGTTTTAGTGTAGAAAAGTTACGTTCACTCGACGCACCCATAACCGGTAATGTTAAGATTAACTTTCAAAGTTTAAAACTTTTAACGAAGATAGATCAGCTTGTAGGATATACTGAAATATTTCATGAAAAACTTGCCCTTAAGTCCGCTTCCGCTTCCCAAAATGAGTTCTGTTTTTAATTAAACGGTATCAAACAATTCCGCATATGTTCCCGATAGGATGCAATTTTCTTATACGAACGAACCAATAATATCATCAATCACACAAAATCAATGTAACCTCTCGTGGACCAGCCTCTTAAATACATTTTCGTGGATAAGTTACGTATAATTCAATTTTCGTTTCTAATAAAGTTTATAGCGTGTTATAAATCTTGTGTTGCCTTTAAAAAACCTTCCCGCTCGGTCCGAACACGTAATTCACTCTCTTGACCTGGGAACTGATTTCCGACAGGCTTCTAACTGCAAGGCTTCGGTCCAGGTTAAGGAGCGTCACAATGAACGGAGACGTCGGATATAGTGGAGAAAGATGCTTTCTATGAGTAATAAAACACGGCTCATGCGAGGCTTCCTAAAGGTGACATTGTGATCTGAATGCCAAGGTGGATCTCACAACACCTTGCGCGGGCATGTGATGGGGAAGAACAGTCTTTGTGACCGTAACGGTAATGGTGGCAGATTCGTGGATTTCTGCAACTTCCACCGCCTCGTCATTGGAGGGCACATTGTTCGAGCACAGAGCCTGTCATAAGGTCAGTTGGGTTTCAACTGATCGACGATCGACGCCGTACGGGCAATCATTTCGACCACTTCGCGATCAGCAGTAGACTTTAGATTTGCCGGCTGGATGTGCGTAAGAAGAGACGCGCTGACATCCGCCTCGAAAGAGATCACCACCTGATAGTCACTTACGTTCGCTTGCGTGTTACATCCACCACTTATTGCAGGGCCGGGGAGCCACGTCCCCCTAAGTTCAGCATCGACCGCTTACACGACCCAGCTGTTGCTCGACAGTATGAGGGTTACCTTGCTGATCGAGGGGCACATCTACTAAGTGAGCCGTCTGAGAATATCGAGGAGCATTGGACCGCCATCAAAAGTGCTCTTATTTCGGATGCTACACAGGTCGCCCGTCACGTCCTGAGGGGGTGTCATAGGATCAGGCTAACTGCGGAGTCATGGAAGCGGATCGGTGAACGGAAGGCATGGAAGACTCTAATGACCGTTGCAAGTGATGGAGGGTGTCAGGCGCTCAAGCTCTGACACCGAGCGAAATCTCGGAAAGTTCATCGTAGTGTACGCCGTGACAAGAGAGAATTTGCTATTGCGCTGGTCAGGGAAGCCGAAGATGCCACAGAAAGGAATGATTTCAGAACTGTATACCGCATCACGAAAGAGCTTGAATGAAGTCGCAAATCTTTCGATGGTGCTGTGAAGGACGTCAACAGTCTCCTCCACATTCACGATGATAGACAACTAAAGAGGCGGAGTAAACACTTCCCCAGGGTTCTGAACCGTATCACATCCGGTGAAGCTCTTCCTCTTATGGCTGAAATGGCTAGTCACCGTAACATGCGAATACGGACTGTTCCTCCAAGCATAAGAGAAATCATTTCGGCCATCAATGCACTCAAACGGAGTAAAGCCGCTGCGCTTGACGTTTTTCCCGCAGAATTATTTATCGCTGCACCTGCAGTTACTGCAGATGTGCTGCTTCCACTTGTGCGGAAATGTTGGGAATCCTACCGTCGCAAAATAATCCTGGAAAGCATCAAAGAACATCTCGAAGGCTAGATCGATAGTGAGCAGGCTGGCTTCCGCTCTGAATCCTCCTGCCTTCACCACAGAAACACACTACGGATCATTTTGGAACAGTGGCCGGAATTTAGAACTTTGCTGGTCCTGGTTTTCAGGGATTTCGAAAAAGATTTCGATATCGTGAACGTGGAGTATATCTGGAGTGCTCTACTTAGGAGGGGAATTCCGAAGAAACTAATAGCTAATATCAGAATGACATATAATGGCCGAGGTACCGCACCAAGGTAAAATCTCCGAGGATTTTGAGGTCCAAACTGGAGTCCGCCAAAGTTGTATCCTGTTACCGGTATTATTTCTTCTTGTTATCGGTGACACTCTTCATGCTGCCAACACGCTGATAACATCTGTTTGCTCTCTCACCGGGTCATGGACATGGCAGATCCACGATGTTAGCGTTCAAAGCCTTGAGGATGAATTTGAGTTTTCTTGGTCTTCCTCTCTAGGCTATTGGAGTCAGCGGTTCGGTGTTCGATGAGGTGCCGGCATTAAATTTATATGTTTCTTCCAGGGATTTAGTAGAGGTTACAGCCTTATCAGCTGGGTCAGCAATCCAATGGCCTTGGTCATCTTCGAGTGGTGTTTCTGGTAACCCAGTATTCTTCATACTGTTATTAACTTTTCAGATCGGGTAGTTGCAGGCAGCTGTATGGTCAAACGAAGGTATAAATCTCTGAACTTTAGTGATTTTTCCGTTACAAACTTCTTTTTTGAGATGCAGGGTGGCCTCAAAGAGTATTTTTTTTTTTTTGGTTTTGGGGATCGATACTTTTGCCATTCATGTTGTGCTTTACATTTGAAGCGCTACAAATACAGGATAGAATTCCTGGGGGCACTAGGGATCTATTTGGAGCAGCGTGGGGAGCCAGTGTGACTGATTCTGCACAGGTGGTGTCCGCCAAGAAAAGTATGGAATTATCGATGTCTTCGTTTGATTTAAGCTTGATGTTTGGGCAAAAGGTACTGTTAACAAATTTTTGAAACTTGCTCGCTTTGGTTTCCGGATTAGTTAGTTTCTCGGCTTCCATAAAGGCGTCAGGATTGCAGCTAAGGGTGATGATGGTAGCCGAGTGATCTGAGGAATGATATCACTGAAACTGGTGAACAACAGCATTGCGCCGCACTGCGAGCAATAGTTTCAGTGCTTCACCATCCAACAACATTGCGCCGCACTGCGGGTTCAGTACTTCACCATCCAAATAAAGTCCCCGCTCAGCTTCAGGTCGAATTTCAAAATATAAAATTTTCGGGAATTGACACCTTACATAGACCAGGCGCCATACCAGATAATGCCATTCCTAGGGAGTAATTGAAATTTTGAGCACAGTCACGTAAAAGCTTTCTGTTGTATGCAGTCGATTGCGACGATACGGCGAAAGTCATTCCAAATATGTTCAAATTTTTCAAATCACTAAACGAAGGAATCCCAAGCGTCTATACAATGTAGTTTCCGGTACGAAACTAAAAAAATATTGGAGTGGAATATGCGTGAGCTAAGTGGATTACCGCCGAAAGCAACAGCCATGCCACTATAATGAGCATGAATTTTGTGAATGTTATCGAAGAGGAGGTTCAACGACCTATAAACAGCTCGAAGAATTTCAGGAGTCCTTTTTCTGGAGTGAGTATACAATTTCTGGTACAAAAATCGAGTAATTAGTCAGTCGTAGGGATATCAAACTTCCGCACTTCGGAAATTATCTACGTTATCCCTAAAAAGGACGCAGTGCAGAATCCCGCCTACACCAGAACAATTACTAGTTTACCAACCCTCAGCAAATTCATAACGTTTGTTATCAGAGGATCAATGCAAACTTAGAGGCCAACAACATTCTCTCCGAGGAACAGTTCGATCAAAGGGTTAAAAATAGCAATTCATTATTAAATTGGTAGTTGTATGACGGGCAACTAGACACCAACGAAATATTTTGTTGTGATATCGATTCTATTAAATACCCATCCGCATATGTAGAGACATTTTCCAAGAGTACTCATTGAGTCCTCTTTAGTTTTTATGGCACTGAATCCCCTTTCATGGCTACTGAATGATGCTAGAAAGCGTGGTTTTACAATCAAATATGGCCAACGTGCAAGCGCGAGCTGACACACTTTATGTACAACGACCTACCTGACAAACGAAAAGGATTAACGAATGGCGCATTTTCTCATAATATGTACAATGTAAAAGTCCGAGATCCACAGACAAACCTGAGACTCTCCAAACTGATTGACCACGTGTTAATCGAAAGCCATGACCTCCCACCTTAGATGAATGAAAGAGCATAGAAGAGGGCAAAATAGACTTAGATCACTATCTCGTTGGCATGGTGCTCCGGGCTCGAACAACACACCGCCTAGAATCTCATCTGACAATCAGGTGAAAGTCAACACTGCAACCATCCACAGCACTCCGTAACACCTATAAGGGGAAATGCATGCGGCAATAACCGAGTCAACGGAGGTCCTGGAGATAAAGTATCGACAAATGATCTTTACAGCTTCCTGAAGAACTTTATTATTGATAATGCCACAAACATACTTGTTAAAAAAAAATCGGAACGACTGGTGATGATGATTGTGAGCTACCGGCGGAATGCTGCTTAACCGGCAATGCGGCAATATTAAAGAGGCAACTTTACAGACGGAACGAGGAATCCTGGGAGAACCAACGGGTTGAACCCGAGAAGTGCAGACAGCAACCGGAAGCCAGGAGGAAGAAGCCAAATATACCCCTGTGCTCATCGTGTCGAAACAAAGAGAAAAATCTGGAAAATGTGTTTCCCGACGGTTGGACTAGTCAACTGAGACCGATAAAGATGGGAGAATACAACTTTGAGACCGTTGATCATTAATTTTAACTAAGATCGGATATCACAACCGATAATAGCTATGACGACGAAAAACGTGCCCAATTGTTAGCAGCCTAAAGTCTATCTCAGCTTACAAAAACCATAAGGTTAGGTTGTGGATAAAATCCGACTTAGCAGGTGCGAATTATCCGGAAAGTTAATGAAAGCAATATCTATGGTAAAAAAAGACGTGGTAGACAATAAGCAAAAAATATTTAGTGAAAATTTTTTTACAAGTAGTAGCTTTCACATTATTCATGTTCAAATATGTCGTTTTTTCATTGAAAACCCAGTATTTTTTAACGATTTTTCGCAAACAACTCGAAACATACATTTAATGTAGAGATATTATTAAGAAGAAACGAGCCATATTAAATTACAAAAAGAACGAAACTTTACATTTTTTATAGGTGCAATATAGACTCAATAAAAACAAAACCTGGTTGTCTCATATATATTGAAACTAAGCCGAATCCCTTGAGAATTTAATGTATTTAAGCCCTCGCAATAAATTCTGAAAATTTGGCGGATACACAGTGTGTAATTTAAAGAAAAGTCTTTAGTATCAGTTCTACATGAAATGCATAGTTTTCGAGTTATTTGCGAAAAACTGCTGAAAAACACACGTTTTTTTCGATAAAAAATTACATTTTGAACATGAATAACTCGAAAACTACTACCTGCACGAAAAATTTTCACTAAACACTTTTTGTTTAGAATTGACCATTTTATCGATTTCTGTGGTTATTTTGAAAAACAAAAATTTACACCCCCCGGTCCTGACTGAAAGAATTCGGAAGTTGAAAGTTTTAATGACTGGACTATCCATCAATCATGCTTGAATATAAATATAACTAGTGTAGAAAAAGCTTGGAAACGTCATTAAATTGATAAAATGTTGGTTACAAGAAGAAAGAACCCTTAAAAACTGAATAGCCAAAGATAAAAAATCACAATCCTGACACTACCCCAGGTTGGGCGCAATTACAGGCATATGTCATTTTACAATAATGTTATAATGTCATTGTAAGACTATCTTAACTGTTGCCTTGGTTATCTTCAATCTAGTAATGTAATGCGTAGGTGTCAAAAGGTTATCTGACCCGATTTTTTCGTTGGGAAACCACAGATAAAGTAAAGTGTTTCCGAGAACTGGATTTTTTAGTTGAATCGTGTACTACTTGCCCGCTGTATACCGAACAGTTCCTTCGCCATATCCATTAGTAAGCACAATGTTTGCATCATTGGTAGCCATTACATAGAACTTCAAATGGAGCTTATATTCTTTCGTCTGGTAGTTTTTGATCGTTTCTAGGGGGAAAAAGTGCAGACACTTATGCGAATCTATATCAAACTCCTGACATGTTGCTAACTTCGAAAATGGCACTGGATTCCTATCATGGACACTATCACTGAATCGCGCACAGAATAGAATAAAAGTTACAAAAATCACTATTCCCGTTGCGTACATTTTTCGATCGGAGAAGCTGGCTTCACACTGAAAGCAACTTGTAAATTCTCCAAGACGACTCGTTTGATAATATTCTTGGTAGCTTGATAATGTGATTCACTGTCTTTATTGACCGACCGGTTTTCTCAGACGCCAGGAAACCCAGTAGTTCCAAGTATCATGCATTATTTCATTTCGGCGCAAAAGGTCGTTTTACTTTTGTCTATTTCAATTCGTTTTCCTACATATATGAATAGAACAGGTTCATTGATTGTGATGACCACAATCACATCACGAAACATCTTTGCATCTCAGATTTACCTTTGATACTTTACATTCCAATAAACGTTCCTGACAAACAGTTGCTGAGCTTCTTACTTAGCATTAGTAAGTTAAAGGTAAGAAGATATACTAAAGTATGAAAGAGCTGAAAGGCGGAGCAAAGTCAAGAAGGTGTTTCGTACTGTAATTCAGTATCCATTTTACTAATTGTGTTTTTACCTAGATACATCCCGCGACAAAGAGATCGTTCATATTATAATGATTAAAGGGGTTATTTACTGTTGCAATTTTCTTGATTTTTTTCCGACAACTTAGTAACTGTTTATTAAAAAAATGTCAGCAGCATCGATTGATACATGTTGTGGGATATTTATAAAAAATAAAGTTTTGAGAAAACAATTTTAAAATAGCGGATGGGAATGGCTTGCCCACCGTAAGTCATTCCCAGAAAAAGCAGAAAAAGTGCTGCCACACGAAATCTCAATAACAGTTTATCCAAAATCAAAATTTCACAAAATTCCATTAGTATATCGTATTGTTCACGCCACGGTTTTAACAAAATGTTTACTTTTTCGAGTTGTTAAATTTTCAATTTTTTTACTTAAAAAAATATAGCAAAACCAAAAATCCTTAAGTTAACGACTAGCTATTATCATAATAAATAAGTGGTAAAAATTTGGCGTTGATTGGCTTAGTGGTTTTCCCGTAATCGTGTCCACCGCGAAGGACTTTCACAAAAACACAATTCTGAGGTAAGTTTCAAGTTTGGGTTTTTCATATTAAAAATTTATTTATTTACTTACGTCGAGTCGTCGGTTCCAGTCATACAGTATTCTTTTTACAGATTCCAAGCATCGATTTGATGCTGGCTACAAGCCAATATAGTTTCTCTTGTAGGCCCAACTACAAGCAGCGTACACAACACGAAGTTTCGAAAGTCTATACACAACTAAGCGGGAGCTGTGAGGTAACGCGTTTTAAATAACAATAACTTCGGACCTAAAGCTTCAATGGTTATGAGACTTGGTGAGAACTTCTTGAGATAATGAATGCAATAACATTTTTCGATTTTCACTGCCATCACTACTGTACATATATATATAATCCCCCAAAGGAAAGCCCAGTGATTAAAGAGAAACTAAGTATGTGGAATAATGTTTCAAAAGGGCTGAGGTACATTATGATATGGCTGATTTGCGGAAATAATAATAACTTTACATATTCTGGGAAATTTTAATAATCGGGCTTCTCACACACGTCGCAGAACTATAGGACAATAACGGTTTTTAGTGGGTAACACCACTGTAAACGTAAACGGAAGCTAGACGCTTCAGGCATGAACGGTTCCGTGTATTCCTTACATAAGTGCATATAAGTGGCCATTCGTCCCATTTGTACCTAACTCGTAACGCTTATTCATTTATTTTATCAAACCATTCACTTTAGTATGACTCTGACTTTAAAGTCTTAAAATGCACCAAATTTGCACAAAAATAACAACTTTGCTCTATTATGTGATTATGTACGTGTTTCCACCAAAGCTGGAACTATCATGCTCTATAGTATAGCCTATATTGATGCAAAGGTTAATGATTCTAGAGAACTTCCCAGTCAATTTCTAAAAAATATACTTATAATAAAAATAAATACTATTATTAAATTTCTTTAAACCGGGTATTGATATGGAGAATATTTCAGGGCTTAGATACATTGTGCGCGGACTACCAATTTTCTTTCTGACTTTTCGGTTGGTAGTTTCTGATAATGGGTCCTTCAGGTAACTGACCTTTTTCGGACCCTCGCACTCCTCCCAGTTATATGCAATTGGGGCCTTTCATTTGATACCTTACATGGCTATATTCGGTGAAAAAATGTGCACCCCTCTTTTAGGTGTACGGGGACTCCTGATTAAGTGTTACGTGCAGCAGTGTAATTAACGCATGCGTGTGGGTTCCCAGTTTCAACCTTTCTACCAGATTTCGTGTCAACAGGTATAATCGTTTCTGAGAAAAAAGCATGTGGCAGACAGACACCCTCTAAGGAGTTGCTAGATCTCCCGTTAGGCACGACTGCCGGTGGCGGATCGGAGCACACCTATTGATGTGTGGTTGATCATCTCTGGTATGTGGACCAAAATGGCTCTGGGAAAGATACACAGAAATAAAACCAACATGGAAGATGAGAGAAGGAGTAAAGTTATAGTCTAAGGATCGAGAATCTAGGCAAAGGCGGCTTTTGGTATTGAGCAAGCGGACGCCCCGCCGTCGATAATCATCATCATCATCATTATCATCAACGGCGCAACAACCGGTATCCGGTCTAGGCCTGCCTTAATAAGGAACTCCAGACATCCCGGTTTAGCGCCGAGGTCCACCAATTCGATATCCCTAAAAGCTGTCTGGCGTCCAGACCCACGCCATCGCTCCATCTTAGGCAGGGTTTGCCTCGTCTTCTTTTTCTACCATAGGTATTGCCCTTATAGACTTTCCGGGTGGGATCATCCTCATTCATACGGATTAAGTGACCCGCCCACCGTAACCTATTGAGCCGGATTTTATCCACAACCGGACGGTCATGGTATCGCTCATAGATTTCGTCATTGTGTAGGCTACGGAATCGTCCATCCTCATGTAGGGGGCCAAAAATTCTTCGGAGGATTCTTCTCTCGAACGCGACCAAGAGTTCGCAATTTTTCTTGCTAAGAACCCAAGTTTCCGAGGAATACATGAGGACTGGCAAGATCATAGTCTTGTACAGTAAGAGCTTTGACCCTATGGTGAGACGTTTCGAGCGGAATAGTCTTTGTAAGCTGAAATAGGCTCTGTTGGCTGACAACAACCGTGCGCGGATTTCATCATCGTAGTTTTTATCGGTTGTGATTTTCGACCCTAGATAGGAGAAATTGTCAACGGTCTCAAAGTTGTATTCTCCTATCCTTATTCTTGTTCGTGTTTGTGTTTGACCAGTGCGGTTTGATGTTGTTGGTTGATTCGTCTTCGGTGCTGACGTTGCCACCATATATTTTGTCTTGCCTTCATTGATGTGCAGCCCAAGATCGCGCGCCGCCTGCTCGATCTGGATGAAGGCAGTTTGTACGTCTCGGGTGGTTCTTCACATGATGTCGATATCGTCAGCATAGGCCAGTAGTTGGGTGGACTTGAAGAGGATCGTACCTCTTGCATTTACATCAGCATCACGGATCACTTTCTCGAGGGCCAGGTTAAAGAGGACACATGATAGCGCATCCCCTTGTCGTAGACCGTTGTTGATGTCGAATGGTCTTGAGAGTGATCCTGCTGCTTTTATCTGGCCTCGCACATTGGTCAGGGTCAGCCTAGTCAGTCTTATTAATTTCGTCGGGATACCGAATTCTCTCATGGCCGTGTACAGTTTTACCCTGGCTATGCTATCATAGGCGGCTTTAAAATCGATGAACAGATGGTGCAACTGTTGTGCATATTCCAACAGTTTTTCCATCGCTTGCCGCACAGAGAAAATCTGATCTGTTGCTGATTTGCCTGGAGTGAAACCTCTTTGGTATGGGCCAATGATGTTCTGGGCGAATGGGGCTATCCGGTCTAGCAAGATAGTGGAGAATATCTTATAGATGGTACTCAGCAACGTGATACCTCTATAATTGCTGCACTGTGTGATATCTCCTTTTTTATGTATGAGACAGATAATGCCTCGTTGCCAATCGTCAGGCAATGATTCGCTGTCCCATATCTTGAGCACAAGTTGGTGAACCACTTGGTGTAACTGGTCGCCTCCATATTTAACCAATTCGGCTGTAATTCCATCGGCTCCTGGCGACTTATGATTTTTTAGCCGATGAATTGCACGGACTGTTTCTCCTAAACTTGGTGGTGGCAGTATTTGTCCGTCGTCTTCAGTTGGCGGGACCTCCAATTCGCCGATGTTCTGGTTGTTCAGTAGTTCATCAAAGTACTCAACCCATCGCTCTAATATGCCCATTCTGTCGGAAATCAGATTTCCCTTTTTGTCTCGGCAGGATGAGCATCGAGGTGTGTAAGGCTTCATCCTGCTGACTTGTTGGTAAAACTGCGCCTGGTGCGGTTGCTCCCTGTACTTTTCTAGTTCATAGACTTGTTGGTTCTGCCAGGCTTCCTTTTTCCGTCTGTGAAGTCGCTTCTCCACTCGACGGAGTTCGTGATAAGTCTCTGCGCGTGCCCGCGTTCTTTGAGAATGCAACATTACTCGGTATGCGGCATTCTTCCGTTCCGTTGCTAGCTTACATTCATCGTCAAACCAGCCGTTCCGACTCCTTTTGCGGCTGGGGCCAAGTATATTTGTGGCCGTATCCATGATAACGTTCTTCAGGTGGTTGTGAAGATCATTAGTTGATGCTTCATCTCCAGGTCCTCTATTGACTGCGGTTATTGCGGCATCCATTTCCCTCTTATAGGTGTCGCGGAGGGTTGTGTTGTGGATGGCTTCAGTGTTCACTCTCACCTGATTGTCAGAGGGGATTCTAGGTGGTATTGTTATTCGAGCTCGGAGCACCATGCCAACGAGATAGTGATCCGAGTCTATATTGGCCCCCCTATATGTTCTGACATTCATCAAGGCTGAGAGGTGGCGGCGTTCGATCAACACGTGGTCAATTTGGTTGAAAGTGGTCCCGTCTGGAAAGGCCCACGTATGTTTGTGGACCGCTTTCCACGCAAACCAGGTACTTCCAACAACCATTTTGTGTGACCCTGCTAATTGAATAGTCCGCAGTCCGTTATCATTTGTTTTTCCGTGTAAGCTATGGGAGCCAACGTATCGCCTGAATACGGGCTCCTTCCCTACTTGGCTGTTAAAATCCCCAAGTATGATTTTAATATCATATCTGGGACAGGCTTCGAGGGTTCGTCCTACTGCCTCGTAGAAGGTATCCTTCTCCGACTCTGCAGTCTCCTCTGTAGGGGCGTGAACGTTTATGAGGCTTATATTTCTAAACTTGCCTCGCAAGCGCAGAGTGCATAGCCGTTCGCTTATGTTTTCAAAGCCGATAACAGCAGGTTTCATTTTTTGGCTGACTAAGAAACCTACTCCAAGCACATGGTTTACTGGATGACCGCTATAATATATGGTGTAGTGGCTCTTCTCCAGGAAACCGGTCCCTGTCCATCGTATCTCTTGCAACGCTGTTATATCAGCCCTATATTGGGACAGGGTATCGGCTAGCTGCTCGTCAGCTTCATCTCTGTACAGGGAGCGTACGTTCCATGAGAAAATGCGCAAATCGTTATTCCGTGTTCGTTGCCGGGTCCGTCGTTTTAAAATCCGTCCTGTCCGAGGCTCCTGTTGTGGTTTCGTAACAAGTTGTTTTCCGTGTAGGGTTGTCAGCCCTACCCAACCTACCGCCGTGGATAATGAATATTGAAAGTGTTGTTCAAGTGAAGCAAGACCTTGCCAAGAACACCAATGGCTTGGAGTAAAACTGGTTGAGCTGTCCGAGATCATTAAGGATAAGCACAACATGAACCACGTTATCAAAAACATGGTGAGAGCCATTAGGTTTCTCTATTATAGGTAGTAGGAAGGAGGAAGAGAACCCAAGCAAAAACTGAAACCACTCTTCCCAACAATGTCACAGGCGACTCACGCGACACCTAATTGTAGTGCCATCGACTTGCCACCAAATAAAAGTGTGCGGGAAAAATATTCTTTAGGAAAACAGCAGACGCTTTAGGCGAAAAAAAGCACAATAGGAAGAAAGGAAGAAGCCTGACCCCCAAGTGCAATTGTTAGCAACCGAAGTGCTGAGGGAACCGGAAATGGTGGATGGATCAAGCTTATTCACAAAAAGGCGAAGAAGAAATCGAAGGTGTGAATTCGCCCAGAGATAATTGTAGTAGTAGTAGTAGTAGCTAATCCAATTTAAAAGATTTAGGAGGAGAATTCTCTCCATGTCAGCAAAATGCGAAAGACCCAGAAAGCCGATCCCATGTTTGAGTTGAAAAAATCCTGCTTGAGCAAAACTGGCGGCTTTTGTAACCAAGTTAACAACTCACTTGGGAAGAATGTGACCGTGCTGATATAAAAATATGACATCTACATACAGTGCAAGGATCTCCACGAAATGATATTCATAGGAGAAATTTACACTGCGTTGAAAGAGCAATTTACGTTGGAAGAACTGGGTGAAGAACCTATTACAAGTCTGAAGGAATCAGTGGAGGCAGCGCAAAAGCTAGTAGGGGTGGTGAAATCTCGAATTGGATGAATTGTCTGCTCTCTCAAAGGCCTAGTTTAAGCGCCTCATGGTTGAAAACTTCGCAAAGAGATGCACCAACCGCATTAATCGGTCGTTCTACCAATGCAAAAGATGTAAGAAGAAAGACCATATTGCCAAGGAAAGTAAAAACTTCAATCATTGCAGGTTCGCTCATGATTTACATGAGCTATCCACCCACGAATCTGATATGACGAGTCACCATCATCTACGGCGCAACCCCATAACGATCGCGGATATGCTCATTTCGGTCCGTGAACTCATGTGAGTTCTAGGGGGTTTTAGGTAAGTACCTGTTTCGTGGACTTAATCCCACGGTCTTCTTAAGACACGGATTGATTTTGTGACCACAATCAGAGCCCCGCTAACGACGAAATCTATGAGCGATACCATGACCGTCAGGTTGTGGATAAAATCCGGCTCAATAGGATACGGTGGGTGGGTCACTTAATCCGTATGGATGAGGATGATCCCACCCGGAAAGTCTATAAGGGCAATATCTATGGTAGAAAAAGAAAACGGGGCAGACCCTGCCTAAGATGAAGCAACGCAAGTGTAGCGGTTTACCGACCATATATTCTCACTAAATTTCGTGATGATAGCCCCAGTCGTTTCGAAATAAATCTCACGTGACAGACGGACGAGCAAGCGGACAGACAGACAGGGAACTGATTTTAGTGAGGTTTTGTTTCAACAATATCTAAAAATCAACAAACCCTTCCGTACCTGCAGCGCAGAACTTCCGGTCTCCGACTTGTTCCTTATTTAAAGCGAGGGAGACTATACACAGGAGGTAAAACTCGAAAGAAAAAGCTGAACCAAAGAGGAACCATCTGGTTTGACGCCGAGTCAAAGCGTAAAGTATTGTTTGTTGTGTTTCCACAGCACTTCTGTGGGAGCGAATCCATGTATGTACAACTAGTAACAAACAACCAAAAGGAAATTGATAAAGTACCATTGCGATATTATTCGGATCCCCGCCTTCTACGATTGATTTGGCACCAAGCCGGAAAATTTCTACAACAACTGTACCACGTGCACTAACCCCATCACACAAATGAGAACCAATATCAATTAGAATGAACAGAACAGTTCCAAGATCTTAGCCTTTTTCGAATGGTAACGTTCAATTTCCTAAAGTGTTATATTGTTACAAATTGCTTTATGCTGTGAGCAACCGTTTTTTCTTCATTTATTCCAAATGTGTAGTTTCTACCTCGAGCCTCCTGCCTAAGGCTTGATTTCAATTTCAGATTTTTCCAAGTCAGTTTCAGAATTTTCCAAGTCAGTTTCAGAATTTTCCATTTCAAATTCAGACTTGTCCATTTCCAATTCAGATCTTTTTTCAATAGTTTACTATAAAGTTCTATAGCAACTTTTTACTATTGGATAAGGATAGAGCTGCGATTCTTTGAAAAAATCTGGCCTGCCCATCAATTTTCTACCATTATTTGCTTTAATGAAGCGGTCTGTGAATATAATGGCCCAAAGGGATCCTCTAGGCCGGGTAAGTGTCAGAAAGTAAAAGCAACGCCACAATTTAAACTCCTTAATACTTGGAAAGTCCTGTCGGTTGTCGGTAGACGTTAAAGATTTTCTAGTTAACGGCAGAATTAATTTCAGTCATAATCACACGATTTTATATCTAGAGCTCATTAAAAAAACAGCAAATTGCATTAAAACAAATAAGAAGCTCATTAAAACAAATAATGATAGAAAGATGATGAACTGCTCAGATTTTTCTCCAAGAACCAGTGGTAGAAAGTTGATATAGAAAATCTGAAAAAGAACTGGGAAAATCTGAATCTGAATTCTGAAACAGAAAATTTGGAAATTGTTAGTTTGGAAATTTCTGAAATTAGTTTCGAAAATTCTGAATTTATTTGTAAAATTCTGAATTAGACTTAAAAAACCTTTGATTCGATTGTATAATACTTAGTTCATTATTGAGGAGACTTAGTGAACAATGTCGTCATGAACTAGTCACGGTATCCAATGTACTCAGCGTAGTTTGGCGGAGTCTTCGTGTTCGAAATTGTTGGACTACCAAGGGTACTGTGTGGAAACATTCCACCTGAAGAGCTTAGGTATTCCTTCAGCATTTTTGAATATTTGCGAGAAATTCCCAGGTAATATTAGTATATCATGATCGTGATTCATAATTAAATATAGTGCCGATTGCATACCTTCCACTTACCTTTTTTCTTTTCAGTCCGGCCATGACGAATCAATTACCAGAGCACCTGTTCCGGCTTTTTTAACATACGCTGAGGAAAATGATGTCCATGGAACTGGTGCTATACCCGAAGTGCGGTGCTCCTTTCGTCTGGTTTCGGTCACCTCATTGTGAAAGCAGCATTGGTTTCAACACGGTCGCTCGACTTTGACCAATTTGTTGAAATGCACCAACTCTGTCGGTTTCTGAATACAATAAACGACATCCATACAATCTACCATATATTGACTTCTTCAAAGCTTTTGATTCCATTAACTATTCGATCATTATCACCGAATTCTGATCGTATCCACCGTTAGTGGACGGGTGGTGAGTTCTAAAAGAATTCTTACTGAGTAATCATTGAGTCGCGCTGCAGGGCGCTTCGAGGGTGGCTGCGTTACAGCTGACACTGTCATAAATTCAGTGGTAAACCTGATAATGACAGCGTGTGAGGCGTCCATGCCAAGGAGATGCCCCGGCCGCGACAAGCTTTCTATATACTTGTGGTTGGCAAAACTTATTCAACGAGGTAAACGAGGGGGGCTTGGCTATAAACTTGTCACCCGGAAAATTGGGGCTCTGCGAAAACCTTGCATAAGTACCGAATAGATGGAGCGCATTGTATGTTGCTTCCTTGCTAAGGAACGCAAAGCTATTTACAGCTGCAAGGGTGAAGACCTACGAGAGTTGATTACCCGTGATGAACGTCAACGGTCACTTACCGAGCCAAGAGCCAGATGGACTGTACGGCTCATCGACAATTTAGATCCGTGGCTCAACCGATCATATGGTGAGATTGATTACTTCCTCACTCAACTATTAAGTGGGCATGGGGGTTTTCATTCTTACCTGCACAAGATTGGAAAGGCACGATCTCCTGATTGTGTGTTCTGCGTGTGTGGGCGACGCCGAACTTTTTTCTCTTGTGAAAATTTGGACGGGTTTCGTCCGCAGCTTTATGCAGACACAGGGGGGCTCTGTCCAGATTACATTGTCATGTTGCGCATTGTGTTCGGGCTCTTCTCCTTGCGAAGGACATTGAATATCTCATCCCCATTCTTTCCCTTATCGGAAGTACCCCAAAGGTCCATCCTCGGTCAATTTCTATTTTTAATTTTCATGGATGATATTCTTCCTTGTTTGCCTGTCCTAGCCTTTTATATGCAGACGATTTAAAATTGTTTTCTATTATCGGTTCACTAAGAACTTCTCCTCCGACCGTTTTAATTATCTTAATGGTCAATCTCTTAGCCGTGATTGCTTTTTACTCGGATATAACCTTTGACAACAAACCCCGATTTAATTATCGTTATGTCATGCTGCATTTCCAAAATACCTGGCTTCATTCATGGGTTTCCATTTCTCTGTCATATGCTTCGGTAGTGTGGTCCCGTTACCATAATTGCGCAATTGAATCTGCAATAGACATTTACTCGATTCCTCACCTTTAAAATTCGACATATCTTGAACGTGTGGCCTTTTTTAACCTGGTACCTCTGCAATCTTTAACTGACGCATGTGTACTTTTCAAAATTTTCCAATAGCTTGATGGACAGCTCTGTATACTTCGAAATTTATTACATTACATTAATGTGTCACATTACACATTATTCGCAACCTTAATGTTTTTGAGGTTCCCTTTGCGGAGCTCTTGTGCTACTTCAACTCCCCCTTGCCCAGAATGTTACTGGATTGTAACCGTTTGCAGCTTGGTCCTCATCCCTTATAGCTTTCCCTAGCCGCTCACAAAATTAGAGTTGTTGACACTTTGTAATTTTCCGTATTTTTTCTGTTTTTTGTATGCACTTATATGCAATAAGTAATTGGAATATTCTCCGTTTATTGTTGATCGAATAAATAAATAAACGCAACTGCGACCTTGAATGGTCTGCGAAAGTTCAAGGCTTGCCTAGGCATTTTCCCATCCTGTGTATAGTCTTCTTGTTTAGAACTAAACGTGACACCTGCCATTGTAAGAGGAATAATTTTTATTATTATATGTTGTCTAATCCTATTAAGTTAAATAGGATTTGTGATGATCTAATTGACTTTAGTCTTTCCTGTCCACTCCTCAATAAAAAAAGTTTAAATAAAACATCGAACACTTTTGTATAAACACTACATTAAAAAGTTTTGTTTAAATTCTAAAGTGTAATCCTTGGTATCCTTGGCTTGGTGCTAAATAGCACCAGCTCGCTCACAATGGAGGGAAATATCCCTGACACATCGGTTTTGTCCAATATTCGCAGAATTTCATCCGTTTCTATCAACCAGAGCACCGAAGATATCGCAACCCCCGGGGTGTTACTCTGCTCACAACTATGTTTAAGCGATTTCATCCAGATTAGATACCTCCGGTTCTTAACATGAATAATTTCCAATGCCAAAGACAAGAGTTTCCTTGATAACTTTGGTATTTACGTTGTTAAATGCTCCTTATAGTTTATATTTCCAAGAAGGCAGCTAAGGTATCTTGCTTGTATTGTAACGACCAATTAGCCGTGTTAATACCTTCATGAAAAGCAGTTTTTGTGAATTTTTGTGTGTCTACTTGAATGCCGAGTGTTGGAAAAGGACCACATCTTCATGATCAAGATTAGATTGTTCAAGGGGGGGGGTTACTCTAGAGTTTTAATATCAAAACCTCTCCTCCTTTGCTACAATCGTTCATAGAAAGCCTCTTATTCTTCTGAATTCGATGTCTCCTTTGGTAACATTTGATTTGATTTTTAAATAGTGGCCTATATTTAAACAGTAAACAGCCCCCTTCAGCTACGAGTATATCGAACTTAATTTTATTTCAACGCGCCTGCACTACAAGAAGGATCAAAATTACTTACTTAATTCTGACTTCTTATGTAGTAAATAAATACTCAATGCTAACTCTCTGCCCCACCAGACAAGGAGTGTCGAAAAGATTCCATGGCAATGCTCACTATTTGGCAGGGCTTAAGAAAAATGGCAACCCCTGCTGGGATAATCGTCCAATATTGGGTTTGGAACGTACTTTCTTCCAGAGAAGATAGTAGAAGCTACTCAATGCATGGGCCGCATTACTGATCGTGAGCTCAAGGGAGGGACTGAATTCTAGGAATTCGTTCGGCTTAACTTTCAAGTATTTAATAGATTTTGATCTGCTCACTATGGTGCTCCCGATTTCGAACTTCAAACTGTCAATTTTCTTGTGGAGTACCTACATTTTCTCTGAAAAGTGCACACTTGCGTTTTTACCTCCTTAATTTTAACACCCCAGCTATTTTTCCAATACCCCAAATGCTTTATTGGGCTTTGAGCGATCAATACCCAATGCGGAGAGCAGAACAGAGATTAAAACAAATGTGCCTCCTAAGAAAGCTCCTGGCTATGAACTTATTACATGGAAAGTACTGAGAGAATTGCCGGAAAATGGCTTAATCAAGTTGATACAAATAATCAATGCAGCGTTCAGGTTAAAATGCGCTCCTCGACAATGGAAAGTGGTCGAAGTTAGAACACAAACCTGAGAAGCGGCCAAATAGAGTGGAATCGCATCGGTCAATATTGCTGGAGCCTACCACCGGCAAGTTATTGGAAAGAACAAAATTGATTTGGAAGATATTATAGTATCCTTTAGGGGACCAACTATGGGGAATTTGGGGGACCAACTATGTCCTTCCTCAGTCTTTTATCTTTTAAAATTATGATTATTTTTGGTTTTTAAGGTTTTGTGTAAACACAAAACCATACATGGAAAAGGGGGTGTAAATTTTTTTCATCAAATATAGTCATGTGGAGTATCAAATTAAAGGTCTCTGTTAGTACTTTTCGAAGCCGGTCTTAGTTTTAACATTTGTTGGAAAGGAGGGGAGTGCGGGGTGTTACAAGTGATCATTCCTTTGAGGGGGCCATTCAACCGAAAAATCTGAACAAAAATCAGGAGACTGCCACTATATGGTGCCTGGGCTCCGAAATACCTTCCATACTAATATATGTACAAATAAAGTTAGTAATAGTATATTACTAGTTCATGCTAGCACCACGAAATTTCGCAACAATATGGATACACAGAGCATGATCTTACCAAGTTTGGTGGAAATCGCACTATTACTAACAAAGTTATAACACGTCAAAGTTGTCGCTTCTTTGCAAATTCAAGACTATGAATGTCAATATCATCCGAAAGTGGATATTGTCACATAATATACGCATATATTACATGCTACGTAGTAAGAAATACACAAAACCTTTCGTACCTGAAGCGTCCAGCTTGCGGTTTCCCGACTTGTTTAAAGCTATTTCTGCAATTGTCGTATCCTAATTATGTTTCATTCTAGTTTTTCCCTAAAAGTTCATCCAAGCTAGAAAAGTTATTGTTCATGTCCCTGTTTAGGGTTTTTTTTGGGGGGAATTTTCGAAATGTGGATGCTTTCGTATGGGTCTCGTTTCCTGGCGTCGTTTATTTCCTTCAATATATGTTAGCAACGGCGGACTTTATGTGTGGGGTGGTCGAAATTAGAATAGTCCGTAAATCAGGGAAGGAGCCAAATAGAGACGAATCGTACCGACCAATGTTGCTAATCCCTAGGCTTCTACTTAAGAAATTTATAGAAACCATTGTGAATCAAAAGCATTCCAGAATTCAACAGGTGTGCAGAATTATAACAGAAAATGCAATTAAAAAAACATCTGTTCTCAGCCGTTTTTCTCGACATCGCCTAGGCATTCAATAAGCTGTGGCAGCAAGGTATGTTGTATCAATTGTATATGAACCTCCCAGAAGAATTCTTTGTGATCTTAATATCTCAAGCATCGAGCGCCTATTCCGAGTAAAATATGCAGGATGCTTTGAATTGAAAAACAAAACGCAGCTGGTGTACCGCAGGAGAGTGTTTAAGACCATCTCTTATAGTATAGCGTGTTGTGCTCCGATCGTCTATATTAATTGAATTTATAATCGGAAAGAAAAAAAAATGCAATTTCCTTATAGTTAATGAGTTTTTTATTATTAAACGAATAGGCATTTTGGCAGCCACTTTCTGCTTTCTTCACCGGAAAACCCCCATATCAATCTTGTTCTACAATATGTCGGGCGACTGCAGAATTGATGAGTTTTTCAGCCCCGTTTTACTAGCTCAGCTTTCTTTAAGTGCTCCTTAAGCCGAGTGCTAAATAGGAGTTTGGTTTGCCTATATAGGGGGAATCATTACAAGACAAGATGCTACAGATGCTACTTTTTGCCGCCTGCTACTTAAGGTCTTTTTCAGTGGTTAACAACCCTTGGAGCGTGTGGTTTCTGCTTGATCGTACCACCTCGACAGCTCCTTTGACTAGAATTCGTCGCAAGGCAGGAAACATTCCCGTCGAGTAAGTAATTCACATCTATGGATCCACAGAGTAATAAGGAACATGCAGGAAACGAAGGAACGGAATCGTTTAATAACTCTATTTGAACAAGAGGGGCCAACTTTTGCGCCAATCTTTCGGAATAGTTTCATCAGACCAAACAGTGTTTATGAGCTGATGGAATTTGGTCGCCATCCCCACACTTCTTGTAGTAGATGCGCAGGTATTTTATGCACACTTGGCGCTTTGTTATTTCTCTGCGGTTTTAGCTTATCCTTGACTTCTTCGTGTATAGATATAGGGGACAGGTATCCATGCGGCTTCTGCTCCTGTGATGCTCTGAGATTGGGCTGTGGCATTAAGTGCTATTTTCTATTCCCCGCTGCGTCCCTGCAAAATATGGTTCTGGACTTAAACTCTACTATTATTCTTTTTATTGATTCCAATTTGTAAACCTCGTCATCCATATGCTTTTGTTTCTTCTTTCTGCAGATCTTATCAGCCGTACGCTTTAATTCTACGTATTTGTCTCATTTGGCTCTTGTAGATCTCTCTTGATATGGTTTTTTACATTTATTTTCTGCTGGCGCTTTTCGTCACACCATTCATTCCCTCTTCGTCAAAGTTCGCATCCTATGTCTTCTCTGCTGCCGTTTTGATTGTGTCATTTAGCTGACCCCACTTCGTATAAATGCTATCGACCATCTGGTGACGGTTCAGGCATATTTCGATGGCATTTCCTTCTTCTAGGACTTTTCAAGTTATAGTTGGGATGAGCGTGTACTTCCGTTATTTGCTATCCGGGGGCGATATTTTGCTCTGGCGAGATGGTGGTCACGGTCATAATTAGCATCCCGGATGATAAATGCTGCTCGCTTCTCAATGAGGACGTGATCACTCTGGTTTAACGGCGTCCCATCTGGTGATGTCCGTGTTTTTTTCTGTGGATCCTCTGGTAAGAGAACTTTCGCTCTCGGTAGTTATATCGTGAAGGCTATGACCACGAGCAATTTCAGGGTGGATCGGCTCTTTTCGTTGAAATGACCGAGTATTTTCTTCATGTCATTCGAAAGCAGTGAATCAAATACTAACTAACTAACTACTAACTAATTGTTTTCTTGGATTAGCCAAACGTTTAGTTTTCATTTGAAGCACACCAAATCATCAGTCGGCACATTTCTGTTTTACGATGCGGAGAACTCAGTTCACTCTCTCTCGTCTGCTGCTTTGCATTATTCAGGATTTGACAACATAGAACTGACATCAGGATTTGGTACTTGGACTGTAGATATTGAATTAGTCTGCATTACCCAGGCATTTATTGCGGATTGCGTAAAATGGTTAACGCTAAGCAATTTTTAGATTTTATTTGCATTAAATTGATAATCATTGAACGTTAAACACTTAAAATAACGTTTTTTGAAAAAGGGTAGCCCTCCCAATATACTGTTACTTGGTTAGTTTTTAAAAGCTGAAAACTTATGAGTTTCTTATATTAAAGGAGATGTACTGACAGAAAAAAAAGCTCGGAAGCAGTTGAAATTCTTTGCTTTTCCCTATCCATTCCTTTGAACTAATCTGCAACTTTAATCGACATAGTCAAGTGACCTGCTTATGTAAGAGACCAGTGGCTCAAATGGGATACTCTAGACCTTAGTTCTTCCAAAGTAATACTATTCATTTGGTAGAGAGTACAAATAAACTTTTATTGAACCTTGAAACGAATAATGTGCAAATGCAAAATGTAATTGACAGTGAAATGATGATTGTATATTGGTTAAGGTTTCCATTGATTATTAGCAATGCGTTTGGTACATTTCATTATGTCAACTTAAAATCATCCACCGTTGTCCTTTGAAAGGGGGGTTGTAAGCCCGTCTAATCGAAATAGAAATCCGGTGCAGAACTATTTCTCTCATAGACAATAAAAACGTAAAAGTTAAAGAAAGAATATGAAATATGCAGACTTATTGCATTGTTTTTCGCTGTGCAATACAAGCTTCTATTCCGAAGTGAAATATCGTCTTCCGCTCTCATTCTCGAGATGAAGGCATGCGGCCTCCTAAAATAATGTACAAATTGACTTTGCCCCATTACAATAACTCATTCAAGTGGTAATGCAGTAGACTGTTGATTGTTTTTGATTTTTTCTTCTTCATGGTCTTCTAATTTGATCGCTTCTCTATTTTTCTCATCATGTTCTGCTTGTTCCGATTCTTTCTCCAACTTTAGCCGCTCCAACAGTTCCTTTTCTAAGTCTGCTGCTTGCTTCCGTAGTTTTAATACCTGAAATGAGAAGTAAAAATTTATTGGAGGTAAGGAATATATTTTTTTGAGATTCGGAATGCTGGATAGGGAGAACACTTCCTCAAGTAAGTCTATCGTCAGACAGGATCTTACTTTTATAGGTGTATGCAAACTACATTTCCCTTTTTATGACGCAACTGATAGTCATAATGATGGCTAAGAATAAAACGCTTTTGGAACAAACTACACATGTACATTGTATGACCCTCAGAGGAATGATCACTTTTAATCCTGTACTGTACCGTTACGGTCTTGAATTAAGTCCTTTAACACGCTTCAAAGCCGAAATCCAATTGGATTGTTGCGTCAACGACTATTATTATTACTAGTATCAGGCGTTTTCATTAGAAATTGTGTGGAGTAAACGCCCTCTGAGGCAAGGTTGCAGCCTTTGCTCGTGCTGCTCATACAATGGCGCAGAAAAGACAGTTGACCCAAATCAAATTGATGTGGAAGATATTTTAATAGGACAGAAAACTATCATATAACGGTATAATTAACCGTCATCATTGAAAAGCTAACGATTTCCAACTCTCTTCACCTAAGGCTGTAGCCCTGTCCTTTATACTGACGAAATACTGTGGGATTAAATTTCTGTCGGAGAAATACACTAACCGCGCTTAATTTACGAAGGTTTGTCATGAAAGTATGGCAAAGACAACATTAGTCAATTTAGAGATCGTCCTGTGTGTTTGACTAAAACTGCGTTTGGCAGCAAACCTTAATCGGGAGATGCAACTTGCCAAACATTTATCCAACTAAGCAGGACGATTTGAAAGATCTAAATATCAGAAACTCTGTCAAAAAGAAATACGTGCTGAAATCAGAATTATCACCAGACCAGGGTAATCCTCTTAATCTTTCGCCTTTGTCCCGTTCATTAGCGGAGTTAGTGGGTCAGAATCGAATCTACCTTTTTTTCCGATCATAAGCTTGGTACGGGTAAAGTCCAGAGGGTCTCAAATCATCACCTAGCGTATCATGCCATCGCTGTTTCGTTGGATCTTTCGTCATTACCCTTCTCTGGTTACGATTGACAATAAATGTTGCTCTACGCCAATGAAGGCTTGTAAAAAAATATCCAATCTTTCTTTAATTTCACAAGTAAGGTTCAATTAACTCAGGATCTTTCCGGAGTCAATTCGTGAGCTGAAGCGCGTGTTTCCACTTAGAGCTGGACCAAGAGTATGATATATATAATCTTTATCTACATCTAAGATCTTTGAAGTAATTTAATTAGTTTTCGCGTACATTTAGAGGAAATTAGGATTGCAGTAGAGTGGTCCAAGCATCTGCGTACGTTTTGTCATTAAGAGCTGCTTGCGAAAATTTATCTTTCTCTGAACATCCCTCAAGGGCATAACCTGCTTGTCAACAACTCCTTATTCTCATTATCATACTTATTCTTATGATCTTTCACCCTTTCCCGATTTTGCAGAAAGCTTCTGGTTCACAAAGCGGTGTTTTGTGCTCCTTTTTTGGTCAGGTAGTCCGTTGCCCCATTAATTTCTAACCCCACATGGGCCTGAACTCAGATTTTTTTTAGCAATACAAGCGTATCCACTGTACTAAGGCATTTGAATGCCTCTCTCCCAATCTGCCCTGTTGTCATTGTCATATTCTTAAGTATCAGTAATTTGAAATACTGTCTAGAAAGCATGCCAACCACCTTTGGCACCACTGCGCTGATAACCTCGGACATTCTAAAGAGTACCCTTCTTCCCTGCACCCGTAAGTCGAGATGAAGAAGAATCAATCTTAGAAGGACTTCCAGTGATGCCGTTGGGCATGTTCTTATTCCCCAGTTATATACACACATGGCAGTCTTCGAAATTGGAATTCTTGTGATTGCTGTGCCGGTTACCGTCCCAAAAGTAACCATTAGCCTCACTATGGCAGTATATGTATATCCAGCGTGGTGTTCTCGGTCTTCCCTGCTATGGACCTGTAAATCATTAAAACCCTCGTAGTTTCTAGAATAGATTTTCACACAAATTTGGGCAAAGACCTATGTGATGTTGACACCATAGTAGACAAATTAAGGGGTTCATCCCGTGTCGGATCCGAGGAATCGATTTTTTTTGCATCAATTGTATCTAGATATAGTGTAGAATATATATGAAAAGTGATTTTTTGATATTTGGAGTCATTCGGAAATTATAGTGTTAAATACGTAATAAGTCACATGCCAGATTTATGTCGATCGCCGTAATAAAGCGCGTATTTATCGGTCCAAATGACGTTCGAATGACTTCGCTAAAAGGATAAGAATTGAAGCCAAGGCTGTACATGTGTTTCTTGAAGAAACCTAAGGTTTAGTTTTGCGGACTATAGTCTGCACGTTAAAATGTCGTTTATTTTATCCTTTAAAATAATCGCAGCGCCCTCTAGCGTGGCAAAAGGAAAACACCTTTTTTGGAGATTGGTGTATAAATTGCCCTGTATTTCAATAATGAACTATGTTATCGGGCTGGAAAAATTATTACGCATGCTCAAGATATTAATAAATATACGGTGAAAAATTCGTATTTGTATCTTTATCCAGTTCTTTCCAAAAAAAATCTAAAAAAAGCAAAAAAAAAACGGCCTTCACACGGGATGACCCTCTTTACCCTAAGAAGCCAACAGGAAGAGAGAAACCACACCCAGAGCTCACTTCCAACATTAAGAAGCAATATCCGAAATGCGATACGACTTGGGTGCATTCGTGAACATCGGAGGTGCCTTCACAGCAACTTGTAACGCGGGAATCGATCCGCCAACAATTAGTTCGATTCTTTACATACTGGAGTGGAGAAGGATCGACATTGTGGTTGGATGGAAGTCCATTGTCTTCGGGACTGCCCACAGGGAGAATATCTTTCTCAGTTATCGTATGGACACCTTGCTGAGGCTCCTGGATAACGCATTTGCGGACGATTTAGCCATAATAATTATCGGCAAGTTTGCAGATAGAGTAATCGCATGAACACAAGTCTGGAAATAATACACAGTTAGTGCCCCTGTCATTGACTCATGATGAATGACAGAAAGGCTGGGCTAATTATGTTCACTAGGAAAATTGGCTACACGCTACTCACTTTACCGGAGGTGAAAATTCAATTGGTAGCGAAGTATTTGAGAGTGTATCTCAACTTCAAGCTTACGTAGAAGCATCATATGCAGGAGCAGTATTAGGAATTCTGTAAGTTGTTCTAGTGTTGTAAAATTGCGATAGAGTTATGAACGTTCACTACAATGAGTTCCCTAACTGTATGCATCCATAGTGTGCATGCATTGCCTACTGCCTCAGGCTGAACTTTGCGAATAGGTTAGCTTGTGGAAAGGCGACCAATCGTACGGTCATGCTCCTATCCGGAAATCCGTAAGCAAACTTAAGCTGCGATAAAAACGGCGGGACCACATCGTTCGACTCAGTTCCAAGTGCTAATGCTGTATGTTATTGGCAACACAATATCAAGTCAGTTGATATGCGGGTCCCACCAGTCGCTGCTATAATTTGGCAGACTGAACGAAATATTTCTGTGTGCGTGTGTGCGCCAGGGCCCTCGAACATACCTGGTAATGAAGGGACAGATTGGCTCGTTAGGAGATTGGCTTCACAATAGTCGAGCTAGAGCCAGTATTTGGCATGACACCATCCTCTGCCAAATCTACTCTGAAAGGTTAGTAGTTTTTTACCCTTCTCTCGCACACAACCTTGTCGAAGGGGTAGTAGTTTGCGACTTCACTAAAGGTGTCCAAAACACATAAAGATGGAAGCAACGGATTTTAACCCTCCAAGTGGTAAGGAGTCAGACTTCGAATCCACCCGCGGTTGTGGGCAATCAAGTCACAACCGAGGCATGGATTTTTGAGGCCTTTCCAGATTCATGTTTCCCCACGGAGAAATATGCGGATAACATGCTCTCCGCTTCAGTGGAAAACCTGCACTCAGTGCCTACGAGGCGGTGAACCATAAGAAGAAGAAAAGTGCAGCAACTTCCATAATGAGAGGAACTGGAAACCTGCCAACGGCCGGCCTGTCAGTGGCACTGCTACCCTTCTTCCAGAAAATGGGAGAGGAAATTTCAGCGGAAGCAAACTTCAGGAGAGGGGACATTCTCTTCCACCTCTACCAAGAAAAGCGAAAAGCGTTAAACTGAAGATATGAAATGCAACTGATCCAATATCGGTATGTGGTAACAGATCTATGCAACCCGGACACCGTGAACCTAGGAAAATTCCCAACCGGGAACAGCAGAAGTTACCGCAAAAGAAGGCGAAGCTTCTTAGGAATAACGACATGGGCGTTGCTGCACCAGCGATATCCAGAGAAATCAGATGCAAGAAAGCGGATCTTTTGGCAACCCCGGTGAGACCTACAATCTGTGGTATTGTATCAGTAAAGGGGGCTAAGGTTTATTTCGATGTGAGATCTTCGAGACTGAGAACGTAGATTCAAATGTCAAAATTGTTACAGGCAAACATACTGATTCAATTCCAGGGTAATGACAAAAGAAGAAACGGTACCGTTGCCTTTGCCTACGCTATGGTTCTTTGTGTCCTACACTGATGTAAGAACTAAGGGTAACTAAGGTAGTGTATCCAAAAGCAAGTGAATTCTTAATAGATTGTGATGCGAATGCTCAGCATATTTGTGGGGGCTGCGCCCCTACGTTCGTGGATTCAACAAGAAGTGAAATAATTGTCCTAACAATCTGCACTTCTAAATTGTTATAGTTGATTAAAGATGCAAGTGCCAGACTAAGTCTCACTGTCAGATCACCGTTGCATAGAATTTAGTCTAGCTTATTATTATTGGAGGTGAACAGATTGTAATACAAAGGCGACATTCTAAGAAGAAAATGTTTTGGGTTTGGTTCAAGAAACTTTTCGACGATAAAGTGAAGCTCACGATAGAAGATGTCCCGTTTCCAAGACAAACGCGGTAAAACCTTCCCTGGTGAAACCGAGAACTGCACGAACTCCAGAGTTGAGTCTGCACAGGCTCTTTCGAGAGAACACCATCCGAGAGGAAAATAATTGACGGTTTCTGCAAATGTTTCAACACGAAAATGTTGCAAAGGAATTGGCACACTGTGAAAGCGATGATTACTAATGAAAAAACCTCTGTCCCCACACAAGCGGGGTCGGCTCGTCGTGATTGACTGTGCCATTTTGTTCTATCAAAACCTTGATCTGGATGCAGTCGCGAGGCTTTCGAATCCCTATCCAGCGTATCAAGCCATTATTGTTTCGGCTGGTCTATTGGTCGCTTACCGTCGACTTCGATATTGAGGCCAGTGTTGGGGAGTGTATTCTCGATAGCGCGAATTACATAACCGTACAATTGAAGACGCCTCTTGAATTTTTTCCACGATCGTTTCAACTCCATGTCCATCACGGATATCCTCATTTCGGATGTGATCAAGGTGTATCACACCACTATGTAGTCCAACGCAATATCTTCGTCTCCACTCCCGGCCAAACCTCAGAATCAAAGAGGACGACGAAGTGGACGACATTGCCGTAAATTTTAGAATTGAGACGTTCATTAAAAACAAGTTGTGGAACGCCACTTCATCCAGGTTGCGCTAATACGTAAAGCAATTTTATAACACAGTTCTCCATTGGCTGATAACATTGATAAGAAGTATTTAAATCGCTCAATTTTAGGCAGGTTACTGCCACTGACAGAGATATTGCCTTTTTCATGGGGATCAGTCTTAAAAAAATTGGTTTTATGCTGATTCATTCAAAAACATCATCTGCATTGGGCGCTGGACCTTGGATGCCCCGTGTGACAATGTCAATAACAAGAACAAAGAGGAGTGGTGAGAGGGCGCTTCCTTTATGAACGACGGAGACATGAAGCGGTTTTCGGATCGTGTTAGCCCAATTTCACCCAGCGCACGAGTTCTTCTGATACTAGGTGTTGTTGTAGAGCATACCAGATGAGTTCGTGTGGCACACGGTCAAATGTTTCCTCAGATCCAGAAAAGCAATGTAAAGACGGGGATGCTTTCCACGCTGTTTCTACACAGTAACCGCGTAGCGTGGGTTGCGTTAGTAGCTCTGCAGTTCTTGATAAACCCGACTTGATTCACGGTTATTTCAACGATGTTATGAATACAGTTGTCAAAAATACGTTCAAAAATTTTTGTGGTATGAGGCAGCATCTGGATCGGACGGTAATTTGGACATTTGTAGTGCCCCCTTGCCAGACAGGCTGTGTTCCACCTACTTTAATAACCCGATTGATGAATGGTCTAAGCCACAGCTTTGAGTCCCAGCTCATCACTTTCCTGAGCTCAGATGTTGTCAGGTCCTGTTGCTTTTCCCAATTTCATTCGTTTTATTACTTCGTCAACTTCAGTGGCGCCCGCAGGTGAAATCGCTCCAAACTTCAACAATGCTTCTAGAAGTGGAGAATGAATAAATTCTTCTATTGAAATCTGTTCGAAATATTCTCGCCATCTATCCGTCGTAAATCATCGGTTGGTAAGCAAAGTAATGTTCTTGTCATTAACGCAACAAAAGTGTTCGATATCCTGTGTGCGTTCGTGTCGGCTTTCGACAAGACGATACAAATTTCTCGCCATCCCGAGTGTCCACTTTATCGTAAAGATCTTCCAATGGACCGCTCTGGTGACATCGACCGCTTTCTTTATTTTCCGATTGGCATCCTTGTAAATTTGCCAATTGACCAGCGTTCTATGGTCAAGAAACTTGTGGTAGAGGCGTTTCTTTTAACGAACCTTCATTTTAACATCGTCATTCCAAAGCCAAGTATCTCGGTTGATAAACCACTTACCTGGCTTGGCGACAGCGAAGATTGCATAGACTACTTTATAGACCGTATCTTTAACTTGCTTGAACGATTCCTCCACCGACAATCGGGGTAGGTACGTATTCAGGCGATATGCTGACCACGTGTTAATTGAACACCACTTCTCCGTTTTAATGACAGGACAGGACATATAGGGTAGCGAATATGGATTCGGTTTACTGCTTCTTTGGCATGATACTCCGGACGGGAATAACAACACCACCTCAAATCGCATCTGATAATGCCTGACCTACGTAACCATCTGTTAGGGCCAAAATTCCTACTGTACAAAGCAATTATTTTCCCAATCAGCATGTAAGGAGGCTGGTTCTAAACCTGAAAAGTGGCGAGCTCTTAACCGTATTGGAAAGGAGAATCCTGCGATGGAAGCCTATATAACGAAAAAATTATGAGCGGCATCTAAGACTTTTGATTGTGGACAAAATCCGGTTCAATAGGCTGCGATGAGAGGGTCATCTAATCCGTATAGGGAAAACTGAGTCTTGGAAGTCTATAGGGATAATATTTACGATAAAAAGAAACACATGGCAGACCCGGCCTCAGATAAGAGTGATGGCGTAGATCAGAAACCGCCAAAACCGGAATGCTTGAAATTCCTTATTAAGGCAGGACTAGACCGGATACCGGTTGCTGCACCGTTAATGATAACGGCGTAGTCAATGGATTTGTAATCGAATATACACATCATCATTTGATTACCAAGAAGAAACAAATCGACTTATGGGAGTCATCCCGTGTGAAAGCCGTTTTTCTACGCCTTTTTTAGAAATCTTTTATGAAGAACTGGATAAAGGTAGAAATATGAACTTTTCACCATATGTTTACTGATATCTTGAGCATGTGTGGTATTTTTTCCAACCCGATAGCATAGTTCTTTATTGAAATACAGAGCAACATATACACCAACCTCCAAAAAAAGGGGTGTTTTTTGCTGCCACACTAGAGGGCACTGTGATCGTCTTAAAGAAAAAATGTAATGTAAACTGCATTTTAACGTGCAGTCTTAACCACAATCCGCAAACTCGGATTGTTAAAAACATATTGAAATTAAATTTTTGGTGCCTTATTAATTTTTTTTTAAATTTTGGCGCTTTTTCAAGACTTCTTCGATGAATAAAAAAACTACCCAATAAATCCCACTTATCCTAGTTTGCGGATCGTAGAAATATGTTCTGAATATGTCGTGAACATTTCAAAAAATTTCGTTAGGTAGATTTTGAGCTATGGTGGCAGCAGATTTTCAATATGCAGTTTCAAGAAAAACGCATTTAAAAAGTAGAATGCGATTTTTAACCTTAAAACCTTAACTGACCATTAATTTGCTACATCTAGTCCTTAAACCTTAGGTTTCTTAAAAAACCCATGTAAAGCCTTGGGTTCAATTCTTATGATTTCAGCAAAGTCATTCGAACGTCATTCAGACCGATAAATATGCGCTTTGTTGCGGCGATCGACATCAACCTGACATGTGACATTTTACCTGTTTAACACTATAATCTCCGAACGACTCCGAATATCAAAAAATCACTGCCTATATATTCTACACTATATCTAGATACAATTGATGCCAAAAAAAAATCGATTTCTCAGATCTGGCACACGGGATGACCCCCTTAAGCGGATGTAAACTTTAGGAATACATTAAATTTCTCCAAATTTGTATATTTTCATATATTGAGAGCAAAGAATTGAGTTATTTATATAATCAAGTAGAAAAGTGTGATATTTTACCAGTTGTCAGAAGCCCTACTTACACTATATTTTTTCCTAGAACATCTACTTACCACACTCCTCAGCTCTTTTTCCTGTGTCACTAACGCCTTTATCCTTTCTCTATTTTCTTTAGCATTCGTCTGATCTATTTGCCAACGTAGGTAAAGTTCTATGAAAATAGAATAATATACTCCAAATTCTATGAAAAGTTCACAGAAGCACTCACCGTTCCAAACCTCTATGCTTATAGGAGCTACTGATGGCCAAATCACGTTTGGATTGGGATCATAAAGCGGATTCAATAGTGTATCCAATATTTCCGGCCTGTTTAAATATGACCACAAACTCGTAGTTCGCCTGTAAACTTGCGCTGCTACCCGCTCCTTTTCTGAATCACACAGGAATGTGCCATATTGACTGCAGTAACTATGCTCAAACAAATCAATTAGCAGCTGAGAGCAAAATTCAAAGCTACATGGGAACTGATAGTGCAATTGATAAATGCAATCGAGGAAAAGAAGAAAAGATGCACCTGCCGTTTTAGGTCGACTTTGAGAGGGTGCATAGCAACCATATCGATGTCGGGTTGCAAATGGGTGCCCAGCTTGTATCCACTCACGTTCTATAAGGGCTTGAATTCTGAAAAAAGAAAAATACATAAATAATCGGACAATCATTTCGAGCATGTTTTCTTTACAATACAAAAATTTAAATAAAATTCAAAAAATTAGAGAGTTGAAACGCAGCACCGTCTCCGTCGCTTGTAGTAGTTTTTATTTTGCAAATACCGATATTTCGGGAACATAGTGTTGCATTTCAAACTTTTCACTTTTTCACTAGAAACACCGTGAACATACATTGACTTTAAAACCACTTCGACATTTTATCATAAGAGAAATCTAAATTTTGCTAGAGAACTTAAATATATATTAACATATTAATAAATGTAGCGGAATACCGTACCCTCTAACTGTTCGACAGTCAGGATTCAATATAATTTGTACTAGTGAAGTGACTATAAGCGTAGAATCGAGTCCTTTAGCACCATGGATCAGAACAGGACTGCCTTCTTGATCTAAACACTGAGCTACAACACAGGCGGCGTTTAAAGAGTTTAATACTAATGATAACCAGCCAGAATTATCTAATCTAGACAGCCATTTATCAGTGGAGCAATTTGTATCGTTACAAGCTGCAATTGAGATATAAGGATTATAATGAACTCAGCATATTCGAGAAATTTTCACCTTCCATTAATTTGGAAAAACTATCTAATATTGACGAAGGAGAAGAAACATTCCCAATTGACCGATTTACTTTTTTCCATAACGAGTAGTGTTGATCTACTTCCGTATTGGATTTGCCTTTACCCCATGTATCTACTATAAAACCTTTTGTACTCCGAATCAGCAGTCCATTCAAAATAGCCTCATCTGCTCGGCAGCGTTTTATACTCGGTCCAGTTAAAGGCTGTGCGCTTCGCATTAAAACTGCCTGAAAGAAAACATTGCAAAAAGAGCATTGATTAGCAGCAGAAAGAAATCATCAAATCATCATTAAAATAATTTTCTGAAAAAGTAATGGTTGCTTCTGAGGGGAATGTCAACGGACGATGTATTTTCTTAAACCGGTATCAGCAACACAGCGATTTTGAAATCGGAAATTAGAGCCCGTGTCTCTCGACCGCTATAACGTGAGGGAACTATATGTGTAAATAAAATTGTATTCGACAATTGCGGAAGATACTAATAGGAAAGAGAATGTAATTATCAACGTTGAAATAACTGAGGTTCTATCTTCTAAATTTTTATTTGGCTTCACATATTGATCAGGGTCAGCGTAAGTACTTTTACTAAGTTTATCGGCATATCGAATTCGCTCCCTGTAAAGTTTTATCCTACTAGGCTATCGCGTGCGGCCTCAAAATAGATGAAAAAATTATGGAACTGATGGCTATATTCCTATATTGGATATGTTGTAGATTTGTCTCGAGTAAAGCATCTTTAGTATAAGCCGATTCTACCAAACAAGATAGCAGAGCATATCTTATAGATGGTACTCAAAAACTTGATACCTCTATAATTGTTGCATTAAATATTTCCTTTTTTATCGTTGGCAGATAAAACTTAGTTGTTAATAGTCAGTCACTGATTCGCTGCCATAAACTTTCAGCATAAGTTGATCAGCTACTTGGTGTAGTCGATCAACTCCATATTCAACCGATCCTTAACTTTCATAAGAATCCTGAGGCTGCCTCCAAATCCATGAAATTTTATTTGGAAATCTAAATTGTGGCTGACCACATGGGGAATTCGCGCAAACGAGAGTTCAATGGAATCAGTTTTACACAAAGTGACAATGTCAGATATCTTGGCTCCCGACGTATTACTTGGAGAAGACACATCTATTGCCTAATCAACAGAAATTCTAGTGTATCACTAGACAACAAGTTACCTTCGTACAAGTCATTAATTAAAACCATTTGGTCCTACCGCATTCAGTTATGAGGTGCAAGAAAAATATCCAACAGCAAGCTGCACCAATAAACTCAGTCGAATTATATCAAATGCACTTTAATTCTTATGTCGTCTTCAATTGAAGATACCTCCAATTCAACGATATTCTGGTTGTTGAGCGGTGCAAGAATATTCTCTTGCCTGTAATATGTCTACACTCTCAGAAATCAGAATTCTTTGTATGCCTCGGCAGGGTCAGCTTTGGGGTATCGGATTGACTTGTTAATAAAATGTCCGTCCTTGGTGAGAATGATCCCTGTTCTTCTCGAGCTCACGGACCTGTTGGTTGTCAAAGCTTTTTTTCTGCACAATTTCTTTTATGATATTATATTGTGCAGTATGCATTCTGTTGTTAGCTTACAACTATCATCTAAACCGTCATTCGTTTCTTTGGTGACCAAATATGTTTATTGCCTTACCAATGATACCTTTTGTGTGAGGGTCAGATGTTGATGGTTCATCTTTGCGCTTCAATATTTACTCTTACCTGATTGTCAGAGGGAATTTGAGGTAGCGTTGTTATTCAAGTTCAGAATGCCATGCCAACGAGATAATGATCCGATAATACACAGGACAGAACTACTTTTATGGAACTCTTTCCGCGCAAAGCAGAGGCGAGGGTTGAATTACAGAAAGCAGATGCAGCAAAAAAAGAGTATATTAAGTTGTGATGGTACCTGATTTTTTAGCAATGCCAGAAAGTCCAATAGTTAGGGAAAAACCACAAAAAGCGAGCTGAGAGCAAACCGTAATAATTGAATGGAAACACTTGTAAGACCCATATCTACTCTATTGTCTAATACTGTTAACGCCATTATTTATGTAAGGAACAGCTTTTAATTTAACAGATGTACAAGAAGAAAATAGCGCAAATGATATTGAAAAGGTTCTTGTTACAAAGCATAATAACCGAAATATATGCTATTAACATTTATTGTCTTTACCATTTATCGGGCTGGGTGGTTTAGAAGCAAAACAATTATCGAGCGACTTTAGTACATCTTTGACTTTCATGATCACTGAAGAATTTGCTCATCCTCGACTTCCACAATCATTGCGATATTTGGACCAGTTCCATCTGTCAGCGCAATTGAAGTCGAGGAGGCAATAAAACGAATGAAATCAGGGAAAGCCACAGGACCTGACGACATCACATCTGAGCTCTGGAAAACGAAGAGCTGGGACCCAACACTGTGGCTCAGTGAATTCTTTAATCGGGTTATTCAGGAAGGAAGAACACCATCTGACTGGCAAGAAAGTACCACTGTTCTAATATGGAAAAAGAAAGGTAGTCCAGGAGCATAGTCGTTGAAATATCCCTGAATCAAGCCTAATTAGTCAAAAACTGCGGGACTACTGACGCAATACACGCTGCGCGGTTACTCATGGAGAAACACCGTGAGAAAAATCGCCCTCTTCTGGATCTAGAGAAAGCGTTTGACCGTGTGCCACATGAACTCATATGGTATACTTTACGACAACACTTAGTGCCAGAAGAAAAGTAAAGTTCGAAGTATGGCGGGTGTATCAAAACCGCTTCGTGTCTCTGTTGGTGTTCATCAAGCAAGCGCCCTCTCACCATTCGTCTTTGTTCTTGTTATGGGCACCGCCACACGGGATATCTAACGTCCAGCGCCCTAAACACTGCTTTATGCAGATGATGTTTTCCTAGCATCTGATAGCAACTTGTCCCAAAATGGAATGATCGTCTCATGACTCAACTGAATTTTTGACGACCGATCCCCATGAAACAGGCGCAATCACTGTCAGCGCCAGTGATTTGCCCAGAACTGAGTGATTTAAATACCTCGGGTCAACGCTATCATCCAATGGAGAACTGCGTTATGAAATTGCTTCACGCATTAACGCAACCTGGATGAATTGGCGTTCCACAACTGGTGTCCTTTGTGATCGACGTATCAACGAACGTCTCAAATCTAAAATTTACCGCAATATCGTCCGTCTGGTAGTTCTCTATGGTTCTGAGCGTTGACCGACTATAGAAGAGAATGAATGGCGTCTTGCGATAATGGAGACGAAGATGTTACGGTGGACTAGTGGCGTGACACGGTTTGATCACATTCGAAATGAGGATATCTGCGATTGTTATGGTGTTGCACCGATCAGGAAAAAATTGCAAGAGAGCCGTCTTCAATGGTATGGTCATGTAATTCGTTCTAACGAGAATTCACTTGCTAAGATTGGTCTGAACATCGAAGTCGATGGTAAACAAACAAAAGGCAAGCCGAAACAACGGTGGCTTGATACGCTGGATGGGGATTTAAAAGTCTCGAGATTGCAACCAGATCAGACATTCGATAGAGCTAAATGGCGAAACCGATCACGACGAGCCGACCCCGCTTGTGAACGGGACAAAGGCTGAAGAAAAAGAAGAAGATGATCACCTGGTCTGTCAAATCTGACGAAATCAACTTGAATAAATGATGGAGCAGGGAGTAATGCGGGGGCTGGAAAGTGATAATTTCTTCCACAGTCCCATTCTCAGCGGTTACCAGCCGAGATTTTTGGCCGACGGGAGAAATCTAGAGGAAACACTGGGTGAATTGCTATTATTGAAAAATTTTGAATGAAGCATGCTTTCATGTTTCGAGGATTGGGATACGATCTACTCAATTATCGGATCCCTTTGTTTACGATTTTTTTACCCGAAACCTTAGAAACCTCGGTCGAAAACGATATGATGCAGATGGTTGTATCTATTTTTCTCACAATATTTGAAAGCAGGAGGAAGTAAAGAATTTGCGATAAACTGAGATGCAATTGGATTCTAAATTCTCCGCCGCAATTGCATAAATTTCGTGCCTTAGAAGTACACAGTAACAAATTATAAAACTTAAATTGGAAAATCTAATTAGTTTCAAGAAGCGATGCACCTGTATTTCATGCTAACTGCTTAAATTGTTAAATCTGACCTGCGTTCAGTGGATAAAGAAAACAAGTCTGGAAACCGCAAGCTTCAGATATGAAAGTTTTGTGTATTGCTTATATAGCTCGTAATGTGTATGCGTTTAATTTGTCAGTCCATTCACTTTAGTATGATACTGACATTCTTAAAATGCAATAAATTTGCACAAAAGTGACAACTGACCGATTTCGAACTCCCGCTCTCCTTCGGTTTGCAACCAGCTTCGGAAAGTATTAATCGAGACCTTTTATCTAATAGCCCACATGACAATATTCGGTTACATACCCTTTTGCATTTATGGGGACCCCCCTTGAACTTAACGTGGAACTATGTTACTCACTGCATGCGAGGGGACTTACTGGTCCTTACTCTACCAAAATTTCATATCAATAGGGATCACCGTTTTTAGATACAGACAGACAGATAGACAATAAACCGATTTTAATAAAGTTTTGTTTTACACAGCAGAAATGCTATCTTTTTCACGCGCGCCGTATTCTTCGATGGATAAGATAATGTTGATAATCATAGCTTGAGGTTTCCGGATCGGGCGAACCAGTCACGTAAAAAAGATAAAATAGATGCAGAGCTGAAGTCTCAAGCTTTGTCTTAGAACATAAGTTGCTGCTGCTAGTTTCGTAGTGATTCTCCCCCAAAGATGACTTTAATACAAAGAGTGTGCTTAATATTGTTTGTTCTCTGTTTACTTAAATATAGTTTTAGCGTGCACAATAAACACCCAGTGTTATTTTCAAAGTTAGCAACATGCCAAGAGTTCTCTTTGGAAGCGGATAAATGTCTTCACTTTTTCCCTTTTGAGAAAATTAAAAACTACAAATCAAAGGAGAACAAAATCCACTTGAAGTTGTATGTGATGGCCTCAATGGACGCAAACATTGTACTCACAAATGGTTACGGAGAAGGAACTGTTCGTTACACAGCTGGTAAAAACCTCAGTTAATTCTTCTTTAATAACCAACCATTTTTAGTAATCGCGTTATAGTTACGTACATCACACATCTTCACAACCTATAATATCGTTTTCACGTTGTTCGCCGCTCGTAACTACATTCTCGGAAAAATATCCGGTTTGATCTCTCTGAAATGATTGTTTATTCACATTTCAAATGAGTGAAGTACATTCGATAAACAGTAAGACGGAAAAGTGTTCATCATTCTATCATATCAAACATGTTTTGCACAAACAGGTATATGCTCATGCGCTAAACTTTCCTGTCAATTTCAGTAATTCATGATCGGGTGTATATCCTAAGAAGTCCAGATCAGAGCATATAACCGGTTAAATCACTGCATTTTCAAAAGGACTCAGATATGTAACCTTATAGAGCTCAATCCAACACAGTTCGAATTCATTGTGTGATGTCTGTGGCTAACTGTTTTTCTTTTTCATTTCTAGTTATTGGAGGTGTGGGGAATACCTATTCTTGGTTAAGAAACACAAGTGATACAACCGTAGGCTTAGACAGTCATTTGCCTAATATTCTGTCCCCACTTTGGCCCACCCCAATCATTATCGAACAGAAACATGGTAAATTTGGATGGAACTTACTTCCACATATCTACTAAGAACATACTTTACAATAGATGGAAGGTTGGATGTATCAATACCCGAAGTAGCAGAGCCACTTCTGACGACTGACGCGTCCGATTTGACGAATGTCCAATCTTTTTGCCTATATGCATGGAGGAATCCTTGTCGATGGTTCTTTAACTGTACTGAGATTGAAGGTAGTATCAGGATAATTGCTTTTGTTTTTTAAATATTGAAGAAATGTTCCTCAACTGTATTCCAGATGATCTCTTAGATGACTTTTAGATGCGAGTGTGCTGAGTAGAAGCGATGGTTAAGAAATTAAAGCAAATCTTATTTAAATATCCTAAATACCAATTTACCATTTCGAAATCAAAATATTTTCAATCATTTACTGAAACTAAGCAATAGATCACATCAGTCAAACTGAACAGAAAACTAATGTAGCCAACAAAGATAGATTCCTAGTTAAGGTACGACGAATCAACTGTCATTGTTGGTTAGGTTTTTTGTTTCCCTAGATCCGGGTGTTTCATCCATCTCGTTGAGTAGATGATTAAGCCATAAGATTGTCACGTCACCCTTTGTTTTCATGTGCTCATTACCATATTCGTCGACGAGTGGTTCATTTACATGTGAAAGTAGCTGTATAGTTCCTCTGATTATAATTTCCATGGCCAGACTGCTTATTCTTAAGTGGAAAGGACCCTCAACCGCTAAATCAAGTGTTAAAAATTGCTCCCCACAGCGTCTGGACACGAAATCTAATTATAATAATATAATAATCGTTGGTGCAACAATCCGTATTGGATTAGGGCCTTGAAGTGTGTTAGAGCACTTCATTCAAGACCAAAACGGTACAATACAGTCCGCAGTAGGAGGCAATATGGTCAGCATTGCGCTCGCCCGAGATTATTACCCTGATTTGACTCAGGTACTCATTCACGGCTGAGTCGACTGTTACCGAAATCCAGTCCCTCTGCTGTCATTGAGATTTGAACCGCGACCTTCCGCTACGACAGCCCAATGCTCTAACCTTTGAAGCCACCCGAACACAAAAGAAATAAGCTTGCGAAAACCAAAATAAAGTTTTTAATTTGAGAAGTATTGAGGGTTAGTTATATGCAGATTCATTCATTCATTCATTACATAGTAACCCTGCCGTTCCTTCATTGCATGCGATCCTATGAACGACGCATTGGAGAATGAAATTGAGGATCCTACGAACTGCTAATTAAAGCTCTTCGACGAGCTGGAGATCAGGCGATTTGAATGCTGCTGCAAGGAGATCGAACAGAACAACCTCGAATCTCGAACCCTACTACCTTATATACCGAAGAGAATAGGCACACCGGATACCATAGGACCGAAACCCCTCCTTGACGAAAAACAACGTTGAAACAGAAGCGTGCTGAATTATATCGTCTTCTGAAGATCTCAGAAAGAGACAACAAGCGACACTTCATGGAACTACTGAGAAAACTACAATACCGAAAAATGGCACTGTCGAAAAAAATGATATTAAGGCAGCGATATTTACAATAGTCATAATATAATAATATGCTATGATAGTATTGTAATAATAAATATGTCGTTAAAAGGTTAAATAGACAGCGTTATGTTTAATTTTGAACAACTACAATTATTGTCGATGTGCCCTTTCTCCGTTGTTTCATATGCCAAAAGACAGCATTTAGGTCTGCTCCTCTTTTTTGCACTATATGGATCTTCTGTAGCGAACTAGGCTTTGAAAAATAAATAAATAAAATAATAATATAGGTACATTTGATACTCTTCTCATAAAAGTAAACGAACTCAAGTCTAGGAGCAAAGGTTTACTGCAGAATTGGATAAAATGATAGTCATGATTGTAATTGCGATTACAATCAGAAATGAGAGTGATTTTATAATTACACGATTATAATCATAAATACAGGGCATGATTACGATTGCATTCAATTAATCACGGAATCGTAATCACCGTAATCATAATCATGGAATCATATGAAATCACCGTAGTTACCATTACGATTGATGTTGTTTGCGATTTGTGCAGCTGCTAACTGCTTTAAAAATATTTTAATTAGCAACAATTTAGTGGATTAGATACAGTGGGCAGAATAAGTAACAACTGGATTAGTTGTAGTATCGCAACTACATTGAAAAATAAATATTGGCATTTACCTCGGCAGTACCACAAGAATTCGCTCCGGTCCAACTCTTTGTAAAATTTTTGCGACTGGTGTCCCAACATCTGACATTCACACTACCTGATCTATTTTACCGATAACACGCCTATCTTCTTTTCGAACTTCAAACTTACCAAGGTAGTTGACGCCTGAGGAACCGGATTAAAAAGGCTTTTTTTCGGGAAAAATTTATATATTTTGCTTCTTAGAACCATTCCAAAGGAGTCTAACAGATTGAAGCTCAAAGTCAGCAACATGAGCTCGTTATAAAAAGGACGCGTGGTGCATTGAGTATCAACTACTATTTTCATCGTAAGAAAGTAGGACTTAACACCAAACCCAATCTGATTCTCTACAAATCTCTCTCTCTCTCTCGCTCTCTCTCTCTCCAACAGCAATAAAATATAGGAGCACCTATATTAATCACATGTTTTTAACTAAGTCGGCGGCGCTACTAGTTTTGGGGCCAGGCTCGTTCAGCTCGAACGACAAAAATCAAATTCCAAGTTGCTTTGTGTCACCTCACTGTAACAATTCCACTTTCGCATCGAGCGCCGCTGGTATTTTCACCACTTTCATCGTAGTTTCCAAAATATCTAATAAAAATATAATCTTTACGGTTAATGCTAGGCAGAACAAAGTTCCACGTTGTCTGCTTAGTTATAGTTGGGATCAATTGATAAACAATTTGGTTTAAATAAAACGATACCGAATTTAGTTGGTTATTAAGTTTAATTGAACTTGATTTTATAAAACCACTACACTACACATTCAAAGAATACTTCAATGTGGATAATCGATGAATTTTATACAACAAGAGAACGTGCTGTGTGCACATGCCGGTGGTCAAGATTGGAGAGAACGGCTCATCTCCATGCAGTTTTTTCCTGTCCCAACCAACGGCACTTTCTCACCGCTAGTCCTCCACACCCGTGGCGAGTTCTAAATAGTGGAGATATCGGGGCGCCATCTATTTGCTCGCATTCGTAACATTCGAAATAAATTTCGAAATCGAAATAAATTTCGAATGCTGCGAATCCTGCCGCGCCACATGTTCAACGAAAGCCGTGCTAAGATGATGGAACGCCGGGTCTTACGACATTGCATTGGCAAATCTTTTAGATTAGAAAACAAAAAATGTTAGGAAATGCCGGAGCAAACCGACGAATTAATATCAAACCTTTTGGAGAACACTTTTCAAACCTTATTGAACGGATTCAATATTAGACAATTATACCAGCAGGGTAAGAAAACAACATTGATCACATTCCTTATATGGTTGTCATTCACCCCTTAATGCAGTATAGCGCGTCAAGCATACCTACGCGCCGTGGTTCATGGCTCTTTGAAATGCACGTTAACATCTCTCAGGACCACACTCCTCCTCTACTATTCTTACTGTTCTGCGTCAAGTGCTTCTGGGGCAACCCACTCGTTGCAGATCTTGAGAGAGACCGATGACATCTGTTTGCTTTGAGGAATGATGTCATTGTCGACTGAACTCCTCCACGTCCTCTGGACAAGGCAGCATGAAGAACGACGCCGATGATAAAAAGAAATAATATCGACCTCAAGGTACAATCATCTGTACCTCAAATTCCTCTGAGATTTTATCTCTGTGATCTGCAGAAACTACAGGAGCAGGGATGAATAGCTCTGCAGCACAACCGTCATGCCCAGCGGTTTTATCCGTTTGAGTGTATTGTTGATCGAGATATTTTCCCTTCTATCTGGAGGAAAAGTCCATGTACACACGTTACGATGACTAGTCATTTCACTGACAAAAGGCAGAACTTCAGAACCGTGGTGAAATGCTGCGTCCACCTCATCAGTTGCTCGTCATCGTGAATGAAGAATCTACCATTCATATTCCTCACAGGACCACCGAAAGATTTCCGACCACATACAGGCTCTCTCGTGTAAATATACTCTTCTAAAATTATTGCATTTGCGGCAGCTTTCACTTCCCTGACTACCGCAATAACAAATACGTTAAACTTCTAGAGATTTCGTCCGGTATCGGATGCCCAGCGCCTCATGCTCGTCGTCACTCACAGCGATCAATAGAGCCTTCAATCCCTTCCATCTATTGATCTGCATCTATGATTCCAAATAGCCAAATCTTGTGGCGCCCCTTCGGGACGTAGCCGACAATCTGTGTAGCGTCCAAGAAAAGAACATTTATGGTGGAGGCTCAATCATGATCATCATCATCACCAACGGAGCAACAACCAGTATGCGATCTAGACCTGCTTTAATAAGGAACTCCAAACATCCCGGTTTTGCGCCGATATCCCTAAAAGCCGTCTGGCGTCCTGACCTAAGCCATTGCTCCACCTTCTTTTCATCGTCATCTTTTTCTACCATAGAGATTGCCCTTATAGACTTTCCGGGCTGGATCATCATCATCCATAAGTGACCCGGCCACCGTAACCTATTGAGTCCGATTTTATTCAAAACGTGATGGTCATGGTATCGCTCGTAAATTTCGTAATTATGTAGGCTACGGAATCATCCATCCTCATGCAGGGATGCAAAAGTTCTTTCTAGATTCTTCTCTCGAACACGGCCAAGAGTTCGCAATTTTTCTTGCTAAGAACCCAAGTCTCCGAGGAATACATGAGGACTGGCAAGATCATTGTCTTGTACAGTAAGAGCTTTGACCCTATGGTGAGACGTTTCGAGCGGAATAGTTTTTGTAAGCTGAAATAGACTCTGTTGGCTACCAACGACCGTGCGCGGATTTCATCATCGTAGCTGGTTGTGATTTTCGACCCTAGATAGGAAAAATTATCAACGGTCTCAAAATTGTAGTCTCCTATCTTTATTCTTCCCGTTTGACCAGTGCGGTTTGATGTTGTCGGTTAATTGGTTTTCGGTGCTGGCGTTGCCACCATGTATTTTGACTTGCCTGCATTGATATGCAACCCGAGGTCTCACGCCTACTCGATCTGAATGAAGGCAGTTTGTACGACTCGGGTCGTTCTTCGCATGATGTCGATATGGTCAGCATAGGCCAGTAGTTGGGTGGACTTAAAGAGGATCGTACCTCTTGTATTTACCTCAGCATCACAGATCAGTTTCTCGAGGGTCAGGTTAAAGAGGACGCATTATAGGGCATCCCCTTGTCGTAGACCGTTGTTGATGTCGAATGGTCTTGAGAGTGAACCTGCTGCTTTTATCTGGGCTCGCACATTGGTCAGGGTCAGCCTAGTCAGTCTTATCAATTTCGTCGGGATACCGAATTCTCTCATGGCCGTGTACAGTTTTACCCTGGCTATGCTATCATAGGCGGCTTTAAAGTCGATGAATAGATGGTGCAACTGTTGTCCATATTCCAACAGTTTTTCCATCGCTTGGTGCAAAGAGAAAATCTGATCTGTTGCTGATTTGCCTGGAGTGAAGCCTCCTTGGAATAAGTCAATGATATTCTGGGCGTATGGGGCTATCCGGCCTAGCAAGATAGCGGAAAATATCTTATAGATGGTAGTCAGCAACGTGATACCTCTATAATTGCTGCACTGTGTGATATCTCCCTTTTTATGTATGGGGCAGATAATGCCTCGTTGCCAATCGTCAGGCATTGATTCGCTGTCCCATACCTTGAGCACAAGTTGATGAACCACTTGATGTAACTGGTCGCTTCCATATTCAACCAATTCGACTGTAATTCCATCGGCTTCTGGCGATTTATGATTTTTAAGCCGTTGTATGGCAGTATTTGTCCATCGTCTTCAGTTGGCGGGACCTCCAACTCGCCGATGTTCTGGTTCTTCAGTAGCTCATCAAAGTACTCAACCCATCGCTCCAATATGCCCATTATATCGGAAATCAGATTTCCTTCTTTGTCTTAGCATGATGAGCATAGAGGTCTATAAGGCTTCATCCTGCTGACTTGTTGGTAAAACTTCCGCGCCTGGTGGTACGTTTCGAGTGTAAACCTTAAAATCGGTTTACTGTCTGTCTGTCTGTCTGTCCGTCACACGCATTTTTCTCGGAGACGGTTATAGCGATTGACACCAAATTTGGTAAAAAGGTGGGAACTGTGAACGCTCACACATATAGTGAGTTACATCCTTTTACGATGAATTTAGGGGGGGGGGGATCCCCATACATGCAAAAGGGGGGTGTAAATTTTTTTTTCATCAAATATAGTCATGTCGGTTAGTACTTTTCGAAGCCGGTCTTAGTTTTGACTTTTGTTGAAAAGGTGGGGAGTGCGGGGGGTTGAAAGTGGTCATATTTTTAACGAACCCATTCTCAGAAACTACTCAACCGAAAAATCTGAAAAAAATCAGGAAGCTGCCACTATATGGTACCTAGGCTCCGAAATACCCTCCATACCGATAGCTGTTCAAATAAAGTTAATAACAGTACATTACTATAATTTTTAGTAATTGACAGGAAAACCCCCCTTAAGTTTACCCTAGAATCACAAAGTTTTGCAGCAATGTAGGCTACAGTATCGAACATGATCCCCCCAAATTTGGTGAAAATCACACTATTACTAATAAAGTTATACCAGGTAAAACCTGTCGCTCCTCTGCAAATTGAAGACTATGAATGTCAATATCACTTGAAAGGGGCTATTTTCACATAATATATGCATATTTTACGTGCTACATGCTAATGGGACAAATGCACACTCAAATCTCTTTATAAAGGACATACACAAAACCTTTTATACCTGAAGCGTCTAGCTTGCGGTTTCCCGACTTGTTTCGTCTGTGAAGTCGCTTCTCCGCTTGCCGGAATTCGTCAAACTAGCCGTCCCGACTCTTTTTGCGGCTGAGGCCAAGTATTTTTGTGGGCATATTTATGCGATCGATCAACACGTGGTCAATTTGGTTGAAAGTGGTCCCGTCTGGAGAGGCCTACGACCGCTTTCCGCGCAAACCAAGTACTTGCAACAACCATCTCGTGTGACACTGTTAATTGAATAATCGACAGCCCATTATCATTTATATTTTGATGTAAATTGAGGGAGCCAACCTAACGTCTGAATACGGGCTCCGTCCCTACTTGGCTGATAAAATTCCCAAGTATGATTATGATATTATACCTGGGACAGGCTTCGAGGGTTCGTTCTACTGTCTCGTAGAAAGTATCCTTCTCCGACTCTGCAGTCTCCTCTGTAGAGGCGTGAACGTTAGTGAGGCTTATATTTCTAAATTTGGAGGTTCAATACTCAATAATATTCTTAGGCGGTTTGTTGAACAAACCGCAAACCGGGAGATCAGCGAAGTAGCACTCCTAGTGTCGAATGATAGCTGGATCATACAAGTGGTCGTTGTTGAACTTGGCGGGTTTCCAACCCTACAGGAAGCGCCAGACCAACACACAAGCGAGGTTCGTGACCATCAGATGGTCTTTCCTATTCAGGTCGATTTCAACACCGTTCCTGTTGCGCACGTTTAGAAGGCAACTGCTAAATTCACTGTTGATCGCAAAGTGGGCAGTCCGATTACTGGTACCGTGTCGGTCAGTTGAGATGCTATTGGCTTTATAACAAAGTCTATGCTTAAACAATATGCCACCGGCGGAAACTGAAGAAATCTACAAGCGTCCCACCATTATTGTTACGGTCTCCAATATCGCGCTTCCTCGATACATGTTCAAGCAAGGGTGTTGTCAGAGCCCACCTTGGCATTCAGATAAGGCCTCGTGATCACAATGTCATGTCAGTAACAATCCGACGACCAATTCGCGTCTGCTGCAACTTGGCTTTCCAGAGTACGAAAGCGCAAAAGAGGCTGGGCTTCGGTCCAGATTGTCGAGCGTATAGCGTTGGAATTCTCGCCCGAGTTGGAGAAAGCGAGCGTGGATCCTCGATACCAATTTCGATAGCCAAAAGTCGTAGTCATGAGACGCGTCCCTATCCGAATCGTTCTTGGCGTCTGAGTAGCATAAACTTTTGAAATTTGCAGGTTGTTGCCACACAAAAATCCTTTAACGACAAATAAGGAATGCTTACTTTTACTCAGAGGGTAGACTGAAGACTAGAAAAGAAGAAATAGAAATAAAAAATCAATGATGACTCGGATAGGGACTGAGCTCATTGCTGTCACATTTGGCTATCGTAAAGTGTTTCTGATTCGTTTCTGGAGTGTGCGCACGTTCTTCGATATTGAAGCCCCCCAGAATGGTCACTTTCTCAAACTTGAGCGAGAATCCCGACGATATGAATTGGACATTCTGGTGATGTGAGTACTCCACTGCCTCGTGCGATACTGTGTTTTTATGCTCTACAAAGCCTAGTGGTAACAAGCGTGAACGTCGTCGGACTATTACTCACAACTGTTGCAAAGCGCACTATCCTGACCTGAGAGCCAGTTTCTGACATAACTTTGACTGCCTTATTACAATCCAGTTTACGCAGACTTTCAGTGTGTGGTCTGGACGCCAAAGTGAGTTTTATAAACGCCTTCCTCGGAATTGTGACGGGGAGATCGTAACAACAACGGCGAAAGGTTGGAAGACTTCTGCAACTTTCACCACCATTCAATCGACGGAAGCCTGTTTGAACACAGTGTCTGCCGTAAGACCAGTTTGATTTTAAAGTAAATATAGAAGTTGTCTAGCGAAAGAAATGTTGACATTGATCCAAAAATAAACTATAATTTGGCGACCGTTTACCTTCCCTTGTATACCCCTTAATCATCGGCTGTGGTCCAGCCGTCGGGGTATTTTCTTGCTGTGCAAGCGATACAAACACTGATCAACCTGCACGAGAATATTGGTAAGCACTGGGCTGCCATCAAAACTTCCTTTGTGTCTGACGCGGGTGAAGTTACCGATCATGTTCCAAAAGTTCGTCACAAGACCTGCCTGACAGCATAAACGTAGGGGTGGATCGATAGATGTAAGAAGCTCAGAGCACTGTTGATGACGGCGAGCGCGACGAGCTGCAGCCTCATCAGTGAAGTTCTGCCGCTTTTGTATGATACACTAAGCCACCATAACATGTGGATATTGACTTGTCCTCCAATACACTTATATGGTTGCCATAAGCAACTGTTTTCTAATGTGCCTAGCATGTATGTCCATCTTACGGAACTGAAGGCATTTCTGACATCAAAGGTTATGAAGAGCACTATTCGTTGAGATCAGTGGCTGTATGCCTCGGCAGCCAGTCTGGCCATTGGCGGAACACCAGGTTGAAAACTTCCGCCGGGGTACGTTCAGGGCCTGGTTTCTTGCTTTTCCTGGTGAGAACTGCTTCTTCGACGTCTTCCGGCTATTGACATCAGCTCGCACGGGAACAATGCCCGTTCAATGCGATGCATCTGGTCGGTACTGAGTATGCAAGGGCTCCACAGTGCTCCAACTTTCCGGGTGACGGGATCCTCACAAGTCCTCATTCACCTCATTGACAAGGTTCTGCCAGCCACGAACTTTGCTTTTATTTATCGCATTGCGGAGTCGCCTTTTTGCTGATCTATAGTCTGCCTTTATGGCGCATGCCTCCTCACGGACGTGTACATTTTGTGCGAAACGGCGGAGCTTATGACACTCCTTCGGTAGGTCGGAAATTTCTGCCGTCCACCAGTACATTGAAAACTTATCACCACTGGGACCCCTTCGGACAAGCTTCACAGGTTGTCATTATCAAGTTTATAGTGTCAGCCCAACGCTACCATCCAACGTAGGGCCCTTCAGACCGACTCTGCTTGTTCTAAAAGCTTCGACGAATTTCCCCATGTTCGCCCTCGCGACGTTCCACATTTTGAACGCGATGTACTGAGGGGGAAGTCTTCGAAAACTCGCCGCCCGTCCACCGACGGTGGCAGAGATTGCAACGCAAAAGTTATGTCAGCGATACTTCCTTAGCAGCCTGGCCACGGGAACGTTGGCATGAATATGGTGTTTAAAACTATGAGCCCGGTTTTCCCCGCCTTTTCCAGGATCAGTTTCACTCTAGAGTCTGGATGAGGAATGTCCCATTCAAGGGCAATAACATTAAAGCCTCCGCCTACTAGAATTCGCCCTCCATGCCCGAAAAGGCGTCCTCCAGAACATGATGCCAGCGGGGTGTTTAGATAGTACTTTAACGACGTACCGTTCCGGGAATTCAACACTGTATGCGTAAAGACATTTACCTAACCGACGCCCCACAAAAAAAATCACAAAAGCGTTTCGGTGATTTAGTGAAATATGTAAAAAGTAATATTCATATTCACGTTAGAGAGGACTTGAAAAAATGAAATGGACATTTAATCACGACCGTCAATCGCATAACATTTGGTGAAATTTCACCTCTTTTGTATGATATGGTAAGCAACCATAACATGTGGATGCCGCCTTGTATTATAATTCAACTTCTCCCACGAATTTCCGAGAAACTTACGCTCCTCCCAATAATCTTTTTGGAACCAACATTTTCCTATTTACTTATGACTATAGCCACCTCGGACTCAGATATCGAATCATATTGATGGCCTGGCAGAATTGCTGACGGAAGCAAAAATTAGAAATTGGTTAAAGATAGTTTAAATTATTTGATGTTGAGAAATCAAAGCTACAAAAAGAACTTAAAATATGTCACTATGTCGAAACTATAATGCTTTATTTTCATATAGAAAGGAGTGATGAGCACACTCCTGTCCTATATTGAAAACATCTATTTCTATCATTAAATTAACACATAATATAACAAGATATACATATCAGATGTTTATACTCAAACTTGAAGTTATTTGATAAGAAAACCAATCCGAAAATCCGCAGCTATAGCCGGTTTGCATTTTTATCGATTTTTTTTCTTTCGCAGAATACGTATTAAAATGAATGATTTGAGAAGCACCATTCATGACAGAAAGCTCATCAATATAAATTTCATGTAGAGATTCAGGGGTTTTCGCTAAAAATTTCGATGAAATATCTCGACCAGTTCCAAAAACAAGAATTTTCTGCTTCGTGTTGCCTTTTTGCCGCCAAAGATGATACATTTAGTACCTTTTAAAACTAATCTTTAAAGCTAATCACGATCTTATAAAGGTACCATTGAGGCCCAGTTAGTATTTTTCTGTCGTAATGATTGTGATCTTTTCTATGTTCATACATAGATGCAATCGAAGGTAATCACTGTTTAATGTAATTTGTTCACTTCCAGCAACACTGTTACTATTCTACTCGCAAAACTCGATAGCAATAAAATTACGATAAACTCATATTCTGCTTCGAAATATGATGACGGTTGACCATCAGAATTCTAGATTTCCGGATTGAGGAAACCGGTCATGTAAAAAAATCGAATTGGCGAAACGGTTGAAGAGCTTCAGACTTTACTTAAATTCAGATCTTAGAGAATCGTCTCCTGTTAGTAGTGCTTTAGTTGTATTCACTCAAAAATGACCTTGGTGCAAAAAATGTACTTAACATTCTTTGTCGTCTGCCTCTTTAAATGTAGTTTAAGCGCGCACAGTAAGAATCCAGTGCCATTTTCAAAGTTAGCAACGTGCCAGGAGTTCTCTCAAGAAGCGGATAAATGTCTTCACTTTTTCCCATTTGACAAAATTAAAAATTACAAATCAAAAGAAAACAAGATCCACCTGAAGTTCTACGTGATGGCCACGAAGGACGCGAACATTGTGCTCACCAACGGTTACGGTGAAGGAACTATTCGATACACTGCCGGTAAATAATCCAATACATGCGAAAGTTTTTTTTGATAACTATATGTTCACAGACTATAATGATACATCAGAGCTGGGTGTATACATGTCGCGATGCTTTGCATATTGTTCACGCTATTAGCATACAATTTTTCATGACATATCGATCGAGAAATATCCCAACTCCAAAACTATTGTTTATTTATTCATGAAGAGAATCCGGTCAGTTGGATAAATATTATGGCAAAAGCCATCAAATTTTTACACTGTACACTCAGCTAGTAAATACTTTGCAAATCCACTTCATATTCACTCATTCATTTACAAGAAAAACAATCTCTGAAGTAGGATTTTACTATCTTTTTTGATTCCAGTTGTTGGAGGTTATGCGAACACATATTCTTGGTTAAGAAACACAAGTGATACTACTGTAGGCTTAGACAGCCATTTACCTAATATCCTGTCACCACTTTGGCCCACCCCAATTACAGTTGAACAGAAACATAGTAAATGTGAAGGAAATTTAATCTCACGTATTCACTAAAAAATATTTCACGACAGATGGGCGGCTGGATATTTCCATACCTGGAGTAGCAGAACCACTTCTGACGGCTGACGCGTCCGACTTAACGGAGGTTAAGTCATTTTGCATCTACGCATGGACAAATCCTTGTCGATGGTTCTATAACTGCACTGAGATTGAAGGTAGTATCAGAAGATTGCTTTCGTTATAAAATACTGAAAAAATGTTCCTCAATTCTATTTCAGATGCGCTATCAGATGACTTTTAGATAACAATGTGTTGACTAGATGGGCTGCAGAAAAATTTATAGAAAATTTTTATAAAGTCTAAACATCAATTTATTACTTTCAAAAGTACAGATATTTTCAATCATTTTATGGAAGAAATCAATGGATCCCCAGAGGGGTTGTAGTTGTACAGCGGTCCTTTGGTTAGCTCTTACGACAGTTTCTCAAGGCAACACAGTTCTTCCCATTCATTCTACACCATAAAGCTTAGGAGGGCTGGTCCACTTTTCTGAGGCAATAAAATTCACTTCGGATCATAATCAATCTTAGACTGGTCTCCCTATTTAAAGCATGGTCCATCCATTTTTGCTCCCTATCTTAACTGTCTGATATACACGCACATCTACGTCCCGGTTGTATCTTCGATGGCCAAATGAAGCGGTAAATTAAACAGTAGAAAAACTGCTTCCCTGTGATTCTAAATTTTAATCAATCCAATGAATTTCGCACTAGTAAATTTTCCACAATCGACAGGGAAGGATACAGTTTTCAAGTTCTTATCTTATCTCTTATCTTCTTATCAGACCATTTAGTATGATGCTGACATTCAAAGCCTTAGAATGCAAGAAAGTTGCACAAAAGTGATAATTTTAACCTATTTTAACTCTGCTAGGAATAGTGCGAATTTCACTAAACTTGGAAGTATCATACTCTAGTAATTAGGCTGAAAAGCTTGTAGGCTAAAACGCAGATAGCGCTACTAGTATTAAATTCATATGATTTTTAGTTGACCATAACCTTCAAAAGACACGTACACAAATCACAACTGGCGGATTATTTGTTTGTGGGATAGAGCATTTTGAGTGTTAGTTTCGTGTCAATAAAGCATTGGCTTTTGGTGAATAGAGATACTGTTGAAGCACGGGCTTGGGTTGATAAACATTTTGCGGACTTTGCACCAGAAAAATCAACCGTTGAGAAGTGGTTTGCTAAGTTTAGACAAGGCGAAGTGAGCACCAAGAACGATGTACGCAGTGGACGCCCCAAAGAGGCTATTACCGACGAAAACATCAAAAAAGTTCACAAAATAATTTTGAATGATCGCAGAGTCAATATGCGACAGTGGACGAAACATGGCTCCATTATTTCACACCAAAATCAAAACGATCGTCATCTGAGTGGACTGCAGGTGATGAACCGACTATTATTAACTTTATTTAATCAGGTATCGGTATGGAGAGTATTTTGAGGCCTATATATCCACCACTACCATATTTATTTTCAAATATTTGTGTTTAGTAGTTTCTGAGAACGGGTGAAGTAATTGACTCATTTCGGACCACGCACTCCTCCTCCTTGCAACCAATGTCAAAACTAATACCGGCTTCGGAAAGTACTATCTTCTTTTGTCTGATACCCCACGCAATTATACTCGATGGAAAAAAAATGTGTACCCCTTTTTGCATGCATGGCGACCTCCGTTCCCCCCTTAAACTCAATGTGGGACCCTGCATGGAATTAGTTTCACATGACATGACAATGAGCATAAATTGAAGTCATATTATTCGAATTATAACGGGTTTCCTTAAGTTTTACGACTAATTTGACGATAGTGATAAGATGAAAATTCTTACAGTACGACCGGAAAATTTAAGTTTGAGTGATATCAGTAGCAGCAGCACCAAATCTATAATAAGCAGATTTTTAAAACCTTATCGGGCTAATGGATCCATTGAGCAGGAAAAAGTCAGGGAAAGTGTGAAAAATCACCGGCACTCGACTTTCGAAGACTAATCTTTTCCGATGAATCCAAATTCAATTTGTTTCGATCCAGCTGATGATTTAAGAATGTTTTACCTATCACGGTGTTGTACAATTGGCACCGATAGAAGGATGGTTAGACTGAAATGCTTACAAAAACATTCTGGAGAACCATCTAATTCCATTAATAGGACTCTGTTCTCATGATTACCCGATTTTTAAGGTTTTGTGTAAACCTTATTAAAATCGGTTTACTGTCCTGTCCTGTGCTGTCTGTCTGTCTGTCTGTCGGTCCGTCACACGCATTTTTCTCGGAGACAGTTAAAGCGATTGACACCAAATTTGGCAGAAAGCTGGAAACTGTGAACGCTCACGCATACAAAGTTTCATCCTTTTGCGACGAATTTAAGGGGGGGGGGGGTCCCCATACAAGCAAAAGGGGAGTGTAAATTTTTTTTCATCAAATATAGTCATGTAGAGTATCAAATTAAAGGTCTCTGTTAGTACTTTTCGAAGCCGGTCTTAGTTTTGACATTTGTTGGAAAGGTGGGGAGTGCGGGGGGTTGAAAGTGATCATTCCTTTAAAGGGGCCATTCTCAGAAACCACCCAACCGAAAAATCTGAAAAAAATCAGGAGGCTGCCACTGTATGGTGCCTGGGCTCCGAAATACCTTCCATACTGATATCGGTACAAATAAAGATAATAATAGTACGTTACTATAATTTTTAGTAATTGGCTGCAAAACCCCCCTTAAGTTCATGCTAGCACTATTGCACTATTACTAACGAAGTTATTAATAGGTCAAAGTTGTCGCTTCTTTGCAAATTCAAGACTATGAATGTCAATATCATCCGAAAGTGGATATTCTCACATAATATATGCATATATTACGTGCTATGTACTAAGAAATACACAAAACGCTTCGTACCTGGAGCGTGCAGCTTCCGGTTTCTCGACTTGGTAAATATAATTCTGCGCCGTGTCATCGCTGCAAACTGGTTAGTGTTTTTAATTTTTTGTTCATAATTTATCAAACCTATCGAGAACGTTTAGCCCATTATAAAGGAGCAGAGTATAAAGTAGAAACCGAAATCTCTTGCTGACTTAAATAAAGTTATGGAAAACGTACGTTGTAATAAAATTACGCTACATCTTTTACAGAATTTCGCCAATTCAATGCCTGATGGGAGGTGCCAGAAAAGATGGAAAAGTTAGATTAAGAATCAGAATCAGAAATACTTTAATACCTAACTCCGCGTAACCGGTCCCAAGCCTGGTTGTGAGTGGCTGTACGCCACGCAACGTCTCAGGAGATAGGTGAGCAAAGTACAGGAACTTTGCAGTCTTGCAGATTACTCACTGAGGCATCTATCACCACACCTGGCAGCTAGGTATAAAATGCAAGTCCATTAGATTTCAATACTCGCCAAAACACATCTTCACCGTCCGGCTGATATCTCCACAGAGGTTCAAGACGAATTCCAAAGACCGTGTATAGAATTTTCGAAAATGGATCACTAGCATTGGACGAGTAAAGAATAAAGTGCAAAGGGTTTCCCGGAGCTATGTCATCCCCAGTGAGACCCATAGGTGAAATTCTGGACACAAGCAGAAACTTTTGTCATATGCACTGATCGCAGTTTTTGGTAATGAAAATATTAAAGGTATTGGGGGATATTGGCAGTTACTGCGCAGCATGCTGAGCGGATTACTGCTGAAGGAACGCGCCACGCCATTATGCCGGGTATGAATTTTGCGGAAGTTATGAAGAGGAGATTCGTCGAGCCATAAACAACTCGTAAAACTGGAGGGGTCCTAGTCTGGATCGGGTGCAAAATTTCTAGTACAAAAAGTACAATATTTTGAAGCCTAGACATCATATGGGGAAATCTTCATGATTTTTTTCACATTTTTTGTGTTGGTTGGTTGCTTAAAACAGGTCAGTGGAATAAGTGATCACCTTCTAGACCCAGAACTCTCCCCTTTCATACTGACGTCAAATGCTGACAGCGTAGGAAGGTTCGATTGAAACCTTTTATTTGATACCCCATATGATTATATTTGATGAAAAAAGATCTTGCATCCCCTTTTGGATGTACGAAACAGTACTTGCGATAGCAGGCACAGTGCCTATTGGCATCTAGGCGATGCCTCTATGGCCCAATGGCCAGTTCCGGACCTATCTTCAGCAATTAGCACGCGCTGAAGCTATTCTGGAGTAGCAAAAGGGATGATGCGATTGACTTAAAGGACGATATACCCACGGAATTATCCCAAATGTCTCAAAATGGATAAAATGTCGGCTTGCAAAAACTAGGTATAGCCTAACCCGATTCCTAAGCAGACATGGTGGGCATCGCCCATATCTGTATTGCTTTTGACGTGACGACTCGTCATATTAGCCGACATGCCAGATGTTTGCCGAGGATATGGTACATATTGTTTTTAGCTGCCGCCGGGGCACTGTTGTAACCCGAGAATATCCTCGAGCAGACGCTAGCCTCTGAAACAACTTGGGCGGTGGCGGAAAAACCAATGAAGTAGATTCAAAATATCCCGAGAAAAAAGATGTTACGAAGAAAGGGGATAAATAACATGAGTCCCAGTTCGGAAGGTATTATCGAAATGTCGATCCCACGGCAGGAAACGATTTTAGCGACCAAAACTATTACCTAACGATATGGCAAGAGTCAATCTTCCTGTGTGAAAAAATGGAAAAGGTGTTTGGATATACACACAATGAACCGATTTTGATAAAGTTTTGTTCTACACTAAACCTCACAAACAAACCGAACCTGGTTTGCAAAATATAGTCATATACTAATACTGACTTCATTTGAGCAGATATCGAGATGAAGATTATTTTGAGGCCTAAATGTAGCATTATATGGGCGCCACCATAAATTTTTCCAGATTTTTGGGCTCTGTAGTTTCTGAGAATGTAAGCCCAACGGGAGCCCAAAGTAAGTGATCTTACCTAAAGATTTGGAAAGGAGAAGAAACGGAACGAGAGTATCCAATTGGTTTCAAACATGGAAGTACGCTTTGCTTTGAAGGAGAGTTCCAAAAAGATTTAAACATCTAACAAACCATGCACGCAAGTAAAATACCTTCCACTATGTACTCCCTACATAGTCCTCTTTAGTTACATTTGCTAGAATGTGTAGTACTGATGAATTGCCTAGATCTTACAAATTTGCTCATTCATCGTTTTCAGAGATTGACCCGAGTTGGCACATTTTCGGGCATACAGCTTTCTTGGCCTACAAGTTCCTCTCTAGTTCAAAAAAGATTACTTGGCGGACGACATGGACAAAATTTTCGCTAAAGTACCGGTAAATAGTCATTTCACTCACTAGTGCGGACGATAACTGCTAGCGCAGCGTTAACGATCAGCGTGTCAAATCTACATGATTAGCATGTCAGATTACACACTGCTTTTCGATAGGGTTTCCATTCACCTCCATTGATCATTACTACCTGCACAAAAACTTCTAGAAACAAGTCGGAATACTATAAGCTAGGCGGTTCAGATATAAAGGTTTTGTATTCAATCTATGTGAGCAACTCTCTATGCACGTTTTTCCATTCATAAGACTGCAAAATATTCCGTCATATATTGTTAAGTAATATATGCATTCGTACATACATATTAAAGACATAAATATTGTGCATAAAATTGATCTAACGCTTCTTCAAGCACTTCACTTTACTCTGTGCACGAAAGCATACATGCGTACACGCGCGTCCAAGAAGAAGAAGAACTGATATTCAAATAACTAATAAGTCGGGAAACCGGAAGCTGGATGCTTCAGATATGAAAGGTTTTTTGTATTTCTTTTAGAAAGACATTTGAGTGTGCATTTGTTCCATTAGTACGTAGTACGTAATATATGCATATATTATATGAGAATAGCCACATTCAGGTGATATTGACATTGAAACTCTTGGATTTGCAAAGAAGCGAAAATTTTGACCTGTTATAACTTTATTAGTAATAGTGCGATTCCCACCCAGCTTGGTAGGATCATGTTCTATGTTATACCCTACACTGTTGAATGAACTTAAGAGGGGTTTTACAGCCAATTACTAAAAATTATAGTAATATGTAATCATTAACTTTATTTGAACAGATATTGGTAAGAAGGGCATTTCGGAGCCGAGCCACCATATACTGGTAGCTTCTTGACTTTTTTCAGATATTTCGGTTGGGTAGTTTCAGAGAATGGGTCCGTTAAAGATACTAATCGAGCCCTTCATTTAATACTCCACATGACCATACTCTGTGAAAAAAAATTACACTCTCCTTTCTCATGTACGGGGAGCCCCCGCCAAACTCAACACAAAATGGCGCCACTCGCTGCATGTAAAGAGACACATACACCACATGTTTTCACTAAATTTCGTAACAATCGAATTAGTGATTTCGGGGTAAATAGGATGTGACAGACAGACAGACAAACAGACATTGAATCGATTTTAATAAGGTTTTGTTTCACACAAATCCGGTTTTTTTTACACAAAACCTTAAAAATACTCCGCCTTGCATCCACTTCACTTAATATTGCATTTTAGTGATGTGAGTTTTTCGATGGAGTCGATCATTACTGCTCCACCTTCCAAAAGGCCAAAAGCTTGTGCTCTGACTTCATTTAATGACAGTGTGGTCTCCATTATGCAAACATCTTGTAATTCTGTTGCCTCAAAACCAGTGTCTATATCTGGCATAACTACAGGGCTTCCCAGATGGACGAATTTGCTAACAGTTTCGAGGAAACCGCTGGCCGCTTAGATAGGTGCAGTCAGTAGCAGTCATAGTACACTTGCACCTGGAACCTCTGGATTGCAATCGAGGCCTGATTAGACAAGTCGAAAGGGCACCGACCGAAACACTAAAAGTTTGACAATTGGAAAAAATTCCGTGTGGTTCTTCATGAAAAATCAGCCGTCCACATATTTAGTCAGATTGCAAAGACGTTGAAGGATGCAATCATTGACCATCGAGACAAATAGAGCAAAATAAAGCATGAGACCATGATTAATGAATGAAACAAGCACATATTAGAACGGTAGCAGATTAAGTCCGACAGATCGCATGAGAAAGCCATCCATAGGTAAAAGGAAAAAGAAATGAGACATGGAAAGAAGGCGTAGTCAAACCGATCATACTACCCAGCACGTTGGTTAATGAAAAACCCGCCTACCAACGAAAAAGACATGGAACAATATAGAGACAAAAATTTCAGATATGGCAGTTAACCACTTGCTGATCACGCTTATAAAGCACCATAAATGTGGGAAGTTGACTGACAATCTCATGGGACAACTGACTCGATATTCATCATCATCATCAACAGCGCAGCAACCGGTATCCGGTCTAGACCTGCCTTAAAAAGGGACTGCAGACATCCCGGTTTTGCATCGAGGTCCACCAATTCGATATCCCTAAAAGCTGTCTGGCGGCCTGGCCTACGCCATCGCTCCATCTCAGGCTTTGACCCAATGGTGAGACGTTTCGAGCGGAGCAGTACTTCATCATCATCATCATCAACGGCGCAACAACCGGTATCCGGTCTAGGCCTGCCTTAATAAGGAGCTCCAGACATTCCGATTTTGCGCCGAGGTCTACCAATTCGATATCTCCAAAAGCTGTCTGGAGTCCTGATCTACGCCATCGCTCCATCTTAGGCAGGGTCTGCCTCGTCTTCTTTTTCTACCATAGATATTGCCCTTATAGACTTTCCAGGCTGGATCATCTTCATCCATACGGATTAAGTGACCCACACACCCTAACCTATTGAGCCCGATTTTATCCACAACCTGACGGTCATGGTATCGCTCATAGATTTCGTCATTGTGTAGGCTATGGAATCGTCCATCCGCATGTAGGAGGCCAAAGATTCTTCGCAGGATTCTTCTTTCGAACGCGGCCAAGACTTCGCACCTTTTCTTGTTAAGAACCCAAGTTTCCGAGGAATACATGAGGACTGGCAAGAGTTTTTGTAAGCTGAAATAGGCTCTGTTGGCTGACAAAAACCGTGCGCGGATTTCATCATCGAAGCTGTTATCGGTTGTGATTTTCGACCCTAGATAGGAGAAATTATCAACGGTCTCAAAGTTGTATTCTCCTATCTTTATTCTTCCCGTTTGATCAGTGCGGTTTGATGTTGTTGGTTGGTTGGTTTTCGGTGCTGACGTTGCCACCATATGTTTTGTCTTGCTTTCATTGATGTGCAGCCCAAGATCTCGCGCCGTCTGCTCGATCTGGATGAAGGCAGTTTGTACGTCTCGGGTCGTTCTTCCCATGATGTCGATATCGTCAGCATAGGCCAGTAGTTGGGTGGACTTAAAGAGGATCGTACCTCTTGCATTTACCTCAGCATCACGGATCACTTTCTCAAGGGCCAGGTTAAAGAGGACACATGATAGCGCATCCCCTTGTCGTAGACCGTTGTTGATGTCGAATGGTCTTGAGAGTGATCCTGCTGCTTTTATCCGGCCTCGCACATTGGTCAGGGTCAGCCTAGTCAGTCTTATTAATTTCGTTGTGATACCGAATTCTCTCATGGCCGTGTACAGTTTTACCCTGGCTATGCTATCATAGGCGGCTTTAAAGTCGATGAACAGTTGGTGCAACTGTTGTGCATATTCCAACAGTTTTTCCATCGCTTGCCGCAGAGAGAAAATCTGATCTGTTGCTGATTTGCCTGGAGTGAAACCTCTTTGGTATGGGCCAATGATGTTCTGGGCGAATGGGGCTATCCGACCTAGCAAGATAGTGGAGAATATCTTATAGATGATACTCAGCAACGTGATACCTCTATAATTGCTGCACTGTGTGATATCTCCTTTTTTATGTATGAGACAGATAATGCCTCGTTGCCAATCGTCAGGCAATGATTCGCTGTCCCATATCTTGAGCACAAGTTGGTGAACCACTTGGTGTAACTGGTCGCCTCCATATTTAACCAATTCGGCTGTAATTCCATCGGCTCCTAGCGACTTATGATTTTTTAGCCGATGAATTGGACGGACTGTTTCTCCTAAACTTGGTGGTGGCAGTATTTGTCCATCGTCTTCAGTTGGCGAGATCTCCAACTCCCCGGTGTTCTGGTTGTTCAGTAGCACATCAATGTACTCAACCCATCGCTCCAATATGCCCATTCTGTCGGAAATCAAATTTCCCTCTTTGTCTCGGCAGGATGAGCATCGAGGTGTATAAGGCTTCATCCTGCTGACTTGTTGGTAAAACTTGCGCGCCTGGTGGGGCTGCTCCCTGCACTTTTCGAGTTCACAGACTTGTTGGTTCTCCCAGGCTTCCTTTTTCCGTCTGTGTCGCTTCTCCGCTTGACGGAGTACGTTATAAGTCTCTGCGCGTGCCCGCATTCTTTGAGAATGCAACATTACTAGGTATGTGGTATTCTTCCGTTCCGTTGCTAGCTTACATTCATCGTTGCGGTTATTGCGGCATGCATTTCCATCTTAAAGGTGTCGCGGAGGGCTGTGCTGTGGATGGTTTTAATGTTATCTCTCACCTGATTATCAGAGGGGATTCTGGGTGGTGTTTTTATTCGAGATAGGAGCACCATGCCAACGAGACAATGCCAATGCCAACAAGTCTACATGCGCCCCTATATTTTCTGACATTCATCAAGGCTGAGCCATGGCGGCGTTCGATCAACATGTAGTCAATTTGGTTGAAAGTGGTCCCATCTGGAGAGGCCCACGTTTGTTTTTGAACCGCTTTCCCTGCAAACCAGGTACTTTCAAAAACCATTTCGTGTGACCCTGCTAATTAAGTAATCCGCAGTCCTTTATCATTGGAATCTTTATGTCAGTTATGGGAGCCAAGATATCGCCGGAATACGGGCTTGATGCAAGAAGTCGTCAAACCGATATACGAAGCTCTTCCTTCCGACGAATTACTGTCACGTTTGGATGCTGAAGCTTAAATTAACAATCGGTTGTTGAATTCATTGATTTGGACTTTTGTCCGAAATCATTATCATTCTGGAGCTTCTAGTACACAAGTGGCAAATTATTTGACAGTTTACATGTGTAACCATGACTTTTCTTCAATCTTGAAAGTATTGCACGAGATGGGAGTCAACATAAGGGAGGCAGATGGAAGGGGAAGGAATACTGACAAGAACGAATGTGCAGATATTGAAGAAGATGTACCGTACGTGCATAGGCGCGGCCGATTTGCTCTGGATTTGTAAAGAGAAGCAGGTAGAATTGGACTGAAGGTAAACACCAACAAAACCAAGATTCTCTGTCTGACGGGTCATCACACTCTCCCTATCTACATCACTGGGCAGAGCATCGAAGGCGTTGCTCAATTTGTATATCTAGGAAGTGTGGTTCCTGTTGGCGCTTATGTCGAACTAGATGTACTTTCGCTGTCTTGTCTAAAATCTAGAAATGCAGTCATTTCAACACCAATATCAAGTCCTGTGTTAGTGTTCTTTCTGTGTTGCTATATGGGAGTAGAAAGGGTACGCTCAGCTGATACTATTGCAAATGAAGAACTTGTTAGGCGCACCTGTGGGTGATGTGAGCCGAAGCTGAAGTGACTAAGCGACACGTTAGGGAGGGGAGAAACTTGCCTTGCTAACTACGCCATGCAGTGGAATCTACTCTCTCAAGATGGTCGACGAGTGGGCGCCCTGGGCGCAGAACAATAGAGGAGTGCAGGCGTCTCGGGAAGTTGATGATGAGGAGGAGGCGCGCTATATCCCACCAAGGGGTAAATTGCAATTATTTCAAATTTGATGGTGGCTAACTCAGCAGTGAGAATCGAATCTTCATCGAGATTGAAAAGTAAACATTCCTCAAATATGGAAAGAATAACAACGCTCTCTGTGAAATTCGCCAAGCATGCTGCATCAGTTCCAAGCAGATGGAAGCCACGATTTGTGAACTCCTGTGTTGTGCCTGTTATGCTGTGTTACAATGTGATTTATTATTTAACTATAAGTCCACTTTTAATGCCGGACACTGTCCATAGAGCGTTGATTGCAGCTGATATATTTGTTAAGATATCGTCAAAAGGAAGGTTAAATGTGAGGAAGCTTGTTATTGTTCTGAGAAGGAATTTGATATGGCTCGTATGAGATCAACTGATATCCTACCCTAATACTGAGGCCCTCCTTTTGATGTTTGACAAATTTTATGGTACTGGACTTTTCGATGTTGTTTTGAAGCGCTAATCTGTTGATTGGCCTTCAATTGGAGGTTGCCGACTGACAATTCTGTGTCCTTATCAGACGCAATGATGAGGAAGTCGTCACCAAATTGAAAGATTGTCGCTGAAGCGTCCACAATAATGTGTAGACTAGAAGTATACACATTGAATAAAACAGGCCTAAGGCCTTGCAATAGGCCATTTTGAATGGCAACTTTGACTGTGTGCGCTCATGCAGGAAATTTAGAATCCACGACGAAATGTCTGTAGGGATAGCATCAGATTAAAAGCAACAATTCAGTTGGTTTGGTTCAACCTTTTCGTAGGCATTTTAAATGTCAAAAGAAATGGCTGATACGTGCTATTTTCCCCGTTTTTCCAAAGTTATGGATAACAGAAGTATATTTATACATGTTCTTGCGGATTTCTGTTTCCTATAAGCAAAGCTTCTGCTACTTAACCATTCAAAATCTTCTAGGAAATTGTAAAGCCGGTCCTTAACCATGGCATAGAGCGTTTTGGCAAAAACGTTGATTAGCGATATTCGTTTTAAATTGCAGACGCCCATGAGATCTTTGTTTCTTTTTGGGGTCGGAACTACACGGACAAGTGTCCGTCTCAGGTGGCATCGATTTTCGCATAGAGAATTTACGCCCTCTAACAGTTGTATTTGAGCAAAATTATGCAGGCTAAGCAGCATGTCATAGGCGATGCCATCCACCCTTGGAGGGAATGAGAAAACGAGTTTGGAAAATATTTTCATCAGATCCGCAAGTGAAAAAGGTTGGAGTACACCGGCCATAGTTGGTTTAGTCTGATGCAGCCCCGACGGTGGCTGGTATTGAGCCTTTAGTAGATCAAGGAATTTGACGTCATTCCATGAGAATTTTGGTTGAGTTTTCTGCGAGGAGTTCAAGATTCCTTTCATGAAATTCTAAAAATCTTAAAAATTTGAGGTCCTCAATTTGGCGTTCCAATGCCGATGTCCTGTCTCCCGGACTTTTTGTTCCCATTCCAGAGCAGGATGAGTAATAACAGCACGTGAACCTTCACAATGTATCGCAACCCGCTGCGAATCTTACTTTCACTAACAACCAGCTTATTTTCCGCGAGTATATTTCACTTAGATCGGTAAACAGTAAATTACACAAATGCGTGGCTTTCTCATTCATCTTGACAAAAATCATATTTTAAATGAATTGTATCCGAATTTGCCCAATAACGGAAAAGGCTAGGTGAATGATGTGGTATACAGTTCAAACTATTAATTTTTTCTCTGAATTCACTTTACTTTGTTGGTAGCATTGGATGGAGTTCTTATTCCAAGTCATTCTGCAATTGATATTTGGTCAATGTGGGCTGAAGTTTTCGCATTAATTGAATGTAACCCCTCGAACATTCTGGTAGAATCCTAGTTTGGTTTCAAATTCTCCATGGATTATACCATTCCTGCTGATCTAATTAGTTCGACACAGAATATCACTTACCCCATTTTCATGCCTGTAACTCAGGATCGGGAAGCGGCCGCCATCGCGGAAGCCTGCTGATTGTATTATTTGCTCGTCCGTGATGGCCTTCGGAACTATTAGCACGGGCCCATAAGAGGGGCAGACATCGAAGTCCTTGTTCACGTTGGTTATCCTCCAGTCTTCACCCGCCAACAACTTGGCAAATTCAGACTCTGGCCTGCTTGCAGAGAACATTATGAAATCCAAACCGATTCGCCTGGATTGAGGCAGCTCACCTGAAAATCGTGTAGCCGTCCTCGAGGATGGTGTACATGGGCCTGTAGAAGAAGGGATACTGTTGGGTGACGCGCTCCAAGGCATACAGCCGTTCGATCGACGTAGCAACGTTGTTGAACTGACTCGGCGAACGGATCTCCAGTGAGATCATCCGCAGGTCCTTACACTTCAGTACTATGACCCCGCCAGTAACAATGTTGTTTTCCACGGTCGGCCTCCGCTCAATATAATCGATATTCTTGTGGAGAATCTGCAATTGTTAGTTTCGTAACTCCAACTAGTGCACACATCCGCATTTGCCACATACCCAAAGCTCTTGGCTTCCCTCTTTCCGCCCACTCAGAATAAGGTGGTGACCCGTGGTGCAAAGGGTTCCTTCGACCATCATCTTGAACGGGCCACGCAAGATGACATTATCCACCTTGGGCGCAAGGATTAGCTCCGCGAATTCCATATTGTAGGGTTAGGTGTACACTCGTCCTGTTCCTATTGTCTCTACCAGCATCTTTTTCGATAACACCAACGAGATCTCCCTGGCGATAAGACCTTCGGCAATATGTTGTTATAGCACAACAATGACAATCGAGCTGTTGTCAATCTCTTGTCAACTGATGTCTATTGAATTCTAGCGAGCTGTCAATTCCGGGGATTTCCAATGAGCAGCAGCTGAATAGCTGAATGGAAAAATTTATTTATATCTGAATAAAGAAATAAAAAAGTCTTGTCCGTTATTGGCAACCTTTGAGTCTAAGCGAATTAATAACCAACAATTAAAAGAGACAAAAAATCAAATGAATGACACTTTAGAAAATTTATTTAATAACAAACTGATTTACAGTATTGAAAACAAGCGAACAAAGTGTAAATCGAGAGTTTTTGCAAAACTCCTGATCTAAAATGTTGATCAGCTAAAAAGGTGTTAGCGTCAGTATCTGGAACGGAAATTTTGTTAGTGGATTACCTCCAAACTGGTAAACAACAATCCAAGAGAAAAAGCCTGGTTTGCAGGAGAAAGTAATTTTCCATGAAGTCAATGCGCCTGCTCACACATTCACAAAACCATGGCTAAAATCACGGAATTAAAATACGAATTGTTCCAACATTCACTCCAATATGGTAATTTCACTCCTTCTGACTTCTGGCTGTATCCACACCTCAAAAAATTCTTATTTGGATATCGATTCCCATCAAAACGGAAAGATAATAAACGCCGTAAACGGGTTTTTTGCAAATTTTCCAGTCCTTAAATTAGAGAATCATTACACAGAAACGCCCTTTCAATTCCATTTCGTGAATTTTTGGTATGTCTAGCTGCGACACGGAGCCCAAAAGCGATAAAAACTTCTGTGTTAGTAGCCTACGCACTCAATATTTTCATCTCTGAGGGTTTCCATAATTCCATTTGATGATGACAGATAAAGCATGAAGTATATTAGGTGATCACACGATTCATTTCATCATCCCATACGCACCACAAATAGGTTGATCCCATAACGAGAAAGACACTTTCTTCCACTTGATACAAAGGCCTATAACCTATTTGCGGGCTACATCGTTACTGCGGACGACCTTAATGGTCAATGGGTGAAAAACAGACGGCAACAGATGCCTTGGGGGAAAAGGGTTTGAGGCACCCTAACACCCTTGTATTACGAATATATGGTTTATCAAATGATTGTGTCACCTTCGTACATTTGATAAGGGGAACAGTAAAAGCCAAATTGACTTTATACTTATAAAACGCTGGTAACTTATCACCGACACTAAAAGCCGTACGCTACGAAACCATCGTACCTCAGCATCGGCCGTTACCATCGAGCCACCGATAAAACTAAAGGATGCACGAATTAAGCTAAAAACACCATTCATAGAGCGGCCTATGCAACTTTCGGGGTCAACAAGCCCGTGGCTTTGGAATGCCGATGTCCAAATGAAGGTTGGTTAAAAAAACGCCTCAACCATAAGTTTCTTACCGATAAAATTTACAAGAATGCAAACCGGGGAGCAAAGAGGGCGATCACTGTTACCCGAGCGGTCCATTACAAACATCTGGATACTTCGGACGATGAGAAAGATCTTATCAACGTATCAAAAGACAAGAGATGTACTCTGCTTACCAATAGACGAGCCGCAACGGAATCTTCGAATATTTCGAACAAATTCAACGGAGGAATTTGCTTATTCTCCAGTTCCGCAATATTTGGAGCAATTCCACTTGTCAGCACCAGAGAAGTCGAAAATGCAATTAAACAAATGAGATCTTGGAAAGCATCAGGACCTGATCGCAGCTGAGCTTTTGAAAGTGCGGAGCTGGGACCCAACACTGTGGCCCAGTGTCTTCTTCAATCGCGTTATTGAGGAGGGGTAGAAAGCCATCTGACTGACACAGCATCACCGGTCCAATATGGAATAATACGGAAACTGGAAGCCCGACGCTTCAGGTATGAAAGCTTTTGTTTGCTTCCTATGTATGTTATATGTGAACCCATAATGTATATGTTTAATTAGCATGTCAAACTACTCACTTTACTGTGATATTGATATTTACTATTTTCTATTACAGAAAATTTACTTGGCAACGACAACTTTGAGCAACTGTAACGTTATCAGTAATAGTACGATTTTGATCAAACTTGGAGATATCATGCTTCACGATAGTCTATATTATTATATTATTTTTATAACTCTAGAATAAACTTAAGGGGGGTTTCTAATCAATTTCTCAAAAAAATAGTAATATGCTATTATTAACTTAATTTAAGTAGATGTCGATATGGAGAGTATTTCGTGGCCTGGATAGCGTATAGAAACAGCTTCATGATTTTTTTCAGATTTTTCGGTTGGGTAGTTTCTGACAGTAGTTTCTTTCAAACAAATATCAAAACTATGACGGGCATCGTGTCCGTATGGTTGAAGTGGTTAGAGCGCTGGGCTGTCGTAGTGGAAGGTCGAGGCGCAAATCTTAGAGCGACTGGATATCGGATACCAGTCGACTCAGCTGTGAATGAGTACCTAAGTCAAATCAAGGTAATAACCTCGGGCAATCGCAATGCTGACTATATTGCCTCTTACAGGGCACAGTAATCCTGTAGTGTAAAGTTACTGTCTTGAATGAAGTGCTCTAACACACTTCAAGGCCCTAATTCAATTGTATTGTTGGGCAAACGACAATTATTATTATGACTGACATCGAAACCTTTCCTTTGATTCTCAACACGACTATATTTTGTGAAAAAAAAAATTAAGTATTCGCGACATCATTCAAATAACCGTGAATTGAACCTGATTTATCAAGAACTGTAAAACTACTACCAGAAGAACTCGTGCGCTTCGAAGCATCGCGGGCAGATCAAAATCATTTCGGGCCTCTGTCGGTGTTTATCAAAAAAGCAATCTTTCACCATTACCTGTTATGGACACTGTCACGCTAGACACCCAACCTGTCGTGTCGTTCGCCCTGTCGGACTTTGTGGTGCTGAGCATTGGACGGATATAAAACAATAAACGGTGTTTTGCGGTAATCATCATCATCATCAACGGGGCAACAGCCGGCATCCGGTCTAGGCCTGCCTTAATAAGGAACTCCAGACATCCCGGTTTTGCGCCGAGGTCTACCAATTCGATATCCCTAAAAGCTGTTTGGCGTCCTGACCTACGCCATCATTCCCTCTCAGGCAGGGTCTGCCTCGTCTTCTTTTCCTACCATAGATATTGCCCTTATAGACTTTCCAGCCTGGATCATACTCATCCATACGGATTAAGTGACCCGCCCACCATAACCTATTGACCCGGATTTTATCCACAACTTGGCGGTCATGGTATCGCTCATAGAATTCGTCGTTATGTAGGATATGTCCATCCTCATGTAGGCGGCCAAAAATTCTTCGGAGGATTCTTCTCTCGAACGCGGTCAAGAGTTTTTCTTGCTAAAAAGTTTCCGAGGAATACATGAGGAGGATCATTGTCTTCTACAGTAAGAGCTTTCACCCTATGGTGAGACTTTTCGAGCGGAACAGTTTTTGTAAGCTGAAATAGGCTCTGTTGGCTGACAACAACCGTGCGCGGATTTCATCATCGAAGCTGTTATCGGTTGTGATTTTCGACCCTAGATAGGAGAAATTATCAACGGTCTCAAAGTTGTATTCTCCTATCCTTATTCTTGTTCGTGTTTGTGTTTGACCAGTGCGGCTTGATGTTATTGGTTATATTTGGTTGGTTTTCGGTGCTGACGTTGCCACCATATATTTTGTCTTGCCTCCATTGATGTGCAGCCCAAGATCTCGCGCCGCCTGCTCGATTTGGATGAAGGCAGTTTGTACGTCTCGGGTCGTTCTTCCCAAGATGTCTATGTCGATGATCGTACCTGTTGCATTTACCTCAGCATCACGGATCACTTTCTCGAGGGTCAGGTTAAAGAGGACGCATGATAGGGCATCCCTTTGTCGTAGACCGTTGTTGATGTGGAATGGTCTTGAGAGTGATCCTGCTGCTTTTATCTGGCCTCGCACATTGGTCAGGGTCAGCCTAGTCAGTCTTACTAATTTCGTCGGAATACCGAATTTTTTCATGGCCGTGTACAGTTTTACCCTGGCTATGCTATCATAGACGGCTTTAAAGTCGATGAAGGGATGGTGTAACTGTTGTGCATATTCCAACAGTTTTTCCATCGCTTGCCACACAGAGAAAATTTGATCTGTTGCTGATTTGCCTGGAGTGAAGCCTCTTCGTTATGCGCCAATGATGTTCTGGGTATATGGGGCTATCCGGCTTAGCAAGATAGCGGAGAATTTCTTATAGATGGTACTTAGCAACGTGATACCTCTATAATTGCTGCACTGTGTGATATCTCCTCTCAAGTCCCAGTTTACTTATTTATGCCATTATCGGCCTATAGCAAAGGTAGAGAATTTACCCAGAAAAGAGTATTTACTCTAAAAGCTTAAATTCATCATCAAACCAAGTATGTTTGTGACCGGGTTTACGATAACGTTCTTCAGGTGATTGTGAAGATCATTTGTGGATGCTTCATCTCCAGGTCCTCTGTTGACTGCGGTTATTGCGACATTCATTTCAGTGTTAACTCTCACCTGATTGTCACAGGGGATTCTGGGTGGTGTTGTTATTCGAACTCGGAGCACCATGCCAACGAGATAGTGATCCGAGTTTATATTGGCCCCCCTATATATTCTGACATTCATCAAGGCTGAGCGGGGGCGGCGTTCGATCAACACGTGGGCAATTTGGTTGAAAGTGGTCCCGTTTGGAGAGGCTCTTGTATGTTTGTGGACCGCTTTCCGCGCAAACCAGGTACTTCCAGAAATCATTTCGTGTGACACTGCTAATTGAATGATCCGCAGTCCGTTATCATTTATATTTTGGTGTAAGCTATGGGAGCTAACGTATCCCTTGAATACGGGCTCCTTCTCTACTTGACTGTTAAAATAAACAAGTATGATTTTGATATCAATCTGGGACAGACTTCGAGGGTTCGTTCCACTGTCTTGTAGAAGGTATCCTTCCCCGACTCTGCAGTCTCTTCTGTAGGGGCGTGAACGTTAATGAGGCATATATTTCTAAACTTGCCTCGTAAGCGCAGAGTGCATAGCCGTTAGCTTATGTTTTCAAAGCCGATAACAGCAGGTTTCATTTTTTGGCTGACTAAGAAACCTACTCCGGGCACATGGTTTACTGGATGGCCACCATAATATTATATGGTATAGCGACACTTCTCCAGGAAACCGGTCCTTGTCTAACGCATCCAGCGTGTCGTGTCGTTCGCCCTGTCGCACTCTGTGGTGCTGAGCATTGGACGTATATAAAACAATAAACGATGTTTTGCGGTAATAGAGACGAACATTTTTAGTTGGACCACTCATAACATGCCATAATCACATTCAAACATCCATTAGTGATCGATATGGGGTTGCATCAATCATAGAGAAATTGCGAGAGAGGCGTCTTAGATGGTTTTAACATGTAGTTCGCACTGATGAAAACTCACTTGTCTTTGAAAGACCGAAAAAAATGAATTAGGTATATAATTTTATTATAAATAATTCAGGGTTATGTAAGAGAAATCCAAGTTCGGAAAAAGAGTATTTAAAGATGCAATAAACGAGATAAATCTTCACATATGTACCCAAGAACTAGAGTATCACCAAGTTGGTACAACACACTCAAGATTAGCAAATGACACAAAATCATGAAAAGATATTATGATTTAACAGAAGTTTGTCCCGTGGGAACAATATTAGGTTTACATTACAAAGCGGGGGCTAGTTTACACTAGCTAAGTCCCGTTTCTTCTTCCCTAAGCCTGGTTTCCAGTCCTTTTTCGTTTTTCCCAGTTGCATTCAAATCCTAATGGCGTGCTAGAATACTCCATACAATAATTCACGCAGAGTTCTTCTTAGTTTTTCCATTCTATCACGAATTTCAATAAGGTGAATTATTGTTAAATTTATAGAAATACTAATAGTACCCCTCATATCCTGTCACAAACAGGTTGAGATTATAATTGATTTCCCTTGCTTTCCTTTCAGACTCTTCTCGATGATGGGAATCAGGCTGTATATTTACTGACTTTTTTTTACTAGCGACATTGCAGTCGCCATCTATTTCTGTCTATGGCTGTTTTCAACTCCTGACTCCGTGCAGTTTATATGAGTGACATAAATAATGTAACGACGTTAAGTAAAGGAGAAAGAGGTGGTTTCAGTTCAGTTTGTCAGGAACCAACAGCAGACCTTACACCTTTTCACCTATCAATAAAACAAGTCGGAAAACCGGAGGCTGGACGCTTCAGGTACGAAAGGTTTTGTTTATTTCTTAGTACGTAGCACGTAATATATATATTATCTGAGAGTATCCACTTTCAGGTGATATTGACATTCACAGTCTTCAATTTTCAAAGAAGCAACAACTTTGACGTATGATAACTTTGGTAGTAACAAACTTGGTAAGATTATGCTCTACATTACAGCCTACATTACTGCAAAATTTCATGGTGCTTGGATGAATTTAAGGGGGGTTTCCAGCCAATTACAAAAAAATGTAGTAAGATATTATACTATTATTAACTTTATTTGAACTGATATCGGTATGGAAGGTATTTCAGAGGGGGTGGGTAGTTTCTGAGAATGGCCCCCTTAAAGAAATAATCGCTTTCAACCCCCCGGACTCCCCACTTTTCGAATAAATGTCAAAACTAAGACCGGCTTCCAAAAGTAATAACCGAGACCTTTAATTTGACACATGACTATATTGGATGAAAAAAAATTTTACACGTCCCTTTTGCATGTATGGAAGCCCCCCTTTAAATTCAACGTAAGAGGGTGTAACTCACTGTATACGTGAGTGTTCACAGTTCCCACCTTTCTACCAAATTTGGTGTCAATGGCTATAACTGTCTCCGAGAAAAATGAGTGTGACGGACAGACAGACAGTAAACCGATTTTAATAAGGTTTTGTGTTTACACAAAGGGCAATCCGGAAACTAAAAGCTCGGCACTTCAGGTGTAAAAGCTTTTTTTATTCAAAAATATTTTACGTCCGCAGCAGAGAATTTTGATCTACTATGATATAAATGTCTGAATAATATGTAGTAGGATTTCTACCGACTATACTATACTATTATGATCTATGAGCTGGCAAGATCATTGTCTTGTGCAGCAAGAGCTTTAATCAAATTATGGTGAGACGAATAAGACGTTTCGAGTCGAACAGTTTTTGTAAGCTGAAATAGGCTCTGTTGGCTGCGAATACCCATTTGCGGATTTCGTCGTCGTAGCTGTTATCGGTTGTCAGTTTTGAGCCTAGTTAGGAGAAATAATTACCGTTTCAAAATTGTATTCTTCTATCTTTATTTTTTCAAAATTGTATTCCCCGATCTTTATTGTCCTTAATTGACCAGTGCTATACAATCTTGTTATTTCTAATTTTTTTCGTGTACCCTTTTATCTTTATCAGGATTGTGACTTTCGCGCCTCCAACAAAGTTGGAAGTAGGCGTGATTTTGCTAATTTGATCTGGCCTTCCATATTGGCCAGGGGCAGCCTAGTCAGGCCGTGTACAGTTTTACCCAGGTTATGCTATTATAGGTAACCTTGAAGTCCATGTGGAGATGATGCTGGCCACATTTCAAGAGTTTTCCAATCATTTGCCGCAGTGAACAAAATCTGATCTGCTGCTGATTTGCTTAGAGTGAAGAATCTTTGATATGGGTCGATGATGTTCTGAGCGTATGGGGCTACTCAGCCTATCAAGGTAGCAGAGAATATATTGCAGATGTATGCTACATCTATAATTGCTGCAATAAGTGATATCATCCCTATGTATGTCATCCGGCATTCATTCCCTGTCCCAAACCTTGAGAATAGGTTGATGAACCGTATAGTGTAATTGATCGCCCACATATTTAACTAATTCAGCTGCAATTCCATCACCTCCTGGCAACTTGACTTTGAAAAACCTTTCGACAGCGTGAACAGGGAGTGTATCTGGCGTGCTCTACGTAGGAGGGCTATTCCGGAGAAATTAAAAGTTGTTATAGATCGATCTAGATCAAATCTGAGCGGTTTTTGATGTCGAAAGTGGAGTCGTTCAGGGATGTATTTTGTCAATGGTATTATTATTCCTTGTTATCGTTGACGTCCTTCATGCTCCCTTGTCCAGGGGGCGTGGGAGAGCTCAATGGACTATAATATTTTTGCTCAAACACCTGGACTACGCTGGGTTATAGACCTTGGCCGTATGATTCTAGATTTAGAAAGAGGATCAGGTAGAGTTGGATTGAAAATAGATATCAACAAAACCAAGGTCTGACTGTTCATTACCTCCTCCCCATCTACATTAATTGGCAGAGCATCTAAAGCGTTGATTAATTTGTATATCTAGCTGTGGTTTCTGGTGACGGTGATACCGAACTATATTTATCCGACACATTAATAGCGCTAGATCCGCTATCCTGTCTAAAATCTGGAAATGCAGTAATTTCAACACCAAAATCAAGTGAGACCGTTCCGTACTAATGTCCTTTCTGTGTTGCTATAAGGAGGTATCACATCGTCTCTCAAAGGCTCGCCTTCATCAAAACCTGACTGCGTCGTATCATCGGAGTACGCTGGCCTAATACTATTACCAACGAAGAATTTGGTCGGCGCACAGACCTGGCACCCGTACGCGATGTGGCTTGCCAGCGGATGTCACACATTAGAGAGGGATGACAATTGCATTGCTGGCTATGCCATGCAGTGGAATCCGCTCTCCCAAGATGGTTAACGAGTAGTTCGCCCCAAGGGCACTTGGCGCAAAATAGTAGGGAAGGAGTGCGGGCGTCTCGGGAAAAGCTGTACCCATTTCGGGTTACCGCGAATGATAACGCGTAGGTGTCGTTGATGGATCGTAATCCACCATGTTTGGTAGTGGCAGCATTTTTCAGTCGCCTTCAGTTGGCGGGACCTCCAACTCGCCGATCTTCAGCTTATTGAGTATTAAAGTACTCAACCCATCGTTCTAACACGTCAATTTTGTTTTGCCAAAAGCCTGATCTGGATGCAATCGCGATAATGTCCCCTGTGACAGTATCCACAACAAGAACAAAGAGGTGTGGTAAGAGGGCGTTTCCTTGATGAACACCAACAGAAACACGAGGCGGTTTTGATACACCCGCCACACTTTTAGGATCGCGGTGTAACAATTGGACCCAGCACACGAGCACAACGATGCTTCTCACAATGTTTCTCCATGAGTAACCGCGTAGCATGTATTGCGTCAGTAGTAGTACCGCAATTCTTGACAAATCCGGCTTGATTCACAGCTATTTCAACGATTTCGCGAATATGGTTGTCAAGAATGCTTTCAAAAATCTTCATAATATGGAAAAGTAACCGGATCGGACGGTAATTTGCACACTCTGCTGGACTACCTTCTTTCCCATATTGGAACTGAAATACTTTCTTGTCAGTCAGATATTGTTCTACCCTCCTGAATAACCCGATCAAAAAATTCACTGAGCCATAGGGTTGGGTTACAGCTATTCGCTTTCCAGAGCTTAGATGTCGTCAGGTCCTATTGCTTTTCCCGATTTCATTCGTTTTATTGTTTCCTCAACTTCAGTTGCGCTGACAGTTACGCCTCTATTGTTTTACCTGTCTCGGGAACGTAATCCCACGGTCTTCCTAAGACACGGATTGATTTTGTGACTACAATCAGAGCCCTGCTGCGACAAGCTACAATGGTACCAGTCTATACCGAGTGTATGGGTCAGTATTCATACAGAACTAAGAAGTATGGTTCCCGTAAAAAAGTGAAGCGATGGCGGCTTTACGGTTTCTTACCAGGGCAGAGGCAAATCGTCAGACGCTGCCTCACCTCTGCCGTGGGAGCAGCGTGACCGTAGCGGCTCTGCCCTGGTAAGAAACCATAAAGCCGCCATCGCTTCACCTTTTTGAGAAGTTTGGGTGCAAGCCCTAAGCGAGGGGTCCGTGGACCAGGAAAGAGGGAGTAAGTTGCTTCCCATTTGGTCCGGTCCAACATTAAGTTGATGTGGACTTAGGACCCCTTCATTCCTAAAACGAATATGGTTCCCGTGTTGAAACGCAATGCCACGTCGCCAACCGCAACAACTGAGCTGAACGCACATACAACAAGAATTCTCCTGAAGTATGTAAATTCAGGAGCTTTCCCGGTTCCTATGTTACCAGTATACCCCTGGTAAGGTTTCGTGACCCCGTGCACCCTCGGGTCTGACCGCCCTAATTAGGCGTTTGGAGCATTCACCTACTGCACCACGGCCGGCAAATCAATGTGATACAGCGTCTCCCGGTACCACCGCTATGGAGGTTCTCCTCGGCTACTTGGTTTTGGTTCGACCGACAGGGTTGCCGTCCTGCCTTCTTCACCGCCATCTCTGAGCACCAGTTGCACTGACAGGTGGAATTGCTCCAAATGCCGGCAATGCTTGTGGAAGTAGAGGGTGAACAAATTCTTCAGTTGAAATCTGCTCGGCCGGTAAGCAAAGTAGCGTTCTTGTCATCAATATAACAGAAGAGTTCAATATGTTTTCTGCGTTCGTGTCGGCTTTTGGCAAATGGATACAGATCTCTCTCGCCATCCTGAGTGTCCAGTTTACCGTAAAGATCTTTGTAATGGATCGCTGGGTGATAGTGATCGCATTCTTTGCTTCCCGGTTGGCATTCTTATAAATTTGCAAATCGCGAGCGTGTTATCTTCGAGAAACTTGTGCTAGAGGTGTTTCTTTTCACGGACCTTCATTTGAACATCGTCATTCCAAAGCCAAGTATCTCGGTTGACGACCTACTTAGCTGGCTAGGTGATCCCGAGGATTGCAGGGGCCGCTTTGTGGATCGTGTCTTTAATTTGGTACCCACGATTTTTCCGCATTCATAATAATTGGTAATCACGTAAGTGAGATCATTTACTCTTTCTTCTCACGGCTGGGTGGCTTGATTCGTAAAACGGTAATCAACGGTCGATTTTGAGGTGCGATTGTCACAGGGAACGACTTTTGTTGTCACTGACGGTGGTAAAATGCTAGCGTCTTATGAGAAAATAGTCGATTTACGTTTTATTGTTCCCACTAAAAAATGTAGGCAGATAAACCATGAATTCACAATTACAAGGTTATGGGCGCCCGCAAAATCGACTGTATTCTCGCCACCCTCATTGCGCGCTCCGAACCACATGACCATTAAGGTCGCCTGCAGTGATGATATATTTATCAGTAGGCACGTTGCAGGTCTTTGCATTGAGAAGTTGCCAGAAGTTATCTTGTGCGGCATCGGGTCGATCTGCTTGTGGTGCGTACGCGGTGAAGAAGTGAATAGTGCGATCAGCTGATATAATGGTGAGCTTCATAAACCGGTCATCAGAACGTTCGACTTCTTCAATGGCGTCACGGAAACCCTCTGGGATGGCAATGCCAACATCGTATTGAGTGAGTGGGCGACCAAAGTAGAGAAGTTTTCCCCGTATTCGCGTTTTATGTCGTAGCTTTTGGCACCAGGCCATCGAGTTCCCTTAGAGCGCAGATGCCAATGTGCCTTTTCCGAAGGACTCTTGCGAGTTCCTCGGTCTTTCCAGTCAGGGTGCCAAAATTTAGTATGCAACAAATTATTTGTTTTGCTCGGACTAATTTACTTACGCCCACACGCCAAGAATAAGAAGAATAATTTCTCGGCAGGATCCGGGCCCGTCCTGTCGCGTCGACTGAGGTGGACGAGCTAGCATTTCTCCGAGGCTTGGGACTCAATCTCACCATTTTGTTTTTAACGACATTAGATGAATTTTCTTGGTGGGCCTGTTGCGGGACCTGCCACCAAGAGAGATCAGATTGGATTTAGTAAAGTGGAATAGCTAAAATTATTTTTTATTTATCTCTTTTCTTGACCTCAGCATTTTATTTTTTACTGAGGATAGTACAAAGTACGTTGTCTCCAATTCTCCTCCTTTAGCTGGGTTTAGGAATAACATTCTGTGTAAATAGCATTTGTTCCAACATGCTCATACGGATGGGAATTGGATTTTCCACTTTGTCTCGGCAGGATGAACATCCAGGTACATATGACTTCATCCTGTTGATTTGTTGATAAAACTTCCCCGCCTGGTGGGAGTATCCTTAACTTCTTAAGTTTTCAGACCTGTTTGGTCCTCTAGGCTTCCTTTTTCTACCTGTTAAGTGGCTTCTCAGCTGGACGGAGCTCGTGATAATTCTCTGCGCGTGGCTGCTCTCTGCTTGATATGTCTGTATTGCCTAGTATGTAGCAACTGTGGTGAAACTGGTCAAGTGTACCAAAGAAAACGTTCTTCAAGTGGTTATGAAGATGATTTGTCGATGCTTTATCTCCAGAACCTCAATCAGTTGCAACGAGAGAGTGATCCGACTCTCAACTACGATCGATCCTCACTGAATGCTAATTAGATACTACAAAGAGTAAATAAAATACCAAACCAGTAGCTTTTAAAGTTTTACTTAAATTATATTCACTAGGTAAGTTAATAAAATTACAGTACAAAAAATATATATTCGTATTGTATGTAGAAATCTTAATTCGAATAATAATAATTTAATGCGTAAAAAACGAAACTTAATAGGACGAAAAGGTTATTTACAGTGAAAAATATAAACACAATTATACAAATAGAGATTTATATACATTTAAAACAATGAACATAGAATTGGGATATACTCTTAATTCAACGCAGACATTTACATTGCTCTTTTATTTCAGTTTCATATTCTCGTATCCCTCCTACGACTCTAGAAAGTACAGAACGTAATGGCTTCGAACTGAAAGAAATCCATTGATCCAAAGTTATACTTCGAATATGATTAAACGTTTGTCCATTTCAGGTTAGTTTTTGTGTGCTTTCTTGAAGTTTTGCATCTTATAGTAAACTTAACGTCGTATACTTACAACAAAAAGAAATGTTACTGGATTGCTTCTCTGAACTTTTCTTTTAGTAACGAAAACAATTTCCTTAATTCGAATCTAAATAGTGTGAAGTATAAAATACAGAACAAAAACGAACTGATGGTTTCCTATCTTCGGAGAATGTACATGCGTTTTGTATAAATTAGAGTTAAGAATGTAGCTTAAGAGTAGTCATTACGTCTAGATTCCTACGCACTAAGCAATCTAAAACAAAACGTTGGGAAGAATTCTATTCGAGTCAAATAAATTTAAGATGCTCAACAAGGTCATCTTATCGTCCTATGTATATGCTAATACACTTACACACACATAAACTCTATATTCGGTTTGTGCCGAGTAGTTTGTATGTAGAAGATAGTAAAGACGTTTATTGCGTTTTCATAAAAATGCACTGATTTCGTGTAAATGTTGTGCTTATTGTGAAGTAGTTCGGTTACATCTACTGGAGTGCAGAATAGAACATGAACGCTCAAGTTGGTTTTGAGTTCACGAAACTTTGCTTTTAGTTTGTGTTTATGACTGTTTCGGTCCTTTTCGAACTGTGCTAATGCGGCAAAAGACCACTCTCCGCTTCCAATCTAACATTAAATATTGTACTGTAAATATTACACCTAACTATGTTTTCAGCTTTAACATCGCGTTCCGAAGATTGTACATTGCTTTTCGTTTAAATGGAATGGGCACTTTTAATACATTTACTGCGATGCAACTCTAACGCTGAATGCACATTTTGTTTTCGTGCGGAAGATAGTGAAAACCATATAATACCGTCGATGATTGTCTTTGCCAGTCATAAACATCAAAATACAAACAAGATATTGCCTTATGGCGCGAATTAAGCGCATTTCAATTTCAACTTTGCAAAATAAATACTTGCTTCGCAAGAGATAACATCTAAGAAAGTAATTAGAGAGGAAGTATGAACTGGGAACGGAAATAAGACGGGTATTTCCCATCTCTAGTTATAAATATTTCATTTACTTGGCATTTGCAACAACAAAACATTTTACGAATATAAAAGTGAATGGAATGTAATTGACACTAGTTTTTCAATTGGTGTTTTATCTCGATAGAATTGATAGTTTCTATCAGTTTTATTTCAATCATGCTTTGAAAAATAAGAACACAAATTCAGGTTCCGAAACGGAATTGGAGACGCTGGCAGCATGGACTTGAGCACTTTACAAAACACTATATTATAGTAAATATAATCAAAGTTAATGAAAATAAATTAATTCATTGATTTCATCAAAAATCTTAAACGTAAACTTGATTGAAACACTAAATAATCGTTGGTTTGTGAAACATCAAAGGGTGCCGATGTTGGCAGTAAGTAATCGTAAAGATAATGCTCTCGCTTCCGTCAATGCTGTCAGCGGGAAATTTTCTCATTCTTTAGAAAAGAAAGGTATTCATAATTTCTTAAAACGAAACATGAAATCCGAGAAAGCTGAGATTTTTGGCTCACTAAAAATACTACCCTTTTGCATCACTTATGCAATCTCATACTTAACAGTGATGAGGAGCCCTCTTCAGCCACGTTAGCTAGCCTACGAAAAATCGTTGATACTGTTGTTGTTGTAGTATTTGTTGCTGCTGATGATGTCGCATAACATTCAGATAATTATCTTCTCCGATCGGAGCCATCTGACTCCCATATTTCGTCTGCAGAAGTAGTTGTTGTTTGTGCTTATGATGTATCTCCTCCAACTCAAATGCAGCTTGAAGAAGTTCTTGACAAACCGGGTCATCCTTATATTTAGTTTCAAGTGATATTCTATGGCTTATTATAAGTGTATGGAGACGTTGTAAGTCACGTGAAGGATCTAGAGCGGTTGCTAACTCCATTTGGAAGGGTTTATTCGAGACCTGCCGACAACCGGGCGCATTGCCATCACTCGATTCGCAACAACTCCACATGCCATTGATATAGGCGCACGGATGAAAACATTCCAACCGTTGAGCGTTACTTTGGCAGATTTTGCTGAGGAGATCGAACCATTCTTTCTCTTCAACACAGTTCGTTGTTTGTACGTATAAGGTGTGGTCCTTGCGGATGATCTGGAATAGAAGATACAGAGCTATTACATTAACGGAACACTATATTAGCTTGAATATATTAAAATCTTATCAATAAAATATTTATTTCTCAGATAGACATTGTGCGTATATGTGGCTTCGGTAGCAATTATCAACTTAGTAACTAGCTTTCTATCGAACCACATGGGAATTACTGATGAAGCTCTCGCTTGATACTTAAGATAGTTTTCAATCCTTTTAATTTATTAATCCATTATATTGAGTCTTCGAAGTGTTAAATAGATCGGAAGTTTGTGACTTCCGCTTTATTTTTTATCCCCTGGTAGCCTTACAAAATGAGATTCTCAATTTTATTCTATATCATCATCAACGATGCAACAACTGGTATCCGGTATAAGCCTGCCTTAGTAAGGGACTCCAGACACCCCGGTTTTACGCCGAGGTCCATCAATTCGATAACCCTAAAAGCTGTCTGCCGTCCTGGCCTACGCCATTGCTCCATCTCTGACGGTCGTTGTATAGCTCATAGATTTCGTCGTTATCGTTCATCCTCATGTAGGGAGCCAAAAATTCCGCGGAGGATTCTTCTCTCGAACGCGGCCAAGAGTTCGCAATTTTTCTTGCTAAGAGCCCAGGTCTCCGAGGAATACATAAGGACTGGCAAGATCATAGTCTTGTACAGTAAGAGCTTTGATCTTATGGTGAGACGTTTCGAGCGAAACAATTTTTGAAAGCTGAAATAGGCCCTTTTGGCATCCAATAACCGTGCACGGATTTCATCATCATAGCTGTTATCGGTTATGATTTTGGACCCTAGATAGGAGAAATGTTCAACGGTCTCAAAGTTGTCCTATGTTTGTTGTTTTCATTTGATCAGTGCGATTCGATGTTGTTCGTTCTTTGTGCTTTGGTGCTGGCGTTGCCACCATATACTTCGTCTTGCCTTCATTAATGTACTGCCCAAGATCTCGCGCCGCCTGCTCCATATGGATGAAGGTAGACTGCACATCTCGGGTTGTTCTTCCCATAATTTCAATATCGCTAGCGTAAGCCAGTAGTTGGGTGAACTTGTCTTTTGCATTGACATCTGCAACGCGAATCACTCTCTTCAGGGCATCCACTTGTCTTAGACCGTTGTTGATGTTGAATGGTCTCGAGAGTGGTCCTGCTGCTTTTATCTGGCTTCGCCACATAGATTGGCCAGGGTCAGCTTAGTTAGTTTGGGTATGGACCAATGATGTTCTGCGCGTATGGGGCTATCCGGCCTAGCAAGATAGCGCAAAATATCTTCTAGTTGGTAGTCAGCAACGGGGTACCTCTATAATTGCTGCACTGCGTGATATCCCCCTTTTTAAGGTTTTGTGCAAAAAGGGGATATAAATCTTTTACACCAAATATAGTCAGTTCCAAACTGCTTATATTTTTGATATCGGGCGGAACATAGGAGAGTGAAGGCTTAAAATGTGAGCCCCCCTCAATCTCAGAAACTGTCCTATCCACAATGCATCTATATAAAATCTAAGCCTCGAAATAGATCCCATTCCGACATCTGCTCAAATAAAGTTAATAATAGCATATTACCATGAAGGCGAGTCTCCCGCGCCTAAAAACGGGACAAATTGTACCAACTGGTCCTCCAGGTTGGGGGTTGGGTAGGGCTGACAACCCTACACGGAAAACAACCGTTACGAAGCCACAACAGGAGCCTCGGATAGGACGGATATTAAAACGACGGACCCGGCAACGACAAAGGAACAACGATTTGCGCATTTTCTCATGGAACGTGCGCTCCCTGTACAGAGATGAAGCTGATAAGCAGCTAGCCGATACCCTGTCCCAATACAGGGCTGATGTAACTGCGTTGCAAGAGATGCGATGGACAGGGACCGGTTTCCTGGAGAAGAGCCACTACACCATATATTATAGCGGCCATCCAGTAAGCCATGTGCTCGGAGTAGGTTTCTTAGTCAGCCAAAAAATGAAACCTGCTGTTATCGGCTTTGAAAGTATAAGCGAACGGCTATGCACTCTGCGCTTGCGAGGCAAGTTTAGAAATATAAGCCTCATAAACGTTCACGCCCCTACAGAGGAGACTGCAGAGTCGGAGAAGGATACCTTCTACGAGGCAGTAGAAAGAACCCTCGAAGCCTGTCCCAGATATGATATCAAAATCATACTTGGGGATTTTAACAGCCAAGTAGGGAAGGAGCCCGTATTCAGGCGATACGTTGGCTCCCATAGCTTACACGAAAAAACAAATGATAACGGACTGCGGACTATTCAATTAGCAGGGTCACACGAAATGGTTGTTGGAAGTACCTGGTTTGCGCGGAAAGCGGTCCACAAACATACGTGGGCCTCTCCAGACGGGACCACTTTCAACCAAATTGACCACGTGTTGATCGAACGCCGCCACCTCTCAGCCTTGATGAATGTCAGAACATATAGGGGGGCCAATATAGACTCAGATCACTATCTCGTTGGCATGGTGCTCCGAGCTCGAATAACAATACCACCTAGAATCCCCTCTGACAATCAGGTGAGAGTGAACACTGAAGCCATCCACAACACAACCCTCCGCGACACCTATAAGAGGGAAATGGATGCCGCAATAACCGCAGTCAATAGAGGACCTGGAGATGAAGCATCAACTAATGATCTTCACAACCACCTGAAGAACGTTATCATGGATACGGCCACAAATATACTTGGCCCCAGCCGCAAAAGGAGTCGGAACGGCTGGTTTGACGATGAATGTAAGCTAGCAACGGAACGGAAGAATGCCGCATACCGAGTAATGTTGCATTCTCAAAGAACGCGGGCACGCGCAGAGACTTATCACGAACTCCGTCGAGTGGAGAAGCGACTTCACAGACGGAAGAAGGAAGCCTGGCAGAACCAACAAGTCTATGAACTAGAAAAGTACAGGGAGCAACCGCACCAGGCGCAGTTTTACCAACAAGTCAGCAGGATGAAGCCTTACACACCTCGATGCTCATCCTGCCGAGACAAAAAGGGAAATCTGATTTCCGACAGAATGGGCATATTAGAGCGATGGGTTGAGTACTTTGATGAACTACTGAACAACCAGAACATCGGCGAGTTGGAGGTCCCGCCAACTGAAGACGACGGACAAATACTGCCACCACCAAGTTTAGGAGAAACAGTCCGTGCAATTCATCGGCTAAAAAATCATAAGTCGCCAGGAGCCGATGGAATTACAGCCGAATTGGTTAAATATGGAGGCGACCAGTTACACCAAGTGGTTCATCAACTTGTGCTCAAGGTATGGGACAGCGAATCAATGCCTGACGATTGGCAGCGAGGCATAATCTGTCTCATACATAAAAAGGGAGATATCACACAGTGCAGCAATTATAGAGGTATCACGTTGCTGAGTACCATCTATAAGATATTCTCCACTATCTTGCTAGGCCGGATAGCCCCATACGCCCAGAACATCATTGGCCCATACCAAAGAGGCTTCACTCCAGGCAAATCAGCAACAGATCAGATTTTCTCTCTGCGGCAGGCGATGGAAAAACTGTTGGAATATGGACAACAGTTGCACCATCTGTTCATCGACTTTAAAGCCGCCTATGATAGCATAGCCAGGGTAAAACTGTACACGGCCATGAGGGAATTCGGTATCCCGACGAAATTAATAAGACTGACTAGGCTGACCCTGACCAATGTGCGAGGCCAGATAAAAGCAGCAGGATCACTCTCAAGACCATTCGACATCAACAACGGTCTACGACAAGGGGATGCGCTATCATGCGTCCTCTTTAACCTGGCCCTCGAGAAGGTGATCCGTGATGCTGAAGTGAATGCAAGAGGTACGATCCTCTTCAAGTCCACCCAACTACTGGCCTATGCTGACGATATCGACATCATGGGAAGAACCACCCGAGACGTTCAAACTGCCTTCATCCAGATCGAGCAGGCGGCGCGAGATCTTGGGCTGCACATCAATGAAGGCAAGACAAAATACATGGTGGCAACGTCAGCACCGAAGACGAATCAACCAACAACATCAAACCGCACTGGTCAAACACAAACACGAACAAGAATAAGGATAGGAGAATACAACTTTGAGACCGTTGACAATTTCTCCTATCTAGGGTCGAAAATCACAACCGATAACAACTACGATGATGAAATCCGCGCACGGTTGTTGTCAGCCAACAGAGCCTACTTCAGCTTACAAAGACTGTTCCGCTCGAAACGTCTCACCATAGGGTCAAAGCTCTTACTGTACAAGACTATGATCTTGCCAGTCCTCATGTATTCCTCGGAAACTTGGGTTCTTAGCAAGAAAAATTGCGAACTCTTGGCCGCGTTCGAGAGAAGAATCCTCCGAAGAATTTTTGGCCCCCTACATGAGGATGGACGATTCCGTAGCCTACACAATGACGAAATCTATGAGCGATACCATGACCGTCCGGTTGTGGATAAAATCCGGCTCAATAGGTTACGGTGGGCGGGTCACTTAATCCGTATGGATGAAGATGATCCCACCCGGAAAGTCTATAAGGGCAATATCTATGGTAGGAAAAGAAGACGAGGCAGACCCTGCCTAAGATGGAGCGATGGCGTGGGCCAGGACGCCAGACAGCTTTTAGGGATATCGAATTGGTGGACCTCGGCGCAAAACCGGGATGTCTTTAGTTCCTTATTAAGGCAGGCCTAGACCGGATACCGGTTGTTGCGCCGTTGATGATGATGATGATGATGATTACCATATTACAGAAATTTGTTCGGAAACCCTCCTTAAGTTCATATTAGTGATAAGATAGGACATCATTTTAGATAAATAAATCGAATTATTGTTAACAAAGTTATAGATGGTCAAATTCTGCTATTTCACGTTAATTTTTTGCATTCTAAGAAGTGTATGACGTCACCATCAAATGAATTAATTTGAGCGGCGGGTCACAAGGGAGCATCTTAATTTTCTTTTATAGCTTGTTTTAGTTATTTGTATATCAGTGCAAAAGCGAGCAAATTATTCCAAGGCTGATTTTTGCAATATTTTGCCCTCAAGTGGAAAAATATTGCTACGAAAGAAAAATTACTTTTAAAGTTTCGTTAGTTTTGGATAATGCATTAAGCCGTCCTGTGCATATATCTAATATTCGATCTAACGTACAACTTTTTCCCCAAAATACTACGTTCCCTTTGCAGCCAATGAAGCAGGGGATTATATTTATCTACCGCTTATCTTTTCAATGTTACATTATACGATCAGCGTTAAAGGATAGTACACATCTCAGAGGAAGTTTGCAGATACGGCACAGCAATCCACAGCAAATACATGGATAAAACACGCTGATTTAACATATACTACCAAATCTTACCCTAATCTCCACACTAGTAACCCTTGAACAATGCAAAGCAACAGGTCTGAAAGGGATTACTGCGTGCTCTGTGCGCCGCAAAACACAGGTGAACCGATTGCTCTCCCAATTTGCGGCTCTGCAATAGGCTGGCAATCTGTTCACAATTACCATTGCCTTAGAACTTGCAATTGCGTTTCTGATCGGGTCGGTAATACAACGACGACTACGGTAATGTAAAACCGAGAACAGGTTCGGAACCTGAAACATGCGCTTCACGCTCAGAACTGGCGTTCTTAGAATACTCATTGAACTAATCGAAAAGTACACGATATATGTCTTGGCGGTCTAAGAAAGAAAATTATTAAACAATGAGGTATTTAATTATCGAACGCTCACTATTTTTAAAAGCGGAAAAAAGTCGGGCACACTAGAATGGCATCATCTATAAGAATTTCGACCAAAACAGACCAGTTCAATCAATGAAAGAATTCCTTTGGCTAATTAACGTATATTTTCCAACGGCGATAAAAGATGGGTTCTATAGTCGCATTGAGTCAGTGTTTTATCCATTGCTCCCGAATGACGCCATGATAGTAGTCAGCAACTTCTACGTAAGGGTCGGAAAAGGACCGGGCCACCACGGAGCTACTGGTGAGCATAGTCTCCACAATATGATCATACAAGCAGGCCCATAGAATTTACTTCCAGTAGAAACACGACAATTTAATCGATTTGGGCCTCACTAGATGGGACACTGTTTAATCAGATTGACCACGTGCTTCTTGAGACACGAATTGCATCCAACATCCTTGATGTATGCTTATACGGTGAGGCTAATTACGAAAACAACTACTATCTCCTCAGAGCAAGATATCAATACCGAATAGTAGCTATCAGGTTTGATATTGAATAGCTCTGCAGACGGTGAACCCACACGTAGAGGTCGATAGCGTGTGGCATCAGTTCGCAGCTAATACGCTGCAGAAAAACATCGGACACAAACCTCGGCGCAAAAGTAATAAATGAGATGAGAAAAATATCGCATATAAACAATATCAGAAGCAGCTCCTATGAGCCAAACGAGACAAACAGAATTAAGACGTATCGTTGGCAGGATCTGAAGAAAACAGAAACGCAAGCATACAGCGTATTCATAAATGATAGAACCACTGCATTTGTTCGAGCTTTTCTTATAATTACTGTTGGAAACGTTCAATTACCATTAATTTCTGTACTGAAATCCGTGCCTAGATAACGCATATACCCAGAATTTGTTTTTAAATCTGTCAATCGTACCACTTATAGCATTCATTTATTTATTACAAATTATGCGCTTTTTCAAACATTCATAAATGATAAAAACGCTTATCATTTTTAACTTTTATTGGATTTTAAATGTAGAAAGCAACAATAAAACAGAACATTTTAATATTGAATTGGCTTGTCATCGCTCTTGATACCTAAGTTGATATGCGATTAGGCTAGTAACAAGATCTTTGATTAACGCACAACTGCAAATCATGCCAATAACTGGTAAATACCTCTGGACGGTGAAGGCAAACCTTCTTCCAACGGAACTGCCAATCTAATTTTAATGATACGCTATTGTACAAATCGTTCGAGACAATGGCTTATGCGGATGATGTGGTGAAGCGCAAAGGAGCCCTTGGAGAAGATGAAGGAAGCAGGTCCAAAATCAACGAAGGGAAGATCAAAATCATGACATAAGCTAGAAGAGAGACCAATCAGATAAAGCGAGACAGTCGACAGTTTTGTATACTTACATACGTATACATAACTCACAAAGGACAACAACGAAATAGGCGAAATTAACTGGTAATACAACCGTGGGTTGTACCTTCACACGATGAGCTAGCAGCGGCCATTCATATTAAGATTTGAAAGCTCGTATGAACGACAGACGATTACAACTTCCCGCCTTTTCTGGCGACTATGACGTTACGTACCATGGACGAGTTTTCCAGCGCGTTTAAATCTGAATTAAATTTGCAGTGCTTGTGGTTTGAAAACGACCGTTTTTCAGAAACTGTTATTGTAAATTTTGTGACTTTGTTTTAAGGAAATGATTTTTATCATTACCGGAAACAAGGCGGAGTTTATTCATGGGCGCTACTCAAATGCAAGAAGGAAGATAAACGACCATCTGGAAAATGCGGCAACGGATGGGAGAACTGGGTCAACAATGCAGGTTACACGCAGCTTGGTTTTGGTGGTAACTTCGAGGACGCGGTCGTTTGAACGCGAAGAGTGAAGACGAAGACGTTGAGAGGCCAAGGACGCACATCGGACTGTCGCGTTATAGAAGATAAAGAAAATAGACAAACTTTCTTGAAATTATTAGATGCGACTGATGGTGAAGGCAGTTTATGAATTCGAAAATATTGCAAGAAATACAATGTTCTTTGCGCTATCAAAAATTTAAATATGGCTTAGAACGAAATTAAAAGTTATGTTATGTGGAGAGTACAAATGCCTGAAATATTAAGAATTATTTCAATCGGTCGTCGATTCCATTGGGAATGGTTTAAAACTATTCACCTTGGTCATGTGAAAAAACGTAAAGGAGTTAAGGATTTCTCCCTAAGAGATATTTTTATGCAATTATAAGATAATAAACATAAAGCTCAGTCGGAAGTTCACGTTATTATTTCAATTACCGAGGCTAGTCTGTGAATTACGTCAAACAGCTCTAGATATAGATTCAGATGTGGAAACGCGGAAACAATTTCGTATAAATTTGAACTCCTTATAAGAAATTATACCGCGAAAGAAGACAAACAGGAAGCAAAACGACTTCCGAATTATCTTTGTAAAGACAATTCCAGCTGACAATCCCATGCAAGATTTAGAAATCATTATGAATAAGAATATTTCGTTTTATTTTGTTGTTTTCAATATTTAACATGAGAAATTTGCAGAGGAATGAAGTCCCTAATTTCCCGAAACGGTTTCACGTTTTCGTTTTTTTTCCAGAATGCACAAATCGAAGGGTTGCTGTGTTCTGATGTGACATAATTCCCTATAAAAATTACGGGATGCTGCAAACTACTCGATTTAAATAGAAGCATCTTCCAGTTTAATATTTACCCTATTCTGTTTACCTGTTTCGAAGTATATATTGAAATTTAGATAAATTGAATCTTAAAAGTCATGTGTTAGTTATGATTTTCTTCTGGTAAACTTGGCAATTTGACTGAATTATCTCCAGTTGGAATAAATAACCATGACAATGGAAGGTGTGCTGCATTATGACATTTATATATTAGGTAGCATGAATATGAAGAAAAGATCGTACAAATATTGAAATTTCATGGTGAAAACAATGAAAATTCAAATCAAGGTTGGATTGCGAAGAATCCAAGGTTTTTATATATATCAGAATTGGATCAATAAATCATAGACTCATTATTATTCGTATATTTCCTTCAAGAAACGTCATTTACGATTAGGATTCGATGAAAAATTAGATCAAGGCCTTCAATTTGATGATCTTTTTGAACGCGAGTAGTTTATCGTTCATTTGGCTTATATTAGTTGGATATAAATAAAGGGGTGACAGAATTCTCGGTATGATTTGAAAAATGAACCTGAATAAGGTGGGAAAACAGTCGTAAATCATTTTCTATGGATGTAGTGGCTATTTGTAATGAATTTGAATTCGTTTGCATTAATCAGCTCGAAAACCTCTTAATGAGTTAGTTTTCACTACCTTTATTGAATACAATAGCCTTCCGACAAAACATCTTACGTTCATATTATACTTCCGAATTTCACTTTCATTTGTTATTTAACACACCGTACCGTCGCTAGCCATACTGGCCGCGTAACTATATTATATCCATTGAAATAATTTCCACATTTTTTATAAACATAATATTTAGTCAAGTTTTTCACAGCATCTCACTTGATAAATATTGCACTACATACATTTTTTCAGCCTCCTTGCATTGGAAAGCTACACCTACAACCAACATAAAAAAATTGGACGTCATAAACACTCAATGAAGAAAACTTCACTGCGTGGGGGATAATGAAACTAACCGTTATTCATATAAATAATATCAACAGTTTTTTCTAGCTATTTCGGAAGATCCATTGGATAGCTCTGTGTACTCATACAACTAATTTACACATTTCTCACATTATTGTGCTTAAATTGGCCGAAACGGCTAATCTTTTTTATACAAATAATCCAAAGTGTTTTGAAATATATTTTACGTTTACGATACATTTGCATAAATTAGAAATGAACATTTCTTTTTCATTCACCACAAAAGCGTCTGTCTGTGTACCAGACGAAATCGTAACGCGATCAAAACAACTATGAAATAATATTAGCATGTGGTTAAGCGCATAGTTTCGAGTCAACGAGTCGAAGGCGCGATCTTTGGAGCTTACGCTCGCTGATATCGTCGTATCGAATTACAACAATGCAGCGATGAAGCGTTATTATGCAAAAGACTTTTCTACATTTCCAACGAGCATGTCACTGAAAGACACATTTTCTCGCCGGTGACAGACTGCGTGCTCGGCGGTAATCTGATACGTTTTGAATAGTTCCACATTGCGAGAAAGCGTTGCCTTGGGTAGTAATGAGTTTAACGGGTGTATGTAGGCAGGGCATGCCCAACGTGTAAAGATAACGACATGACATAATGAGAGTTGCTGAACGCAATATAATGCAGTAGGAGGTCTGTTTCGAGATAAATCCATTATCTACTAAATCCTAATGTTTTTTAATTAGGCCGGTGTTTCACCAAAAATCGTAGGTTGCACGTTACCAATCACATATTAACGAAACTCATATCTGTATATTATATCTTATTCACACTCACCTGAAAGATGTTTTGCAGCTTGAAACTTTGCTCTTGCGACCTCTCGACTGCCAAAATTTCATACAAAGGAATATCACAGATAGGCCGTTTGCCCTTTGATTTTGCATAGCTTAATGATTGTGTTGTCAATTTAAAATATCTTTGCTTAAAATTCCGTCGTCCAAAGCGTCTCTGTCGATGTGTTCGTTTCGTCATCATCCTGCCAAAAACAAAAAACATTATAAATATTTGGGACTGGGTTAAAAATCTCGAAGTCAATCAGATTATGTTTTTTGTAATGAGTTTATTATAAATGCTCACCACTCCTTTCTGTTAGCATCGGGGAAAAAGAAGAATTAAATCAATCATTTACATATTACTCTTTCTTTGAGAAATTTCAAATTTTTTTAGGACTTAGTAAGATCTAGTCTTAATCCAATGAATGCAAAGAAGCGTCTCTCCAGGAATGAAATCGCAATTAAGCTGGTATTGACATGATAACTATTGCGATTGAATATTTATATGAATAGAAATGAAATTAGGTAGCAATATAAAAATGCGGATCAATGTTAACCTTGTAGGCAAAAGATCTAGATCATCATCAGAGCAAAAACAGATAAGCCGTTCTGCTGTGCGCTACCCAAAACTTCAATAAATACAATGAAATTTTACGTTTACGGTACGTAAATTTATTGGTACACCAGAGAGCATAAATTTTCAAACTAAGACGTGCTCTCAATGTCAGAATAGAATTGAATAAAAAGCAACACTTACCCTTCTTTCAATAATACTGGATCCAGGATAGTCTCCTTACTATTATTCGTTCCAACAGTCGAGATAACTTCTAAGAAATGTTTCACAGCCTCCAAATGTTTCTCCGTGCAGAATTTTTTATATAATTCTTCCATGTACTCTTCTTTGCATGTATGTTGAGCAGATCGCGAACTTACTAAATTTCCAAGCGACTGTATCGTTTTTGAAATAAGCGTAAGTGTCCGCGTAGTTTGGGGATCCTGTTTTGATAGATTGTTGGGAGAGAGTTAATAATAGCGATGACAATGATATGATAAAATGTAAATTGTATTGAAATTTGTATTCAGAATTTAATGAACATGCTTGTGTAGTTATGGGACCGATACTTCAAAGGAGAAACTGAGATGGATATTCTTAGTTTGTGTAGTCAGAATATGAACAGCATATTTCCGATGCATTGTTGACATCTTTATATTAACTTACGTGGAACTAGGGAGAGCCAAACATATGAAAAATTGTGATCCAGCGTAATGAAGCTTAATAAACACTCGTAGATGAAGTAATATTAGCAACGGTAGAAAATTTGGGCTGTGACCGATTTTCGAAATAGTCTGGAGATTTAAATTAGTTTCAATACTGATATCTTTCCCGCGGAGAACAATATTATTCATCTAGAAATTGACAAAACAATCGATTGGCATCTGCGTCAAGTAGTTTCTGCCTATAAACATGGCTACACTGACGAAATATTGTGTAATATATCTGAGATGGGGAAGCATAGATATGGGATTGTCATCTACAAGAAATAGCAGAATAGAATATTTGCTGCCAATTTGCCGGTAGATAGTCCCAAAACTTTACTACTGCACTGAAATATACTAGGCATTGCACTAAATACAAAGTTTCTAAAGTTTGCGAAACATCATTTTGACGAAGCATAATTATTAAGTCTTCTAACTTGGCCAATGAGTAGTGAGAAAAGTGAGGAATTTAAAAACAATCAGTAACAGTGATGACGTTTCTGAATCGACAAAAAATAGCGAATGACATATCGTCGTAACTAAATCAGTAACTATAGAGTTATTCTCCTTTATATAGTCTGCTGATATTGAGCGTGTACATTTTGTACAGTTTTCTATTATATTTTCCTCAACTCTTGAAAAAGACAAATTGTTAGTGACAATGGAGGAAGAAGATAAATTATGGCTGAACTGTTAGAGAGTTTCTACGTATACTATTCCACCATGGAGAGAAGCCGATCTCTGGGTTATATTGTGATTCCTGAGTTTCCACAAGATATTCTTCAGAAACGAGGAAGATCAAATGAACAATTGCGTTTAGCTCCTGGAGAGACAAAAGTCGGAAACTTTTCTTTCCTATTTGATCATTGAGGATGAGAAGTGAGTTCTTTACAAAAATGTTAGATATTGTAGAATAAACTCCTATGCATTCCATAAACAGTTCACTTGGTTTGAGATGGGGAAGAGGAATTGCTAATTTTATATTGACAAAGTGCGTTTGTTGATCATTGAAATCGTCATGTACTTCATTGCAGTAGCAGGACATTGATTTTCCGGTAAAACGGCAAAAGACATTCACAAGATCGACCTAAGGTTTTACGATCACCCCCTTTCCCATTGTCGTATTTTCGTATGCCCCTCAACGGGCATCCTAAAAACCTTCAAAGTAAACGGCCAGCAAAGCCTGGGTATTAGAATCAGAACCATGTAAAGTTTCAATGGCACCAAATTTAATGGTATGAAGTAGCCTAAGAAGAGTATACTTTGTCACCAGTCAATACCATTGAAACCAAGTTACTCTTGTATATCTTTGACAATTTCTCAATTATTGTTAACTCCATTGTCATTGACTCTATTCAGTGAGAGCGGAATACGTTAAGGGAAGAATTTATTGCCTTACGATCCCTCCAAAGCACCAATTTGGTCTTTGGACGCTGGCTTTTATCTCCGTTTTATGATGTGAAAATAAATTCCTATATTTCTTCAATTTGCCATCGGTACATTGCCTTTGGATAGAAACATTAAGGGGAAAATTGTACAGTGGTCTTTGATGGTTGCACTAATGGCGAGAACACGAATACAAATCTGATGAGGGCTTACAAAAGCTTTAGTTGATATTGATTTTAATGAAAGTACAATCACCGCAATAGGAACATTTTCCCGATAATGAATGGAATGAAAGAAAGCTGATCCACTCGCTCAATGAGAAAGCGACAGCAGTAGAGACTGAAACATCTTACTTCACCAGTTTCTATCAACATATACATCATGAAGCCAGACGGTTAGTCGGTAGCGATTAAACTGTATTCGATACCAACATTTTAATAGCTGCTATTCCTCAAGTCAATTTTCCTGCAATACGACCACGGCGATACAAGGAAAGTGTAAACTTGGAATAGCTAACCTCTTCATAGAAAATCCTGACCTCATCCATAACATCTCAGTAATAGTCAATGTGTGTTTACGATGTTTCTAACGAAATCATTATGATAAGAGTGGAGATTTAAAAAAAAATAGTGATCAAGATACATTGTTTTCTAAAATAACCAAAGGATTTAAAAAAATCTCCCATTCACCGCTTAAGTGTTGATGCCACTGAAAAGGTGTATAGGATCTATTCGTAGAAAATAATATATATGAAGTGCGTTCCATAAGTATGTATAACTTGACAAAGGTGATAATCCCATTACAGGTTATGCCGCCGCAGAGGTTATAATAGAAGGAAGATAATCATGCAACGGTGAAAGAACATGAAATGAAACGCACTAATCCAGGGTAGACGACATGTAGGTTGCCATAGAGCCACATGACGTTGGAGTGGAGGGAGGGTGCAAACTTCTCAGAGATTCCAGGAAGCGGGAGGAAAGCGTCAACGATGGCGCGGATACGTGGAAGAGTTTTATGCTAACCGTAGGCAATTTGGTGCAAGTAGGGGAAGTAATGTAAGAAAGGGTTTACTTATTTGTACAAAGATTGAAAGATTAAAAGTTAAGAGAAAAGATATTTTAAATCATTTTCAAAAATGAAAAAAAATTCATTCGAATGAATCATAATTACTTATGGCTGAAGGGATCAAAGAGGTAACGGGAAGTCTTTCAGTAACATAGATTTCAGAGGTTGGTCCCTTACGGTCTGTACTTTAGTAACTTTGACCTTCTTAAAGAAGATGTTTATAATCATAGTAATTTTCGATTTTTTCTTTGGCGGTTATGTTTTGCTAATAAAAATTTGAATTGTTAATACTGAAGTTATGAGTATGGCACGGCTTCGATTTCGGTGTTTCCCTTTAGTTTAAAAGGACCAACTGCAAACTTGAATATGCTATGCTATTTGCAAGCATGAACTTACAGGTTAATTGGCTTCACCCGAGAATTAATTTCAGAATATTTACATACATTAGGAAGTTATAAGAGCAATAGAAAATCCACACAATTGGGTGCTTTCTTGATTCAAAAACAAAGAAATTTTTTGTGGTCAACTATTTTTGCGTGTGATGTATATGTAAAGCCAACCGCTTTGACAAGTCTAATAATGAAATTTGAATCATGACTTCAAGGATCTAAATGAAAATTAGAGCGGTAAGAATTCAATGTTTAATTGGGCAGCCAGTTTCTAGTCAAAACACTGTATTATCGTAGCATTATGATCAAAGATTGAAACAGGAGTAAAGGTGGGTCTATTTGGCTCACAAAATGTTGCAAACGATTTGATTAATATCTTCTGTTGTAGAGAAATATTGCCTTGCTCGCTGTTGTAACTTGTTTTGAATTTTGCCCCATTGACTCATACGATTCTTATGACACCAACGCTTATACAAATTTCAAGATTCACAATTTATTGTACAGAAATTTGATTTTACTGGGGCGCAGAACTAAGGAAACATATTAAGTAATCTTTTTCCAAAAGTATAGAAGGTCAAACGTTATCTACTATCGTCTCTGAATACCTTAACAAAATATTTAAAAATAATAAAATAGACAAAACTTACCAACTTTTCAGTTGTGAGATCAAATAGTTTCGGTCCCAATATTGCTGGTGCAAAGAACCGCAAAAATATAAAACCTGACACCACCGAGTATCGAACCTCCTTATTCATTGGGAAATGTTTCGCTGCACATTCCCTGAGATCGTGAAATATTTGGCATAGAACAGTTGGACAACGTACAGCACTCTTTATGATTGCATTGAACACACGTTCCACATAGTCTTGTAGAGTTGATAGATTCGTACGAATGGCACTCTTATCTGTTACACGAGTTGGATCAATTTCACATGGTTTCCGCTCAGAAAATATCAGCTCGAGAACTGGACGCAACGTATTATGTAAATAATGAAGACCCGATAAACGCATCGCTTCGTCCATCATTTTCGAGACGAGAGTGTTACCACGAAAAATAGTGGTTGGATCGGTTAAATGTGATATTTCGTGATCGGCAAGAACTTTTATAATGGGTCCAATGAGGTTTTTAAAGGTAAACAGTCGAACAAGGGGCTGAGCAACATCTGCTTTGTTTTGAACAACTTCGCCTAGGATATACACGCTGCTAGACATTGTCGGCCTGTGATAAATACTTTCGATGAGTAGGTGCATTAGCCGATCATAGGTGGCGAGAGGAAAGACGTGGTCAGCAGTATAAAATAGATTAAGACGCAGAGATCCAATGGAATTATCACAGCTTAGACGGGTGCCGGGTGGTGTGGCGCAAGACCGATTCGGCCTCGAGTGACTCGTTCGCGGTTGTAGGTAATACCATGCGTCCGGCTGTACAGCGTTCTGCTGTTGCTGACCTCGCATCGGTAACTTTATTTCACCCAAAAACACATTCTCACCCATGACGGATGTGTCATGCCACATACTTATCACCACCTGATTCAAATCGGCACCGCCACAAGGATGGATTCTGTAGGTGTGATTTGAATCCTGCTTACATTCATTGTCTATAACTAAGTCGAAATAAAAACTCTCGTCAAACTTTGGGTTGTCGGTTTTCTTTCGGACTTTTGTTCGTTTCGTAATCTTTTTATTGTTCGTGTATTCTGCCACAATAGTAACAAAGGGATCACAGGTTCCATTCTTTTTCGCAAGATCAGAGCATTCCGGCACCCTAATCTTCACATGTGTAGGCGTCCTCCTTTTCGTCTGCGACTGCCATGATCCTAACAAATCACCTCTACTACTTATGCTACTTCGATTCTCATCGAAACTCAGCCATTCATCGTTATCGTTCTTTTTCTGGCATTCAAACGAGGTGAGGACGTGAATTATTCCCTGCACTTCCGAGTCAGCATCGACAGGTCTCAGTGAGAACCAATGATCCTTGTGGTTGTATGTGTGCAGTTCTTCACGTCGGATTGCCACCTTGCCGATTGGCTTGTCTTGTTTCAAATGGCGATCTCCGTCCCACACGTAGACAGATAGATATCGAAATTTCCGTGGAATATCAAAAGTATACTCCTCGCCAATGAATGTATTTGATGTTCGTTCGATTGCGGGCGTCCTACAGATCTCCTCTTGGTCCAATGCAATTGTAACGAAGACATTCCGAACTCCAGCGTTGCCACCTGTGCTACTGTTACGTCCAGCTAGGTTTTTCGCTTCACCTGTTAACGAAAAATAATTCGAACTGTTAGCATTATTAAGAAAACAAATATTTCATTTCTTGCTTGGTGTTTCCGGTAGTGCAGGTTGGACGATGTTTCTAAAAATCTATAGAATTTCCATTTGCTTTTGCTTCGTTCTTCAATGCTTCTACGAAGTAGCTACCAAAAATGGCAACTGGGGTAAACCATTTTAAATGCCCGGAAGAAGTACATCTGCATCAATGGACAAAGAAAAACATATGCCTTTGGGTAATTTTTGCGGGGAAGTAAATACAGCTTCTCGAAACTTTTGTATATATTCCAGTTTTTCAATAGCAGTAACATTTTCACATCCGTTCGCAATTGATAACATGCTTCGCTGCTGCTTTCACTCTATTGATTCATTATTCCGCCTCTTCAGCCACGCAGCCCATACACAAGATGCTCCATGCTCAATTGGAAATCGGAATCACCACCATTGGAACATGAACACTCAAGGAAGGAATTGCATGAATTTTTAATTTTCATTCCCATTCATTGTTTTTCTTTCGAAACACGCGAGAACAAGAAGGGAGCGTTCCATTGGATTTTCATAGAGCTCATATTTCCACATAAGCTCACCTTGAGTGGGTCGTGCACATGTGACGAGTTGCTGTTCACACTCGGTATCTAATTCATAGCGCTGAATACGATAAAATCATGAATGAGATCATGACGCAAAACGACGACAATACCAGCAACGACGGCAATGGCGAGTGGCAAAAAGTAGATATTTGCTGGCGCGATAAAGAAACCATGAATGAAGATTATGAACGAAAATTTGTACAAGGACAGAATGGAGGCAAGAGCTCGAGCACCTGGAATTTTTTAATGGGACTTTTATCTTGGCAGCATATGAGGAATCGCGGTGGTGCCGGCGGTACCAATGAGCGGATGTAACGCAAGCCTGGCTTCTTTATCTGAACATTTATCACACAATTTTAAAATATCTTCATTGAGCAAGCGGAGGTAAATTAGTGGGTTTGGATAATGGAATTGATAAAGGTGGGCAATAAGACTTCAGAAAATCAGCAATTTCCCTCATAAATGTTTTCGTGATTGGAGCGATCACTGCAAGTGTGATTTCGAAGCCAAAGCGGGTTAATCCATAGCAAACGGTGACTTAATGATTGCCTTCGAGCGGAAGTTATGATATCGTTATTGTGACTTTATTGAATTATTACAGGTGTTATCTGATATGTAACAAGCTTATGGCTTATTCAAGTTGTGCAATATAATTTCATTTATTTAATCATTACCGAGAGATACTAGACATTGGTTAAACTGAACTTGCTATAGATAATAAATGTATCTTTCAAGAAGGCATATAGAAAAGTCTTTCTACTGTTAAATATCATTTGAAGACTTTGGCATTCCGTTTTGAATTTTGAAATAAATTATTGGAAGTGGGAAATATAGAAATAGACATTTATTACGAGCACTTTTTAGTGTTCAGACATAGTGAAGGTGAAATATTTCTAATACTAATACAAAGTCTTACTGTTTATACAATTAGACAAGGGTTTTAACCATACTGTAATTGTGTATGTTGTGGTTACAATAATGTCGTTATCAACAACTCCAAAATGAGTTTTCCTTAAATAGGTCTAGATTTTATTTTCCAATACTAGGAAATTTTCCATCCTTTGGTTGAGAAATCGTTGCGATTCATGCAAAAGTTTTAAAGAAGTAACAGTTTCCGTTCAATGTTTCTAAACTTCCCAAATCAACAATTTGCAATATTTGCTTAAATCTTCATTGAAAACAACCATGATCTGACCAAATCAGAAAATTTACAAGTAATTCCAAGGGGAAACTAGTCCGTTGCTCTAATTATTTCTTGCCGTTAGGATGAATACAGAGATGCTAAGAAAATAGCGATAGAGCATTCGAAGTTTTCGCATAAAAACTCATCATCGTATTTCAGGGTAACTGTTAATATAAACAAAATGGGGTGAGTAAAACAAATATCTAATCTACACATACAGAACGCTGGCTTACTTAATTTTACGCAGAAGTTGATGCCCGCTTAGTCACAAAAGTAAGCAGAATTTTTTTCATCTGGAAAATTGCATGGAAAACTGCTTTCGACATCCGGCCCAAATTTTCAAGTCTTCTCACTTCTATGCATGTACATCAGAAGCTATGTAAAATCATATACACACGTAGGTAGGGTTGCCGAAATAATATTTCCTTTTATGTTTGAGGGTGCGAAGATGGAAATTATGAAATTTTTAATCTTCTCCAATTCATCCATTGGGAAATAGCGCGATAATGCTTTTTATATGCTTTAAGTTGCATTGCGGTTGTAAATTATAATGTATTTAGAAGACTGGATGGTAATCATTTGGAAAATAAAGTTTTTGTGCAGTAATCACTTAAAACTATCTTCCGCGTTCATAACGAAAGGGTGAAGGAGGTGAACGTAAATGGGCAGAACAATTAATCCAGTGCTACGCGAAACCTTCGAGTTCTAGCTGAACTCGAAAAATAAAACTTTACTTATATAGACGCTCTTTGAGATAAAACAAGCTGACAGAGTCCATATTTGTTCTGGTGTGACAAGCAACTGCTAATGATCCAAAAGGTCGATTCAGTGTGGTTATCATTGCAGGGTTCAAAATGTGTCTTTTTTTCAAAGATAATCCTATTACTGAAGCCATTTTCTAAAAAAACAGTCGCCATAACAACAATTACAAAAAATGCCGGGATGAGTTTGAGCTTGATATAACTAATATCGGAATTGCTCTTATGGTAGGTCTGCCAAAAATTGTGAGAGAGCGCCTGCCATGTTAAGAGCTTTTTAAAGTTTTGTGTCCCCATACATGCAAAAGGGGGGGTGTAATTTTTTTTTCATTAAATATAGCCATGTGGGGTATCACATGAACGGTCCGGGTTAGTACTTTCCGAAGCCGGTCCTAGTTTTGTGCGGGGTTGAAAGCGATCATTTTTTAACAGACCCATTCTCAGAAACTACCCATCCGAAAAATCTGAAAAAATCGAGGGGCTGCCACTATATGGTGCCTAGGATCCGAAATACCCCACATACTGACATCTGTTCAAATAAAGTTAATAATAGTATATTACTACAATTTTTAGTAATTGGCTGGAGAGATTTTTACCGTATATGGAGATCATCATCATCACCAACGGCGTAACAACCGGTATCCGGTCTAGGCCTGCCTTAATAAGGAACTCCAGACATCCCGGTTTTGCGCTGAGGTCCACAAATTCGATATCCCTAAAAGCTGCCTAGCGTCCCCGTTAACGTTCCATCTGAGGCAGAATGTTCTGCGCTTTCAATTTCTACCATAGATTTTGCCTTATAGACTCTCCAGGCTGAATTATCCTCATCCGGATTAAATGACCCACCCAGCGCAATCTATTGAGTCCGATTTTATCCACAATCAGACCGTCATGACATCGCTCATAAATTTCGTCGTGATATAGATTGAGGAATCGTCCATCCATAACAGGCCAAAAATACTTCTTACAATTCATACATTCACAATTTTTCTTGCTGAGAACCTAAGTCTCTAAGGAACGCATGAGGACTGGCAAGATCATTATCTTGAACAGTTAGAACGTTCGCCCTATGGTGATCCTGCTGCTTTTATCTGGCATTGGTTTGAATTTTCTCATGATCATTTACAATTTTACCCTGACCAGGGTATCATAGGTGCTCTGAGTCGATGAAAAAATGGTGCACTTGATGGCCATATTCTAATAGTTTTTCCATCGCTTGTCGTAGAGACCAACGACAAATGCAAGCATAAAATAATCTCGTTTCCCAACTGGAACAAAGTACTTTAAATATCACATTCTTATCGAAACCTTGTCGTGAAGGAGTGAAGTAACATCATGATTCATGTTATTGTCACATTTAGTCAAAAATTAAAATTAATGATATTTAATTTTTGATTTTAAATGTGGCAACAATATGATGAATCATCAGCCGTTCCGGGGTCTCATAATATACTATAATTATTGATTTAATATTTCTAATTAGTGAATAGATTCTTTTTAAGGTTTTTCATGAAACAAAACCTTATTAGAATCGATTCGGTGTCTGCCTGTCTGTCACACCCGATTTATTCGGAAACGGCTTGACCGATTGTCACGAAAATTGGTAAGAGTGTGTGATCTGTTGTTCCCTTTACATACAGAAAGTGGCGCCATTTTGTGCTAAGTTTAATTGGGGCTCCTCATACATGTGAATGGAGGGTGCAACATTTTTTTTCATAAATGTAGCCGTATGGGGCATTAAATGAAAGGGCTCAATTAATACTTTTTGAAACTGGTTCCATATTTGACATTGGGTGAAACATATGGGAGTGAGGGATGTAATGAATAACATAATACATAATTTGGTCAAGTTTGAGGAAAATCCAACTATTATTAAAAAAGTGATAGGAGGTGAAACTTTGCCACTTGGGTAGTGTCTAATTCAGACAGACATATTTGTACATTAAACCAGCCGTATTTAATATACGTGCTATATATGTATATACGTATGCTTTTGTGCACGAAGTAAATCGGAAATATGGGTACGATCAACTTATATACGTGCATGAGTATGTACAGTACTCGGAAATAGGCAGTTTGTTTGTTTAGGGGGAGCATTATATCTATGTCTGTAATATGCACGTACCTCTTGTAGTTCGGAAAAATATGGAGGAATATGTTAGATTTGTAGCTATATACAGATAGAAAAATATACGTTGAAGTTTCTTACATAAGATGAACAGAAAAGCTTTTTACCCGAAGCACGAGCTTCCGGTAATGCGACTTGTTTAGATAATAGGTAGGAATAGTTTACATAGACAAATACCACTGGTGTAGTTTTCAGGGAAAAGAAGAAATTATATTGAGATGTATTGAAATGTTCAAATCAAACCTCCGTTCATTCCAAACGGAGTAGATAGTCTGCATAGTGATTGAATTCACTTTGCTGCCAAGTCATAATAGTTGCATTTCCACCATGAAAGCAGAACAGTCAAAGTATTTGAGTCAACTGCATATTGGACATGCTCACTTAAGGCAATAGGTGTGAAGCCCAAATCTTAGTCCTTCTAGATTAAAAATAGATTTTATGGAATATTTATTCCTAGAATTGTGGCGTTTAGCTAAACATGTGGCTTACTGAAGACAAGGTATGAATCGAGCAGCAGTTGAAGGTTACGTTACGTGTTATTCAAGAAAGAAAATTTAAATACAAGATTATAAGCAGAAAAAATGATTGACGGGCATGGAGACCAAAACAAGAGGAATGAGATAATAATTCCGAAGTGTTTCAAATAAATTAACTTTTATTCAGTTCAGCAGTGGGGAAAGTTAATCTAAAGTAATGCATAATTCTATTAAAGTTAAAAGCACTCGAACGAATATACCAAATTCCTTATTTAAATTCAAAATCAGTCTTCTGTCATTCGAAATCGAATTGACAACACTTCTCAATTACAAATTGAATTCAAGCCAAAGGAGAAATGCTACGTCATGGCTGCCGGTTGGTCGATCAGTCTGCTGATTCACAACCTACGTGAGCAATTTCAAGCTACAGATATCAAGCGCAAGTACTCAATCTCGAGCAAAACAATTTCACCTGACGAAAATAATGCACGTTCTAAGCTCTCCGCTCGTATGTATGTATACCGTTCATTGTAATATCGTGCAATCGTGCTGAACACTTAGAAAATCTTCCAGATATACATTTTATGGAGGCAGGAAGTGGTCACTCCAATGACATGGCGTTTTACATACGAATGCTCGATCCGCTGACGTGTGAGAGCATGTGGGCAGGAAAAGGAGGACCGGAAATATATATATTCGCAAAGAATCTTCATATATGCATAAGTGAATGATCAGATGTTATTTGTTCTTGTTAGTTTCAAGTGAAAGGAAGTTGGTGTTTTTTTCATGACTACTTGGTAAAGTCCGTGAGTAATAAGGGCAGGATACGATCACAACCCCCTCCATATTCCTTGAAATATAACATGGGATATGAAATGTCTTAATTTATTGCGGGGTGATTACTTCACATTTCGTAGAACTTGGAACAATCTGCTTTTGACAGTCATTTGGAATTTGATGTTTAAAGTTAGAAAACTCCCCCAATCTCATTTTGAACTATTTTTGTCTGTGTTCTAAAGAAATGATGGATGACGGAAATTTCAAAGATTATCTCTGAATTTTCTTGAAGATGTATTCATAAAACGACCAACGTTAACAGTTAACGGAGCTATTACGCTTGTTACTCCCGACTGAAAAAATAGAAATACAAAAGAACTTTATTTGTTTTAAGATAATTCAGTTGATGACAAGTTTGCTGAATAAAATATTATTCTGAACTTCGATCTGCCTGAAATTACAATCAATTGTTCAAGCTCGATTTCTCATTTGAACTATTTGAAAACCACTCTTGCACATTAAGTATTCAGAGTTCGTATTCTATGTTAAGAGTGTCATATGCAAAAAGCCTTGCTACCGCATTGTTCACGATTGTATTCATGCCAATACGAAAAACTTACGATATTCATTGAAATTTTATCTCTGCACCGCTCCCGGTCGTTGTCGGGTGAGCACATGAATGTATCCAATAATTTGTGACTACCTGCACGTATAGACGTATTTTTGTAGCATCGGTGAAAAAATATGATTAATATTCGTAATGGTTGAGTTCAATCGAGCTATTGTAATGTCATGAGTATATTGTTTCTGAGCAGAAGACGTTTCACAATGGGTAATTGATATTCGATTGAATTCTGTTGTTCTAAGGAGGGTATTTGCGCTCAAAATATGGACGAAGGCGGACGTCTCCAGGGTCACTAGAGTCAGTGGTTATGGCAGTTCATACAGACATTTCTAGAATTTTATGAGCTAATGCGTCGGTGAAAAGTAAGTTGCCATGACAAGTAGACTCGGTTCATTATCGTAAGGAAACTCCATATATATATCATATAAGTATTGTATTTGCGAGCGAAAATGAACCCTAACTAAGAAACTAAATTATTGTTTCGAGTATTTTTACTCTATATTTGCCTTCACAATTAAATATTTAATAAATCGCTATCATCCTTTAATTATTTGCCCTTTACACTATAGAGAGAAGATGACAACTTCGCGTGGACTACGAGATCAATTTTTGAGAAGTAATTGTGGCAGAGCTTATTCCTAGAAAATATACAAGTATAATTCCACTTCCTTTACATCAATTCCAGAAATACAGTTCCTCAAGCGCAAATATACGAACAGGTTTAAATTATGTTGTCATTTCACGAGTTTAGAGGACGATCTTCTTTGAAAAATTAATAAAATCTTAAGCGTGCCAGACTGCCAGTTTAGGGGAGAGTAAGTTGAAGTGAATTTGATAACGACAGAGAAAAAATATTTTAATGAGTCATCAACTTTTTATTTATCGAAAATTCCAGGCATACTCGGATGTTGTACCTTCAAAGTTTGTTACAATAAACAATTGCAGTAATATCTCGACTTATGACATTAATTGGTTCCAAGAAAATGGGAATTAGTGGAAAAAATTTAATTGTAAGTAGAAGCAAAATGTACGGTTTTTTTCTCATAGAATGACCATGTGTGGAGTATTTAATGAAAGGGCCTAACTAGTATATGTACCCCTTGGTGGGGTATAGCGCGTCAACCACACCTATGCGCAATCCCTAGTAGTTACTTGAAATGCGCTTCAGCTCTCCCACGACTTCCCGAGATGCTCGCACTCGTCCTTTACTGTTCTACGCCAAGTGCTCTTGGGTCTCTAAGCCATCTAGAGAGGCATCAGTGCCTTTTCAGCCTTCTTTGAAGCATTTGTAGCACTCAAAAACTTATTTTCTCCCCCTTAGTAAACTGACCAAAATTACAGCCAATGTGCCAATGTGTCCTTTGATCATTTATTGGCAAACACAATAATACAATCTGCTGGGAATTCGTTAGCAGGAATACTTTTATAAGAGAGGCAATTAGCGTATTGATATTTTATGAATATCGCTCATTTTTAAAATTAGACTAATTTTTAATCGTTTGCGTCAATTTACTCTACATATTCGTTGCACAGAATTGTAGCAGTTCAGCCTTTTCTCGAAATAGCATGTGTATATTCGATTATAAATATAATAATGAAGGCGCTCTGCTACGATGGTGTGGTATTCATTTAGTAAATACCGATATTTCGGGAGGAACTTCTTTATCTGAGTGAAATTATGCGGTGTCTCCAACGATTAATTAATTGAAATAATAAAAACTTGTTGTTTCTTTTTCGTTGGTGTGGATATTTATTCTTGCATCTTCATCAGTGCTAACATGTTAGCACTGATGAAGGGAACAAGTGGTTCCCGAAATATTGGTATTTGCAAGAATAAATATCCACACCAACGAAAAAGAAACAACAAGTTTTTATTATTTCAATGAACTTCTTTATTTCCTCACATGAGGCTTTACATCAATGGGTATAAGAATTTGAATTCAACTCTTATTAACATCTTGCGAGATGATTTAAATTAGAAAAAAAACTGTTAGCATATTTCAGTCTTAAATTCAAAGAAGGTAAATGGAAGATGAGCGTTTTAAAAAATTCTCATAACAGAACCTACAAATTTGGCACATATACGTCATCAACCGTGAGCAAAATCAGGTAACTCGACGCATACAAAACTGCTGGAAGCAGTATTTGTTCAAAAAGTCACTTAGCATTATTCTGTGTATTACATGACATGAATCATTGCCTTATCTGAAAAAATTGTTTGCACATTTCCAGTTTGAAATCATTTCTTCCAAATTTATCAAATCATTCTTATGACCACAGAGGTATCAAACAATCATCCGAACTGAGTAGGTTTCAAGCCCAAAATCTCTTTTCAGCAAACGGATGTGGAGGAGAAAGGATGAGTGACGACAAAACTGATCAAATGCATGCATACATTGCATAATAGCACCACAGACAGACATTTACTCAGGCAATGTGTGCGTGATACACACTAGATGTGTTAATAGTTCACAAAGTTCGCAATCGTGATTATCTAAATAACACAGCAGATTTTGTTGTTCCGTCGGTAGAAATTCGCCTATTTAGATAGGTTCATGCAAAGCCTCCCCAGGGCAGTCAAAGACCTAGTTTCCTCGCAGGAGTTGAGAGCTATGCGGCAAACTCTCTCACAGCCGTGGTTCAGGTTAACTCACGTTCTGAGGCTATTAAAAGTCTGAGTTCATGGAATGTCTATGATTTCTCTGGATTATAAGGGCCCTCTTGTTCTATTTAGAAAATCCTCATATTTTATGAAAAGGTAGCGAAATATTTTGAGCTGTATTTTCATATTGTGCGCAGTGTATTGATAGCTACCATATTTAAATAAACAGCATCATTCCGTGCCATGCCATGTGAGCAAGAGGAGCTCCTGTGGGGTCACTTAATCCGTATGGATAGGAATGATTCAACCTGAAAAGCCTATAAGGGCAATATCTATGGTAGAAAAAGAAGACGACACAAACTCTGCCTGAGATGGACCGATGGCGTAGCCCAGGACGCCACACAGCCTTTAGGGATATCGAATTGGTGGATTTCCGGGCAAAGTTGGCATGTCTGCAGTTCCTTATTAAGGCAGGCCTAGACCGGACTCCGGTTGGTGCGCCGTTGATAATGTCATTAGAAAAGGAAAAATCTATTGTTGTGAAACAATTCACATGTAACAACTGCGGCGATTTTTGACGATGTTGATACACACATCCCCTCATATGCACAAAAAAATAAATTTTTATATTTCTTAATTAAAACTTTTCCAAACTGGCCTCTCAATACCAAAAATTATGAAATAAGAATATGAAGGTGCATACACGAGGGCGGAGTGAAACATTTCTGGCCTGATTAAGAAATGGTGCCTTGGTTGTGTACGTGAAAATGGAGAGAATAGAGAAAAGTACTATCATCAAAAATTTCTATTTGAAATGTCTATCATCACTTCAAATTGGAAAAAATTATAAAATCGTGTAAAGAATCGCAGATTGGCTGAGACAACTGGAATATCTACTAACCGTGCGCGCAATATTTTATATGAACATTTTTACATCAAGAAGATTAAAAGGTCAAAACAAATCGAAAGTAAAAAATATATATTCTATCAAGTATCCAGTATTCTATCCACAAATAAATTTGTGTTTTCAGTTACTTTATTTTGGTATATCCGTTTGGACTTAGCACGATAATCCAGAACTTATAAAATTTAATCATATTTGAGTATGTTTATCTAATTGCAAAATCGTTTGATAAAATGCCAGTTTATTATAACAAGGAAAAGAGTAATTTCCTTGTTATAATAACCCTTGAGGTGGGAGCAATGTTTCACTGACATTGAAATGTTTTCTTCTTGTAAGGAAGATAAAAGTTGATAATTTCTTATTGCTTCATTCTTTGCACTTCGAAACTGATAAATAATAATTTATTATATTAATTGCTTCCTTTATATATTCAAATGTAAACAAAGTTTTATCAGAGGTCGAGATGGTTTGCACTGTCTGGTAAGAGTGAATGCGTAAAGTATTTATATTGAATGGCAAATGTTGCTCGTTTGCATACATACGAATCTTTAAGGAAATTCCTCTTCCTGATTATAATGATATATCGAGACACATCTGTATAATTGCATATTGAAAGTGAATTTTTGGGAGCAGCACTTTAAAATTGCCAGGCATGACTGATATACGTTTTTTTAACCGCATATTGTCAACCTTGAAAATTTCACAGGCAGGCAAGGCAATCAGTATATATTGTAAGCTGCTTTAACGGAACCTGTGTAAGGAGCTGATCATTCAAGATAAAACAGCCAGAAAAGACTAAAATACACTGTAAAGTAATTTTTTTATATGATATTGTTATGCCTATAACTTATATTTGATATACTTTTTTGAATTTGTTCTCTAAAAAGGGGAACGTAGAGACAGACACCAGTAGTTAGTCTGGATCTATCAGTTCACAGTGCAATTATTCAAAGCAGAAGACACAGAAACAGAAAAGGTTCATCATAATTTACAAAACTAAAAAAACAATTCCTTGAATATTTATATGGCCATAACGAATCTGGATTGGAAGCCAAGGCAACGCTCAACCAGCAGCGGCATTCCTTTAATAGTTCCACGAACTTTTAAAAGGCCGTGACCATAGTAGGTTACTCCAATCTAATATTTAGATTTACACCATAAATATGAACTGATTTTTGACAATACTAATGACATTATTTAAAAGTTGTATCAAAATAGACGGCCATCGAAATGACATAATAGTTTAAATTTGAGGTGATGAGTTATGTTGAAAACTGGCTGGGGTGGTTTAGTGTTAAACTCTTGTGCTTGGGGCTCGAATCTTATGTGTGGTTATTGATATTTATTTCTATGTGCTCATCCTGTGACTCTTACTAATTTATTATGTCTCAAAAAGTGAATGAAGGTAGGGTTTATATCGAACGAATAACACATACTGATACTAATTATTGATCCAGAATTTGCGACACCTTATAACCCCTAAATAAAAGACACAAACTACTGCCGCTTGATATTCTAGAGTTCACGGTGTTGGGGAATGCATTCTTATTTAATTATTATAATATCAATTTCCGCAATTCTAACTTTTATCTTTCTCTCATCATAATTGAGCTATTTTTCGCATCATAATAGTTACAAGTAGGCCAAATGGAACGAGTTCATTCGGGAATCATAGTTGAGCTGTAGTCGAAACCAAATATGTTACTTTTCAGAATATACATATATTTACTAGTCTAGTTTAGCTCTTCTAGTAAATTGGAAACATCTGCCACTTTTTCAATATCGCCGCTCACCGTATTTACTTAAAGCTAACCCCAAACGCACAATCAACCATTTATCATTCTAGAGTTTGTTTATTTGGGCATATTTGAATTGCGTTTGCAAAAATTATCAAATAATGGAATGTCCCAATTATATAATATATAACAACTTAAAAGTTAGAAAGAAGGATTAAATAAAAATACTGAGTTCATTGCTGGGATCCGAAAATGGGTAAAGTAATTAATTTTTTTGTGAACTCCAAAATGTTTTGTAAGGAATGTTTCAGTAAAGCAAACAGTGACTTTACATAAAGCTCTAGCCCAGGCATTAATCAAAACAAGTCGGAATACCTCGAGCTTCGAGTATAAAGGTTTTGACCTTCAATAATGATTGAATTTCCTTCAAACTTTCCAAAATTGTGTTCATTATTACTTATAATGGCATCAAATTTTGCACTGTTAGAATTGCGGTGCGGCAGGATTCGCAGCATTCGAAATTTATTTCGATAGCGCGGAACTTTCCACTTTGTAGAGCTCGCCACGGGAGTGGAGGAATAGCGAGGAAAGTATGCCATGAATTGGGGGCAGAAAGAACCACATGGAGACGCTTCGTTCTCTTCTGCCTCCAGCCTTAAACGACGACGGATCGCTCGCGTGGTTCAAAAAGTGTTTCCATTATTCTTTCCTTTCTTAAATTATTTTCGATTGTTTAAATAAAAGTTTCAATTCGTAACGACGTCATTTGAAATTTGTGATTACTCCGTGCTTTGGTCTCATCGTGTTTTTCTTTTCAAATAAATGGGAATTACACTCGCAAATCGTTAAGCAGACTAGTGCAATTGCACAGAATGAACTTAAGGGGGGCTTGCGGGTAAATTTCTAAAATATGGTAATATTGCGGTTATGTAATAACTTTATTTGAGCAGATTTCGGTATGGGATGTATTTTGAAGTTCGTATTGATTCATCATTGTGAATTTTTTTCTAATTTTTCGGTTGGATAAGTTCTGCGAACGAGATTTGTTATACTTTTCGGGGTATATATTTGGAGCCCTCACTTCCCTATGCTTCACCCAGTATCAGAAATAATACCAGTTTCGGATAGTAATAATCATTTTCGTTTGATACCCCACATGAACATATTCTGTGAAAAAACTTCATAACCCCTTTCGCAAACAGAAAACAACACACAACAGAAAATGACCCCACTAGCTATATGTAAAGGGAGTCACAGGGACACAAAACCTTAAAAAGGGACCCCAATTCATGCTTTCTGAGATTACATAATAATAATTTAGTAAACAACAATCGAGAAGCAGATATCAAATTTAAGAAAAAAATGGGTTATACCAATGCCATTCATATGTTCAGTCAAAACAACTCGATTTTACAAAAAAGATAACAATTTAGCAGCAGATTTCAATATTAGTAATGTTTAGCTCCATAATTGTAATTGATAATGAGATAAATACTGTGTCCATCTTTAAATTGGAGGATTGTAATTTCAAATTAGTTATAAATCGAAATGCTACTGTCTAAGCTGCGTGAAATTTTCGTACTAATTTGCATCATCGTAGATTGTACGGTTTACGAGTCCCGAGCTATTTTCAAAGGGATCTGAACGTGGTGAGCAAGGCAGATTGTCTGGCTGTCGACAATATCGTTATTTAAATTTATGAATATTGAGACTTTAGTGTGTCGAAGTAGCAACTTGCTTCCTGGGGTCGGGCTAAAAACTAAAAAGTTCAACAGTTAGGCTAAGACTAGATCATTGGATTTAAATACCATTGAACATGAATGAATAATCATCGTCGTAAAATTTATGAAGATGTAACTCACTACGAAAATATAGAGCAGCTTAAAACAATGGTAATTTAAACTTGGGATCCACTGATTCCTTTAAATAATTCAGGAATATTGAGGAATCACCGCTAGCATTTTTCGAGTTACCAAGTGCAAGGAGACCAGTCTAAAGTCGACCGAATATATAATTATGGCCAGCCTTTATGTATTAATTTTTGTAAAATTTGTTGGTCAATATTATTTTTTCCGAACAATATCTGAGTCAAATTTTCATAGTGAAGGTGTAAACTCTGTCCACTTTAGAAATTGTCATAAGATGTAAACAACTCTCTTATCGCTCAATTTTCGATATAGAGTATTTTTTGTCAATGATTCAAATGGTTATAGCGCTGGGTTGTCTTAGCGGAAGGTCGCGGTTCAAATCTCACTGGTGGCAGAGGGATTTGTTATCGTGACTGGATGTCGGAACCAGCCGACTCAGTTGCGAACAAGTACCTGAGTCAAATCAGGGTAACAATCTCGGACGAACGCAATGCTGACCATATTGCCTTCTACTGTGTACTGTAGTGTATCGTTACGATTTTCAATTAAGTTCTCTAACAGTCTTCAAGGCCCTGATTCAATATGCGCCAACGCGATTATTATTATTTCAGGGGTTCATTGTCTATCTTCAAGTCTCATGAATAGAATCCTTTTTGGGTGCTTAATATATTTGTTACAGGGAGTCAGCGAAATGTAGCATTTAAAACGTACAATTTGCTAAACGACCTCCAAAAAAGGGCTTATAGGAACTAAAAGTGACAAAAAAAAAATGTTCATACATTGCGTTTCACTTAAAGCACACCCTCTACACATTTTTTTCTTAAAATCTTTATAAAAAATGAAGGCAATAAATATTTTGCATTTTTTATTCGAAATGTGCTTAGAAATCTCTAATTTGAAATAAAAGGAACTTGATTCACCACAGTAATTTTCTAATAAAAATCTTAGTAAAACAGTAAAAAAATAGTACATGAATTCTGTTTCACTTTTTCTTAACTTGTGTTTGTTAATTTATAATGCATTGGAAAAAGTTTATTATTATTTAAAATGAAATTTTGAAAGAATTTAAATTGAAATCAGCAATTTGAATGAGTTGAGCTTCCCTTTTAAAAATAACTTCGCAGATCCTATTAAGCTGTGTCATACAAACTCCCGATATAATCAAGGCAAATGGTAGCCCATGATCGCTGAATGACTTTAATTAGTTTAGTTACTATTGGCAGACGTTTCCCACATTTATAAAATTTTCTAGCCAATCATTCCCAAACATTTCCCATTATTTTTTTGAGAATTGTGGGGTCCTAAGTCCGCATCAACTTAATGCCAGACCGGCGGATTAGCGCTCAATATAATTCGTAGGCATGTCATGTTCTGCGAATAGTATAAAGGAGCATTTACCATCTGCGAGCTGCTTCGGTAACGCTGCTCCCAGGGCAGAGGTGAGGCAGCGTCTGACGATTTGCCTCTGCCCTGGTAAGAAACCGTAAAGGGGTCATCGCCTGACATTTTCCACTATGTTTAGGTCCCGCTAGGATGGTGACCAGTTCAAAAGAATAACAAAGGATTGTCGTGTTAAAAACTCTACAGTAATGGCCCAAAGAAAATTTGCAATGATGACAAGGCCTTTTCCAATACATCTCGATACAATTTAGCATGCATAGTTGACTTCAAGAATTGAAATTCGCAAGTGCCATGGTAGGATATGGCTCCCCAAACTATTATGCCGCCGACTTGACTGTTCAAAAGATTCAACTGGTGAGTACCCGTGCTCAAATCATAAACATAATAACTACAATCAGGTCCGACCAAATAAATGTTTTTCTCCACAGAAGAAACAACCCGGTGTTGCACGGCAGAAAGCCAACCGAGCTTGTTTCCAAGCAGGGTTAAGCGATGGTTTTTTCCTAATTTAGAAAGCTGTCTTGTTAGTGTCTCAATTTTTGATCGAATCTTCTCAGTAGGATTATATGAATTCGAAGTTTCGCACAAAATAGACCGCTTATCTGCGTTAGAGGGGACACAGCTCACTCGAGTTCTCATATTTTCTCCATAAGTTGCATTATTTTTGATGAAATTATAAGCAACTTTTCTGCTTCTGCCAATTCCAATATTGCAATATTTCAGCACGGAAACTCACAAAATCTGCAGCCTTTTATTTTCACATGTATTTTTGTTGGTAGAGGCTTTACTGGGACTTATTATTATCTATTATATATATAAATCAACAAAACGGAATGAAATACTGAAAACAACTAGAAACTATCATATTTTGATCACATGCAACTTAAGGGGGTCATCCCGTGTGTCGGATCCGCGGAATCGAATTTTTTTGGCATCAATTGTATCTAGATATATTGTAGAATATATGGACAAAGTGATTTTTTGATATTCGGAGTTGTTCGGAAATTATATTGTTAAATATGTAACAAGTCACACGCTAGATTTAAAATATATGGATATGGTGAAAAATTCGTATTTGTATCTTTATCCAGTTTTTCACAAAAAACTCTAAAAAGCCAAAGAAAAACGACCTTCACATGGGATGACTTCCTTAAATGTGCTATTCTAGTGCAACGAAAAATATGCTCGCTTTTGAAATAAATTGAAAAGAAGTTGGCAAAAACAAAGTAACGGTAAATTTTCAAACTGTTTTCGAATTGCTCAGTTTAGGGAGAAAAAGCATTCTCCCTGTAGGCGGACTAACATTGAAGGAAAAGGCACCAGAACTCGCAGAAAGCTTGAATTGTCCTGCTTTCAGAGCGCACGATGGCTAGCTTCAGTGATTCAAAAATATACATGGAATCTATGAAAAAAAATAAGTGTAAGTGTAGCAAACCAGAAGCATTAGGTGACTGGCTTAAAGGATTTCCTTTAATATTGTCCTAAAATTCGTGTCCGGATGGCTAGCTGGTGGCAGAGAGATTAGTTATTGTGACTGGATGTCGGATACCAGTCGATTCAGCTGTGAATGAGTACCTGAGTAAAATCAGAGTAATAATGCTGACCACATTACCTCCTACAGTGTACCGTAGTGTACCGTTACGATCTTAAATAAAGTGCTCTGACACCCTTCAAGGCCCTGATCCAATATGGATTGTTGCGCTAACGATTATTGTTATAATTCGACTGCTGAAAATATAAACGAAGTCTTTTTTGCGAGTGTTTACTAAACGGTACTTTAGTGTTAAAAGGGATAAATGTTTTAACAGAGGGCATAGCAAAGAAAAGGTAACTTTGCTGACGGGAGCCAACATGGCTAGGTTAAACAAGTTCAATGATAGGGAGAAGTAGAGAGTCTCCATGTTTTGGATGGCAAACAGGCAGTCATGGGTGACAGGTCACATTCTTACACGTTAGTTAGTGAGAATAAAAAGTGCTCTGCAGGTTACTATAAAGCCTTGTTTTCCACTGACGATTGCCCTGCATATCCTAAAGATATCCAATCTGAAATCCATTAAAATCGAATTCTGGACTCGGAATACGATGAACACAACGACCAATAGGCATGGGAATCAGTCAGAATTCCAAATTGCATTACCAGAAACGTGGTTTAAAGGAAATTCTATGACTTTCGGAAAATCAAGATCTCGGTCCGCACTTAAGGTCACAATGTGTCACGTCTACCATAACTACAAATTATTTCAAGGGTTTCAAGGAATTTGATTGAGATGACGACGACTATTTGGTACTGCTTTTTTTCAACGTATGACAGAAAACAAAGATAATAAAGCAAAGGAAATTTGACGACGATGCCTTGATAGCTGATACTCTCAATGAATATCGAATTTTAAAAGACGATCGCCAAATTCCATTCCGAGAGAGAAAATAGCAACTTTGTCCATGCATCAGGCAGGTCCTCGATGGAATATAATAACGCGCATATATGAAGCACGTACATGCCATTCCTTAAGTTGAAATCTCTCTAACTCGAACTATTTTTTTCTGGCAAATGAGAATTAAATTTAAAGGGGTTTTACTGTAATATTATAATCAAAGTTGTTCAGTTGAATAAGTTTTTACGTAACTGAATTAATTATTATGAGTTTAAGTATGAACAAATTTGATTTGATGTAAATCGCAATTTTTATTAAAAAAAATCACCTAATATAAATCTTTGATTAAAATCAATCAAGCCGGAGTAATTAATACGTCACGACAAAACAAATGGTTTTGTTTTTTATCTGAACCGGGCCCTCAGGAGGTAAGTTAACATATTTGAGCTATTGTCACGATATGAGGGACTCTATTGGTCGATCAAGTCTGCTGCCCGGTGCAGATGATCAGATGGAGAAATCTAATTAGAACGCTATTGTAATATGAAACTAAGACGCGTAACAGCATTTTACAAGTAAAACTAAGCAGATAACATATTTTTCAATGATATGAGCAGCCAAGGCAGTTTGTCGTTTCAATCGTTGGGAATGGGAATAACGAAGCACTATTGAAATGCGTATTCATGGACTAGGTTATAGCAGGATCGCTCATAAGATGCCAGCAAGGGCTACCAGAGGATTGCCCTGTATGCGAATCAATACAGCTCCTAATGTATTGATTGCTAAAGGTAATATCTTGTCAATCGACCTGCAACCTTCAGCACAACAGTGAAATGATCCGATAAAACCATTGAAGGGTTTCAACCTTGATACTAAGTTGAAATCTGTATAGCTGATAATAAAGAAGTGTCTTGCGGGAGGCTTTCAAGTGTTGATCCACCGAGACCCCCGCTGAAGAGAACGGAGCCAATTCACAGCTTCCACCTGGAGGCAGCGAAAAGAAGAAAATGCGAAGTTACAAATGCCGCCTCTTAGAGAACATCTTCCGCTCGATCATTTCGGGGTAAAGTGACTCAATGCGGGCAAATGTTTTTCCAGTTGCAAATAAATTGTTCCGGGAAAGTAAAAAGCCCTCCCGGGCTGGAACGTTTCCCGCTGCTGCCGGAAGCGGAGGCGCTTGAACTGTACAGACCGCTCGACAAGTAACAGACTCGCCATTCCACTCTCCCGGCGAAAACAATAAAATCGAAAACAAAGTAGTAAAGTGGCGAAATTCCCGATTGATTCAATTCCATTTCATTTACAACCCATTTTATTTTCATTTCATGGCAAACAGTAGCAATGCTCGCTGCGCTCTCTGACGTAACATGACTCATTCATAAAAAAACACACACGAGAATGCCATATGCACGGGAAAGAGAAGCAGCGTCTCCATTTCATTCATGCCGCAGGCTACTCGTTCATTGCTTCGTCCCATTCACTCGCACGCGCCCCAGCCGGATGGCGTACGTCGCAAGGAGCTCCTGCTCTATAGCTCGGCATGGGACCCGACACACACCCTCAAGCCACACGCACTGCAAGCATGCTCTACCGCACACTCGCTCACTCACCCACGCCAGAAAACACGACCGGCCAACGAGAGCGGACGACTCATTTTCATTCATAACAAATTCTTCTACACACAAAAACATTATTTTCCCTTTGAGGTTATGTCAAATGTCAACTGCAAAACTGGTTCCTGAAACCTATTTCCGGGCGAATTTCACGCAGGGATGGCGCCCCGGATGTAATTTACTTCCCCACGGGGTCGTTTTCGTTGCCCCACGCACGATTTGAGGCGATATGCGGCCAAAAACATGAAAATACATGCCACCTGTTATACTGCGAACGCGAAGCCAACGACTTTGGGGACTGTTTTGTGGGCCCCGGGAAGCACTGAACCTGCACTACTCCACACCTGGACGTCGCGTGAGTCCCACACTACACTTGGTGCACTTTCCACGCCGTTCCTAACGCTCTTACGTACCAATTTTTACTTTTAATAGCTGTTCAACGCGAACTTTGCGTGCATCGGCAGCCATATTGGATCCATAACTGACCATTCTGTCTCGCTCCGATTCCTCTGGTTGACTCTGTCGAAGCTGCATCGGAAGACGCGGTGAGTGAAGGAGAGTGCAATTGCTGGCTGCTACCGTTCTCTGTTCTTTCATTCATGAAATTCTCAGTTGTCACGGTCCCTACGCCGTGTACTTGCTACGCACACACTCACTGCTCCTGAAGGAATGCATTTTGCGTTTTCCACGGGATGCCTTCACACACGACCGCGGAACACATTCATGCGACTCACGCACTTTACGTTCACGCGCTACGTCTGCACTGCTTGTACTCGCGCGGGTCCGATCTTCTGTCTCGGGCGGGGTCTGCGTAAACAAGGATCGACAGAGTGCTTCCGCCTGCTGAGGTTTTGAATGAACTGGAAAAACGTTTCTGGGGAAGTCGAGCGGAAGTGGTGCGTACGCAGGCCGCGGAAATTCACGTGAGAACCCGCCGTGGGAACTGGGGAGGCACTGAACACTCGCAATTTCACCCGGATCCGGGGGCACGTCGCATTACGCACTTCAAAATAGAAACACTGAATCGCAACGTCACGGAACACGGACCGAGAAGTGCAACGATCCACTCTTACGACGGTCGTGTCACGCGAACGGAATACCAAAATGTGAACGGGGCGAAAGCGCTTTTGCAACTGAGGCGACCAGAACGTGAGACCAGGTGGGCTCGAATCAGCGACACGAAGGCAAGAGGTCTGATAGGGGGCGCGGCACGACGACCGCGGCGACGAAGCCGACCTCGGGCGCTGCTCGACGAGTTTGCATGAATGGCCGCGAGACTTTAGGACCGGGGCGGGATGGTAGTATGGGGCTTGGTTGCGGTAAATAGCTCAGCTGTGAGCAGCCAGGGTGACCGTCCACGAGGCCATGAGCTCTACCAAGAACGGAGACCCTCCAAAATCGATATGTTTGTACAGCTGCGTGTCTACTTACTTTTTTGATTGGTATACGGTTGGAACGATATTAGAACTGGCATCAGCGCCGGCATAATTGTAGTTACAATTACTTATCTCCCTAGTTCACTTGAAATGTAGAAAATTAAATAATTTAAAATAAATTCCGTAGTTTCCATGGACGGCTTAAAGTCTTTCCCTGGGAACTGTCGCCTTCCGTCCGATCCCTTAGCCCTTTCTGTCCTAAGTAGTTATTTGAAAATTAAAACTCGCAGAAATTATAAAAACTTGGAAATTCGAGCAAATAAATTGTTCTAATTTGCGAGGGGAGAAGTTGGGAAGTCAAGCACTGGAATCAAGGTTAACGTTGGTCTACTGCGAAGATAGTAAGGACGGGCAAAGGTACGTCTGATGTCGGCATATCAAACGTCAGGAAGGAGGCAGGCCGCAGTGGTGCGGTTACGAAATGGTTTCTGTGCTATCTGAAGAAAGGCCTGAAACCGGAAGAGGCCTTCACGTTAGGACAGACCCAAGCCTTCAGTATCAGAACCAAGAAATTGGGGAGCAGCGGAGATGATACCGCAAGAGGGGGGTACTCCCTAGGAATCGGCTCCAGGGCATAAGAGAGGGAAAATCCGGGGGACGTCAAGGGTGAAGGTAGGAGCCAGGAAACCCACCGTTTGCTATGCTAAAGCGGTAGGCGGCATTCGACTGGCCATACTGCCGAAAGTATTTCTGGAGCAAATATTCGTAAGGAGCATGAAATAATTGAGAGCCTCATCTTCATGGAGATGTGTAAGGGATGGAATGAGAAGCTCGTGTTGACCGGTATATGCTCTCGATCAGGTCTTATACTGGTAGACTGCGCGACGGAGGACATGGCGGATTGGGTTAGGACTATAGTCCTCAAGTTGTCAAGTTGGACGTGAACAGAACTGTCGACATGTGCTGAGGATGATATACCAGGGGTACACATGGTCACGGTCTACTTTTCCAAAGCCGCAACGGTTGAAATGAGGGCGCTTCTATGCCTCCTCATCACTCAAAACATGACAGGTTTTAGATGCAAGGAGGAGCAAGGAGGAGTTGTTCCCATGAAAATAGGCAATGTTGACGAGATGAGAGACCACGTCTACAACGAAAGAGACTACCGTCAAGTCAAAGACTTTGATTTGGGGAAAAATTACTACACATTCCAGCTTAAAAGTAGCAAACGGATAGTAATAGCAAGATGGCCCGACTGAAATTTATAAAGCGCTCTCAGCGTTCCACATCGGAGAATAACAGTTAAAGAACCGACGAAATGAAGAGGACCCACAATATCTTAGTTGTCAAGAGTTTGGACACACCAAATAATACTGTGCACTTTCAAGTCTATGCGTCATATGTAGTGATCTCCACCCATCAGCCAAGCGTCTATCAGACAAGGAAGATCAGATTCACATTTATTTATTGAGCAAAGAAAAGAAATACATGTGCGGTACAAAAAGAATAATAACTTAAAAGCTCAAGCGTGACTAATTAAGTATGTAACACTAACCTACGGAAATATCCGGCCTAGCTGGTTACATGTTATAAAGTGAAAAGGTGGTGCATGTCAGTGCTCATTTGACATAACATGTGCTCAAACCTAAGAATAATTTATAACTTACAACTAAACAAACATAACATAAAATAGCACTCCGTACTGGAAAACGGGAAAAAGGGGGATGATGGAGGGAGGGGAGACGTGACGGTTGAGAAGAAAATTACTGCCCGAGAGGAGAAACCCTGACACGCGAGATTTTTTATCTCGTGGTTAAGGTGGGACAGCCACTCTTTCAGTCTAACGTGCAACAAATTGATCACGTGCGGAATTATGGGGCAAACCCAGGAAAGGTCATACAGAAGAGAGTTTTGGTGAAATTTTATGTTTGGCCTCCTGTATTTGGCCGTGCATTTGCTGAGTATCGTCCTTTCAAAGCGTTGGAGGGCTTCTGCTACGTTCGGTGATATCGTAGCCCATGCTGGGAAACCGTAGGTCAGGATTGGATGAATAAGAGTTTTGTATAAAAGGGTTTTGGTGGCGGGGAACAGGGCCCGGAATGAGAGGAGGTTTTTTAAGGCAGCTGAGGCCTTAGAGGCATTGGCAATAGCAGATCTGACATGAAGGTTGGATTTGTGTTTGTTGTTGAGGGAGATTCCCAGGTATTTAATGTTTGATTTCGGTTTGAGTGTATGGCTAACAATGCCTAAATGCAGGTTTTTGCTTTCTGGCACTGTGCGTCAGTGGCACTTCCCACTGGGGTTTCTTGAGCAGTCCTAAGGGAATTAGCGGTGAGGGCCCACCGGTTGAAATAAGCGATGGCGATTGGTTAGGAAATTGAGAGAGGGGGAGGCTATTGAGGGCCTGAGAACACTATACACATATAGGACGGTGTCATCAGCGAAGAGGATCCCTCCTGACACGGGAGGATCATTGTCGTTGGGGGAAAAGGGGGGGGGAGAGAAGGGCTGCCTGAGTTGCCGTTGTCGTGGGGGATAAGTTTACGGAGGGGGGGGGGGGGGAGGGGAATATCGTGGAGGAAGATGTTAAAAAGTTTGGGGCCTAGAATAGATCCCTGAGGGACTCCTGAGTTTCTGGGAAGTCGATGGAGCAAAGTCCATCGAAGCTCACGTGGCAAGTTCTGTTGGAGATGAAGTCTGCGAGGATTGTGAATAAGGCGGGGGAGCAATGGGACTGGATTAGCTTGTAGAGCAATCCCTCTTTCCAAACTGAATCAAACGCCTTTTCGAGGTCTAAGGCGCAGGCAACGGTGCAATGCCTGTTTTCCAGTTGATTGAGGATATGGTCTTGCAGGTACAGGATTGCCTGCTCGGTGGATCTGAGGTTTTCGAAGCCGAATTGATTAAGTGGAATACTATCATTCCACTAGTGTCTATTGAGATGACTTAGTAGGATACGTTCGAAGATTTTTCCAATATTGGAAAGAAGCGAAATAGGCCTCATATCTTTTAAATCGCCCGAGCACCTCTTCTTAGGGATAGGTATGCGGAGGGCTGATTTCCAAGATACTGGGAAGTGGCCGTTGTTCAGGCAGTTGTTGAAAAGGATGGCGAGACGTTCACTGATGGCGCACACTTTCGCAGAACAAAATTAGAGATGCCATCAGGGCCCGAAGATTTTGTACTGTTGCACCGGGAGATTGCAAGTTGGACTTCTTCTAGGGAGGTGAAAAAGGAGGCGAACGGGCCTGTTCTGACTATATCAGCCGGGCATCTGGGAGAAAAGGGGCAAAGGTAAGACCCTTCCAAGCTCAACCTTTTATCGCTGACAGCATTGGCGACCATCGAGTTCCAGATGGGTCCGCTGGCGATTTGGCTCTGAATAAGTGGCTGAAATAGTCTTCGCAGGCGGATATTTTTTCCTCAGGGGAGTGACACTGGAGGTTACCTATTTTTATCGGGATTTGGTTGAAGTTAATAGATTTTTTTCTTCCAGCCAATCGATTAATTATTGAGAAAACTTGTGGGCCGGGTTTGAGGGATTTGAGGAGTTTCTTGTAAGGTCTTTGATGATCTCGGAGAGGAGACGGTAGTCAGTGTTGGATCTGTTCCGTAACCTGTGAAATAGACGTTTCCTGCGCTGCAGTAGTCTCTTTCTATCGCGGACTAAGAGGAGCGCCGTAGCGATTGAATTGGGGACGCTTCTATGCCTCCTCATCACTCAAAATATGAGAGTTTTTAGAAGCAAGGAGGAGTTGTTCCCATGAAAAAAGGCAATGTTGACGAGATGAAAGACCCCACCCCACGAAAGACTTTGATTTGGGGAAAAATTACCACACATTTCACTCAAGGAATTGAACCTGAAGATGACCCGATTGAAATCTATGAAGCGTTCTCAGAAGAGGGCTTTAAGATTAAATCGGTATATAATATTAAGAACCAAATCGGAGCTGAAGCCGGAACGAAAGAAACTCAGCAACGGTGAAACGCATCCCATTTATAACTTGTGATACCTTCCACATCGGAGGATAACAGTTAAAGAACCGACGAAACGAAAAGGACGTGCATTGTATCTTAGTTGTCAAGAGTTTGGATACACCAAATAATACTGTGCACTTCCAAGTCTATGCGTCATATGCGGTAGTCTCCATCCATCAGTCAAATGTCTATTAGACAAGGAAGATCCCTCTGCCAAAAAATGGGGTAACTGCGGTAACAACCACACTGCTAATTACAGGAGATGTCTTGTGTATTTTGAAATGAGTCGAAGATCCCAACCAGCAGTCAGAAGACCCTTAAAGGCGATCTAAACCCAAACACTCTTTCCTACGCTCCGAACACATTTCCACCTACTAAAGTCGATTTTGTCTTACATTGACGCTGTGAAATTTAATTCTTTTTATGTAACATTATGTTCTGAAGCCTACATTTCATATGGTGAATGCAACAACAAAATTAAGGATATAACGATATTTCAATTTCATTGTGCGGATTCGATACCACTTTTTTGCGCGAAATTTACTTAGCAGCAGTTCATTTTCAGTGTTGTTTCGGTTCTTCTCTTCAATTTTCAATGTTTTTAAAAAATTTCGGAAAAATTAATTTCCTAGGATTATTTCAGGCCAATACCTTCAATTGAAAAAAGCAGAATATTAAAATGGCTATGGTAATGGAACCTCATAGAAGAAGTTGAAGGTAGCCAAATCGGGCTTGTAAGAGAAACTGGACTTTCAAACTGTGGAATTGATCACCGAACTAATCGATGGAAGAAAGTGATATAAAACTGTTTTAAATTGGGAGACAAATACGGCATTTTCAATTCGAATTTGCAGGAAACATGAATATACGCCGCTAAATATATTCAAGGAAAAAGCCACTAAAAACCTCAAGCGCGTCACACATTGTGCCAAAATTGCAACTTTCGGCTAGAAATAATAATAATCGTTGGCGCAACAATCCATATTGGATCTAGGCCTTGAAGTGTGTTAGAGCACTTCATTCAAGACCGTAACGGTACACTACAGTATACTGTAGGAGGCAATGTGGTCAGCATTGCGCTCGCCCGAGATTATTACCCTGATTTGACTCAGGTACTCATTCACAGCTGAGTCGACTGGTATCCGACGTCAAATCACGATACAAATTCCACTGTCACCAGTGAGATTTGAACCGCGACCTTCTGCACGACAGCCTTGTGCTCTAACCACTCAGCTACCCGGACACTAGACACTAGAAAGCGTAGAGTTTATAGATAGAAACATCAAATAGAAACAAGTCGGGAAACCGGAGGCTGGGCGCTTCAGGTATGAAAGGTTTTGTTTGCTTCTTCTGTAAGTATATTTGAGTGTAGAACTATCCCATTTGTACGTAGCCCGTTATGTATATGCATTTAGCATAGAGGCAGCTTCGTGAATTTTTTCAGATTTGTCGGTTAGGTAGTTTCTGAGAATGGGTCCGTTAAAGAAATCGTCACTTTCCACCCCTCCCACTCCCCGCCTTTCTAACAAATCTCAAATCTCGATGCTAAGGCATCGAAAAGTACTAATCGAGACCTTTCATGTGATATCCCACATGACTATATTCGGTGAAAGAAAATTTGTACCCCCCTAAATCTCAACGTAGAAGGATATCACTCACTGCATGGCTGGGGGCCCACAGTTCCCACCTTCTCACCAAATTTCGTGCCAATCGGTATAGCCGTTTCTGAGGAAAGTCCTTGTGACAGACAGACAGACATTGAACCGATTTTAATAAGGTTTTGTTTTGCAAACAAGTTAAGGTTTTGTTTTGCAAACAAAACCTTAACAACCGGCAGAAAACCCCGGCCTACATCGTCTTATAAAGCTGTCAGTTTGGATTTTGAAAAAAATCATATGGCTTGGACGGAAAAGTGGTATAATGATTAGATTAATTTTTTCGGATCCAATGGACGTAGTTGCTATTGGCAGAATCTTCGTGCAATTGACTACTCTAGACTGAACCGCAACTTCGGAGGTGCGTCGATCATTATATTGGGAGTAAAAAAACTGTAAGTGTTTTATAAAAGGCCAAATTAAGGCAGAAAGATGTATCGAGATCTTGGGTGATATTCTCATTAGCTATTCAAAAGATTATTTATAGAATAGAATTTATATTTCAGCTAGATAATGACAAAATTCATGCAGCAAAAATGCCAAAAATATTTCGCCTCGTTCAATACTATTTTTGAATGGGAGGCCAGAATTCTAGGTTTTAATTCAATGAATAATATTTTGGGCATTTTAGAAAGAGCTGTTTACGCAAACGGGCCGACTGTAATGGGTTTGGATTTTGACATAAAGATACTTAATTAATGAGGGCATGGACCTTTTAGGTATTAACTAGTACTATTTTTTATTAAGTTAAAAACTTGTATATTCACTTTATTAGAGCATCTTTGTTTTACTTCATACTGATAAAAAACTGTGTCATCATCAATAAAAATCGTATAAAGTACCGCGTCACAGAACATTTTGGTAAGGATGGAGGGGGGATGGGATTATCCTGTCACAATTTCTGTAGCATACTGCCCTCTGAGATTTATCATCTCTGCTCTTTCAAACAATTTTTAGATTGCAGCTGGAGATTTCAATTCCAAATACACGTATTAGGGCTCGAGACTGATCTCGCCTAGAGGCAAAACTCTCCAGGCTGCATATCGACGAACTGTGAATTCGATGAGCTATCGAGCGGTCATCCAACTAAAATACCTGACCTTATATACTTTGGCATAACGAGGAATGTAAAAAGAATCCAACTATCTTCGCCACGGTACTTTTCTTTAAGCTCCGATTATTCGCCGATTCTCATAACTTGTTCAATTCTCCAACCAATTCCTACAGAGTCTACCAAACTGACTACAAAGTAGACTGACTGGCTTAAGTATCGGAAATATATAATATCCCTTCGCATTTGAAAGCAAATGTGTTCTTGAAATTGAATCTCGAACTTGACCAGATTGTGATTGTGTGTGATTATGCTTAAAAATAAAAGACCAGCTTATAAGTCAAAAGCGACAACGAGCAACAGTTCAGATCGCCAAATTCGAAAGAGAATCTGACAGGAGTTGGAAAGGAGCTACAAGAAGCATTGAAAAGGGGGAAACATAAGGATCTGAAGTGCTTTCTTGAAAATTCAATACCTTTTCCGACCACGAATTGTTCCTTTTGGAGAGAGGTGAAGAAGCTCAATAGGCCAATCCTGCATGAACCACCAATCCGATTGTCGGACGGTAGCTGGGTAGGGAGTGATGCTGCAAAAGGTTAAATCTTTGCTCAACACTTGAGATGCGTTTTCAACCAAACTCACAGCTATCATAATAATAATAGTTGGCGTAACAATCCAATTGGATCAGGACATTGAAGTGTGTTAAAGCACTTCATTCTGTGCCGTAACTGTACACAACAGCTCACTGTAGGAGGCAATGTGGTCAGCATTGCGCTCCCCTGAGACTATTACCCTGGTTTGATACAGGTACTCATTCACAGCTGAGTCGACTGATATCCGTCATCCAGCTCTTATAATAAATTCCTCTGTCACCAGTGAGATTCGAACTGCCGCTATGACAGTCCAGCGCTCTAACCACTTGAGCCATCCGGAACACACAGCTAACGGGAGAAAAATTACCAATTGCAGATCTACACCAAGCGATTCGTTTTCAAGTGTCCGAAGTCTTACGATTCTCGGAACACCACATTGATTCCAACAAGGCTGCTGGTTTCGACCTTATTATGGACAAAATTATCCAAGAATCTTATCTTACGCTTTGGTTACTTTCCGAAATACTGGAAATTGTCTCAAATAACTATGATCCCGGAAGAAGGTAAAGATCCTATGCTATCATCTCCTATAGACCGATAACCCTGCTTACCCGACTATCAAGGTTTTTCGAGCAATTTCTACTGTTCAAGCTACAAATACAATTAGACGAAAAGGAAATTATTCCTTCTCACCAGATCGGATTGAGAAGAAAACGTGGAATTGTTGAAAAATTTAATCGATTAGCCTCCGAGCAAAGCTAGAAAGTATTTTTCGGCCGTATTCCTTCATGTTGCGGAAGCATTTGACAAGATCTGCTATGAAGGCCTCATCTAGAAAATCAAGGAGTTACTTACGAATACCCATAAATTTCTCGATTGGTATCTGTTGTACATCAGGACCTTCAATATTCATCGTGAATTGAAGATCTTATAAATAAAATATGAAATTAATTGGCTAAAAGGAAAATATATTTTGATAAACTCGTTACACATCCAAGTAGTTTAGCCAGGAATTTATCGTATTAAATTCAATACCATCGTCTGTCGGGGAAACATTTTTGCTTTCATGATGTATACATATTAATATATTAAAACTAAAATATTGTAATTCGCTATATTCGGGAACGTTGGTGAAGGATGTTTCTTTTTATTCTATGTTTCTATGTTGTAGAAAGGTCTAAAAATAAAAATAGTGCAATAGATCCTTGGCGAATCGCGGAGGCCATAGAAGCTGAAAGGACAGGACTGGCCAGGAAAGTGGACCTGCGGTGCACATAAGAGGAAAAGCTGAAAGACCTAGACCTAGACCTTTTTGGGCACAAGTCGGACAGCGAAATGCAAGTAAGTGATTTGGGATTCCTCTTGTGAAAAATCAAGAATTTGGAATATTCTCAAGCGAAATTTAAAAAAAACACACACACACGTATATATATATAGCTAAAAAAGCCCACGGACCCTTTTCCCGCCCAACCGGACCGAGGAGCGACCAATCTAAGGATGGGCTGAAGGCAATATCCAAACGCCCGCATTACAGCGATGATGCGTTTTAGCGCACAGTGTGTGCGACCATGCGGAAATGTATTGCTACATCCCGATTGTCGCAAACACTTCAGCCAATGACGCGGTGGTTCTACACTACGGAGACATGGATCTTATATCGAAGACAGTGCGGATCAAGACTGAAACCCATTAGGTCAGATTGTTACCGGACAGGACTCTTCGGACTTTAGCACAGGTTGCAAGGATAACCGCTTTTTGCATCTCCATGTATAGTCCAGCCCTAAGATCGAGCGTTTTCAGCGCTTTATGTAAGTTCTGCGGGACTAATCCCGTCGCTGAAATTATTACTGGGACTACTTCGATCTTTTGTAGTCTGCTTCATATCGACTGCCAAGGGGCCGTAGTTCCGGATTTTTTCGTGCTGTTTTTCAACAGTGTTCCGGGCCAACGGTACGGCTACATCGATTATAAAGCACGCTCGTTCTTCCTTCAGAAGCAGAACTAGATCGGGTCTGTTATGATTAGCACTGTGGTCGGTGGCAATATTGTGATCCCACAGTAGTTTGATCCCATCATTTTCCAAGATTCTCTGAGGAGTATACTTATAATAAGGATGGTAGGTTGCCACTAAGTTATACTTCAACGCAAGGTTTTGATGGAGAATCTTGGAGATGGAGTTATGACGATTGGTGTACTCGGTACTACTCAACATCTTGCACGCAGATGTTATGTGTTTGGTGGTCTCCTCTTCACAGTTGCATAACCTACAACTGGAGTTGGTGATTGAGGAGTCGTGAAGAAGGAACCGTTTATAATTTTTTGCTGGGAGCGAAGCATCCTGAATTGAAATTAGGAATGCTTCGGTCTCATAACACAGTACACCATTGGTCAACCATTTGTTGGAGGTTTCGATGTCAACGCTTGGCAACAATAAATTTTTTATATGACCTCCGTGAATGGGTTTTTCTTTCCACTGAAGTAACATTCGACATGGGATCTCATTCTCTGCTTCTCAAGTTCAAAGGAGATAATTTATTATCTGCCATGACGGTAGCCTGGTGTATTTGGCTAGAGGATTGTTTCTCATAGAAAAACTCACGAAGAGAATGCACTTGATTGTAGTGCAACGTGGGATAGTGATCCTCAATTTTTCGGCAGCTCTATTGTGCATGTTGCTGTTTGCAAGAACTACCCTTACCCGTCTATTGACAGATTCTAAATCCGTATTACTCCACTGTATCACACCGAAAGTATATAGAAGGACGGGAATGGCGAAGATGATGATTGCCATGATTTTATTTTTCCCGTACAGCTCAGTTTTAAGGACAAGATCCAGACGCCGTACAAATTCCCCCAGCAACTTAGATTTGATTATTGCCACAGCAGGTGTTGTTGCTTGCAATATACCGAGGTATTTGTAGTCTGAATCCATACCCTCAATTCAGATGTTATTTTGGCTGTATCCTTAGTTGTCGGTGTGTTTTCCCTGAACAATTGTTTTTAAGCGACATTTTTGCAAACCCAGCTGCATGCAGATATCCCTGCTGAACTGGATGGTGATGTCCAGCAAGGAGCGAAGTTGGTTTTCGTCTTTGGTATACAATTTGATGTCGTCAATGTACATTAAATGGCTTAATGTACATTTCGACAATGGCATATTGTGACTTGGACTTGACTTGGAACCCGTATTTGCTTTCATGCAAAAGATGGGATAGCGGATTTAAAGCCAAACAAAACCACAGTGGGCTTATAGAGTCGCCTTGGAAAATGCCACGCCTGATTGGTATCTCTCCTGATGTTTGTGAGGATACCGATAGCTTCGTGCTCCAATTCTTCATTACTGTTCTTAGAAGAAGAACGACATTCGGGTTGATTTTATACAAGCGTAACACTTGTAGTAACCACGAATGTGATATGGAGTCAAAGGCTGATTTATAATCGATGTAGGCTGTCAAGATATTTCGTTTCTGATGGACAGCCTGCTTTACAACTACCGTATCGATTATAAGCTGTTCTTTGGAGCCTCGGGAGCCTTTTGCGCATCCTTTTTGCTCCTCAGCTATCAATTTATGAACATCAAGATGTTTTGAGATGTTCGCGCACAGAACTGTAGTGAAGACCTTGTAGATGGTAGGAAGACGGGTAATTGGTCGACATTTTGAAGGGCAAGAGGCACCCTGTTCCTTGGGGATGAGGAAAGTTATCCCCTTGGTGAAAAATGGTGGAACTAAATCAGGATCGGTAATCATCTGATTAAATTGATTTGCCAATATCCTGTGAGTGCTCTTGAACCGCTTCAGCCAGAAGTTGTGAATCTTGTCAACTCCTGGCGCCTTCCAGTTACCTACCCTGTCAAGGGTTGCTTCAACGTCGACTTCAGTTACGTCAGGCATGGTCATTTCGGGGAGGGCCTCGCATGAATGCATAAGGTGTGGGAGCCACGCTGCTTCTAAATTGCAACGGCTAGGTTCGCTCCAAACACTTCTCCAGAAGTCTTCTGCCTGATCCAGATCGAGGTTACTTTCTCGACTTGAGTTAGTGAGATTTTTATAAAATCCCCGTTGGTTCTGGAGAAACAGGGTGTTGTATGTCCTTCGCTGAAAGCTCTTTTGATACCTACGGATGCGATTGGAGCATACCGCAAGTTCTGTTTCAGCACCTCGAGGATTTCTTCGATTGGCATATCATTGGACAGATCCAATGATGTTCGCAACGCATCTGTGCACTCTTGGTGATGGATTTCCAAGAAGTGCTTGCGTGACACGACCAATCTCCTTTCTCAACTTTTCGATTTTTTCATTGAGCCGAAATACCCAGAACGGTAAAGTCCTCCTACGCATGTCTCTGTTATTCGCTCCAAGATGTAGATTATGGAGGCGAATAACCGTGGCAGCTGCAACGTGGATCAGGCTGTGAACCTCTGTAGGAGTAATCTCGCTAGCCAAACGATCAGCCAAAATTCTATCAACGGCAGCAATGATTTTAGTAGTTGTCGAAGTAAACTTCAGTTTTGGAATCTTTGATCTAGCGTCTGGGAGAATCTCAGCATTCTGTGAATGCGACCTGAAATGCGGTCAAAGCCTCATTATGAATTGGGTTGACATCCCCCGTCACTAAGCTTCTCCTGATTACTGGATTCATGGAGTGGCTTATAGGTGGAGTATTCGTGTTCAGTCCGGTAAGTTGGTGACTCCAGATCGAGCTCTAGTGAAACTTCGTGGAAAATTTGTTGCCTAGTTGGTAGGGCAACTGGATTATCTTTCACTATCACCCGGTATTGATTGACAACGTTTTGCTGCGGAACATGACTTAGTTCCGACAATCGGATTATGAACGCGTCATGGAGTCCGTGTCTGTACCTTGATGGATTCTGTTCCAAATCCGTGACACGGTAATAGGCGCGGACGATAAATTCGTTAAGTTGGTTCGTCCAAACCATACGACGCCTAGGTCTTCCGCCCTTGGTCGCTGACGCCATAACCGCCAAAATATTCAAGGGCGAAGAGCCGCTCTTATGTTGCTGAGCGACTCTTAACCGTGTTGGGTACTGTCTTCGTGTACCTGGGGTCCCATCAAAAGAATTTGAAATATTATCCCCAATTCTGTTTTCACGAGTGTTGGGTATTTGGAGGAGAGCCGCTGAAATAAAGTGTAACGTCACTGCAATTCATCCGAAAGGCGCGTCGATTCCTTCACCACGGATTACGGATTTGTTAAGGAGGTTTACTCCCCCAGAAAGAGAAGAATAGGTTAGGGAAGACGAACACAAATGGAAACGTTCTGCTTGTCCGCGACTAATTATTTACGAGATGATCCTGCGATATTTGTAGCTGACCCGGTAGGCCATGTCATTATCCGCAACCCATGACACGCGCCTGGTCGCATGCAGCTCTGCGTTTGCCACTCAGGTCGGGATTAACCTGGTATATATAAATTCAGAACACCGCAATGAGAACAGCTCATAGCCTAATTCGTTTAAGTTATGGAGAAGCAGTAAATGTGAGGGACTAAGAGCATTAGAAGAGATATTAGGAAAACTGAACGTAGTTGTTATAATGCCTTCTGATCCTGATATTAACCTACACTAATCGCTACAAGAAACTGGGGCGAACTAGAAGAATGGATGGCTGGATATACTGAGATTTTCGTTACTGATGGCTCAAAAACAGAATAGGGTTCTGGAACGGGAGTCTACCTTACGGATAAGAACTAGGAGAGGTCTTTCCTCTAGGAATGATATGCAATGCTAAAGTGTATGTGATCTCAAGAAAAGCAACTCGCGTGACTGGCGAACGATTCAAGCACAGGTGACTAGCAATCTGCCCTGCGTTGAGCAGTCCTTTCATCACCACAAAGATACTTCAGAAAAGTAGAAATTGGTCGAACTTTGTTTCTAGATTTAATACGGTAGAACTACTTTGCTACTCTGGATACCTGGTCACTGTCGTGTGGAGGGAAATGAAATTTCGAATGTTCTAGAAAAGGATAAAAATAGTAATGAATAGGGTGACATTCATTAGCGAATATTATAAACAAATGAAATGCATTAGTCTGTCGCGATCACTGAAGAGGAGTCGCCCAAACTGGTTTCTAGAAACATTAAAGAAAATCATTCTCCACCAAATAATTTATAGCTACCATATGTAACGAGTTTACTATGACACCCCATAGTATTCCTAAAGCATAAAGTACACCCACACCGTACAAACCCCCTCTTTAAAAGTCTTAATTATACAGTCAAATTGAAATAAAAGCCCTTTAAAGATGGAGGAAATTACAAAGCGTAGTTAATTTTACCTTAATTATTTACTAACCAAAATATTTCATTGTTATATTCTATAAAACACTGAAATGCTCAGGCAACAACCATTTGTGTAAAAAGCATTAACAGCTCTTACATGAAATCTACGTAGTGGAGTAGAATAATGAAGTGATTATATCATTCCGTAAGGCCCAACCACGAACGTTATCACGCAAGGTGTGACCGGTGAAGGTGAGTGCATTACCTAATTAACATGTGAATGCGTAACACCGAACGCACCTTTTTGACCGCGACATACAGCCCTGGCCAAAAAAAGTAAATCTTTCATGGTTTGTTGGCCGGACGACATGCGAAGCAACCGTCACCTGCCACCTTTATCCGCTCCGTGAAGGAATTCACACGGTCAGGTCATGAGTGACAACAGAAATACTATGCGTTCACTAGAATGCAGGAAGTGGCTTCAGAACGGGTCTTATCCCATCCGTCACACCATTGTTTTTTCCAGTCGCCCTTCTCGTCTTTTAGATTAAACACGAAATACTTCCGAAACTCGTTGAAAAGGTCTCTTCCTTTCGGCAGGAGGTCGAGACCACAATCAAAAGGCCCAAGGAGAGGTACATGGTCGGTAAGGGCCCGACATACAGGAAAAGTAAACATGAGACATGTCTGGAAGGCATTGCACCGCATTAAGTGGCAATTAAGCAATAAATGCCTGGTTCATGGAAATGTTGAAAAGTTGAAAAGTGACTTTTCGAAGGCGAGGCGTTCGACATTAGGGATGAGTAAATCTTGAAAAATCGCTGCTATCTTCCTGTTGCGTTTTCAAAAAAAAATCTAATTCTTTATATTTGAGAGAAGGTACTGGAAGTATTTCTGGTTTGGTGGAAGCAGAGGAGGAGTGGATGTTACGGTTATATCATGGGAAAAAATATTGGTCATCAATGCTTTTCGAAATACAGCCGCATAGACCGTCCACCCGGAGAATTATTGTAGACTATACAAACACTCAATTTGCAAATTCATGCAAATAAAAAGTGTCACAAGAAGGGAGAGAAAGACGTGTATCAAAAAAAAGGAGGAAAATCACCACATGCAAGTTATTTTTAGTGGAAAACGCTTGGAACACAAAAAAGATAAAATTCGCATCTGCATTCCTCCGCATCCAAACACTAGCCTTATCAAAAGGGGGACTACGGTTTCGTACCAGGGCCGAGACAACTCATCAGACGCTGCCTTACCTCTGCCCTGACAGCAGCGTGATCGAAGCGGCTCGCAGGTGTTATACGCTCCTCCTATACACTTTTTATGCTTGACTTGCCCGGACATGCTATGGGGAAACACAGTGAAATTTCAGTTGATTTCCCGAACTTTCTTGACATGGTTCGAATAAAAGGCTTTCAACAAGGTCATTTGTGTTTAAACTAAGCGTAGGAGTATAACCTTATCAGGAGTAGATTTTAGACGTGTGTAATAGAAGAGCGTGGACATCGGTCTTGAAAGAGACCTGTTTGCCGCTTGCTGGTTGAGTGGCTTCGACACCAAAGTTTAATTCGTATCGCCTCTAAGATCAAACTGTCGTTTGAAAGCGGTAGATTTATCTTGCCGACGGCAGATGTCTTGAATATCTATTTCAATGTCTAAGAATATTGAATATTGGGTTTTAAAAGGCCTGATCGACTGCGGAAACATGGACGCCTCGATGACTGTAGGGGATTGAAGGTTCAATTAATCATTGGCAAAACGTGCTTGAGCTTCGATATTGCTAGAAATCTTGGGAAGTGCACTGCGGCAAAAGGAGATTCCCCGACGGAATAGCTCCTCGCAGTTCCTGGAGGGATTCTGCTTCCGCTTATCTGGAAATCCTGAGAATCTAAAATATTTTCCAGAGAGTGAAAAAAGGATTATCATTAAAATTGCAAATAAGGGCACCCGTTTTGAGGAGGATCATTGGAGCCGTATGTATTTACATGGATGTTTGTTTAAATCATCCTGGAATGTATCAAGGAACATCTCGAAAACTTGATCAACAGAGTGCACCTGCACTAAGCTCAGCAATACTCTGCAGAACATTTTGGAGCAGTGCGAGGAGTATAGATCTTCATTTTATTTCCTCTTTAGTTAGGATTTCCAAAACGTTAAGAGCGGGTGAATCTCTCCATCTAGGAGGCGATCTCGGAGAAACTAATATCAAAGTCGCATATGGCGGCGCAAAACGTCGTGTGCCGCATCGAGGTAAAACCTCAAAGGAATTTAAAGTCGGAAGATGAATCTGCTGGGGTTTCATTCTCTCACCGATATTGGTTTTCTCATTATTGTAATGTTCCCCATGGTGTCTTGTCCGGACATGGAGGGTTTCAACGGACTAGGTCATCTTCCCCTCAAATATGTTGAGTACGGTGATGACATCTGTTTGTTATTCCGGCAGGTCATGGACCTTGGCAAAATGGTTCTGGATTTGGAGAAGATAAACACTAACCAAACCAAGGTTCCCAATTTGATTGGCCATCGCATTGTTCTTACCTAGGACGTTTTGCCCTTGTCAACTGCAAAACTTAATCTAATGCCGTCTCTGTTGTGCTCAAAATCTGGACATGCAAATGTCTCAACAGGAAGCAGCACGTGGAAAGTGAGAATCACTGCTACTTAATAACTCTAATCCTTCGTCAAGATTTGTCTAAGTCATCCCATGGCGTTATTTTGGTCTGGATCAATTGCAAAGAAAGTAAGAGATGATTCGCCACCCTATAAAAAGTTATAAGAAGCTGGAGCATACTGCCAGAGACGATAACGCGTATGCGTATTTGGCGCGCTATGGCTCATTTAGGGTCAGGGTTTTGTTTTTTGTTTTTTAAAACCATAGACATAGGTAACAATAGTATATAGATTGGAAAAATGAACAAAAAAAACAATCTTTTAAAATAACAAAAATAGCCACTGTGGGTTTTCAAAGTTTTCGAATAACAATTTACAGGCAGAGAAGAAAAACAGTAAGAAATAGAAATCTAATTTTACAATAAGTTTTCAGCAAATGGTCAAAACCCCCACAGAATTCACTTGGCCTTAGTGGCAAATAAAGAAATGTAAAAGTAGTAATAAATGTTTGATCGCTTCAAAAGATACTTTTAACTTAAATTATTGTTCTTAAAACTATCATAATTATATATTTTATATTATATAATTTTCCTTTTTTTTACAATAACATCCATAGGGAGAAAAGGTAATAATAACAGTTGTAATATTTACAAAGTAACAAAGAATAATAACGTATGTATGTATAAGTTACAACTGGAGGCAAAATCAGCACCCGTTCAATATGTCCATATTTCCAAAGCCCCACCAAGAAACAGATGGCAGAACTGAGCACGGCCGCCGCTAACCGGCATCCCGCAGCCATCAGTACCAGGATTTCTCTTTTTCATCCCGCTTAATATCAATTGCTCTCGCTCTGGAGTATCTCCAGTCGAATCCCGGAGCCCCCACTGTCATATTCGGGGGGTATTCTATCTTTTTGTCCGTAGCCCGTCTACGTATATGATACATAACTAGATCACCGACAGAATCAGGAATTAGACCATTCCTGTCAAGCTACACGAACGCTTCGGGAGGAATGAAGCCTGTCGTGAGAGTTTTCTCAAAATACCCATAATTTGGGTAGAACGGTTACGAAACGCAAGGGTTCTCACCATGCGAAGCAGATCGCACTAAATGATTCCGAATCAATCTGACGATAACTGTGTCGATTCTAGGCACAGCGGCAGCTGCATACATCACTTCATTAGTTACATAATGCTCATAGTTTGAGGAAGCAGTCCTATTAAGCCCAGTGCAAGCACGCAAACATTTCCTTTCAAAGATCCTTATTTTCTCCATTTGGCTACCACTCAAATTAAATCAGATAGCACACCCGTAGGTGAGCGCCGGTCTAACCAAAGTAAGATAGCAAATAATCTTAACCTTCCGGATAAGATGTGGAGCATAAAAGAGTCTTCGAAGAGACATGAATGCCTTGCGAGCGGTTTCCAGCGCGACTTTAACGTGCTCCTTAAATTGGAGACGCTCGTCAAGACGCACACCCAGGTATCTAACGCGCTTTTTATGAGGAATGCGCTCAGAACTATCCTCGTTCGCCACAATGTGGAAATCTCTCCAATTCCTTTTCAAGTTCCTACTCGCATACGCCAAGGAATTTCGAACAGGATCGTTTCACACTTTTGCGCATTGATTTTCATCCGCCAACTGTTCGTGAAGAACTTGATATCATTGAACATCTTCTGAAGTTCAACTTGCACCTCAGTTACCTTCTTGTGTGCCGTGTAGCTATAGATCGTTAGCAGAGGCAACCAACGACCTTTTAGCAGATTTATTAAAATCGAAAGAGTTGAGTAATTCGCCGGCAAATACCGCAAAAAGCGTAGGCGCAGCCACTGTCCTTTGCTGTAATCCATTCAGAATATGAAATTCTCTGCTAGTAGTGAGATTTCCGTCCGTAATGACAAAGCACTTGCCATACAGCATACAACACATCATCGCTACGAGGTGGCTGGGAAACTCATTCTTCAGGAGCCTGAAAATCAGTCCATTCAACCAGACAGTATCAAAGTTTTTCTCCATGTCTATAAGGCAAGTGCCTACGCACCCACCATTGTTAATCCGCCAGCAAATATCAGACGTTACCTTCGTTATTGCATGTATTGTCGAATGTCCAGATCGAAATCCAAATTGCACGTTCGGCAATAATTCCTTCTTCTTGATATGCCCGTTCAAGGCTCCTCAAACACCTTGCTGATGTTAGGCAGGAAACTGATTGGGCGGTAGCTTTGAGGGCTGGATGAATCCTTCCCTCTCTTTAAAATCGGGAATACTCGGGCTTTCTTCCATTGTCCTGGAAAGAAGGAATTGTTCAATAAATTATTGAACAAAATGCAATAATTACGAATGGCAATGTCTGGTAAATGCCTGAGGACCACGTTGGGAATGCCATCCATACCGGATGATCTCTTATTGTTTACCCTTCTGAATATGGAAGTTAACTCTACACATGAGGCAAGACGAATCAACCAACAACATCAAACCGCACTGGTCAAACACGAAGAAAAATAAGGATAGGAGAATACAACTTTGAGACCGTTGACAATTTCTGGCGTCCGGACCCACGCCATCGCTCCATCTTAGGCAGGGTCTGCCTCGTCTTCTTTTTCTACCATAGATATTGCCCTTAAAGACTTTCCGGGCGGGATCATCCTCATCCATACGGATTAAGTGACCCGCCCACCGTAACCTATTGAGCCGGATTTTATCCACAACCGGACGGTCATGGTATCGCTCATAGATTTCGTCATTGTGTAGGCTACGGAATCGTCCATCCTCATGTAGGGGGCCAAAAATTCTTCGGGGGATTCTTCTCTCGAACGCGGCCAAGAGTTCGCAATTTTTCTTGCTAAGAATCCAAGTTTCCGAGGAATACATGAGGACTGGCAAGATCATAGTCTTGTACAATAAGAGCTTTGACCCTATGGTGAGACGTTTCGAGCGGAACAGTCTTTGTAAGCTGAAATAGGCTCTGTTGGCTGACAACAACCGTGCGCGGATTTCATCATCGTAGTTGTTATCGGTTGTGATTTTCGACCCTAGATAGGAGAAATTGTCAACGGTCTTAAAGTTGTATTCTCCTATCCTTATTCTTGTTCGTGTTTGTGTTTGACCAGTGCGGTTTGATGTTGTTGGTTGATTCGTCTTCGGTGCTGACGTTGCCACCATATATTTTGTCTTGCCTTCATTGATGTGCAGCCCAGCTTTTAGGGATGTCGAATTGGTGGACCTCGGCACAAAACCCGGATGTTCCTTATTAAGGCAGGCCTAGACCGGATACCGGTTGTTGCGCCGTTGATGATGATGAGATCAGCCTGCAACGCAGAGCTAAACTGGAGAACTGTGGTGCCGTTCAGGCTATATTTGAAATTGTGGACATCTCGTTCTACATTTTCCGGAAGTCGCGTTGGCTCCGTCCGTTCTGGGCCGATGCACCGATTCAAAGTACTCCCCTATAAGTTCGAGTTTCAGAGCATCATCCATCATGATGTAATTGCCTTGCGCATCAGCAGTTACACTATTGGTGTCTATACCTGAGTCAATAAGGTGTTGTATCTCGCTGCCACCGATTTTAATTCTCGCTTGGTGAATCGCTTGGTGAAATATCCTTTAACTTCTCCCGCCATTGGGAGTTCACTTCATTTACGTAATGTTGACGGATAAGATCCCGCGCGATCTTCAGAAGTGATTTGAACTCAACCAATATGGGATGATGATAGTCCCCATATCTCCGATAGATTTTGTTGACGCGAGTGAGCAGAAGGCTTTTCACTTTTTTCAACCGTTTTATGGCTGCAGTTTCATATCCTCCATATTGCGAGGTTTAATCTTAGGGACGACTTGTTCAATTGTTTCCAGCGTCCAGCTTGAGAAGATACTGAAGTATTTCCTCGTTGCTCGAGTTCCTGTCACCTGGCGCAATTATATAGGGTCAGTGAAACTTGTTCCGGAGGTGAGAGGAAGGTTGAATATAATGAAACGTGTTTTGAAAAAAGTAGGTGGGGAGTTGCAGTGTCGTCCTACTTGTATTTCCTTCGTTGACAAGAAAATTCATCTTCCCTGAGAGCAATATTGAAGGATTTCATTTTTCAAACCGGGAAAAAAACCTCTTCTGGACTTAAACCCATTCTAGTCTAGCTTTTAGTCTAGTATTTTTACGAACTTTTTACGCGAGAAGAGAGAGGACAATACCATCAGAAGACGCATTTTATACTGCACAAGCAAACTCGATTTTGATTTCAATTTATCTCTATTTGTCTTCTCCGGTAAACTCTTCTTGCTATGCATGGAAACTGAGCGTGAATTGCCGAAAATCGAATGGCCCGCGACTGCACGATATTCCCAGCCGCTTAAGGGACCCTTCGTTCACGGTGCCGTAGTTCGCCCGTTGCATAGGGCGGTAAAAAATTTAAACGGGAAGTGTCGTTGGCGAACTGGTTTCCCAACTTGGCTTCTCCGAAATGCGCCGCCGCCGTCAGTTGCATTTCACTACTCCCACGCGTATGGCGCTTCTCTCCACATGTGGCAAAACATTTTCCCATTCAGCGTCATTCAATTGTACCACGCACTGCATTCATGTGAACTCCACAGTGCCGAAAGTGCGTACTGGCGGACTTTCTTTCATGCCATGTTTGTGCGCATTCGGAGCAGCCATTCATGAGTTCACTCGTAATTCATTCATGCCGGATTTCACTGAATGGACGGCGTAGTTTTCGGGGCCAATCAGCATTGTGTATTGATCACATGCGGCAAATTGTAAAGTCGATTGCTACATAAGTGCAACGAAAGTGTAAAAAAGATATTTCCGTTCCGATTTTCATTACGGCAAGAGTGCGATAGGAGCGATACGCGCGTAGGAAGGTGGAACATTGTCTTTCCAGATCTTGTGCTGCTGCTCAGAGGCTGAGAATGTGCCTGATTTGCATACCCAACTGGATGTTGCAGTTGAGGCCTACCCTCGGAAGGCAATGAACAATTAAAATAAAATGCTGGTGTCAATTACCCGTGACGATAGTAGTCTTGAAACATTCTTTCGCACATTTAAAGCCGGCAAGCGATCTTGATAAAATTTCTTTGATTTAGGATACTGCAATGACTTAATATGAAGAGCTTCATTCTCCATGTTTGGCGTTCCACCAGATTTCTGAGGCTGTGCAAGGTTTTGGATAACATCATTGCCTCCCTATTATTCATCTGAAATTCTTGCTCAAGATAATCACTTCCACCATTCGAGATTAAGATGATTTTTGCGTAATGTGCGCCCCTAATTGTTGTGGTCATGAATGAGATTGCGGTAACCTATTTCTCATGTCGAAGTACTTCGCCGCTGATCAATTTGGTTTTGAGTTCTTTGGAAATGTAAAAGTGGAAAACACGATGGAAATTGCATTTTCTGCCTGGTGAGAGTGTTTCGCGGCATTGTGTCTTCTTTCGATTTCACTCTTGAGAATTTCTTACGAATAAGTACACTTACTGAGGTTTTACGGTATTGTTAGTGCAATTACTCCAACAATCGCTAGGTGAAATTAGTAAAGAAAAACACCATACACCAATTTTGTGAGAAACCGAATCTATTTTAAACGTAGGCAAATAAAGGGACACTTTGTGACTTGGAAAGTGAAAACGAGTAGCAACCGCTTAATGACGACTTGGAAAAAAAGGTCACATACTTTTGTTTGAGTGTAATGAATATTTTTTTCACAATTTGTATCAGATTATAATTATAGTCAGCTTGTTTTAAGAGTCACCTCCATTTTCAATCAGTTGTTGGCTCTATCAAAAGCAATAAAGTAGCATCAGGACAAAAGCCGATTGATAGTTGCGCTATTGGCTGCATGTACGGTTAGAAATTCCTTCATTCTAGTCTAGTTTTTATGTCGTATTTTATCAATAGATGGCGACACTTAAACATATCTTGTGTTGTGCTTGTCGCATCGGATCATACTATACAGCGATTGGAAGACGACAATCTGCCCTATAAGTGTCTCTTTGACAGTGTTGTGATCGTACGGGTCCGATATTGTAACGATTCGCACAGCACAGCGTTGGTTCGATCGATTTCGTTCTGGTGCAGTGGATGTCGAAGATACACCCCATACTGGTAGGCCAATCGTCGTAGAAACCGATAAAATCGTCGAAATCATCCAAGTAGACCGACATGTGCTCGATTGGCCAGGAACTGGGTATAGACCATAAAATCGTTTGGAACCATTTGCAGAAGATTGGATTCCAAAAAAAGCTGGATGTTTGGGTGCCACACGAGTTGATGCAAAAAAATCTCTCGGACTGAATCAACGCCTGTGATGCACTGCTGAAACGGAACGAATTCGACCCATTTTTGAAGCGGATGGTGACTGGTGATGAAAAGTGGATTACGTACGACAACCGCAAGCGAAAAAGGAGCGTGGCGAGTCGGGCCAAACCATCGCCAAGCCCGGATTGACGGCCAGGAAGGTTTTCCTGTTTGTTTGGTGGGATTGGATGGAAATCACCCACTATGAGCTGCTCAACTAAGGCTAGACCCTCAATTTGATCCTCTACTGTGAGCCACTCGACTGTTTGAACCAGGCGATTGATCAGAAGCGGCCAGAATTGGTCAATATTAATGGCGTTGGGTTCCACCAGGACACACTTCTTTGATGACCCGCCAAAAGCTACGGGAGCTCGGATGGGATGTCCTATCGCATCTACCGTATAGTCTGGACTTGGCACCAAGTGATTACCATCTCTTCCGGTCTATACAAAACGCTCTTGGTGCTATTAAGTTGGCCTCAAATCAGGCTTGCGAAAACTGGCTGTCTGAGTTTTTTGCAAATAAAAAGGGGGGGGGGGTTTATAAGAGGGGATAATAAAGTTGCCTTCTAAATGTCAACAAGTTTGCGAACAAAACGGCGCATATTTGACTTAAATCGGATAATTCTAAGTATGTTAAATAAAGCGTCAAATTTCGATCACAAATGCGACATTTCTTGTCCCCCAACCCAATATATAGAGAAACAGAATAGATTAGTGTTTTAGAGAGGAAGCCTTCGACGAAGCACCACCAGCCCCTCCTTAGGAGCGAGTTCAAATTTCAAAAATGAAGTTCATGCGACAGCAAATATATTGCCAATAATTTCAGCAAGCGGAAGCCATTTCTATAAGTGGTCGAAAGCTTATGGAAGAGGAGGTATGAGGTCGCCTCCCTTCAAATCAAAGTAATTGCCTCTAACACTGGGATTGAACGCCGTCACCTCTGAGCCTTGATGAATGTCAGAAAATATAGGGCGGGCGCAATATAGACTTGGATCACTACCTCGTTGGCATGGTGCTCCGAACTCCAATAACACCGCCCAGAATCCCATTTGACAATCAGGTGAGAGGTAACATTGAAACCATCCACAGCATAGCACTCCGCAACATCTATAAGGGGAAATGGATACCGCAATAACCACAGTCAACAGAGATGCTGGAGATGAAGCATCAACAAATGATCTTCACAATCACCTGCAGAACGTTATCATAAATACGGCCACAAAGATACTTGGCCGATGAATACAAGTTAGCAACGGAACGAAGAATGCTGCATACCGAGTAATGTTGCATTTTCAAAGAACGCGGGCACGCGCGGAGACTTATCACGAATTCCGTCGAGCGGAGAAGCGACTTTACAGACGAAAAAAGGAAGCTTGGGGAAACCAACATGTCTGTGAACTTGAAAAGTATAGGGAGCAACCGCATCAGGCGCAGAAGTTTTACCAACAAATCAGCAGGAAGCCTTATAAACCACGATGCTCATCCTGCGGAGACAAAAAGGGAAATCTGATTTCCGACAGAATGGGCATATTAGAGCAATGGATTGAGTACTTTGATGAGCTACTGAACAGCCAGAACATTGGCGAATTGGAGGTCACGCCAACTGAAGACGACGGATAAATACTGCCACCACCAAGTATAGAAGAAACAGTCGGTGCAATTCATCGGTTTAAGCCGAATTAGTTAAATATGAAGGCGACCAGTTATACCAAGTGGATCATCAACTTGTGCTCAAGGTATGGGACAGCGAATCAATGCCTGACGATTGGCAACGAGGCATTATCTGTATCATACATAAAAAGGGAGATATCACACAGTGCAGCAATTATAAAGGTATCACGTTGCAGAATACCCATAGCCCCCATAGCCCGATACGCCCAGAACATTATTGGCCCATACCAAAGAGGCTTCACTCCAGGCAAATCAGCAACAGATCAGATTTTCTCTCTGCGGCAAGCGAGAGAATTCGGTATCCTGACGAAATTGATAAGACTGACTAGGCTGAACATGACCAATATGTGAGACCAGATAAAAGCAGCAGGTTCACTCTCAAGACCATTCGACATCAACAAGGCGATGCCCTATCATGCGTCCTCTTTAACCTGGCCCTCGAGAAAGTGGTCCGTGATGCTGAGGTAGATACTAGAGGTACGATCCTCTTTAAGTCCACCCAACTACTGGACTATGCTGACGATATCGACATCATGAGAAGAACGACCCGAGACGTATAAACTGCATTCATCCAGATCGAGCAGGCGGCGCGAGATCTTGTGCTGCACATCGATGAAGGCAAGGCAACGTCAGCATCGAAAGCCAACTAACCAACATCATCAAAACGCACTGGTCAAACAGGAAGAATGAAGATAGGAGAATACAACTTTGAGACCGTTGATAATCTCCCCTATCTAGGGTCGAAAATCACAACCGATAACAGTTACGATGATGAAATCCACGCACGGTTGTTGTCAGCCCACAGAGCCTATTTCAGCTTACAAAAACTGTGAAACGTCTCACCATAGGGTCAAAGCTCTTACGGTACAAGACTATGATCTTGCCAGTCCTCATGTATTCCTCGGAGGTGTGGGTTCTTAGCAACAAGAATTGCGAACTCTTGGCCGCGTTCGAGAGAAGAATCCTCCCAAGAATTTTTGGCTCCCTACATGACGATGGACGATTCCGTAGCCTACACAACGACGAAATCTATGAGCGATACCATAACCGTCCGGTTGTGAATAAAATCCGGCTGAATAGGTTACGGTGGGCGGGTCACTTAATCTGTATGGCGATGACGTAGGTCAGGACGCCAGACAACTTTTAGGGATATCGAATTGGTGGACCTCGGTGCAAAACCGGGATGTCTGGAGTTCCTTATTAAAGCAGGCCTAGACCGGATACCGGTTGTTGCGCCGTTGGTGATGATGATGAAGTCAGTGTCACCGAAAATACTCGTTAAAGGAGGTAAGATAGTTTCATACACATAGATGCGCTTTTCACTGTTCATCCAAAGTAAAATACTGTTTTCATGCCATCGGGAAGAGATTCTTTATTGACACGGCATCGGGTATAAAAATTTTATGTTCATCTTGTGTGAGAAACTCTTTGTACGTGTGTTTCCGTTCGTACATAGCTACAATTCAAAATATTGCTCCTATGTTTCCAAACTCCAACTCCCACGTTTATATGAGTTTCGTTTAAACCTTATTAAAATTGATTCAGTGTCTGTCCGTTTGTCGGTTTGTCGGTCTGACCGCCTGTCTGTCAGTCTGTCTGTTTGTCGTTCCGTCTATGGCATGAGATTTACTCCGGAGAGGTTGGAGTTATCGTCAGAAAATTTGGTAATATTATGATAAGTGTAGCAGCATTTTGCGTTGGGGGCTCCCTATAAATGCGAAATGGGGGACCAATACTTTTTTTTACTTCACATGGATTTTTTGCTCTGTGAGATGTGGTCGAGCTAGTTCCAAGCGATTCAGAAGTCAAGGCTTCCTTCTGGCTTTGTCTCCATTATGACTCGCTTCGATTAGCCTTCTTCTTGGGGTACGGGCTAATCGCCTACCTACCATCTTTCAGCATATCCGCAGTAAGCCTTGACCTTTTTTCTTCCGATCATTAGCGAACTTGCGGATAAGTTCTATGCTGGTGTGTCGTAGGTACGCGTTTTCCTTCGGCTTCTGGTCTATTAGCGTGGAAGCAGGTTTCATTAAACTTTTTAATAGCAGACTGAATAGAAGACTGAACACCACAAACATTTGACTAATTTTAACGTTTCAGTTTCAAGCTTCATTTTTCCCCGTAAATATGTTTTTTTTCTTCTCCAATTGGGTGTTGAGTAGCTTTTCTCATTTTTCAAAACCAAACAATCACACTTAGCCAGAAACACGTATTGCGGGCTTTACGTTCAAAGTAATGTACTAATCAGTGTCAGCTTTCCTTGTGTTCAAAACGTTTGTTATAGTGATTAGTACTTTTCAAGTTATCAATATTTTGTGTGCGTGCATAATAATTTTCGCCCGTATATGTCTTCAAGAGTTTCTGACTGGAGATGTTGTGGCTGGTCAAGCTCAATTGAAAGGCGTTGGGAATTTGAGATTCAGTCGGGGTATCGGGCTACTTTCTAGGAGACGTACCCGCATCTCACCGGAACAAGTCGTTAGACTGGTGAAGTACTTCTAGAGGAAGGCGCTACTAAGTCTCCTCAGCTGCATCGTCAAGACACAGTGCTCGATTTGGGGAAGCAACGATATCAACGAAAGGGATGCGAAGCTTTTTGAGTTTGTCCTAGCAACAGATAAGAAGTATTATCATCATCATCGACGGTGCATCCTGTTTTGGCCTGCCTTAGTAAGATAAGAAACTCTAGAAATCCCGGTTTTGCGCCGAGGTCCACTAATTAGATATCCCTAGAAGTTGTCTGGCATCCTAGCCTATGCCTTTGTTCAATCTGAGGCAGGGTCTAACACGTCTTTTTCATACCATAAATATTGCACTTGTAAATTTTTCTGGGCTGGATCATCTATTTTTTCCATTACAAAGGTCACCGTTACTTCGAAGATATAACCGTTCAAACTTTAAAGAAATTTCAAAATTGATTTTACGTGCGGTACTTTAGTCTCATAAACCTGTAAAGTTAACAAAAGTTGGCCTTAATTATAAAAAAATTACGAATATTATACATTAAATGGGGGAAAACGGGGGGGAGGGGGAACACTTCTAAGAATGGGCTATTCAGGGAACTGGAAGGGTCGGTTGAATGCCTTATTTTGAACAATAGAATAATAAGATTTAATTGTAATAACATATCTGATTGGTCGATGGTGAAAAGAAAATCCTGAGTGACCGGAGAGCTATCCCAAAAACCTAAATATTTCCAATACTAAAAAGCTTCACTTAAATGTCTCGTTGATACGCGGTTGTTTGCCTTTTTGTAAGGGGGAATGTCTATAAAATTTCAAGCATCTTTCTAGCGATGCGTGGATCCGCACTGAAACCAGGAAAACAAACAACCATCGGGATATCGCACGAACCTATGGGAAGAAAGCACTCTCGGAACTGGAGAACTTCGGACCCGAGTGCCTCGACCGAGAGGGAAGAGCCACGACGGATGGTCCTCAATCTATGCTTCTCCTGTCTCAGTTGTCCAAGGCGCGCCGCCTTTCGGGTTGCCACACTGCCTTTTTTTCTTTTTTTTTGGGGAGTAGGGTAGGTGAATGCGTTTACGCACAGAGTGTTGGACTACCGCAACAGTACGTTGGCGGACTACCACCTCCCTGTCATCAGAGGAGCCTGGAACCGTTTGACACATTGCTTCGGGCTAGCCCTCTCGCTCTCCCGGCTTTGGGAGCCTTCAAGTCAGGGAATTCCTTTCACCAACGGGGGGGGGGGGGGGAGGAAGGGAGTTGTTGTTAGTTCAGGGAACCCCTTACTGTCCGGTCCCTCCGCTGGTCGAGTTCAATCTTCTTCACAATAAGAAGAGCCCGAACATAATGCGCAATACGATTCCAGCTGCCAGCGCTCTTCAGCATCTCTCTGATAATGTTGTCTGGAGAGAGCTAGCCTGTGTCTGCATAAAGCTGCTGGCGAAGGCCGTCCCACCTCTCGCAAGAGAAAAAGGTGTGTTCAGCGTCGTCCGCCACTCCATTGCAGAACACACAATCAGGATATCGCGCCTTCCCAATCCTATGCAGGTAAGACTGAAAACCTCCATGTTCATTTAGAAGTTGGGTAAGGAAGTAATTAATCTCACCGTGCGTTCTGTTCAACCACGAAGAAGAAAGTTGCCACTCGGTAAGGGTGCGTTGCCGTTTTTCACGGGCAACCACTTCTCTTAAGTTTTCACCGTAGAGAAGAACCGACTGCGTTGCTCCCATGAGGAGACGTCTCCTCCTCCACTTCCTAGTTGATATAGGGCCCCCGACATTCGCCATTATTTGATTTGCTCGAAGAAGTTCATCTTCGAGTCAAGCCACTCTGCCTTGAAATTATATTGGAGGACGATTGAAAAAATTGTCTGTGGAGATCTAATAGATGGGGAAATTTCCGAAGATGTGAAAAGACAGAGGACCGCTAATGGCCATCAATCTTAAGAAGAAAAACATAGCCGAAGATAAACCTATTCTATCATGTTTAAAAGCTACAGAATGCATACGTGAATTGACTCGTTTAATCGAAGCTCATGACAACGAATTTCAGATAAGTCGGATTTTGGATAATTCTAAGTGTCTCATTGGTTCCTTCGTTTCCAGAACTACACGGCGCTGAATAGACGGCAGCTAAAGTGGCACGACTTGCCTTTGTGAAAGAGCATGCCATAAAATCATAAAATTTTGATATTTAGTTTTGAGGCAAAAGTTAGCACAAGCTATTTGGATTTAATAGAAAGCAATATGTCTGTTGGTAAGCCGGAGCTTAACACTGGCGCCATATGAGTACATGCAACAGTTGAGGCCCAAACCATAACCTGCTTGATCATCTGTAGCATTTGATCGAACTACAAGTCCAGAAATGACACCTCTAAAAAAATGATTTCTGGAAGGTATAATAGGGAGATAGGGATGAAATTTCACCCAATGTGATTCAATACTTTTCCAGTTGAATGCATTAAGGTCTTACAGTTTTAATTATAACATTAGAATTGAAATTCCAATTTAGCTGTTTTTTAATTAACAATATTGATAGTTCCATTACGAAATATATAGTATGTACATGGGTATGACACAAAATACGGCAACAGTAGAAGTTAAAATCTTTTCTTGTTGTTTGAACCTACAGAACAGTGCCATCAAATTATGAACCATAAGACATTTCAATATATTTGCCTTTTGAGCTGAGAAATAAAATAAAATATACTTCAAAAAGATAAAAAGGTAAGGAATTTAATTAATTGGGTAAGATTGAATGAAATCTACTTATCTTTATCTAAAAATTATTAATATTTTGTCCATCTACTTTTGATTTAATTATGATGGGTGGCATACTCTGAACATAGGGTTCAATGCTTTTGTGGTGGATTCATTATCATCATCATCAACGGCGCAACAACCGGTATCCGGTCTAGGTCTGCCTTAATAAGGAACTGCAGACATCCCGGTTTTGCGCCGAGGTCCACCAATTCGACATCCCTAAAAGCTGTCTGGTGTCCTGGCCTGGGCCATCGTTCCATCTTAGGCAGGGTCTGCCTCGTCTTCTTTTTCTACCATAGATATTGCCCTTATAGACTTTCCGGGTGGGATCATTCTCATCCATACAGATTAAGTGACCCGCCCACCGTAACCTATTCAGCCACAACCGGACGGTCATGGTACCGCTCATAGATTTCGTCGTTATGTATGCTACGGAATCGTCCATCCTCATGTAGGGGGACAAAAATCCTCCGGAAGATTCTTCTCTCGAACGCGGCTCAGAGTTTACAATTCTTCATGCTAAGAACCCAAGTCTCCGAGGAATACATGAGCACTGGCAAGATCATTGTCTTGTACAGTAAGAGCTTTGACCTTATGGTGAGACGTTTCGAGCGGAACAGTTTTTGTAAGCTGAAATAGGCTCTGTTGACTGACAACAACCGTGCGCGGATTTCATCATCGTAACTGTTATCGGTTGGGATTTTCGACCCTAGATAGGAGAAATTATCAATGGTCTCAAAGTTGTAGTCTCCTATCTTTATTCTTGCTGTTTGACCAGTGCGGTTTAATGTTATTGGTTGGTTCGTCTTTAGTGCTGACGTTGCCACCATATATTTTGTCTTGCCTTCATTGATGTGCAGCCCAAGATCTCGTGCCACCTGCTCGATCTGGATGAATGCAGTTTGTACGTCTCGGGTCGTTCTTCTCATGATGTCGATATCGTCAGCATAGGCCAGCAGTTGGGTGGACTTAAAGAGGATCGTACCTCTTGCATTTGCCTCAGCATCACGGATCACTTTCTCGAGGGCCAAGTTAAAGAGGACGCATGATAGGGCATCGCCTTGTCGTAGACCGTTGTTGATGTCGAATGGTCTTGAGAGTAATCCTGCTGCTTTTATCTGGCCTCGCACATTGGTCAAGGTCAGCCTAGTCAGTCTTATTAGTTTCGTCGGGATACCGAATTCCCTCATGACTGTGTACAGTTTTACCCTGGCTATGCTACCATAGGCGGCTTTAAAGTGGATGAATAGATGGTGCAACTGTTGTTCATATTCCAACAGTTTTTCCATGGCTTGCCGCACAGAGAAAATTTGATCTGTTGCTAATTTGCCTGGGGTAAAGCCTCTTTGGTATGGGCCAAAGATGTTCTGGGCGTATGGGGCTATCCAGCCTAGCAAGATAGCGGAGAATATCTTATAGATGGTACTCAGCAACGTGATACCTCTATAATTGCTGCACTGTGTGATATCTCCCTTTTTATGTATGAGACAGATAATGTCTCGTTGCCAATCGTCAGGCATTGATTCGCAGTCCCATACCTCGAGTACAAGTTGATGTACTACTTGGTGTAACTGGTCGTCCTCCATATTCTCCATTCGGCTGTAATTCCATTGGCTCCTGGCGACTTATGATTTTTTAGCCGATGAATTGCACGGACTGTTTCTTCTAAACTTGGTCGTGGCAGTATTTGTCCGTCGTCTTCAATTGGCGTGACCTTCAACTCGCCGATGTTCTGGCTGTTCAGTAGCTCATCAAAGTACTCAACCCATTACTCCAATATGCCCATTCTGTCGGAAATGAAATTTCCGTTTTTGTCTCTGCAGGATGAGCATCGAGGTGTATAAGGCTTCATCCTGCTGATTTGTTGGTAAAACTTCTGCGCCTGGTGCGGTTGTTCTCTGTACTTTTCGAGTTCACAAACTTGTTGGTTCTCCCAAGCTTCCTTTTTCCGTCTGTGAAGTCGCTTCTCCGCTCGACGGAGTTCGTGATATATCTCCGCGCGTGCCCGCGTTCTTTTAGAATGCAGCATTACTTGGTATGCGGCATTCTTCCGTTCCGTTGCTAGCTTACATTCATCATCAAATCAGCCGTGCCGACTCCTTTTGCGGCTAGGGCCAAGTATGTTTGTGGCCATATCCATGATAACGTTCTTCAGGTGGTTGTGAAGATCATTTGTTGATGCTTCATTTCCAGGTCCTCTGTTGACTGCAGTTATTGCGGCATCCATTTCCCTCTTATAGGTGTTGCGGAGTGCTGTGTTGTGGATGGCTTCAGTGTTAACTCTCACCTGAATGTCAGAGGGAATTGTAGGTGGTATTGTTATGCGAGTTTGGAGCACCATGCCAACGAGATAGTGATCCGAGTCTATATTGGCTCCCTATATGTTCTGACATTCATCTAGGCTGAGAAGTGGCGGCGTTCAACTAACACGTGGTCAATTTGGTTGAAAGTGGTCCCGTCTGGAGAGCCCAGGCATGTTTGGGAACGGCTTTGCGCGCAAACCAGGTACTTCCAACAACCATTTCGAGTGACCTTGCTAATTGAATAATCCGCAGTCCGTTATCATTTGCATTTTCGTGTAAGTTATGGGAGGCAACGTATCGCCTGAGTATGGGATCCTTCCCTACTTGCCTGTTAAAATCCCCAAGTATGATTTTGATATCATATCTGGAACAGGCTTCGAGGGTTCGTTCCATTGCCTCGTAGAAGGTATCCTTCTCCGACTCTGCAATCTCCTCTGTAGGGGCGTGGACGTTAGTGAGGCTTATATTTCTAAACTTGCCTCGCAAACGCAGAGTGCATGGCCGTTTGCTTATGGTTTCAAAGCCGATAACAGCAGGTTTCATTTTTTGGCTGACTAAGAAACCTACTCCGAGCACATGGTTTACTGGATGGCCACTATAATATATGGTGTAGCGGCTCTTCTCCAGGAAACCGGTCCCTGTCCAACGCATCTCCTGTAACGCTATTACATCAGCCCTATATTGGGACAGGATATCGGCTAGCTGCTTATCAGCTTCATCTCTGTACAGGGAGCGCACGTTCCATGAGAAAATGCGCAAATCATTATTCCGTTGTCGTTGCCGGGTTCGTCGTTGTAAAATCCGTCCAGTCCGAGGCTCCTGTTGTGGCTTCGTAACAAGTTGTTTTCCGTGTAGGGTTGTCAGCACTACCCAACCCCCAACCTGGAAGACCAGTTGGTATAATTTGTCCCGTTTTTAGGCGCTGAGACTCGCCTTCATCCTTCTCCGTCTGCAGCTTTTCGTTAAGAAAGAGCTCCCAGCGGTCACCATGTGGAGGTGGAGATAGGGTTTGGTAGTAGAGCTGTTGATGTTGGTTCAGCAGGCATTTCCCAGGTTTTATGCTCCATCGTGGGTACCAATCCACGTTTCACCCTGGGACCTATACCACCCTTTGACCTTTGGTGGATCGTCTAGGTATACTTCGCGAAGTTTTTACATCTTCATAGGGTTTTGTTTCTCATAAACCTTTTGTTTTAAAACACTCCAACCATTTTCAATTACGTTGATGTCAGGATACTTGGGTGACCAAGAAAAGCGATCTTTCGATTGAACAAAAACACCTCGACAGATTTCACGACATGATAGGATGCATTGCCTTAAATAAAAATCTGCTTCAATTTTTTTCAATTCGTTGTTAAAATGGCAGACGAACATCGTTTAAGACTTTTAGATATTGTTGCTGGCTCTTGCTGCATTCCATGCAGTGAAGGGGACCAGGACTTTTGTTCATTACTCTCTAGACCATCACTGAAGGAGGGTTTATAATATTTTTGAACGCAGGAAGGGTGTTACTTTTCTCCTGGTCGTCATCGAATGGAAGCAAATTTCAAAGTGGGTTGATCATTAACAGGAGCTCAAAAACCAAAATTAACAGCAGCTACTCTATGTAATAGCAAGTACTTTGAGATTATTTTTAATTCAAGTCCTACCTTTAACAATCAGCTGCAATGAATGTTTTGCACCATTTTGCAAAATTCAAATGGACATTTTCCATCGTATCGTGAACTTTGGCCTTTTTGTGGGACGATATGATTATAGATCAGTTTCAGCATATTGACGCTTTAATGTTGAAATCGATAAAAAGATTCCACTAGTTTCTAATTTTTTTTTTGGAATTTCTTAAAAGTTATGTGTGTATTGTCCAACAATTCCGAACAACAATGCAGCATTTTCTCTGCTCCGTTTTGCATTTGCCTTTACAGTTCGACCGAAGAGTGGCAGCTCCCAGGTCGTCCGTCGTCGGGATTGTCAGTGTCTAGAATGGAAGTTTTCTTGATACAGCTCTTAAAAAACGCCAATGTTCCGAGTTCTCCGCGAATCCTTATTTTTGCGGAAAACACGTTTGTAATCTAGGAAGGTGAAAATACTTCAACATATACAACAACATGCAGGGCATAAAATGTTTAGAAACAGATACGGTGGGGCTAGGCTTCCTTTTCACACTCTCCCTGGCACCGACGTTTCACTTTTGGCAATTCTTAATTTTTGTAAATGATTTGAAATTTCGTACGGACGGGGTGTAAAACACTCGACTCCAATATTACAAGTAGCATAAATCAAAAACTAACCGGGACAGGACGTCGAATCACGACTTTTTCAAAAATAGCGTACCTTGAGTGGCAAGTACCGAAAAAATATAGATAAATTAGTTGCAACGCCTACGCTATATGTAAAACTGGCCTTCTATAATAGATTATCGCCCTGCCCCTGCCTTTCCTTTCTTAGCAGTTTTGCTTCGATTCTTGCTTGTTTTGCAGAGATGCACAGATATTTCTCTATCTTGCTTATGCGTTTCGAGTCGATCTCGCACTACATATTATATGTGTGTCGGGGGCTGTTTCTATGTCCATATTGTTTAATATTCGCGCCACTTATTACGAAATAAAAGGTAAGAATTATCTTGAGACCACTAACAGAACAGAAGAGAAGATCCAATTCACGATATTAACGGTGGCACCTAAACCTAAATTGCACTCATATGGAACAAAGAAAGGGATCGCCCAATTCGAGCTCTTAGAGATTTCGCTCGTACATGAAACTTACGTGACTCCCCGAGATTTACAAAAGAAGCTGGTGGATGGGAAAGTCTCAGTCATAGTTTAGCAACGTGTCGTTTTAATGGGAGAAAATCCCTTATTATTGCACGTTAATACTTGAAGTAGTCTTTTGAAAATCTACACCTCCATGGTAAATTCCTCCTTTAAACATTTCATATCCAACCTGTCGATGAATTTTCCATTTGTATTTGTACTTCCTTTCTTACAAAGTACTCTTTACTTTGGAGTTGAAACCAGGTGATGCAACACAACGCGCCACGTCTTCTAGAAAGCGGTGGTCAAAGGGTAGTACAGGCCCAGGGAAAAACGTGGATTGGTACCCACGATGGCGCCTAAAACCTGGGAAACGCCTGCTGAACCAGCACCAAAAGCTCTACTACCAAACCCTCCTCTTTCTTTCTTAACGAAAAGCTGCAGATGGAGAAGAATGAAGGGGAGTCTCTCACACTTAAAAACGGGACAAATTGAACCAACTGGTCCTCCAGGTTGGGGGTTTGGTAGGGTTGACAACCCTACATGGAAAACCAACATTCCGAAGCCACAGAAGGAGTCTCGGACAGGATGGAATTTAAAACGACGAATCCGCCAACGACAAGAGAAATACGATTTGCACATTTTCTCATGAGACATGTTCTCCCTGTACAAATCGAATGCTACCCGGCGCTCTCTCCCAATATAAGGCTGATGTAACAGCATTACAAGATTTGCGCTGGGGTTTCCTCGAGAAATGCCACTACACCATATATTATAGTGGCCATCCAGTAAACCATGTGCTCGGAGTAGGTTTCTTAGTCAGCCAAAAAATGAAACTTGCTGTTATCGGTTTTGAAAATATGAGCGAACGGCTATGCACTCTGCGCTTACGAGGCAAGTTTTGTAAGATAAGCCTCATTAACGTTCACGCCCATACAAAGGAGACTGCATAGTCGGTTCTACGAGGCAGTAGAATGAACCCTCGAAGCCTGTCCTAGATATGATATCAAAATCATACCTGGGGATTTTCACAGCCTAGGGAAGGGTCCCGTATTCAGGCGATACGTTGGCAGTGTCAGCTTTTCAGCCTTGATTAATGTCAGAACATATAGGGGGGCCAAAACAGACTGGGGTTACTATCTCGTTGGCATAGTGCTCTGGGCTCGCTTAGAATCCCCTCTGCCAACCAGGTGAGAATGAATACTGCAGCCATCCACAACAAAGTCCTCCGTAACAGTTATAAGGGGGAAATGGATCCCGGAATAGCTGCAGCCAACAGATGTCCTGGGGATGAAGCATCGACAAATGATTTTTACTTCACGTTATCATCGATACGGCCACGAACATACCTGGTGCCAGTCGTAAAAAATTTCGGAACGGCTGGTTCGATGACGAATGTAGGCTAGCAACAGAATGGAAGAATACCGCATAACGAGTAATGTTACATTCTTAAAAGACGCGACTTATCATGAACTCCGACGAGCAGAGAATCGACTTCACAGACGGGAAAACGAAACTTGGGAGAACCAACAGGTTTGTGACCTAGAAAAGTACTGGAAGTAACTGCCCCAGGCGTGAAAGTTTTACCATAAAGTCAGTAGGATGAAGTTTTATACACCCCGACGCTCATCTTGCCGAGATAAAGGGGGAAACCTGATTTCTGACCGTGTGTTCATTTTGGAGCGATGGGTGGAGTCCGTTGATGAAGTTTGAACACAAAATTTTATACACCCCGACGCTCATCTTGCCGAGATAAAGGGGGAAACCTGATTTCTGACCGTGTGGTCATTTTGGAACGATGAGTGGAGTCCGTTGATGAACTGCTCAACAACTACAATATCGGCGAGTTGAAGTTCTCGCCAATTGAAGACAATGGACAAAATTCTGACACCACCAAGAACAGAAGAAAGAGTCCATGCAATTCATTGCCTTAAAAATCAAGAGTCGCGTCAATGGAATTACAACGGGATAAATATGGAGGCTTATGCTCAAAGTGTGGGACAGCGAATTAATTCCTGACAATTGGGAACGGGGCATTATGTGCCTCATACATAAAGAGGGACATACCACACAGTGCCGTAATTATAGAGGTATCACGTTGTTGAGTACCATCTATAAGATATTCTGCCTTCATCCAGATCGAGCAGGTGGCGCGAGGTCTTGGGGTGCACATAAATGAAGGCAAGACGATATATAGGGTGGCAACGTCAGCATCAAAAACGAAACAACCACCAACGTCAAATCACACTGGTCAAATAAGAACAGTAAAAATAGGAGACAACAACTTTGAGACCGTTGATAATTTTTCTTATGAACCGACAGTCCGAAGATTTTGGCAAGAAAAATTGTGAACCTTTAGCCGGGTCCGAGAGAAAAATCGTGCGAGGAGTTTTTGGCCCCCTACACGAGCCTATAACGATCAAATTTATGAGCGATATCGCCACCATCTGTTGTAGACAAAACCCGGGTCGCTTAATCCCCATGGATGATCCGGCCCGGGAAGTTTACAACGGCAATATCTATGGTACAAAAAGAAGACGAGGAAACTCTGTCTTAGATGGAGCAATGGTGTAGACCAGGACGCCAGGCAGCTTTTAGGGACATGGCACAAAACCGGGTTGCCTGGAGTTCCTTATTAAGGCAGACCTAGACCGGTTACCGGTTGTTGCGTCGTTGTTGATTATGATTTGAGGAAGGTTCAGTGACACTAACGTAAATAAATAAATAAAGACCATTTTTGCCTCCTGGCAAAAAGAGTGATTACAGGTGGAGCAAATCAAGTGACTAGGGGGCGCAGAATGTCATTGCATACTCATGGGGGAGGAACGAGGTAGCTAATTTGCCCGTGACCCATATGGTTAATGTTTTGATGTGTTAGTGTGTCGATGGCGCCTACCTGGCTTCCCTGTGTGTGTTTCCTCATCCCATGTGACAAGCCATAGACAGCTGTGCAATGCCAATGGTCTGCATCACCTACAGGACACTAACACCAGACCTGATGCGCGTATTTACCGTCCACGGTCGAACTTGTGCAAAGATATTTCCCTATGAAACAATTTCGAACATTGCACTGGGACTTGGGTCTTCTGCGTTCAGTCTTCTTGCTTCCCGGGTTTATCAACGTAACGTCGTAAACTGTAATAGTTCCTATTGAACGTTAAATCGGACTAATCCTGTAAGATATTCTTCTAGATATCACTTCAGCAACGTTAATCGAAAATGGAGGACATTTACAAGACGTTAGTTTCCACACTATGCCCTGTAACTCGTTTCATTATATAAACAACAATGACAAAGTATGCTGAACGTAATTAAAGAAATATAATAATTTTCTTCAAAACTAAGAAAGTTGCACAACAACAACAGATTCGACTTGGAAATTACTGCTCAGAGGCTCCACTTACGCTAATTTCAAAAATGTCAAAATGATAAAATGGGAAATAGTGTTATCGTAAATTGGATTCGTGAAGGAAATCTTCGAGTTGACCAAATTGGGCCAGGCAGAATACATTCTAATTTTCGAATAATTTGCTTAATAATCGAGTGTTGATTTCATGGAGAAAGCATTGCAACGGTCTTCAGCAGGAAAATTATACAAAATTGATGGTATCCGGTCTCCAGTGAGTTTTGAAAAGAACAATTTTGCCGTCATTAGAAAATTAATACATTTTTATTATTACTTTTGACATGCTTACATAAAATTTACACAAATACTATGGATTGTGTACAGTTATCATGGTCTTATTGGTATACGGTTTGGTTTATTTAAAATAAATACAGGCTAAAACCTATTATAATTACATGACTTTATTCTTTGCGAGTCTATCAAAAAATGTTTTACTTTAATTTAATTTTTCTACAGCATAGCATTGTATTCCCGAATAATTCTTGTAGATGGTTCAGATACTATGCCCTAAACTGCCATGGTCCAATGAAATATTGGCATTGGTTTTATAGAGCTGAGTTTTGAGTGGCTTCACTCTGTTCAATTTTCCTGAACGTTGGGACGAAAGTGTTTCCAGGCTGAACAATGGAGCAATTGGAAGAGCTCTAAAAAGTAAATCCATAAATTAAATTATAAAATAAAAGAGTTTAATGGATTGAAATTATTATATATGAAATTATTATACCTTCTTTTGGTGGTAACTTCGTCCTCGCACACGAGTTGTGTTTCGTCGGATTGGGTTGGACGGTTTCTTCTGGGAGAGCCTCACCGAACTGAAAGTACTGCCCCGGCGTCCGCGACGTATTTGGGGTGATGGTGTACCAGTTGCTGGAAAATTTGACAATTTTTAATCAGAAGATTTCAATACGTTAAGTGAAGTGCGAAGTTGAAGCCAGAATTTTTTGCCCCGAATTCCCGGGAGCGGAAAACAAGCGAAGTTAGAAGAAATATTATTAGTCGGAGAATTATAGTTCAGTGCTCCTTTCGTTTTCGCTCTTTTGTCACCGCCACTCCAACTTTAAACTAAATTACTGGAAGTCACATTAGAAATTTTAATTTTCGACAAACGATGAATTTCTTTATCATCTTTATCGCTGGTTTGGTAATATGTAGGATACGACTCCGTACTGCCCCAATCAAATGCTTCATGTGTTTGGATTATGGCTGCACGTCTTAAACCTGCCAGGGACCTAATAGAAGGGAAATGCGTAACAGATGCGGTCAGGCTAGTTATGAAGCGAATGCCTGCAACGAAAAGGAGAGTTGCGTTCTATGCAGAGATAGTGGGGTATCTGATGAGAACCTTGCATACACTGCCGGCTGGAAAGAGCTAGGATGTGGCCAACATGATCGGCATCCTACAGAAATATGCATCGAAGTGCACTCGCTCATGTGTTGCTAGCATAGTTCTCTGCGGAGACCCAAGCTGGTTTATTGCTCATTAGGGTGTAATAGTACCGAAGCAAAGACCGAGCTTCATGCACCCCGCCGTACCAGGTACCGCTGTCATTTGGGTTGGGGACGGTACCTTCTTTGAAGTTCTTGCTCAAAGCCAAGGGGACGGGTTTGTCTGCATTCAGTGTTTAAGGGTAACGTTTTTCAGTGTCTATCTAACACCGAATGAGCCGATGCCGGACTTTCAAGGCTGGCTTCATGGAGGACCCTATCCTAGGCACAGAGGAGCGGATCCTGATCGAGGGTGTCTTCAATGCCAGGGCACCTGAATGGGCGTACCTCACCCAGACTCCAGAGGGAAACGAATTCTCGAAAAGACGGCGAGAACGGGACTTAGAATTTTAAACATCGGATCCACCCTAAAATTTCGGCACCCAGGTTGTAAGGGAAGCATTCCCGATGTAACCTTCGCGTTGGAGTCATTGGTGTCGCTGGTGGACAAGTGGCGTGCTCTGGAAGACTTCTCGGCAAGCTACCCCGGCGCTCTTTCCTTGCATGGAACATCGCGAAGGTGAACACCGGGAGGCGTATTGAAACTCTTCGAACAGGTGGGGCCGCACTGGAGGGCACTCCTGGGGGTGGTGGCACTGCAGATGACACTGTCGTAAATTCAGTCATGAATCGGATAACGGCGGCCTGCGGACCTTCGATGGCGGAAATTGTAGAGCTTCAGAAGGAGTGTTACAGACTGATACAAAGTCTAAAGCACTGGGAGGAGGCATGCAACAATAATGATATAGCACAGATTAACCAAAAGGAGACTCCGCAACGCAATTAACAGGAGTAAAGCTCGCTGCTGGCAGGACCTGGCCGACGAGGTGAATGGACCCGTGATGATTCGGTTACAAACTAGAGTAAACCCTGTTCACTAAAGGTCGAGCAGATTGACCACATTGTATGGGCACTATTCCTTACGCACCCCATACGGGATGATGATTGCAGCGTAGAGAGAAAGAAACAATCTCCTCTATCAGAAACAAAAAGGCAGCAGCGGTATACAAATTGGTGCTCCAAAGCCTACAAATTGGTGCTCCAAAATCGTAATATTTCTCAGTGTACTCAACGTTTGACTGAAAGAGGGCTTGCGCTGATCAACAAAGGGAAAGGCGACCTCGAGAAAATAGAGATCCACTGGTGGAGGAGCAGGATAAAATGGGGTTCTTTGAACTAACAGTTCCCTTCCTCCTCTCCACTCTCGTTGGTGAAAGGAATTCCCTGATTGGAAGGCTTCGTGAGGCAGGAGAGTTCGGGGGCTAGACCGAAGTAATGTGGCAAACGGTTCCAGAGAAACTCTCTGAAGATGGCGAGGTATTTAATTGGTAGTTCGATGGCGTTGCGGAAGTCTTTGTGTGTAAATGTACTCACCTACCCTACCAAAAAAAAAAACACCCCACCTTCGGAAGGGGGTTGGGAAGACGTATATGCAACATATGCATATCATGTTTTCGCCGTTAAAAGTCGTAGCGGTCACACCCTTTAAGAATGAGAGCGTCCCGAAAAAATGGAACTTTTCATGTCAATTTTCACCATTAATTTATTGGTAAGGCAATATGGCCACGACTTGCATTAGCTCAATTATCTTCTGGAAACTGGAAATGCGGGTTGTAAATTTAAAAATGATTAAATGAAAATAATTTTTATACAATGGGTATGATAATGTTTACTCTAATTATTAACTCTATTATGGAATAAAGGAAATGCTAAGGAAACAGTTAAAACGTGGTGCTACAAAGAGGAAAAAAGAAATTGTATAACATTTAACTATTTCCTATATAATAGAGGAATAACGCGAAGTAAAAGTGTAAATCCTTTGTGACCGGAGTAGAAAGCGGACACTACAATGCGGCTGAAACATACGGAACTGTTGTTAACTATTCAGATTTTTGACATGTGATTTGCGCCTATTTGATTTTTCAAGAGATAGATGCAGGTGCATACCACTCAAGACACTCAGCTACCATAGAAGCTTGTAGTTACATCATGATAAGGTGAAATCCATAGAGAAGGAGGGAGAAAAAGACGAGCAACATTTTGTAATTCGCAATCCCTTCAATCAGGGTGATGTCAGCATGAGCCGTATGTCGGGCATAGCATTGGTGACCTCCATATCCAAACTGTGACCGGAACAGACTTCTACAAACGCCTAGGAATTCTGCAAGGAATTCACGCTCGAGTTGGTGATCTGAAGGATGTTCTGCTGCCCGTATTTCTATAACTCTCGGGGAACAGAAAAGTAAGCGCACCAAACGCATTCGCTATACTTTCACTGACGTATGCATTCGGAGTATTGCTGTGGACGCAGAACGATCTGGAAAACTGGAGTGCTATGTCCAGTTTTGCTGTTCAGCGGATGGACCTGCCTCGTGACATTAGAGGCAGGGGCGCTACGCGCTTATTTTTGCAGCAACGAGCAGGCGAGTCCCTTCAATGCGGTTGCAGACAGACTGTGTGCTGGCATGAAGAATTGATCTTTCAATCCTCTGAGTGGGCTGATGTCAGACTGGATCGATGAATGGAAGTCTCTAGCAGCCATTTCTTGGTCTGTATTTGTCCAATAGTGCTGGGGAACTATTCGCTGAGAAGGAGAGCTTAATGGGTGCCATTCAGGATGGCCACCGAAGTTATAAAAAGTTGATAATGAAAGAGCGGGTGGGCAAGGACCAATGCAGAATGTATGGTTTTGCGAGACGTTAGGGTTGTTGGACTATCTCATCAGTGCATTACGGTGGCTAAGGTGGTCTGTCAAAACTTTGCTTACAAGCATGGGCTGATCATAGGAACATGCCCGGTTTACCGGTATTAGCTGCAGGCGACATCCGATAGGTCTGCGTACGGCATATATTGGAACCGGCAATTGATCACCATATAATACATAACAAGCCTGTCGTGCTGTTAGTTGACAAGACAGGTCGGTCCGCATATATTATTGATGTTGCCATCCTCCATAATAGCAACATTGAATGGAAATACGTGTAGAAGAATGTGAACTCGCTCGCGGTAGTTCCTATAATATTGTTGGCTACAGATATTGTACCTTAATCCCTCACGGCTTCCCTTGACGTCCTGGGACTGTCAAACAGCATGGTTAAAACTATGGAGGAAAGCAGATATGCACGTGCTTGATGTTGCGGGTGTTCTAGACGGGTTGTTTGTCGTCCGATTTGGTAACTGGGTCGGGTTCCCGTAATGGACAGCATGGCGTTGAAACCGCTAATCTGGGGTGATTCGACGTCGAAGCGCTAGGATGACTAAGAGTGTGCCTCTGCCTACTGTATGGTAGTGTGGCGACCACTTCAGAAAGTTTGTGTAGGCAGTGGATGAAGTGGACGGAGGAAATGTCCCTCTTTATCATCCGCTACTACTACAAGATAACAACGGCAGAGGCAGGTATAACATCTTACCGCGTCTTGTTACACATGATTTTGCAGTGAATTGCAGACCAACATCGCTTTATTACTCGCAACGAGATGATCCCGGCTTTCACCAAGGAGAATGTTCGACTTGAGGTCATTATAGGAGCTGGTGACTAAGAGTCAATGGGGGCAAAGGCGGCGGCACGAATAACACGCATCGCACTGCAGGCAACAGTTTCAGGATTCTCCGAAGCACTCTCGTTCACGCTCCGATTGAGGTTCGGGATGGATTCCAAAGACCGTGTATAGAATTTTTCCAGAGACCAGTAACTTAACGTAACGTAACATTTTCAGATTTCTCAACGAATCCCAACAGAACGTTCAGACGGTGCAGTTTTCGGTAACGGAAGCAAAAGAGTATTGGGGTGGACTTTGGGGGTCAGCTGCCCAGTGTGCTGATCATGCTGAGTGGATTACCGCTGAAGGCACCTTAATTTTGCGGATATTATCGAAAAGCAGTTTCGACGAATCATAAGTCCTAGGTCCTTGGTAGAAGTTTGCCAGTATACATGGTCGGTTGGCACTCAGCATAAACTAGGGGATTACCTTCCTTATCCCTAAAAAGGACACAGGACCCAGTAGACACATTGCTTACCAACCCTCTACAAATTCATAACGTCCATTATTACGCAAGTTTTGAGACCAAATTTCGTTTGTTGCTATATCGATTATGCCAAGGCTTTTGACAGCGTGCAGCATACCTGGCTAATTGACGTCCTATGTTACATCTGTATCGAATCGATACCAAAGTAATAAAGTTTTTGGTGACAATCGTGGAAGGATGCCATACCACCTTGTCAGGGCGTTCATCGCCTCAGAGCCCATCTCTATACGAAGAAGTATCTTCCAGGGGTATTCGTCGCTTCCTTTTTGGTTTTGTGTAGGACTGGATCTCCTTTCATGGCTACTGAATGATGTTAGAGGGCACAGTTTTACATTAAGGTTGTGAATAGTAGACATGTTCAGCTGTGATATTCGGATGGAATTTGCATTAGACAAATGTCAAATCCAAGTCCTCCGCAAAGGCCGTCTCCCAAATTCTGGAATGGAGTGAATTTGTATATAATATTACCGCTAAGTCGATCCGCTACGCGCCTATTTTTAGAGCATGCGGAAATACACCATTCTGATCTCAGGAATTTTTTTCTCACTAATCTACCACTGGCCAAAACCACGAGTGTCCCGTAAATTTTAATTCAGTAAGATTGTCCGACCTTTAATAATGGCACTTAGTGCGGTCAATGTGAGGAGAAGGGAGACTGGTCTGTACTTCATATGCAGCCCGGCCTCCTCAGATCACGGACGGAGATACTTCGGTAAGGTTTTCTTCAACGAAGAATCTGCACACCCTCTGATTAGGCGATTTTGGGAATAGTATAATGAGCCTAACAAAAGTCGTGAGTGATTAGAGTTGCTGCTTCTTCACTAAACGGAATTAAAACTATAGATATCGCAATTTAGTGAAGCCCCAATGCTCATCCGGTCAGCCAACAATTTGGACTGCTCCATTGACTGTTCAAGTAAAATGTGGTCTATCACCACTTCGAAAGTTATACGGTAACAATGTACGTTTGTTTTTCTTTCGTTTCTGTTTTTTTTTTACATAAATATTACTTTCATACTATGATGCAGTCAAGACTATTAAAGACTAACTATTACCAAAATATGTAGATGCCGCTTTAGATTTATTATTTTCCTAATAAAACACTCAAAAGGCTCATTAAGCTAGTACTAACAGCTCTGCTACCAAGTCGTATCTTTTCATGGTGATCGGTGGAAATCTGAAGCTAAAAATATAATAGATGCGCTAGCAGTCCAGCAAACTAAATGAACTGGTAGCTATTAGGTTGTTGTAAATAAATGGCCGATTTGGCAATCAAGTGAAGTTGGTTGCGATTTTGCTGCATCAAACCACCAGCAGTTGGCGCTGTGGGTTTCGGATAATCAAGTATAAATACTCCTATATTTAATCAAGGAGTCATTTCATTTCATTTCATTTTGACCATCGTTGTGATAATAGTGAATAAAAAGGGAAACAAGTCGGGAAACCGGAAGCTAGACGCTTCAGGTATGAAAGGTTTTGTGTATTTCTTTTATAAAGAGATTTGGGTGTGCATTTGTCCCATTAGCATGTAGCACGTAAAATATGCATATATTATATGAAAATAGCCAATTTCAACCCCCCGCACTCCCCACCTTTTCAACAAAAGTCAAAACTGGGACCGGCTTCGAAAAGTACTAACCGAGACCTTCAAATTGATACCTCACATGACTATATTTGATGAACAAAAAATTTACACCCCCCTTTTGCATGTATGGGGATCCCCCCTTAAATTCATCGTAAAAGGATGTAGCTCACTATATGCGTGAGCGTTCACAGTTTCCACCTTTCTACTAAATTTGGTGTCAATCGCTATAACCGTCTCCGAGAAAAATGCGTGTGACGGACAGACAGATAGACAGACAGACAGACGGGCAGACAGACAGATAGTAAACCGATTTTAATAAGGTTTTGTTTTACAAACAAAACCTTAAAAAGGATGGAAAAGAGCCAAGAACGTATACTTTTTCTGTATGAGTTCAAACTCGGTCATAAAGTAGCGGAGGCCACCACGAACTTTAACAGTGCATTCGGAGCTGATACGGTAAGCAAACGAACCAAACGGCGGTGGTTCGGAAAATTCCGATCAGGCAACATAAACCTTGAAAGTGAGCCACGTGGACATCCAGGACCATCGATTGACAACGACGAACTGCGTTTGCTAGTCGAATCCAACACACATCAGTCCGTAAGAGACATTGCAGAGAAACTGAGCGTACACTATTCGACAGTTGCCCGGCACTTGGGTTCCGCATGCCCTTACGGAGCAAAACCTGGCGCTTCGAATGGAAATTTGCAGTTCGTTACTTTCCCGCAATAGAAGCGATCCCTTCTTGCACAAAATAGTGACATGTGAAGAAAAGGGGATAATATACGACCACCGTCGCACAATGGCTAGATGCTGATGAGCCATCGAAGCATATGCCGAAACCGAGTCTCCATCCGAAGAAGGTAATGGTGACTGTTCGGTGGCCTACAGCTGGAGTTATCCACTATTCTTTCTTGGCACCTGGAGAAACGATAAACGCACAGAAATACTGAGCCCAACTCGAGGAAATGCCCCAAAAATTGAGTATTCAACGGCCGAGGTTGGAAAACAGAGATGGTGTGATACTCCTTCACGACAATGCACGACCTCAGGTATCCAGAACAACGGTTCAAAAGTTGAACGAATTGCAGTATGACATTTTGCCTCATTCACCATATTCACCGGACCTTGCGCCAACCGACTACTTTTTTAAGCATGTGGATCATTTTTGGCCAGAAAAACAATTTAGGAATGAAGAGGCCATCAAAATTGCCTTCGACGAGTTTACCAACACCCGAAAGCTGGACTTCTACGCAACTGGCATACACGCTCTTGTATCTCGCTGGGAGAAGTGCTTTGAATCGACTGGCACCTATTTTGATTAATTAAATAAATTTTTGTAAGCTTTACAGTCGTTTCAAATTTTAGTACCAAATCGGCCATTTCATGTGCAACAACCTAATACATTCTAGACGTTAGAACTCGCATAATATTCAATATTTAAGTCCGCTTAAAATCGAAAATTGGCAGTAGCCTCGAACGACGCCTATGGCAAATATAATAAGCTCGCCGCGTTAACAACTGCGAGAAGAGAATGTAGACGACGTGCGGCAATTTGCTGTTTGAATGGAGGATATGCCCGGACAAGCCGCGATTTTAGAATTTGGAAGAGCGAAATCCAGCAGACAAAATTCCGAAAAAAGTTCTCAACTTAGCTAACTCATAAGCACATTCGAATCGTAGAAAAGGTGGTTAATAAACAGTGGGAGAGATGGAGTCTGGTGCTTCTACCGAAGCTACCCAGTGGACTTTCTTCGTATATATTTTCTACATTATGGGGAAGATATTGAAGGAGGTGTTATACAACAAATTTCCATCTCTCTACGTAGTGCCTTCATTTCGCTGCTATGGATTGGGAGATGATGCGTTTGGCATGCCGTCCAATTACACTGAGAATATGCAGCATATTTATGCCAGCAACGGGTGAGGTATTGCGTTTCGTCTCAGGAATTATCGCTAAGGATCTTCTAACGAAGGAGGTGTACTTAACCAGACAAGGATGGCGAATCCCACTGCATAGACTTAAGTCTTGAACAGCAGGGTATTTTTATGTTTTCCATTTTCATACAAAAAGTTGCGGATTTTGCCGCTCGGCAATGCTTTTTCTGCAACACAAAACCTTATCAAAATCGGTTCAATGTCGGGCTGTCACACGCACTTTCCTCATCAACGACTATACCGATACGAAATTTGGTGGAAAGGTGGTGAGCTGCAAATTTCTACATTGAGTACACGCGAAAGGGGGTCTCCAAATATAGCCAGGTTGGATATCAAATGCAAGTTATCGATTAGTACTTTCTAAAGCCGGCCTTAATTTCAACATTTTGTGCTTATGCGATGAACTTGAGAGGGGTTTTCAGGTAAATTTCTAAACTATGGCATTACGCTGTTATTAACTTCATTTGAGCATTTATCGTAATGGCGAGGTATTTTTTTGAGGGCTAGATTTTGTTTAGGTGGACCATTGTGAATTTCTCAAAGTTCGGTTGGATCGGTTTTGAAAACGAAACCTATTACACAGCTTTTGGGAGGGAGCAAGTGAGCTCCCGGTCGTCAATATCTCTCGAACGCAGTGCCAACTTGGGCACCGTGGCATATAATACGTGATTTAGATTTGGGGAAGGAGATATTCAAGTGTGGTATCACCTTATCGAGAATATCGGTAACAAACCCAAAAAGGTGAAGTGAAGGCAGATCCCTGGACGACAAAAACGGTGATAATACCCACTGAGATGTCCGTTAATTTCAAAGACAGTAAAGGATAACACATATGGAAGGTCATTATAAGCTAAAGTGAAGGGGCGTATAAAAAGAGTAACCCCGTCGGGGCTCGTAGAGAGCAGAATCCTAACCCGCAGGAATTGCCCTTCATCCAGCTTGAGGCGAAAGTAGTTGAGCTGTCCGGGTTTATCAAGAACAAGCACAACATGCACCTGATGGCTTGGTGACGGCTATTATAATAGATTATTGGAGGAGGAAAGGAATACTAAGGAGATGCCGAAACCTGCTGTCCCATTAGTGTGCCAAGCGACCTAAGTGACACCTAACCGTACTGAAATCGAATTATAGCCAAATAAATAAGTACGCGAAATAGAGCGGGATCCTCTTAAGTAATCAACAGGCGTCTAAGAGAAAAAAGGCAGACAAGCAATTGTGAAAAGCAGCACAAAAATTTCAGGAGGGTGAAACCATACAGCAAATATACGAACATCGGCCGTTGGAATCCACCGTAGGCAAAACTGATGATGGTCGCACTAAATTTGAAAACTTACTTGGATTCTCCCCGGAGTGCCTGTCCAAAAACATGAGATCTACATACAATGTAAGGATCCCGATGAAGTGGCATCGAAAGGAGAAATTGGTACTGGTCTGAAGGAGCAATTCAAGTTGGAAGAACTTGCCTAGGAGTCTGTTGTGGGTTTACGATTTTACAGTAATACTCAAATGGTCATAATATGAGTAGGAGCGGAAGCAACGCTGCGGTGGTTGGCGGCTCGAGGAGTTCGGATTCGGTGGGTACTCTGCCGTTCAAGAGATCAGATTTCGCTAAAGTAGTGTTTTAAATGTCTCGTGTTTGGACGCTTCGGGAAGGCATGCACCAGCGGCATTGATCGATCCTATCGATGAAAAAGGTGTGGAGACCACATTGCCAGGGAGTGCAATAGGGACTCCAAATGCCTGTTGTGCGATGTAAAGAAAGGAGGTATAATTAGCCTATTGCTGGAAGTGATAAATGGCCGGAATTACGGAAAGCGCTGACTGCAATGGGAAAATGATGTTTATTCAAATAAACTTCAATGATTGCAGGGTTGTTTAGGATTTACTTGAATAGAACACCTACATAAGAATCTGAGATGGAAATCGCCAACGCAGGTGAACTGTATAAAAACCGTCACGGATTTAACTGATAGAGCGGCGATATGGGCTTACAGTCGACAAGCGAGTCATGCAGCCGGTGAACACACACACAACTGCTACGCCCCACCAAGTTTGACACTGTCTGAATTCGAGGAAATACATAATAATCTTGTTTTCGATGCAAGAGATCGAAATCCAAAGGTGATTGCCGATGATTTCAATGTTTGGGCACTTGAGTAGGGTAGCAGAGAATCAACCGCAAGGGGGTACAGTTTATTAGAAGCTTTTGCGCAGATAGATATAGTTCGGCCCAACAAAGTTGTTGTGTTTTTCCGAAAGGGGGGGTCTGGTTCGGATGTTGACCTAACCTTTGTTAGCTTGCACTGACGCGTGGTAAGTCCTGGTGTGTCAGCGAATACTACACCCACAGCGATCACTAGGCAATCTTCTTTGATCTATGTGTTGAGCCACAGGGCAGAGCAACATTATGTGCGAAACCCAGAAAGATCTGACAGACAGTAAACCGATGTTAATAAGATTTTGTTTTACACAAAACATTAAAAAAGGCAGACATTGAATCGATTAAGCATGGATCAATTGTTTACACAGTATCGGAACTCGAGGGAGCAAGCGATACCAAGCGGTGATCAGATGGTGGTTCGTTTTGCGACCGATGTCAGTGCCTCTATTGTTACGCGGAACCAGTAGATAACTTTTAAGTAGAGATCCTTTATACCGGAAAATTTAGACCACTGCCTTCCGAAGATTAGAAGTGAATCGATTTTAATAAATAACACGAAAAATCCATGGTATCCTCGCATGTTATCAAATGGTAACAATATTCAAAATAAAAAGGTGACATTTTAGAAAACTGAGTTTGTGATAATGGAAAGCGGTCATTGGATATTGGAAGCTTATAAGTAAAACGTACTCTTTTTCTTATGAAGTGTGACCAGGTAAACCAAAATTAAATTAGCGGCATGTTCCATCAATATGACTTGTCATCGTACTCTATCCGCATTAATAGGTAGAATATTGTCCTGCTAAATAGGAGTAGCACGTAGATGTAGCCCCCACTCTTACTAAAAAAATTGAAGCGTTCAATTTTTCATTTGAGTATCGTGAGGCAATGACGAATGAACAATTTCGCCTACCGTAGACGTGTTGATCAAGGCGAAAACGACAGTGAATGATGACGCAGAGAGAAAGGGCGATGACTCCATTGCGGGTTATGCTATGCAATGGATAACACAATCCGAGGAGGGCCGACGAGCGGGTCGTCCAAGAACAACGCGGCTTAGAGCAGTTGAGGAGGAGTGTAAGCTTCCTTGAACGCCGGGGGGAAGAGGTTCAATCAAATTGCGAAGAATCGATAGCGATGGGGCGTAGGTTTGGTTTGCGCGCTATAACTCATGTAGTGGCTTATGAGAACCATCTTACGTTCTACCAGACAATAGGGCACATAGAAAATATCCCCTACAAAGTAATAGTCACAGGTTGGCTGTGCCCAAAAATGGACGACCTGAGAGTATATAAAGAATTTTTAAGGACTTAGATCAGTTGAGAAACAATGAAAACAAGAAGCCTCATTCCTAGTGAACAGGTGATTGTTTTCAATATATGCATATGAATGGCAAATACAATTACCATAGCAATCAGCCCTCATTTGCTGCTGATCTACAAATCCGGAATGGATTCGATCTGCGGTTAATCCGTCGGAATTTTCACATGTCGAAAATGTCATACTAGAGTCGAAAGAATGATTATAGGGTCTATGAGACTGTCCACAAGGCGGGGCTCCTTCTTATTGTTTTTGCTTATCGATAGTGTGTTATGACCTTACGGATTGGGTAGCTAGTGTCTGCAGTAGACTGTAGACCGTAGTGTCATGGCAGTGGGAAACTTGGCTGTTATAACATCTAGTATGATAAGTATCCAAGAGAGATTAGAACTAAACTCAGTAGTAGCTCCATTTCGAAGGAGCTCGATTTTCAGTAAATCTTCCTCTTTCTAATAGTAGTAATCGTTGGCGCGATAATCCAGCTAGATTTTGGCTTTGGAGCATGTTAAAGCACTTCATTCAAGAACGTAACGGTACACTACACGGCTATAGTACCTTGTAGGCAAGCATTGCACCCGCTCGAGTTTATTACCCTGATTTGACTCAGTTGCTCATTCACAGCTGAGTCCGATATCTAGTCATAATAAAAATTCAACTACCACCAGTAAAATTTGAACGACAGCCAATGCTCTAGCCACTAAACCATCCTCTTTACGAACAAAAATTGGTACACTTTAGAACGGTGAGGGTTGTGGAAGAAAATTGGAAAGACAGCATTCTCAAGTCTCAGTTCTAGGGCAATATAAGTAGAATAGACCATCAGAATATACGAGCCAGAGAAACAGGTGACAAATTGGCAAATGGGAAAGTACTGAACGAAATAGCCGTAAAAGCGTTTAATGGGAAAATAAATTAGGCAGCCCCTTTTCAAATCATGAAATCGTGGAACCATTAAACGAGATAGTGGGAAACGTTACACAAGTGGTTCCCCCCTCGGACAACATCTTGTCGTGGAGGCAGAGCTTATAGTATTTTACTACTGCACTAAGGGTGTCCAAAATACATGAAAATGGAAGCAAAGCATCGTAACTATCCAAGTGATAAGGAGTTGCAGACTTTGGATCCACCCGACTATGAGGAATCAGGTCATGGCCGAGGCACGGATTTTAGAGGCCTCATCAGATTTATATCCTCCGCGGAGAAAGGATAGTACAGCAACTCCCTTAATGGGAGGAACTGGAAATTTGACTACGGCCGGTGACAGTGTTGCCTAATTCTTTCAGAAAATGGGAGAGGAAGGCTCGGCAGAAGGAAACTTCAGTCGCAAAGGAGAGGGGACGACAAGCTTGCTTGGCAGAAGCTTCTTTTCCGCCCCTACCAGGTAGAGCGGAAAAAACCTTAAAGAAGCGAAGTTGCTGACTTAGACGCAACTGGTCTAACACCAGTACATAGAAACAGATCCGTGCAGCCTGGAGCCCGCAAACATGGGAAGGCTCTCGACAATGAAAGGCACTGAGAAACAAGGCCTTGTTTCTTGGGAATCAGGGCAAGGGCGTTGCTAAACCACCAAGTGTGGCGATACTCCGAGAAATCGGACGGAGGAAAGCAGATTTTTCGGCGGAAACTTGGTTAGATACACACTGGATGCAGTAGACTCTTCAGTTAGCGTCGGTTTTCACACTTACCCATAAACATAAATGTCAGTCAAATTATCCTGCAGCATGCCAAAGCCTCTTCCTATCTATTGGCAGCAAGGTTAGCAAAGTTATTTCTGGTACAAGAGCCACAATTTCATTTGAACAAAATCTGTGGTAGAGCCAATGTCCTGATGTCAGAATTGTTAGAGGCAACCATGCTAAGACAGTTCCCAGGATCTAATTACAGTTATCTTACAATACCAGGTTAATGACAAGAGGAGAAACGTTGTTAATAATGTAATAATAATCGTTGGCCCAACGAGACGAGTACGCGATGGGGGTGTTCTTGGACATTGAAGGGACGTTTGAGTGTGTGCCCTTCCAAAAGCTCTGTGATGCCACTAGAGAACATGGTGTTGATTAAACTTTAATTAAGTGGACCCATGTGTATGCTAACGCAGAGATTGCTATGTGCTGAAGTGGGTGAAGTGGACGCTATCTAACAACGGAAGCGACAAAAGGCTGCCTTCAAGGATATGTGCTATCGCCACTTCTGTAGAGTATGTTGTTTAATTCACTGCTATGCGAACTGCCGCTTTTCCTTAGGGCAATATGCAATGGTCTTTCAGACTGAAGTATCTGCGGTCGTAAGGCCGGTAACTTGAGTGATTGACGACCTTTGGAGGGCAGGCCCTTCGCAATCTGTGGCGATAGTCAAGCTGCACTGAGTATATTTGTTGTCCAACCAAAGAACAGGACAATGTAAAGAAGCAAAAGTGAGCGGCGAGTTCTCCGCCATGTCTAACAGAGATGAACTGACTGGTCCTCCAGATTTGGGACTGTGCCGCAGGCTGCCAACCTGTACTAGAACTCGAAATTAAGCATCCGATCGCAAATGCAACGGTAACTACAGCAATGGGTGAAGGATTACGAAATTGGAATCTGGAACGTATGTTCCCTGTTTCAAATTGGTGCTCCTGGAGTACTCGTTGAACAGGTCGAAAAGTATAAGATAGAGCCTTGGTGACTCAGAAAATGAAATTAATTGGAGATAAGGTATTTGGCACTTGGACGCAAATAATTTTTTCAAACGTATGCGATGCGGCATAGGTTTTGTCACCGTCAAAAAGTGAAAACTAAGTTTTTTGATGTCAACCTGATCAACGCATATGATAAGGCGGAAGACAAGGACAGGTCAGTAAATGACGAATTCGATATTCGCTTTGAGCCAGTGTATATTGTTCTCGAATGACGTCAAGACAGTATTTGCCAGTTCTAATGTAATCATAATAAAACCACCGTGCAATTATTGGGGACCGTAGTCTCCATATTCCTTGTGAGGTGGGGCTTACACTCTGCTTATCATAAGAGGCGGCTATAAGGGATAGGAATTTTGAGACTTTATTGCTACCGAAACGTCAACAACGCCTCGGAAAGGGACTGACCTCAAGGCGGCGGCCTTTGGTTACGAAAGCGGACTATGATTAGTTCTTGGAATGTGTGCACGATCCTAGACCACGGTGGCGAAGGTCCTCAGAATACCCACTTTATTCAACTTGAGCGGGAATTCCAGCAATATAAACTGGACACTCTGGGCCTAAGCGAAGTAAGATGGTGGGACTTCAGAGAGTAGGGTCTGCCTTGTGGCAATGTGATTTTCTATTTAGGAAAGCCAAGTGGTAGCAAACGCGGATCTGGTGAAGGGTTGCTTCTGACGGCTACCGCAAAGCGAGATCTCTCGACATGGGAGCCGATTTCTGACAGACTTCTAACTGCAAGATTTCCAGGTTAAGGAGCACCACAATTGTACAACGGTACGCACCAATGGAAACTTCCAATGTAGTAGAGAAAGATGCTTTCTATGATCAATTAAATGAGATTCAAGAGAAGCTTCCTAAATTTGACTTTGTGATCATGATGGATGATATGAATGCCAAGATGGAATCTGACAACACCTTGTGCGGGCTTGAGATGGGGAAGCACGGTCTCGGCGACTGAACCGGTAATGGTGGGAGGTTCGTGGATTTCTGCAACTTCCACCGCTTTGTCATTTGTGACAGATTGTTCGAACACAAAGCCTCCCATAAGGTTAGTTAGGTTTCAACCGATCAATGCCGTATGCATAATCAGATCTAGTACTTCGCGATCAACAAAAGATTTAGGAGTTGTCTTCTGGATGTGCGTAACAAGAGAGGCGCTGACATCGGCCTCGAAAGGGATCACCATCTGATGGTCATTTACGTTCGCTTGCGTGTTTCGTCCACCACTTCTTGCACGATAGTGAGCTGCCACCCCCTAAGTTCAGTAGCAAATCTATCTTGCTGATCGAGCGGCATATGTACTGAATAACCCGCTTGAGCATATCGATGAACATTGGGCCGCCATCAAAACTGTTCCTTTCTCGGGTGCTATGCAAGAGTAGAGAGAGTCTGCATGTGGTCGCAAATCTTTCGATCGTCTTGTGAAGGACATCAACCGTCCACTTCTTATCCATGAAATGAACAGCTAATGAGGTATAAAGAACATTTCACCATGGCTCCTAACCTTATTACATCCGGTGAGTTTCCTCCTCTTGTCGATGAAATGACTAGCTAACGTAACATGCGGATACGGACTGTTTCCCCAAGCAGAAGAGAATTCATTTCCGCCATCAATGCACTTAAACGGAATAACGCCGTTGAGCGTTACGATCTCCCCGCAAAGTTATTTATCGCTGCACCTGTAGTTAGTGCAGATCTGTTGCTTCCAGTCGTACGGGAATCTTGGGAATCAGAGATCTTTCCCAGAGAGTGGAAAAAGGGAATGATCGTTAATATTCCAAAAAAAGACACATGTTTTGAGTGTGACGATTGGAGGGGTATCTGCGTGCTCCTTGTCGTCTAAAATAATCCTAGAATGCATCGAAGAACATTTCAAAATTTTGATCGGCAAAGAGCAAGTTGGTTTCCGCCCCGGATTTTCCTGCATTCACTACATCAATACCTTATGGATCGTTTTGGAACAGAGCGTGGAATTTAGATCTTCGCTACACCGGCTCTTCATCGATTTCGAGAAAGCTTTCGATAGTGTGATCAGGGATTGTATCTGCCATGTTCTACGTAGGAGGGGCGTATGATGGTGCAAAATGTCACATGCAGCACGAGATAAAAACTCGAAAAATTTTGAGGTTCCAAAATGGAGTCCGCTAGGGCTGCATTCTTCTTGTAATCGATGAAGTTGTTCATGCTGCCTTGTGCGGAAGATGTGGAGGAATTCTATGGACGATGACATCTTTCCTCAAACACCTCAACTACACTGAGGACATCTCTTCGCTCCCTCATCGGGTCATGGACTTTGGTCAAATTGCTGTGGTTTTTAAAAGAGAGAATTTAAGATTGGGGTACAATTTGATGAAAAGAATGACAGCAGGATTCCAACCTACAACTACATTTTGCAAGGTCGCAGCGGGGAATTTAAGAGATTAAATGTCGTTGTGTCTAATATTTCGAAGGAGCAGAAGCCATGGAAGCACATTTCCTACCATCTACACTCGAAGAAGTATTCAGAAATAGTAAAGGCCGCGTCTGGATGGAATATCTTCGCAACTATTAAAAGCAAGAAGTATGGACATGATGACAAGCTCCATGGGTTTCTAAACCCTGGCTGTCATTTGGTGACAATGTGACAAAACCTGGTGTGGGAATTTAAGATGGATATCGCTGTCGTATACACGTCACAAAATTCTGCCAGAAATAATCGGAAAAAGGTTTGAATGTTAAGAAAATATTGTTCACGATAATTAAGTATGACTTCAACGTGAAAAGCCAAAGTTTGATCAGATATTCTCAGTGGGGAAGAAGCTGGAGAAATATTGGGAACATAACGTTTGGTGACTTTCACATGCATAATATTATCTGAATTTGAATTTCCAGCGAAGCTGACTGACCCATTAGAATGACAGTGAGTCAATGCAGCGCTCAAGCAACCGTTAAAGCAAGATGGGGTCCAATAGTATTCAATATCGCCTTGAAATTTTTTCAATATTTTCCTAAAGAGTCTTATACTGCCTTTTTCTCATTGGATAAGCATCGAGCTGGAATTCGTAGAAGAATATATAAGCTGTCCATCAATTTTCTATCATTACTTGCTTTAATGAACCATTATATTCGGTCTGGGAATATAATGGTCCAATGTCGTCCTCTAGACTACCTATTAGCCGTTTTTATTTACTGAAAATGCAGTATGTCCTTTTCGAATTCAACGCTGAAATTGCGGACGCCTCATTGACCTTACGTCCATCTTCATTAAGTAAATACATTACGGGTCGTCAAAGGGTAGTATAGGTCCCAGGGCGAAACGTGGATTGGTAACCACGATGGAGCATAAAACCTGGGAAACGCCTGCTGAACCAACACCAACAGCTCTACTACCAGACCCTATCTCCACCTCCACGTGGTGACCGCTGGGAGCTCTTTCTTAACGAAAAGCTGCAGACGGAGAAGGATGAAGGCGAGTCTCCCGCGCCTAAAAACGGGACAAATTGTACCAACTGATCCTGGGTAGGGCTGACAACCCTACACGGAAAACAACTTGTTACGAAGCCACAACAGGAGCCTCCGACAGGACGGATTTTAAAACGACAGATCCGGCAACGAACACGGAATAACGATTTGCGCATTTTCTCATGGAAGGTGCGCTCCCTGTACAGAGATGAAGATGATGAACAGCTTGCCGATACCCTGTCCCAATATAGGTCTGATATAACAGCGTTGCAAGAGATGCGATGGACAGGGACCGATTTCCTGGAGAAGAGCCACTACACCACATATTATAGCGGTCATCCAGTAAACCATGTGCTCGGAGTAGGTTTCTTAGTCAGCCAAAAAATGAAACCTGCTGTTATCGGCTTTGAAAACATAAGCGAACGTCTATGCACTCTGCGCTTGCGAGGCAAGCTTAGAAATATAAGCCTCATAAACGTTCACGCCCCTACAGAAGAGACTGCAGAGTCGGAGAAGGATACCTTCTACGAGGCAGTAGAACGAACCCTCGAAGCCTGTCCCAGATATGATATCAAAATCATACCTGGGGATTTTCACAGCCAAGTAGGGAAGGAGCCCGTATTCAGGCGATACGTTGGCTCCATAGCTTACATCAAAATACAAATGATAACGGACTGCGGATTATTCAATTAGCAGTGTCACACGAAATGGTTGTTGGAAGTACCTGGTTTGCGCGGAAAGCGCTCCAGAAACATACGTGGGCGTCTCCACATGGGACCACTTTCAACCAAATTGACCGCGTGTTGATCGAACGCCGCCACCTCTCAGCCTTGATGAATGTCAGAACATATAGGGGGGCCAATATAAGCTCGGATCACTATCTCGTTGGCATGGTGCTCCGAGCTCGAATAACAATACCACCTAGAATCCCCTCTGACAATCAGGTGAGAGTGAATACTGAAGCCATCCACAACACAACCCTCCGCAACACCTATAAGAGGAAAATGGATGCCGCAATAACCGCAGTCAACAGAGGACCTGGAGATGAAGCATCAACAAATGATCTTCACAATCACCTGAAGAAAGTTATCATGGGATACGGCCACAAACATACTTGGCCCCAGCCGCAAAAGGAGTCGGAACGGCTGGTTTGACGATGAATGTAAGCTAGCAACGGAACGGAAGAATGCTGCATGCCGAGTAATGTTGCATCCTCAAAGAACGCGGGCACGCGCAGATACTTATCACGAACTCCGTCGAGCGGAGAAGCGACTTCACAGACGGAAAAAGGAAGCCTGGGAGAACCAACAAGTCTGTGAACTAGAAAAGTACAGGGAGCAACCGCACCAGGCGCGGAAGTTTTACCAACAAGTCAGCAGGATGAAACCTTATACACCTCGATGCTCATCCTGCCGAGACAAAGAGGGAAATCTGATTTCCGACAGAATGGGCATATTAGAGCGATGGGTTGAGTACTTCGATGAGCTGCTGAACAACCAGAACATCGGCGAGTTGGAGGTCCCGCCAACTGAAGACGACGGACAAATACTGCCACCACCAAGTTTAGGAGAAACAGTCCGTGCAATTCATCGGCTAAAAAATCATAAGTCGCTAGGAGCCGATGGAATTACAGCCGAATTAATTAAATATGGAGGCGACCAGTTACACCAAGTGGTTCATCAACTTGTGCTCAAGATATGGGACAGCGAATCATTGCCTGACGATTGGCAATGAGGCATTATCTGTCTCATACATAAAAAGGGAGATATCACACAGTGCAGCAATTATAGAGGTATCACGTTGCTGAGTACCATCTATAAGATATTCTCCACTATCTTGCTAGGCCGGATAGCCCCATATGCCCAGAACATCATTGGCCCATACCAAAAAGGCTTTACCCCAGGCAAATTAGCAACAGATCAGATTTTCTCTCTGCGGCAAGCGATGGAAAAACTGTTGGAATATGGACAACAGTTGCACCATCTGTTCATCGACTTTAAAGCCGCCTATGATAGCATAGCCAGGGTAAAACTGTACACGGCAATGAGGGAATTCGGTATCCCGACGAAATTAATAAGGCTGACTAGGCTGACCCTGACCAATGTGCGAGGCCAGATAAAAGCAGCAGGATCACTCTCAAGACCATTCGACATCAACAACGGTCTCCGACAAGGGGATGCGCTATCATGCGTCCTCTTTAACCTGGCCCTCGAGAAAGTGATCCGTGATGCTGAGGTGAATGCAAGAGGTACGATCCTCTTCAAGTCCACCCAACTACTGGCCTATGCTGACGATATCGACATCATGGGAAGAACGACCCGAGACGTACAAACTGCCTTCATCCAGATCGAGCAGGCGGCGCGAGATCTTGGGCTGCACATCAATGAAGGCAAGACAAAATATATGGTGGCAACGTCAGCGCCGAAGACGAATCAACCAACAACATCAAACCGCACTGGTCAAACACAAACACGAAGAAGAATAAGGATAGGAGAATACAACTTTGAGACCGTTGACAATTTCTCCTATCTAGGGTCGAAAATCACAACCGATAACAACTACGATGATGAAATCCGCGCACGGTTGTTGTCAGCGAACAAAGCCTATTTCAGCTTACAAAGACTGTTTCGCTCGAAACGTCTCACCATAGGGTCAAAGCTCTTACTGTACAAGACTATGATCTTGCCAGTCCTCATGTATTCCTCGGAAACTTGGGTTTTTGGCAAGAAAAATTGCGAACTCTTGGCCGCGTTCGAGAGAAGAATCCTCCGAAGAATTTTTGGCCCCCTACATGAGGATGGACGAGCGATATGAGCGATACCATGACCGTCCGGTTGTGGATAAAATCCGGCTCAATAGGTTACGGTGGGCGGGTCACTTAATCCGTATGGATGAGGATGATCCCACCCGGAAAGTCTATAAGGGCAATATCTATGGTAGAAAAAGAAGACGAGGCACACCCTGCCTAAAATGGAGCGATGGCGTGGGTCAGGACGCCAGGCAGCTTTTAGGGATATCGAATTGGTGGACCTCGGCGCAAAACCGGGATGTCTGGAGTTCCTTATTAAGGCAGGCCTAGACCGGATACCGGTTGTTGCGCCGTTGATGATGATGAAGATTTTTTTAGGGGAAAATAGAAAATAAAATAATGAAAGCAGTTGAAAGGGTTCTCAAATTCTCACTTGCTCCGGGTAGGCGTCTGAAAGTAATTTGGAACGCCAAAATTTAAACTTCTTAATACTTGGGAAATCTTCTCGAGTGTCAAAGAACATTAATGAAGTTCTGCAGGAAACGGCGGACTCACAAGTACAGGAATTTATAACTTGAGGTAATGAAAAAAACAGTAAATATTGAGGGGATTCTATTTTTTTCAGAACGAATAACATTGTCCAATAAAATATACAATGAAAAAAAATTGAGGGGCCACAGGTTTAACAAAAAAAAACGCAGCGCCATTTTTATCCAGAAAAATATTGAAAACAAGTCGGGAAACCGGAAGCTGGACGCTTCAGGTAGGAAAGGTTTTGTGTATTTCTTAATACGTAGCACGTAAAATATGCGTATACTGTGTGTGTGAGAATATCCACTTTTGGATGATATTGACATTCATAGTCTTGAATTTGCAAAGAAGCGACAACTTGAGGTATTATAACTTTGTTAGTAATGATGCGATTTGCACCACGTGAGGTGATATCATGCTCTATGCTATATCCTATATTGTTGCGAAATTTCATTGTGCTAGCATGAACATAAGGGGGGTTTTGCAGCCATTTACTAAAAATTATAGTAATATACTATTATGAACTTTATTTGTACTGATATTTGTACGCAATGTATTCGGAGCCCAGGCACTATATAGTGGCAGCCTCTGGATTTTTTTCAGATTTTTCGGTTTGGTAGTTTGTGAGAATGGCCCCCTTAAAGGAATGATCACTTTCAACTTCCCGCACTCCCCAATTTTCTAACAAATGTCAAAACTGAGAAAAGTACTAACCGAGACCTTTAATTTGATATCCGACATCACTATATTTGATGAAAAAAAAATGTACACCCCCTTTTGCATGTATGGGACGCCCCTTAAATTCGTCGTGAGACGATGTAACTCACTGTATGCGTGAGCGTTCGCAGTTCCCACCTTTCTACCAAATTTGATTTCAATGGCTATAACCGTCTCTGAGAAAAATGCGTGTGACGGACAGACAGACAGACAGCCTGCGATCAAATATTTGGGAGTGATGATAGATGGGAAGCTGAGCTATAAGCCACACGTGCAGTATGTCTGTCGGCATTCAGGACTATCTCAGATGATGCAGCATTCGTCGTCTCTGGAATGATGCCCATTGACATCCTGGCAGATGAGATGACGAATATATATAATGCGAAGTCTATCTCTCCTTTGTCGCAGACGAAGAACGCCGAAAGGGAGAGATCTCTAAATAGATGGCAAGAACGTTGGGAACGCTCGGGAAAGGGTCGGTGGACACACAGGTTCATCCCTGCCATCAAGGAGTGGTTAGAGAGACGGCACGGTGAGATTAATTATAATCTTACTCAGTTTCTCACGGTTCAGGTTTAAACTAGATACCTCACCCGATTGTCCAAACTGCGATGGAGTCCCAGAGGACCCAGAGCATGTATTCTTCCACTGCCCAAGGTTTGTGGAGGAAAGGGAGAACCTAGGGGAGACTCTAGGAGAGGTACTCGTACCAGAGAATTTGGTGCGAAGAATGCTAGCATGTCAGGAAGACCGGGATGTGGTCAACTCCATGGTCGTAAACGTGGTCCATGGATCACGCCAGTGTCTTTTGAAGATTTACACCTCCTCAAAAAAAAAACAGACAGACAGACAAACAGACAGTACAACCGACTTTAATAAAGTTTTGTGTTTACACAAAACCTTAAAAATCTCTCTGAAATTGATTTGGAAAAGTCTAAAGTCGAGGATCTTTTCAAAAGGCAATGCCATTTTTGAGCACTATACGGCGGATGCAGTAAGCATGACAGTTCAGACAAATGCTGTACGTTATGCAAGAAAAACAGTGAAAATGATGAAATGCTGGCTAAAAAGGCATAGTTTTGTTTGACTTTGATAAAGAAGATTAAGAAAGCAATCAGGATCACGAATTATAGGAAAAGGCACTTCCACGAAGTGGGCTATCGGGCTAAGTTTAGTTTCAAAATGCGTCTGAATATGCAGTAAAGGGTGGGTGCGCTCATCCTTAGGAGCAATTGTTAAATGCTAGTTCCGCGATTTTTGATGGATGAGAATTCCGCAAAGGTGTTGGCTCTTTTCCCGGTTTGCTCATAGGTGGCTCCTAAAGAAATGTGTTTCGGAGCCGATAGCCCTAATTATGTTGGACATAAGATGCCTGCAAAGTTGTCGCTTCTTTGTCTTAAGATGGTCAACTTTGCTGCGAAACCTTGACTGGCAGCTGCGTTAACTATACAGACTTAAGAAGTTTTCACTAACGTCCTAAAATGGCTCTGTTTTGCTTTGAAATTAGTGTTCTGACAGTTGTGAAACAAGCGATGTAAATATTCCGTTATTAATAATGAATAACACACAATGACGGTACAAGTCAAAATTTCAAATCAATTAACCGCACTTTCATGAAGATTCTACCATCCGGAGCGAGAGCTAAAGATTGAACGGAAAACAAAGCACTGAGCGCAAGTCGAATAAAGTTCAACGTAGTACACTCGGTATATTCCCATACAGTGGGAGAAACTTTAAGATCATTTAAGTTCAACATAGTTAGGGTTTACCAAGTTTCCAAACAGAAATCCTAAAAAGTCATTGTAAGTGGAATTAAATTTAAATATGAAGGTAGGGCGCTGAACAAACAGAAATAATAGAATTGATGTCCAGAGAGCTTAGTGCTTAGAGCGCTAGACTGTTGAACGGAAGGTCGCGGTTTAAATCTCACTGCTGGTAGTGGGCCCTGACGAGCACAATACTAACCGCGTTGCCTCCTACAGGGTACCATAGGCCTGTAGTATACCGTTACGTTTTTGAATGAAGTGCTCTAACACATTTCAAGGTCCCGATCCAATCGGATTGTCGCGCCAACGATTATTATTTCCCAGTTGTTACAATTTTTGCAGATGTCGGATTTTACCTAACATTAGCCAGCATTTAGGCTCGGATGATCCTACATACTCAAAAGATAAAGGGTACTGGTGGTGGTGGCCAGTGGTAGGTTAATGGGGGAATCCGTCGAGAACTCCCCGCAACATCGAGCAGGTATGCAGAATGGTGTACTTCTGTATGGTTTGAACCAGATTGTGGAAGAATCTCAGGATATCAAAGAAAGCCGTGACGAATTTAGGTACAGTACCTGCAGATGACAATACTATGGGAATTATAACCACTCGCTCGAGACGCCAAATTTCTTCTCCAGGTATTTTCGTCCAATGTTGCTATTATGGGGGATATCAACATTAATAATATATACGGACCAACCCGTCTTGTTAACTAACTGCACGTCAGGCTTGTTGTGTGGAATGTGGCGATCAGTTAGAATCTGCCGGTTCCAATACATGATGTAAACAGAATTATCAAGCACGGCTTGCGGTTCATACCGGTAAACTGGACATGTTCCGGTGATCAGCCCATGCTTGTACGATGAATCACCTTACAGATAGCATTATGCCCATTTGTGTATTGCACCGGTGCCATTACAATGCAGCCAGAAATGAGAAGGTCAAACATCTCTAACGGCAAAAACCACATTCTATACTGGTTGTTCTCCCCCCCCTTCTATAAGCTTGGGTAGTGACCACGCCATCCAGAATGCCATACATAAATCCCTCCTTCTCAGCAAAGAGCTCTCTGGCACACAGTCATCTGTTCGACAAATGTAAATCGACAAAAGTTGCAAAAGACAATTCACGTGTTTACCATGCATTGCTTTCGTCTTCCATTCATCGATCCGCTCTTGGTACGAGTTCACTCCACTCAGCGCATTGAAAGATCGATCCATCAAGTTAAGTGGAGTCTGCCTTACAAACAGCCGCATGCAAGGAACTCGCTTGCTTTTTGCTGTAAAAATAAGCGTGCAGTGAATCAACTTGGCGATGATGTTGTGCCGCAACGTCAACCTCGCCCCTGCTTCCGATGGCACGAGGCAGGTTCATCCGCTCCACGTGGATGATATTTTCTGAATTTGAACATAGTAGTCCGTATTTGTCGCTGGACGTTTTCCAGATCGGTTTTCATTCACGGTAACATTTCGAATGCAGTCAGTGAAAGGATAGCGAATACATTCAATAGCGAAATCTAGCTGCAGCTTTGTCTGCATGACGGCGCGATGTTTGAGGAGGTGGAGCGTCAGCCTCTCCACCTCGCTGCTCTAGGTTCGAATCAAGGTCATCATGGGTGTCTATCTTTGTCTTATGTTAAGCTCGCTGCAGTGAGCTTATCACTTGGACAGGGTTAAGTGTGATGATAGTGAAACTGAAGCAACCCTTCACTTTGTTATACTCTACTATTCTGAGTGAACAGGCAACAGTAGTAGTAATATCTCATCTGGAGAAACTGAAATTTTTACGCAAATAACTAAGAAAAGCTCAAAACGTCAAAATAAATTGTTTCCATAAGACCTTCGTATACATATAAGTTTGAACAGTTATGTCTTCAAAGAGACGGCGACCTTTGTAATCGGAAAAATATTCGTTTTTATGAAATTTTATGTAGTTTCCGAAAATTGTATCAAATCTGAGTTTAAATAATTAGGGAGTGAAAATTGTGATTTTGTCAGCCAGCTCAAGCTATTCAAGTTATTCACGAGAAATGGTATTACTGTGTAAAGGTAAAAGATAGAGTGAGCATTTCTTGGAACAATTTTCCTCAAAAGAGTGGAGTGGTGCAATCAACCATTAAAATTTCGACCATCATCAAAGGGACACCCTGTAGAACATATCCTACATACGATATCTTCCTGGTAATAAATTTAAACGGAATTATAACCCTGGACCTATTGTTAGTAATTGTGGGATCTTCCCGAAACTTTCCACAATTATCCTCTGTATTATAATTTATACCTGTGTCATTTCGTGTATCTAGAATGAATGTAAGCGGGCCTTTTTGATAAATTTTCGAAATATAGTAAGTAACTTTATTCGAGTAGGTAAAGGAATGGAATGTATTTTGAGGTCTAAATTATATATAGATGCGTCTTTATGATTATTTTCAGAGTTTTCGGTTGCATAGGCTCTGAGAAAGAGTCCTGTTACACTTTAGGGTAGATTTTGGACCCTAACTCCGGTATCCCCCATCCGATATTAACATTTCGACTAGTTCTAGAGAGTACGAATTGAGTTCATTAATTTGATACTGCCACGATCCACAATAACCACTTGCTGAAAAAACAACTTACACTTCCTTTTCCTGGAGAGCCTCCTAAACTCAACATAAAATCATCTCACTCACTGTATATAAAGAGCATATGTTCTGACCAATAAATTTAGCCATTACGGAGCAAATTGGGTGTGGCAGACAGACAGACGGGCATGCAGATATTGAATTGAAATTAACAAGGTTTTGTTTCATACAATGCTTTGAAAATAGTAGGATTAATATGAGTAATTTAGTGTGCACTGTTGTTGGTATATACACATGTATGGGTTAAATGTTTGGTTTCAATGAATGTTAAATGTACTATGCTTTTCGCAAACCAGTGATTCAAGTGGTCAATTGCAAATTGAATTTTATTATATTTTACTTTATTTACAATGCAAATATACAATTTTAGTAGTTCTATTTTCTTATGTAGCACAAAACTCTATTTTTATTCAAAGCAACCACAATAGACTAAATTGGGAAAGTTGGTGGTAAGACGCTTGAGGTTTACAACAAAGAATAAGATAAAATACTGGCAAGGGTACATATTTATGAATACATGCATATTACACTCAACTGCACGTTCATACATGTGTGTATACTTGATTAGTTACATCTAATTACTAGGCTACAAAAATTCTGACTCCAATTAATTGGTGTTGTATAAGAAAAAATCATGCACTATTTACTATTTTCTGTTATCACACCTAAAACAGCAGACTCACGTGTTCCAGCCATGTTACTTCGCTTTGATGCCTGCATCATTTCGAAGACCACGGCTGTGAATGAGCCATGATGCGATGTTTGTCGTTGGAGGGATGGTGTTTGAGCTAATGGAATTCCGGCTGGCATCATAACTGGCGAAGCATTTTGCCCGACAGCGACTCCTTTTCCGAGGGCAAAATATGTTTTCATGATGCCCTTGCCTTTCACGTTAATGTCTCCGCGAACCTGTAGGATGGATTTAAAAAAAAAACTATAATCAAAGTACTATGACATAATGATATTAGCTTACTATGCAAGTGTAACCTTTCCTTTGAAGTAGCTCCGCAGTTTTACTAGGTACTTGTATTCGCCAATTTTCACCGGTTGAGTCCATACGAGATGCAACATTGACTGTGTTGCCCCAAATGTCATAGACTGGCTTCCTCGCACCTATGACTCCGCTTACCGCTGGACCGCTGCAAATGCCTAGGAAACGATAAGAAAAGAGATCAGTAACAGTAGGGAATATGTGCAACATGAATAAATATGGGAATTCAGAAGATATTAAGAATAGCTTCTAGTTCTAGAGCTAAGGTGAATCCTAATGTTTTCAGACATCCTTTTGCGAAATATAACTTTTTTCACTGTCAGATCAACTATCGGGAGAAAGATGGTTTGTATCGCTTGGAAATTGAAACGGAAAATATTCCAGTTGCGACCGTCCACCTTCAAGTGCTAATTAGATGTTAGAAACCTTCGATCAGCAATTGCCTCTCTTAAGCTTAATAATGAGTAGGTGTTACTGAGGTTCGGCAGTTGTGTCCTTAATGTACGCTTCCTCTGGAATTTCATATTAAATAAGTCGTTCCATGCGATGCTGTCAGACACGGAAAATCTGGATGCTGGATAGCGAATCCTCATTCAATATACAGCGGGAATTCAGTGCATTCCCAACGGACTATATCAAGAAATTTCGCTATGGGCTTTGTAACCAGGGCGGAGAGGAAAACCGGCGATGTGTTACGGGGTTAGGATGCGGTATTCTTCACCAACCAATCAAAAATGGTCTGTTTGGATACGCAAAACCATACGGTTTTCCAGAATTCGCCAGTATATTCTAAGGAAACTTATTGGCGGGACTGGAGAACTATCGATAGCTGTGGCATGATTCGAGCCTCAAACGTAACATAGTTGTTATTGCCAACAACTAAGCCGCCCTTAAGGGCATGAATTCAGTGGCAACATCCTCGAGGCTAGTGAGGCAGTGAGAGCACATGCTGAACAGTATGCGCTGCATGCTCAAAGTCATTTTCCTCTGGGTTCTCGGTCATAGGAACAAAGAGCGGAGTGAGCGGGTTGACGGACTCGTCAGGCGGGGCGCTGCTCACCACAGACCCTCGGTGGACGCAGTCGGCATCCCTTTTACGACTGTTAAGGGCGGAACTTGTTCAGACTACTTGACAGCCGTTTATCTCTGATGGCAAAAACTCACTACTTGCACTAAGCTAACCTGACCCTCCTACAAGAAAGCTTCGTGAGAACTGTCAGACGATTCGCACGGGGTGATGGCCTATAGGAAACCATGCCTTCTGACTCGACATAGCCTACAATTTGTATTGCCGAAATTGCGGAAAGGAGGGAGAGACTTTCTGGCACTTCCTTTGCGATTATTCAGCTCCAGCTTGAGCCAAGCTATGGACACTAGGTAAACAATTCTTTGGGGATAACAAGTTGATGGGTGGCTATAAGGTAGGGTGCTGCTATCTTTCGTAAACGCTACGGGCTCCGAAAATCCGAATTAATTAGATTTTGCAAAATGTAAAAAGTTTGCGGCCAAACACCAATGCCAAGGAAACGCGGAAACTCCCTTAGCTGAGGTTAATTTTCATCCAGGTTTTTGAGATGTCGAACCGTTTATTTTTTTCTTTCTTTCATTATGGCAGACCGCATCGTCAATGGCGGAACGGTCCAATCTGAACTTAAGTTTCCAAATTGTGGCAGCACATCGGAGGCGCAAACCTGAACGCCTTTGCCGTCGCGTTGAACGGCCGGGAAACAGCTGAGGACCGGACAGGAGATCGAGGCGAAAAATGTCAAAATGACAAAGACCCTCGACTAAACCGCCGCCGCGACGAGAGTCACTTAGAGAAATAACGTGTAAAATTGAAGTGTTAGCCAAAGTCTGAAAGTGAAAACATAGCACAAACACAAAGATTTGAGGGCTCAAATAATCGCTGCGAGTGAGGATGAGGGCAAGAGCAAGACGTCATAAAAAACTGGTAGAGCTTTTGATAGACAAATCAAGGATAGTAGAGTATATTTGAAGAGAAACCTATGAGCTTGCAAGGGCACGATGGTTCTGAATTTGGTCGTATCAGATGAGATTCTATTTCGGGGACATCCAATGTTCAACGCCCTAGACACTGCTATATGTAGATGATGTTTTTCCAGCCGCTCATAGCTCATTTCGAAAACGAAATGATCGCCTCATTTCCGAAGACAGATCCTAATGAAACCGGGGCTATCATCGTCAGTGGCGGTGACCTGAATGATTTAAATATTTTGGATTATGCTATCAGCCAATGGTGAGCTGAGTTATGAAATTAATTGATGCATGGGAGAAGGGCCAATCCACAACTGGCATTCGTTGTGATCGACGTATCAAGAGCACCTCAAATCTAAAATTTACTGCAAAGTCGTCTCCCGTGTCACCCTCTGTGCTTCTGAATGTTGCTCGGCTATAAAAGATAATGAGCGGCGCCTCACGGAAATGGAGATGAAGATGTTGCGTTGAACCATTCACGTAACACGCCACGATCACATTCGAAATGAGGATATGCGCGATAGATATATAGTTTTACTGATTGTGGAAAAGTGGTGAGAGAGGCGTCTTCGATGGTATGGTCTGAACATCGAAGTAGATGGTAAGCGATTGAAAGGCAGGCTGGATTATCATACAACTCGGTTATGTTAATGACAAGGACCTTGTTTATAGATTGGCGAGTCCCGTCGGACAGATGGTGGGAATACTTCGAGAGGATATTGACGGCAGAAAATTTTTCATTGCTCCTGACTGGTAAGACATTATGTCTAATGTGGAGAAAAGAGGCATTCCTATGAAATATGTAAACTACCGTCCTATGCAGTTGACATACCACACTATGAAAATTTTCGAGGTCATCCTTAACAAACCGGACTTGGTGAATCAACAAGGATTGTGTTGCGGTTGTCCGTGGAGGGACATCTTGAGAAATATGGAATTCTCTTCATTAGCTTACTTCATCATGGATTAACTCAATTCATCTGGTATGCACTTCCAAAACATATAGTAGTCGGGAAACGTCACTGGGTTAAATTATTCTTAAGGACGTTGGCATCGGAAAAGTTGACAAACTTTTCGTAATGTCTTTGTCTTACCTTTGATATCTAAATTGGTCGATATATGAACATAAAATATGGTATTTGTTCATGTAAGTCCATTGCTAACTACGAGACTTGAATTACTTAAAATAACGAACTCGATTCTTACCCACTCTTAACTGGAATGTATTGAAGGCGTCTTTATTAACTTCTTGCAGTTTTTGTTTCATAGCTAACGCAAATTCTACCAAATCACACACACTATCTTCGGCGGTTTCACCCCGTTCAACCTGTTTCAAGTAAATAAATAATGAACAGGATTCTCACAAGGATTGCAAAGTCCTCACCAAATGCTTAGGATTCAATCCAGCTGCTGCCATATACGTCGCACCCACTGTCTTAATTTTCTCGATAGATGCAAATCTCGGTTCCTCTAGAAGCGCATCAAAATCACCTGAAAAGAAACATCGTCCTTTCATAGTACTTTTATTGGGAAGGAGAGTTTCAAGTACGTGTCCAACTAACGAAACAACCAACTCACAAATAATTTCATTTAAAATTCGAATGCATGCTTTGCCATTTTCTATGTCTTCGGAATAGAAATCTTGGAAATTGGGAATGGAAGCGAACATGACTCCGCAAAGACTATGCATTTGGGAATAGAGTTCGTCCCCGGTTCTATCGTCTGAGAGATAATATGCTGCTACGTGATCCGGAAGAATGTTCTGTGGAAATGATGGAACTTAGTAATGGCAACATAAGAGCAGAGTCAATCCGATTTCTACTCACTCACCTTTATAAGTATGTCGTTGAGGTATCGATTTGACTTCATGTTGGTTAGTTCTTTCTCCGCCTGCTCCTTCCATATGAAGTCCAAACGTGATGTTACCTGGTGAATGAAGGTTAAATTGATGTCAATAAAATTTCACCTGGGCTAGGAAGTTTCTAATATTCAAAGCTGGCAGGATGTTTATTAGGGCTAATTTGTAAAACGTGGACCATCTTTTGGCACTGAAAAGGAGGAGGAAGGGAATTGAGGGTGTGTACAATTTCTCTTAGAGGGTAGAAGCTAAACTATTATAGATCAGATCAAATGAATTGGATAATTGCACAAGGCTGTCGTACGGAAGGTCGCGGTTCAAATCTCGCTGGCGACAGTGGGATTTGTAACGTGATTTGACGTCGGATACCAGTCGACTCAGCTGTGAATGAGTACCTGAGTCAAATCAGGGTAATAATCTCGGGCGAGCGTAATGCTGACCACATTGCCTCCTACAGTATACTGTAGTGTACCGTTACGGTCTTGAATGAAGTGCTCTAACACACTTCAAGGCCCTGATCCAATATGGATTGTTGTGCCAACGATTATTATTATCGTTCTCTGATCCTCTCCTAAATCGAATTTATAGAGCGGGTCATAAGAAAGGGAATTTAAGAGTAAGTTTTATGCAAAACCACCATCTTATTAAAATAGATTTATTGTTTCTCCGTCTGCTTGTGTGCCTTTTTTTCAAAAAGGCATTCTGCTCGTTCCCAAAAACGGAACTAAAAGTTTTGAAGGGGATAGTCAGGTGCCCCATGTACGAATAGCGGTTAGCAAAGCGAAACTTAAGGGTAATGAAAACAATGGATAGAGGAAGATTGCCAACAAAAAAGCGAAGAAAAAACCATAGGCAATTGTTATTTCCAGTAACGGTAATTAGTTCAGTTATTAAAGCTTGCAACCTACGAATTTTTTCAGTCAAGGCCGATTGACATGAAATTTGGTTTGGGGATCAAGGGTATTTTATAAAAAGTGCATGCTTTTCAACGGTTGTTCGCAAAAAACTCGAAAACTATGCATTTCATGTAGAAATGAAATTTAGCAGAAACAAAGCACAATATGGAGATACTTATGGCTCGTCAAACGTAAATTCGTAACGTCTAAAAAAAATTAATACTTCCAAGGTCAAATCATACAAAACCAGTAACTTTTAGTGCGCTAAAAGGCTTAAGATCAGCTCTTCTAAAGTACTTGTGAAGATCTTTGAAATGAGGCACGTCCGTGCGATAAATGATCAAAATAATGTAATTTTTGATATAAAAATCAATAAAACAAAACCTGGTTTTCTCATAAAAATTGAGAATAAGGCGAATCTTTTGATAATCTATTGTTTTTAACCCCTTGCAATAAATTCTGAAAATTTGATGGATATAGAGTGCGTAGTTTCAAAGAAAAGTGAAAACATTTTTTTTAAATATCTCTCGACTAAATCGGTCGTACGCGCAGGCCTAAGCTCACCCCAACCTAAGGTATCTAGGCGGAAGTGTTAAGAAGATCTGTTGCTTGGCGTCTCAGATAAGAAATATCATGAATAGGTGCTTCAAATGCTTCACCTTTGGACACTTCGCGAAGGTATGCACCAGCGGCATCGGTTGGTGAGATCAATGATCAGTCACAAATCTGAGATGACAATTGCTGGCCAAGGTGGGCCCTGATAACACTTTCTTCCGAAATGTGATGGAAAAACATGGTCTTAGCGACCGTCACGATAATGGTGCCGAGTAATCAGATTGACCACTTTGCAATCAGCAGGCATCGGTCACGAAAGGGATCGCCTTTTGATGGTCGCTTACGTTGGCTTGTGTGTTGCGTTTGCCCTTCTCGCAGGTTTGGGGAGCTGCGACTCATTAAGTACAATATCAACGCTTGTATAATCCAGCTGTCACTCGACACGATAGTTCTCTTGCTGAGGGAATGGAAGATACATTGAGTAACCTGCCCGAGAATATCGAATTGATCGATTGTGCTGCCATCAAAAATTCACTTGTTGGCTACGTCTCGAAGGAGCATCTATATCTGGCTGATTACGAAATCCTGGAATAAGATGGCTGTACCAAAGGATTGAAGATTCCATTGACCGCTGCGAGTGATGGTTGGGGGGTTTGTTATTGCACTAGTCAGAGCAACGGAAGATGCCACAGAACGCAATGATTTCAAAAGTGTGTACCGCATCATGTAAAAATTTGCATATGGTCGTAAATATTACGATCATTCTGTGGAGGACATTAACGGTCGTCATTCTTCAATCGCATCCATGCGGATACGGACTGTTCCCTCAACAGAAAAGAAATAATCTTGGCCGTCAATGCACTCAAATGGGTTAAAGCCACTCGCCTTGACACTGTCCCCGCAGAGTTATTTATCGCTGCGCCTGCTTCCGCTTGTATGGAAATCTTGGGAAACCGGTCCCTTTCCAAGAAAGTGGAACAAAGGGATGATCGTTATGAGTCCAAAGAAGGGCACTCGTTTCGAATGTGACAATTGAAGGGGTATCTGCGTGCCCGCTACCGTCGCAAAGATAATAGCTAAAATAATCCTGGAACGCATCAAACAACATCTAAAAGCAGTTCAGTGGCAGTGACCGCATAAACACCCTACGGATCATTTGGGAACAGTGCGGAGACTTTAGAACTTCGCTTCATCTGCTCTTCATAGATTTCGAGAAAGCTTCTGGAATCCTGGAGAAACTAATAATTATTTTTAGACCGACATATGAGGCGCAAAATGTCACGCACTGTACCAAGGTAAAATCTCTGAAGATTTTGAGGCCCAAAGCGAAGTCCGCCAGGGTTGCATTTTGTTACCGATATTATTTCTTCTCGTTATTGGCGGCGTTCTCCATGCTGCCTTGTTTGAAGCACGTGCAGAAGTTCAATGCACTATGACAACAATATCTTAATTATAAACTGTCGAAATTAATTATATTTTAGAAACGGCTACCATGCCTCGAACTGATTTCTCCGCTACAATCTTTTGCTTCCATTGATGGATAGATTTTCGAATGCGTGAACACTTCTCGACGGCGGTATCGAGTCTTCCTTGAATGCCTGCTTGCTCCATCAACAGTGATGATTTCAGCAATACAGGCTAGGCATTCTTCGTTTATGTGAGGTAAGATGATGGAACTCAGTTGAGCACTTCTATCCCTTTGGCGGCACTGTTTGTGGTTTTCTTGTTTAAGGAATCGGTATAAGGCGAAAAACTAACTGTGAGATTCCGGTCTAGGATGAGCAATACATCAATAGTGCAGGATGATGCATCAACGGAGACGCTGCCAAGAAGAAGGCGGCTTTCCAGGAACAATTCAATGGAACCCAGGATAGACTTGATAAAGAGAGCATTATGAGCGTGATGGTTGATCTGGTTGACAAATGGCTCTGATAACACCTGACAACCATGGCGACAATGATGACGAGCTTGCGGCTCTCTCCAGCTCCCATCGCCTCGTATTTGGTAAGACATTTTTCGAGCACAGAGCCTGCCATACGGCCAATTGGATTTTAACTGGCCAGCAATGTACATCTAATCATATCGATTACATCATGATCAGCGGTAAATTTAAAAGTTGTCTTCTACAAATGCGAACTAAGAGAAGCAACGACGTGTGGCTCAAGCGATACCGTTACTTGATGATCTTCTACCTGCCTTTACTTATTGCGTCTGCGTCGTTCAACAGTGGAAAAAAATCGTTGAACAGCCGGTTTCAAAGAAGTTTTCTCTCCGATGTAAATGAGGTTGTCGGCAATTCCTGGAGGGGGCTCACTGTTGGAATATGAAAACAGAAATTACTGATAACCATAACTGCACTTCAAACAAAAAGGAAATCATCTCGGCCAAGTTTGACGGTTTCCCCACGGAACTGTTCATTGCACGCACTCCCGATGTCTTTGCGGAGTTGCTTCTTTCACTTACCCGTAGATCCTGGAAATCCGAAATCTTTCCCAAAAAGTGGAAAAAGGGGATGGTCGTCGTAGCAGGGAACTCGTCTTGAGTATGAAACTAATAGCTACTGTCAGAGCGACATTTGATGGCGGGAAATGTTGCGTCGAAACAAACGAATTTGAAATTCAAAGCAGACTGCGTCAAGTTTGAATTTTGTTGCCGATTCTATTCCTTCATGTTATCAGTGGCGTTTTTAATGTTGTTTTGTTTTTGGAGGACATGAAGGAATTCAATGGAAGATGATATCTTTCCTCAAATATTTCGGCAACGCTGATGACATCTGTTCGCTTTTTCACCGAGACGTGGACCTTGGTCATAAGGCTCTGGAAAGAAAGGTCGAGTCGGACTGAAGATATTCAAACCCAGGTTCCCATCGCATTCTTGATCAACGAACATAACGTTGAGGTTATTGATTAATTTATCTATCTTGGTAGCGTGTTTTTTTTACGGTGGCGTTGAAGCTGATGTTACCAAATGCATTAGGAGCGCTAGATTCGCTTTTACTGTTTTGTCTAAAAACTGCAGCTACCTCAACACCAATATCAAGGTTAGGGTGTCCCTGACAAGCAGCTAGAGGTCTGCGGTAGAATAGACGAACGAACGCCCTTAAGTGCACCGTGAAATCTAGGCCAGGCAAGTTCGTTCAATTATTCTGGGCATTATGGAAAAAGTACTGGAGAGTATAATCTGCATATATTGCTCTCGATTGTTGAGAGGCAACTATGGGTTCCTTAATGCCAGATTAGCCAATGATCCCATTAAATTGGTTACAGGTTTGACCAAGGATGCAACTTATGGAAAGGGTAGTAAAAGCAAATATTGTGTGATGGAAATTAATCCAATTTGGTCAATTGGAGCCTTATACGGAATTCGCTGACGACAATTGGTGTTGCCCACTATCTCGCTGGAATTATCGATAACTATCTTGTAACTGCTTGCAAGAGGGAAGGATCTATGTAGTATGACACCGATGATGGACCCAAAGAGGACAATTTCTTCGCAAGTGTCCACCAGGGTTCTGTATCGGATCCACTGTGAAACGTCATGTGCAATGATGCCCTTAATCTTTTGCTTCAGGAACGGCTTTGGGAAGTAAGAAACAAGTCGGGAACAGGTATGAAAGGTTTTGTGTATTGCATATATACGAATATTTGAATAGTAATTTGTCCCATTTGTACTTAACTCATAATGTTTATGCATTCATTTTGTCAGAAGATTGACTTTAGTATGAAATCAAACTTGGTGGGATCATGTTCTATAATATACCTTATATTACTGCGAAAGTTCTAATTGATTGTCGGTGCAGATATATTTGTTGAAAAAGATGTACGCTCCCCATTTGCGTACATGGAGACCCCGCTTAAACTGAATGTGGAATTATGTTACTCATTGCATGCAAGGGGGTTTACAGGATCCCACCTTTTTACCAAATTTTGTATCAATAGGAGTAACCCTTTCTGAGATAATAGGTGTGGCAGACAAACAGACGGGCAGACAGTAAACCGATTTTAATAAGTTTTGTTTTACACAAAACCTTTAAAAGGTGGATAAACCGTTTATGTGTTTCATATACAGAAAGGAATTATTTGCTATACGTAAATACCAGTGATAAATAACCCCACTCTTTGTAACCCTTTATGTAAAAGCCACTATTATTATAAAGATAGCCAAGTGTTTGTAGAATACTATATATAGGGCCATCTTATTTTAATTTTTGTGCAGAAATGGAAAAATTTTCCAATTTCATGATTTCACATTTAATATCAAGGTCCAATTTGTTTTGTCTTTTTAAAGTCGACAGATATCAATTTCGCTTTCTTTTCACCGTTTTTCGCCTAAAAATGTCGTAAAATTTTATGCTGAACACCAGAAATGCTTGCGAATGCTTATCTCCCATGTCTATAGTGCTACTAACCATTAAGGATGGTTTGTTCTATAACGAAAGTTACGAAAAACTTTTAATGAAATTACTGAATAAAATTCTCCATCTCGAGGCAAATTCTTTCGTATAAAAATCTGATAGTGGGTGGATGATTGGCCCTTTAAGGAGACAATGCGTGAATAATTTATAATCTGGAATAAAAATGTTGAAGACAAGGCAAAATAGAAGACTTCGAAAGGCAAAAACAAACGACTTTCTGAATTGCCGCAATTGACCCTAGAAAGCAGAATGTAACGTTTTACGATGTACTTACCTCCACAAGCCGTGCATGATATGTGACCATCACCAAGAAAACTGCAAGCAGGATCATCATTTGAGCGGAAAGGGGCATCCCTACTTTGGATTGCTCAAACAGTGCGTTGGCGTCCGTGAAGACGTCCGGGAATGCCACTAGAATCAGGAGGGCATACACAACCACCATGACCGTTGCCATAAATGTCTTGACCAAGTAGTAAAGCTTCAGAGCAGTGGCTAGAGCAATCAAGCACAGAATCCAAGTGAATACTACATACTCAGGATGAGCGCAGTTTGCAACCTTATCCTGAATGAGTGTTGCGTTTGTCATATTCAATTCGTCAGAATCGAATGTTATTGTCTGACTCGAAGTCTCGACAATCGCAGTGCCATTCTCTGCAGTAGAACTGTAAGCGGAGTTCGTTAAGTTCAAAGCATCGAGTACTTTGTCCCTTAAAGTATCCACTTCGCCAAGGACGATTTCTGCTGACTTCTTATGAAGTAGGTTGGCCGGGTCCTTAGTTGTTGTGAAATTGTCTTTAATAACAGTGTCCACATTATAGTTGACTGGCTCTTGGTTATTTATGGTAATATTATGATGAATAGTTGCTTGCAGAAACACGTTGAGCTTGATCTCCTTTTCGCTATCTAAACCCAAGTTTTCCACTAGAAATGAATCCGTAATGTTCGTATTATCCGTTCTTGAATCTTCTAGGTAATATGGACACAGAACAAGTCCAATAGAACTGGCGACTGCCATGAGGATAATGACACTGCAAATGAAAATCGTTCTATAGTTTCTACGATGCACTAAGGACGCAGAGCTCCTCTGTAGGATTTTTGGAAGACCTGTGAATGGAATACGAAATATGTTATTTTTCGCATATGTCCTAGAATTATTTAGCTTTCACCTACCGGAAAATTCCTCAGCCATGACTAAGATGCAGCCAGCGGTTAAAATTAAAGTACTCACAGCTAAGCATATTATTAAAACTGTACACTTTGGTATCACAATTGCCTGGCATAAGACGATAAAAATCCACACTACAAAAACACAGAGCATATTCGACCTGGAAAACAAAATAATATACATATGTATAGTAATATTTGTAGCAGTTAACTGTTCCTAGATCAAGGTGAAATTAGAAAGAACATATTACAGAAAGGTAGGAAGGCAGGAAGAATAAATAATTTACTTTAGTTGCATAATTTTCACCCAGTTAGAAAGCAAAAAATCCAAGTCTGCTTTCCTTATCTAGATTTTCTACATTCTGGGGATTGTTCATTATTAATTATTATTAATAATAATAATTAATTTTATCAGCGTGATTAAGTAGTTTCACAAACCATATCTGCTATCAAATGAACTCGTCCACATTTCATATTCCTTTTGTAGGCTTTTAACATCCTGGAACGCTTTTTAATAAGAGATAGTGAGAGTTTTTGCGATTGGAGAATTCAATTAATTTGGACATATTAGTCCATACTCGCCGCGGGACATTTTCCATATCGGCCCTCGTTCACAGGTCTAGTTCCCTGTTCTACAAGTAACAACTCGATGACAAGTTGCTCTTTGCAGCTCCTTGATCCTAGTCGGTAACCCTTCCGTTCCTCGGGCAAAATGTTCTTCGTTTCGAGGCATGCATTCACCCTTCCAAAAGGGGGAGGGCTCAGCATAATAGCATGGCAATTGCATTCAGCAATACTCCCCTCAGCATACTCATTTGCTTCCGTTTCCGAAAACTGTACTATCATATATGGACGCTCGGTTTGGATTCATTGAGTGATTTGAAAAAAACTCTGCTGGTTCCACGTTGCGCGTGCGTATGCTGCATTCTAAACATGTCTGGAGTGACTTCCGCCCTACGTTGTAACCGGCTGCATTAGACGGAAACTTTCTGCTTTCTACTATGTTTTATTATGATCGTTTAATTCTAGTTTGTTTACTTTTCATCTGTCTTATTTTTACTTTCATTAATTACTAAATTTGCTTGCCCTTTGCTGTCAGAAAATGACGGAAAAAATCAATTCAATGGGTTCATTTAAGTATGTTATATCTATAATATGAGGGTTCTTCTCCTCACTAATCCCTAAGCTCTCTAATTAAAACGAAAAGAGGTATCCCCCATTTTTATGACCTGAGGATGTCAAAGAAGAGTCGGAACCACAAAGGCCACGGATTCCTAAAGATCTGAGGTAGTGAAAACATCTATTGAAGATGCGATCCGTGGTGGATCTTCGCTCATGATCGCGGCATTCGGTCTTGAGCTTTTCAGGCTCCACACACGCGGTCAAACCGATATTTTCTTTCTATTTGAGTTTCGTTTTGGTTGCGTTTCAACTTAGGTAATATTTCCTAATTTTGTACTTTAAGATTTAATGTGGTCCCACGTACCGGCTGAATATATGGGGTTTGAGGCAACGTACTTTTTACTATCCTCAGTAAAACAAAAATAAAATGCTGAGATCAGAGAAAGAGATAAATAGAGTATAGTTGGAGTTATTCTACTATGCTAAACCCTACCTGATCTCTCTTGGTGACAGGCCCCGCGACAGGTCGACCATGAAAATGCATACAATGTCGTCACAAACATGGTGATCGGATTGAGTCACAAGCCTCTGAGAAATGCTAGGGCGTCCACCTCAGTCGACGCGGCAGGACGGGCCCCGGTCCTGACGAGAAATGGGCAAAGTTTCTCGACGCATGGACGGCGTCAGGACGTAAGCAAGTTAGTCCGCACACAACGAACAAAACAAATACGTGTCTGCACGCTAAATGTTGGTACTCTAACTGGAGAGACTGAGGAACTCGCAAGAGCCCTTCGGAAAAGGCGCATTGATATCTGTGCTCTGCAAGAAACCCGATGGTCTGGTGCCAAAAGCTGCGACATTGAACGCGAACGCGGTAAAAATGGCTACAAACTTCTCTATTTTGGTAACCCACACACTCAATATGGTGTTGGCATTGCCATCTCAGAGGGTTTCCGTGATGCCATTAAAAGAAGTCGAACGATTTGATGATCGGCTGATGAAGCTCACCGTTATATCAGCTGATCGCACTATTCACTTCTTCACCGCGTATGCACCACAGACAGGTCGACCTGATGCCGAGAAAGATGCCTTCTGGCAACTTCTCGATGAAAAGACTTGTCACGTGCCTGCTGACGATTATATAATCATTCCCGGCGACCTTAATGGTCATGTGGGTGAAAAGGCAGACGGTAACAGGTGCGAGGGCGGAAAGGGGTTCGGAGCGCGTAATGAGGGTGGCGAGCATATAATCGATTTTGCGGATACCCATGACCTTGTACTTATGAATACATGGCTCATCAAACGATTGTCTCATCTTCCCACATTTTATAGTGGGAACAGTAAAACGCAAATCGACTATATTCTCATAAGATGCCGACATTTTACCACTGTCACTGATTGCAAAGTCGTTCCCTATGAGAACATCGCACCTCAACATCGGCCGTTTTCTGCCGCCCTGCGAATTAAGCCACCGATAAAATAGCGTGAGGAACGCACTGGCCCGCCGCGCATTAAATGGTGGCGATTTGGTGAGAAGAAAGAAGAAACGGTCTCACTCATACGATTGCCGACCATTACGAATGTGGAAAAATCATGGAACCAAATGAAAGACACGATCCACAAAGCGGCTTCTGCAACCCTCGGGGTCATCAAGCAGGGTAAGCGGTACATCAACCGAGATACTTGGCTTTGGAATGATGATGTTGAAATGAAGGTCCGTGAAAAGAAACGACTTTACCATAAATTTCTCGACGATAAAACGCCTGTTAACTGGCAAATTTATAAGAATGCCAACCAGGAAGCAAAGAAAGCGGTCGCTGTCACCCGAGCGAATCATTTCAAAAATCTTTATGATAAACTGGACACTCGGGATGGCGAGAGAGATCTGTGTCGACTTGCTAAAAGCCATAATGAACGCATACAGGATATCGAACACTTCTGTTGCGTTAATGACAAGAACGGTACTTTGCTTACCAACCGTCGAGCCGCAACGGTAGATTTCAACTGAAGAATTTGCTCATCCTCCACTTCCACAATCATTGCCGACATTTGGAGCAGTTGGTGGCAATAAAACAAATGAAATCGGGGAAAGCAACAGGATCTGACGACATCGCATCTGAACTCTGGAAAGCGAAGAGCTGCGACCCAACACTGTGGCTTAGTGAATTCTTTAACCGAGTACCACTGTTCCAATATGGAAAAAGAAAGGTAGTCCAGCAGAATGTTCAAATTACCGTCCGATCTGGTTACTTTCCCATACCATGAAGATGTTTGGACGCATTCTTGACAACCGTATTTGCGAAATCGTCGAAATAACCGTGAATCAAGCCGGATTTATCAAGAACTGCGGAACTACTGACGCAATACACGTTGCGCGGTTACTCATGGAGAAACACCGTAAGAAGCATCACCCTCTTTACATTGCCTTTCTGGATCTAGAGAAAGCGTTTGATCGTGAACCACACGAACTCATCTGGTATTGCTTACGACAACACTTCGTGCCAGAAGAACTCCTGCGCTGGGTTCAATTGCTCTACCACGATCCGAAAAGTAAAGTTCGAAGTATGGCGGGTGTATCAAAATCGCTTTGTGTCTCTGTTGGTGTTCATCAAGGAAGCGCCCTCTCACCACTCCTCTTTGTTCTTGTTATGGACACCGTCACCGTCCGGATATCGAACGTGCAGCGCCCTACACACTGCTTTATGCAGATGATGTTTTCCTAGCATCTGATAGCAAAAATGATCTCGAGCAACTTGTTCAAAAATGGAATGATCTCCTCATGCAACACGGTCTCAGATTGAATTTAAACAAAACTGAATTTTTGACTACCGATCCCCATGAAACAGGCACAGTCACTGTCAGCGCACTGTTGCTTCACGCATTAACGCAGCCTGGATGAAGTAGCGTTCCACAATGGTGTTCTTTGCGATCGACGTATCAACAAACGTCTCAAATCTAAAATTGTCGTCCGTCCAGTCGCTCTCTATTGTTCTGAGTGTTGGCCGACTATAAAAAACAATGAACGGCGTCTTGCGGTAATGGAAACGAAGATGCTACTTTGGACTAGTGGTGTCACATGTTTTGATCACATTCGAAATGAGGATATCCGCGATCGACAACGGTGGCTTGATACGCTGGATGGGGATTTGAAAACCTCGAGATTGCACCCAGATCAGGCATTCGATAGAGCCAAATGGCGAAGCCGATCACGACGAGCCGACCCCGCTTGAGAAATATTCCCTAAATGGTATCGTCATTTTCATGCATGCATTTCAGCTCTCTCGAACTCTTTCCAAGAAGCCAAAACTTTGCTTAATCTGCAGCCCTGGGCCATGTGTTTCTAGGCCGATCCACTTGTTTACCTCTAGAATAGGATGACATAGCCAGCAATGTATATGTCGCCCTTTCTTAAGTGTGACCTATGCACTGTCACTTCCGCCCTTTAATCAACACAACTACTGATACTTGTTCTATATGCAGATTTAGTTATTCGTTCGAAATTTTCTCGCACCTCTTCTCTTCTGCACCGATATCATGGTGGAGACAAATGTTAACGAAGGTTTGGTGCCTTTAAGTAACTGTGGTGTTCACTTTCCATCTCCCATATAACACAGAGGGAACATTGGAGCAGAACAACCTCAAAAGGATGTTGACGTTGAGTTCAGCAATTTTAGACAAGAGAAAACAAAACACTTCCGTTGTCCCTAAACAAAAGTTAGATCGCTTTGGCCGCCTTAGGCTTGAATTTACTAGACTGCTTTTGTCATGAATATAATGCATGCTCACGTCGTGATTATGAATGTACATATGTATATAAGGTGGCAAATAACACCTGGTGACTAACCACTTCGGTCGCGGTGCTGCCAACAGAGGAAAGGCAACACCTGGAGAATTGTCACTGCAATAGCTAAAGTTATATGAATTGTCTGGGAGTGTCAACCAAAGTTACAGCTCATTCGTCACACACTAAGCAACTTAATTAGCTACATCAGTAAGGGAGTAGTACATTGTGACGCTCGAAATTTCAACGTTATTTCATAATTATTTTTAACAAGAAAATAATATGGGTGTTTTTTATGATAAAAGTAGACTCATTAAAAAAATAAGGTTTCACTCGGGGAAGCACACAGCCTGCTGTACTGGTCTGAATTGAGAAATTTTTTTTCTATTCTGCAGCCCCGTCCAAATATACCAAACTTCAAATAGGGAAATATTTTTTAAAAATAAGAAAATTACGAATTAGTGAAATTTTTTATTCAAATCCGTGTTTTTTTTATGTTAAGGTGCCAAAAAAATATTTTCCATTAGAAAATTAAATATTATTGAGGTTACAGAGATCGACATGGATGTGTAAAATAAGGGATTCAAATTTGGACTAAATTAGTTAAATAGTCTTTTGTGAGTGCTTTTCCGAAACGTTGAGAGTGTGGTTTCGAGAATAACGCGTTTAAAGTTTTGACAATCGAATTTTCGTAACAAAGGTTACTAATGAGATCTTTTTCGTATACTGTGTCGATTTCTTATTTTCTATAAGTACATGTTTTCACGTGATACTTAGACCTCCAGTCAGATGAATATTATAATATAGGATCAAGGACATGCACGGGCGGACAGATTCACTTTTAGAATACATGCAAAGTATTGTGGGAAGTGAAGTTACATCTCCAAAAATCGCTGAGAAAACAGCGTGCCTTGTGGAAGAACGTGCTGTCAAAATCTTTGACTTTTGCTGTTAAGGTTTGTGGTCCGCAAAAAAAATACGGTCCGTTTGAGTTATGTAGCTAAGCCAATGTGGAGCTTAAAACTCACAACATCTATTCTAGGAAGCTACGAAAGACATTTTGCAGGATGTGATTCAATACCTTTCCAATCCGATGCATTGTTGACTTATAGTTGTTATTGCGTAGATAACATTAAAATTGAAGTTCGAATTTAATTGGTTTTTAATTAGAATCCAGTCATTCTTCTTTTGTTCCTTTAACACTTTTATTGGTTACGTTTATTTTCTCGCTTAAGTTTTTAAATGAGTTCTTCTTGAGGAGCAGAGATTATAAATTAACATTCAAAACGAAAGGTCAATTGTGAATTGTCCGTATTCTGTGACACTGATTAAGGATTTGATATTGCTTCCGTGGTCACCATGCAAAAAAGAACAAATAATCGCTATTAGATTACCTCAATTTGAATATATGGCTTTTCCAAGGGCAATCGAAGGGCAATAATATAAATAAGAAGTGCCATCGACTTCTAATGGCGAAAAGACTAAACCAGGAGATGAAACCCGAAAGTACAAGGGGGAACCTACCGGTTTGGGGTCCAATTAAAGTGGAAATTGACACAGTGACATTGTCATATTATACATATCATATCGCCGCGTTCTACCTAATCGTGTTGAAAGAAACAAAAGTGAGATATTAATTGAATTCACTATTGCCACTAGTTCTTCCGATTTATTGGCAGAATTTTTTACACAAAATAAAGCAATCACTTTAAATAATGATATGACTGATTTCAGAATTTGCAGGAGAATAAATTGTCACAACAAATGCAACCACGCGCACGCATGCTCAACTTCTACGTAAGATGCGCAGAACGCTTCTGCGACCTTGATTGGAAAATTTGGCCTATCGGAAGCCATCCTTTGTTCCCATAAAAATTTAAAGCATGTACATACTGTTCCTCGTTAGAGGTAAGACAGCATCTGATGACTCACCTTTGCTTTCAATGAAAACAGTCAATCGCTATTTTTGTTTAGGGTTCCTAAGTCCGCATCCAAGAGCACTTGCGGAAAGAGGCACAGTGGAAACTAACTAAACTAACCAAATTGTTTCGAATATAAGCCGAGTGGGAGGGCTATCAACTACTCTGGCGCAAGCTTAGAAGGAAAGGCTTATTAAGAAATGCGCGGCAATTGCTCCTGGAGAAAAATGTCAACAAAGGGGTGAAAAACGGGCTGATTGAACTGGATGAGCTCCTGGACAGGATTTCATATTATAGGCGGACATGGAGAGTAAGAGAAAATCCGCAGGAAGCAGAAAAAACCGCGAGAACACTACGAGCACTAAACGAATCGCAGACAACCCATTGCACAGCATACTGGCATATTAGGTACAGCTGCCATCTGGCTTCGGGACGGCACCCTCCTTAGGGTTCTTACCCAAAAGCCGGAGGGACGGCTTTGTCTGGATTAGGTGTTCAGGGACAACGTGTTTTAGTGTCTATCTTACGTCGAATGAGACGATGCCGGACTTTCGACGCAGGCTTGATGCTTTGGAGGACGCTATCTTCGGCACACATGGGCGGATCCTGGTCGGGGGTGACATCAATGCTAGGGCACTTGAATGGAGCATTTCTCATACAGACTCTAGAGGGAAATAAATTCTGGAGATGGCGGCGAGAACAGAACTGGTAGTTCTAAACACCGGATCCACCCAGAAGGGCGTCGAGACGTGGCAAACCTTCAACGTATTGGTGGACAGTGGTAATCGTAGAGCTCTGGAAGGAATGTCACAGGTTTCGCCGCTTAACACAAGGTCTAAGCGACCGGGAGGAGGCATGTACAATAGTGACGGAGTACAAATCAGCCAAAAGGAGACTCCGCAGCGCAATAAACAAAAGCAGAGCTCGCTGCTGGCAAGATCTGTTCCACGAGGTGAATGGGGGCCGGTGGGGACTTGGTTACAAACTGGCAGAAATTGGGGCTCTGCGGAAACCCTATTCACTTAAGGCCGAGCAGATGGACCGCACTATTCCCTGCGCACCTCGTACAGGATGATCACGTCGCGCGGAAAGCACAGAGGACTATCCATTTCTCCCTATAAAAGAGTTGGAACAGGTAGTCCTCTCTATAAAAACAAGAAGGCGTCAGGGCCCGATGGTATTCGAGCAGAAGTATAAAAACTGGTATTCCAACATCGGCCAGACCTAACGCTTGACGCATTCAACGCGTGCCTGAAAGGGGGCACTTTCCCTGCTCGTTAGAAAGTGGCGAGGTTTGCACTGATCCACAAAGGGAATGGCGACCCCGAGTTTCCATCTTCATACCGCCCACTATGTATGCTTGACACTGCTGTAAAAGTGCCCGAAGAGCTCATCAGAAGTAGACTCGATGAAGTGATACGCGCTGCTGGAGATTTATCTTCCCGGCAGTTTGGTTTTAGGCAACTCAAGAAGCTGATGCTGTCATGCAAGTCATGGATGTCGTTCAACATAGTTGCCGAATTCAACGGGTGGTGCTCCACGTAACGCTTGATGTTAGAAACGCCTTCAATTCCATAAGATGGAAAGACATTTTAGGCACACTAGACAATACTTTCCACGTCCCGAATTATCTCTTACGGATATTGAGGGACTATCTGAAGAACCGCTCCCTCCTCTATGAAACACTAGAGTGTCAGAGGAGGATGGACTTCACGTCGAGGGTAGCACAGGGATCCATCCTAGGGCCAGACCTCTGGAACGCTACCTAGGATAGTCTACTTAAATTCGACATGCCAGATGAGTCCCGCCTGGCCAGTCATGCAGATGATGTCGCGGCGCTTGTTGTTGGACGCACTGTCGAACAGGCGCAAGGCAGACTCGGCATATTGATGCGACGGGTAAGCGGATGGATGATTACTCATGGTTTCAACCTTGCGCTGGAAAAATGCGAAGTAGTCATCCTGACTAAAAACAGAATTCCGACCTTGCGTCCCATATCGTTCGGTGAGTCGATAATCGAGTCAAAATCAGCGGTAAAGTACCTCGGGCTGACTCTAGACTCAAAGATGAGCTTTTTTGAGCAAATCAAAGCAGCAGCGAACAAGGCTGAAGCTGGAGTTTCCGCGTTAAGTAGGCCAATGGCAAACATTGGGGGTCCTACGTCTAGCAGGCGACGTCTTCTGATGAGTTGAACGCAGTTTGTCTTGCTTTAATGCGCAAAGGTATGGGCTGAGGCTCTTGGCAAGGAGGTATATCGTAAGCGTCTCGCGCAAGTACAGAGACGGGGAACTTTGTGGGTGGCGTCTGCGTACCGCACTGTCTCTAAACTGGCCCCTAAGGAACGTCAAGCCATATACAAGCGCAAGGGAGATGAGTGAAGAACGGCTCTAACGGCTCTAGACGAGGGGCAGCTTTCGTGGCAAAATGAAACTAGAGGCAAATGAACTGCGCAGCTCATTGGCAACTTAGGTGCGTGGCTGAATCGGAAGCATGGTGAGACTGACTATTTCCTTACCCAATTGTTAAGTGGGCATGGATGTTTTCAGTTTTACCTGCACAAGATTGGAAAGGGTCGTTCTCCCGAATGTGTGTTTTGCAATGGAGTTGGGGACGACGCCCATCATGCTTTTTTTTGCTTGTTGAAGGTGGGATGGGGTTCGTCAGCAGCTCTATTTAAATACTTGGGGTCTCTCTCCAGACAACATTGTCGAAGAGATGCTGAAGAGTGCTGACAGGTGAAGCCATGTTGCCAATTACCTTCGGGTCCTTCTCGTTGCTAAGAAGATAGAGCTCGACTGGCGGTGGAGCCGGATGGCAGGGGGTTGCTTGAATTGACAGTTCTCTTCCTCTTCTACCCTCCCGCTGGAGAATTCGGGGACTAGCCCGAAACAATGTGACAAACGGTCCCAGGCTAGCTTTCTGACAATGAGGAGGTGTTTAGTTGGTAGTTCGACGACACACCGAATCGGGAATCCAACACTGTGTGCGTAAATGCATTCATCAACATCACCAATGGCGCAACAACCGGTATCCGGTCTAAGCCTGAATTAATAAGGAACTCCAGACATCCCGGTTTTGCGCCGAGGTCCGAGGGATATCGAATTCCCTAAAAGCTGTCTGGCGTCCTGACCTACGCCATCGCTCCAAGGCAGAGTCTGCCTCGCCTTCTTTTTCTACCATAGATATTGCCCTTATAGACTTCCCGAGTGGGATCATCCTCATCCATACGGATTAAGTGACCCGCTCACCGTAACCTATTGAGCCGGATTTCATCCACAACTTGACGGTCATGGTATCGCTCATAGATTTCGTCGTTATGTAGGCTACGGAATCATCCATTTTCATGTAGGGGGCCAAAAATTCTTCGGAGGATTCTTCTCTCGAACGCGGCCAAGAGTTCGCAATTCTTCTTGCTAAGAACCCAAGTCTCCGAGGACTACATGAGTATTGGCAAGATCATTGTCTTGTACAATAAGAGCTTTGACCCTATGGTGAGAGTAAATGCATTCACCTGCCCTATTATATAAAAAAAATATCAAAGTAATGTGGATATTTTTCGAAACCACCGTGCAACAAAACCATGTAGTACGTCCTTTGACATACAGTATATCTGTAAGCCGAAAATTTAAGCTTCTAATTATTTCAATTACAATCCTTGGGATTACGTGCTAATGAGGCAGACGGCTTTTGCCTTATACTGCAACTCCTTTAGTGATATTCTGCATAGAATGTGTATTAGATTGCGCAACCGTTCCCACATTGAGATTATGAGGCGGCACATGTAACATGTCAGACCCTAGCGTGTAGAGGAATGGGCAGCCTGGCTCAGAGCATTTTTCACGTTTCCTCTTTTCTTTTTTTATCATAGTCTGACAGACTGGCGCCGTTCTACAAGGCTCACTGATTGGTTTTCAAAAGCGTCACTTACGAAGCTGCGGATATCGCGGAGAATACTTTCCCATAAGCCCTGAAACAACCCGATGATTTTGACATGCTCACAGTGATTTTGCCCCTTAGGACGGAATATGTCTGGCGCTTATTCATACCTTTCTGTTTTAAAAATATATAATACATAGGAGAAGCATTTACGGAAAAGGATAAATACCTGAACATGTCCTCTCGTAATTGACAGAATTTGATTTCCTGACTCGGATCTTTGAACTTCAGTGTCCAGCTGTAAAGATACTCCCTCCTAATTTGCTTATTAGAATTTATCTGGATATTTTGATCGATTAGTTCATCAACCTGAAATTAATTCAAAACACAAAATTATTTGTAATCTTAACGTGCAGCTATTTGTTTGCAGTTTAGAGTCCTGAAACGCTTAAGAGTTTATCTTCCATTAAACTGCAATTTATCCAAACTCTGCCATTCAATCAATATCCGTTTAGTTCCAGTCCTAAACCCATAGTCTCAATAACCAAAATTTAATTACTACCCAATGACGTCAACAGAGCTAAAATTCCCTTCGAGCTGCTTTGATGTTATTAGATATTTTTGCTTGCCCTTGCTATGCTATCCTGGCTAAGGGTAGGAGACACGGACCACGTCGGTCACAGGGCAATTGAATTTTACTCACTTCCTCTTCGGCAGAAATGGACACTCGATGGTCTTGCTTGGGGTTACACATAAAGGATTCGGATCGAATAATTCCCTCCTCTGGCTCATTAAGCTGAAAGCAATTAAAATTATAAAATTTATTTGGATTTATCGAGATTATGCAGTCTCTGGAGAGGACGAATCAAGCAGGATTTTTACGATTATTTTTATGAAGAGTGATTTCTAGTTAGGCGTCCACATTTATTACGCTTGGAGTTTCCAAGTTAGGTAATGTTCGTTTTTCCACGAGTTTTGTTTGACCATTATTTTTGCGGAAGAATGCGGGAAGAGTTAACAGCTCCCTTCCAATCAATTTCGATAAATGAAGTTAAACTTACAAATTTCATAACGTTACTCCTTTGTCAAATTTGCGTACCTAAACATTGTACTTCATTCGTGAATGATTAGGTGGTGATATAAAACCTGCAGGTATTTGAATAGTCCGTTCTTCATATAAATATTGATCGCTCTGAATCCTGCCAGGTCCAGCTAATGTGGGATGTGTTAAACCTTAATAGCAAATACGAACATTTTTAAACGGTATTTCCGGTGTCCAGTCTGTGGTCGGGTCATCCTCATGAATCGTATTTTTAGATTCGCGTTTGGCGTCATTGTTATAGGAAATAGACTCGTTGGGGTTGATGTTGTTTACTGTGTTGTTGTTTGTATGGGCGTCTGATAATTTCGGCTCTCGATTGTCTGGTTTCTTCTCGGGGCTGTCGTGGATGATAAATCGTCTGCGCGGTCTGCAATGCAAAGGAGGCAGTATGAAAAGTAAATTCATTGAGATATTCGATAGCTGTTTTCGCCAAGCCCTAGATTCGCCATTTTCTTATGAATCATACATCCAAAAACTAGAGCAAATATCAAGTAAACAAATAAAGCTAAATTGCGGTAGACATTGAACCTGACTATTTTCTCTGAGGAAACTTCTTGCACTTCGTCACTGTTTGCTGAAAGCTTCAATATCAATATCCCTAGTATTTGTACAAGAGTTGCTCCTGAATGATAGGAGGAATGAATTCATCTGTGGACTTATCTGATTAAAATATCAATATCGTTACATATCTCATCTGCTTTGTTGGTTCTAGTAGAATTAGACGAATATGATATATATGTAGGCATATAATGCATATTTGTGCCACTGACTTTTGCATACTTGGACATGTGTAAATACATCTTAACTTCCGTAACCGGGTTCTGATTTGGAATAGAAGATGATGGAATCTATTCTATTCTGAAGGTTTGCCTATTTGTTTTAATTCAATCAGAAACACATGAATATGAAGTGGATGTTTTTCAAAATATGGTCATGAGAAAATGATAGGACTCAGTACTTTTTGGAACCGACTCAACTTTTAATATTATAATAGTTGAATATTGAAAGAGTGGGGACTCAAAATGCACGTACCATAAAGTAAGCAAGTCTCACTTTCAAAACATATGAAAGTTAAAGTCACTAACATCAAGTTTCACGCCAATATTCTGTGCCATATGTATCCCAGGATAGTCGGTTAGTGAGTCGCTTTAGAATTAAGTGTCTGAGAACAGTGGGGGTAGGATACAAACTCTTCGGAAAATCGTAGAGGAGGTTACTTCACCGGTGTGCTGGATCTTAGATTGTGGAAGCGTTTTATTGAAGGTATGAGCTATAAGAACCCCTGTCTTATAACAACATGGAAACATTCTCACACTCCAAAAAACGAGAGTTGCAGCTAAGCAATTTACGACAGTCAAAAGGCCAGCCAATGAACGGTTTTGTAAGGTTTTGTTTCACACAATTTATTAAATTAGTTTCATTGTCAGATGGACATCTGCTCGTCTGTCATATCGGATTTACTACTCGGATTAGGCTAGAGCTATTGTCGCGAAATTTCGTAGGAATATGTGGTCTGTGAGCCATGCAATGAGTTGCATTATTTTGTGTCGGGTTTTAAGGGGGCTCCCCATATATGTGAAAGGTGGGAACAGCATTTTTTTTCAAAGAAAAAGCTCATGCAGGGTGATACCGAAAATTTCTTTTAAGTTCATTCTAAAAGTTCAAAATTTGGTGACAGTAATAAATAAATGATAATATTAGACTTAATTCTGAGGCAATCCAACTATTGTTAACAAAGTTATAGAAGGTCAAAGTTTTGTATTTCACATGAATTGATTGCACTCTAATATATGTGTTTGGAGACATATCAAAGAATGTTTTGAATTTTTAGCTGTGCGCGAGTGGAAAAACGTGCATAGAAAGTTGCTGATGCAGGGTGGATACAAAAACTTTATATCCGAAGGGTCAGGTATCAGGCAGCACGAGTAAAACATGAGGAAACAGCAAGAGAATCGTATCTTTACAGGTACATGTGATTTTAGTGGATACACTGAAGGCAACATTTCAAAATACTTTAGCTTTAACTAATGAAAACCGACCACTACCGCACTGAACTATTGTGAATAATAGCCGGTCAAATGTTAAACGTTAGGTCTCCTCGATTTTCCAAAATTTCAGATGAAGGCAGCTGCTATATAGAATGGCTTTAAGATAGAAGCCAAACTAGCAGACGATTAACGTACATAGATATATGGTACACAATAGACTGATAATCTGAAGGAGTGCGCTAGCATTCGGATTGATAATGAATCAATCTATTATTTATAAAATATGATGTTTTCCTGGCCTCTCACAATAAAGTTGATTCACAACAACTTATCCAAAAAATGAAATGATCACCTCATGCAGAATGGTCTGACACTGAACTTAAAAGTGTTTTTGAAAACCGGCCCCAATAAGACAGACAGTGATAACGATCTTTCGAGAACTAAACGTTTTAAATATCTCGGATTAATGCTACTAGCCAAAGGTGAACTGTGCCATGAAGTTGCTTCACCCATCAGCGAAACCTGATCCATCCGCCAACTGCCGTTCTTTGCGATAGATATATCAACCAAATTCTTAAATCTGAAATTTACTGCAGTGTGGAAATTCCTTGTTTCGGCTCAGAATTATTATAATATATTTCTTTTTTCATATGCACTTTGCTACTGAGGTGATTGTAGTTTAAAAAAATTTTCGTAACTAGTAGGGGGAAGCTTGGTGATCAACTGCCAGGGATTGGCTACCTCCGTTAATCGAGGGTTTTATGCGAATTGTGCCCATTGGATAGTTTGCAGTTGGGGAGGGGGGGGGGGGGGATATTCAGAATTTTGGAGACATCATCTCAGTCAATGCGGTAGGACGAACCGCAGTCCTGTCGAGAAATGGGCAAGGGTTCCAGACGCATAGACGGTATCAAGACGCAAGTAAATTTGCATGAACAAAGCAAATACGTGTCTGCATGCTCATTATTGACACCCTTGCCATCCTTTATGCCATTAAAGAATTTGTATGATTTGATGACCGGCTGAAGAAGCTCACTACTATATCAGCTTGACTGATTTTTGCACCGCATGCGCAACTTCAACTCGAACAGGTCGATTCGATTCCGAGAAAGATGTCTTGTGGCAACTTCTCGCTACAAACACTGCTTGCTGATGACTATATCGTCATTGCGGGCCACCTTAATGGTCATGTAGGGAGAAAAAGCAGATGGCAAACAGTGCCATGGGGGAAAAGGGTTTGGAGCACGAAATGAGAATGGTGAACGTATATCGGATTTTGTTATCAAACTATTTTATCATCTTCCTACATTTTATAGAGGAATAGTAAAACGTAAATCGACTATATTCTCATTTACTTCAAAATCGCTTCCTATGAGATCATCGCACCTCAACATCGTCCATTGATTGCCGTCTTGTGAACCATCCTCCGCATTGGCTCGCCTTAGGTGATTGCCAATCATTACAAATGTCGAAGAATCGTGGAATCAAGTTAAAGGCACGATCCACAAAGCAGCTTGTGTAACCCTCGGGGTCACCAAGCGAGTTAAGCGATTCATCAGGCAAGGTGTTTGACGTTGGAATGGCTATGTTCAAATGAAGGTTCGCGAAAAAAACAACTCTGCTATAAGTTTCTCGACGATAAAACGCCAATTAGTAAATTTACAAGAAGGTCAATCGGGAAGCAAAGAAAGCAAGCAAGATTTTTACGATAAATTGGCCACACCGGACGGTGAGAAAGATCTGTCATCGCGACTAATGTCGAGGAGGCAATAAAGCCAACGAAATTGGGGAAAGCAAGGGATCTGATGACATCGTATCTGAGCTCTAGAAACCGAAGAGCTGGGACACAACATTGCGGCTCAGTGAAATACTCAACTGGGTTATTGAGGAGGGTAGAACAGCATCTAACTCGCAAGAAAGAAACATCGTTACAATATGGAAAAAGAAGTATAGTCCAGCAAAATTTTGAATCCATTCTTGGCAACCGTATTCGCGACGTCGTTCGAAACTACTGACGCAATACACGCCGGACAGTTATTAGTGACGTTTTCCTAGTGCAAAATAAAGATGATATTGAGCAACTTTTTCAAAAATGGAATGAGCGCCTCATGGAACACTGTCTCAGATTGCATCAGAATAAAACATAATATTTGTCGATCGATCCCTATGAAACAGGCAGTGGCCTGCCCAGAACTGAGCGATTTAAATATTTTGGGTCAATGCTATCAGCTAATGGATGCTTTACGGATTATAAAAGACAATGAACGGCGTCTTGCGGTAATGGAGACGAAGATGTTATAGTGGCATAACAACTATTATTACGTCCGAGATGAGTATATATATGTCCGGATAGCTGAGTGGTTAGAGCACAAGGCTGTCATATGGAAGGCCGCGGTTCAAATCTCACTGGTGGCAGTGGGATTTGTATCGTGATTAGACGTCGGATACCAGTCGACTCAGCTGTGAACGAGTACCTGAGTCAAATGAGGGTAATAATCTTGGGAGAGCACAATGCTCCTACAGTGTACTGTAGTGTACCGTAAGGCCTTGAACGAAGTGCTCTAACACACTTAAGGCCTTGATCTAATATAGGTTGTCGCGCCAACGATTATTATTATTATTATTATGAGTATATTCACGACGGATATGATGTTGCACCGAGCGTGGAAAAATTGCGCGAGAGACGTCTTCGACAGTATGGTCACGTAATTTGCGTTAATGAGAATTCACTTCCGAAGATTAGTGTGAACATCGAAAGCGATAGGAAGAGAAAAATGGAAGATCTCATTCATGCGTATGAGGCGAACTGATTGGTTAAGGCAGTTACTTCATCAAGTGGTATATTTTGGTGGAAAGGACACTTAACCAGGATGAGAACAGAGGTCTAAAAACTTTTCGATCAGCCGAAACTTATCAGAAACTGGTCAAGGTGGAAAAACTCACTGATAACATATATTTGCGATCAGTGAATTAAAGCAAAACTACTTTAGGAAATTCTTTAACCGAATAACATGAGTCACAAAACTATCCAGTCTATATAAGATTTATACAAAGGACAGAGCAATATCTGGAGGCAGACCAAGGTTAAACTAGATAGCCAAAATCACAGACAACTTAAGGAAAATCATGTTTGAAAACTGGAAACACAAAGTAGAGGACCATATGGTAGGGAGAACAATTGCTGCAGAAGCCAAAGCTCATCGCGAGCTGTAATTTTCAAGCTTTACGATACTTGTCTTATTTTCGAATATTTAATTTTCAGTTCCTTTATTTTTTGCTAGGGCACTTGAGCCGTTTCTCTACAATGGCGGGGCGTGAATCGTCTTTTGGCGTTATGTCATCAACGGTTTTAAAGCTGTGCTGAATAGCGAAGTTATAGAGATTTACGCAGCCGGGTTATTTGATCCCCTATATAGAGGCGAAAATCTTCACGGGTGAAGCGGTATTCTTATTGTCCCATGAGTAGGGAATATGGAAAGACTTTAAGGAAACACTATTTTTTAAACTATCGCCATGAGAGAATCGAATTCGGTTAGCTGGACGCTTCTGGTATGAATGGTTTTGTGTATTTCGGCGTGCATTTATCCCATTAATACGTAGCACATAATATATGCATATATTATGTGAGAATATTTACTTTGGCGTGATATTGATTTTCAAAGTCTTGAATTTGCAAAGAAGCGACAAATTTGACCTAACGATGTTAGTAGTACTGCGATTCCCACCAAACTGGTAGGACTATGCGCTATGGTGTAGTCTACACACGAAATTTCGTGGTGCTAGGATGAACTTAATGAGGGTTTGATGGCCAATTACTAAAAATTATATTAATATACTATAATCAAATTTATTTGAATAGATATTGCTATGGAGGGTGTTTCAGAGCCTAGGCACCATATAGTTCTCTTGATTTTTTTCAGATTTTTGGGTTGGGTAATTTCTAAGAATGGATCTGTGACAGAGATGATCAATTTCGGCCCCCCGCACTCCTCACCTTTCTAACAGAGCTAAGACCGGCATCGGAAAGTACTATTTGAGACCTTTCATTTGATACCTCACAAATACTATATTTGGTGAAAAAAGATGTGCACCCCCTTTTGCATTATGGAGACCTCCCCCCTCTTAAATTTGACCTAGAATGATGTAATTCACTGTATGCGTGAGCACTTACAGTTGCTACCTTTCCACCAAATTTCGTATGAATCGCTACAACCGTTTCCGAGAAAAATACGTGTGACATACAGTCAGGAAACCGATTTTAATAAGGTCTTGTTTTACATAAAACCTTAAAAACGGCCTTACATTTCATTTACATCTCATCAGTGCTCTCAAAATTAAAAAGAAGATACTTAGCGGGTATTCTTTAAAGAAGAATTTGATTTGAAACTTCGTTTCTATTCATTTCATGAAGGCTGGATCCTGCAGGATCTCGTATTTTCACGAAATTTCATTTTACTCTGCAACGTACTTTACAATTCTATAATCTTGAGATCTTAGCAATATTCTATAATAGCTCATCAATTTGAATTTTAATGTCAAAAGCGTGTAAAATATTGTGGAATATTTATTATGGGCATAGAAACCCCCCTCCAACCATTTTCTCTGTTGTCTAATTAATTGTCAATTTAATTTCAAGTTAATTTATTTTTCAATAGTAAAATAATAATTATTATTTCAACTTTTGTATAAATGAAACGCAATTTCAAGAACTCAAGAACCACACAACCGACGTGAAGAAAAGCTTTTTCATTTTCATTTCCTCACTTGCCAGATATTCCAATTGTCGAAGCGAAAACCTAAAGGAAATCAACCACTGCATGGATCGGCCGCAGTTTTCTCCAAGCGTTTTCAAAATACCTTTGCGGGAAAACTAAAAAAGTTCAACGTTGATGCATCCTCCAGGACTATCCCTAAGAACTAACTACTTAGGTCGACGTAATAAAATAATTCCCCGTCACCTTGATTTTGTTTTTTAAGTTACATTAAAAGGTAATTTGTAGGTGCCCCTAAGTTCTCCAATATTCCACTAAGGATGTTAACGACAAACTGTTCATCTGCGATAATGAGAAACACAATTTCATCATAATTTAATTCTTATCAAATCCTATCACCTAAAATCACATAAAAATGGCACCAAATGAAATGTTCAATGTTACGAAAATCCAACCGCTTTTAAAGATTATTGTAGTTTAAATTGGGATTCCTTGAATCAACATTCCATTGGGTGTAGAGCACAGTGCCGGAAAAAATTATAGACACCCCCGAAAATCAGGAAATCTTAAAACAATAAAACGATTCGCACAAGTTGTGCACGCATCTGAGACGATCGCACCATATTACATTCGCTTGAATAAGTAAAGGAGGTTTTCCGGCGAACACATCAAGAATTAAAGAAACTTAAATTTTAGATAGATTAGGACAGCAAAAAAAAAATTCTCTATTTATTGCGGTGTAAATGGAAGTATTTACACAAGTATTTTCGATATTTGAAGGTTTTGTGTAGTGAATTCATGAGAATGTGTAGAGCAAAGCAGTTGACTGTCAAGGAATTGAAAATTATAAAAAAATGGCCTGAAGAAACTTTAATTTAGAATCTTCTACGATTCTCTTACGGCAAAAATAAGTGCTACCTTAAAAACGTCATTAACGTAGTTTCTCTTAATAATTCCGCTAATCTTCTTTCTTGTTCTTCTTCTTTGTCCCGCTAATACCCTATTTGGGAATAACTAAGACTGAACCATTAACCAGTCGTTACTCTTTAAGGTTTTGTTGAAAACCTACTTTACCTGCTAACACCAAATTCGATAGAAAGGTTGGGACCCACGTATCCGGTGAATTGTATTGCTGATTTTGAACTTAAGGGAGGATCCCAGTAAACCTAAAATTTGCAAAATTTATTTCACCCAATATAGCCATGTGGGGTATCACATCAAAGATCTCGATTAGTACTTTTTGAAGTAATTCCAACATTTGCTGCAAAGGAAAAGAGAGGGAAGGCCGTAGATATACCAACCGCATCAGAGCGCAAGGATTTAAGGGAGGTTTCTCAGCATGAAACCGGAACCTGTTATGAGTTGTCCTCCAATATCCAAAGACAGACATAGCGACTACCAAGCAATCAAGCATATGGTGAAAGCTATTTTATACAATAAACCACGGGAAGATGCGAAAGAATCAAAGCGTAAAGCTAAAATTACTCCTTAAACGGTAATGCAGTCACGCAGGTGATATCCAATCGTATACTCGTGGATGGGCAGAGAAAAATAGGGTCAGGAAAAAGAAGAATAACATCCCGGAAACAAGCAGATTCCCAAAAAACAAAAAGGGGTATGCCCCACTATAAGAAAGTGGCCTAAAACTTCCGTAGGCGGGAGAAATCTGCAGTTCAAACTACACGATTTGTACGAGGCATCCACTGTAACTTTTAGAAAGGTGGAGTTACACAGACGGCGACCATCTGGCTACCAGCTTTGCAGATATGCTTCCTGCGTCTTTTGTACGGACATCTGGCGAGGATATGCATAAGTGTGGTTGATCAGTGTCACCGATGCAGACGATGTGAATCACATTGCCTGGGAATGAAATAAGGATCCTATATGCATGCTGTGCGATGAAGTGGAAGCAGCAAGTGTCCTAAGTTGAAAAAGGCGCTAAATGCAGTGGGCAAATTAGATTGATCTAAATTAACATCAACACTTGCCCTCGCAGACCACCCACTTGTAGCAGCGGCTGCATACAACCCTATTATTATAGTGTTAAGGGAAGTTGCACTGTGCCCTAAAAGAAATATTGTTGCCTTTTTACTAGTTATAGTTTACTTATTATCTATAGTATGTCAAGGAAGTCTATAAGCGGCACGAATTTTAATATATTTCCCACTTCCATGTATTCTAACTTGTCATCTTGTATTAAGTATTCTTCTACTTGCTTCGACCTTCTTTGTACGGAATATATATGTCACACGTCGTACAGGCAGTGTCTTTAGTTGCGCCTAGCTTCCCCAGATGGTAGTTTAGTCGGCAGTGACCAGGGAGTATTCTTACAACGATCGGGAGGTTCTTCTTGGTGAGGTTTAGACAGTCTCTGAGGGCTTGTACCCGTTTCCAGCTCCGCAGAAGTGTTCTGGTCCATGTAGAAAAGTCCCTGCTCCCTTTCTGCCCAATTCGTCCATTGACCCCGGTGACCGATCCCTCTACCAGGTAATCAGCTGGTGGTCTAAGCCGTAGCTTTCTCATAACGCTCACCCAATTTTCCCTATTACTCTAACGTGTTTCAAAGTCCTTATCGAAATGAAACGTCGTTATCATGCTATTCTTTGGTTTCAATAACTTGTGGTACCGCCTAGAAAGAATATCACTTTTCCTTCAATTTAGGCAGCTTCCTGCCTCATTGATAATCCCGACCATTTTGAAGACTGCCCTCCTTGACTGCATCCGCATGTGCAGATGGAGAGTAGTTAACCCTTGAAGGGGTGTAACCCTATTTTTCCCTGCTTTGGACCTGCAAGTCCTCGTAGCTTTTCGACAAGTGTTTCCAAAATGCGACTTCAACAGAAATTGTTGGTCTAGTATGTATGTATGCCGGACCAAGCCATATACGATTGTATCATGCAACCCACAAACGGGTTCGAATGGGCAAAAATAGAAGGCAAATACGTCTATAGTCGCTATGCTCCTCAAAGCCTGACGTTGGCTGAATTTAAGGATATGTTGGACAGACCAAAAGTTATCGCAGGTGACTTTAATGCATAGGTCACAGAATTGAGAAGTTCATGGAAGTTTTTGCGCAATTAGCCATTATATTGACTAACGATGGTTAATACTAACCGGAAGGGAGGTCCGATTCAGTTGTGGATCTGACTTTTTTTAGTGCTTCACTAGCTCGCAATATGTACTACACCAGACAATCGTCTTTGACCTGAAGAACAAATCAAACGGTTGGAGACCTGTTTGTTCAAGAATGAGGATATGGTCAGGTTGGTATCCGAAAGCAATTGCCGAGCAAACATTCATAGATATATGGTTGGACTAGGACACTATACCATTTACACCCTTGGAAAGAGTCCTCCGTATTATACAGTCCATCGCGACGTCATGCGACTCTCCGTTGCCGAGAGTTATATTTTCGGCAGTAGAAGGCCCAACTGCTGATAGAATAGTGAACTGTCTGAGCTTCGGTCGACAGGTTATCGGGCCAGACGATCGACCAGAAAGCAATGAGTAAGATTGACTAGGATATAAAGAGCGTGTCTACGAGGAAGCTTGAAGAAACCTGAAGCTAACTACACAGCGAAGCAAGCGGAACTGCTTCAGAAAACTTTGCACAGAGACGGTTATAAGTCCATTGAGTATGCCTTACAGGGTAGTGATGGGGAGATTCAAAGTTCAGGAAGCTCCACAAATTACATGTCCCCCCTGCTACTTAAAATCGTTCGTTCGACAGTAGAAGGTCTGAGAGGCTTATCACTGGTTTAGCTGAAAGTGCGATCCACGGAATAGGTGGCACTAGTAATCATTGCTTAGTGATTAATCTTAACATGTAAAATGCATTCAACTTGTTTAGTTGGAACCTTATAAAGATATCTTCGACGGCGATTAGTGTGCCCAGTTACTTAACTACGCTTGTTGACAGGTACGACAAAGGCAATGGACCCAGAGATTATATTGTCTCCACGAGTGTTTCACAGAGCTCTGTGCTGGAACCACTACTGTAGAGCATTATGAATGATGATGTCCTTAACATCACGGTTGCTAGCGGGGCCACAATTGTAGGTTACCTCCGTGATATAGGGGTGAATGTTATTGCAAAGCATCTCGCTGCTGAAGCTTATCATCATTTCAAAACCAGCAATCAAATACCTTGGAGTGATGATAGACACGAAGCTGAATTTCAAGCAGCATTTACAACATATCAGCACTAAGGCGTCCAATTTTAGCATGGCTCTGGTAAAAACGATTCCAAATGTTGTTGCCTGCTATGTAACCGTGGGCTACTTATAGCTAGAATGGTGAGCTCTACACTTCTTTACGCAACGCCAGTTTGAGCAACCGCACTGCATACCACATGCAATGCTCGAAAGATGAGCGCAGTTTATGAAAGGCCGCCTTAAGTGGGTCCTGTGTTTTTAGATCTATCTCAGACATCCAAGGCGACATTTTGGTCAACGAGATGACGTGCATCTATCATGAATTCCGTTTTTCCTCTGATCGGCACGTGAAAAACGCCGAAAGGGTGAAATAGTTAAGCAGGTGGCAATAAACTTTGGGAACGGGCGAAAAAGGGTCAATTTATCCTCTGCATCAAGGTGTGGACGCAGAGATAAACTATGATCTCACAGAGTTTCTCATGGGATATAGCGGATACCGTAAATACCTCTATAGGTTTAAACTGGACAGCTTACCTAACAGTCCCAGCTTCCACTGTGTTTCGGAGGACCCGCAATAAGTCTTCTACCATTGTCCTAGATTCGCAGTGGAAAGGAAAAGTAGAAAGGAGGCATTGGGAAAGATAGTAACATTGGAAACTTTAATTCGGAAAGTGTTCGAGTGCCGGAGAACTGGAATGCGGTTGATCACATGGTGTGGCGGATTCAGGGCAGGTTGAAAGAAGTAGAGGAGGCGAGAAACGCGCGGGTTCGAATGCAATCGATGAGCACAGGAAGAGTCATGTTCACCTTGCCACTGATACTCTGCAGTGGTTCCGCGGGGAAGAGGATGCTTTTAGTGAGTAAAAATCCCACACGCTGGAACGTACTAATGGCCTTGCCAAATTTCCACCTCCGACAACAAAAGCAGGTTAAATATAATGCAAATATCATACTTTAAAATTAGATTATCTTTAGAACAGACAAAAACACAAAAGCGATGCTTAGTTGAGTCGAGAAAATGTTCTTTGCAAAAAATAAAATAAGTAAATAAACAAAATAAGGAGGGAAAGATACCATAATCTATGGTTGAAGTGCTTGTTAAACGAATAAAAGTTATTTATATCATCCAGTAACCAACAGTTGGTGGCATGTGTAAAATATGTGCAACGGAGATTTCACTGGAAAAGATAATTGAATTCTGGATTCCAAGGAGTGAGAAGTCGATTCCGAGGTGAAGAAAAATGAGGATAATCTGGAATGCAGTAAAGGGAGAAATTCCTAATACAAAATTGTTGCGCATAAATGTAGGCCAATAATGGCCATCTTTTCATCACTACTGCAATACAAAATGGAATACATATTTCCACAGGCTCATGACAACAGGCGTTGGCGATCCAATAAAATTGTGACACTAAATCGTAAATAATTATGAACTTCTGGGAAAAACATATTTATGACAAGAGATTAGAGTGGAAGAGTCCTCGAAACGATTGGCATAGAAAATAAAACTTTTCGGAATCTATCCTGAATGAATGTGGAGGTTGATTCAGGATGGGTTCATTAAGTGCAAAGAAACTTAATTCCAACCTCTTTGGCGATTCTCTTCGTTACTATTCGAACAACACAATACTTTAATAGAAACAATTTAGAACAAAAAATGGCGAATCCAAGGCTCCCTTTCTTTAATACCTTAGGGGTTCGGTTCTTTTTATGAGATACGTCTTTATGTTGAGCATTTTCAAATGATTATCCCGACTCCCGCCGTCGCCAGGCTCAACTTCGTATGCGTCGTTCAAACACTTCAAGGTCGCCTCTGATATGTGAACTCGTCTTTTGAAGGAAAGACAAATGTTTAATGCAGACTTGAGTGTTGAGAATGGCATTACTTACTTACCCAGGCACTCCACCGGATTCCATATGATTGGCGATAATAACATCGTTGGACCATACATCAAAATGCCACTTCTTGTTCCCCAGCACGCCACACATCACTGATCCACTGTGAATCCCAATTCTCATGTTCAAATCCACCTACGAGTCGTCATAGAACCATCTTATTAGTAACGGATGCAGACCATACTTACGGTCGGCTGTGATTTACGTGTGTGTTATGACGGACATCTTTGATGGCCTTAATCATATGTAGTCCTGTTTCCACGCTGCACACGGCATGGTCGGGGCGAGTTTTCCAGTTGTGGCTCTCGAACATGGACACGCAATAGTAGCAATCACCAAGCAGTTTTATCCGAAGACAGTGATTATCCTGTAAGTTGAATTATAATAATTTCGTTAGAAGCTGCCCAGTTGAAGGGGATGACATAAATTTCTTGCGTAACAGACCGTTGCGGAATATAATTTCGTTGGATTGTATTTCGCAACTTTTTATCATGTGCAGCTCGGTTCAAAGTTCAAATATTCTAATTTAGCGGGGAACACTGGGCTCCACCCAAGCCCGACCTTACCTCAGCGATGCGGTCAAACCTAGCGAAGAGGTCATTAAGTATTTTCACTAATTGCTGGGCTGATGTTTTGCTCGCCAACTCCGTAAAACCCTGTTGCGTGGAATAATTACAAATTAATTTCTGGTATTACATGCTGAATTCTTTGTTTATAAAAGCAATTACCTTGATGTCGGCAAAAAGGATACTGACGTTGTTCATGTTGTACACGTACAATTTGTTGAATTGACTATCGCCTGGATCGGTTTTGTACATTTCCTTTCGAATTTCGTTATTCACAGCTAACGGAAGAACTAAATAAAATAAATTTATTACTTTCGGGCGCTTTGGGCTGAGTTGTTTTATTGCGAAATTTGAGTTTGGAAGTTCTACAGAAAGTCAAGCGGTGACGTGTCCATTACAATTTACAACAATTTCAAGACACCAAGTTCAATGTTACACCTCAATAATCTGGAAAAAACTTCGAAGGTCGTCGAATGTGCTATGCAAACAAGTAATTTAATATTTGTACACAGCATTCTAACGCATACTTAAAATTAATCTTGTGGAAATTACGCTCATCCAATTACGATCCCTGGGGGTGTGTTTACGTCAGGACTAGTATAAGCCATTCACATTGTGGATTCAAACAAACGTGAGGTGTTCTTTCTCAGGTGGACTGTTTGCCAACAACTGTTCAGCAACTTGGTTGAAAATGAATGAAGCAATTATGCGAGGAGAGGTAGGTATAAACTACTGTAGGTGAAAAGTTGCCATTTCGAATTTAGAAAACGTGCAATATGGATAATCTTCCTATCGGCATATCGTGATATGTTCACGCCGCACATAGTAATCCTGCAGATTATTTGCATTAAACAGACATGCTCCATGTTCCAAAGATGGAGTTTGTTATTAGCCCCCCCCCCCCATAATACAGAAGTTTTATTTTTAAAATGAAATTAAATGCCTTTCTACGTCAATTTCATTCCGTTGTTCCGTGCAACATCGCTGCGCTGCTTTTCAGTTGCATATATGAGGACATCTCCTTATACTCAACATAGAAAGGTGTAACTTACTGCATGTGTGGGGGTTCATATTTTCCATCTTCTCAATAACTTTCGTGTCAATCAGTATAGCCGTCACTAAGAAAAGTGCGTGTGATAGGTAGACAAAGGGACAGACGATTTTCGATTGTAAAACAAAACCTTAAAAACGGATTCCCTTAGCGTTTTTGTATAACCTTGTATATTACGTGGTAGTCTATCAAAACTTACCAAAAATCGACATTAAATGAAACTCATAATGTATGGAAGGATCACGATGAACTACCCATTATCATTCAACATTCAACAACTGGATAAATGAATTTTAATTTTTTTAAACGACTAGAAATAGAAAGATTGGCTAACGGTTTCGTCCTATGACCAAAACGAGGTGCCGGTGGACCCATCTGGTCCGGTCCAACATCAAGTAGATGGACTTAGGATCCCTCATATTCCAAACAAAAAAGACGCAGAAATGTTTTTGGCTGACGGTTTCAATCGCAGAGTAAAGGCGATCTTATTAGACACTGCCTTGTGGAGCCGCATGGTGCGGATCTTGTTTGCACATCAAGATCACGATTCTCTTATTTATTGCGTAATATTCGTAAAAATTTCACAATTAAGTCAATTATTTTTACATGTCAATTGAAAACTAACAGAATGAGGCAACATTTGTTAACTTTGCAGGTGCAGTATAATAAATTCAAAACCCGGAAAGGACATTTCATCGAGGTCGTCACATTTGCGGCCTTGGCTGGTTTCAATTAAGACCCACACAGCTTTTGTTTTGAAAGATAGTGACCTCTGACCTCAACAGAAAAATTTATGTTCCATTTTCCTACGCAATTTCTTTAATTGTTCTTTCGGTAAAAAGCTTCTACAAAGTATTAGAAAACTATTCTAAAAAGATGGTGAAGCCGTTGATCAAGGGATATATGAATAGATTTATTTAGATTTTATTTATTTCCAAGTTCCCGATCTACCTAACACTAACATTAATTGCCAAGCGGTTAGGCTGGGAGAGGAGCTTTCATGGTGGTTACCAGTGGTAAGTTATTTAGAAGATCAACCGGGTACACCTCGTAACGTGGAGCGTTTTTGCAAAATGGTTTGAACTAGACTGTGCTAGATTCCCAGGACATGCAGGGAAGCTGTGGAGGATTTAGGCACAACACCTGCAGTAGAGGATACTGTGGGCACTACATGCAGTCTCTCAAGATGTCAAATTTTGAGTTACTGATTAATTTTCCGATCCAGTGGATCATAGTTCACTTTCCTCTCGGCTTATTTTCCTTCCGAATATATATGTCAGTGAAAAAATAGAAAACGTACGCAATGGGTGTGAACACTTTACTGAAATAAAGATTTCACTCGTCACAGAAATTTAGACAGCAGAGCATTTTTTAAATCACCAGCTCAAGCAAGGCTTCTTTGCCGAATTCCAAGGTACTTGTAGAAGTCTGTCTCGGTCTAGCTTGAATATAAATGCTATGTTTGACATGCTGCGCGTGATAGCCTGTCAGGAAGGTTTGAATTCGACACTTGCCTAAAATAAATTCTCACCTGGACGCAGTTGAGCTCTGAGGTGCTCGTATCCTCAGGTGAACGCATTAACAGGGTAGTATGCCACGGTTCATTGACACACGCAGGATATTAATGAGTCAGATGTGTGGGGCGCTGTCAAAAGCCTTGGCGCAATCGATATAGCAACTAGAGAGATGCGACCCTCCTAATAATAATGGACGCTATGAACTTGTAGAGCTTTGGTAGGTAAGTAACCAGTCCAATCCCTTGTCCATTTTAGTGCAGCTAAGAAGGATAGACATTCTTCCAGCCGACCTGATACTATGTCCAATCGACCATGTGTACTCCTAAACTTCTTGTGCCAGAAATACTGCATACGATCCTGGTTGTACATTCTAATGCAGAGATCGTTGAACCTGGTATAAAGGTCAAATTTATCCATATGAAATGGAACAAAACTATGCCTAATATGCCTCACGGCTGAGGAGAGCTTTTTATTGTATTTGCTCGACCTTTTTAGTAGAAGTTGAGGGGTTACAACATCCGGACCATCAAAAACATGACCTAAAGTTAAAAAAGGTTGGGAAACCGGAAGCTCAGCGCTCCAGATATGAAAGGTTTTATTTGTTTCTTCTGTGAGTATATTTGAGTGCAAAACTACCCCACTTGTATGTACCCGCAATGTATATGCATTTAACATGTCAGATTACTCCCTTAAGTGTTGATTTTGATATTTATTACTTTTGGGTTTCAGTAAATTTACAAGGTAAAGACCACTATAAACTATTACTGGGGATGATATGACTCATACTATAATCTATATTACTGGAAATGTTTATAACTCTAGGATAATGGGATAATTTCTACTCAATTTCCCCATAAAGTTAGTAATATAAGATAATTAACTTACTTTGAGCAGATATGGAGGCAGCTTCATGATTTTTTTTTAGATTTTCTGCTTGACAAGGTTTGAAATGGCTCCATTAAAGAAATCATCATTTCCGCACTCCCCACTGGAAAGTACTAATCAAGACCTTTCATTTGATATCTAATATAAATATATTCGGTGAAAAAAAAAAACCGAACACCCCACTTTTGCATGTATGACGACTCCCTCTCTTAATCTCAATGTAGAAAGATGTAACTCACTGCATGTCTGGGCGTTCATAGCTCCCACCTTCTGACCAAATCTCATGTCGGCACAGCCATTTCAGACAAAGAGACAGACAACATTGAACAAATTTTAATAAGGTTTTGTTTTGCAAACAAAACTTTAAAAATGGTTCACCTAATAACAGTAAACGGTGAAAGTGCTAAGAAGAAGTATTTTCTTTATATATGGGGCTTTAGTATTTCACCCGAATGTCAATTATTCTCGTTAATGATGACGCACACTCGTTAATTGGAGCGCAAGGCTGTCGTACGGAAGGTTCCTGTTCAAATCACACTGGTGGCAGTAGAATTCGTATCGGATACCAGTTGACTCAGCTGTGAATGAGTACCTGAGTCAAATCAGGATAATAATCTCGGGTGAGTGCAATGCTGACCACATTGCCTCCTATAGGTTACTGTAATCCACTAGTGTACCATTACGATTCTGAAAGAAGTGCTCTAACACACTTCAAGTTCCTGATTCAATTGGATTGTTGCGCTAACGATTATTATTATTATTTCCGAGTTGTCACAATCTCGGCAAATGCCGGATTTTACCTAATACTAGCACTAAGTGCCAAGCATATAGGCTCGGACGATCCTACCCACTTAAATTATAAAGGTGCGCTGGCGGTGATGGCCGGTGGTACGTCAATCGGAGAATCCGTCGAGAACTCCCCGCAACATTGAGCACCGTTTGCATGGTTTGAACTAGACTGTGTGAGAGTCCCAGGACATCAAGGGAAACGGTGAGGGATTTAGGTGCAATACTTGAAGCTGACAATATTATTGGAACTACAACCACCTGCTCGAGACGCCAAATTTCTTCTCCATGTATTTCCGTTCAATTATGGGGGATAGCAACATTAACAATATACGTGGAGTGACCCGTTTTGTCAACTAAGAACACGTTGGGCTTGTTGTGTGCAATATGGCGATCAGTTAGAACTTGCCGGTCTCAGTACATGCTGTAAGCAGAACTTAGTTTTGACATTTGTTGAAAAGGTGGGGAGTGCGGGGGGTTGAAAGTGATCATTTTTTTAACGAACCCATTCTCAGAACCTACTTAACCGAAAAATCTGAAAAAAATCAGGGGGCTGCCACTGTATGGTGCCTAGGCTCCGAAATACCCTCCATACCGATGCCATACATTACTATAATCTTTAGTAATTGACAGGGAAACCCCCCTTAAGTTCACCCTAGAATAGAATGCTCACAGGTGGTAAAACAAAGTTGCACTAAGCAAAAACAATGACGATAGCAACCAAATATTGAAAACTATTTTAGATAAAGTTGATATTTAACTAAAAAACTTGACAAACAAATTTTTGATAAACTTAAGCAATACAACCTAAGGAGACAAAAATATAACAAGAAAACCAAACAAGTCGGGAAACCGGAAGCTCGGCGCTTCAGGTATGAAAGGTTTTCTTTGCTTCTTTTATGAGTATATTTGAGTGTAGAACTATCCCATTTGTACGTAGCCCGTTATGTATATGCATTTAGCATATCCGACTATTCACTTTAGTGTGATATTGATATTTAGCTGCAGTAAATTTACACGGTAAAGTCAACTTAGAGCTACCGTAACTTTGTTAATAATAGTATGATTTTGATCAAACTTGGGGATAACATGCTTCATATGGTATTCTATATTACTACAAACTTTTGTAACTCTAGGATAAACTTAAGGGGCGGGGGTTTAATTATTTTCCCCAAAAATATGGTAGTATACTACTATTATCAACTCAATTTGAGCAGAAATCGATGTGTTCGGTTTATTAGTTTCTGAAAATGGGTCCGTTAAATAAATCATCACTTTTCACTCCTCCCCGTCTTTCTAACAAATGTCAAAACTAAGACCGGCTTCGAAAAGTACTAACCGAGACCTTTAATTTGATATCCCACATGACTATATTTGATGAAAAAAGAATTTACACCCCCATTTTGCATGTATGGGGACCCCCCTTCAATTCGTCGTAAGAGGATGTAACTCACTATATGCGTGAGCGTTCACAGTTCCCACCTTTTTACCAAATTTGGTGTCAATCGCTACAACCGTCTCCGAGAAAAATGCGTGTGACGGACAGACAGACAGACATACAGACAGACAGACAGACAGCAAAAAAGGCTATAGCAGCAGGTAAAGTTCGTATTGGATGGGTGGTTTGCCGGATACGAGAGCAAAGTCAGGTGCATAAATGTTTTAAGTGCTGGCAGTTCGGCCACATTGCGAAAGCCTGTACCAGCTCACAAGACAGATCTAGTCTGTGTCGCAAGTGCGGAGAGCAAGGCCATTTTGCGAAGGATTGCAGCGGAAAGCCCAAATGCGTGTTCTGTGTTGAAATGAAAAATAGCGACAGCGCCCACACTGCAGGAAGCAGTAATTGCCCAGTATTCAGAAAGGCGTTCATAAATAAGCACAAATGAAGTTTATGCAACTAAATCTGAACCACTGTCGAGCGGCCCAAGACCTGCTCTCCCAGAGCGTGTTTGAAAATAATGTCGACGTAGCTATTGTATGCGAACAATATGAAAATCTTCATAGCGGAGTATGGGTAGCTGACAAAAACAGCAAAGCCGCGATATGGAGCTGCGGAAGTCGTGCTATAGAAGATGTAAAAAAACATCCAGAGAACGGATTTACACGTGCCAAAATAGGAGGTATATACATCTATAGTTGTTACGCAGCCCCGAGCCTTACGCTGGAGGAATTCACTTTGTTGCTTGAGAAACTATCTTTTGATGCCAGGCGCTATAATCCCAAAATAATTGCCGGTGATTTCAACTCATGGGCAGAAGAATGGGGAAGCAGAAAAACAAATGCAAGGGGGCAAATACTGCTAGAGGCATTCTCGCGTCTAAATGTCGTACTTGCAAACTCTGGGGGAGCCAACACATACCGGAGGGGAGAATTACAATCGGTAGTAGACCTCACTTTCGTCAGTGACACCCTTATCAAAGACTTGCAGTGGCATGTTAGCGAAGAGTACACACACAGCGATCATCAGGCTATTGTCTTCCAAACCTCGCGTAGGAATTACATGAAGCCACAAAAAAGAATAACGATGAGCTGGGTAACTAACAAATTCGATGAAGAAATGTTCAAGGAGGTACTTCTAGATGACACATTAGTATCGGGAAGCGCACAAGAAAAAGCTTTACAGGCCGCGGAAAAATTGCAGCGAGCATGCGATGCCTCTATGCCACGGCGTAGCGCTTTCCGAAGACGAAATCCCAATTTCTGGTGGAATTTAGAAATTGAGGAATGTCGGAAAAACTGCCTCAGAGCTAGGAGATGCTCCCAGCGCAGAAGAAATCAACCTGAATTCGTTGAGCTGCACATGCAATACAAGAACGCGAGGAAAAAATTGCAAGTAGCTATCACGAAGAGCAAATCCGAACATTTCAAGCGGATGTGTACCGAAGCTGATTCTGATCCATGGGGTGGCGCCTACAGGTCTGTAATGTCATCACTGAAAGGCAAGCGCTCCCCACCGATTACCTGTCCAAAATTACTACAAAACATAGTGGACACTCTCTTCCCAGAGGATGTGAACTACACAAATCTGCCTAAAGTGCATGTAAACCCCGACGAAATCCCTGAAGTGGTAGAAGAGGAAATTTTTGATGCAGCAAGTAAATTGGCTGAAAATAAGACCCCAGGGCCAGATGGAATCCCGAATATCGCCCTGAAAGTGGCAGCCAGGTCAGCACCAGGTATGTTTGCTAAAGTTTTTACGCCATGCCTCAGAGAAGGAGAATTCCCCGAGCAATGGAAGCTGCAAAAGTTGATACTTATTCCGAAGCCAGGTAAACCATTGGGAGACCCCTCCTCATATCGACCGATATGTTTGGTCAATACCATTGGTAAACTATTTGAACGAGTATTATACAACAGGCTGCTCGCTGTTGCGGAAAAGGAAGGAGGCTTTTCCGACAAACAACTCGGATTTCGTAAGGCAAAATCAACTGTCGACGCAATCAGCATGCTGACTGGCTTGGCTCAGGCTGCAATAGAAGAAGGAAAATGCTGTGCAGCAATAACCCTCGACGTAAAAAATGCGTTCAATAGTGCAAAATGGAATAAAATCATCGAGGCACTCGAAAAGATACAAGCCCCGAAGTACATTGTACGCATTGTGGTCGAGTTTCTCCTTGGGAGAAGACTTTACTGCGACTCGGACGATGGGCTAAAAATATTCCCGACAACTTGCGGAGTGCCACAGGGTTCTGTCCTGGGTCCCTTGCTGTGGCTAGTTATGTACGATGGAGTGTTGACGCTACGCCTACCGGACAACGTGACAACTATTGGCTTCGCCGATGATATCGGAATAACGGTGGTCGCAAAGCACCAAGACGAGATCGAGATCTATGCAAATGAAGCGATATGGGAGATCAATTCCTGGTTGAGAAATTCTGGCCTTTCACTTGCCGAGCATAAAACAGAAGTAGTTCTCATTAGCAAGAGAAGAAAGAACACAACTGTGAAAATCAAAGTTGGCGGAAAAACAATTTACTCTCAACCATCGCTCAAATACTTGGGAGTAATTATTGACAGAAGACTCAACTTCAAAAGACACATTGAGTACGCCGCAACTAAAGCGTCTTCCATCGCTACAACGATCTCGAGGATACTACCGAACATTGGTGGGCCAAGACAAAATCGACGTCTTCTGCTCTCCAGGGTAGTCAGCTCCGTGCTACTCTACGCAGCTCCAGTTTGGGCAACTGCTCTGAATAACAAAGCGAACTGCCGAAAATTGGGAATGGCATATCGATTAAGTGCACTCCGGGTATGCAGTGCATATCGGACAACATCAGGAGAAGCGGCATATGTACTAGCAGGGATGCTCCCCATAGACATCTTGGCGAAGGAAAGCCGGCGACTCTACGACAAAACGTATGCAGCTGGAGAGTCTAGCGCATTTCGACGGCAGCTGGCACGGTGGGAATCTATCGAACGGTGGCAACAGCGATGGGACGAGTCCCAAACTGGTCGTTGGACATACCGCATCATTCCGGATATTCGGAGATGGTTTGAACGAAACCATGGGGAATTAAGCCACGAGTTAACACAATTCTTGAGTGGACATGGAGGTTATCGTGCCTATTTACATCGATTTGGTCACGACGAATCACCATGCTGCCCAAGATGCTGAGAATGCGGAGCATGTCATATTTGATTGCCCCAGGTTCACCGCGCACCGAGCAAGAATGGAAGCGGTCGCAGACAGGCGTTTAACACCCGAAAACATTGTGGAGTTTATGCTGGAGTCAACGGATGCCTGGAACCAGGTTGTAAGGGAACTGCAAGCTATTCACCAACAGCTTAGGCAGGAAGAACTACGACGAAAACAAGGAAGGGAGAGAACCATAATGAGCCGCAGTTAAAAGCTGATCCAGCCCCGCGATGCAATACTTGATAGGAGTTCCGTGGGGAGAGTGGAATGAGAAGGAGGTGGTTTTAGTGAGTAGAAGTCTCACATAACTGCGTGGCAGGAGTCAACAGTAGGTTTTGAACCTTTCCACCTTCCAACGCCGAAAAAGACAGACAGACGGACAGACAGACAGACGGTAAACCGATTTTAATAAGGTTTTGTTTTACAAACAAAACCTTAAAAAGGGAGAAAAGGGAAAATAAGATATTCCCATGCGACCCCTCTTACAATTCGACTTTTTTCAATTTTCCTAGAATGCCAAATTTTGTACTTCTAGGATGAACTTATTCTTGCATCAGGTGTGTCCTTCGTGCGGCGAATTCCCGCGGCGTACACGTTTGGAGGAGTGCTTGCATGGGCATGTTTATGCGTGGAAGGACAGCTAGAACAGAAAACCGAAAAATTATTGGTATGTGAAAAGCAGCTGGTAGTAATTGGGTCACCGGCGCACGTCTATGCACCAATTGCTGACTCAAGCTTTTACAGCGACCATTTGTATTGTCTTGTAAGCGGACTTCCCTTCCGCCCGTGTTAATGGGAGCTCCATGTTAGGAGAACGTTTCCTGTGGGTTTTGGAATTCAACACGGCACTTTGTTGCAATCCAGAGACAGGTGAACTGCGCTTTAGTAGAGGTAACATGCCCTCAGCTAAGGCATAAAGAAGAATAAAGAAGGGCGAAGGAGATTGGCGGGTAGAAGTTGCAAGGATCCAGCAGCAGTGGGAGTTCAAAGTCCCGTTTTCAAATCGGGTTCACAAATGAAACCCTCAAAAATGGGAGTAAATGTTTGGACCATTGTGAAACCAAAGATGCAAGTAAAGCAAAGGAAGCCCCTTCTGAACGCGATTGTTATCGAGAGTAGAGGTGATATTTCTTACGTGCGGAGAGATCTGACCCTAAGTGGCCAAGGTGACAATGTCACACGGATGAGAAGAATGCAGAAGGGAGAACTTCTCCTGATTCTCAGGAAGTCACAGGACGAAAGGTCTTGAACTTGGTTACGCTCCGCCAAGCGCGGCAAGCGTGAAATATGAGCGAATGTTACATCAACTAGTGTTGGACGTAAGTGTACGATACTCCATTGTCTTCGCGTGAGCCTTTAACAGGCGGTCTAGCGATTGGGGAAGCAAAGTTTCTAATAACAGGGGGCTGATATTGCTGCTAGCCTTTTCTTCGTTAGACATTGTGCTTGTGCATATCGGAAGTAACTAAATTCAGTGGTAGATATCACCTTTGTGAGCTGTGCGTTGATGCGAGACATTATCTGGCGAGTTAGTGAATAGTACACGCATAGCTACCACCAAACTATACAGTTTACTGGAGAACAGGAGAATGGAGTATACGAGAAACACAAAGTCATGTCGGGCGAAGCAGCAGAGGGCAAAGATGTGTCGCGCGAAAATATTCTATGACACATTTAAGGAAAGTTCCACGCCAACAGATACAGCGAAAGTAACAAGCAAACAGTCAGAAATGAAGTTGCAATCTGTGATGCCTCAATGACAAGGCGTAGAAATAACGTCCACTCTGGCAGAATGACGACATCAGACAACTGCATGCCGAATGTCTGCAAGCAAGAAAATTTATCACCGCACGAATGATGAGCAGGAAACTGCACAAAGGCGAGGTACAGGCAGAATATTTTTAAGGAGCTGCGCAAAGAGGCTAACATTAACCCGTGTGAAGGAGCCCACAGAGCGGTAATGGCTAATTTGAAAGAAAGCGGGGCCCGCAAATCAAGTTACGAAAAATGGTAATCGTTTCCACTGCATAGCAAATGGCAGCATATTATAAGATATTTAATGCAGCTGAATATACCCACATATATTCAGCTAATCATCAAAGACTATTTTGTAGATGGAAAACTTCTCCATGATACCGATGAAGGCCGAGTTGAATATTTAGTAATCAGTGGAGTGCCTGAAGGATTGGTGCTGGGTCCATTACTTTGAAACGTCATATGCTATGCAGCAAACTCCCGCGACAAGTTACTAGCCATACTGACGGCATCGCAATTGGGATAATAGACAAAAATTTTAAGGATGTTGGCTGGGCATCTGAGACATCGGTTATGGGTTACAGTTGGTGGAACACACGACTGAGGCTGTACTAGCCAGCAGTGGCAAGTTTAGAAAATTTCTAAGGTTTCGTGCTGGGTATGTGATAGAGTCTAAGGCTAAGGTTCATTAAATATCTCAGTGTTATGCTGGATCATCGATTAACTTTCAAGGAAGACTTGACCCACGCGGGCGAGAAAACAAGGAAAGTTGTAGCTGAGTTAACTGGAATGATGTCCAATATAAGAGGACCCAAACAACCGAGCAGGATGGTGCTAGCCAGACTGTGCTCATCTATTCTGCTGTACGCAGCACCAGTTTGGACGAAGGCTCTTAGTGTTAGTTATCCACAGTATATCATCCGAGGAGCATTAACAGTTCGTAATTGCCCCGATGCTCATCCTGTCGTAACTAAGAAATCTGATTTCCGACCGTATGGCATATTGGAGTAACGAGTTGATCATCTTGATGAATTACCCAGCAGCCATAATGGGTTGGAGGTCCCGACAACTGGAAACAACGGACAAATGTTGCCACCGCTAAGCATGGAAGCGTCGAGCTAAGAATTATAAGTCGTCAAGGATCGATGGAATTCCAATGAAAATGGTTAAATATGGAGATGACGAACTGCATTAGCTTGGGTCACGATGAACATTCGGGACAGTCGGAGGCAGGTACTGACATAGTCGCTAATAATTGACTCCACCAATTTCATCAAATGGCGCTACACGACTGTCGAATTAAACTTATAGAAATGCCAGAAGTCTTATCTCAAGAATGTGTTTGTCACTAATTGAATTGAGGTTAAGATAAGAAAGAGTTGACTATAGGTTGGGTGAAAGAGTTGACTATGGGTTGCGTGGTGATTTGGTGTCGGGTGTTTCGACGGTATACAGAGAATCCTCGATTTTGAAGCGACTAGCTTACCCTCCCACAGTGTATCATTTTTAAGGTTTTGTGTAAAACAAAACAGACAAAATCGGTTTACTCAGTTTTTTTCAGAAACGGTTATACCGATTGACACTAGATTTGGTGGGAAGGTGGGAACTGTAACCGCTAACGCAAACAGTGAGTTACATCGCCGCATTGTTAAAATTATTTCTTTTCAACATTTAACTATACGTTAAAACTAATCCTATGAAAAAAAAATATTCCTATGTGCTTCTTCCTCAATTGCTCAAAAATGCAATCCCATTCTTTGCTTGTTGACATTGGTGTTTTTCTATTTCTATTATTTGTCGACTGGATATACGAAAATGTTTTCGCATGGGTGAGCAACAACGAATAGCCTGATGATGAGTAAATGTGAAACGTCGGAGGCATCAGTGGTCAGTTTTAGGAATTAATATTTGCCTTTGGCTTTTTTTTCAGAAAAAAACTCAATACGAAAATCTGAAAAAAATGGTAGTCCATGCATATGATATCTAAGCCTCAAAATACTCCCTCATCTTTCTGCCTTAACGGAGCCGATCCGACCGTGAGTTCCGGGATCAGCAGCATGGGAACCACTTGTTCCCTTCATCAGTGCTAACAAATAAATGAGGAGAAAGTGGTAATGGAGAATGGGTTGACTGCGTTTGTACACAGCACGAAAATGCGCCTGGTCTGAACATCGAAGTTGATAGGAAACAACTAGAAAGTGATCAGAAGCAATGATGGCTGAATACGCTATGTGATGATATGAGAGCCTCTTGACCCCATTTATTTCAGGTCTAAGCCCGAGAAAAATGGCATAATCGGTCGAGAAAAGCCGATGCCGCTTCCGAACGTGACAAAGACCAATGGTGTTGAGGTGCAACAACCGACAACCACTTCCACGAAATGACAATTCCTGAAAATGAGCTTCAGGTCTACTTAGGATTTTCCACTGTGGTTTCACTGGCGGCAGAAGGCTTTGTGCTGGCCACCCTTGGTATATCGTTATGATCTTGACTATAATATCTGCGGCAAGGCAGTTCCTCACTTAGCATTGCGTCAGGCCACCTTACCGTACGCTTAAAGAATGACCTCACGAAATGGAATGAGCGGCTGAGTGTTTCGTCGCAATTTCACTTACTTCGATTAAGCATACAACATATTGCACTGAGATCTATTACCTCAGCAATAACCAATACTTTCTCCGGGATGCACTCAAGATACTCTCCTTGTTGATGCTGTCAAAAGCTTTCTTGAAGTCGATGAAAAGCAGGTGAAACAGGGATCTGAACTCCATGCCTTATTCCACAAAATTTAGAGAGAGATGTGGATGTGCTCAAAACAGGACGATCTATTGGTCATGTTTTTGAATTTCTCTTTGACGTACTTCAGTATTATGTTGGGTATAGGGAATAGTGAGGACTCAGAAAAGGTGGGTCCTCCTTTTCACTCTCTGAGGAAGATTTCTGGTTTAAAGAATTTTCAAACTGGCAGAGATGAAACTGCATATACTACAAGATACAATTGGACTTGCAGAGCGTGAAGCTAAAATTTGTTGTGCTGAGGAAAAGTAAAAAAAGATTTCTGATATGTCGATAACATGTCTATTTTTTTGGAAAATTTCAACATCATGTAAATAATTACGGCAAGAAATATTTTAATTTACGATGGAAATCGAGGACAATAGTCGACTTATGTTAAAATATTTATTTTCAAATCTTAATTTTTATTTTCTATTTATTTCCAAAGCTCTCTCACGCTTTAATTTCTCCGGAAATCTTAAAATTCATTGAAATATTTTTAAGGTTAATATAGAATTTTTCTAGCATTTGAGAATCATCATTAACCTTTTCGTTCTTGTTTGCAGGTAAACCTCATCATATTGCATACTACTTAGAAATTTATTTCTAACGGTTGTGTAAAAGCGTTGGCTGGCGTTGTCAGCTTTCAAGTATTTTCTTAATAATTTCAAAGATTTTGTGCCTGTCCCATTTGGGTGAGGTTGCACCTATTGACACGAAATTTGGTAAAAATATGGGAGCTGCGAATCTCCTCACATGCGGTGAGTAATATTGTTCTACGTCCGACTGCAAAAGGGGGGTGTGCATTTTTTTCAGTGAATAAAGTTATGAGGGGTATCAAATTCAGTACCTACCAAAGTTGCTCTCAGTTTTGGAATTCGCTGCAGGAAGGGAGAATACGGGGCTTAGAAAGTGATAATTTCACAGATCCGTCTTCAGAAACCACTCAAACACAGGTGTCTAGGCTGTAACGTAGAGCTTGATACTACCAAGTTTAGTGGGAATGGCACCGACAATTTATAATAAGTCAAAGCTGCCTCTTTTTGTGTAAATTTACTGCAATACTAGACTGAAAGTTAGTATCATACTAAAGTTAATTTTATACTCAAATATTCTTACATAGGAAATACACAAAATGTTTCATATCTGAAGCGCCGAGCTTCCGCTATTTCAACTTATTTTATTTATTATCCTTTTTCGAATCGTTTTTAAGTTGCTTTTTCAGTTTATTTGTTTGGTCCTTCTCTAATTTCAAGTTTATTTCTCTTATTTTTTCTTATCAACTTTCCTTGAGTTTTGTGATTATTCTCGATATTTTTTCTGTATGTTGTTTTTGCCTGGATATTTTAAATTGCATATCCCTTTCAGGACCCCCACTTCTCGTGAATCTCACGATGATGAGAAAGCCAAGGTAGGGTGGAGACCCTAAAGCCCGCGCCTCATGATTATCTCAGGTAGGAGAAGTATCAATTTAGGATATGATCCGTTGTGCATCTTCCCTTCCGTCGTGGCTTCGGGTCCAGAGTTTTACGGCTTCATGCGCGCGTTCGAACTGTTAGTTTTTTTTTAATTGGAGATTTAGCTTGCGTGTTTACTTGAGATTATTTTCCTAATACCAAAATTATCCAAAAAAAGTTTTTCGGTAAATGAGTGCGAGAACAAAATGAAACTTCAAAGCTTGATGTAAATGAAAAAGGCTTATTTCCAGCGTTGGGTCCTCTTATACTTTACGTCTGATTTTCCACAGGCCTTGCTAGACCAATGCGAGCAAAATTCAACTACGTTTGGCTTACTTTGTTTTTTTGGTATCGCATAATTGATGTAAATCGAGAAAACAGCGTCACTATCTGGTATCGCTAGCCGGAGAGAAGCTTTGATACGCGGAGGTAGATCGGCGGTTGGAAATGGGGGTTGTTGAGAAGCCGCAAGCCGCTTAGGCTTCTCCGATGGCGGTTGTCGTTAAACCGGGTAAAGTGAGGATATTCCTTGATGCTCGTAAAGTCAGTTTCTGCACGATAAAGACTGTGTATCCCATGTCGCTCCTTGATGTGATCTTGAGTCGATTGCTTAAGGGTTACATTTCTGGTATTGACCTCAAGGAGGCTGCGATAAGTCGTCAAGGAATAAGACTGCCTTCGTCGTCCTAGGTAAACTCTTGTACCAGCTTCGAACAATGCTTTTCGGACTGTGCAGTGCAATATCGATGATGCTTTCATAAATAATACTCATTCACAGCTGAGTCAACTTTTATCCGACGTCAAATCACGATACGAATTCCACTGTCACCAGTGAGATATGAACCGGGATCTACTGTACGGTAACCTAGTCCTCTAACCACTGATCTGGACAACCATTTTCATGGATGGAGTTTTTCACATCGTCTAGAAAAACACATTACCTTGAAGAACGGCCAACCAACCAAATGGCTATTATTCAAAGTGGTAACATGAGAATCACACTAGTGGTGGCCGTAAAATCACAAGAATTAGAAGTAGAAGTTTGGCAAGGCAGCATCTCTGACTTCCTTCGGGTTCTCTTAGCCAGACGACAAAACGAAGAGGTAGGCTACGGAGAAAAGGTTCATGTACTATTACTGAATTTTAAATGCATGAGTCAATTTGCGCTCGTTGACTACATTGTTCTTGCTTATGTCAGATCACATCATCAAATTCGAGTCTACTATTTGGATTGAGATCTGAAAATACAGTCGCTTCATTATAAACATTAAGTTGAAGCTTTTGGGTGCTAATGTTTCTTTTGTGCTCCCCATCAATTTCATCATTGTAAACATTTATCGGAAAAAACTCGCGAATGCTTTGATTTTGCTTAATGGGTTTTTATATTTCATTATAGATTTCGCCCACTCAAATTGCGCACATTCAGTTTTGTAGAGCAGCTGGGTATGAACGATTTACACAAGCTATTGTTTATCTAAAATGTTATTTCAGAATATTGTCAAGAGTAATAAAATTTCAATTAGAATTATGTCAAAACGGCTGTTTATGATGTCGTTACGACTACGGGCAGTAGCCAGTTTAACTTAGTTTATTGTTGACAGGACAACGCCTCCCCCATCCCACAGTAGTCTTCATGACGACGATAAACGCCTAGGGATATGACTGCCAATAAATTTTTTACATTCAATAAAATCAACCATTGCTTCCGCCTAGGTCATAAAGTTAGTGTCGGACAGTGTCTTTTACATCTGAAGGATTCTCACCTCAAAGCGATAGCCAAACATTTAACGATAAGTCGTGACAACCGATTGCAGTAGAAAGGACGCAAATATATTACGTATTCGAGTGCGAAATAGTCTTTAATGAGAATTTTATCACTTTGTACAATGAAATTCGTTTTAGTCTTTCGGTCTTGGCCTACGTTTCTGGTGGATGAAAAATCCTCCCGATACTGAGCCAAATTTCCAATACAATTTACGAACAAATACAAGGATATAGCTCTGAAGATCTGTTCTCAATCAATTCCCTTGCCAAACTCACATCGTGAGTAGGTTTTTAGCGTAAAGGTAACGAATTGTTCTTGATTGTGCGAATACCATCCTATATTACATAACACAGTTAGTAGCAAAATATCAAACGAAAGGATCTGTCAACGGCAAACGCATAATGATTTCTAATTTTGAAAACGCAAAAAAACCTGCTACTTGTAATAAACCACTAGGGCTAATCGCTCACTCCTCCAAACTTGTCCAAATTTCTTCTGATACCAAAAAGACAGGCACAGGCCTCTCAATCGAGTGGGCCATCAAATCGATGGTCGCTGCAGTAGTAATAACCTAACTATCCTAGATCCGCAGATCAATCGTCGGTTCAAGTGCTAACATCTTGTTCGGGATTAGCCGCTGCAGTAGCCCGTGTCCCTCTGTTCTTGACGCATGGTAATAGGAAGCTTGGTTATACCCTGAATTTAGTTGGTAATTAATTTACTTAAACATCAGTTTCTTCTCCTTTTACTGCGAGCCCACAAGGTTCTTCATGTCTGCGATAATTTTCTCGATTTCATTCCAATCCAGGTAAAATCATGCATTATGTTCATGTCCTGGTAGTTTCCGAGTGTCTGAAGGTTATCGAGAAGAAACTAACTCCCATGAACGTCACTTTGTTTTTTTTCAGAGACTTTGGTTTGGATAGTTTCTGAGAATTTAATATCGGTGAACCCTTCCTAATCCCTACTTAACAACCGATGTTGAAAGTTCTAATTGAGACCTTTCATTTGATACCCTTCACGACTATATTCAGTGAAAAAGGATTTGCATAACCCTTTTGCATGTATAGAGACCCTTTTTCAGCTCAATGTAGAACGATATCAGTTTCAACCTTCCCACTACATACTGTGCAAGTAAATATCGCCGTTTTTTGAGAAACAATCAAACTCCAGGTCGTGAAATGTATTATCTGCAGTGTTGTCGAATTACTTTTGGGGAGATCACTGCAGTGCGACTCGGAGGGTGGACTGCAAATATTCCCGGTAGCTTAACATAACCTATCATGATGCCCTAGATCCCTTCATCAACATCAATGGCGCAACAACCGATTTCCTGTCTACGCCCGCCTTAGCAGTTTAGACATTCCGGTTTTGCGCCGAGGCCCACCATTTTGATATATCTAAATGCTGTCTGGCTTCCCTATCTACGCCATCGTTCCATCTGAAGCAGTGTCTCATACGTCCTCATTTTCTAGATTTCCTGTTTTCCTAACAATGTGATCACCATTACCTTAGCGAATGATACCAGGATTACAATAGTAGCAAAAGGTCTGGTCTAGATCGAGATTTATGTAAACAAAGCGATGTAGGAGATAAATTTCTGGTTTAAGAATTCCGGCCTATCACTTGCTGAACATAAAACAAAAGTAGTTCGAATCGGCAAGAGTAAAAATATGCTTAGGAGTAATTATCGACAGAAGTCTTAACTTCAAAAAACCAATTGAGTGTGCAGCAACATCAGGAGAACCAGCCTCCGTATGGATGTCGTCCATTGACGAACGAAAGCCGGCGTTTCTACGATAAAACGTATCCAGTCGAGAAGTCTAGCGCATTTCGACAACAACTGGCATGGTAGGAATCAATGGTAAAATTAGAAATTAAAGAGGATGAATCACAAACTTATTATAGAACATACTATATCATTCTGAACATTCGAAGATGAATTGAAGGAAGATCGAAAAGACAGGAGACAGGAAGGATTCAGGCGAAAACAAAAGTGAGAGAAAACATGAATTAGTCGGAGTTAAAGACTAATCCGGTGTAAGGGGACGAGTGAAAGGAGAAGGAGGTGTTTTAAGGGAGTCTCACACAGCCCCCTGATAGAAGCCAGCAGTAGGTTTGAAACGTTGCCACCTTCTAACGATTAAAAAAAAAGCAAACGGGTACACAGATGCACCATAATAACGTTTCGATTGTCTTAACTTTACTAGAAATTGGGCTTTTTTTGTGACAATATACTATATAAGGGTCTTTCAGGCTGAAATGTACACTATTTTAGAATCGACAACCTGTATGACTGACGAGCGATTGACGGGAGCGGCGCCTCACGATTTGTAGCGATAGCACATTTGAGAACCTGGGGAAGTTCCCTGTTCACCAAAAAATTATTGGACTTATCTGAGCTCCTTATCTAAATCAAATAGGATAAAACTACTCTATGTATCTCTAGTCACGGAAACATACAGGGAAATGATGTCTTGAAAAGGAAGGGTTTGATTTTCCTCATGTTGGGACCGTGGCCAAATTTTAACTGGATTAGGGCCTTGAAATGTGTGAGAGCACTTCCTTCAGGGCCGTAACAGTAGACCACAGGATTACAGTGCCTTCTAGAAAGCCAGGTGGTCACCATGCACCTGGAACTACTGTAGATCTGCTACTTCCACTTGCACAGAAATCTTGGGAGAGCGGAAGTACGTGATGATCGTTAAGATTCCCACTCTGAATGTGACAAATGGAGGGGTATTTGCATGCTTCGTGCTGTCGCAAAGATAATAGCTAAAATTATCCTGGAATGCATTAAATAACATCCCGAGGGCTTGATCGACAGAGAGCAAACTAGTATCCGCTCCGGATCTTTCTATATTGACCACATCAACACCATACGGATCATACGGATGGAATAGTACGCGAAGCTTAGATTTCTGTTTCATCTGACTTCGAAAAAGCTTCCAATAGCGTGAACAGAGAGTGTATCTGGGGTGCTCTATGCACGGGGAGGTTTCCGGAAAACCTATTAACTATTATCTGAGCGACATATGATGGCGCAAAATGTCACGTACTGCACCGAGGTAAAATGTCAGAGGATTTACGGATCCAAAACGGAGTTGACCAAGGTTACATTTTGTCACCGCTATTATTTTCTCTTGTTATCGATGAAGTTCTTCAGGCTGCCTGGTTGGGAGGATGTGGAGGAGTTCAATGGACTATAGCATCCTTCCTCAAAAATCTTGACTGCGCTGATAATATCTGTTTGCTCTTCCACCGCATGTCATAGAACTTGACCAAATGACTCTGGATTTAGAAAGAGAGGCAGATAAATAAATATCAACAAAACCAAGGCTGTCAGTCTGAGGGTCATCGCACTTTCTCTATCTGCATTAATGGGCAGAAGATTGAAGGCATCGATCAATTTGTAAATCTAGAAAACGTAGTTTCTGTGGACGGTGCCATCTAACGGGATGCTGCCGGATGCATTAACAGCTCTAGATCCCTTTCGCTGACCTACCTAATCCAAAAGCTCCAAGCCTTTCTCTACGCTTGTTTGTGTCGTATCATCCTGGTACGCTGGGCTGATAGTAACTCAAACGAAAAACTTGGACGGCGTCCGTGCCTGACACCGGTATGTGTTGTGATCGGAAGGCGGAAGAGGATAATTCACACATTAAAGAGAGGTGACAATTGTATTGCTGGCTAGCCTGTGGCAGTGCAGCGGAGGCGCGAAACTGGGGCACCATTGTGAATTCGCCTCCATCGCTGTATTAAAGGCCGCAGCAATGTCGGGGATGACATCTGCCCAAAAAAAATAAATTTTGTCAGGAAAATAAAAAGCCTCTCTGTTCTCGTCCGTCGGTCGCGCAAATGTATACATGTCTTGAGTAACTGGGATTAATATATAAATAACTAAAACAAGTCGGGAAACCGGAACCTGGACGCTACAGATTCAGAAAGATTTTGTGTATTTCTTAGTACGTAGCACGTAATATATGCATATGTCCACTTTCGGATGATATTGACATTGATAGTCTTCAATTTTCAAAGAAGCAACAACTTCGACGTATTATAAATTTGTTAGTAATAGTGCGATTTCCATCAAACTTGGTATGATCATGCTCTACATAATAGCCTACATCACTGCAGAATTTCGTGCCGCTAGGATGAATTTAAGGGGAGTTTCCAGCCAATTATAAAAAATTATAGTAATATAATATTATTAACTTTCTCTGAATAGATATCGGTATGAAAGGTATTTCGGAGCCAAGGTGCCATATAGTAGCAGCCTCCTGATTTTTTTCAGATTTTTCGGTTTGGTAGTTTCTGAGAATGGCCCCTTAAAGAAATGATCACTTTCAACCCCTCGCACTCCCAACGTTTCCAAGAAAAGTCAAAACTAAGACCGGTTTCGGAAAGTACTAATCGAGACCTTGAATTTGATACCCCACGTGCCTATATTGGATGAAAAAAAAATTTACACTCCCGTTTTGCATGTATTGGGACCCTCCCCCCCCTTAAATTCAACGTAAAAGGATGGAACTCACTATATGTGTGAGCGTCCACAGTTCCCACCTTTCTACCAAATTTGGTGTCAATCGCTATAACCGTCTCCGAGAAAAATGCGTGTGACGGACAGACAGACAGACAGAAAGACAGACCGACAGACCGACAGACGGCCAGACAGACAGACAGACGGTAAACCGATTTTAATAAACACAAAACCTTAAAAAGAGAAAAAAGTAAAAGTAGGCTGCTGTGACCCGGATCTCCGATTCATTTTATTGCGTCGCTGATATACTATATATGTATGTTCAGAATATGTTCTATGTGTAATGCCTTCGGGTGTAGCAAATTCACAGGAAATAGGAATCTTTGACCTAGACGCCGAACATAGATGGCATCCCTGCTGAATTCATTAAATGCAAAAGTGTGGTACCCCTCCACAAAAAAGGTGACAATTTCACTTTTGGAAACTATACTCACTACTTGGTACGTTGAATAAGGTTTTCACGAAAATACTAGGCTGAGGAATTAGACTGTAAACTAATAAGATGATTGGTGAACACAAAAGACGTTTTCGGATTGGGAGAACAGCAAATGACCAGCTATTTATGGTCAAACAGGTGCTAGATAAATGGTGGGCATTCAACATCGACGTCCTTCGACTTCAAGTGGGCATATGACAGTATTGATCAAAATCTACTGTACAAAGTAATGCTTGACTTGGGAATTCCAAAGAAAATGGTAAGCCTTACCCGAATGACAATGTTCCACAAAATGGCGCAGGCGAGAGTCAATACAGATGCATTTGAGAGGAGGAAAGAAAGGAGACGTGTCTTTACTGTTCAATCTGGCACTGGAGCAGGTGATACAGAAGGCACACTACTCTATAAGTCCCGAATATGAGGGCGATATGAATGTCGTGGCACGGTCTTCCATATGAGCAGACGAGATTTTTAAAAATCTTGCAAAAGAGCAAACGAAGTTTGTCTACGAAGTAACGAAAGCAAGACGAAAGATATAAACGGGTTGGGTAGGGCTGACAACCCTACACGGAAAACCGATGCCACAAAAGGAGCCTCGGACAGGATGGATTTTACGACGAACTCCGCAACGACAAAGGATTAACAATTTGCGCATTTTCTCATGGAACGTGTGCTCCCTGTACAAACCGAATGCTGCTGAGCAACTAGCCGATACCCTGTCTCAATATAAGGCTGATGAAACAGTGTTACAAGAGATCCGATGAACAGGGACCGGTTTCTTGGAGAAGAGCCACTACACGAAATTTTATAGCGGCCATCCAGTAAACCATGTGCTCGGAGTAGGTTTCTTAGTCAGCCAAAAAATGAAACCTGCTGTTATCGGCTTTGAAAATATAAGCGAAAGGCTATGCACTCTGCGTTTGCGAGGCAAGCTTAGAAATATAAGCCTCATTAACGTTCACGCCCCTATAAAGGAGACTGCAGAATCGGAGAAGGATACCTTCTACGAGGCAGTTGAGCCGACTCTCGAAGCCTGTCCCAAGTATGATATCGAAATCATACTCGGAGATTTGAACCGCCAAGTAGGGAAGGAGCCCGTATTCAGGCGATACGTTGGCTCGCATAGCATAGGGATACCAATGATAACGGACTGCGCATTATTCAATAAGCAGTATTGCATGAAATGGTTGTTGGAAGTACCTGGTTTGCGCGGAAAGCGGTCCACAATCATACGTGGGCCTCTCCAGGCAGGACCACTTTTAACCAAATTGACCACGTGCTGATTGAACACCGCCACCTCTCAGCCTTGATGAATGTTAGAACATATAGGGGGGCCAATATAGACTCGGGCCACTATCTCGTTGGTGTGGTGTTCCGAGCTCGAATTACGACAACACCTAGAATCCGCCCTCCCGCCCAGAGACTTATCACGAGCTCTGTCGAACGGGCAAGCGACTTCTCCGACGGAAAAAGGAAGTCTGGGAGAACCAACAGGTCTGTGAGCTCGAAAAGTCCAGGGAGCAACCACACCAGGCGCGCATGTTTTACCAACAAGTCAGCAGGATGAAGCCTTATACGCCTCGATCATCTCGTTCAGCCTGCCGAGGCAAAGAGGGAAATCTGAATTCCGACAGAATAGGCATATTGGAGCGATGGGTTGAGTATTTTGATGAGCTACTGAACAACCAGAACATCGGCGAGTTGGAGGTCCCGCCAACTGAAGTCGACGGACAAATACTGCTACCGCCAAGTATAGGAGAAACAATCGTGCAATTCAGTGCCTTGAAAATCATAAATTGTGAGGAGCCCATGGAATTACAGTCGAATTGGTTAAATATGGAGGCGATCAGTTACACCGAGTGGTTCATGAGCTTGTGCTCAAGGTATGGGACAGTGAATCAAGTGATGGAAAAACTATTGGAATATGGACACCAGTTGCACCATCTATTCATTGTCTTTAAAGCCGTCTATGATAGATAGTCAAGGTAAAACTGTACATGGCCATGAGAGAATTCGGTATCCCGGCGAAATTGATAAGACTGACTAGACTGACCCTGACCAATGTGCGAGGTCAGATAAAAGCAGCAGGATCATTCATCAAGACCATCCGACATCAATAACGGTCTACGACAAGGGGATGCCCTATCATGCGTCCTCTTTAACCTGGCCCTCGAGAAAATGATCCGTGATGCTAGTCGATCCTCTTTAAGTCCATCCAACTACTGACAATGACAATGTTCCACAAAATGGCGCAGGCGAGAGTCAATACAGATGCATTTGAGAGGAGGAAAGAAAGGAGACGTGTCTTTACTGTTCAATCTGGCACTGGAGCAGGTGATACAGAAGGCACACTACTCTATAAGTCCCGAATATGAGGGCGATATGAATGTCGTGGCACGGTCTTCCATATGAGCAGACGAGATTTTTAAAAATCTTGCAAAAGAGCAAACGAAGTTTGTCTACGAAGTAACGAAAGCAAGACGAAAGATATAAACGGGTTGGGTAGGGCTGACAACCCTACACGGAAAACCGATGCCACAAAAGGAGCCTCGGACAGGATGGATTTTACGACGAACTCCGCAACGACAAAGGATTAACAATTTGCGCATTTTCTCATGGAACGTGTGCTCCCTGTACAAACCGAATGCTGCTGAGCAACTAGCCGATACCCTGTCTCAATATAAGGCTGATGAAACAGTGTTACAAGAGATCCGATGAACAGGGACCGGTTTCTTGGAGAAGAGCCACTACACGAAATTTTATAGCGGCCATCCAGTAAACCATGTGCTCGGAGTAGGTTTCTTAGTCAGCCAAAAAATGAAACCTGCTGTTATCGGCTTTGAAAATATAAGCGAAAGGCTATGCACTCTGCGTTTGCGAGGCAAGCTTAGAAATATAAGCCTCATTAACGTTCACGCCCCTATAAAGGAGACTGCAGAATCGGAGAAGGATACCTTCTACGAGGCAGTTGAGCCGACTCTCGAAGCCTGTCCCAAGTATGATATCGAAATCATACTCGGAGATTTGAACCGCCAAGTAGGGAAGGAGCCCGTATTCAGGCGATACGTTGGCTCGCATAGCATAGGGATACCAATGATAACGGACTGCGCATTATTCAATAAGCAGTATTGCATGAAATGGTTGTTGGAAGTACCTGGTTTGCGCGGAAAGCGGTCCACAATCATACGTGGGCCTCTCCAGGCAGGACCACTTTTAACCAAATTGACCACGTGCTGATTGAACACCGCCACCTCTCAGCCTTGATGAATGTTAGAACATATAGGGGGGCCAATATAGACTCGGGCCACTATCTCGTTGGTGTGGTGTTCCGAGCTCGAATTACGACAACACCTAGAATCCGCCCTCCCGCCCAGAGACTTATCACGAGCTCTGTCGAACGGGCAAGCGACTTCTCCGACGGAAAAAGGAAGTCTGGGAGAACCAACAGGTCTGTGAGCTCGAAAAGTCCAGGGAGCAACCACACCAGGCGCGCATGTTTTACCAACAAGTCAGCAGGATGAAGCCTTATACGCCTCGATCATCTCGTTCAGCCTGCCGAGGCAAAGAGGGAAATCTGAATTCCGACAGAATAGGCATATTGGAGCGATGGGTTGAGTATTTTGATGAGCTACTGAACAACCAGAACATCGGCGAGTTGGAGGTCCCGCCAACTGAAGTCGACGGACAAATACTGCTACCGCCAAGTATAGGAGAAACAATCGTGCAATTCAGTGCCTTGAAAATCATAAATTGTGAGGAGCCCATGGAATTACAGTCGAATTGGTTAAATATGGAGGCGATCAGTTACACCGAGTGGTTCATGAGCTTGTGCTCAAGGTATGGGACAGTGAATCAAGTGATGGAAAAACTATTGGAATATGGACACCAGTTGCACCATCTATTCATTGTCTTTAAAGCCGTCTATGATAGATAGTCAAGGTAAAACTGTACATGGCCATGAGAGAATTCGGTATCCCGGCGAAATTGATAAGACTGACTAGACTGACCCTGACCAATGTGCGAGGTCAGATAAAAGCAGCAGGATCATTCATCAAGACCATTCGACATCAATAACGGTCTACGACAAGGGGATGCCCTATCATGCGTCCTCTTTAACCTGGCCCTCGAGAAAATGATCCGTGATGCTAGTCGATCCTCTTTAAGTCCATCCAACTACTGGTCTATGCTGACGATATTGACATCATGGGAAGAACCACTCGAGACGTACAAACTGCCTTCATCCAGATCGAGCAGGCGGCGCGAGATCCTGTGCTGCAGATCAATGAAGGCAAGACAAAATATATGGTGGCAACGTCAGCACCAAAAACCAACCAAACAACAACATCAAACCGCACTGGTCAAACAGGAAGACTTAAGATAGGAGACTACAACTTTGAGACCGTTGATAATTTCTGGTATCTTGGTCGAAGATCACAACCGATAACAACTACGCTGATGAAATCCGCGCACGGTTGTTGTCAGCCATCAGAGCCTATTTCAGCTTACAAAAACTGTTCCGCTCGAAACGTCTTACCATAGGGTCAAAGCTCTTACTGTACAAGACTATGATTTTGCCAGTCCCCATGTATTCCTCGGAAACTTGGGTTCTTAGCAAGAAGAATTGTGAACTCTTGGCCGCGATCGAAAGAAGAATCCTCCGAAGAATTTTTGGCCCCTACATGAGGATGGACGATTCCGTAGCCTACATAACCACGAAATCTATGAGCGATACCATGACCGCCCGGTTGTGGATAAAATCCGGCTCAATAGGTTACGGTGGGCGGGTCACCTAATCCGTAAGGATGAGGATGAGCCCGGAAAGTCTATAAACGTAATATCTATGGTAGAAAAAGAAGACGAGGCAGACCCTGCCTAAGATGGAGCGATGGCGTAGATCAGGATGCCAGACAACTTTTAGGGATATCGAATTGGTTGACCTCGGCGCAAAACCGGGGTGTCTGGAGTCCCTTATTAAGGCAGGCGCCGTTGATGATGATGATGTTTCGCAATGGATTTGGTTTCAGCCTTGCACCGATGGAAACAACTTTAAGGGAAGGGTAACGTTTTCAGGCTTTTGTTTTAAATTTCTCGGGTATTTAATTTTTTGAATTGATTGTATGAAAATTTCATATGAATTGGGGCAAAACTGCGGTAGATACGGCGGTTTATTCTATTATTCTAAATTGTTCCAGACTTCCAGACTTCAAAGCGTTTTTGTAACTCACGTTTTCGATGCCCGTGCCTCTCATGGGCACACACCTACCCTTTTCAAGTTTTGAATACTATATCTGTATATAATTTAGGAGCATTGGTTTATTTTCCAAATTTGTTAATATCTTTTATTTTTCAATAACAAATTAGCCGAATTTTTGGAAAAAATCCCGTCTTTCAATAAAAGTGTTCCCTAAAAGTAAAATCTTGAAGTTTCGAAAAACCCTGCCAGCATTACCTGGGGAAAGCGATTATCTAATGAAACAACATTTTTATTTCAAATGCTCCAGCACTGAGTTATGTGGGGCACCGCAATTCTACTTTTTTCGGACGGGCTTTCGACTAATTGCCGCCATTGCCTTATTTTTAAGGTTTTGTGTAAAACAAAACCTTATTAAAATCGATTCAATGTCTGTCTGTCTGTCTGTCTGTCTGTCACACGCATTTCTCTCCAAAACGGCTAAACCGATCCGAACGAACTTTGGTGGACAGATGGGAACTATGAAATCCCCCACCCCCCCAGTTTAAAGGGGGGCCCCCCATACATGCAAAAGGGAGATTCAACAATTTTTTTCACCGGATATAGTTGTGTAGGATATCAAATGAAAGGTCTCGATTTGTACTTTCCGAAACTGACATTAGTTTTGGCATAAATTGCAAAGTGCGTGAGTAAGGAGTCAAAATGTACGCATTTGAAGTGAGACAGGACTCATTTTCGGAAACCACCCGAGCTAAAAATCCGAAAAAAATCAGGGTGGTGCGCCTAGATGAAATCTAGGCCTCAAAATATGTCCCATTCCGATATCTGCTCAAATAAACTTACTAATAGTATATTACCACTTTTTAGAAATTTACTGAAAAACCTCCCATAAATTCATCCTAGGACTTCCGAATTTTGTTCCAGCATAGGGGACAATATTTCGTATATATGTGCTAATTTTCATGGAAATCAGGCAATTAACGCCAAAGTTGTAGCAGTTCAAACTTAGCAATTTCGTGCGAGTTTACTGCTTCCAAAGCCATGCAAATCAGATGCTGACGTCATAATTACCCGGAAAAATTGACATTCGCGTGGAATATTAAAGTCACATTTATGGAGAATCTATTTATCTGCAGCCCTTTTTAAGGCTTTGTGTAAAACACTTATGTGAAATCTAATCTTCGAGAGATGTCCCATTCCGGTATCTGCTCAAAAAATGTACTAATAGTCTATTATCAGCTTTTAGAAATAGACTAAAAACTCCCCTTAAGTTCATCCTAAGTGTGCTAAGTTTTGCACCGACATAGAGGACAGCCTCGTGCATACACATGCCAGGTTTCATGAAAATCCAACTATTAGTGGGAAAGTTATCGCAGTTCAAACTTATCAATTTCGTGCTAATTAACAGCATCCTAAGCCATTCAAATAAGATGCTGACGTCATAATTAACGAGAATAATTGAAATTCCAGTGAAATATTAAAATTCCATTCAAGAAGAATCTGATTCTCCCTAGCCCTTTTTTATATTTGATGCTGGTTAAATTGTTTTCTTTCGCTAATAATATTAAACTCAGAGCATGAAGCGTATGAGGTTGACCATTATCAACACAGGGCTTTCCATCAAATGATTTATTTAAATCGCTTTCTAGAAAATAGAGGGCAATGGAATTTTTAGCTATATTACACGGAGCTGTCGTGCACTCATTGCTCCTCACATCTTTTTCTTTTTCTTCAGCCTTCAGTTCACAAGCGGGGTCGGCTCGTGATGATCGGTTTCGTCATTTTATTTTATCAAATGCCTCATCAGGATGTAATCGCCAGATCTTTAAATCCCCATCCAGCGTATCAAGCCACCATTGTTTTGGCCGGTTTTTTGGTTGCTTACCATTGCTTTCGATGTTCTGATCAATACTGGTTGTTGAATTCTCGTTAGCGTGAATTACGTGACCACACCATCGAAAACGCCTCTCTTGCAGTTTTCCCACGATCGATGCAAACCCATATCGATCGCGGATATTCTCATTTCAGACGTAATCAAAACGTGTCACGCCACCAGTGCAATGCAACATCTTCGTCCACATTACCGCAAGACGCCGTTCATTGTCCTTTATAGTCGGCCAACACTCAGAACTATAGAGAGTGGCAGACGGACGACATTGCAGTAAATTTTAAATTTGGGAAGTGCGCTGATACGTCGATCACAAAGAACACCAGTTGGGGAATGCCACTTCATCCAGGTTGCATTAATGCGTGAAACAATTTCATTACGCAGTTCTCCATTGGCTGGTAGCATTGACTCGAGATATTTAAATCGCTGAGTTCTGGCAATGGCAGTAACCTGCCCTTCGAGATACTTAAATCGCTTAGTTCTGGCAATGACAGTAACCTGCCCAGAACTGAACGATTTCAATATCTCGGGTCAATGCTATAAGCCAATGGAGAACTATGTTATGCTCCTCACGTAGGGAAACACGAAACCTTTTATACCTGAAGCGTCAAGCTTCCGGTTTCCCGACTTGTTTAATATTTCTTCTTGGAAATTCTGCACAATATTCTTCATAACTTAATGTATCATTAGTTCTATTAATAGATTTTAACTGTGTCGTCAAAGAAATTCCCAAAAGTTTGAATTGCCCCCCTTAATTTTCATGAATTGAAATGTAGAGAATATACAAAAATGCGCAATTATTCATTTACATTAACGTTGAATATCATTCGTTAGCAGGTCTTAATAGTTTCACGCCAACCGCAACCCCCTTGGGTACGTTTCATCGAAATAACTCTAAAGAAATATTCACTCACTTGAGTCCAATAGCTTCTGCGTTCTTTGTAATTCGCTCTCCGACTCCTTTTTGTGCTCCATCGCTTTGTGGGTTTCAATGAACGCCAACCGTTGTCCTCTGTCAGTTAAATATTTTGTGTACATTCCAACGACATTTATTGCTGCGTAAAGTAAAAAATTTCCAAATAATTGATGGAGGATGCAGCTCGTATCCTGGAAAGAGGAATTTAGAGACAATAAACTCGCCATTTAAATTTCAATTGTATTTCGGTGCAGGTGACATTGGTTAATGGAGTAGAATTTATGAAGACGTGCTGAACAGAAAACTTGCTAGGGGTAGTGCATTCAAGCACGTATTTGCACCAGTTACTTACCCCCGATCGATTAAATTTCACTATTGAAATAACAACAAGGTGGCAGGACGCGGTTACAGTTCCTGCTATGACACACCATTTCAGCGGGAGTGGTAGCATTGCGTACGGCACAAAAATTATAAATAGAATATACCATACTAGATATTCGCGTTCCGCAAAACCTAATCCTTCGCCAACAAAGCCTGAAAAAGGAAGTGAAAAATTTTAAGGCCAGCTGAAGTGCTACATGGACACCAACCTACCTTGAAGATTTAAGAGCAACCACGTACACGTCGCAGCCCAGTGCAGGTAGTTGTTAGCGAAACAGCGCCATGTTCCCAGGATACAGATTCCTAGATTGGCTATACAACAACACACGGACCATGTGATGGCTTCTGCTGTAACTGGCTGTGGATTAAGGAATTTTAATTAATCTCGTTGATTCCGTTTATTGTGTTTCGTTTAATTAAGTCTGTAATTTATATGGACACCGTTTGGATTATGGCGGTCAAGTTTATCCTTGTTTCCTTGGACTGTTAAATTTAATGGCTGTATCTTTTTATAGTGTGATAAGATGTGATGGAGACGCAATGACACTGAAGTAAATTTACGGAACTTACAGCATTCAGAAGAGCTTTTAAACTTAATTAATGACCAAATAATCCGTGAGGAGTTTTCTGTTGAAGATGATTACCTATCTAAACATTAGTAATTGTACAAGAAAAATGCGAAATTAATATTTTCTTCATCTAAGCATGAGAGAGTCCAATTGAAAGTTGGGCCGAGAAAATTATGACGCAAGGTTTTGGAGTGTCTCATATTTATTCGTAAATAGCCAAAAAAACTTATAGGTTAGTTGAAACTTCAATATTACACCAATTCTTGCATTCGTTATTCATCGCTCGGCAGAAATCACGTCACCACATCTCCTTCAAGCGGCGCTTCACTCAATACATCGAATAAATTTCAACCAAAAGAAATGAATTATAGAAATTTTATAAATTGAACTATGGTTCAAAAACTATGCTTAAAGAATTCGCTGGTTGTCATAAAAGGCAACTAACACGGAAAGAAATTGGTGAGCTAACAATAATCAAATTTCAAAATTAGTTTCCTTCCAAAATATCGATTGTATCTTAGATGGGAACCAATATAACGGCTGGCCTTTGGGTATCAATTTAGCTATCGGTTTCTGAAATATGTGCACGTTCTTCCACAATGGTAACAAAGACCCTCAAAATGGTCGTTTTCGTTAATATGAGCAGGTATTCCTGTGGCGTCCTAGGCCTAAACAAACTATGATTGTGGAGATCTAAAGAGTACTCCTCACCTCTTTGCAGCACTATTCTGGAAACCCTTGTGGAAGCAGATTCAATTCCGATGTTGGGGTGTTCCTGACGGTAACCTCAAGGGGCGCTCTCATGACTTAGGAGTCGATCTCTGATAAGAGGTGGTCTGCAAGATCCCCAGCCAGGTTAGCGAGCATTTCGATTGTGTGATGTTACGCACCAACGGAGAAAAAAAATTTTCCTAATACTTAAAAAGTCGTACTCTAATTTGAAGAAATAATATCAATTTCGAAGATGTGAAGGAACATTTGCTTAGCTCCACTATAATTAATTATAAAAATATAGAAATAGGGTTGACAGTTTTGAGAATTTTAGATTTCTCGTAAATACATAGTTAGGCCACTATTTTTATTAATCGTTGACAACGAATCAATCAATTTTCGAAATGCATTCATATCCAAATCGAATCACACTTGCAAAATTGTTATTTTTCAGTTTCTTACTGTTGAATTTTCGAAAATAGTTCTTGCAAGAGTGCCCCACACACTTTCGATTGGTTGCAGATCGGGACCTCCAGCTGGCCATTCAAAAAATAATATTGAACCAGGCGAACAAATTTGGTTGCCTTTTTGCAACATGAATACTGGCATTATTTTGTTGAAATATGAATTTATACTATTATTTATCTTTTGAACAACTAACTAGAATATCGTGGGATCTTAATATAACTTTCTGCGTTAATTTTGTTTGTTATACGCATACACACAGTAATTTTCCGCAATAAGAATATAGTCCCTATATTATGATGTAGACACCTGCAAAGTTGTGGCTCAGTTTACGTGGTCATTTGCATGAAAGTCCAGCCAATAGCAGCTAAGTCTATCCGGTCAATCAATCTATAGGATTTTTCTTCTCCAAGAGAATTACATCACATCAATTTTCCGTCCAATCCATATGATTTTTTACGAAATTTAATTAGCCAGAATTCTGTAAGCTGGGATATTTTTACCAGCTTCCATTTGATGCTTCTATCCGCGGTTAAAATATATTGCACTCGACGTTTTCTCATCGGATGTTGCAATTTCTACAAAATGTGTGGCGTGCTTAGCCTATTTTCAGTGTCTTCATATTTCCTAAAAATTTCAAGTGTTTCAAGTTCACTTCATCTAGGAAGCTTCCCCTTCCCACTTTAATATTTCATTTTTTAAGGTTTTGTGTTTCCTTTACATGCAGCAAATGGCACCATTTTTTTTTAAGGTTAAGGGGGGCTCAAAATATGACCAAATGATTTCATTGTAAACTAGTCGCACTGCAAAATGTGTGCCTGGGTATGGGGGTGGCCCAAACCGCGACATCCGCGCAGCATTACTCGATTCGAAGCACTTGCATTTATTTATTCAAAGTACTGCAATGAGAGCAGCTCATAGACTAACTCGATAGAGCATTGGAAGAGATGTTGAATTCTGGAGCAGGAGTCTAGCCCTTGAATGAAAATGAGTTCCCTTGGAACAATATACAACGGTCTTTCAGGCCGAAGTGTATGCAGTCCTGGGGCGGCAACTTGGGTGGTTGACGAGTGGTTGAAGGACAGGCGCATCGCAATCCGTAGTGATAGTCAAGGTGCATTGGGGGCATTGAACAGTCTTTGGATCATTTTAAAAATCTTTCAGGGATGTAGAAACCGTTTCAACTCTATTTCTATAATAGATTCAATACGATGGAACTACTCTGGTGGTTGTTGCGATGTAGAGAGAATGCCTTATAAAAAATGGTTTAATTTCTCCAGCAATTGGAATGCCAGTAGCATTGGTTAATGCTGCTATCAAAAACTTTCTACATTGATAGGTGTCAGAGTCCTAATGTTGCTAGACACATCATATCTTTCTAGTCAGAACCAAACAAAAACACGACAAAAAGAAGGAAAATTAGCAGAACCATTGTGGGCATTCTGATAGGCCATGATTCACTAGCTGGGCACATGTTCAGAATAGGGGTATTCCAAGATAATAACTGTTTATACTGTAATGAGGCAGCGAAATCCATGGAATAGCCTACGAACGCATCAGACATCAGACGCAGCGCCGCTATAGCGGGTAGAATCACATCTGGTAACGGAAATCCTACGATACATAAACGAATCCGGGATATTCCGAGAGATGAGGATATCGAGCACAATAGGTCACTAGAGTCTCAGTGCTCGGAGGCTTTGCTTCTCCCCACCTCATACACACGCGGTGCGTTATCCTGGCAAAGCTCCCTAAATTATTTAGGAGAATGCAATGTGGTGCGATCAGGTCTCATCAAAAAGTGTAACAGGTCTCGTTCTCAGAACCTATCCAACCGATGGTCCAATGGTGCATATAGATGCATGAAATCAGAGCCTCAAAATAATTCTCATTGCCATATCTGCTCAAATAAAGTTAATAATATCATGCTAACGTCATGATTATCAATGGCGGAACAACCGGTATCCGTTCTAGGCCTGCTTTAGTTAGGAATTCCAGACATCCCGGTTTTGCGCCGGGGTCCACTAATTCCATGTCTCTAAAAGCTAAAAGGTGAGACTTTCCGGGGGGATCATCCTAGCCCATACGGATTAGATGACCCACCCACCGTAATCTATTTAGCCAGATTTTATCCACAATCGAACAGTGGTGGTATCAGTTATAAATTTCATCGTTTTAGAGGCTGCGGAATCGTCCATCCTCATGTAGGGGGTCGGAAATTTTTGCGAGGATTCTTCCCTCGAAGGCGGCCAACAGTTCTCATTTTTCTTACTAAGGTCTCCGAGGAATACATGAGCACTGGCAAGATCATTGTCTTGTACAGTAAGAGCTTTGATCCTATGGTGAAACGTTTCGGCGAAACAGTTTTTGTAAGCTGAAATAAGGTCTGTTGGTAACCAAAACCCGTTCGCGGATTTCTTCGTCGTAGCTGTTATCGGTTATGATTTTCGACTCTAGGAAGGAAATTATCAACGGTCTCAAAGTTGTGGTATCCTATCTTTATTGTTCTCGTGTGGCCAGTGCGATTGAATGTTGTTGGTTCTTTGGTTTTTGGCGCTGACGTTGCCACCATGTACTTCGTCTTGCCTTCATTAATGTGCAGCCCAAGATCTTGCGCCACCTGCTTGATCTGGTTGAAGGAAGACTGTACATATCGAGTTGTTCTTCCCATAATTCAAAATCGTCAGCGTAGGCCAGTAGTTGTGTGGACTTGAAGAGAGTAGTACCTCTTGCATTAACATCTGCGTCACGGATCACTTGTCCCAGGGCCACGTTATACAAGACACATGATGGAGCATCCGCTTGTCTTAGAGCCTTGTTAAGCAACATTTTGCCATTCTGCTCCTAGCTAACGTTCATAGCTGAAGAAGCCGTTTCGACTTTTTTTGCGACTGGGGCCAAGTATGTTTGTGGCCGTATCAATGATAACGCTCTTTAGGTAGTGGTAAAGATAATTTGTTGATGCTTCACCTCCAGGACATCTGTTATTTGCGGTTACTGCGGCATCCATTTCCCTTTGTAGGTATTACGGAGGACTGTGTCGTGGATGACTTCAATGTTAACTCTCCCTTGGTTGTCAGAGGAAATTCTAGGCGGTGTTGTTATTCGAGCCCGGAGCACTATGCCAGTGAGATAGAGATCCGAGTTTATGTTGGCCCCCTATAGGTTTTGACATTTATCAAGGCTCAGAGGTGGCGGCGTTCAATCGATATGTGAGCAATTTGGTTGAAGTGGTTTCGTTTGGAAAGGCCAATGTATGTCTGTGGACCGCTTTCCGCACAAACCAGGAACTTTCAACAATCATTTCGTGCGATACTGTTAACTGAATAATCTGCAGTCCGTTATCATTTCTGTCTTTATATTATGCCATCATTTCAAATATATACATAATTTCTGGGGATCGTTTTATTTTTTTTTTAATAGTAGGGGTGCCTTATCATTTTAGCCGGCACTGTAGGAGAGTACATATGTATTTTACACCGTAAGACCTAAATATCAGGTTAGAACTTATCGCCAATGACCGAATATGATCGCTCAGGAATAGGAAAATAGGTTAATATGGGTTTGCGCTTCAGATTGTTAAGAAGGTCTACCTATGTAACAGTCGATATTTCAATCTCCTTTTAAATTTGTTTATGGCAATAAAAAACGTAGATTTTTCTACAGCTATTTCGTTAAAACTATCATAATATACATATGAGCTTCCAACCTACCGTGGGTTTATTCGATTATTTAGAATTTTACAACCAGTGTTTTGGAAACAACATGTGTCCTTCATCAGTGATAACTCTATGGCGTATGTACTTCCAGGACGAACCTAAGGGGGTTTCCGGGGAAAATTTCGAAAATATGATATCGGGATGGATGTATTTTGAGGCCTGGATTTAGTGAGGACGCACTCTTCTGATTTTTTTCAGATTTTTCGTTTGGATAGGTTTTGAGAACGGGACCTGTTTCTCTCTTTGGGGCTCACATAGCTATCAACAAGTACGGAAGCTCTGGTATGATACCCATGACGGACCCCAGGAGTACGTTGTCCCCCATTAGGCCGGCCATCATACACTTGGGGGTGATGATAGACGTGAAGCTTAGTTATACGCAACACGTGCAGCATGTTTGCGACAAAGCATCCGCTGCAAGTATGGCGCTGGTAATGCCGAATGTGTGAGGTCGACAGTATACTTCTAGGCTGCTGATCTTAGATAACAGTCAGATTACAGTCTACATGAAGGCAGCTCTAAAGGTGTGCTCGGGTGTGGTGTGCTGTCTCAGATGATGTAGCGTTCGCCATATCGGGAATGATGTCGATTGACATCTTCGCAGGTCAGATGATGAACATATAAAATGTGAAGCCTATTTCTCCTTTATCACAGACGAAGAACGCTGAAAGGAAGAGTTATGTACATAAATGGAAAGAGCGTTGGGAACGCTCGGGAAGTGATTGGTGGACACATAGGCTCAGCCCTGCAATCAAGGAGTGGTTGGAGAGACGGCACGGTGCGATCAATTACAATCTTAGCAAGATTCTTATGGGGCATGGAGGATATTGCCAGTACCTGTACAGGTTTAGACTGTAACTGAGCGTAGAGGAGACTCTAGGAAAGGTGTCACTACCAAAAAATCTGGCACTGAGAATGCTGGCACGGATTAAGATGCAATCAACTTCATGAACGCATCCAAACAAAACAAACTACAAAGGGCAGAGAATGCAACAAAGCTTGTTTGACACAAAAAATGTAGAATTTCAGGTGGGTAAAAAATATAGGACACTATATTTTTGCCAGAATGGATTTCTAGCAATCAAACCTAGCTACTGATAATATTTTACTATTTTATTGAGCATTCCTCTTTTGTTATAATCTCTATTCTTCTTTTTGCCAAACTATTATATAATTTTCTAATATATTTCCTAGGAATCTTGTCCAGTGCAGTGATATTAGTTGCTACTAATTTCTTTGTGTTTCGGAATTGATTCGATTTAGTGGAAATAATTTCGAGTTAAAAACCTCAACATTTTCCATAATACAGTGGAATCCCCATAATTCATACATCAATTATTCGTATTTCCGGCTAATTCGTACAAATTTGCCGGTCCCACGTAAACTCGATATTTCGTTTCAAATTGACAGTCTTCTTGGCAGTACCTTTGACCTTCTCTTGCCGTATTCTCAATTCTTTGGCCGTCAAAATTCCCCAGAAAATGCCTGCAAATTTTGAAAAACTACGTGGGTACTATGTCTGTGGAACAAAAGAAGAGAGAATAAGTTGCTCTCCATTTGGTCATACCCCAAACAAAAATTTAGCTTGGGTTTAAAATACTGGCGGTTCTAAGTTAGATATAATTCGCACCCACGTCGTGCTTGTGATCCCACTTTCGGCTACACTGCTCTCAGGGCAGATGTGAGGAAGAGTCTGATGATTCACCTCTGCACTGGACAAAACCGTTAGTCATATTTTTTCCGAACCGAACCAAATTTTCACACAATGCACCCGTGTGCAGTATCAAATGAAAGGTCATTTGATCCAATGTCGTTAAAAACGGGATAAAAATGGCTATAAACTTCTCCATTTTGGTAGCCCACACATTCAATACGGTGCTGGCGTTGCGACCTCAGGGGGTGGTTTCTGTGATGCCATTAAAAATGTTGAACGATTTGATGACCGGCTGATGAAGCTCGCCATTATATCACCTGGTCGCACTATTCACTTCTTCATCGCGTACGCACCGCAGACAGGCCGACCTGATGCCGCGGAAGATGCCTTCTGACAACTTCTCGATGCAAAGAGGGAAAAGGGTTTGAAACGCGCAATGAGAGTAGCGAACGTATACTGATTTTGAGGGCATCCATGACCTTGAAATTGTAAGTATATGGTTCACCTAAATATTTTATAGTGGGAATAATAAAACGTAAATCGACTATATTCTCATAAGATGCCAGAATTTTACCACCGTTAGCCGTTCCCTATGAGACCATCGCACCTATCATCATTATCATCAACGGCGCAACAACCGGCAATCGGTCTAGGCCTTAATAAGGAACTCCAGACATCCCGGTTTTGCGCCGAGGTCCACTAATTCGATATTCCTAAAAGCTGTCTGGCGTCCTGACCTACGCCATCGTTCCATCTTAGGCAGGGTCTGCCTCGTCTTGATGGATAGAGATCTCGTGCTGATTTGGAAACCTTTCGACTCCACCCGGACCAAACGTATGACCGGAAAAAGTCGTAAACTCGATCCAAGGGGGAAGACCCCGCAGCTGAAACGGGGCAAAGGCTAAAGATGAGGAAACTTAAAGGACACGTCTATAGCATACCATCAAAACAGTCGAGTGCAAAAAGAGAGTCGATACCAAAAAGCAAAAATTGTTTCTTCGGTTATGATACCGACTGTTTTTTGGGATAGTCATGAAGTTGATTTAATCGGTTTCATTTCATTTCCTTACGCACTACCATCTGGCCCAAAACGAATACTTTTTTGTTCCATTCAAATTCAATTTTGCACTTGGAGTGCAGAAATTTTCTTCGAACCAGGGGATCTTAACCTACGTAAATAACTATTTTGCAGGAAAAATATCACGTATTTTCGAAACAAGGAATGGGAACATTGCTGGGAGGGGAGTGAAGCCTTTCACGCAAGAATACTATTAGGAAAATAAAAACAAATTTGAAGAAAAAATAGCGACCTTTATTGCTCTGTCGGAGATTTTCCAGACAATCCTCGTAAGCCTACTAGGGAAATATCTTGTCTGCCCTTGAATCACGTACACACATATGTATGCACATTGTACGTGAAGTTCTGACTTGTGCTTAGATTTCTATCCAAAGTAAGTAATACACACCTTTCGCGCTCTTCCCAAAGAGTCTGTGAAAGTACAGTTCTATCTCGACGTTAATTAACCTATTATCACATAGCACTGGTTTGCTTTGCTTTAGCGAACGTGCTTCACCTAACTTGCAGTTTCGAAATGTGCTGAAATCTGGAACCCTAGCAATGTGTATCAATTCAATTCAACCCGGTGAACTTTACACAGTTGAACTCTACCCAAATCGACCAATTCACCTCTAATTACCCTTCCAGAGGCGAAAATAGTCCTCTTTCACGGCCTTAATATTCGGTAGAGCTTCCACGCGATTGAAGGGATTACACGGCAGTAGCTTTCCTAGCACTTAGTGCGATTAATTTGTAAACCCTCTTCTATCATCCAGAATGAGTTGTACATTCAAACATCTGCCAGGCGGCATTGACTAATTATATCAAGTCAGCCGTAAATCGGGGGGAAATCTTTGGGAAGTCAAATTTTAATGAGATGAGTTCACAACGTAAAAGTTACGTGAAGGTGTAGTGGTAGCGATGATGGTCTGGGAAACTCTAGGCCAATTTCTTTATTTTCCTCTATCAGAGAATCTACAAAATTTTGTGTGCGAATTCCAAATATTTACATAACCCTAGTGCCATTGTTCACGCCAAACAACACAAGGCTGTCGGAGGCAGCGTGGCAGCTTTCGGCAGTTCATACGTTTCTGTTTAGCAGAAAATTTATTTAAAAACTCCCACGGGTTCATGGCGGGTTGTCAGAGTAATGAATTGTTTTGAAAGAGCAATAATGATCGCAACGTGTGAATTTGCATGTATGTGGAAATATTGTGTATATTGTGTTCAGCGAGACTTGCTTTGATTAGTTATTTTGGAGCTTCATTAATCGAAAGGAATTCTGCTAATAAATTCATCAGACAGTTTCAAATTTCGCCAGAGTAAATATTTGGATTAATCGGAATAGCTTGAGTCATTGCGATATTGCGACATCCTTTTGTAATCTTGCACCATTCAAAACGCCCGTTCCAAGTTATTGGAAAGACATTTTAATTTCTATAATTCTTCCTATTGCGCTGTGCATCTATTGCACTATTTATTAGTCGCGTCCTTTCAATGAGAGTTTCTGCGGATCCGAGTCTCATCAGCACAAGGTAGTTCCATGGTGTACACGTACATATATATGTGCATTGCAGTGGGGAAAACGAAGACAAGGTTGCAGTAAAACGAGAACGGAACCAACAAAGTTGAATGCAAACAATTTAAAGCAAACAACCGAGCACGATTGGCTTTAAATGGACAACTCAACTCCTGCCTGGGTCCTGTTGACTCTGGTAAATGCTTTGATAATGATTTTGATATAAACATGCAAATTTTATTCAGACTTTTTGTTGTCTCAGTCAATTAGATTTTGCTCCGTCAGTTTCGCAATTTGTTGTTTGGTAGTTAACATTGGCATCAAGACAACACCAGTGGAGCCACAAACTTCGAAATGAGATGAGTTCTAAATTCAAATGTTATGTTAAAGTTGGTTACTGGTTACGTCATATCATGTCTGAATCAAGTATTTGGATTATTCTCAACTACATAATGTAGATACTCAGACGTTATCCATCGGGTTGTAATCTGCGAAGCAAGGGCACTTAAGTAGACGAATCTAGAAGAGAGTTTGCTTAAATATGCACCGTCGCACAGTCAAGTGGACAAAAATCGAAATATAGTTTGACGAGTTTTTTACTACGGTATGCTCAGAAGCTAGGCTAAGATGGGCAGTGGGAACTTTTAAACCAATGAAATCTCCCGGAGTAGACGGCATTTTCCCAGCACTTATCCAGAGAGGCCTAGGAATTATCTTAGAGTCTCTTCTGAGGGCGGAAAGGGGGAGCATAGCACTGGGTTACATACCAAGGGCATGGGGACGGGCAAAAGTGGTCTTTATTCCGAAAGCGGGTAAAAAGGATCCTTTTCACCCTAAATCTTTCAGACCAATCTGCCTAACATCGTTCGTACTCAAAACGGTGGAGAAGGTCATAGACAACTATATTAGGACTAACGTTCTAAAGCATAATCCCCTACATCACTGTCAACACGCTTACCGAGCAGGACGGTCAACTGAAACTGCTCTGTATCCGCTGACAGAGGTACTACGGGACGTCATAGAAACAAAGGAAATTGCACTGTGCGCGTTTTTGGATATGGAAGGAGCATTCCACAACACATCGCACACAGAGATACAGGATGCCCTGAGCCGCAAAGGAATGGGGAACCACCCTGGCACTCTGGATGGGCAAAATGCTAGAAAGCAGACAAATAGAGGTACAAACAGGTACAAATTCTATTATCATGAACACCACTCAAGGCTGTCCACAGGGTGGAGTGCTATGATGAACTCCTGGACGTGTTAACTAATACTGGAATACAAGTCCAGGGCTACGCGGACGACATTGTTTTAATCTGTAGTGGCAAATATGAAGATACCCTATGTGATAGAATCCAAACTTGATTAAGGCTTACTAGTGCCTAGTGCAGGAAGGAGGGAGTGCGAATCAACCCAACCAAAACCACCATAGTACCATTCACTAGGAGGCGTAAGCTGGATCACCTGAAAGCCATAACATTACATGATATGGAGGTGAATCGAGAAACAGAGGTCAAATATTTGAGAATCACGCTAGACCAAAAATTACTCTGGAAGACACATGTCGGAAATACTTGTCGGAAAGCCACGAGGGCTCTGATGACTTGCAGATCCACAGCAGGGAAAAAATGGGGTTGCAGCCCGAAGATACTACTTTGGATATATACTGCAATAGTAAGGCCAATGATTACCTATGGAGCGGTAATCTGCGCAGAAAGAACCCAACTCAGCACACAAGCCAGGGAATTACACAAGCTCCAAAGGCTTGCTTGCGTGTGTATCAGTGGGGCAATGGGGACAAGCCCAACGGCATCCCTGGAGGTCCTCCTAGGGTTAACCCCTCTCCATCTGCACATACAGATGCAGGCAAGGAGATCAATATTCAGGATGGCCGGTAGTATGAGTGAGGCGGGGAGCTGCCTAAATCGAAGGAAGATTGATATCCTTTCTAGGCGGTATCCCGAATTACTGATACCGAGGGACAGCATGACAACGAGGTTTCACTTCGATAAGAAGTTTGAAACACGTTGGAGTAACAAGGCAAACTGGGAGAGCGTGGCTGCGACATACGGCTTAAACTAGCAACTGATTACTTGGTACACTGACGGATCCTTCACAGCAGGGGGAGCGGGTGCCGGTGTCATTGGTCCAAGGAAAATGTACTTTGAGCCAATGGGCAGGTACACTAGCATATTCCAGGCGGAAATTTACGCCATAGACAAATGTGCCTCCTTTCATCTGCAAAGGAACTACAGGGGGCAGAACATAGCCATTCTCACCGATAGCCAAGCAGCGATCAAGGCACTTTAGTCTAACCAGGTGAACTCTAAACTGGTATGGGAATGCCTTCATAGACTGAATATACTCGACTCGTCCAACAAGGTCTGGATACTTTGGGTTCCAGGCCATGCTGGGTTGGAAGGTAACGAGGCAGCGGACGAACTAGCCAAGAAGGGAGCAGGGATGCCTTTACACGGGCCAGAACCCTTCTGTGGAATCGGAAACGGTTTCATGGCTATGAATCTAAGAAACGAAGATAAACGGTTGAGGAAACTATATTGGGCGCGCCTATCAGGGATGGAGCAGTCCAGGGTTCCTATTGGGGGATACGAACCCATGCGTACAAAGGATTGCTTAAACCTCACCAAAAAGAACCTCCGAATCATAGTGGGAATTGTCACTGGTCATTGTCGGCTGAACTATCACCTAGGGAAGCTAGGGATATCTGCGGACACTGCCTGCAGGTTTTGTGAGGAGGACGAAACCTCTATACACGTCCTGGGACAGTGTGCGGCACTTGTGCAAAGTAGGTCGAGGCATCTGGGAGAACACTTAATACCAGATGCAAAGCTGAAAGATCTGGAAGTGGGGAACATACTAAAGTTCCCAACGGTTACAGGCCTGCTTGAGATACTATGATCAATAGGTACACTAAAGTAAAAGGGGCACAATAATTCTTCAAGGACGCGATGCGACTTTCCCTTAACAGAATAATAATAATAATTTTTACAATTTGGTATTAATAAGCGAACTTTAGACAATTGTTAAATCCGAATGCACCATTGTTTATATTTTGTATTAAGTCGATAACAATGGCAAAATTTAAGGAATCATTCTTTTTAAGGTTTTATGTCAAACTTGCATAAAGCATAACTTTGGGAAGTTTGAAGGAAATCCAAATATTATTAAGGGGATCATCCCGTGTGTCAGATTCACGGAATTGATTTTTTTTGGCATCGATTACATCTAGATATAGTGTAGAATATATGGGCGAAGTGATTTTTTGATATTCGTAGTCGTTTGGAAATGATAGTGTTAAACACGTGATAAGTCGCATGCCAGATTTATGTCGATCACTGCAATAAAGCGCGTATTTATCGGTCCGAATGACTTCGCTAACAGGACAAGAATTGAAGGGAAGGCTGTACAGCCTGTAGAAGCCTAAGGTTTATGGACTAGGTATAGCAGATTAATGGTCTGTTGGGGTTTTATGGCTAAAAGTCGCGTTCTACTTTTTAATGCGTTCTCGAAACTGCATATTGAAAATCGGCTACCACCATAGCCCCAAATCTATCAAAAGAAAATCCTTTAAAATTTTGACGACTTATTCAGAACATATTTTTACGGTCCGCAAACAAGAATAATTGTGATTAATTCAGTAGTTTTTTTTATTCACTGAAGAAGCCTTGAAAAAAAACCAAAATTCATAAAAAAAGTTTAACACGGCACCAAAAATTAAGCTTTTAATATTTTTTAATAATCTTTTTTGCGGATTGTATTCAAGTCTGCACGTTAAAATACCCTCACTTTTTTCTTTAAGGTAAGCACAGCGCCCTCTAGCGTGGCAGCAGAAAAACACCTTTTTTTGGAGATGGGTGTATAAATTGCCCTGTATTTCAATATCGGATAGCTGAGTGGTTAGAGCACAAGGCTAGCATACGGAAGGTCGTGGTTCAAATCTCACTGGTGGCAGTGGAATTTGTATCGTGATTTGACGTCGGATACCAGTCGACTCAACTATAAATGAGTACCAGAGTAAAATGAGGGTTATAATCTCGGACGAACACAATGCTGACCACATTGCCCCCTACAGGGTTCTGTAATCCTGTAGTGTACCATTACGGTCTTGAATGAAGTGGTCTAACACACTTCAAGGCTCTGATCCAATATGGATTTTTGCGCCAACGATTATCATTAATTACTCGAGGAAGACATATGTATTTTATATGTACGCATATGTTTTGGGGTAGTGTCTAATTCAGATAGATATATTTGTACATTGGAGAAGCGGTATTAATATACACACTTTAAATGTACATATGTATATTTTCATGCACGAAGCAAATCGAAAATAGGTGTACGATCAATTTACATACATGCATATAGAATACAGTATTCGGCAATAAGCAATGTTTGTTTATTTAGCGTCAGCATAATAGCTACTAGGCTGACCCTGATCAATGTGCGAGGCCAGATAAAAGCAGCCGGATCATTCTCAAGACCATTCGACATCAACAACGGTCTACGATGCCGTATCATGCGTCCTCTTTAACCTGGCCCTCGAGAAAGTGATTCGTGATGCTGAGGTAAATGCAAGAGGTACGATCCTCTTTAAGTCCATCCAACTACTGGCCTATGCTGATGATATCGACATCATGGGAAGAACAATCCGAGACGAACAAACTGCCTTCATCCAGATCGAGCAGGCGGTGATTGGCGCGAGATCTTGGGCTGCACATCAATGAAAGCAAGACAAAATATATGGTGGTAGCACCGAAGACGAATCAACCAACAACATCAAACCGCACTGGTCAAACAGGAAGAATAAGGATAGGAGAAGACCGTTGACTATTTCTCCTATCTAGGGTCGAAAATCGCAACCGATAACAGCTACGATGATGAAATCCGCGCACGGTTGTTGTCAGCCAACAGAGCCTATTTCAGCTTACAAAAACTGTTCCGCTCGAAACGTCTCACCATAGGGTCAAAGCTGTACAAGACTATGATCTTGCCAGTCCTCATGTATTCCTCGGAAACTTGGGTTCTTAGCAAGAAAAATTACGAACTCTTGGCCGCGTTCGAGAGAAGAATCCTCCGAAGAATTTTTGGCCCACTACATGAGGATGGACGATTCCGTAGTCTACACAATGACGAAATCTATGAGGGATACCATGAGCGTCCGGTTGTGGATAAAATCCGACTCAATAGGTTACGGTGGGCGGGTCACTTAATCCGTATGGATGAGGATGATCCCACCCGGAAGGTTTATAAGGGCAATATCTATGGTAGAAAAAGAAGACGAGGCAGACCCTGCCTAAGATGGAGCGATGGCGTAGGTCAGGACACCAGACAACTTTTAGGGATATCGGATTGGTGGACCTAGGCGCAAAACCGGGATGTCTGGAGTTCCTTATTAAGGCAGGCCTAGACCGGATATCGGTTGTTGCGCCGTTGATGATGATGATAATAGCTACGTCTGTAATATGTACGTACTTTAGCCATATACGAATGAAAGAAATTGCCTAGAAAGCTTCCGGTATTCTGACTTGTTTAAATAACCGCTACATCAGTTGACTTTATCTTTCATGTAAAACGCCTCATATTTTGAATAGAAGTCTGTCTCAGAATATGGAGTATATATAGTTTCAAATAGTATGTAGTGTAGGTATGTCTAGAATATCTTCAGTTAATGATCACGAGTCATTATCACCAGGCGCCGTCTTTATACATTGACTCAGATTTGTCCGGAAGGAAGTATATATTTTTGGGGTCTACAATTAACGGTCATGGGCAGATGCTTTTGCAACTTTTTCAACTGAAAGCGCAGTGTATATTGGGAATTGCAAGTTTAGAGGGGAAGAGTTCGAAACTGATATGCAAATGGGGATTCAATGATGGCACCAACCATTGCCAGCAAACAGTTACCACCGCACAAACCTCGATGAATATCTGCTCCTTATAGGTATGGTGCCAATGAAATTGATGGATAAGAGAACAGTAAAAGTAGAGTGGGGCACCGTGTTCCAAAAAGAAAATGCAAAACTTGTGAGGGTTGAGTAAAAGATGATGATGGAGAAAATTTTTAAACTCCAGACAATTGAAATTAGATTACAAAGTCGCTAAGAAACGACGATGAACTTAATGTTGTTCATCTTGCTGGAGTTTTGTTAACGTTTTGCCTGACATTTCTGCTATTAAGCGCTATATATGTTGAGAAACAATGTCGTTTCGGTTTTACCAAACTTGCACAGTTTGGAATAGGTACTTTGAGTGTATTCTACACTTGGGCTGCCAACTGCCTACAAAAAGTTCAAGGGAGGAAGAAAAAAATAGATATTTCTGTAGAAAAACATGTGTTTGGTACGCTATTTGGAGAAAAACAACTACTATGTACAGTATATATTTTGTTAAATTTTCAATCTGAGATAAATTTGTTTAGCTCTGAGAAAATTATTTTTTTAGTTTCTTTTTTAAACAACAAGCACATAGTATCATATATTATTTTTAAGTATTTATTAGACAAGAAAAAATAAAAATGTAGATTTAACACGAACAAACATTAGTAAGACTTTAATTATTTTTATTCACTATCATTATCAGTGTCGGTTTCCACCAGGAGCCTCATTTCTTTTGAATTTTTTCTTTTGCTTCTTGCACAGCCTTTTTATCTGAAGCTGATCGCACTTACCCTTTCCATACTGACATTTTATAGGATTCAAAGAACTGAATCCTCGCATAAAGACCACCAATTCGATATCCCAAAAACTGTCTGGGCTCCTGGCCCACGCTAGCGCCCCATCTCAGGCAGGGTCTGCCATGTCTTCTTTTTTTACAATAGATAATGCCGTTATAAGCTTTCGGGTTGGATCATCCTTACCCGTATGGATTAAGCAATACGCCCACCGTAACTCATTGAACCGCATCGTGGTAAATAACATAGTGTGCTTAATTTTGGCAGTCCCATGTGAAGCTGATAGTAGTGTTTGCCAACTTTTATCTTCAATTTCAAAATAAGAAATTTCTTCCTTAGCAATATTGTTTGGTTGAGGAATAAATCGTATGCACAAACTTTTCCTTCCTCGTTTGCACAATTGTCAATTAGTTCAGCCAAGTACGTGAATAAACGCGATATTGTACGGCCGAATAAAGCATGCACCTGAACTGATTCTGCTTTCGGGTAACAAGACTTGCTTTTCGAACTAAAGAATAACTGAGGTAAATTTTTTTATTAGCATTCTGAATTATTTCCCACTGCGGTCTTGTAAAATCCCCGTAAACGAAATAGATAATGCCTTTTTTTCTGAGCTGTGTTTTTACTGCTTCTCGGTTTGAAATAATCTATTTGCGAATTTCAGTGGCTCTTGTTGGAGATGCAGTATTTTTTTTTATCATTAGTGCGTTGACTAATGTTAACTGCAGATGTCAGCTCTTTGGCTGATCCTTTCCGTAGTGGCCCCATAGGTGTCCACAGCTTGCTACGTTCAGTTCTTCATAACTTTTTGTTTGATAAGTGCAACTGACAGCAAATATCTGCTTATTTCATTCATGCTCAAAGCGCAAACAGTTTGAAATAAAATGCTTTTGTTTTGTTTCCATTTCGGTGCAGGGTAAAGGGCGAGTTTTGCACCTGGTTATACCTAAACTGCGATTTAGCCGTTTTTGACACTAGGAATTGCCGGTTGAGTCCAAACGCGTTACAAATGGAATGGCGCAGGTTGGCGCACGTTTTTTTCTTTAACTAAATAATAACAAGTTTGTTTACGAATATTTAATAACATCAAGCCTTGACAAACCTCGAGAGCTGTTCTAAAATACTTTTTTAATCGTCGAGAATTTTTATTTCTCTATTCTATCACTGGTTTTGGTTTCTAAAGTTTATCTGATCGTGGCAGTTAGAAGCAATTGCTAGACACGTGACATACATGTATTGTATATACGAGGAGTTGCCATCCCTGTCGCAAGTGCCGAAGAATATTTCTGTACAGCTGCTTGATTCAATAGTGCCGTCTCGACTGAATTCGGAAAATAAACATTCCATTCACTTAACTAGTCGGAATACCGGAAGTTCGGCGGTTCCCATATAAAGTTTTGTGTTCACCTTATGTGAGCAACTTTCTATGCACGGTTTTTATTCGTACATAACTAAGAATGCAAAATATTCCTTCATACCAAGAAGACTGTACATAGGAAATTCAACTCCCCGCACATTTTTTGAAATTTTATGGAGACGGAAAGGTTCTGCACACGTTTGACCGCAGTGGGAATTGCGCCAATAAAATTACTCGCAGCGGAGCTCCCTTATAGATTCATTTCAGATTAACGGCAATGGATCTTAACGGAACCAGTAAGCGAATGCTGGTTTAAAATTCCTCTATGGGAAGCTTGGTGCAAAGAAACATTCTGGGCAATGGATCCATGTTTGCTCTCCTAGGAACTGAAGAAGCACATACAAGAAAACTATCTAGGCGAAACCGACACGCTAATACACCAAAACCAATTACCTACCTCGTCGCTACTCGAAAGGTAGACAATGAGATTCCGTGCCACTTTGCAGCTGAAGTTGCTCCTTCTGTATATAGTCATCTTGTTTCATATATTGCTAAACTCTACACATTGAAGACATAAACATTGTGCTCAGCCCGAACAAAGAAAAATTGCCTACTACATACTAATGCGTACATATATATGTACACATTTAAATTAATCTAATGCATTTTCACCTTTTTCCACTATACCCTGTGCACAAAAGCATGCATACGGACGTAAATTCAATACCGATGGTACAACGTGCAGACATGTCTATATCATTGAACACTACCCGAAAACTCCATTAGCACATACATATTCTGCACATGCCTGCCACCAGTAATTGATGCTGATATATGTTACAAATAAATAAAAACTGCTAGAAAAGGAAAACAAATATGCCCCATCATCATCATCATCAACGCCGCAACAACCGGCATCTGGTCTAGGCCTACCTTAATAAGGAACTTCAGACATTCCGGTTTTGCGCCGAGGTCCACCAATTCGATATCCCTAAAAGCTGTCTAGCGTCCTGATCTACGCCATCGCTCTATCTCAGGCAGGGTCTGCCTCGTTTTCTTTTTCTACCATAGATATTGTCCTTATAGACTTTCCGGGCTGGATCATCCTCATCCATACGGATTAAGTGACCCGCCCACCGTAACCTATTGAGCCGGATTTTATCCACAAGCGGACGGTCATGGTATCGCTCATAGATTTCGTCATTGTGTAGGCTACGGAATCGTCCATCCTCATGTAGTGGGCCAAAAATTCTTCGGAGGATTCTTCTCTCGAACGCGGCCAAGAGTTCAAAATTCTTCTTGCTAAGAACCCAAGTCTCCGAGGAATACATGAGGACTGGCAAGATCATAGTCTTGTACAGTAAGAGTATTGACCCTATGGTGCGACGTTTTGAGCGGAATAGTTTTGTGAGTTGTGCTCTCCTGGCTGCCAACAACCGTGTGCGGATTTCGTCGTCAGAGCTTTTATCAACGATCTCAAAGTTGTATCTTTAATATACTTATTTGACCAGTGGGATTTGATTTGAGCTCAACAAGTTAGAGAAGTTTTCATTATAGTTTATCTGGCGAATTGAAGAGCTACAGCCGGAAAACGAAATGCTCAAGAGAATATCTCAAGCAAGTTCACTCCCAGTGCCGCAGCACACTAGGGCACTAAAAGGATACCATACCGATGCAAATGAATTGCGTAGAGAAGTTGCAAACAAGAAGAGCATCATCGGAAATCAAGGTTTCGTCAATATCGATAAAAAGAAAAACGCAAGGGAATTGAAAGTTCAACTTCCCCCGCCGATTAATATTAGTGGAACGATAATACTTGCTCTAAACAACCATGTTTGCAAAATACACCCTGTAGAAGGAGATCACTACAGGGCTTGATCGGCGGAACATGCAAACAATCCAATGGTACACGTATGAAGATTAAACGGTTCCTTAACGTTATGACTGAGGACTCCATCCAATGTGTTAAAAAGACGACATTGTAGAAGACCTGAACGGAAAAGGGTAAGATCCAAGACCCCATGAATATATTGAAAAAAGAAAAAAATCTTTAATGAGAATGGAGAAACAATAACCAGAAGCGTGAAAAACCAAACGAAATTCAGAACTTAAGAGGTATCCTTAATATGAAGGTCAAATAAGAAGCAGTGAGAAAATTCAGCGACCGAATACTCCAGTGTAAGGGGCTTTTTGGAAAATTATAACCCACTTACTCAAGCGCGGTGTTATAAATATAGAGTTCATTAGCTTAGTGGAAATATTATATTTTCCAAGTATATTATGCAAAAAAAAATACAAGTTTCATTTTTAAATTAAGCAAAGTATTATTTCAAGCCAGTAAAAATATGTTTAATGCATTCTTTTTCTACTGGGAAACTCCGAATTCCCCGAAACGTGCTATGTGAGTTGCAACTGCAATGTACAATGAATATTTCTCGACGGCGAAGTTCGTTCCAATTCGGCGAGGTTCGTTCATGCACTGTATTTCACTCCGGGGAGGGGAAAAGGCTACCCTGCCAGGCTGACTGATAGACAAATAAAGTGGGCAGTATTTAAAAAGTACATTGAAGAAAACGTTTGCGTAAATGACCAAATCAACACTACTTATTAACTCGAGGAGGAAATCGATCTGCTAATTATGAAAATACAAGAGGTGGCTAGGAAAGACACTCCTGCCCATTACGGAATGCATAAAACATACACTGACTGTCATGCTAAGGTTAAAGAATTAATTGCAGAGAAACATATGGCAAAGAAACCGCAAAACGGCTGAAGAAAAAGAAGAAGATGTGAGGAGCGACGAGTGCACGACAGCTTCGTGTACCATAGCTAAAAATTCCATCGCCCTCTATTTTTTAGAAAGGGATTTAAATAAATCATTTGATGGAAACCACCTGTATTGATAATAGTCAACCTCATACGCTTCACAGTCTGTGTTTAAATTATTAGCAAATGCCAAGAATGTAACCAAATATAAAAAAAAAGCTGGGGAGAATTAGATCCTTCTTGAATGGAATTTTAATATTTCACTCGAATGTCAATTATTTTCGTTAATTATGACGTCAGCGTCTTATTTGTATGGCTTAGGATGCTGTTAACTCGCACGAAATTGATAAGTTTAAACTGCTCCAATCCACTTCGGCATTAATGGCCAGATTTCCATGAAATTCAGCACATATATACGAAATATTATCCTCTATAATAATAATAATCGTTGGCGCAACAATCCATATTGGATCAGGGCCTTGAAGTGTGTTAGAGCACTTCATTCAAGACCGTAACGGTACACTACAGAATAGCCTGTAGGAGGCAATGTGGTCAGCATTGCGCTCGACCGAGATTATTACCCCGATTTGACTCAGGTACTCATTCACAGCTGAGTCGACAGGTATCCGACGGCAAATCACGATACAAATTCCACTGCCACCAGTGAGATTTGAACCGCAACCTTCCGTATGATAGCCTTGTGCTCTAACCACTCAGCTATCCTCTATGCTGGTGCAAAATTCGGAAGTCCTAGGATTACATACAATACAATTCGCTTAAAAAATTCACAAAGATAAGCTTTGTTTTTTGAGGCTAAAAGACAGGAAGCCCCCTTAAAACGCTTAATATAGGCTTTGCTAAATAATCACTGCAGTACATATTTCACATCGTACTTATTGCTGAGGATGCACCCTTCGCGAAATTTCACGTAGCCATATTTGAGCAGGGGACTATATGCCGCTTAATTGTGAATAACTCGCGCAAACTACCATAGATGCCAACCTTAATCTTATCGGTTTAAGGCTTTCCAGTTTGCTCACAAACTTCACTGTGCATTTCTTCTCTAATGGATTCGACTCACCGCTTAGTAACGTTGGATGCGAATCCAACTCTTCTATACCATGTAGCTCTAGGATGGGGCAGCAACATAGCCCGCAGTGAGACTCTTGGCTCAGCTCAATATTTGATTCACTTACTACCCCTTTCTGTTTACGTCTTGTAATCAATACGTCCAGAGTTATCTGGTTCATACGCCAACGATTTTTTTCGTTTGATATTGCATCAGACCAACGGACTGTGATGACACGCCACAAACTGAGCAGTTGACAAAAGCTTGCAGCCTTCAAGTGACAGTGTTGGTCACATGCCAAGCGGCTGCTTTATATCAGTACAGAGAAATACAGCGCAACCACTAGTGTAAAAAATCTCAACTTGATGTTGGTGTTAATTCCGTCATGTTGTTGGTCCAAACCTAGGCCAAGGGGGAGGGTTTGGGGCACCGTATTTAGAGCTATCCTCAGTACAAAAAACAAAACAATCGCGGGTAATCAGAAACACGTAAAGGGGGTGAAAGTGAAACACGTAAGAGATGGGATCTTTATTTCAAAGGACTCCTCAACCTCTGACGCACATTTCGATCACCAGAACTTATAACAGTGAGTCGCCCACACTTGGAAAAAATAGTTAGCAATCAAATGTCAAACAAGTCGGGAAACCGGAAGCTGGGCGCTTCAGGTATGAAAGGTTTTGTTTGCTTCTTCTGTGAGTATATTTTAGTGAAGAACTATCCCATTTGTACGTAGCCCGTTATGTATATGCATTTAGAATGTCTGATTACCCAGTTTAGTGTGATAATGTTATTCAGTTGCAGTAAATTTACGGGGTAATGTCAACTTTGGGCTACTGTAATTTTGTAATAGTATGATTTTGATCCAACTTGGAGTTAATATGCTTCATATTATATTTTATACTACTACCATCTTTTATAACTCTGAGATAAACTTAAGGGGGGTTTTACTCAACTTTACCAAAAATATGTTAATATACTATTATTAACTTAATTTGATATATATATATATATAGAAGCAGCTTCATGAATTTCTTCAGATTTTTCGGTTGAGTAGTTTCTGAGAATGGGTGCGTTCAAGAAATCGTCGCTTTCCACCCCTCCCACTCCCCGCCTTTCTAACAAATCTCAAAACTAAGACCGGCACCGAAGAGTACAAATCGATACCCCACATGACTATATTCGGCGAAAAAAATTTTACACCCCCCTTTTACATGAACCCCCCTAAATCTCAACGTAGAAGGATATCACTCACTGCATGTCTGGGCGTTCACAGTTCGCACCTTGCATGTCAGTTCCTACCTTGCATGTCTGGGGGTCTACAGTTCCCATCTTCTCACCAAATTTCGTGCCAGTCGGTATAGCCGTTTCTGGGAAAAGTGCTTGTGACAGGACAGACAGACAGACAGACAGACGGACAGACAGATAGACAATGAACCGATTTTAATAAGGTTTTGTTTTGCAGACAAAACCTTAAAAATGAACAAAGCGCCGGACATAGACGACATTCCCATTGAATTCATCAAGTCAGACAGTTCATGGACCATGAAAGCTCTCCATCTGGACTCAAGAACAGATTTCGCGAAAGCAGTTAAAAACAGTGATAAACCCTTTCCATAAAGAAGTGACAAGATGGCACGCGAAAATTACAGATCTCACTACTTTGTACATCCTATAAAATTTTCACAAAAATACTAGACAAGAATTACATTGTACGCCGATAAGATGGTTTGTGAATACCAAGGAGGCTTTGACAATTGGTCAGCTATTTACGGTCAAACAAGTGCAACAAAAGCGCTAAGAATTTAAAATCGACGTCCATAAAATATTTGTTGACTTCAAGCAGGCACAGTATTGACCAAAATGTACTGTACAAATTAATACTTGACTTGAAAATTTCAGTAAAACTGTAAAAGCCTTACCAGAATGACAATTTTTCACACAACAGCACAGGTCAAAGTCAATAATAGCCGGACAAATGTGTTTGAGACAAACGCCGACGCCAAAAAAAATGATGTACACAATACAACCTGGAGTACCACCCAGAAAATATAGGCATCTTTATATTATATTTTTCGGTGAATAACTGTCGAAAGATGGAAATTAACCCAACTGCGTACACAAGAAAGCAAAGCTCGGAGTGTGCAAAACAATAATAAAATCTGTGCTGAGTTATTATCGATGTGAATCATGGACATTAACACATATTTCCGGAAAACTGGTTAATACCTTTGAGAAGAGGGCCCTGAGGAACATAACAGAAGCTAAACGAGAGGGCGACCAATGACGAATCAGATAAATCCATGAATCATACCAAATAATTGACGACCATGAAGTCTCGAAATTAATTAAATTTTGGACGTTACAGTGGGCTGGATACGTTTAACGTATGGACGACACTTGGATATCTAAAAGAGTGTTCGAATGGAGAATAGAAGTGCAAAGACCAGTGAAAAAACCCCAAAAAGCGCTCTTGACGAAGGCAGCGCATTCCTGCTGGGATTTCGAAATTGAAGGACGCGATCGATGGATCGAGATAGTTGAAGGAAGGACAACTCTCGAAACAGACTATTGAGCCTCGACGACGACGATACTGGTGTTAAGATAGGTACATTTTCAAATTTTGGACAAGGCAGTGGAAGTGGACTTAGGGCTTAGGGAGTCATCGAGTTCGTTGCTGCCGTAGATAGAAATGACGCTACCTAGATACATATATAATATAAACTGTTTGACGTGCTGCAAATGGAAAGAGCGGGATAACGTTGCCAATTGAGAATCATCGTGTCGTTGGTATATATTTTCAGCCCGACTGTGCCCGCTTTCCCCTCAAGGGTAAAGTCATTTACTCAAGATCCATGATTCGATAACAGAGGAAACAGATGTCATTAGCGTATTCGAGATGTTTGGTAAAAGATCCAAATAACTCCTCTATATCCTCCAAGCAGCATGAAGAATGTCCGCCATAGTGAAATGAAAAATTACCTTCGAGAGATCACAATCCACGAAGTATTTGATACGTTTCGGGATTATTTTAGCCATAATCCTTGTAGTGGATACGAGGAACAGTTCCATGGCAAGAGCGACAAAGTCAGCAGCTTTGTCGGTGCGCATCCATGACAAAGAGGAGGGGAATTTAAGTCCATTTAGAGGAGTAATTTACCAGCATTCTCGCGATATGATATACAGTAGGAATGTGGTCGCAGTTTGCGGAGGCCCTGCCTCCTTAGTAACTGTTTTTGTTATGGAATATGTTGAGCTACTCTTCCCCTTTCTCGTTTTCATCGTAATGGTGCTTTAGTGCGTCGCATCTACTTTCACTCGTAGCAATTAATAAAGTTTTCAGCTTCTTAAGCTCAAGGGGTGATCTTCATATTTCGGTATCAATCAGGTCCTACAACATCCTTTTATGCGGTGGCCACCAACTTAACACATGCTAGTCATAAAGCCACTTATAAAGGAGTGTAATGCTCATCAATATTTTCGAATAGATTGTTTAAAGTTTTTATACTTTGCGTAGCAGAAAAAGCCACAAATTCGGAATCAAAGAGACGGCCCGTGTTGGACTTGAGAGGTGAACGTTCTGCGCCTTTGCGAGCAATCGCAGCAGCGGCATACATACGAAGGTAAGTGATCATAAAATGATGGTTTTCTTCGATGTCAATATCATCATCAACAGAAGAAAGCTTCTAAATTTATTGCTGATTTCGACGTTTGCTACCTGTTAATTGAAACCGAATTGATCTACTTGAAAAATTGTACCGCGAATGTCAATGAGGCAGCGAAAGTTACAGAAATCCAACAAACGTCTGTGGCATTTATTATAATTGGCGCGCACAAAAAAATAAAATATCACCTCAAAGGCACTCCAAATTACCCCAGGATCGTACTCCCCTATTTACACGGTAGGCACAGTGAAGAAGATGAAGGAAATCTTCAGAATGGCAATATCCTGTCAGAACTACTTTGTGGGTTTCTGTGTGCCCATTTTAGAATGTAGGCAAAAGGACGATCGTGTATTTGGTAAGATGGGGGACTAACTTTCTCAAGTGGTGTTTGTTTGTTCTTATCAACGTTTCGGAGGGCTTTCTGTACGTATCGATATCAATATCTCAAAGTGGTGCTGGGACTTAAGTTTAGCATGAAAGAGTACTCCTAATATAACTGTCGAAACGACGCGGTTAGTGTCGCCTTGAGAATTACCTAATATAATAACTATGAAGCGGTTCTTATTACTGCATGCATCATTTGTATGGACAGAGACGCTGATAAGCTCGTAAAACTGAATCTTTACTTAATTAAATGGAAGATGTGCCTGTTGTATAGGAGAAACACATTCTCATCCTCAATATTAGGGAATAGACCGAGCGGGGTCTAGTGTTATCTTACACAATTTAGGTTACTATTGCACTTGTACCGCTGGCTTTCATGACTCTTCCAGTTTTTCTATATTTGTTAGAACAGGAAACACTCTACACGTTTGTTTCCAGGTTCGAAACGACGTAAAGAAAGGAGAACCGGACGTATGAGGCGAATTTATAAGCTCTGGCGTATAAGGCCAATGGATAGGCTCCGGATATCTTTGGTAGAAAAAGAAGATGAGGTAGACCCTGCCTGAGGTGGAGCGATGGGGTAGGTCAGGACGCCAGACAGCTTTTAGGGATATCGAATTAGTGGACCTCGGAGCAAAACCGGGATGTCTGGAGTTCCTTATTAGGGCTGATTGTTGCGCCGTTGATGATGATAATAGGCTCCGGAGGGTACAAGGTTTCGTACAAGGGTATCGTACGAAAGGTCGCGGTGCAAATCTCACTAGTGACAGTGGGATTTGTATCGTGATTTGACGTTAGATAAAAGTCGACTCGGCTGTGAATGAGTACCTGAGTCAAATCACGATAACAATCTCGGTCGAGCGCGGTGTTGCGCCAACAATTATTATTATTATAGACTCTGGCAATATAGTTGAGGAATTGATTACATCATCTAATGATAAATATATATTGTTAATAGTCCTTGACAGTATTAATAATTAAGACACTGTGGCAATATTGAAAATTTAGGCAGTTGCTTTTAGTTTAAAGTAAAAAAAAAATATTTTCGAAAATAATGCGTAGCCTATCCCTTTAAGAGCACGTAATAAAATTCGAAATTTGTAAATTCTGAGTTACAGTATGGGAAGCATATTTTTCGTGTGAAGCGTAATGAGTGTATCATTCTAAAGTAAACGAGATAATATCAGTGGTCCCAGAGGTTAACTATTGGTAAGACGACTTTCGATCAAATTATCTTAGGTTGACATAGCTGTTTGATTACTATGGTGAGGGTGCCCACAGATTACAGTTATCAAATAAACTTAAAGGCGCTTACCGTGTCCGCTGATTTCCGCCATATCCAAATAATTGCCAAAACGATTTTCAGCACCAAATCTACTACATTAACTATAATTAAGGACTTTTGTCTTTGTCGATGGGAATATCGCAGATAAGATCTTTCTAAAGACCGCGACTTAAAGGAATTCGTAAGTGATGGACACAGGATACCTTTGACGACATTCGCCCGCTTGAACGCTGAATATATTTCGCTGTTGAACGGTCGACTTTTATTCTCTGTAAAATTAAACGAACCGACTTTGAAATTCAATTATCCGGATGCACAGGATGCCTAGTATGTTTTTGATAAATATAGTGGGCGGAAGGATTCCACTTTTACTCTAAAATGTAACAAAATCGATACCTACCGAATATATTGGAATAGCACTCACTTGCGCTATGGTGCCTATCAAATTCGCCGCCATCCATTATCCGCACGGATTGGGGTCGATACGAATTTTCATTGCAAATTTGCTCATCGTCCATTTGAGCTCCATCGCCTGGAAGTCGCGGCACTTTCGCAATGTCTACCGACGAGAGTTCCTGTGAAAGGAAGTAGAAACTTATTGTGATGATGCTTCGAGGGGATGATTTGCATATTCGTAGTTAATGGTATAAAAGTAAATTTGTGATGAATGTCGTGTTGTTGGTGTTTTGTTTGTCATCCGGGTTTTGGAATATCGTTCCTATTGCGCTAGCGTAGCTACTGGCCTATTGCAATTACACTTTCGATTTGTGAGAGGAATCTTTGAAAATCAGGGACTCAAGGATTTACTTTTAAATTAGTTTTTTGAACCCACTTGTAAAGTGTCGTGAATAATGAAATAAAGATTCAATAAAACTCCCGAAATAGAAGTTTATGAAAAAAGTAGAAGTAGACAATCGAAAACTATTTTCCTAGCTCCACGATTTCTTCGTAATGCAAATAAATGGACTTTCTATTGACATGTTTTACAATTTGGCACTGGAATTTTGCATTCTTGCAAAGTGTCGTTGCCTTTGTGGTTTAAATGTATGTATATTTCCAGCCAAGTCCTGTGAGACCTTTTTTATTTAATTTTTCAAAGATGTGCGTGATCTTGAACTAGGATAATAATAATAATCGTCGGCGCATCAATCCTGTTGAATCAAGGCCCTAGAAGCGTGTTAGAGCACTTCATTGAAGACTGTAAAGATGTATTATGGTCCACTGTAGGAGGCAATCTGGTCAGCCTTGCGCTTACCCGAGATTATTACCCGCGCTTGGCTCAGGTGCCCATTCATAGCTGACTGGACACAAATCCCTCTGCCACCATTGAGATTTGAACAGCGACATTCCATGTGACAGCGCAGTGCTGTAACCACTGAGCCATCCGGACACAGGACTAGGATAAAACAAATCGAAATACCCATGAGAAGTTGTGCAGTTGATTTTCCATCAGGGCAAAGTGGAGACCCGGCGATGGTCCAACGATGCGGCTCTCAAGTGTAAGATGGTTATTCTGACCGACAGCCAAGCCACTATTTAGAAGATATACTGAATGGCGACGTACTTCAAGCTGATGAGGCGATGCAGAGACGCGCTGAACAGACTGGGCGACACGATCAAAGTCAGGTTCCTCTGACCCCGCGGTTATAGGAATATAGAAGAGAATATATAGGCCGACGGACTGGTGAGTCGAGCCCCCGCTTTTGGCAGTTCCTCGATGAACGCAACTGACGCCTCACTGACGCCTACCAGAGATGACATCTACTGACTAATCGGATGTCTAGTGCCTGCCAGTGAAGGACGATCTGACTTTCCACAATAAAAACCAGTCACGAAAGCTTTTTGTCGTGTGGTATGGGACAGCGAATCAATGCCTGACGATTGGCAACGAGGAATTATCTGTCTCATACATAAAAAGGGAGATATCACACAGTGCAACAATTATAGAGGTATCACGTTCCTGAGTACCATCTATCTAATATTCTCCGCTATCTTGCTAGGCCAAATAGCCCCATACGTCCAGAACATCATTGGCCCATACCAAAGAAGCTTCACTCCAGCCAAATCAGCAACAGATCAGATTTTTTCTCTGCGGCAAGCGATGCAGAAACTGTTGGAATATGGACAACAGTTGCACCATCTATTCATCGACTTGAAAGCCGCCTATGATAGCATAGCCAGGGTAAAACTGTACGGCCATGAGAAAATTCGGTATACCGACGAAATTGATAAGACTGGCTATGCTGACCCTGACCAGTGTGCGAGGCCAGATAAAAGCAGCCGGATCACTCTCAAGACCATTCGACATCAACAACGGTCTACGACAAGGGGATGCGCTATCCTGCGTCCTCTTTAACCTGGCCCTTGAGAAAGTGATTCGCGATGCCCATCTAAATGCGAGAGGTACGATCCTCTTTAAGTACACGCAACTACTGGCCTATGCTGACGATATCGACATCATGGCAAAAACCACCCGTGACGTACAAACTGCCTTCATGCAGATCGAGCAGGTGGCGCGAGATCTTGGGCTGTACATAAATGAAGGCAAGACAAAGTATATGGTGGCAACGTCAGCGCCAGAAACCAACCAACCCACAACATCAAACTGCACTGGTCAAACGGAAAGAATAAAGATATTTAGAGTCGAAAGTCACAACCGATAACAGCTACGATGATGAAATCCGCGCACGGTTGTTGGCAGCCAACAGAGCTTACAAAAACTGTTCCGCTCGAAATGTCTCACCATAAGGTCAAAGCTCTTACTGTATAAGACAATGATCTTCCCAGTCCTCATGTATTCCTCGGAGACTTGGGTTCTGGGCAAGAAAAATTGCGAACTCTTGGCCGTGTTTGAGAGAAGAATCCTTCGAAGAATTTTTGGCCCCTTAAATGAGGATGGACGATTCCGTAGCCTACATAACGACGAAATCTATGAGCGATACCATGACCGTCCGGTTGTGGATAAAATCCGGTTCAATAGGTTACGGTGGGCAGGTCACTTAATCAGTATGGATGAGGAAGATCCCACCCGGAAAGTCTATAAGGGCAATATCTATGGTAGAAAAAGAAGCTGAGGCAGACCCTGCCTTAGATGGAGCGATGGTGTAGGTCAGGACGCCAGACAGCTTTTAGGAATATCGAATTGGTGGACCTCGGCGCAAAACCGGGATGTCTGGAGTTCCTTATTAAGGCAGGCCTAGACCGGATACCTGCTGTTGCGCCGTTGATGATGATGATATATAAACAGCAAGCTATTTCTTTAGTTTGAAATTGAATAATTACGTAATTCAGAGAGCAACATTGACTGACTGAAAATATAATATTAATACCTATGTGTGCTATAGGATTTATTTTTAAAAAATCCAGTTTGAATAAATATTTTGAAATAAATAAATATATTTGTTGTGTTTTGAATAGACTTAACGATTGTAAATTTAGAGAAAAAGTACTTCTTAGTCAACGCACCGTACTTATTTGTATAAATTAGATACTTTTAGCCAATAAAAAGGAAAAATATCTTCCAAGGCAATCTTTCCTTTTAAGACTTCGGCTAACAAACTACCTCCTAATTTAAACCAAAAACCACTGTTGTTCCGGCCATCAAGAATACTTTAAATGATGAGGCAACTGTGATCAGTGTCATATCAGGCTGAGGCTGATTGTTAACGAATAGTGTGGTACTACTATACTTCAGTAGTGATCACTTACCACGTGTTGCTCTCATATATGAATGAGAACAGAACATTAGCGCGGAGCAGTTTAAATTTGTTATTGATACTGAGGAATCTGCATTTCTAAACTTTAGACAAGCGAGCGAAATCTCATCTACCTAATCGACCAGGCGCTACTTAATATCCGCAAGAGGTAGCCCAGCACAATAAATGCATTTGCTAGTATGCCAAGCCTATCTGCCGATCATACAGAGTTCAACGCATTATTGACATCAAGTGTTACGGGGAATACTCCTTGCCGAGATCGATGGCTGTTGCACAGTGGATTTGTCTGCTCTAAAATCGAACGGGCTTGGGAATAAGTCGTCCACAGTACGTATCGTTTCGGTAAGTAACCTTAGTCAACAATAAATGTAATTAACACTGGAATACTGTGGAACTTGACACAATTGTAAAATTTTATTATTGCCAAGGAGCCGGTACATCTGATTTGTGTTTCTTGTGCCCCTGATTGCCTTCTCCCAATTGTCTGAATGTTCCACGGTACCAGGGATATATCTATTAATTTTGTTTGGGTTAAGGATCCATTCCTCCTCCTCCGTTTTCCCCCAACTCCCAGTAATGCACCCGAACATTAAAGAAGCGTATCATTTTTTTGCGGTCCGTAAAAAGTAGCGGCAGAAAAAGGTATCCGACGGAGATGCAATCCGTCCTCGATTATCTCATTTCAACCGCGACAATCGAGTCAGAGAGTTGTTGAGCCATTTATTCTTTTGGCCACTTTTTTTCGTGGTCCTAGACATGGCAGGACCTAATATTGGTAAATATGCCGGGCTGGAAGGTCCATTTCGGTGAAAGGTCAGATGCGCTGAATTTAGGATGCTTCGATTTTTAGCAAGAACTTGTAGGCGAAAGAAAGTATTATGCAATCGGCTCATGTCCCTGAACTGTCTAACAAAGTGACGCAAAGGTGCGCGTCAATGGATACATCAGTAGGGCTGCTTTTGCGTGCTGGCGGATGGGAACGGCGGATGACTTCAATCGCTCGTCTTTGCTGCAATAATTGATAATTAAGTTTGATGTTTATTTTCAAGACCTACACTTTCGTCTCCAGATTAGTCACTTACAAAAGCTCAAACCCTTACCGAAATATCTTCGCAAGTGCTATATGGTATTTTTGATATTCACAAATGAATTGAATGTTTAAAGGAAGAATAACGCTTGAGATCCATCCGGTGTAACTTCTGTATCAGACCTTGTGATAGTTTACCACAATAACAGAGGAAATGAATTATAATAAGAAGAGTTAATAAGTAGTATTCGTTTTGTGTGTACAACATTACGCTATTATTTGAAGAGGTCACCGAAGTGAATGTGTAAATCTATGTTAATAGTGTGGTGAATTAGGTTTCTGACGTATTTTCTGTGACAAATTCGTTTTAGATTTGGCTTTGCGTTCAAGTGCATTTATTTTCCCTATTTTTACACATTTTGAAAGCCTGATGGTTTGTAGGCTAGTGATAATGCTTACCGGACCTGCATGTAAAAGCGTTAATAAAATGCCTCGCAATTCCGAAATCTCCCTTCTGAGTTCACGATTTTCACACCATAGTTGCAATACTCGCACTTTTTTGTCTAAATGCCCGTCTGTCGGCACGTCGTTCAAATTGTGTCTATACGCCATTATTTAAGAGATATATTCAGACACTCGGAGATGTCTGAAGTATTGTACTTTTGACATTCAAAAAAACAAAAAAAAATCCTCATTATCATCAAGGATGAATCTTCAAAATATGAAAATGGTGAACAATCGTGAGAAGCAACAAACAAAGAGTGTAACATTTTTCAAGTAAAAGTTCCTCCATCTAGAATATTTATAATCAATTGAACTGATGATTGCTTATCAGTTAATCCAAGTTTTTCAGAAGGAAATTTTTAGATCCTATGAATCCAGAGAAACCCATCTCTCAATTCAATTCTGAATAGGAATAAAAATATATAAAACTTATTAACATAGAACAAGCATCAAATATTTTTTCCCAATTTTTTCATCACATAAAGATGTAGGCGATCGGTTAGTCAGTCGTCGGTACCTTCGGCAAGTACCGGGGTTTACCGGTGCCATCTTAGGTTCACTGAAAAGACTAAAAATGTACCAGACCCTGCTGGGAGTTCTGGCGACTGTTACCCGAACTGCAGCACCACGTCACCTCACAATCTACAGCCCCTTAAGCCGGCGCAACTACCTGGTCGATGCAGGCGCTGAAATTTCGGTTCTTCCCGTATCCCTGCATCATATTTAATACCGCAATCGTTCAAATTCGCGGCAACAAATTCTTCGTCGTTCTGTACATATGGCTACAGGCAGGTAGACTTCAGTTTAGGACTTCGTCGAGCGTTTTCTTGGCGCTTCATTATCGTGGACATTAGCATACCCATTTTAGGCGCGGAATTCCTATGCCACTATGGATTTGTAGTGACCGCGGCTTCACGATGGGAGCGGAATCTCATTCGCCTTTTTCTGAATTAATTTGTTCAAATAATGCATTCCATAATTTCCATAATCCATTACCCTACTGTTCGCCGCAGATTGCACATTATTGAATACATTCGGGCGAATTGATCTTGACAGAGGGGAATGATTTGCCGTATCTGAATGTTGCTGCAACATGAACTCTCGGAGTTCGACAGAGTTCAAGGCGAGGGTAGCGGCATGGGGACCGGTTTGTTGGTGGACAGCTGGTTGACCGCCGGTGGGATTGGGAGAAAAGTTGGGATTCGTACCTGAAACAGCCGTGAACACGACACCTTCATTGTCAATTTCGCCAACTTTTTGGGTTTCTGGGATAACTCTTCCCTCTAGGTCGTTCTCGGCCACTTAGAATGATCATCTGATCCTCCTATTTTCCCTAGGTTTATTACAGGTTGCTAGTGGACATACATAATAGATCACTCATTGACCCCACAATTTTCCTTAGGTCATTAGGAAAAAAAATCTCATTCTGCCCACTCAGTACTCTTTCCATCGTTTTTGAAGATGTTGCCAATACGCGCACTTCTTCAAAAATAACACAACATCACTACATGATGTTCAGCACCATATCAGCACTTCTGGTTCCCCATTTTTGTCTAAGGTGCTTCTATTACCACCGCAGAGGTTCGCAGTTGCGCGGAAATAGTTCGAAAAACTTCTTAAGCAGGTTATTTGCACACCTTGAGACAGTTGTTGGTCCTAAATACACATGGTTCCTAAATCCAATGGCGAATGGAGACCTTGTGGCTACTACAGACGTCTAAATGCTCAGACTATTCCAGACCGCTACTCCATACCACTTATCCACAACTTTGCGCCCAACCTTGCACAAACCTTTCAGAGATTTATCCACTCTGTGCTGCGAAACCTCAACTTCTGTTTCGTATATATGGATGATATTCCGGTCGCGTCTTCTTCTGAGTTCGAGCATGTGCTCTAAATGCTCGTGTGCATTTTTTAACGTCCCCTTGAGGCCGGTCTAGCTCTTAACATTGAGAAATGCAAATTCTTGCAAACTCAGGTCGAATTTCTCGGCCATCTGATTTTCCTTGAAGGCATCCAACCGAACCCAGTCAAAGTGCAAGCGATTTCAAGCTTCCCGCCTCCAAAAACTGCAAACGATCTGAGAAGGTTCTTCGGTATGTTAAACTTCTATCGTCATTTCTTAACGCCTTCTTGTTTGGGCCGAAAACCAAGAGGCTGTCCAGGCACTTGAAACAAATTCTAGATTTGTAAAGCTTCTTCCCCAAACAGCTGAATCCCGCTCAACAGAACAACATCACCTATGATTGTGAGTTATTAGCCACGTACATGGCAATTCACAATATTCGTGGACCATAAGGCACTCACTTTGGCTTTGAAACAAAAGCCCGACAAAGTGTTCCCTCGCCAACTTCAGCGTTTGTGCTTTATCAGACTGTTCACTTTCAACATTCAGTACGTGTCTAGAAAAGATAATCTGATTGCTGACGCTTTGTCACGTGTTGCAGAAGTGAAGATCCCCGCCACCGTCGATTTTCCGGCAATTGCCGAGGCGCAGAAAGACGATGCAGATCTTCGGAGCTTGAGGACCAATTCCAAGTATACTTTCAGGGGGTTTGCTATCTTCGGCTTAACATCAAGTATATACTGCAAGACTTCAGACAAAGGACCAAGGACATATATTCCGACCGATTTCCCAAAGGAAATATTTCACGATCTGGCGCACGCGGGCATTCGGACAACGAATCGTTTAGCTACCGTAAATTATTTCTAGCTATCCAAGAACAAGGACATTAATTCTTGGACCAGATAATGCACTGCATGCCGAAAGTGCAAAACTACAGAGCATGTAAGGAAAGAAGTAGGAGTATTCCTCGGTCCACCAAGCGTTTCCACACAATTCACTTCGACATTATTGGCCCTTTGTCAGACTCGAATATTGTCTCACAATTATCAATAGGTTCACGCGGTGGCCTGGGGCGAAATCTCTAAAAGACATTACTGTAAAATTTCGCACAGAGGTATTCTGTCTCAAGCAAACCTGTTCTCGACATGAGGTCGGGACTCAACGCTACCGCTCTGTTGTGTTTACTCAAGGACGCAATGCGTGCAAGCTGCCACCCACCAACCATGCGAAAGCCGTGACTGACGTGCGCAGGGATCTCGAATCCTGTACGTATCTCCTAATTAGGACGGAGGCTCCTCGGAAGATGCTGCAGCCACCTTATGAGGGCCCTTTCGAAGTCCGACATCATTATAGCCCCAACGTCGAAGGCACGGTCAAACGGGTCTCCTTGGCTCGACTAGAGGCCTTCGCCCAGCAAGAAAACGCAAACAGGGCGGGAGACGCACGTGGCGGAGCGAACAACTTGCGTGTCGGACGCACGCAAGTGCGAATCACGGTGGCAAGGATGTCCAAAAAGCAATTTTTGACAATAAAAATTGTTTTTGGCGGCATGTCAGAGTTCAGTTCGAGATGTCGGCGTCTATGGTTTTGAGTGTTGATCGACTATAAAAGACAATGAAAGGCGTTTTGCGGTAATGCAGACGAAGATATTGGGTTGCAATAGTAGCGTGACACGTTTTGATCACATCTGAAATGAGGATATCTGCGATCGGTATGGGGTTGCACCGATCGTGGAAAAACTGTGAGAAAGGCGTCTTCGATGGTATGGTCACGTAATTCGTGCTAACGAGAATTCACTTACCAAGATTGGTCTGAACATCGACGTAGATGGTAAACAACGCTAGTTTGACACACTGGATGAAGATTAAAAAGTCTGGCAATTGCATCCACATCAGACTTTTAAAAGAATCAAATGACGCAACCGATCACGACGAGTTGACCCACTTGTGAACGGAACAAAGACTAAAGAAAAAAAAAGGAAGTGTAGTGTTATAGTCTTGAACGAAGTCCTTTATAACGTTTCAAATCCATGATCCAATTGGATTGTCGCGCCAACGAATTTTAATATTATTTTACGCTTTTGGAATAGCTCTCCCCAATTCATCGATCCCGGCCAACTATCTATGTCACCTGCCCATCACAATTGGTAATTACAATTGTTTATCGAAATGTTGAACATGTTTTTATTTACATAGAATACGATCGTCTTTAAGTTTTCATTCATCAGGCTGTTCAGTCGTTTTAGAACACCTATATAGTGAAAGCTTATGGATTCACACGTCACACATTATATTGGAAAGGTATTTTCTGTAGTAATTTAACATTTATTTTAAGTTCGGAATATGTTTGTGGATTCTGATTCATTTTCCATGCAAGTATGTTCCTTTTCCGTGATGAGGGGCTAGTAAGTATGATCTTTTAGGGAATCAGAGATGATACCTGAAGCGAACCGGTAATCAAAACCCCAGAGGTCTAACTGCTGTGATGGAAGCTGAATCGTCATAGACGCTTACGGTAAACTGAAGGAACTAAGTGACCCGTAACTTCAAATAGCTTTGTCTGGCCAAGTTGAATGGTTACAGAGATCAAGATGGAGCCGCGGACGGTAAACCCAGGGAACTAGCTTTGTCTGGCCAAAAACGTGTTCTGACCAGACAAAAGAAAACAAAGAATATAATTAAATTTCGATTTCAATCGAACCTGCGTCAAGACTTAGATTTTCATTGTTCGATTGAGACAGCGCAAACTGGGACATAGCCCCTAACGAACCAATCCAAACAGAGGGTGGTTCTGTGAGTACCTGACCCCAGGCTCTAATTAGTGACACAGGTCGAAGTCACACCCACAGGCAAGCACTTGCTTCTAGGCAAAATAATGACTCCGAGCAAACTGTCTTTGAACAAATCACCTGTAGGAGAACGGCCTCCCGGTAAACCGAATGCGGGTAAACCACAATCTCCAGGCTATACCAAAGTCAAAACGAAACGGTAGCGGTCTCTTGACGATTCACACTTATCATTTCAAAGGGCAGCAAAGAAAGCTCAGGCGGCAATGGTTAAGTTTTCATTGGCAAGGCTAGCAAAGCCAATGGATGGGTCTTGCATGGTGATACCAATCACACTGGTTAGGAGAGTTGGCGGGAAGAGCTTAGGAAAAAACTCCTTCTAGCTATGGGATGGAATCAGGATTTTCTTTGAGTGAGTAGTGTATACCATAACATTGAATGGCTAAACTTTGCCGGTTAACGAAAGCCCGAACGGCGGCTCCAACAATATGCCCCGGCTTCCAGATAGGGGCGTAATAGCGCTAAAGCTCTGGAACAATTTGATTTTCAAAGCATACTTCAATGTTTCTATCTAGACCTGGAGCAGAGGTTACTATTGACGTTACTGAACCGGATGTTAAGAAGGTTCACGGTTCATTTATTTAAAACTTACTTACTTACGATATCATAGGCGTAACGATTTATAATGGGCATGGGTCCATCTCCAGCTGATCCATTTCCGAACCCGCGAATTCAAGATTGGGCGATGTACACACTAAAACTGAGCGCCTGAGTTACAATCCTTGAATGGCTCATCAATTCCATTGTCGGAATTAATAAAATAAATGTCCAAACCATTTTCTTTTCTAAGTATTTTTATTCTTTGCAAATATGCGTCTTTCGGCTAGTACTTGTTGCCTTCGTCAGCACTGACTATTTAGGAAAGGAAGCTGTTTGGATTATTTATTTGACTAAGAATTGAATCAACATAGCCGGCAGCTGGGTAATTTGCACTTACAAAGCGGGAAGTACACAAAAAGCAGCAAAGGAACGGTACATCATCTGTTTAAGGTACACTTATCAGATAGTATCCTGAATTTCAACACGGGGCCGACAGCCATGTGCAGCCCCAACGGAGAGCCTAGGCTTGGACATGAAAAACAGTATCAGGGAATGGATGCCCTAGGTCTACATATTTGGAATATATTGTGAGCATGTTTGGCACAGGCTTATATTCCAACTACCTCGCGTCATGCGAAGATGCTATTTATTTCCAAGCAAGCAAAATCCGACGCGAATATAAAAATCTCCCGACCGATCGATCTAAACTTCATTTCTACTAAAACCACTTGAAAGACTAGTAAATTGGTTTCTAAGAGATATATACATTCCTAGCAAACTGCTGTACTGTAGGCAACAGATCTACATATTGATCGGACGGAAGTCTATCAAGACAGGATTTTTTAGGGGCTGCCCACAGGAAGGGTTTTTCACTCTTCCATTATGGCTTCCGGTAATTGACACTTCGCTATGGCTCTTGGAGGACACACAGGTTTTTGCACAATCATTTGCGGACGACCTAGTCGTAATAATTATCGGTAGGTTTGGGGGACAGAATATGACCACTTGAATGTAACTCTGCATATAACCCACAATAAAGACTAGGAAAACTGGACTATCGAGCATAACCCACTAGGAACATTAGGTGAGGCAGCAACACGCTGCCTGAAAACGGCGAGGTCGTACCATTTGAATTTTAATTTATAACACAAGGTGACCTTAAGCGAAGAACAACCGTTTGTTTTTCAGTAGGACAACATTTTAACTATGATATATGCCTTTCTCGGCCCGGGAATGGTTATTGTAAAATGCCCCACGCCGACATTATATGTCTCTCCAATCGCTAAATCTGAACCTAAGACATCTGTAGCATTTGATGGAAGTCCAAGTTCATACACGACACATATCCTCCAAAAATGATTTCAGGAAAGTACTCTCGGAAATTGAGAACGCGATTTCTCCCAATGTGATTCAATACCTTTCCCATCGAATTGGAAGTTATTAAGATTTTGGGTTATTTTACAATTGTAATTGCATGCATACTAGGTTTATACAAACGTTCGCGGAACGCAATCTACCCGTCGATATTAGAACTAGAGTTGAGATCATATTTTAACATTCTATCCGTCATTCCATAAATTTCAGGTCGATCTGCTAATTTTGTTTTGATTTAAATGCCATTCTAACAGTACATTTTGCAACAATGGAAAACTTCAAACATGGTGCAGTTATTATTTTTTTTTTGTAAAAAAGGTCCGAAGCCAATGAAGATTTATGCTGAAATGGTAAATGTTTAGGTGATTCTGCTTTTTCGAAAACAATGGTCCAAAAGTCGACTCGTGAATTTAAAAGAGATTGTACCAACATTGAAGACGATCCACATGCAGGATGCTGAAAAAGTACATCAAATTCAGAAAACATAAGAAAAATGGGGGACATGATTTTGGAAAATTGTCAAATGACACAGAAAGAATTAATGGAGGCCGTAGGCATCTCAGCCACATTTTAAGTGATATTTTGTACTTCAGGAAGATGTGCGTGTAATGGGTGCCGCATTTTTCAGCAACGGACCAAAACGCATCCGAATGCAACTTTCTCAGCTACATTTGGAGCGTTTAAGAAAAAATAAAAAAAAAATTGTGCATCGATTCATCACCGTGACTGAGACCTGGATCTATCACTATGATAATGAATTGGAATAAGAGGCTAAAGAGTGATGTTTACCCGAATTTACGGAGTGAATTAGTGAGCAAAAATCAACTAAAAAGGTGTTAGCGCTAGTGTATTGGGATGCGAAAGGAATTTTGTTAGTGGATTACCTCCTGGTAAAAAAATAAACCAAGATTCTTTTTATATCTTTTGGGTTAACTAGACATGAAAATTCATCGGAAAAGGTCTGGAGAAGAAGAAGGATTTCTGCATCAAGACAAGGAATCTGCTCATACAGCTCACGAAACCATAGCTTAAATCACAGAATTAAAGTACGTCTTGTTGCAACATAACCCTATTCGCCAGATTTAGCTCTGGCTACTCCCATACCTCAAACAACTCTTACGTGAACTTCGATTTTCTTACAATGAAGAGGTAATATCATAGCTTCAGACAACAGGCATTTTGGAGATCTTCTAGGAAACCATTACAAGGATCTCCGCACTTTCTGTCTGGAAATGCTGCCATAGGGAGGCCATTGATTATATAGGCCTAACAAAAGGCCCAATTATTTGACGCTGCCATTTCCCCAATCAAACTAAACTAATCAACTACTAATTCGTTTGTTGCTTATCACGGAGTTCTGAAAATGCAAATGTGGCTTTCTATATATAATATTATAACTAATTTAGTAGTGAAAAAATTATCTATTAGGGAGAATTGTTCACCTACCTTATAACGGGCGCGCATCACGAAAATCATCCAAAAAGATTTTCCCCCAAATCTAGCCGCTAGATTATGATGCTATGTTATACCCTATTCTCAGTAGCAAAAAGCAAATGTGGAATAACATCTGATTCTAGCCTATATTCTCATTTTGTCGCTATTAACGTCAACACTACCAACACTTGTAAATATTGGCTTTGGACCTTACGCCCCATAGACGATAGTTAAAACTACTTTCGTATTTACAATCATCTTTGTAGTATTTGTTTATTATTTGCACAATCAACATTCATTCGAGACTAGACTAGATTACTCCAGCTTTGCTAATTAATTTTAGCTTCACACTTCCCTCACCGCGAAAAAGCACAATACGCTGTAGGAATGATTCTTGTAAATCAAAGGAGAATAATTGGCCGTAATAAGAACACATGTCTTGCATGCATTAATGGCTCGTCCAAAGCGCTTTCAGCTCCTTGTACCAACACTGAGTGCACCGTCTCGTGCTGCAGTTCAATTGCTTCCCATTTCCATGAGACTCAAAAGCCTGCGAATAACTATTGCAATTTTCATCAACGCATCTATGTAGAGGAGTTTAGCGAATATCACAAGTCTTCAAGGAATATTTATTCAATATTTACAAACATTTCCATTTCATTACTGCAAAAGAAAATTAAAATTGAACGAATTGCTTATCACACGTAATCCGCAAACATGAACAGATTTTTGATTATTTTTATCTTTTTCTTCCTAAACGAATGTAAACAATAATAAATTCAGTTAATAGCGAACATGTTAATTTGGCTGAATACACAACATCCCATTCGACATGAGCTTAATTAAGAAATTCGAGATTATCCTGGCGGGAGTCAAACTTTCAATTGGATTCGTTATTCCCACTAACACAGACTTTAAATTATGTTTCACAACTTTCTGCAATTTCATGACAACTTTCATTAATTTATGTATGTTTCTGTTCTCATCGCATTGCACGCGTACTCAGAATAAAACCCACAGCGCAGAGTTCACTCCGATCTTATTTTGTCTGATATTGTTGAGATATTCTCCACTTTCGGGTCATAAAACGCTTTTTAAAAAATGGTGAACATTTCGATTGCACTGTTGTCAATAAAAACGCACTTAAACAGGCCAAAATTAGATACACTGGATTATTTTCCCTGAAAGTGGCTCAGAAATTAGCACCGACCTTGAGCCCGAACACTTTCTCAACGATAATCACTGTTTCCAATTGAAGTTCCAGAAATACACAATTGCGTAGACGCCAGAAGCGCCGTAGCCAATGGATGCCAATCCAGCCTTAATTCAATCTTTTCACTGATCAAAGAGATTTCATACTTAAGAACTCAGATAACAGTAACGACTTTCTTCATTGCGCGTCGGGGTTTATTTAACTTCCATTCAACTGATTCATTGCTCGGAGCCAGTGATTTTTCAAATGAAGCTACAAATTGTAAATAGAGTGTGTACCTACAACCCGTGGAAATTGTTATTAATAACATAAATCTGATGAGGTGTTGTAGAAACATGTTCCGATCTGAGAGTAAATATTGTGCTTGAGGTGTCACTTGAAAATTCGATATTCCGCCCCGTAGTCATGGAACTTTTCCCGTAATGAACATCGCGTTCAGCAATCGATCCGGGGTTTACAGAGGAAAAATTGCTAGCGCTGGAAAATGGAATTTGTTACTTGGTAATTACTTTGGAAATTTGAAGCAATTCGCGATATTTATCCTATTAACAGCTTAGGCTAAAGCAAATATTTATTGTAACGTAGACGAGTGATCATTTGAGAATATACCCGGTATATATGTATGCACATTTATGAAATTATCGATATATACATACTGAAGAGTCTTGCCTTTTAATTTAGAATAGCATAATTCAAGTCGGGTAAATAAAAGAGTTCAAAAATTACGAATCAGAAACGGGAAACATCAATCTGAACACAAAGTACAATAGTTTCATAAAAATAACAAATTCCAAGGCAGCCTTCATTGAAAAACCGTCGATTGCTTGAGGTGATGTCAAAAATTTAACATCATTATAAAATGGTACAACTAAAAGAAAAGGGGCGACATATAGTTTGAAATTGAAGCTGAAGCGGAAAAGCATGAGCAACATCATTAACTTCCTATGCACGAAACTGGAAGGTAGTCCTTTCAGATATATCATTAACACTAAAAATTAGCTTGTGCCCTTGAAGGCTGCATGGATATCACTGAGTGAACCACAAATAAGGCAAACAGAGCGTTTTGGAACGAAAAGAAGGGACTCAAAATTGAGATAAGTCTGCGACAATTGGAAAGGCATTTCCGTGCTCCTTATTATCGCGAAAATAATAGTTATGATTGTTCAGGAACTTCTCAAAAGAACATTGCGAAATCTTGTTCGACTGAGGGCACGTTTCCGGATCTTTCTAAACTGACGACTTCAACACACTTTGGATAATTTTGAGCAGTGTGTGGAGTTCAGATCTCTGCATCATCTCCCCTTTATCGACTTTGGAATGGCTTTAAGCAGTCTCAAGAGGGAGTGTATTTGTAAAGCTCTACACAGGACGAGCATTTTGGAGCGACATCTGTCATAAGACAAAATTTCACATTTCGTATCGATCTTAAATTTGAGAAGAATTTGAAATCCAAAGCAGAGTCCGACCAGGTTGTCGCTTTTGCTGAAGGCCACTGTAAATTCGCTAAGCAATTGATAGCACTAAATCTGTCCCCGCTTTTTTTCCCACAATCTGAAAATGCAATTATCTCAACACCAACAGTTGAAGCTATGGAATAGGGAATCTCTCTTTTATCCTTATAGAGTTATATCGTTTTTCCTGAATAGTGTAGAAAACTTCACTTTCTAAAATCATTACAATTTCCCACTGCCTCAATCAATCCCAGATTTGCTACCATTTCCGGGAACTACATATAATTTATTATAAACCGGTATTTTTTCAATTACAAAGGTCGTCATCACTTTGAACATATATTCAAATTCGAATCTGTAAAAAAGGTTGGCTTAATTACGGAAGATATAGAAACATTACGCATTATATGGGGAAAAAGGTGATCTTGACATGGAGCAAATTCATTTAAAGGAGGAAACCACATTAGAAGATTTTCAGAATCGACCTTTTTTCATTACACAGATCGTTAACCTGGTCATCCCAGAATACGCTGCCAAAATTTCAAAGCGGAATTCATGGTCCTTTAGATTTGTCATGGGTAGAAGCAATCGATTATCAGGTACAGGCTCAGGATTCACTCCCCAGGAGATAGTCGCTTTATGTCCTCACGAAATCTGGTAGAGTTATGTAAATAGTGCATTTATAATAACTTGGCATCAACCCCTTATACGAGTGCACTTATATTTGTTTTAACTCTATTTTGTTACTAATTAAGAGCGTTCAATTTCTCCATATCCAAAAGGAGATTTTTCAAAGAATTTTTTAAAATTTTTGAAATTGGAAGTGATGATGACTATTGCAATCGAAAAAATATCGATTTATAAGAAATTATATCCAGTTTCCGAGAATGGTACTAAATCTGGGATTATATGGGGGAGGCGGTGGGAAATTGTGATTCTTTTGGGAAGGGAATATTTTTGACACTATTCACGAAAAACCCTATAACTCTGTCACGATAAAAGATCCATGGGCAAATTTTCCTCAAACAAGTGGTATTGTCCACCATTGGGTACCATCATAAAAGGGACATCCTGGATAGCTCGTAGTGCATACATGTTGAGTATACCCGATATTCAATTGGATGTGACACTGGCATTTGATTTTTTAGGGAGTAGATATTTGTGCTACTATCAATTTATTAGTAATAGTGGACTTCCAGGAAAATTTCCAGTATGTTGTTGATATCAGAGCACAGGTTCACAGTAAATTTTCCAAATATAATAATATATAATTATTAACTTTATTTGAGGAGGTATGGTCACGGAGGGTATTTAGAGGCCTCGCAATCATGTGCCTGGACTATCATAATTACTTTTAGATTTATTGGTTGGGCATCTTCCTCGATATAATTGACTCATTTCGAAACCCTGCACCCAATGTAAAATCTAATATCTACTTCGCAAAGTAATAATTAATACCCCACAGGGTTGTATTCGGCGAAAAAAGATTTTGCAACCATCTTTTACGTGCATGTGGACTCCCTCAACATGCAGTAGTGGAATTTACCGCACGTGTGGGGGTTTACTGATCCAATCTTTCTATGGAATTTCGTGTCAATAGGTGTAACGTTTTCTGATAAAAGTGCATGTGACAGACATACAGGCAAACAAATAGACGGACAAGGTTAAAACGTTCACTTGAATAAACTAAATATCTTTAGTGAGGACAAGTCGGAAGCTAGACAAAAGTGTGAAAGGTTTTGTGTATTTCTTTTATAGTGAGATTTGAGTGTGCATTTGTCCCATTAGTATGTAGCACGTAATATATGCATATATGTATTATGTGAAAATATCTACTTTCAAGTGATGTTTACATTCATAGTCTTGAATTTGGAGAGAAGCGCAACTTTGACCTAGCATAACTTTGTTACTGATAGTGCGATTTTCACTAAAATTGGCAGGATCACGCTCTATGTTATGGCCTATATTGCTGCAAAATTGTGTGATTCTGAGGTGCACTTAAGGGGGGTTTTGCTGTCAATTACTGAAAATTATAGTAATGTACTATTATTAACTTTATTTGAATAGGTATCGGTATGGAGGGTATTTCGGAGCCTAGGCACCATATAGTGGTAGCCCCCTGATTTTTTTCAGATTTTCGGTTGAATCGTTTCTGAGAATGGGTTCGTTAAAGAAATTATCACTTACTAACTAGTAATATTTATGCATTTAGTAACGCAGACTGCTAGTATTCGCTTTCGTGTGATACTGGCATTCAAAGGCTTAGATTGCAGTAAATTTGCACGGAAACGGCAATTTTGACCCTTTACAACTTTGTCAGTAATGGCGTGGTTACCACCGAACTGGATAACATCATGCGCAATATTATGACTTCACGGGGAATACAAAACTTTCCCTATCTATAACTTTGTTAGTAACTGACTGACGCCAAATTTTGAACTTCTACAATGAACTTAAAGAGATGTTTGCGTTGGATAGGTTCTGAGAATTAAACCTGTTTTATTTTTTGTGGTTCACATTTTGAGAGCTCACTCTTCTGCGTTTCATCTAATATCAAAAATAGGACCAGTAATTCTCGAACCGTTTCACCTAATACCCCACACGGCCATATTCTGTCGAAAACAAATTTGCACCACCCCTTTCCCATGCATTAAACTCTACATAAAATTATGCCACTTGTTATATGTGGGTATTCACAGGTTTAGCCGTTTAGGAGTAAATTGCGTGTGATAGGCAGACGAATAGACAGATGAACAGATGAATCGATTTTAATAAAGTTTTGTTTTATACAAAGTCTTGAAAATGGTAGAGTCTTATATTAAGAGCAGAATTGGCATATATGCAACGGATTTCTGTGAAGCGAGTCCTAGAGAACTATTACCAAGTCAATGAGACATTTTTGGACTTCAAATAAGCCTACGACAGCATTGATCAGGACGGTACAAAATGTTGATCGTGTTTAGGGTCCTCTTAAGGTTGGTCAGACTCATTGAAATGACAATCATTGGCGAAATGGCGAAATTTTGGGAGAAACTCTGCACCTATGCAACAAAATGGGATTGGTGCAAAGTCGTGAAGTATCGCGCTGGGGTATACATAATACAATTCCTAAGCTAAAGAGATCTTGACAAAACTAGTCGACCTGTTTAACAGTGTTCTCGCTGTGCTGCTATATGGGGAAGTTTTCATAAACACCTGGTTTCGTCGCATCATTGGCGTAAGCTGGCATGAGGAAATTACACGAGTGAAAACGGATTTCTTGGGCTTCTTGGGCTTAAAGCATAATAAATAAAAAGAAAAGTGGAATTTGATATCCACAGAAAATTAGGTACACACGATTTCGAATGATCACTATTATCAAGGAAAGGTCACTTCCAATTCCATAATCCGCCACATATACATGATCTCATTATGCAGGGAAAATCGAAGAAATGAATTATATTAGGATATGGCAACGAAAAAGGAGTATAACACACGCAGCAGTTTTGTAGAAAAAATGGATAGAATGAAAGGGAAGATCGTTGAACAGAAATTAACGACTTTGAGTTAACAAGCCGAAAATTAAGAAAACTAAGGAATATTCTCGTGCGGCCATTCCAAGAGTTTTAATAAAATAAAGTAAAACGGAAAACTAATCTAAAACAAGTCGGGAAACCGGAAGCTAGACGCTTCAGGTATGAAAGGTTTTGTGTATTTCTGTTATAAAGAGATTTGGGTGTGCATTTGTCCCATTAGCATGTAGCACGTAAAATATGCATATATTATGTGAAAATAGCCACTTTCAAGTGATATTGACATTCATAGTCTCGAATTTGCAGAGAAGCGACAGCTTTGACTTAGTATTACTTTGTTAGCAATAGTGCAATTTTCACCAAATTTGGCAGGATCATGCTCTATGCTGTAGCCTATATCTTTGCAAAATTTTATGATTCTAGGGTGAACCTAAGGGGGGTTTCCCTGTCAATTACTAAAAATTAGAGTAATGTACTATTATTAACTTTATTTGAACAGGTATCGGTATGGAGGGTATTTCGGAGCCTAGGCACCATATAGTGACAGCCCCCTAATTTTTTTCAGATTTTTCGCTTGGGTGGTTTCTGAGAATGGGTTCGTTAAAAAAATGACCACTTTCAACCCCCCGCACCCCCACCTTTTCAACAAATGTCAAAACTAAGACTGGATTCGAAAAGTACTAATCGAGACCTTTATTTTGATACATGACACATGACTATATTTGATGAAAAAAAAATTTACACCCTCCCTTTGCATGTATGGGGACCCCCCCTTAAATTCGACGTAAAAGGATGTAACTCACTATATGCGTGAGCGTTCACAGTTCCCACCTTTCTACCAAATTTGGTGCCAATCGCTATAATCGTCTCCGAGAAAAATGCGTGTGACGGACAGACAAACAGGCAGACAGACAGACAGACAGACAGACAGTAAACCGATTTTAATAAGGTTTTGTTTTACAAACAAAACCTTAAAAATAGATTCCACAGAAGGCTATCCACATAACTCTAAGCGGAATCCATAGGTTTTAAAAACACACCTAAATTGGGGCCAGTGGCAATCAGGAAAGAGGAGATGGCAGAAAGTCAAATGATCCGTCTTCGTTTGAATATTTGGGTTATACACCATTCCTCGCGTTTGGAGATTTCTTGAGGAACAGTAGCACGTTGGTGGCAGTCGAATGCCAACAATACCAACCATGCTGTTCCTTTGCAGTTAGATTTGCATAGTAAGGATTTTAAGGCAGGGTTATCATATTTGTATTTGTAAATGCGAATACAAATAAATTCCTACGATGATTTTCTATGAATACGAATACGAATATATTGGTATTCGAAAAAGTCAATATTTTAGTATTTACACAAGTGAGTACGAATACGTCCGAAAGTCAATACCGAATTATCGAATTCTGTTGGATTAATAAGAGTATTTCCAAGTGCGAATACGAATTTTTTTTGTATCAAAATGGTAGTATTCGCTTGGATAACAAATATTAGCGCTTTAATGATGTGATCATATTGTACGTATGGGGGAGTCGGGCTTAATTTTTATTAAGAAAATTAATAGGCGTTGCAGGTGTATACAAAAAGGTGTGTACATATAAATTCGAAAAATATTTTCAAACCTGAAGAATTGTTTAGTGAAGAGAAAGCATTTTGAAGGAAAGACTTATTCTTCTTCTTCTGTGCTTTAGTCAGGTAAATGTCTGTGTGTATATCAAACATCAGATAGACAAATATCGGTGTCAGACAAATGTCTGATAAAGTCTGCTTCAGACGCATGTCTAAGCCTGCTTCAGACGAATGTCTGCTCCCTGTACAGACTAAATGTTGCCGAGTAGCTAGCCGATATCCTGTCCCAATATAAGGCCGATATAACAGCGTTGCAAGAGATGCGCTGGACAAGGACCGGTTTCCTGGAGAAGAGCCACTACACCATATGTTATAGCGACCATCCAGTAAACCATGTGCTTGGAGTACGTTTCTTAGTAAGCCAAAAAATGAATCCTGCTGTCATCGTCTTTCCAAATATAATCGAAAGGTTATGCACTTTGCATTTGCGAGCCAAATTTATAAATATAAGCCTCATAAACATTACCCCCCTGCAGAGGAGACTGCAGAGTCGGTGCAATATAGACTCGGATCACTATCTCGTTGGCATACTGCTCCGAGCTCGAATAACGACACCAGCTACAATCCCCTCTGACAATCAGGCGAGAGTGAATACTGAAGCCATTCGCAACACAGCCTTCCGTAACATCTATAAAGGGAAATGGATGCCGCAATAACCGTAGCTAGCAGATGTCCTCCAGATGAAGTATCAACAAATGATTTTCACAATCACCTGAAGACAGTTATCATTGATACGACTACGAGCATACTTGCCCCCTTGTTTTTATTATTTCAAATAATTTAATCGTTAAAATTACCGCGTAATTACACTCAGATCGAATTTTTCCTCTGCCGCAAGCGATGCAAAAACTGTTGGAATATAACCATTAGTTGCACCGTCTGTTCATCGACTTTAAAGCCACCAATGACAGCATAGCCAGGGTAAAACCGTATACGGCCTTGAGAGAATTCGATATCCCCACGAAATTGATAAGATTGACTAGACTGACCCGGAACGGCTGGTTTGACGATGAATGTAAGCTAGCTACAGAACGGAAGAATGCCGCATACCGAGTAATGCTGCATTCTCAAAGAACGTCCCATACCAAAGAGGCTTCACACGGGGTAAATCAGCAACAGATCAGATTTTCTCTGTGCGGCAAGCGATGGAAAAACTGTTGGAATATGGACATCAGGTACACCATCTATTCATCGACTTGAAAGCCGCCTATGATAGCATAGCCAGGGTAAAACTGTACACAGCCATGAGAGAATTCGGGATCCCGACGAAATTGATACGGCTGATTAGGCTAGCCGTGACCAATGTGCGAGGCCAGATAAAAGCAGCATGATCACTCTCAAGACCATTCGACATCAACAACGGTCTACGACAAGGGAATGCCCTTTCATGCGTCCTCTTAAAGCTGGCCCGTGAGAAAGTGATCCGTGATGCTGATGTAAATGCGAGAGGTACCATCTTCTTGAAATCCACCCAATTACTGGCCTATGCTGACGATATCGACATCATGAGAAGAACCACCCGAGACGTACAAATTGCCTTCATCCAGATCGAGCAGGCGGCAATTAGCGTGAGATCTTGGGCTGCACATCAATAAAGGCAAGACAAAATAGATGGTGGCAGCGTCAGCACCGAAAACCAGCCAACCAACAACAACAAACTGCACTGGTCAAACGGGAAGAATAAGGATAGGATAATTTCTCCTATCTAGGGTCGAAAATCACAACCGATAACAGCTACGATGATGAAATTCGCGCACGGTTGTTGTCGGTCAACAGAGCCTATTTCAGCTTACAAAGCCTTTTGAAATAATAAAAATGTTCCCGAAATTTCGGTATTTGCAAGAATAAACATTGACAACAACGAAAAAGAAACAACAACTTTTGATTATTTCAAATAATTAATCGTTGGAAACACGGCATAATTTCACTCTTACAAAACCTGTTCCACTCGAAACGTCTCACCAAAAAAAATAAGGATTATGTTGGATTTGTAGCTATAAACGGATAGAAAAATACTTGTTGAAGTTTCTTACATAAGATGAACACAAAGCCTTCATACCTGAAGCGCGAGGTCATAAAGTATGTTGGGTAAATGAAATTAATGGATCGTAAATAAAAAGACAAGGGTAGAAAAAATCAAATTATATAGTAGGAGAAATTCTTCGAACAGGTCTAAAGATATTCAAATCCAAATTTTTCAGATTATTCGGTTGGATAAGTTCTGAGAACGAGACCTGTTTCACTTTTCGGGGTTCATATTTTGGGCCCTCACTCCCCAAAGTTTCACCCGAGATCAAATATGGAATGGGTTTCGAAAAGTACTAATTAAGCCCTTTCATTTTCATTTTCATTCATACACGTCCATATTCTGCGAAAAAAAATGCTGCACTCACCTTTCGCATGTATGGGAAGCCCTCTATTCAACTCAACACAAAATGACCACTTGCTATATATAAAGGGATTCACAGACCATACGTTCTCACCAATCGTAACAATCGGTCCAACTGTGCGGATAAATCAGATTTGACATGCTTGTGACAAGAGATCCACGACGAGTATGGCCCTAGCCAGAATAACGCCAAACGGGGGGGGGCCTCGATATACTTGTTGACTACTTATTGCCAGTAGTGAGCTTTGCTTGCTTACTTTATGCCATCCCTATTTGGGGAAAGGCATTTCGCATTTTATGTCATGCTCATAAACTGAGCAAGATCTACAGGAGTACAGCTTTAAGGGTATGTTCTGCCTTCACAACCGTCTTAGATGAGGCTGTATACGTCATATCCGCAATGATACCAATTGAAATCTTGGCAGATGAGATGACAATCTGAAGTCAACCTCTCCTTTGTCGCATACGAAAAACGCCGAAAGAAAGAGATCCGTAAATAGATGGCAGGAGCCTTTGGACCACTCGGGAAAGGGTCGGTGGACACACAGGCTGATCTTTCCCATCAAGAAGGCTGACGAGACATCATGGGGGGACTAATTATAATCTCACCCCGTTTCTGATGGGGCATAGTGGGTAAAATTTCTACACTATGGCGTGTTCAGGCTTCTTTTGAAGATTTCCACCTCTTTACAAAAAAAAAAGACAGACATCGACTCGATTCTAACAAGGTTTTGTTTCACATAAGACTTTAAAAATAACCGTTTTCCTAGTGAAAAATCCAACTTTTTCCTTTGACTGTCCGCCATTTTGTTAAAAATGCATATTTTTAAATCCTTCGATCAAAGACTAGTTTTTACTGTTATTTTACTACTCCATTGACATTTTCATCCAGATGATCCAGTTCGTCATTTTGATCTGCGCAAAATATAAAAATAAAAATTTTTTTTGGCGACCATTTGAAACAAAACTGTATAATTTTTTTAGTAAAAATATTACTGAAGATTGTTCAATGCATGCACTTTAACACAATATGATCATCGTAGCTACGTAATTTTCTTAAAAAAAAAATAGTAGAAATAGCCCATTTCTTGGGTAACAAATGGGGTTAACTCCTTAAGGAACGGTGTTTCATTAGAGGCATTGTGGAGGTTTTCATGTCCGTTTATTTGTGTGACAGTGAGAACCAAATCTATTACGAGGTCTTTCATTTTTTGGCAAAAGTGTAAATTACCGCGTTTATGACCTCTTCGAGTGAATGTCTATGACCTCTTCGTGTGATAGCGGGTAGTATGAAGCCAGAAGTTGGTTCACTTCTTAGTACCTCAGCGAACCAGTCTGTCAACCCGATATCCACATGAGAGTGTTTAGGCAGTAGCTGGTGGCAAAACCATACCAACTATTTTCATATGACGTTACATTTTAATACTGTTAGCCTGGCCTGACGGCTCAAACACTACTATCGGAAACATTCGTCTGCTTCCAATAGAATATTTCCGAAGTGATAGGGCAGTTGCATTATCGAATATTTTCAAAATACCTCTGAGTCCAATTCTCTCTACAGCAGTAACTGAAATGAAGATGACTATGTAACGCTGAGAACATTTTTGATGTTTATTGATTGACATTCACACGAGCTAACACAGCGTGTGGGTTGCGCCGACCGACCTTTGCTTATGCCTTATGTAGCAATGGATGGATATGGGCTGTTATCATTAAGCCAATGTTCGCCTATGGGTTCGTAGTGTGGTAGGCTAAGGTAAGACAAAAGAGTTTTCACTGTAAACTAGTTGTACTGCAAAAAGCTGTGTGCCTGGGTATTACCGGTGCCATGAGCATGACAACCGATAACTCATGACGCATTACTGAATTTGCAGCCATTGGATATATTATTCAAAGCACTGCAATGGGAGCAGTTCAGGGACGAATCCGATTAAATTGATAGAAAAACAAAAGTAGTGGGGTGCTCAGAGGCTTTGCCTTTTCCCCACCGCAAACGCACAAAACATATACATACTCCATCTCTCCACCGAGGAAAGGGCTTACCCGCATTGGCATCCCCTGTTGTTACTTTCTCTTCTATTCGGATCAAGTGACCGGCCCACCGAAGCTTGATTCGCCTGACTTTGTCTACGATTGCATACATCCATAAATAATTAAGAAAGTCAAAGTTCCCCCAGGAGATCGTGCGTAATTTTGTTTGCTTATGACCGTATGTTCGCTGTCGGGTGTAACTTTTCAGCCCAGATAGCAGAATTTAACCTTTTAAAAGTTATATCTTCCTATTTGCAAATGTTATCGATGCTGATGAGACCATAAATATGGTTCTACTTTTAGTGCAGTCATTGAAAGCTGGTTGAAAGCTTTCAACCTCCGATTTCTTTCAGTCAACACTGATTGACATGAAATTTGGGGTGGGGTAAAGATTGGCATAAGAAACAAAAGCTATATAGCGCCAAATCGCACCTCCCTCAGGAGGGAAGTGGCACTCCTCTCCGGGGGGAAAATTTTTTCTTCGCAATTACCACAGAAATCTATCAAATTATATGTAAACAATGTTTAGTAAAAACTGTACAAGTAAGAGTTTTTGGGTTACTCATGTTCAAACATGTCGTTTTTTCGCCTAAGCAGAAACAAAGCATATTAAACAACAAAACGTGGATATTTTCATATTTGGTAGGTTCCATAAGGTAGAATTATGGCTCGTCAAACGTAAATTCGTAATGTCTAAAAAAAATTAATACCTTCAAGGTCAAATAACGCAAAATTAGTAATTTTTGGTGGAAATTGACCTATTTGAGTTATACCCCCACCACAAATTTCATGACAATCGGTCCTGATTGAAAGAATTCGGAGGTCGCACCCGATTTTCGGCGAAACCACCTTTGTTTTTACAAATGATATCAATATCAGAGCACCACCAGCCAATTGGGCGGACTTGACCAAAGTGATATCTCTCATGTTCGTTCCTCTGCTAATTATAATTTCTAAATCATTGCCTATATATGTTACAGTGCTCACCTATTTTATTTCTGAGGGGCGGAACTTTAGTGGGGGTATCTGGGGTCTTTTTATTTCTTCAGTTGCTTGTCATGAATGTGCCATTAATCTCCTCAATTGAAAGCAACTGAAATAGAACGAAAACCTGCAAGTTCTTTGGTCATGCGATATACAGAATAGAATTTCATTTGTACCAAGGTTTGCTTGCCAAACCAGGGAAAAGTCTGCTTTATTGCAATGCACACCAACATATACTTCACTTTTCCGACTTTGGCACGCTGTTAAATTTGCTCCTAGTTAATGGAGACCTGATGTCACAACGTTATTAAAATGTAGCGAATTTTGGAAAATCGTCGTAAAACTTGTTTAATTATTACGATCAGATGGATTGAATTAGTAGAAGCGAGAAAATAGGGGTTTACATGATAAATGCGGGTGGCTACGCCAATTTAACACAGCTACTCTCTGCTTGACTTGAGAAAAATAATTATTCCTGCAAGTTGGAATGATCTTGATTCACAGGATATTTTGAAAAAGGAACAATTGAATTTTTGAATTCGGAATTAGAAAACTAACATGCATATATATACACTCCAACGTCATGTTATTTACACAATATGCTGGTCCTAGCCCAGATAAAGAAAGAGGGTTTTAGATAACGTACTTTGTACTATCCTCAGTAAAACAAAAATTAAAAGTTGTGATCAGTGTAGTTGAAGTCACTTCAATATGCTAAATCCTACTTGATCTTTCTTGGTGACACCAACAAAGCGGACTCAATATTATTACAAAAAATCATGGCATAGAATAAAACGCCTCGGAAAAATATTAAGTTCTTGCGAGAAATGACCAAAGGCTCTTAACGCACGGAACGGGTTAGGAAGTAAGTAAATTAAGCCCATTGATGTATGTGCTCTACGAGAAACTCGATGGTGCGGTGTCAAACTGCGACATAGAACGCGAACGCGGTTAAAATGACTATGACCTATAAGGTGCGGATGAAAAAGCAGGCGACAACAGGTTCCATGGAGCATAAGGGTTTTTCTACAACGGAATAACGGTGGCGAGCGTATAGTCGATTTTAAATATCTCGGGTGAATGCTATTACCCAATGGTGAACTGCATTATCGAATTGCTTCACGCACCGCCGCAACTTAGAAGAAGTGGCATTCTACAACAGGCGTGCTTTGTGATCGATATATGTCTCAAATCCAAAATTTACCGGAGTGTCGTCCGTCATGTCATCCTTTATAGTTTTGAGTCCTGATTGATTGTAAAAGGCAATGAACGGCACCTCGCGATAATGGAAATAAAGATATACTGGTTGCTCACGGGATGGATGCCAAATGTCAGCAATATGAAGGCTAGTTCCAGAAATTACATGTGTTTATTGCAGAAAACTTGATGGTAAATGGGGTATAAAGGCAGAAAGATTGAAGAAACTACATACATACAACCCGAAATTATAATAAAATCACAGTAAAGCCCCAAAACTATCCATTGACCCATCTCACTAATATATAAAGTATACTTTATAATAATTTATTTACCTACATGTTATTAAATTATGTATAAAACCCTGATAAATGTTAATTGAAAGACCACATGATAGCACGGATGTCCAAGTGATTATTTGTTGATTATTCGTAAAGTATCAAATTGGGCGAGATTATGTTGATATTTACTGTATTCATTAAACGTTGCGTAGTAATTTTCAATGATTGCACCTCAAATTTATAGGATTGGTGTGAACATTATGCAAACAACGAAAGAAATGGATATTGTGAGACCAGACATCCCATGTCCAGATGCGCTAATTTTCAATTCAATTCATACGAATCTTTAGATTGGTCACAAATACACTTAAGCAAATTTAGTTTATCTAATTCGTTTGGCGGACGATCGAACGATGGTACCACCATTCTCCATTCTGATTTCGGTAATATCGCTTTAATCAAAGAATATCACATAGAAAGGATAGTCAGAAGGGTTTAATTGTGGTAGCCAGAAGGAGTATGGAAGGCTTTTGTAATTTCATATGAGCAAGTTGTGGCACGCTAGCGGACACAATTATTAGTATTTCGTTCTCTGGCCTTACTCCAACAAATTATTGCTATTTTTGGTATTTGAGAGTCAAATAAGTCCTCACTAAAAATACCTTTAAAATCGATTGTGCCCTTGTTAATTGTGTTACGATTACCTCACACTACAGAAAAAACTGAGCTCCTAATAAGGTTCCTATCCAGGTTTTATTTCTACTATTTATTTATTTGACGCGTGCGATGGTCGATGTGCTTGCGCGTCATCCTCTCGATCTCATTAACCCGACTTCAAATCCCGATCGTCTTGGATGTTTGTGTTCGTATTCGTATTTCTCCTGTCCCGTTGCTGTACGATTATAGGTGCGATGATAATGCTCACTGAAACCTGAGACTTTATGAAGGGCACTCCACAAAAGGAGCGAAGAAGATAAATACAAACAAGAGCTGATGTTTAAAAACGTTCTCGAATCACTCTGCATCTAATTGCCATGGGCAGCAGATGTTTTTTTTTCAGGCTCACAAAAAGGGGATTGTCACCAACCTGCACCGTGCCTACTCAAGGAAAATGCTAACCGTCCCTATCAACTGCCAGTTTTTAGGAGCAGTGATTTGTATTGCCGCCAGACTGTCGCCGGACGTTGTCACACGTCAACAATGTTTTAGGCACTCTGTGCCAACTAATTTTCAAAATTAAGTTTCTTTTTCTTTCATAAATTGAACAAACATTTTTTAAAAATAGATTTTAGCAATTCCAGGTAATGAGTACGGAGAAAGGCGGCCCTAAGCGCTGCAAAACCACCAACGATGCCCAGCCTATTAACGACGTCTCAGAGGATGACGTGGGGCCGGAGTTACTCATGCCATCCGATGACAATGACTCCGAAAAACAGCAGCAAATGCCTACGGAGGCCAGCGTGCTCGACGAAATGTGAGCTAGGTACGATAATGTGCTGCGACATAATGGGACTCAGCATACTCAAATCAAGCTGCTGACGAAAACGATCAGCGAAATTAGTGACACAGTGAAATCCTTGCAATCTATGCTGGCGACCGTTTTTCCCACTTTGAACGCGACCAAACCAACGGAAATATACTGTGGTGTACCGTTACGGTCTTGAATGAAGTGCTCTAACACACTTTAAGGCCCTGATTCAATTGGATTGTTGCGCCAACGATTATCATCACCGCAGACCATGATAACATTTTTTCGTTCATTAAAGAGCAAGGGCTTTGTGCCACCACAAGAACCCCTCCATCCCTTAGAATTCAGTCGATAATCATCCGGTCTCCATAGAGAAACTGACCGAAGAAGTTATGGCCGAACTCACTTCAGAGTACCCACTTTTGAAAGTTCGCTGGGTTGCAAATTTTGTGACTAAATAAGATAAGGCGACAGGGAAAATCCCCTCGATCTCCATAGAATCTCAATTCCGTTTTTTATAGCCAACTTTGAGTCCTCCCAAGAGCAAGCTGAAGTTTTCAAGGTGAAGTACATCCTTCATCAAAAGATTACCTTTGAAACGGTCAAACCAGTGGAGGAAGTGCAGTGTTACAACTACTGAAACTTCGGGCATATCGCCCAAAACTGCCTGATAGTGCACAGATGCATTAAATGCGCAAAAAGCCACCGGCGTGGGAAATGCTCAAGATCCACGACAGAAGTTCCGCACTGCTGCAACTGCGGCCAAACTGGGCACCTTGCAAGCTATCGTGAATGTCCAGCTTATAAAAAGATGGCAGCCAAACGGGAAACTGCCAAAACTCGGAAAGTAACTGTGAAACAAACAGTGACTCAACTTTAACCGAGTTTGACCAGCTCAGGCATGTCATACGTGCAAGCTGCTAAGAAATCTTTTCCCAAAGCCGCGAATTAAGCAAATGCTAAGCAACCAAACAAAAATTTCCGAGAATTGGTTGAAGCTCTTGCTTTTCCGCCCAGCAAAGAACAGTGTCAATTTGCTGCAATAAAACTTATCCTTAACTTGTGGAATTAACTATTATTACATTCAAGTTCGTATTTTTAATCTCACACGCCCAACGTGTCACCGCCCAATTGTTAATCGGCACTCTGAAGGCAGACTTAAACTTTACCAACATTTGTTCGTCCCGAATAACAATTCAGGCACTGCCCTTCTAGTCCGAAAAGACTTTTTTTTGAGGAAGTCGCCATCGGAAACCTACAAACATTTTCCCCTGCGGCGGCAATAATTAAAACTACCGATAGACGGTAGTCTCCGTCTACATCAACTGTAATTCTAAAACTGAGCAACTGGGCCATGACTTACTAACCTTAGACAATCTCCAGTTAAAGTGAAAATACCTTCTTCTCGGGGGCGATTTCAGCTCAAGGCATATCTCCGACAAGGCAGTCAATATAAATGGGGAAACCCTGCTAAAATGGATCCACGACCCTTTTTCGCTTACCAATATTGAGATGGTTTTTCCAGATATCCAGACAAGACCGAGTAGTCAGTCTATCCTCGTCTACTTCCTGCTGTCTGACGAAACCAAACAAAGTTTTCAGGTGAAATCTTGTAAAACATCACCGGGCATGTCCGATCGAACTACGACTTTCCTCGTCTTCTCAGCTGCAAAAGGGAGTCCTAATGACTATCAAATCCTTCGCTCACACAGATTGGGACGAATTCAAGTCAGATTTAGCGCCTAATCTGAACTTCAAAAAAAACTCGTCATAATCCGAAATTTGTCAGATAAAGAAATCGACGAAGCAATAATTGTGGCTACCGACGCCATCAACACCGCTACACGCAGATATACCAAGCTAATAAAAGTCGATGAGTTCGAATATAATTATCTACCCCATCTTACACATGAAAGTCAGACAGGCGCAGGAACGTCAAGCGAACTTTTTTATAAATATAGAAATAAAGTCAATGCTGAATACAAAGTATGGCTTTCCTGGATTAATTGCCTGAGTACAATTATTCGGTAAATGGTGGGGAATTGCCACAATAATGAATTAACCCGGAAATTAGCGGACATGAAGCCCGGGCCTAATATGTTTCAGAATATAAAGAAATTAACGGGTAGCCACAAGTCCTGAAACTTCGTTCTTACTAAGAGCAGGAAACCTTTCCGCAGTGACGCTAGAAAAACGGCAGTTCTTGCGGAATCATTTGAGGATCAGCTCAATACCTCTCCGCCTCGAAACAATCCAGCCTTAACTGCGACTGTTGAAGCGACAATTAGAAATTTCCTTTGCAAATTCCAATAAGTTAGTAATCTTTTCGGCTACGAACACCCCAATCAAACCAGCGGATTCGCAACATTTTCTGAGTCTTCCACAACTCACCACCTTGACCCAAAAGCTAAACGGTAAAAAATCACCTGACAAGATTACCAATTTCGTAATTAAAAATTTACCCATCGTCTCCTTAAAATTTCTTTTAGCAGTTCTTAATAACTGGACTAATAACGGCTATTTTCCATCTACTTGGAAAGTAGCAAAAATCGTTGTGATCCGTAAGAAGGGAATCTTCTCGAGTCAAACAATTTCACAACGGTACCAACCAACAATACAAACAAGACAAAATTTCTAGACTTAAACAACAATAAACCAACCGTAGCCTGTGCATTGGATCTAAAAAAGCCCTTTGACTCTGTATGGGCAAACAGGCCCATATATAATACAAACTAATCGAAAACAACTTCCCAGTTCCGATTATCAGAATTGCCATCAATAACATCAGGAGCACCGCAAGCATTCATTTTACGCCCTACCTTATATAAAATTTTAGCGACTGACGTTCCCATTGCTGAGACCGGCACTGACATTATCCAATATACCGATGATAACCCCCTCCGCCCACCAAGGCAATAGAAAAATACTTAGTACTTCTCTACAAATACGCTATTGGGGCATTGGAATAAATGAGAAAATTTAGATACTCAGGTTCTAGAAGAATCCATAAAAATACTAAACGCTTGAAAATTAAAATCCGAAATGAGACAGTGACCAACTCACAGACGATCAAATACTTGGGAGTTAAGTTTCACGAATTTCTCAAATTTAATGCGCACCTGGAGCCCGCTATGAAATCGGTCTTAGTGCCAAAACGAAACTGATTCTCTACAAGACCCCGATAAGACCCATCATCTGTTACCGAGCACTTACGTGGATCACCTGCTACAACCCTGCCATGAATAAATGCGAAGCATTTTAACGCCGAATACTAAGATATTGTACCGCCTATCTTATAACTGGAAGACTAGAAAGGTCGGGAAAAACGGCGAGCAAAAGTGAAACCAATTCGAGAATATGTTCTCAATTTTATGGAAAGGTTTTTCGAGAAAACGGAAGACCCCCCAAATTCGGTAACTCTACCAACAGGGTAGCACATCCACATTGGCCATATTTCTCAGGCCCTGGCAAATCGTGAGTAATAATTCTCCATCCTTTCCCTCTTTGACACTCCTGACCTAGGGTAGGGGTACATAGGCTTCGGCTTCGGGAAGAACGATGAATAATTCATCGGGAGGACCCTCAAGTCCAGCGACTTTACTTCGTTTTAATGGCCGGGATGATTTCTCTTATGTTTGGGGAAGCAGTCCGTATCCGCATGTTACAATCACTAGTCATTTCATCCGAGAGAGATGGAATGTCATAGGGTTGAAAACCATTGTGTTCCTCCCACTTTTTCAACTGCTCGTCACTGTGGGTACGGGAGAGACATTCCGAAGAGGTAATAACTTTTAGCAGAGTGACGTAAAATTTAATGTGCTACAGCAAGGTAACGTTTTAGAGGAATTTGAAGTTTAGTCCGACGTCCGGCGAGGATGTATTTCGTCAGCGACACTATTCATTTCCTGCAAAATATCGACCACGATGGTGATATCTGTTTGCCCTCACATCGAATCATTGACCTTGGCACCGAACTTGATGTTAGCACTAAATTCGCCTTCGCTGCTCTGCTCAAAGTTTGGAAATACAGCTACCTGAACAGCGACAACAAGCTTAGGTTGTTGGCCGCCAATGTTCTCTTTGCTATATACAGCACACTTGAAAGTTCGAAGTGTTCGTTAGTACTTGTTTCCGCTATGCCATCGGTGTACTCTGGTCCAAAGCAATCCAGGCTACGGTGTACGGGCAAAGTATCAGAAGACGTATTGACTGAAAAGCGGAAACGGTAGAAAATAGCTCACATTTTAAGAGAGTAAAACAATTAATTTGCTAGCTATGCTATGGAATCCACTTTCCCAGAATGACCAATGAGCGTGTCGTCCTAGAATTATGTGGTACAGAACAATGGAGAAAGATTGCGAGCTTGGTGGAAATGAAGTACATTTCAATGAACCGACGTCGTTGTGCATAAGTGTGTTGCGCTATGGTTTACAAGACAACGGTAATCAGATATATTGCTGTTGCAATGAAGGTGGCTAAAATAAATCTAGAAAGCATAAAAAGATATCTATAAAAAATGATTGACCAGAACTAGACCGATTTACACTTTCGATTTCCCTGCATCAATCACATTAGCCGCTTTCGCATCATTGTGGAAGAACTTTCCGAGCCTAGATTCCCGTCCTCTATCGATTTGTAGCAGGCTTCTAACAATGTGAACGGAAAAAGTATATGACATTTGCATCGGCGCAAATTGAAGTTCAAAACAAACTTCGCCTGGATCACGGAGATCGCCGTTTCAAGTTAAAAGAGCTATGAGCAAGTTTGAACTAGTCAATGAATGATATCAGCTTTCCACGACTAAATCGACAAGAACGATGAGTCCTGCTTACTCTTGCATTGAGTGATAAGGAAGTCAAATCAAATGTAAATAAAACCCCCACACTCCTCCTATTTGCATTATGAGGAATAATATCGAGGTCGTTGAACATCCTACATGCATCAATATATAAGAAAATTAAAAGCACTGGATTAACTTTCGTCTGAAATCTGTTGATTTATTGGCCAGTCACCTATGGACCAGGTAATGAGAAGACAGAAGCGGCGGTAGGCAAGTAACACATTCATTCATTCATCAGCTTTAGCTTATCGCTTATCGAATATCAAAAATGAAGCCAGCTTTGGAAAACACTAATCGGGATTTTCATTCGATACCTCATGTTAATATTGTAATGAACCTAGGGGAAATAGGACAATCAGACGATCATTCTAAGTGGCCAAGAACGACCTAGAGGGAAGAGCTACCCCAGAAACCTAAAAAGTTGGCACAACTGACCGTGAAAGTCCGCTCACAAAGACTGAGGCTCCATCAAAGTGCTCGGTTGACAGGTTCTTACACGCCTCTGTGCTAGCCAGGCTCGGGAATGTGGGGTGGGGGGAGGGGTCCTTGCTAACCGAGACCTTTAATTTGATACCCCATATGACTATGTTTGATGAAAAAAAAATTAACACCCCTCTTATGCATGGAGACCCCCTTAAATTCAACGTAAAAGGATGTAACTCATTATATCCGTGAACGTTTACAGTTCCCATCTTTCTACCAAATTTGGTGTCAATCGCTATAACTGTCTTCGAGAAAATGCGTGTGACGGACAGACTGACAGTAAACCGATTTTAATAACGTTTTGTGTTTACACAAAACCTTAAAAGCGATGTAACTGATTAAGCGGGCAAAATTTCATTCAGCCCCAAATCTTTATATTTATAAGAAAGTGAAGATTGAGTGTAAATATGGTAATCGGTTTAATTTCCTGTTGATATTTTGCTTTGTCATATCCGATGTACCATTAGACATACAATCCATCTTTATCCACTGCTGATAACTAACTGGCATTTTCGCTTTATTTTTCGAAGTACTATGTGAATAATGGCAATATTTTCTAATCGCAAGATTTTAGATTCGTTGCTTGTTGGTTTTTTTTTTAAATAGTTGAAATACTTTCTATTAAGTGCACATCTGATCCCTGAAATGGTCAACCCACTCTACTGATATTATCGTCTTTTGTCATTGAAAGCAGAATGAAATTCGACGTTTGGGACCGCGGCCCGTAGTGGTTTTGTTTTACAGGTTTTCAGTCAACCAGGTTTATATAATTGCACTCACTACTGCATCCGAAATTGCAACAAATCAGGCCACGGCTTGCGCGGAAAACCAACCATTCTTAATATGAATCTAAGCACAATGCCTTCATTAGACCGTACACCCCATCGTTGTAAATGCCCAAGAAGACAACATTTGTCGACTCAAGCGTGATCGATATTTTCTTAAACCTAAAGCAGTCTTTTTAAGGTTTTGTGTAAAACAAAAACATCCTTTTACGTTGAATTTAAGGAGGGCCCTATACATGCAAAAGGGGGTGTATATTTTTTTTCACCAAATATAGTTATGTTGTGTATCAAATGAAAGGTCTTGATTAGTATGCCGATGCCAATGTTGGTTTTGACATTTGCTGGAAAGGCGGGGAGTGGGAAGGGTCAAAAGTGATAATTTCTTCAACGGACCCATTCTCAGAAACTACCAAACACAAAACGCTAAAAAAAAATCAAGAAGCCGCCACTGTATGGGCTCCGAAATACCTTCCATACCGATATCTATTCGAATAAAATTAATAATAGAATATTACTATAATTTTTAATAATTGGCTGTAAAACCCCCTTACGTTCATTGCTTTGTCCGTATTAATAAATTTATTTTAGTAGATAAAAGTTGGGGAGTTATTTTGGGGCCAAGATATTATTTTGGGACAAGACTATGATGTCTTCAGATTTTTTAGTTAGGAACGCATTGCGTCTACAAGAACACCCCGGCCCTGCTCCTTCACAACCAAAGTCTGGAGTAAACTACTAATACTTTAGATGGCCATATACTGTGAAAAAATTTTTACACTTTCCACTCGCATGTATGGGGGAGCCTTTTTTAAACTCTACACAAAATTATTTTTTATTTCACATCAAAGTATTAAAGGCGGATAAAGAAGCTTAAAGAAATGGGTTCAACTTTAACTCAATTACAACCTGGCCAATCTTATGATGACCGTCTTGTTTGGACCTGTCTACTGAGTTCAAAAATTTTTACCTTTCAGTAGTATAGGATTTATCAACGATCAATGGCAACAACCAAAAATCAAATTATTTTCTGAAAGCCCTCTAAATGTAAGCTTTTAACAAAAATTCAGCGTAGGAAAGTAATTACGTTCTGTTTTGGATAAAATCCTCGAAAATTGGTGTACTAACCCTAATGAAAAGGAGCGAGAATATCAACATAATCAAGCACTTCGTGTTAGACCTTACAATGGCCGGTTTACTTGGCCAAAAAGAGGAAAAAGGGAAAAATAATAGATTAGACTAGAAGATTTACAAGAGGTGTCTATTTTGATCCTGAAGGAAAAAATGATACACGAATTGCAAGTATATTCCGGAGATAAGAGTAAACCCTAGAAAAAATACTTTGGGTATCTCATGTACACTATTGATGAGTTCAATTAATGCTAAGGATTGGGAAAATGGTCATTTTGCCAGTGAGTGCCTAAAGAACGTGCTGTGCAAAAGAATGAAGGCCCTGATAAATAGATACCCAATAGGAAACAACAACATCAACCGCTATCTACAATGCTGAAACAATACCAACAGCTCTGCTACCAAAGCCTATCTTCACCTCCACGTGGTGATCACTGGGTGTTCTCTCTAAACAAAGAGGTACAAATGGAGAAGGATAGAGACGAGCCTTGCGCGATTAAAAAAAGGGTTAAACTGTACTATGTGACCTGCCACATTGAGAATGGGACTGGACTGCAAACAAACTACAGATACGGGAAAGGAAAAGAACGAACTGTTTGCGCGTTTGCTTATGCCCTGCACAAGCCGACAGCCTGTTCCAATATATGGCTGACGTTGTCGCATTGTACTAAATCTGGCAGTCAGAGCCTTATTTCCTGGGGAAAACGCCCAGTCCATATAAGATAGCAGCCACCCAGTAAACCAGGCTCACAGCAGGTTTCTTAGTCGACCAAAAAATGAAACCTGATGTTATCGCTTTGAAAACATTAACAGACAGTTCTGCGGTTGTCCATGCCCTGTGAGTGGGGGCTTAAGAATACAGTCAAAGTTTTCCCTCCGTGTCGTAATAGGCGACTAATGGAACAGAAAATTATGGGCTAGCAACCTGGGAACCATTGGGTCGTCATCAAAAATGTTTTTTTCTTGGGTGTTACACAGGTCGTCGTACACTTCACGAAGGAATGTCACAAGACTTGGCTGACTGCGGATTGGTGGAAGCGTATCGATGAATGGAAACGATGGTGATCGTGATGCGTTCAAGATTCGAGCTCGTGTGAAATTCTGCATTTTCTATTGCGGTGATGAGTAGAAGCAAAGGCTGCCACATATCGCAATGATTTCAAAACTCAATACTCCTGTGAACGACGTTAACGGTCGACTCTTCATCCACGATAATGAGCAAGTGAAGAACACTTCACCTCGGTTCTGAACCGTATCGCATCAGGTGAAACTCCTCCTCTTATGGATGAAGTGGCTAGCCACCATAACATGCGAACACGGACTGTTCCTTCAAGCAGAAGAAAAATTATCTGGACATCAATGCACTCTAAGGAAATACAGCTGCTGGTCTTGACGGTCTGCTCGGAGAATTATTTATTGATACATCTAAAACTGCTGCAGATCTATTAGTTCCACTCGTACTTATATTCAAGATATTTCTCAGGGTGGAAAAAGAGGATGATTGTTAAGATTTTAGAGAAAAGCACTTTCGATGGGTATAATTGTGCTGTCACAAATATAATAGCTAAAATAATCCACATTTGATACCGCTCGATGTATTAATAGCGTTAGACCCACCTCCCCTTCCTTATCCAAATTCTGGATATACAGTTATCTCCACACCAAAATCAAGTTGAGAGTATTCTATGCTAATCTTTTCTGTGTGTTGATACCACATGGAAACTGACCCATACCGTTGTTCATGCGCTTCAAGGCTTGCTTGCGATCATCGGGGTACACTGGCCTAATACTACTTCGAACAAAGAAGTCGCACAGGACAGTTACTCATGATCAGAAGGCAAAAGTGGCAATGGATAGGCCACATATGAAGGAGAGGGAACAATTCCATTGCTGGTACCCCATCCAGTGTAACTCATTTTCCAAAGATGGCACACGGGTGGGTCCCTTCGGGAACACTTTGCGTAAAACAGTAGAAGCGGAGTGCGGGCGATCAGGCAGTCCTGGCAGGAGTTGAAAGCCATTTCAGTGAAGTGTGAACAATGATGCGTAGGCATGATTATTGTACTGTACCGTCCCAAGCGGGGAAAGGTCAGCATATATTCCCGTTTGCGAAGCAAATTTCATAATATTAACCTCATTAACCTGCACAACAATCCACAACCAAACGCGGCCTCCTCCAGGTGGGACCGTTTCCAACAAAACTGAGCAAATCGAACGCCGCTACGTCTCAGTCCTCATGAATGTCAGAGCGTACTATATAAGCCCTCACTAATACTTATGAGGGAGAATGTGTTGCCTTAATAAAAGCAACCACGAGATATCCGAGAGGTAAAGCCTCGACAAATGGTCTGCACAACTACCTCAAAAACGTCATCATAGGTACCGGCCAGCATAATATTTACCTTCAGTTGCCAAAATTTGGAAGGGCTGGTTCAACGATGAATATACGCTAGCAACGAAGAAAAAGTTCAGCCTAACGGGCAATACACAAATCTCAAGGAACCTAGAAACTAATCCGTCGAGCTGGAAGAATAAGAAGGAAACAAGCGAGAACCAATAGATCCATGAATTCAGGAGATATCAGGACCAAACGGATCATTCGGAGAAGTTTTACTAACAAGTCACCAGAATAAAGCCATATATACATACTTCGATGCTCATTCTGCTGAGATAGAGAGGAAAATCTAATATGTAGCAATGGGCTGATCATCTATCTGATCTGCTCAATAACCAGAATATCGATGAGTTGTAGATCCCACCAACTGAAGGCAACGAACAAATGGGCTGCCACCAAATATGGACGCAACGATCCATGCAATCCATCGTTTCCAGAATCATAGGACGCGAGGAGCTTAGTATCATCTATAAGAAGATTCTCTGCTGTATTGTTAGACTGGATAGCCCCAAATGCCTAGAATATCATCGGCTCTCCTCCAGTGACCATTGGAAAAGCTGTTAGAATATGGGCATCAGCTGCACCACTTTTCATGGAGTTCAAGCCCTCCTGCGATTGCATAGTTATAGTCATACTAAGACTGATTTAGCTATCCCCGATCAATATGCGAGGCCAGATAAAAACAGCAAGACACTCTTGAACATCAACAAAGGAATATAGGAAAATAAAACTTTGAAACTCTTCATAGCTACGACGATGGAATCTGCATGGGGTTGTTGACAGTAAACAGAGCCTATTTGAGGTTAAAATATGGAACTGCCCTCGAGACGTCCGGTTCTTAGTAGCGATGGGAAATATGGCTCTTTTCGGTGAGTCGACTTATCTCGACGACTCAAAAGGGTGCCTCAAAAGAGTCAGCATTATTTTCACTTCGCCTATAGTACTATGCAGAAAATTTCGAATCGAAAACTTGAAAACCACCTTAAAACAATAAAACACATCTAAATTAATTTCAGAATAAACAGTTTGCCTAATATATTGTGGTTTATGTTTCCTGGTATTTGATATTCAGAAATTAAAAAGAAGTCTTTGAAAACAATAGATTTATTCTTTGAATAAATATACAAAAATCTGGTGCGCTTGGGTTATATACAAATTAACACATTCCTATCACTGCCTCTTCAAGTCAGCACTTACCTGTAATTCCCACCATAAACTCAAGAAGCGCGTCCCGCAGTTCCCAGAGTAATATTAACCAACGACTATAAAATTCAAGTGAATTTGCCTAGAGAACTTTTCTGGCAATCGAATAAGGTCTAGGGCATAGTAGATCTACTATAGGCAGTACCCTTACAAAAATGACCCCACTTGCAAATGTGCCCTAGACCACAGTAGATCTACTATAGGCAGTACCCTTGCAAAAATGACCCCACTTGCAAATGAGCTTGCAGAAGCTTATCTGTACACATCAGAGACGCTAAACAAGGAAAAGACATAATCTTCGTCAAATCGTATTGGTAAGAGAGAGATCGGTGAGCTTTTGCTATTCACGTATTCACTTATGCATAAGCAAAAACTTGCCAATCTCACTAATACATTGGCAAGTCCGGGCAGTATGTCAAACACAGCTGATCGGGTTTTCGGTACATCTCGCTCATGCTCAAGGGCAAAACAATTTGAAATCGTGTGTACTCGCACTAATTCCCCCCCTTGAGGGGCAAGGGGGAGTGAGGTAGCTGTCTAGTATCTAACTGTGGTCTAGGGCATCAAGTTTACCTAAAACGCCACATTTATTTGAGGAACGAACTATTGGTGCATTTCTGCTGCGAGGAACATTTTAATTGACAAGCGCATCTGGCTGAGTCGGATGTGAAGCGTACCCATTGTGGGGGTTGAAATTGTGCTGAGGAGCTATCGCATCAATTGAGGCAGGTCACTGCCGTCGACTCTCCTGACGCCGTCTATTCTTCTGAGGCAATTCATAGCCGCGCTCCAGAGAATAATCCTTCGAAGAATTAATGCCGCAGCACATATAATGATGAAATCTATGAGCGTCTAGTTATGGAAGATAGGTTACGGTGGACGACTCCAATCAGTGTAGGTGAGGATGTGGAAAGTGAATAAGAGCAGCAGACCCCCACGATAGAAAATAATCCTATGTTTTTTGACGCCGAAATAGTAGTTTCACCTGCCTAATTACCATATCCGTTGAAAAAAAGAAATAATTCCGAAGGTTCATTTATTAATCAGAATTGTTTAAAAGTTGAATTCTCCCAAGGAAAAGAAAACGCAATCTAATTGTCGGATCGTTTCTCTACTCAATTCACACTTGCGTGCATCCGACACGCAAGTTGACCGTTTCGCCACAGAATAATACCCGAACACAGATGCACAGGAAACTTCCCTCGCATCTTTACCTGGGCGACGATAAAAGGTACCTTTCTGGAAGATTTGCAGGCCGCAAAAAAATTTATTTCAACTGAGTGGGATTCGAACCTTGGGCCGGTTGGATATTCTGCGGTATCTCTTCCCTCGTGGCTTGATTTGAATTTGAATAATAATGACTCAAAATTCTAACGCAGTCGTATATTATCAATTAAGATCGGAGTTCAAGTTAAAAAAATGTTAACTCACTTTGAAATAATCCTCAAAATGTAAACCTGAATCCAAAGAAACTGAATTTAATCGGACGATGGCGATCCACTTTCGAATGTTGCCTTTTGGGGCAACTAAGAAAGCTTCCAGCGGGGTTTTTATGAAATTAATCGCCCAGCAAGGCACGGAACAATATTTCACCGTCCTTCTTCACATTTCATACGCAAAATTAAATTTGAGATTTTGAGGTTCTAATGAATAACTGCCAGTTGATAGTCCACTGAAGTTGCTTGACGCGATTTGTAACGTCACACACAACGCGGGCTTTTCAATCCGTTTGAATTTGGTTGAAATTTAAATTTCTGATAATTTAAAAAGTAGAGAATTTCTTCAAAAATTGTCTTTGCGAGTTTAGTTAAATTGCAGCAGAGAAATGATTTCCTTCATTAGTGAAAATAAGGCGGGGAGTCTATTTTTTGGTAGAAAAAGAAGGTGTGCAAGCCTCAGATAGAAAATTTGAGCAGGTCAAGACTCCAGACAGCAATTAAGGATATTGAACTAGTGAAACCCGGCGGAGTTTCCTGCTACAGCAGGCCTAAACCGGACACCGGTTGTTGTGCCTTCATGATTACGATGGTAATGATCTCCAATGGTGAAATTATATGTTCAACTCAATTCAGAGAAGAAAATTGCAGAAGAAGTAATCTTTCTATACAGAAATGTAAATCGATTTATAAATGAAATCTGATGAATAAAATATAATATGCATGAGTGAAATATTCTACAGAGAGGAGATTATGCGTCATCGCTGTCTGCTCTCGATAATCTGTTTTAGCCTCCACGACTTTCTGAGAAGACGACACTTGCACTCCAAAGTTCTAGGCCACATAAGGCGGACCACTCACCGGCCACCCTGGGATAGTGGCTTCCCTTTCGCGATTTCTCAGCGCTTGTCCTATTTACTGCCAATACGGAAATGTTATATTAACTATCAAAGGTGAAGGGAGTACCTACTGGAAAGTACCATAAAGCGAGCTTTGTTGTTTATCTTACTTTCATTGCTCCTGTGCTAGTTTTGATAAGATTTTGTTTTGGACAGCACCTCAGAAAGAGGGAAATCAGGACAGTCCTCTTCTGGTGTACGATGGAGAGAATGCGAACTAAATCCATAAAACCTACCCAAACTTAGTTCCTTACTATGCGTACTCTCCATTATGGAACATGACAAACGAATTTTCTTCATTAATAGAAATGTGGAGTGGTTTGAATTAAATTAACTTCAGAACGTATACTCGGTATTAAGCTAATTAATATCCATGTATGATATTTATGCATTAGAATCCCACTTAGCAGTGTGGTATATGGAAATACTACCTAGTAGAATGTTAACTTACCTCTCCTCGGGGGTATCCACTGTCAGAGAGATCTTCCAAATCCACTGTAGTTCCCTGGTTTGTGACTCCTTCGTCATCATCATTGTCTGGCACTTCGGATCCACGTCGGCTTGGTGAGTCATTAATAGGCGCTTCACTTAGTCTGCGGATGTGTGCCTCCTCCGAAACAAGTTTTTCCATCGCTCGGCGCCAAGCACGCACGGGTTTAGATCTGGAATACCATAAGCAAAATTCCTTTCACTGACTTTTATCCAGTTTATCACAGAAATAAGTTAATTTGTCGATTCTAAGGAGTGTGAAACCGAGTATCAACTAGCGACTGCTTTTACATACTCTTGCAAAGTAGCAAAAAATATGTTACTGTTTGCTGACGACAACTTGCAAGAACTAGCGTCAAGGGAGCAGTTCGCCTAGTGTTTGTGTACCAGCGTAATTATCAGTTTCCTACTAATGAAATTATTATGCATTCATACGTTAAAAGATGTTTCGTTTAAAGAAACAGTGAACGGGCGACTACGCCAATGAAGAGTGAATAGATACTTTCAATGATACGCTTCGGTGCACTCAATCTTTCACAAATGTTATGAATTTACTTTAAAGATCAATGCATGAAGCTTCAGCTTGCATGAAACATGACTATGGATAGTCCTGAGTACAATATCCCAGATTTTATTTTAATGATATCTTTGAGATCTATTTGTTATTCTGTGATAGCGTTCATCTTTAAAAAGGAATTTGTTAAGAATTGGAATAAACCCGGATACGAAAAGGATGAATAATATGTGTAAAACCTTCTACGAGGTGGCATCTATATATATGAATATAGGTGACTACTATTTCTATAAAATCGCCTCCATGCTAGTTATCGAACGAAATGGTTCCGTTAGCGATTTATCTTCTTTTCCTGAGATAACAAGGGCAGGCAAGGGTTGAAATATATGTACGGCACTGTCATTTCAAATCCTTTGAAATTCTTTTTTGTTCCCAACATGAGTTTTCTTACTTCTTATAAGGAATGTAATGCATTATCCTTTGCTCATTATTTTAAATTCATTCTATAATCGGCTCGCTTTCACTTGAAACGTTTTCTTAAGCAGAAGCAGTGCCATCAGAAAATCGCATACTAAATTGAATAATGTCCTGAATAAACACAGATTATTTCCTATCCTTTTTGGGATTAAGCTTTAACTCAATTCACGTCCATCCTACCGTCTCTCAAAACTTCGGGGGTTTTTCTTTTCCCGGAGTAATTAATAAACCCTTAAACGTAATTACTCTTCCATGGGATTTTCATATTTCCACAATTTCGACTTTTTTCTTTTTTCCCATTTTTTCTCTTCATCCCGAGAACGACCTAAAAAATAATTTCGGGGATATGACAAGTTAAGGGAATGAAGTTTGGCAGACTTTCCCTTGAGAACGGAGTGGTATCCTTCTAAGATATTTAGTGCGTACCTGTTCACCTTGAAAATGGAAATGTACGCGGTAGAAGAAAGGTGGGATATGAATAAAGAGTTTGCGACGCGGTACATTAAAAATGACTACCAGGCACATTTGTAAATTGCGGGATGCTATTATCGGTATTTGTGACGGCCTCGTGCGAAAATGTGCTTTCAGGGAATCAATTACTGACATCTGATGTTACCCGCTTTGCGTTGGATATGAATTTTCAACTTCTGTTTTCATTGTCAGGTTTTCTTTCTTATTTTTATAGACATATGTATGTACCTAGGCAGTATAAAAAATGAATGAAGGAAGGTACATTCATATCATATCTAGAAAGAAGGGAAGAAACAATATTTCTCTCAATCGCATCTCAATTTTGTATTTTTTGGCAAGAAATCTTTCCTGTTTGGGTGGGAGCTATTGTGAATTTCACGAGGATAGAATGAGAATTTAGAAAAAAGAAATCAATGATTCCAATAACAAGTGGTCCTATTCTGGCGGAATGTTGGGCCTGATTATTGGACTGAGTCTGCACCCGTCGTTAGTGCTCCTTTATATATTCATCTTGCATTTTATATTATTATTGGGGAGGACTTAAAAACTGTTTCTTTAAATTTTTTTCAGTGCTTGAAGTCTGAAGAATGCCAGCAGGAATTCCTACCCTTCTGTTACCTTTACAAAGCCGGCAAATGACGGTGCTTCTCCTTGGCGATGGAGATCTGAGCGACACCTGTTCCTGTTAATGATGTTGTTAACATATGTGCATATCAAGAATTTTCACTAAAATGAGCTCGAAAATATACTAAGTTTAAAGGAAGAGATACTTGTAACTGGTTCATCTAAAGAGTTACTGTATAGGATGGAATCTCTGGCTGACTGCAAGTCCTTACAATTATCGACTTTTTGCTATCGAACTTTAAACGCATTTATCTGAAAACAGTGTGTTTCAAATTAGGATGTGAAATAACTCAGGAAATACTTTTTTTCTTCCTATTTTGCATACGCCTTGTATACACTAATATCGTCTAGTTGGACCTAAAAATTGCCAAATTAATTATTAAAAACGTGAAACCCCCAGCCTTTACTGAAAATTCGCACTTTTTGCTTAAGCTTAAAATTTTTAATATAATAAAATTTGGTTATTAAGGTTTTGTGTGAAACAAAACCTTATTAGAATCGATTCGATGTCTGTCTGTCCGTCTGTCTGTCTGTCTGTCTGTCTGTCTGTCCGTCTGTCTGTCTGTCTGTCTGTCTGTCTGTCTGTCACACCCGATTTATTCGGAAACGGCTGGACCGATCGTCACGAAAATTGGTGAGAGTATGTGATCTGCCGTTCCCTTTACATGCAGCAATTGGCGCCATTTTGTGTTAAGTTTGAGGGGGGCTCCCCATACATATGAAAGGAGGGTGCACAATTTTTTTTTACAGAATGTAGCCATGTGGGGTATCAAATTAAAGGTCTCAATTAGTACTTTTCGAAACTGGTTCAATATTTAAAATTGGGTGAAACATAGGGGAGTGAGGGCTCAAAATATGACCATCAAAAAGTGTAACAGGTCTCGTTCTCAGAACCTATCCAACCGAAAAATCTGAAAAAAATCACAGTAGTGCATCTCTACGAAATCTAGGCCTCAAAATATATCCGGTTCCGATATCTGCACAAATAAAGTTAATAATAGTATATTTCTACATTTTAGAAATTTACCCGGCACCCCACTTATGTTCATCCCAGAAGTACAAAAATTAGCATAGGTGTAATGAAGAGCATGGTGCACAATTCGGTCAAGTTTGAAGAAAATCCAGCTGTTATTAACAAAGTTATAGGGGGTAAAACTTTACAATTTTTTGTGAATTTCGTGCATTCTACAACCTGCATGACGTCATCATCACATATCAATTCGTCAATACCACAACGAAGTAAGTTCGTATGGATTGGGTGGAAAAGGATTATTTTGTTTTAGTTTTTTATTCATTTGTATGTGAATATCAATTATTCCAACGAGACATGTGTGTATGTAGGTATATAGTATATGCGTGCTAATGAACTTTGCGGGTAGTGCCTAATTCAGATAGATATAAGAAGTAAATCGGAAATATGGGTACGATCAATTCATATATGTGCATATATGGGAACAGTATTCGGAAATAGGCAGTTTGTTTGTTTAGAGTGTGCGTAATATCTACGGCTGTAATATGTACGTATGTCTCGTAGTTTGGAAAAATATCAAGGGGTATGTTGGATTTGTAGCTATATACGGATAAAATGTGCCTTGAAATTTCTTAGATAATATGAACACAAAACCTTTATACCCGAAGTGCGAGCTTCCGGTATTCCGACTTGTTTTTAACGTTTGACAGGTTGAAATGATATAATGAATGGTGTTTTTTTTTATTTTTTTGTATATTTTTTTATATTTGAAACATAACATTTCTACAAAAAAACTCCTGAACATTAGCTTGGTTATGGTAGTTTACAGGTATCACTACCCTTAAGAAAGCTAAGTTCCAAGTGAGTACACACTACCTGTGGTCTGTAATCAATCAAATAAACAAATCGAAATACTGAAAGCTGGTGCTTCAGGTATACAGATCTTGTGTTCATCTTATGTGAGAAACTTTCTATGCACATTTTTCCATTCATACATGGCTAAAAACCCAAAATATTCCTTCATATTTTTTTTTAACTACAGGATATACATACATATTGCAGACGTAGATATGCCCACCCTAAACTAATAAACATTGCCAACTAGACATGCATGTCAATAAATTGATCGTACACATATTTCCGATTTACTTCGTGCACCTGTTTATGTACATATACAGTACGTACATTGCTACCACTGGTTCGATGTATAAATATATTTATCTGAATTACGCACTATTGCAAAGTTTCCAAGCTTATAAATACAAATTTCTGTTTCCCTGCGACCTCCACTTTGCTATGAATTGGATTGGATTCCTTGCGTGATTATGATTTTGTATTTCTAATATAATAATAATCGTTGGCGCAACAATCCATATTGGATCAGGGCCTTGAAATTTGTTAGAGCACTTCATTCCAGACCGTAACGGTACACTAGGAGGCAATGTGGTCAGCATTGTGCTCGCCCGAGATTATTACCCTGATTTGATTCAGGTACTCATTCACAGCTGAGTCGACTGGTATCCGACGTCAAATCACGATACAAATCCCACTGCCACCAGTGAGATTTGAACCGTGACCTTCCGTACGATAGCCTTGCGCTCTAATCACTCAGCACAAGCTTAAGGGGGTTCTCGGCACAATTTCCAAAATATGCCAATATACTATTATTAACTTTATTTGTGCATATTTCGGAACGAGACGCTTGGAAGTGTAGATTTTCTTCAGATACACTATTGGGATTTTTTTTTAAGATTTTGCAGTTGGATAGGTTCTGAAAACGAGACACACTTTTTCTGGGTCATATTTTGGGCTCTCACTCTCCCCATGTTTCTCCCAATATGAAATATGTCCAGGTTACCTTATCAAAGGAGTATAAACAGTGTTGGCTTTTTAGTACCAGAAGTAATAAATGTTTTACCTTTCAAAGTTCAACAGTACTTTTCCTCATTTTGCAGAACTTTTTTAATTAGCTGGGTATTTGTCGGCACTTTTTAGCAGCAAATCCAAACGAATTTAATATTTGGCAATATCACGTTTTGTCAATGACAAAATAACCGAAAAATTGAACTGGCAACGTTATGCTTCCCGGTACCACTTCGTAAAATAGCGCAAAATCCCGTAAAATCGCGAAAAAAGTAGCGGTTTCGGTGAATGCAGTGTGCGACAACATAAAAGGTTTTGCCGCACTAAGTTGAACATAAAGTGGGATGATCCACTGCAGAAGCTGGCAGTTAGTTAAGGTCTTTCAGATAAAAGTCCGTCCAAAAGCGCCACGACATTTGAAGAGGATGCTGCCACATGCGACATAGCTTTCATAGTTTCAGCCAAGTTTCATTGTCGCTCGGCCACAAGTAAAGCAGTTACCTCAGAAAATAACCAAGAAAACTGTCTGTCTTTGTCAAAGAGGTATAAAATTTTTCTATATTTAGTTTTGTGGTCTGGTAAATACAACGTTGTAACTTCAAAAATTATTAAATCCGGCAGAGATGATATCGAAATGGCAATAAATTATTCTAATAAATAAAAAATAATACTAACCGTTGATAGTTTTTCATTTCTCAAGATAGTCAATGAAAATTATCTCACTCGCCCCTAAAAAATCGACGTCATGACGTTGTCTGCAGATGAAACGATCTTCGCTTTCTTTGGAGACGGTTCTCCTTTTGAGTTCATTGTTTTGATTGTTTTTTTTTGCTCGGGTATAAAGCGATTCTGCTTTGTTCCTATAAAACTTTACTAAATACCCAATTGAAACTTCTTCACGTCACTGTTTTTGCTCGAGTGTGAGTAAACACAGCACCAATCTTACACAAAACTGTCTGAAGTACAAATTTTCAAATAATATGCGATGTACCGCAATCTTTGAAATGCCCACTATGTATGTCTGCTCCAGTACCGCTTGAAGGATTTTCTTCACAATTCCTAAAGTCGTCACCTCATTTGGTCGACCGCTGCGATACTTGTTTTTACAGCTAGTACGGCATCGGCTTCTATGGGACCAATGTCGCAGCTCACGAGAAGGTTTACTAGTCCCCTTTTAATAACCACTTTTTAAATTTATCTTGCAATCAGGTTGTCTAAGCGTTTTATGGCTTGGTGAGAAAACTAATTTGGTGTTTGCTCCCATGCCATGTCATACGTGCACCGATCTCGGGGAAAATTTCATCGCATAGGAAATGTAGCTCTACATTCGTATCCAAAAGCCTTAATCGGGAACATTTATTCCGAATATCCATCAAGTATTGAAGGCAATCTTCAGCGGCATGAATTTAAACTCTTCTGCTCTCCTGTCCGTACTTTCCCCTCTTCGACTGCTCCATCCGATCCATATACAGGGTGCGGCAGTATAACTTCCTTTTTTCAAAACTCAATAAAAACTATTGTATGCATCGGAAAATATTTATTTATTTTTTATAATGTAAGTACATGTCTAAAGTTTTTATTTACATTGTTTTGAAGATCAAATCTGTTAGGTGACGTCCCCCATTCTCCATACATTGCGTAAACCGATTTCTGGTGTTTGTCATGACTCTTGTTAGCATAGCAGGTGTTATGTTGGCAATTTTTTCTTGGATGTTGGTCTTCAAATCTTGTAGGCTTCTTGGGCGGTTCACATAAACACGGGATTTCAAAAAACCCCATAGAAAAAAATCACAAGGGGACAGATCGGGAGAGCGTGCCGGCCATTCCAAATCGCCTCTAATTGAGATAAGGCGCTCTGGAAAGTGTTCCTCAAAACAGCCATCGGTGCTCTTGAAGTGTGTGCTGTTGCACCGTCTTGTTGGAACCAAGTGTCCCCCAAATCCAAATTTTCTAGCCGTGGGAAAAAAAATTCTGTAGCATGTTTACATACCGGTCCGAATTCACTGTCACTGTAACCTCATTTTCCTCAAAAAACCAGGGACCAATAATTCCAGCTGAGGAAATTGCACACCACACTCTGACTTTGGGTGAATGCAAAGGCTTTTGATGCAATTCTCGAGGGTTGGTATCAGCCCAGTAGCGCATGTTTTGTTTGTTAACCGACCCACACAAATGAAAATGGGCTTCATCGCTAAAAAAACAATAGCACCCTCGGGAACGACATCAAGAAGAAGCTCACACGCGTTCATCCGAGAATTGAAGTCACGTTCTGAAAGTTCCTGCACTATGGCCATCTTATAGGGATGAAAATGAAGATCATCACGAAGAATTCTTCTCACAGGACGATCGGATAGTCCAAGGGCAGATGCGTGTTTGCGCGCAGAACGCCGTGGCGATAGCAACATTGACGTTCTCACTGCTTCAATGTTCTCAGGTGATCTAACGGGCCGAGGGACTCCAGTTCTTCCTTTTGTCGCACTTGCAGTTTGTCTGAATGTAGTGACCCATGTAACAATTGATTTGCGGTCTGGGACGGGAGCCAACGGGGCTAAATTAAAGCGATTCCGAAATGCACGCTGTGTTGCAATAACCGAACATCCGCTTGAAAAGTAAACCTCAACGGCAAAGGCACGCTCCTCACTATTCCAACGCATGATGGCGACTGAACCGTGTCGGGACAAAACTTTACAGTATCCCCTCTTGAACGAGACTACTAGCGCTCCGCTATGACATCAACTAACTGAGTGGCGCGCATTTTAAAAAAGGAAGTTATGCTGCCGCACCCTGTAGTTTAGTTTAGTTTTTCCTAGCTGGCAAGTCTGGTGGAAATCGCAATATTTTAAGTTATAATAGCTCAAAGTTGGCGATTTTCAGCAAATTTGCTGCAATCTAAGACTGAATGTTAGTATCACACTAAAGTGAATAGTCTGACATACTAAACACATTGGCATTACGAGCTAGGCGCAGTAAATAGGGCAAACGTACATTGAAAAATTCTTAGATAGGAAATACACAAAACCTCCATGCATATGATTTTCGAGTTCTTCTCTTTCTAAGGTTTTGTGTAAAACAAAACTTTATTAAAATTTATTCACTGTGGATCACACGCACTTTTGTCCAGAACGGCTAAACCGATCCGAATGAAATTTGATAGATATATGGAAACTATAAAAACCTACCCAGTGAGTGTCATAAATGTACGCGGAGTTTAAAGGGGGCTCTCCATGCATGCAAAATGTTTTCTCGTTGTATATAGATATGTATCAAATGAAAGTTTCCGATTAGTACTTTCCAAATCTGATATTATTTTTGACGCAAATTGTAAAGTGCGCGAGTAAGACGTCAAAATGTGCACAGTTAAAGTGAGATAGGACTCATTTCGGGAACTTCCCACACGAAAATCCGAAAATCAAAAAATCTAGGCTTCCGATATCTGCTGAATAAACTTACTTACTTATAGCATATTACCTATTTTTAGAAGTGGACTAAAAACCCCCTTGAGTTCATCCTAGGAGTACCGAATTTTCCCCCATAAATCCTCTATCATATTCCGCATACGCATGCCAAGTTTCAGCAGTTCAAACTTATCAATTTCGCGCGAATTTACTGCATCTAAAGCCATGCAAATAAGATGCTAACATCTTAATTAACGACAATATTCCATATTCAAAAGAAATATCAAAGTCGCATATATGTTTGCTGCTATTAGGTGAACCCTTTTTAAGGTTTTGTTTATAACCAAACCTTATTAAAATCGGTTCAATGTCTGTCTGGCTGCCATATGCACTTTCCTCAGAAACAGCTGTACCGATTGACATGAAATTTGGTGAGAAGGTAAGAAGTGTGAATGTAGTAAGTTGTATCTTCCTACGTTATACATGCAAAAGGGGGGTGTAAATTTTTCTCTTTTTTCGCCGAATATAGTCATATAGTGAAGGGTCCTGATTAGCACTTTTTGAAGGCAGATTTATTTTTGACATTTGTTGGAAAGGCGGAACTGCAGAGGGTCGAAATTGATTTCTTTAACGGACACATTCGCAGCAACTATATGGCCTCTATATGGTGTCCAGGCCCCAAAATACTCTTCATAACGATATCTACTCAAATTAAGGTAATAATAGTATTATATATTACAATGTTTTTGGGAAAACTGACTTGAACCCCCACTTAAGTTTATGCTAGAGCTACAATATAGATAGCAGCAATACAGACTATAGGATGAAGCACGATATCTCCAAGATTGATAAAAAAAAAATAAAAAAAAATTGTCTATTCCATGTAAATTTACTGCAACGCAAAGTATTAGATATCAATATCACGATAAAAGGAGTAGTTTGACATGATGAATACATTACTGGCTACGTGCAGAAGAAAAAAACAATACGTTTCATAACTGAAGTGTCTAGCTTCCGGTTTCCCAACTTATTTGTATCTGTTTTTGGTGAACTTCTTCGCCTTTGCTACTAATACTAAACTCCTAGTGTAAAGCGTATGGAATTAGCTATTACCGATAGGGTATTTTGCAAGGCAAATTATTTGTGTAAATAGTTGCTGACGCAGTTGAATTTTAAATTATTAGGCAAGTGCAACTGCCACAAACTCAAACTTCCTCACATAGGGAAACACAAAACCTTTTATACCTGAAGCACACAGCTTCTGATTTCCCGACTTGTTTCATTAGTGATCTTTCCCTATTTACTTGTCTCTGTCTTCTTCATGCAGATAATTTGAAATTATTTTCAATTGTTGATCTGCCTGTGAAACCCAATTGACTACAAGTAAACCTCGACACCCTATCTCTTTGGTATGCAAAGAATAAGTTGACATCTAATGCTAGCAAATGTTTCTTGCTAGTTTTTTCCCTGAAACCTCCTTTCCGACAACATTTTGCTACTTGGATGGTCACCCTCTTTCAGTTATCTGCTCCTATAAGGACTTTAGAGTAATATTCGATAGCAAGCAATAATTTAATCTTCGCAATATTAACATCTTCAGCCAGACCTATAGAATGTTTAGCTTACGAGTTCAAGAATATTCATCAGTCATTTTTGATAACTCACTCGTTCTCTTATGATTATTATGAATGTCATACAATTGAATCTGTTTGGATGAAGATTACTTGCTCCCTGGTTGAGAAAAAATCTTTCATATTCATACTATGGATCCTTGATCGTTTAAAGAAAGTCGTGTTTACAGTATTTTTTGGAAATTTAAGTTACATACAGCTCTCATTACATAGTTATACTCTCCTTTATCCCTTCTTCCGTTCGATAGAGGAGTTGGCTCATCTAGATCGGAATGACAACTTTCTTGGTCATAGATGAAATCCGTGGAGCCTTTCTGGCGAGGCACACAAACTATCATCAAGCGTTGGTCAGATCGCTTTCCATCGACTTCGATCTTTCAGTGCATCTTATGATCATACCATCGCAGATGCCTCTGTTGTAATTTTCTCATGATGAGCGCAACGTCATATCGATCACGGATATTCTCATTTCCTCGACGCAATTTTTTTAACTTCATTACCGCGAAGTGCTGCTCATTGTCTTCAGAAGTCAGTCAGGATGCGGTACTTTTGACGGTATTTTATCATGAGTAACGGCACTGCGTGACAAATCGGGTTTGGTTGCGGTTATTTGAACAGAGATTTGTTGTCGTGACTGGACGATCTTGAATGAAGTGCTCTAACACACTCCAAAGCCCTGATCCAACTGAATTGTCGCGCTAACGATTAACATATTATTATATTATTTAAACAGTTGTGAATAATCACATGAGACCGTAGTTCGAGCATTCTTCTGAACAGTCTTTCTTTCGTCTTCAATAACTCCATTAAAGAACTCACAGAGGCAGAATGCGATATCGACAGGTCCTGTTGCTTTCTTTAAATGAATCAAATGAACGAAATCTTCTCTTCATCTTCTATGGCATAGGCAGGTGGAGCTGCTCGGAAAAGATTTTATATTTCTGAAACCACTAGAGCCTAATGTTCATTTCAGCTGTTGCTGTGGACGAAAATGTTGAGTGCTTAAGTATTAAGCTCCGCCACCCCAACTGTCTTCCTACATATAAGATTCTATTTCTAATGAGACCGATGTTGGATATGAAGTAAACAGGCCAAGGGGATCAAACGTCACCACCCCATTTTCCAATTTCGCGTTTGTTTAAAAGTAGGCACATAATTAAAAAGTCACACAATCCGAGGACCCTAGAAATATCCCGCCATAGGCTTTAATTTCCCTTATACAAAGCAAATGGAGTATTTTCAACAAAGAGAAAACCAAGGACTCCTCCATTAATCACAGGTTATCTATATGACACAATTTGAGTTGTATTCCTACTGAAAGATAGGGTTTGACTCTTATCGACGCGTACGTATACAAAAGGGAATAATGACGGTGAAAATTTACAAGGTCAACTTAATACACTTCATAGCAAAATGGATAGAAGTCGCAATCAAGAAACATATTCCAACCGAATAATATAGAAATAATTGATAATGATGCGTCAGGGATATCTGACGGAGTGCTTTGTTTTCGTTTCATCGGAAATTCCGACGCGAAACTAATTGCAATAATAGGACAGTAATTTGGAAGTTTCCATTTGAATCTATTTCATTTGGATCTTTGAATGGAATTTAAGAGAAATTAATGTAGATATTTCGACAGTGAAGCTTCGTTTTGATTTCGGAATGAAAAGCTGCTTTAGTAATGTAAATCAAATACTCTTGTTCTAAATGACCAATCAAGCATAGAATAATGAAAACTTACATCAACACATGTAGCAGGTGAGCTGCTCCTGAATGCCCTTTGTTTGCTATCCGTGATAACGACGCGATCCTAAATTAGTAATTGCACTGTGCACACGACTAAGTGATTCGTCGCAATCTCTTCAGAGAAGCTAATTTATGAAAATCGATAATCTGTCCACAAACTATACGATAACGGGTGGCAACCAATTATTTTCACCATTCATTATGTTTTAACTAGTCCTATCCAGCCGGATCTGCAACGCTTTCCCTCGAAAATGGGAGTTCATTTTTTAATGGATTTCAGGGTAAAAAAGGATTGCACTCGCGTAGCCCGAACTTTTCACAATTACCTAACCAACAAACAACAATAACATTTTAATCAAATTACGTCTACTCAATGGCGGTAAAATTGACGTACGTCGACTGAAACTCCGTTTGTATCTCAGATAACTGAATTATCCCTTTCTCTGAGGGCACACAGTGAGTTTGGTGGTTCGGGACGATACCTAACGATATTATCAGTTATCAGTTACTCGAATACTTTGATTCATTTAGTTCACATACGGCGCATCCATGATAACGATATTCAACGTAGGCTGATTGGCGGTTGTATCTGCCTACAAGTTTCCCTGATAATGGTAGCATTTAAGTCCAATAAACGGGTTGGCCTGTCAGGGGGTTGTAGAGGTAGAAGGGACTAGAACGTTTGCTTGATAGTAACTTTGAAGGCTCCCTGTTCTGCTTGGTCGGAAGCTACACTAGTTGTATTGAAAAAGTGTCTAGGAGGAGCAAATGATAGTATAATTCAGAAAGATAAAACATAAATATCAACGCTTTCATCATAAAGGTTTGATGATGGCATTTCGCTTATCATTTATTTTGTTGCAATCTCTCAAATGAAATACGTATATTGTCTTTTTGCACTTTAATAAGCGTCCTCTGCCTTTGGTAAAAATATAAGAAATCGTCGAACACATTTATACTTTACATTATGAAGGGTTAAGTTCCGTTATCAAATTTATGCTAATATTATCCAAAAGATTACATGATACCGGTCTAAAATAAATTCTGCCACTCCGGCCCCAAGCCCAAATCAAGAAGGAGTCTTAACGAGGATCAAAACAAAATACTGAAATCAGGGAAAGGAACATGAGGGGTTAGTGCACTATGATTATTCCTATCTGATCCCTCCCGGTGACAGGCCCTGCAAATAGCCGGCCAGGAAAACGCGTTGAAAGTCGTCGTGCTACGAAGAACTCATATCACCCTCTTTACACTGTATTTCTGTATTTAGACAAACCACTTAGCCATTAGATATGCATTGAGATAACAGAGGAACTCCTGTATTGGATTAAACTGTTATCATGAGATCCAAAAGTGTGGTTGGTACATCAAAACTGCCATCTGTCTATGCCGATGTACAAAAAGGAAGTGTCTTCTCGCCACTTCTCTTTATTTTTGTTATGGACGGCATCTACCACGCTGTCACCGCAAAGCTGATCTCGAGAAGTCGTTCACAATTCACATTCGCCTCATGTAGCTCGGTCTTCGAATGAACCTGAATAAAACAGAGTTTTTGAAAACCAATCCCATGGACACTATCTGCTGAATTTGTTAGAAGTGTGACGAAGGTTTCATACATGTTCTGAGACAAAGTCCAGCATTTATGCAAAGTAGGTTTTTTCGGGTAAGGGGATGAAATGCATTTACGCAGTGCTGGACTCCTGTTTCAGGCAGACTACCGCTTAAAAAACATAGTGCCGCAACTTCATCCGCGCATCCGACCAGATGCCATACATTAGGCATCTCGAGTCGAAGAAAATTATCATATAAGATGCTCCAAAGGTCCGGACCAAGGACAGATCACTGAGCCTTTTAGATAGTGCCTCAATATCCGCAATAGGTAGCCTGGAGTATGGAAACGATTTTCCAGTGCTTCAAACATGAGTCACAAAGAGCACCAACCGTAATGATTGTGTGCCTCAACCAGCTATACCGTTTGGACCACCTCCTCATTCGCATCAATTGTGGATCGCCCAGATCTAAAACCATGTTGTGTTGATAAGTAGTCTCCTGCAACATGTATTGCGTGAGTCAGTCTTGGTTTGATGAGCTTCTCAAGCAGCTTAGCCGCTATATCCAAGATACTGAGTGGACAATATCCTGACAAATTTTGTCGATTTTCCCGATGTTCCACTCGGTAGGGGTTTACCGACCGACAGAACTTTAGGAAGAGCCGGTTGTCATTTCGGAGATCTGGTTGAGGCATAATTCACTCGAGGACTCTGGCGTTAAAGTCTCCTCTGACTAGAATTCTCCCCGCCATGTTTCTAATCTCGTTCTTCAAGGCGGCGAACCAATTCCGAAAAGCTTGCATAGATTCATTCGATGTGAAGTAAATGCTGAAAACGTCACTAGCGCACAACGAACCCGAACGAAGCTGTCTCCTCGACTATGGGCCCACACTCACAAGCTAACCGTATCTCTCACCCAGATGGCAGCAGGACCAGATATATCCGCATACCAGCTCTCAGTACTACCCGCTGCCCGCTGAGCAGCAACAAATCAACTCTTGTTTCTTGCATCATCTGCCCCATCAGGTCGTGACCAGTTGCACTTCCATGCATGCTTGCTGCAGGATGTTGATCATGGCGTTTGACTTTTCGCTTTCTGTAATTCTATTTGAAAGACCTGGCAACGCCCTGGACAGGGAATATAAATCACATCTTTTTTCTGCAGTCCATAATTCTTGCAAAGGATACGGTATTTTGTCGACTCAAAAATCTTCGCTTGTCTTGGTTCGTCACATTTGTAACACAAAGTGCTTCTGTCCTGCCCCTTACAAGCGCCTACTATATGCCCGTATGTTCAGCACTTACAACCACGGGTTGCAATTGTCCTTCGCCGTATTCGGCAAATAATCCACCCGATGGTTATTTTCCAGCAATGGAAAAGTTGGCTCGCTTCTTCTCAGGGACAGTGACAATCACAAATTTTTGTCCTCTAAAGTTGACAAATGTAACTCCCAGCTTAAGATTGCTCACATCCGGGCAATCGCTTTTTATCACTTTTTCCACCTCTTCCGTATTAATGAGAAAATCCAGATCCCTTGTTTCAAGGGCCAAGGCTCTAGACTAGAAATGCTCTGGAATGTGTCGCAGAACGTACTTTTTTATCGGTCTTCAGGGATTGTCGCCGGTTGGAGTCCACCGGATAGGTTTAACATCGACCTCATGAAGATATATCGTTGGACGATAGAAGCAGCCTTCATCTTCCACAGGACCCCGTGTTTGCTGTTGGTGTTGCCATTTTAATTAGGATCCGAGCTGCAAGTCACTTCACTTCACTTCAGTTCACTTAAATGATCTCTGTTTACGACAATCATCTAATGGCCAACGCGGTCTCGTTCTTGCGCTTCCTCCAACTCGCTTGAAGTTTCGTGAAGGTGAAATCATGAGACGAATAGGATAACGCAGCCAAGTAAAGGGTCAATAGCTGCTACTGTGTTGTTTACGGAAGGTCAGTGCAAGTTTTTATTATGTAATTACTTGCGCTGGCATCCGGACGCAAAGTTGCTGGCGGAATAGGTGAAGTGATGCGTTGACTCGATGAATTGAGTGAAGTGTATTTTTAAACGGCCGGGCGCGCAGACACAAGTCTTCACCTAGACCTAAGGCAGAAGCTTAAGTAAATAGTGTAATAGAAAATAAGTTTTTGAATAAAGTGGAAAAGAAGAAGCTTAAGTGTTTCTTTATATTCGGACGTGAGAATGGGAAGTGATTTGGATTTGTGAAGCCAAGGAAGTGCAGGTGAGCGATAGGGTTAAAGGTTTTTCATTTTCCAGGACACAAGGGAACACCAGCATACAGAGCTTAGAGGTTTGCCCGCCTTATCCAAACGACTCCTGAATATAAGACGAGCCTGCTAGGAACCAGGTAGGAATTCTGGAGCGGAGGAGGAGCAGTCTACTCCTTTAAACAATCTCCGTGATTGTCTATGCACACAAGGAAGTCACATGTTGGTTGGCAGAAATCCTTATGGGAGTTTGTGTTCAGAGCCGGAATCGTGTTATTATCGGGACGGACATGGTTCGGAAATCACAAGAATCGTTGCCATCCAGCAATTTTGCGCTGTCTGTCCGAAACCGTTTGGCGAAGCAGGTTAAGGCACCAGGGAAAATATTTAATACCAGATAATAATAATAATCGTTGGCGCAACAATCCATATTGGATCAGGGCCTTGAAGTGTGTTAGAGCACTTCATTCAAGACCGTAACGGTACACTAGGAGGCAATGTGGTCAGAGATTATTACCCTGATTTAACTCAGGTACTCATTCACAGCTGCGTCGACTGGTATCCGACGTCAAATCACGATGCAAATTCCATTGCCACCAGTGAGATTTGAACCGCGACCTTCCGTATGACACCCTAGTGCTCTAACCACTGAGCTATCCGGACACCAGATGCCAGACTGAATACTTGGAAATTAGGGAACGTGTTAAAATTCCTGTCGGTTATAAGTTTGATAAGCATACTGTAGGTAATAGATATACTATAATCATTAGAGGTTCACAATAGTTGTTCTAGCGCACAGTTCAACGTCCTTTGATAGAATTATTATTATTACCCTATTATGGCCCAGGCACGATCATTGCGGATTTGATGAAATGTGTTGCTGCTTCCTCAGCTGCCCTGGGCCATGTGTTTCAGCAGCATGGTATTGCCAGCAATGAAGTTGTTTGCTTTGCATTATCTTTGTTTTATCCTTGCATGTTCTTAACAAGTGTTGGATTGCAATGAGACACGAATATAAGAAAATTTGGAGACAAAATCTTCTGCAATTGTATGGGGTATCCGGCTTTGATGACCCTAACAACAAAGTGGAATTTTTCGACTTTTATTGTACAATATTCACACATTCATATTGTCTGCCGTAAAATTAGTTGAATTTCAGGTACGGCTACGATCATCTAAACTAGATCAAATATATTGTACTCATCATTAACTCTACGATCTCACGCATCTTCAAGCACTTCGATTTTACCCCGTGCACAAAAGCATACAAATACGTACTTAAAGTAAATACCATGCTTACTAACGTATATACATATCTATCCTATTGGAAACAACCCGCAAACTTAATTAACAGATATATATATACATGCAGAAATCTGCCTCGAGTAATTGATATACACTCCAGATATCCCGGTTTTGCGCCGAGGTCCACCAATTCGATATCCCAACGCCATCGCTCCATCTTAGGCAGGGTCTGCCTCGTCTTCTTTTTCTACCATAGATATTGCCATTATAGACTTTCCGGGCTGGATCATCCTCATCCATACGGATTAAGTGACCCGCCCACCCCTATTGAGCCGGATTTTATCCACAACCGGACGGTCATGGTATCGCTCATAGATTTCCTCTCCTCCTCTTCCATACGGATTAAGTGACCCGCCCACCACCTATTGAGCCGGATTTTATCCACAACCGGACGGTCATGGTATCGCTCATAGATTTCGTCATTATGTAGGGTACGGAATCGTCCATCCTCATGTAGGGGGCCAAAAATTCTAAAATATAGTAATATGCTATTATTAATTTTATTTAAATCAGCGCCTTGAAGTGTGTTGGGGAGCTCATTCAAGACAGTCACAGTACACTACAGGATTACAGTACCCTGTAGAAAGCAATGAGGTCAGCATAGCTCTCAAAAACATACATTCGAAAGACAAAAAGGCTGGTTCATACCCGGCTCACCTAAAGGAGGCAGAATTAGCAAAACGCCATAATAGGCAACACATAAGATCACCCGTGGCGAAACACAGAATAGAAGAAGGGCATGTAATGGATAAGGTGGAAATAATCAAAGAGGTCAAGCAAAAGGAGACTAATTGCAAGGTTGCAAAAATGATTTCTGAAAACCAATACCTGGATTCTCAAATGTATTAAGGGGGTCATCCCGTGTGTCGGGTTGGAGAAATCGATCTTTTTTTTGTATGAATTGTAACTATATATAGTGGAGAATATGTGGGCAAAGGGATTTTCCGATATTCCGAGTCCTTCAGAAATTACAGGGTTAAACAGGGAAGGAGTTCGCAGCCGCGGCTAAAGTATTCGATGAGAAAGAGCATCGAATCTTTTTTTACCGGTTAGTTTTTTACCTGAGCCTTATAAATTCGAACACAGGTATAAATATAAAAAAAAGGAAAACCAATCAATTATCTAAACTTATTTGCTGTTTGGAATAAAAAGGATAATCCAGTCTAGAGTGAGCACTGAAAGGCTTTCAAGCTATACTCAGTTATATTTTATTGGGAGTATTGTGCTGTTTGTGTGTTCAGTGATTTTCTTAAATGCATCGTACGAAGGGAGATCGCTTTAACGTTCAACGTCATGCTCGCACTAAAAAACGAGTATTTCATGGAAATCGATAGTTATCAGAGAAGAAAAAGGACTTCGCATCAACATCAGCAAAGAAACTTTTAGCAAGCATGAACATGGATGTTCCACTTGCGACAAGTTTTGTATATTGTATATTGGATTTTGCTGGAGTTTTCTCCGGTATTTCTGCAAATTTCTGCAAAAAAATAAAATATACGTGGTAGTAAAAAAGGAATACGTAGGACATGTCGAGAAAAGAATGGGAACGCGGCTTAGAAATGCAAAGAAGAATCACAAAGGCATTGGTGGAAAAGGGGCTGGAAAACTTACTGATAAGGACCTCACTACATTTTCTGGGCTGGCTATTCGTCGACACGCGAATTCGATAGAAGGAATGAAGCAAGAAATTTCGGAAACTTTCTTCCATAAATGTTCTACAGACGAAAATCCTCAGCATCAAAATTGTCCAGCAGGCGAGGACAGTTGGTGCAAATGGCGCAAAGCGGAAGCTAAAGGAGAACTGGATAGTTTTCACCACGAGAAGGCACCTTTGACTAAAGAAGTTCAAACAGTCATCAAACCAATCTACGAAGATTTGTCACGAGATGATCTCTTGAACAGATGTTTAGGAGCAGAGACCCAGAATAACAATGAGTCGTTAAATGCATTGATCTGAACATTCGCTCCTAAACACCTTCATTCTAGGGCCAAGGTCGTAGAAATAGCCACTTTTCTGGCTGTAATTACTTTCAATAAAGGATTCAATGGCATTCTCAAAATCTTAGTGACAATGGGATGTCAAGTTGGTCACATATGTCAGGTTTATGTCAACCGCCGTAATGAAGCGCGAATTGGGCGGTCCGAACGACGATCGACTGACCTCGCTAAAAGAGCCACAATTGACACCAGAGAGCAACAATCGCCCTTACAAGACTTTTTTGAAGAAACGGAGGGTGCTCTCTATGGAACAAGTATAGCAGATTAATGGTGAGCTAAAATTTTACTGTTGATAATCACATTTATGATAAATTTTCAAATGCATCTTGAAAATCGGCTGCAACCATAGCTCAAAATCTATCCAATCGAATTCTTTGAAATTTTCACCGCTTCTTTAGTACATATTTCTACGGTCCGCAAACTAGGATAATTGCAATCGGATGGCTCGTTTTTTTTTATTCATAAAAAAGCCGTAAAAAAACACCAAAGTCCAAAAAATTAAGTTTAAAAGCCCACCAAAAATTTACCTTTTAATATTTTCTAATTATCCTAGTTTGCGGACCGTGGAATATTGTCCACATTAAAATGCCGTTTAGCTTTTTTCCCTCAGACGAACGCAGCGCCCTCCAGCTTGGCAGCAGAAAAACACCTTTTTTTGGAGATTGGTGCATAAATTAACACCTATTCCGAAAATTAGTTACGAAATCAAGCTGAAAAATTTATCACATATACTAGAGATATCAATAAACATATGGTGAAAAAATCACGTTTCTATCTTTATCCAGTCCTTCAAAATAATTTTTCAAAAAAAGGCAAAAAAAACGGCCTTCACACGGGATGACCCTCTTAAGTGATTCTATAAGAATGGTGAATTACGTCAAAAGCCTACCATTACGGTACCGAATAATTACAGTATTGTCCAATGAAATGGGAGGCGACTATTGTATGCTTTCGCATTGAGGCAAGAGGGATGTCCCGTAAAAGTCTTGACAAAGTTATTCGATTTCCAGACCAAGACCCCTTCGTACTTTTAATAAGTTTACTTCAGAAAAACCCCTTCAACTCTCCGAAGAAGTGAAATATCTGGAACGTATTCCACCTATAGATAAGATGCTTCTTTGTGATATACATATAGAAGCAAAGATGAAACGAGCTCTCACAGGTTATGGGCTATGTAGACAGACCTTTGTTCGGCGCAGGGTAGGTGACAAAGACACTCGTATATGTTCCCATCATTAGGCCGAGGTTTTTTGCTGCCATAATGTGGTTGACTAGGTTAGACAAAGAGTTTTCACTCCGGAGAACTGCATGTGTGGGTATTACCAACACCATCAGCACAACCCTCGGATATATATATATACATATTTATATATATTCCTGGCTAAGATTAATTCATCTAGGCCAGGGGAAAACATCAACGTGAGAGGTACCAGGCATTAAAGGAGATATTGGAACAACAGAACTCAATTCTTGAAATGCCTTCTGATTCTCGCATCTCTACACATAAGTAGAAGAAGTTACCCTCAGAGAAAACCAGAAGTGAGTTTCTCTTGCCAATATCCAATGGTCTTGCAGGCTGGAGTGCACGCGATCCTAATGACCGCAACCTGGGTGATTGACGAACGATTGAACCACAGACAAATCACACTTTGTAGCGATAGTCAAACTGCATTGAGGGCACTGAGGGCTGATCACCTCAAGAATGGCTCAGAAATTGTAGTATCCTTGGCTTCGTGACATATGCAAAATTTTATTTGCCTTATCCAGGGGGTGCAGGTGGTCAAAGGGTAGTATAGGTCCCAGGGCGAGACGAGGATTGGTACCCACGATGGAGCAGAAAACCGGGGAAATGCCTACTGAATCAACACCAACAGCTCTACTACCAAACCCCATCTCCACCTCCACATGGTAACCGCTGCAAGCTCTTTCTTAATGAAAAGCTGCAAACGGAGAAGGATGAAGGCGAGTCTCCTGCACTTAAAACCGGGACAAATTGTACCAACTGGCCCTCCAGGTCCGGGGTTGGGTAGGGCTCACAACCCTTCACGGAAAACAACTTGTTACGAAGCCACAATAGGAGCCTCGGACTGGACGGATTACACAACGACGAACCCAGCAACGACAAAGAAATAACGATTTGCGCTTTTTCTCATGGAACTTGCGCTCGCTGTACAGAGATGAAGCTGCTGAGCAGCTAGCCGATATCCTGTCCCAATATAGGGCTGATGTAACAGCGTCACAGGAGATGCGTTGGACAGGAACCGGTTTCCAGGAGAAGAGCTGCTACACCATATTGTATAGTGACCATCCAGTAAACCATGTGCTCGGAATAGGTTTCTTAGTTAGCCAAAAAATGAAACTTGCTGTTATTGGTTTTGAAAACATAAACGGACAGCTATGCACTCTGCGCTTACGAGGCAAGTTTAGAAATATAAGCCTCATTAACGTTCACGCCCCTATAGAGGAGACTGCAGGGAAGGATACTTTCAACGAGGCAGTAGAACGAACCCTCGAAGCTTGTCCCAGATATTAAATCAAAATCATACTCGGGGATTTTAACAGCCAAGTAGGGAAGGAGCCCGTATTCAGGCGATACGTCGGCTTCCATAACTTACACCAAAATACAAATGATAATGGACTGCGGATTATTCAATTAGCAGTGTCACACGAAATGGTTGTTGGAACTATCTGGTTTGCGCGGAAAGCGTTCCACAAACATATGTGGGCCTCTCCGGACGGGACCACTTTCAACCAAATTGACCACGTGTTGAACGAACGCCGCCACCTCTCAGCCTTGATGAATGTCAGAACATATAGGGGGGCGAATATAGACTCGGATCACTATCTCGTTGGCGTGATGTTCCGAAGTCGAATAACAACACCATCTAGAACCCCTCTGACAATCAGGTGAGAGTTAGCATTGAAGCCATCCACAACACAACCCTCCGTGACACCTATAAGAGGGGAATGGATGCCGCAATAACCGTAGTTAACAGAGGACCTGGAGATGAAGCATCAACAAATGATCTTTACAACCACCTGAAGAACGTTATCATTGATACGGCCACAAAGATACTTGACCCTAACCGCAAAAGGTGTCGGAAAGGCTGGTTTGACGATGAATATAAGCTAGCAACGGAACGGAAGAATGCCGCATACTGATCAATGTTGCATTCTCAAATAACGCGGGCACGCGCAGAGACTTATAACAAACTCCGTCGAGCGGAGAAGCAACTTCACAGACGGAAAAAGGAAGCCTGGGAGAACCAACAAGCAACTACACCATGCGCGGAAGTTTTATCAACAAGTCAGCAGGATGAAGCCATATACACCTCGATGTTCATCCTGCCGAGACAAAGATGGAAATTTGATTTGCGACAGAATGGGCATATTGGAGCGATGGGTTGAGTACTTTGATGAGCTATTGAACAATCAGAACATGGGCGAGTTGGAGGTTCCGCCAACTGAAGACGACGGACAAATACTGCCACCACTGAGTATAGGAGAAACAGTCCGTGTAATTCATCGGCTTAAAAATCATAAGTCGCCAGGAGCCGATGGAATTACAGCCGAATTAGTTAAATATGGAGGCGACCAATTACACCAAGTGGTTCATCAACTTGTTCTCAAGCTGTGAGACAGCGAATCAATGCCTGACGATTGGCAACGAGGCATTATCTGTCTCATACATAAAAACGGAGATATCACACAGTGCAGCAATTATAGATGTATCACGCTGCTGAGTTCCATCTATAAGATATTCTCCGCTGTCTTGCTTCACTCCAGGCAAATCAGCAACAGATCAGATTTTCTCTCTGCGGGAAGGGATGGAAAAACTGATGGAAAATGTACATCAGTTGCACCATCTATTCATCGATTTTAAAGCCGCCTATGATAGCATAGCCAGGGTGAAACTGTACACGGCCATGAGAGAATTCGGTATCCCGACGAAATTAATAAGACTGACTAGGCTAACCCTGGCCAATGTGCGAGGCCAGATAAAAGCAGCAGGATCACTCTCAAGACCATTCGACATCAACAACGGTCTACGAAAAGGGGATGCGCTATAATGCATCCTCTTTACCCTGGCCCTCGAGAAAGTGATCCGTGATGCTGATGTAAATGCAAGAGGTACGATCCTCTTTAAGTTCACCCAACTACTGGCCTATGCTGACGATATCGACATCATGAGAAGAACCACCCGAGACGTACAAACTGCCATCCAGATCGAACAGGAGGCGTGAGATCTTGGGCTGCACATCAATGAAGGCAAAGTATATGGTGACAACGTCAGCACCAAAAACCAACCAATGAACAACATCAAACCGCGCTGGTCAAACGGGAAGAATAAAGATAAGAGACTACAACTTTGAGACCGTTGATAATTTCTCCTATCTAGGGTCGAAAATCACAACCCCTAACAGTTACGATGCGGAAATCCGCGCACGGTTGTTTTCAGCCAACAGAGCCTATTTCAGCTTACAAAAACTGTTCCGCTCGAAACGTCTCACCATACGGTCAGAGCTCTTACTGTACAAGACTTGCCAGTCCTCATGTATTCCTCGGGGACTTGGGTTCTTAGCAAGAAGAACTGCGAACTTTTGGCCGCGTTCGAGAGAAGAATCCTCCAGAGAGTTTGTGGTCTCCTACATGATGATGGACAGATTCCGTACCCTACATAACGATGAAATCTATGAGCGATACCATAACCGTCCGGTTGTGGATAAAATCCGACTCAATAGGTTACGGTGGGCGGGTCACTTAATCCGTATGGATGATGATCCAGCCCGGAAAGTCTATAAGGGCAATATCAATGGTAGAAAAAGAAAACAAGGCAGACCATGCCTAAGATGGAGCGTTGGCATAAGTCAGGACGTCAGACAGCTTTTAGGGATATCGAATTGGTCGACCTCCTCGCAAAACCGGGATGTCTGGAGTTCCTCATTAAGGCAGGCCTAGACCGGTTACCGGTTGTTGCGCCGTTGATGATGATGATGGTGGATGTTACTTTTCGACAATAAGTATTCGAAGAAGAAAGTTCGTGGTGTTATTGGAATTCCCGTGTTAGGCATTATCATTTTGAAAGGGATTGCAACTACCTCCACGCAGCTTCAATTTGTCTACTGATGTAGACCGGCGAGAGAAACAAGTGAATTCTAAAACTAGGAAATATTTAACACCCTTAGGTATAGATTTCTTATCAATCCGAAGCCCACTCATTCGAAGCAAAGACTGGTCATTTCCAGTTGTGGAACATGCTAGACTAGGACATTAGGCTGGAAATTATTTATTTTAAAAAACCCACTTGTAGGTGAGCAGGTCAACGAAAAATCACGGATTGTGCCTTGATAACGAGTGAAACATGGTATGAGCTACTTTCACACCACGTACAACACCTCCCCTCCCCTCCGTTCATTTTGAAACTTCTGAGTGTACAAACAACAAAGAATAAATGTTGAAAACTGATAGCCGATGGTTGAATTTCTGAAGGTATATAATCGATTATCCACAGATCTCTCTACCTCACTGCCATGTCTCGCAGATGCACCACGCATGTAGAGTACTGCAGCTGGTCCAAATATGATAAAACTCAACATGAAAAGAGAATGGATAGTGCATGGATCTATAGACCTAAAAAACAATTAGCCCGAGCAAGTCGATCGCCCCTTGAAGGGTGAAGGGTGAAGAGACCTGTCCAATGTGAATCGTCACTAAGATAAGAAGACGGCAGTTGATAAGAAATGATACCAACAAGAGTGACATTTGCAAACCGCCTTAAATGTAGATCAGACTTCTAAAATTGTCTTCTGTAAGGCCAAAAGGAAGCTCCAGTCATTAAAAAACAAATGGACCCAAGGAAAGTTCCAGGGAATGACCTTATTACGGGAGAAATGCAGCGGAAATTTACAGAAATCGCAATCTCTCACGGGACTCACATATTCAATGCAATTCTACGTCTTCTCTATTACCTCAAGGCTCGCAAGATTTCAGATATTACATTGAAGGTGGCAAAATAACATCCCACAGGCCCATAAATCTGCTCCCCGTCCTCTCAAGGGAAACTACTAATAAAAAAACCACACATTGTGATTTGTAAAAATAATGCAACCATTTTGGCTTGGAAGGAAAGCACAGTGTAACCAAGTATCGCAAATTCAAGGACTGACACTGCACCTCATCTTCACTTCGGATTTACCAGATGTCTAGAAACTAAAAATCTCAGCGTTCACAGATAATAATTATAATAATCGCCCGCATGGAAATCCAATGGGACCAGGGCTTTGAAGCGGGTTAGAGCACTTCATTCAAGACCGTAACCGTACACTACAGTACACTGTAATATGCAATATGGTAAGCATTGTGTTCACCGTGATTATTACCCTGATTAGACCCAGGTATTCATTCACAGCTGAGTCGACTGGTATCTGATATACAATCACAGTAAAAATCTCTCTGCCACCAGTGAGATTTGAATCGTACCCTTGGCTACAACGGTCTAGCGCTCTAATCACTGAGCTACCCGGACTCAGATAATACTTTCATTTCAAGTACCCACTCCGATTCTCAGATTGCATCAAAAAGTCTGCAAACCTACTTAGAACAAATTGAAAACGGGCTTTCAAAATGAGGCGAGAACTAGTATTGTCACATAACAAAGCTGCGGCAAGATGTCAGTCGATAGTATAACCCTCCACCGAATAAAGTAAAGTATCTCGGTGTACATCTGAATACATAATTAACGTAGAAAACATACATCCAGGCAAAGCAAATCATTAGCAAAACTAATTGCCTGTGAATGAGGCTGAGCTGCCATTCACCTATGGATCCCAGTATGCATTCTGGATAATACTCGAAAGCTGGAGACTAATCAAGCAGTTCAGTTTTGGAACAGGAAGATCCACGGTGGATGCTGCATCGAGGCTATAGATACTGCTCAGCGAATTGAGACCCACAGCCTTGATCTAGATAAGTAATGTTACTCGTGAAGCTGGATGTCGACCCAAAGAACAGCTTTTTCAAGCAAATGCCAGCAGCAGCGAACAGGGCAGCAGTTGGAGTTGCGGCTTTAAGTCGGCTAATGGCGAACGTTGGGTGTACCTTCATCTTTAGTATCAGACATATTTTTATCAGTACATTTAATCCGTTCTGCTATACGGGCTGATGTTCTTGGAAAAGAGGTGTACCGTAAGCGTCTTACCCAACTTTAGAGACAGGTAGATTTGCCGGTGATGTCTCTCAGAATCGGCGGGATTTATCCCCGTTGCGTTTCTCGCTAAAGAACGTCAAACTATCTATAAACGCAAAAGGAGACTCAAGGTAGCTGGTGGTTGCTCGTGAAGAAGGAGAACATACACTAAATGAGTGGTAACTCTTTTGGCAAAACGAGTCAAGATGCAGTGGGACTACCCAGCTCATCGGCAACTTACATCTGTGAGTGAACTGAAAGCACGGTAAGACTGATTATTTCTTTACCCCTCCTAAGCATTTTTAGGCTTGGAAATTTGATCCAAATTAGTTTGTATTTAGGAATGTAAGAGAGTCCTGACCAGGCCTATTGGGAAGAAACTGTCTTTCTTTGTTTCTGGGCAACAGATCCTACGTTTTGGGCTGAAATCCAAATTTTTACAAAAATGGACAACAGTGTCGTTCAGCAGAGGCAATTCAACAGGCGCTGCCTCATCTGTTTGCCATCGTATGAGTGTATGAATGACAAAAAGCGGATATTAAAATCCACCTCTGTGTGAGACCGTTGTCTATTTTTGTTAGATCGACTTATTCTAATTTCTAGGATATAAAAAATCGTTGGCCCAACAACCCATATTGCATCAGGGCCTTGAAGTGTGTTAGAGCATTTCATTCAAGACCGTTACTACACCGGTAAACTGTAGGAGGCAATGTGGTCAGTATTACGCCCGAGATTATTACCCTGATTTGACTCAGGCACATCCAGTCACGATAACAAATCCCTTTGCCACCAATGAGATTTGAACCGCGACCTTTCTCTATGACATCTCAGCGTTCTAATCGCTTGAGCCACCCGGACACATAAAAATTATATTAGAGGAAATGTGTATTGGGTTGGGGAAAAAGAAATGTCATATTTTCTCAATAGATGGCGACACTTAAACATATCTTGTGTTGTACTTATCGCATCCGGTCATACTATACGGCGATTTGAGGACGACAATCTGTGCTATAAGTCTCTCTTTGATAGTGTTGTGATCGTACGTTTCAGTCTCAAGTTATAGCGCGTCAAAAACGGAGTCCACCAAGCAAGAAATTCATCATATTTTACGTTTTTACTACCCGAACGCAACGAAGGCGGCCGAAAAAATTTGTGAAGTTTATGGGCCCAATACTGTAACGATTCGCACAGCACAACGTTGGTTCGGTCGATTTCGTTCTGGTGTAGTGGATGTCGAAGAGACTGGTAGGAAAATCGTCGTAGAAACCGGTAAAATCGTCGAAATCATCCAAGTAGACCGGTATGTGAGCATTCGTTCGATTGGCCAGAAACTGGGTATAGACCATAAAACCGTTTGGAACCATTTGCATTTGCTGAAACGAAACGAATTCGTCCCATCTTTGAAGCGAATGGTGACTGGTGATGAAAAGTGGATCACGTACGACAACCTCAAGCGAAAAAGATCGTGGTCGAAGCGCGGCGAGCCGGGCCAAACCATCGCCAAGCCCGGATTGACGGCCAGGAAGGTTTTGCTGTGTGTTTGGTGGGGTTGGAAGGGAATCATCCACTATGAGCTGCTCAACTAAGGCCAGATCCTCAATTCAGTCTGAACAGAAGCGCCCAGAATTGGTCAATAAGAATGGTGCTGCGTTCCACCAGGGCAGCGCTCGGCCTCACACATTTTTGATGATCCGTCAAAAGCTACGGGAGCTCGGATGGAATGTCCTATCGCACCCACCATCTACCATCTCTTCCGGTCTATGCAAAACGCTCTTGGTGCTACTAAGTTGGCCTCAAAAGAGGCTTGCGAAAACTGGCTGACTGAGTTTTTTGCAAATAAGGAGGGGGGGTTTTATAAAGAACTTTTCGAACAAAACGGCGCAATTTTGACTTAAATCGGATAACTTTAAGTATATTAGCTAAATCGTCAAATTTCGATCACAAATACGACATTTCTTTTTCCCCAATCCAGTATTTTGAGACCTAAATTTTATAACAAGATATCTTCATTTTATTTTGCAAATTTTCTGATTGAGTAGTTTCTGGGATTATGCTATATTGTAACTTGTAACTTTTAACCTTTGACTCGCCTCCGTCCTGAGGATTAATTTCAAAACTGTTTTTTATAAATTACTAACCATACTTTCCATTTGGTTACCTCTTACAACACGAAAGCTCTGATTAGAAAAATAAGTTCCGGAAGCATCCAAGCAACAAGTCGGAATACCGGAAACCGGATGCTTCGGATATAAAGGTTTTTGTGTGAGAAATTTCGTACCCACGTGTGTGCATTCGTAAATAGCTAAATATTCAAAATATTCCTTGATGTTTTCAACTTCCCTTTTCGTATGAGTTCACTTTCACTTCACTTGTTCACTTGTGATAAATTCACGTGAATTACCCCTCATCCTGAATTATGTATTATATTAATACTTATGAGGGATGAACTTCAGGGGGATTTTTCGCGTAAATTTCTAAAATATTGTAATATTCTGTTCCTAACTTTATTTGAGCAGGTATCGGAATTGAATGTTAAGTTGATGATAAGTTCTGATAACGAAACCTGTTCCACTTTTTGGGGCACACATTTTGAGTCCTATCTTCCCTATGTTTCACCCAATATCAGAAATAAGATCAGTTGCGAAAAGTATTAATCAAGCCCCTGCTACCTTACATGACCATATTCAATGAAAAAATTGGCTCCCACCTTTCACGTGCATGGGGAGCCCCCTTAATCTTAACACGAAATGGCGCCACTTACTATAGAGATTCACAGACCACACCTTCCCACCAACAACTTCGGTCATCTGCGAGTAATTTGGGTGTGTCAGACAGACAGGCAGACGGACATAGATGAGATGGCGAATATATACCATGCGAAGACAATCTCTCCCTTATTGCAGACGAAGAACGCTGAGAGGGAGAGATCCATAAATAGATGGCAAGAGCGGTGGGAACGCTCGGGAAAGGGTCGGTGGACTCACAGGCTCATTCCTGCCATCAAGGAGTGGTGAGAGAGACGACACGGTGAGATTAACTATAATGTCACCCAGTTTCTCACGGGACATGGAGGATATCTCCAATACCTTCACAGGTTTAAACTGGAGACCTCACCCGACTGTCCAAATTGTGATGGAGTCTCAGAGGACCCACAGGATGTATTCTTCCACTGTCCGAGATTTGTGGAAGTAAGGAGGAACCTAGAGGAGACTCTAGGAGAGGTGCTGGTACCAGAAAATCTGGTGCCGAAAATGCTAGCACATCAAGAGAATATTCAAGATAAACTACGAAAGGCGGAGGAAAGGAGAAAAGCGCGGTCACGTGCGCCGCGTACGGAAGAAATGGGATTAAGCTAGAATGAGCTGACTCCGCTTCGTGATGTAATACAACATGCCATCAAGCTGCTTACATTATTGCACTTATTGAATCTCGTGAAAATGCTCGACATCCGCATTTAAGTCATTACTCCGTTCGGGGTGCCTACCAAAGATATCAACAGAGTGGAGGATCTACAAGGCGACGAGGATCTGGAAGAAAACTCGCGACATCTGAACGGGATGATTGTTATGTTTATACTACAACGGGCACAGCACTTTGAAAAATGTTGGCGTTTTTTTCACAGAACTTGGTCACGAGGGGTATCAAATGAAAGGCCTCGATTAGTACTTTTCGAAAATAATCTTAATACTGATATTGCGTGAAGTGCAGGACTCAAAATGTGTGCGAAATAAGCGAAACTGGTCTTGTTTTCATGACCTATCTAACAGAAAAATTAGAAAAGAATCACAGTGATGCACCTATAAAAAATTTAAGCCTGAAAATACATCCTATTACGATATCTGCAGAAATAAGGAATAATATTGATATTACAATATTTTAAAAATGTACCAGAAACCCCCCTAAAGTTCAGTCAAGAAGTATAAAATTTGGCATCGGTAGGCAATCAAACTATTTGTATTTCACGTGAATTTATTGCACCCTTATACATGTATAACGTCATTATCATATAAAGTGAACTCATATGAACGGCGAATTTGGAATTTGGAGACATATCAAGCAATATTTTGAATTTTTAGCTGTGTACGAGCTGAAAAAAATGTCTAAAATGTTTCTTAGACAAGCTTCCGCTAGTGCGACTTGATTACTTCTTCAAATTCAATTGTTATTTATATTATTTTTTATCCTGGTTGGATTTAATCTCCAATTATTCATTTTTTACTTTTGAGTATATGTTGTGAAAATTTTAGTATTATTTGAAATCCGTCACAGTGGCTACTTCTATTCAATCACTTTTGACGTAATGCTAACTTATTCGCATCAGTTTATTGCTTAAAATTCAATGGTATCTAAATACATTTCGAATTCCAGATGTATCTACATAAAATCTATTTCAGGAAGACTTTGAGTATCTAAATTCGTTCATGTAAAGTTACTGATATCATAAATTGTTGCCATTTAAAGCTCGCTTATAGATACATTTACCCTACAGGACAATTCGATTCCCGATAAGAACGCAAGTGCTTATCTGGTTGCTAAATATTCGTTAATTACATTAGTGAGTGCCACATATATGGCAGCCACAACAGTAACTTGATAGATAATAGAAGTGATCTCATATTCACGGGTTTTCTGCCATAAGCAATCATTGTCAAATGGTGACTCAGAATTTTATTTTCTAAAATCAATATAAACATATTTTGATGAAATCAGATCTACCTCATTGAATAAAAACAGTCGAAACATAAGTGATACTCATTCATAGTAGGTCATATGATCAGACTGCCAATCTGGATCCAATCCCTTAAGGTGAGTTGTAATGATAAACTTCTACATGATTCTAGCGCATCATTTGCCATATTCACATTCACATTCGTTTCACATTGTTTTCTCATCCCAATTACAACCTTAAATAAATGCAAACAGATATCTACAAATTTTTGCCCCAGCCACAGCAAGCGAGTATGCTGAGAACACTCAATGCAGGTGTCAACTGCGGTGAAAATTCCAGAATTCAAAGATAATCCGAACCCGAATATCGCATTCATCCTTTTGGATCCACAAACCCCCATATTCCTTGTGTACATACAAGTAAACATTTGTCCAATTTGTACGTAACTCATAATATCAATATATTCAGCATGCCAGAATATTCATTTTAGTGTGATACTCACATTCAACTTTTTATTTGTTTGGTTCTCATTTGCGTCTTGGTGGGGTATAGCTCGTCAGCTACATCTACGCGCCGTCGTTCGCGGTTATCTGAAATTCCCTTGAGCTCACCCACGACTTGCCGAGACGCTCACACTCCTTCTAGACAGTTCTGTGCCAAATCCCCTCGTCGGTCACCGAATGGCAGCATAGCTAGCATTGTCGCCCTTTATTAGTGTCACGCGTCCACTGCCACTTCTGTCTTCCGATGACAATGCGTACGAGTGCAAGACCTGTGCACCGGCCAAGTTTTTCGTTTGTGGTAGTATCAGGCCAGTGTACCCTCATGATATGATGCAGGCAGGTGTTGACGAAGGCTTGGAGCCTTTGAGTAACTGCGGGGTTCACTTTCCATGTGCTCCTTCCATATAGTAACAAAGTAAGAACAGTGGCACAGAAATAGTCTCAAATTGAGCTTGGTGTCGAGATAATTGCATTTTCAAATTTTAGACAAGGCGGCAAAGGCGGATCTGGTCCTGGTAATATGTCGGGAAACATCCAGTTCTATGCCAAAGTCAGCAGAAACCACAGTTCTTAGATGTTCGATGCTCCACCCATTAATGCAGATAGGTAGAGTGTAATGACTCGTCAGACTGTTTTTGTTGGTGTTTATCTCCAACTCTACTTACCTCTCACACCGGGAAGAATAGTAAATGAGCAAACAAATATCGTCAGCGTAGTTGGTTTACGAGGAAAGACGCCATGGTCCATTGAATTCCTCTACCTCTCCTGAACAAAGCAGCATCAAGAACGTCACGGATAACAAGAAAAAATAATATCGGTGAAAAGATGTTACTCTGGCGGACCACGGTTTCCAGCTCAAAATCCTCCGAGATTTTCCCTCGGCGCAATAACGAACATTTTGCGCTATCATATGCTCTGGTAATAGCTATTAGTTTTTTCGGAATACCCCTCTTCCGTAGAGCACGCCAGATACACTCCCTGTTTACGCTATCGAAAGCTTTCTCGCAAGAGGATCCGGAACAGAAACCAGAAACCGGATATTCTCAGTCGTGTTGCTAAGTACAGCCGCCATCCGATCACTGTCGAGCAACAGTTTGTATGATCCGGCAGCCAAGTTGATCGTTGGGGGTCGCAGCTCTCCAACCCGGCGACAACTAGTGGACGCAACACGCAATCGAACATGAGCGACCATCGGTTAGGGATCCCTTTCCAGACCGATGTCAGCCAATCTCTTGTTACGTACATTCAGGATATTCATGAATCCTAGCTGACTGCGAAGTGGTCGATCTGATTGCTCATACGGTGTCGGTCGGTTGAAACCCAAATGACCTTCTAGCAGGCTCAAACATTGTACCATCAATGACGAGGGGATGGAAGTTGCATAGTCCTACCTACTATAAATTTGTTGGTAATAAACTGGGTTCCACCAAACCTTATAGTATAATGTCCAATATTATAATCTATTTCTTTTTGTGGAGTAGTTTTTAAATCCTGACACTCCTCCTTTTTACAATTAATATCTAGACTATTATTTGAAATAAAAAATATTAATTTATTTCACACAAAACCTTAAAATTAAAAATGGTGTTTGAGGATGAAAAATTATCTTTGGGGGCTATTATGTGTGTTATTCTGCCTCAATAAGGGCATCCGCAAAGCTTTCCCTAATTTGGAGAAACAAACATTGTGGAAACTCGAAATATAATTGTTTTCGAAATGGATGCCGTCCAGGATCGGCCATCCACTTCATGGCGGACCGGACCAGTTGGGGTCCATGGAACAGGCTTCTGCCCTAGTGCAAACCGTAGTCGTCTGTTTTTGTCGAGTTATAGTTTCAGTTTGTTGTACATCTAACCAGCCTTATGGTATTATAATTAATAAATAAAACTTTCATCTGCTATTTTTATAATAGTTGGCAAGTATCTTTAAAGAAAATCGTCCTTGCTAGTTTCTGTGAGTGTCTGCCATGTAGTGTAAGAGAGCTCCACCTGAGCACTCAAACCAACGGAATATACAGAGTTTGTTTATGGAAAACAAGATCATCAGTGAATGTGATGCTAGCGGCCGGAACTGTGTAAAACCGCTTTCGCATTGAATATCAGAGGAGAAAACTGGTAAAACAAAAAAAATAAAAGTAATTATATGTGTCCGGATAGCTGAGTGGTTAGAGCACAACGCTATCGTACGGAAGATCGCGGTTCAAATCTCACTGGTGGCAGTGGAATTTCTATCATGATTTGACGTCGGATACCAGTCGACTCAGCTGTGAATGAGTACCTGAGTTAAATCAGGGTAATAATCTCTGACCACATTGCCTCCTAGTGTACCGTTACGGTCTTGAATGAAGTGCTCTAACACACTTCAAGGCCCTGATCCAATATGGATTGTTGCGCCAACGATTATTATTATTATAATTATATGAATCAAACAAACGGTAAACCAGATGTTACGAAGCTTAGCAAACCCGGGTATCTTTTACATCTAAGCTGTCGGTTAATAATTTCTCAAAATCATGGGCCAATCTGCCCCCCATTTTTACCTTCGAAAAGTCCTAGCTTCAGCCAGAAATTAAGTTCTCTACATTTAAGTTCGCACCCTTGGACCACCCTCCCAATGTATTACTGTTAGTCAATTCTCTGAAACCAGACCACTAATTCATTTTAGAAACATAATTAAGGGGCAAGCACGATCAAATGTAAACTGTCACATCCTCCTGGTGCGATGAATCGTTCTCCACAACACACACAACACACAAATTTGGAACGCTCATTCGATCTTGGAACGATCAAAGTTTACTGCCTGTAATTTTGAGAACATGATACCAACACCCGGTAGCCCAAAACACCTTCCTTGTAAACTTACTTACCCCCTTATCACGGACTTCAAAGGAATAAATTACAAGGGTTGACTAATAAATAGTTTACACCAACAGAAGATAAAGACGAAGAAATAATGAAGGCATCCTAAAAAGAGCACACGATTCACTACCGTCTAATAATATTAACTTCATTCTGATAATTTCAACGATGAAAATCCCTGACATATCCCCAATAAACAAAACGCAAGATAAACTCCGCTGTGAATATATTAGGTTGTTGCATATGAAATGGCCGATTTGGCAATCAACTAAAGTTAGTTGCGATTTTGCTGTATCAAACCACCACTAGTTGGCGCTGTTGGTGTCGGATAAGGAAGTATAAATACTCCTACATTTAATCAAGGAGTCATTTCAGTTTTGACCACCGTTGTGATAACAGTGAATAAAAAGGAAAGAAGGATGGAAAAGAGCCAAGAACTGATGATGAGCTTAAACTCGGTCATAAAGCAGTGGCGGCGACCAGGAACATTAACAGCGCATTTAGAGCTGATACGGTAAGCGAACGAACCACAAGGCGGTGGTTAGAAAAATTCCGGTCAGATGATGTAAATCTTCAAAGCGAGCCACGTGCATATCCAGGACCATCGATTGATAACGACGACCTGCGTTTGCTAGTCGAATCCGACACACTTCAGTCTGTGAGATACATTGCAGACAAGCTGGGCGTATACTATTCGACAGTTGCCCGGCACTTGCAACAACTTGGAAAGGTGAAAAAGCTTGACAAATGGGTTCCGCAAGTCCTAACGTAGCAAAACATGGTGCTTCGAATGGAAATTTGCAGTTCTTTACTCTCCCGCAACAGAAGCGATCCCTTTTTCATAGAGTAGTGACATGTGATGAAAAGTGGATAATATACGACAATCGTCGCCGATCAGCACAATGGCTAGATGTTGATGAGACACCGAAACATATGCCGAAACCGAGCCTCCATCCGAAGAAGGTAATGGTGACTGTTTAGTGGTCTATAGCTGGCGTTATCCACTATTCTTCTTGGCACCTGGAAAAACGATAAATGCACAGAAATACTCGAGGAAATGCACCAAAAATTGAGTATTCAACGGTCGAGATTAGTCAACAGAGATGATGTCATATTCCTTCACGACAATGCACGACCTCATGAATCCAGAACAACGGTTAAAAAGTTGAACGAATTACAATATGAGGCCTTATCCACCATATTCACCGGACCTTTCGCCAACCGACTACCACTTTTTAAGCATTTTTATCATTTTTTGGCGGAATAACAATTGAGGAATGAAGAGTTCATCAAAATTGCCCTCGACGAGTTTGTCAACCTCTGAAAATTGGACTTCAACCAAACTGGCATACATGTTGTGTTTTGAATCGACTGGCACCTATTTTGATTAATAAAATAAGTTTTATAATTATTTAAGCTTTACAACCGTTTCAAATTTTAATACCAAATCGGCCATTTCATATGCAACAACCTAATAAAAGGAAGTCACTCGGCAGTCCCGGCAAACACGCACGCAAAAATGCCCATTCCAACGAGAGAAGATTCAATGGAAACTCCAACGTCGCAAAAAAGTGACCTCAGCTCCTGCTAAACAAACAACTAGGAAGTTTATATAAGGAAAGCGCACCAATGCAACCAACCTTGAAACAGCACCAACACTTTTTGCAGTATTTGCAAGCGAACGGGTCTCCAAATAGATAGAGCTGGTAGCCTTTGCCGATGATCTAAAGCAATTGAGGTTCAAATTAAACTCCAAAGGATATTCATTCCACAAAATTATACGTCCACTAAATTTTTTTGTAAATTGTCATAGTAATTTCCTTTATTTAAGAGATTTGTTTAATAATAATAATAATAATAATCGTTGGCGCAACAATCCATATTGGATCAGGGCCTTGAAGTGTGTTAGAGCACTTCATTCAAGACCGAAACGGTACACCACAGTACACTGTGGGAGGCAATGTGGTCAGCATTGCGCTCGCCCGAGATTGTTACCCTGATTTGACTCAGGTACTCATTCACAGCTGAGTCGACTGGTGTCCGACATCCAGTCACGATAACAAATTCCTCTGCCCCCAGCGAGATTTGAACCGCGACCTTCCGCTATGACAGCCCAGCGCTCTAACCACTTGGGCCATCCGGACACACAGATTTGTTTAATGACATACTTAATTGCATTACTTGGCAAAAACGCCCTTGTCTCTGGAAATCAATATCGAGTAATTTTTATAATAATGAAATAATTTTGCTTTATGCTACAGTAAAGAATTTCGAGTAAGCAAATTCCTCAAAAGAAATTAGTTAATAAATTTGAAAAAAATAGGGTGGACATATAACTTTGTGGAGGAGTATATACAAATGAAAATTAATACACAGAAATGTGAAACTATTTTGATTCCAGGTTCCTTGACAAATACCAGCAAGAAATTGAGGAAGAATTGGAAAGACTTTCACATCGACGCACACGAGGATATTACTGATCGCATCCCCACAAGAAATGCGTCAAATATCTTGGCGTATATTTAGATGAGCACCTACAAATATTGCATAATTATTAAGCAGTTTTTGACAGAAAATTGGAAGAATTGAATTAAAGTAAAAAAATAAGTTCTAATTGCTGAGTAGATAAGCTAGTGTCCGGGTGGCTCAACGGAAGGGAATATTATCGAATCTAAACCACCTTCTCGGGATGTCAATTTTTTATTTCTCGGCCCAGTGCCTCATAGTTCACGTTCTTCTCTACATATTTCCGTTCAATGTTGCTACTACGGGGGATAGCAACATCAATAATATACGCGGAGTGACGCCTCTTCTCAGCTAATAGCACGTCAGACTTGCCGAGTAATGCCTGCGGCTCATGCACATTCTGCACTGGTCTTTCCCCATCACTATTATGACCTTTTTGTAAGCTCGGGTGGCGACCACGCCATCCTGATTGGAATACATAAATCTCTCGGTTTCAGCAGAAAGCTCCCCAGCCATTTGTTCGACAAATAGCTTTCAACGGCAATTCACGTGTTTACCTTGCATTACCTTCGCCTTCAGTTCATCGATACATTCTTTGTCTGACTTCACCCCAATCAGAGAAAGATCGATCCTTCAAGTTAAATGGAATCAGCCTAAAATTTGCTGTCTGTAAAACAGTTGCAAGCAAAGGACTCACCGGCCCTTTACGGTAGAAATAAGCACTTAGTGAGTCGAGTTGGCGATGATATTGCTCCCCAATGTCAACCACATTCATGCCTCAGGTTTCGCCAGGCAGGTAAATCCGCTCCACAGCAGAATTTGGATGATACATTCGGAATTTGGTGGCCTTCGTCCACGTCAATTTTCCAAATTCATGAACCAGTGAAGGGACAACGAACACATTCAAGGTGCTTATTTTATTTCTTCCCGAGAGAAGCGATTTCAAAACTAGCTTTACAAAACAGAAATTCGGCCAGTAAAGCATCCTTCAGACCACCAACTCGAGCATGCCATACAGAAGCAAACAGGACTCAACAAATACCACCGGAAGACGTCTGGCTCTGAGGTGCTGCTCTCAAATGAATGTACTGATAAGTTGGTACACCGCGCGTTTATAGCTGCCGCCAAAAATAGTGATACGGATGTAGGGCACCGATTATTCAGGTGTGCGGTATCAAAAGCCTCCGTGTAATCGACACAACAACTAAAGAGATTTCTTTCACCTCTAGTTGGCGGTCCTACATTTACCAAGTCGATAATGAGTTGTGCTTTGCAACCTCTTGATCCAACTCGGCAGTCCTTCCGCTCCTCGGGCAGAATGTTGTTGGTCACGAGGTACACATTGACCCTTCCTCTAATAACGGACGTTATGAATTTGTAGTAGTAGGTTCATTATCATCATCAACGGCGCAACAACCAGTATCCGATTCTTTAATAAGGAACTCCCGATAACTCGATTTTCCGCCGAGGTCCACCAATTCGATATACCTAAAAGCTATCTGGCTTCCTGAGCTAAGTCATTGCCCCACCTCAGGCAGGATCTGCTTCGTCTACTTTTTCTACCATAGATATTGCATTTCTAGACTTTCCATACGGATTAGGTGACCCGCCTACCGCAACCTGTTGATCTGGATTTTATCCACAACCTGACGGTCGTGGTATCGCTCATAGCTTTCGTCGTTATGTAGGCTACGGAAGCGTCCATCCTCATGTAGGAGGCCAAAAATTCTTCGGAGGATTCTTCTCTCGAACGTGGCCAAGAGTTCGCAGTTTTTTTGCTAAGAACTCAGATCTCCGTGGAATACATGAGGATTGACAAGATTATAGTATTGTACAGTAAGAGCTTTGACACTGTGGTGAGACGTTTCGAGCGAAACAGTTTTTCTAAGCTGAAATAGGCTCTGTCGGCTGACAACAACCGCGGATTTCTTCATAGCTGTTTTCGGTTGCGATTTTCGACTCTAAATAGGAGAAATTTTCAACGGTCTCAAAGTTATAGTATCCTATCTTCATTGTTTTCGTTTGACCAGTCCGATTCGATATTGTTTATTCTTTCGTTTTTGGCGTTGACGTTACCACCAGAAGTAGGTTGTTAAGCATGTAATCGCTCTCATGTCTGGGGGTCCCGCACCGTGTCCTTCTTAAGGATAAGATAGGTAATTCCCCTCCTGCCGACAAATGATCTGATTTATGCTATGTGCCAATTGACCATGTGCACTGGTGAACGTTTTCTGCCAGAAGTTCTACACCCGATCCAGATCTGGACCCCTCCCGTTGTTTGACCTGTTTATGGCTTGTCGGACCTCCATTTTGGTAACATCAGGATAATTCATGCCAGACATAGTGGTATGGTGGTTGGCTCCGGCGGTAATCCATTCAGCATGCTCACCATCCTGGGCGGGTCACCCCAATATTCGCTCCCGTTACTGAAAACTGCACTGTCTAGACGCTTTTTTTGGTTCTGCACGTAGGTTGCATTCTGGACATCTCTGGAGTGACTTTTGCTATTCCGTCGCAGCCGACGTTCGAGACGAATTGTCCATAATGAATTTCTTTGATCACTCAAACCAATAACACGAAAGCGAATCTTTTGTCCGTGCAATCTGACAGCCGCAATTCCACCATAATACACAAGTGATTTGAGTTGCTGGAGATGCATAGAGTCCTGGAATACCTACTCCAGCCGAACGGCGAAGAAGAGTTGTTCGTTGAGTAGTGAAACTATTGCCCACGGTGAGGCGTAGGGTTGTTGCTGTTGCCGACTCTGTCCCCTCTTGGTCACCTGTTTCGGTGATAACCTCAAACGGATGGCCGAGATTGTATCACTTGGAGTAATAAAGCGGTACTGGTCTACATGCTTGTGTTGCGGGAAACCCACAACGAATCTCTTGTGCAACAAGGTGCGATAAGATGTTGTACCTGCCTCCTCCGTAGTAGAAGCGGATGATAAAGAGCTTTATTTTCTCAGTCTACTTGATCGACTGCCTACGCCAACCGGCTATAGTAGTCGCCACAGATTGTCGCAAAACAGTTATAGTAGGCAGAGCCATGCTCCTGGTTGTCGTGGCACCTAGATGTCGAACCACCCTAGGATTAGCGGTTTTGACGCCGTGTTGTCCATTATGGGAGACCAACCCAGTCACCAAATTAAACGACTCCCGCCGATTATCCGTATCGGACCTTAAATTTCTTCTTCTCCTCATTATAATTTTCGAAGTGACCGTGCCTCTACTGGAGAGAGAGTGCCGACTTTCCCATAATCTGACATTCTGATTCATTTTCGGACAACTAACTGTTATATATACCGATATATATGTATGCATGGTTGTTTAAAGTTTTAACAATGAAAAGTCGGTAACTATAAGGTGTAATTACCGATTTTTTGTTATCGAAATCGTGGGCTAATTTTCGACTTTTCCAACCAGTGTCAAGAAAGAAACTATTTGGAAAAGTGATAACCATAATATTCATTTAATACCTCATATGCTATATTTGGAGAAGAAAATACATCCAACTTTTACTCAGCCAAAAATCGTGCTTTCTGTTGAATGCGTGGGATTTTATAGTTCTTACATACTTATCACCGTTACTCAACAGGTCGCTTGCTTCGGAACAAATGGCGTGTGATTGAAAGTTGGACTGACAGACAAATAGACAGTGAACGTCAGGGCGAAGAGTTTTCAGTAAACAAAGGTATATATTTAAATTTGAATTTCGAAAAACGCGATAAATTGAAAATATATAAAATTTCTTCCAACGAATGCATGCTAAATTTTCGCATACATTTTAAAGAACGGAATAAGTAGCCATTCTATTAAAAATATTTTTAAAACACGCATTTATTTTTGTGTTTCTGTTTTCAGCGCACATTTTTATAGTATAAATATATAGATAGATTGTGTAGATCTGTGCCACCCGCAAACAATTCTTTTGGAAGCTAGGTAATTGTTCAAATTAATAGAAACTCATGTTTAGACTACATAAATTTAATGGTGGCGATTTCGTGAGATAAATGAAATGAATGAATCACTTACGTGATTACCGGACATTACTCTCCGACAATCAGGAGAGTCGAGGAACCAGGTGAAAAACGCAATCCACCGATCTACAACCCTCGGAGTCACCACAGCGGTTCAGTGAATTTCCCAATCGGGTTGAAATTACGATTCGATTGCCGTCCCATATAATGCAAATTTTTGAACGCATCCTTGACAGCCGTACTTCGACATGGAGACAGATCGTCCTCTTTACATTGTAATTGAGAATCTAGAGAAGATGAAAGATTTCCATTTGAAGATATTTTCCTTTTTATTGGCTAAAAGTATTTGGTAATATATACAAATACGTATTTCTGGGACGAACTGTCCCCTGCATCAGTGTTTTATCCAGATGTTTAACCGTATACCAAACGAAGTCGTTTGGTATGCTATGCGCTAATATCTACTGGCAGACGCCGAGTTAAATTATACTACCACGATCCGAAAAGTAAATTTCGAGGTGTGGAAGGTATATCAAACCCACTGTGTGTCTCTGTCGGTGTTCATTTTGCCCCTTTACCACTCGTCTTTATTCTTGTCTTGGACAATGTCACACAGGACACTCAACGGCCATGCTCTATATACTGCTGGAAAGCTAGTCTCGAGCAATCACTTCATGTAGCATGGTCTCAGACTGAATTTGAATAAAACAGAGTTTTCTACAACTGATCCAAATGAAATAGCCACACTCGCAGTGACCTGCATAGAAGTGAGCGATTTAAAAATTTTAGATCAATGGTATCAGCCAAGGGTGAACATTACGAAATTGCTTCACGCCTTAACACAACGACGTTCTACAATAGGCCACAACTAGAAGAGTGGCGCCAATTAGACGAAATATGACACTTCACTTATTTAACTTCGAGCAATAGAACAGTATTTTGTACTTAGACGTAATTTTCACGGATCATACTTGCCAAAAAAAATTCTAAATTACCCTTCAGGAAAGCGAGATTCACAAAGCATAAAATTTTGGACTCCTGTGTAACGGCAACGAGTCGAGGCCAGGCTGGAGAGCCAAACATCAATTGTTTCGAACTTTGAGTCCCAGTAAGGGTGGAGTGCGGATAACGAAAGAGATACAACAGTGAGTCGCACCTCATATACGACGAACCAGAAGTCGACATCTATATTAAGAGCAGAAAGTTCCAACGTGCAGGCCAAATAGAGAGCATGGAGTATAGAAGAATTCCCAGGCACCTGCTCAAAAGCAAGACGGAAGGTATAAACCCACCCGGAAATCGTGCTTGACGTCGCATACCAGTCGACTGTGGCTGTGATAAGTACCTTAGCCAAAATCAGGGTAATATTTACGGGCGAACTCAATGTTGCCCACATTACCTCTTTAGGGTATTGTGATCCTGTAGTGTACCGTTTCGGCCTTGAATGAAGTACTCTAACACACTTCAAGGCCCTGATGCAATTGGATCGCCGCGTCAACGATTATTATTAAATATTAATAATTGTAGTTGATGTCGGAAGCAATTTTGTCAGCATTGCGCTTACCCTAGCTTATTACTCTGATTTGACTCAGGTACTCATTTATTGGGTCGGCAATGACATACCATTGAGTAACCTGTGAGTAACCTATTGAAAATGGTTGATGGTCTATCTTTTCTTTTATGTAAAATTCAAAACTTTTTTACTCAAGTTACTTATATCTTTTTTTGGTCGTCCTTTCAATATTTTGATGAGTTGTCATTTGCTTTTTTAATGCCTTTTTAATGAAGAAGAATTTGTTTTTATTTACTACTTACAACGATGCTGTGTCTCAACTTCAGGAAGAAACTTTTTCTTTTGGTTAACATTTTTTATTATCAATCAATAACTTTACTGAATTTTTCTGTAGAAGCAAAACATAGGTGCATCAGCTTCATTGACTTTTGAGAGAGTAATGCTGGATAGATTCGTAAATTCATCTGAACTGGAAAATTTATTCATTGCAACTCGAGCGCCCAATATGAACAAGAAGTTTTGACTTTTTGACACTGTTGCAAATTTCGAAAACTTTGCCGTCCATTGACTGCTCTAAACAACAATTTTCTATTCGAAAAGTTCACTTTTCTGCCCAAATTGCAAAAAGCATAAATAAATAATCACATCGCATAAATACTACGAATTTGTATCAGTATCGGGTTAGGGAAGTATCTTTTTTAAGACTTTATTTATTTAGAAGATACGAAATCAGTGCAAGTTTTTGTTGTTTATAATTTACAAGAGTCTATAGACAACTTCTAGTAACTACCCTTCCCGCAAACATAATTAATAAGTCGTTGAAACTACAATCGAGCCAACGAACAATACATTTGATTGTCATCCTGATTTCGTAAACATTTCCGCAAACTATTCGCCGCAGGAAATGGAAAATGATAGGAGTTCCCTATTCATCGATAGATTGAAGCTGTGAACTCTCGACTCAGCATTTCCCATTCTAAAATCTCTTGCATGGAGCAAAGTCTTATCCAATCCTGAGAAAAAGTTTATTTCTGTTATCCAATATGAAAACACAGAAAAAAGACAAACAGAAAACCAAACTTGAGCTATTATCTACTATGCAAATTTCAGGATTAATGAGAAAAAATAATTAATCAAAGTTGTAGGAAATATTTAGATACAATCAGTATTTCGATACACAAACTACGCGTATCGTATTCTACATTGTAATATACTTTCATATGAAGTCAATAAACGTGATTTGTTGACTCATTCTATTTCTGAAGTACTTCTGAACTTCTCTAAACGCACTTTTCTTGATACTGTGTTTTTTGACTTTGATTTGGCTCAAATTTGGCGTCACAGTTCCCACCTTTCCACCAAATTTGGTGTCAATGGCTACAACCGTCTCCGAGAAAAATGCGTGTGACAAACAAACATCGGTTTACTGTCTATCTGTCTGTCACGTACATTTTTCTTGGAAACGGATGGACCGATTAACACCAAATTTGGTGGGAAGGTGGGAACCGTGTAACGCTCACGTATACACATAATTACATCATTCTGGATCGAACGTAAGGAGGGTTCTCCATACATGGAAAAAGGGTTTGTGTTTTGACATTGCTGGAAAGGTCGGGCGTGCGGAGGCCGAAAGTGATCATTTCTTTCATTGACCTATTCTCAGAAACTACCCAACCCAAACATTTGACGAAATCAAGATGCTGCCACTATATGGTGTCTAGACTCCGACATACCCTTTATACCGATACCTATTCAAATAAAGCTAATAATAGTATATTACTATAATTTATAGTAATTGGCTGCAAAATCCCCCCAAGTTCATCGTAGAATTATTACCCTTAGCAGTAATGTACGCTATACAATGGACCACAATTCTACCAATGCAAATCATACTATTACTAACAAAGTTATAATAAACCAAAATTGTCGCTTCTGCGCAAATCCAAGATTGAATGTCACTATCACGCGAAAGTGGGTATTCTCACATAATATATGCATATATTACGTGCTAGGTTATAATGGGACGAATGTGTACTCAAATGTTTTTATATAAAAAATACACAAAACCTTTCATACCTGAAACGTCCAGCTTCTGGCTTCCCGACTTTTTCTCCTATAAATCGGAAGAAATAACCCTTGATACTTTGCACATAAGGTAGTCTTACTCCTTAGGTACACACTATGCATCGAAATTCTGCAATAGTACAGAGGTGGTGGTGGCATATGTTATGTTAGTTTCGAAATATACGTATTCTACGTTGCGATCTCTGCTCACAGTACTTCGAACGTATCGAAGGACAATTGATGTCCCAATAACAGATTGTGTTCCACTAAAGCTGCTTCTATGAAGCCATTGTATTTTACATCACTTTCAAGTTACTTAATCCATTATTAAATCGTCCTATCGGTCTTTCCCTCCTATGTAGACACCATTCAAAATACTGCAATTAGTGCAAAAGAAACGTCAGGAGACCAGGACGACAAACGCATTAGTACCACTTCGAGATTTGTCAAATCTTCTAGAAGATAAGGAGCAAACTTGAGACTAGAAAATAATGCTTTCCGCGCGATATGGGTCACAGCTTTCAACAAGGTATGGCGACAAATTCTGGCCATAAAAGCGAGGAAGCTGCTTCCAGTAGAAACAAAAGGAATCTATAGTCTTGGAGGAGGGGATGGAGGGGAAATATAACAATTAAGTAGAAATGCTCCAAGGTAGTTTTATGGGGCAGTCTGTGTACCGTACCTGCCGCTTGGATGTACCAACTACTCCAAATTATATCTCAAATGCAAATTGTCATATTCAGACTGGACTGTACTGTGGAAAACTTTCCAGGAAAAGTTGAAAATTGGGTTTGGAACTGGAGAATTCAACTATGAGAAACAAATGTTATCATGTCCGCTAAGTTCCCAGTAAATGGAGTAGCCACCCTTCAATAAAAAGGAGCAAAATATATAGGCATGTGGCTGCTCCAAAGGTGAAATTGAGGGGCCTTTATTGGCTTGTAAATGAGAATTCAAAGCAAGGGTTGAATACAACTCCGGACATCAAAGGTTGATATACCGTTAATTCGGATATATAGTAACCGATTTTGACGTTCAGTAGCATACCAAAGGCCCAAAAATAATTACCAAGGCCACTTGAATATGAAATATACGAATATCTACAACGGCCGAAATATAAAAGAACCCTAGTTTCTCACCCTAACTTCTTGGCCAAAAACATGTAACTTCGGAAAAAAATATGTTCTGAGAGATTCATTCGGAATGCACCTTTTATTGTCGTTTGTAGGGTCCGCATCTGCGTCATTTCGTTCACGTTGGGCGGGAACGAGATTCATTTGCTTTTACGCAGCATAGTTACTTGTTCTCCTACTTAACTTCCTTCAACAGTTCCATTACCCTCCTTTCTTCTCCCTTCTTCTTTTGAGTGAATATCGTTTTTTTTAATACAAGTATCAATTTAAAATGATCATATTTTTTTATTTCCTTTTCATAATTTTATTTACAAAACCCATCATCTTTTAACTTCTCCTAAAATCCACTGCAAACTTTCAAAATTTAAATATAGCGGTTCTTTAATATTAATATTAAGAACGCCCAATAACTCTCTCAATGGCAACTCTCTCGCTTATCATTTTCAGGCAGGAGTATCCTAGAATTCTGAAGCCAATGATTTCGTTGTGAAAGAAACTTTTCCTAGTTCAAAGCGTTTATTTGCTGAAGGGATAACTTTGATTTTACTCAATTAGAAGTCTTTTACCATTTATTCAAACTCAATGGGAGATTTCATGCTGTTCATAATAATCTATCACTCGATAAATGAGGTCACAGTAAAAATTTCAAGTTAGCAAGATGATTTGTGTGCACCTTGGACATTTTATATATAGACAAAAACATCATCACTGGAATGTTTCTATTTCCGTTCACCGCTAGCATAAGATAGATTCTTGCCAGTAAACTTTTAAGAACTCTAAAAGGAGTAAGCACTCCTTCACTTCAAATTTTTAATTATTTTTCTTATATATATAATTCTCATGCTTCTTATTATTTTGTTCCTTCTTTTATTTTTGGTTTGCATTTTCACTTTTTGTCTTCAAATTTTATTATTTTTTTTGATTTTTTTTTTGTATTTTGTCATTTTGCGTGAGCTTTGAATTAAAGATATGAATCTAAGCTAGATCCATTGATTTCAGAACTACTCCCCCTCCTCTTTAACTAAACCCACAATTAAGAAAAGCATCTTCCAATAATTCCACGCGATATCCCAATGTTCCTTTAGTTTCCAGGTACCAGTACGCATCGGTATAAGGACACGTGAGGTTTTTGTAAAATGACACCCCAAACCTCGCAACCAAAGAGGCATGCAAGCTCGTATCGACGGGACACTTCAGTTGAGTTTTAGTATCTGCAGACGGACCCTGACGGTGAATTTCGGTTTTTGCTCCTCTTTGGGGTTGACTGCAGCCAATCAGAATATTGTTTGGAACTCCGGCCAAATCCATCATGTCTTTACAGATTTGAAAACGTATTTCAAATAAGTCTGTATGTGTATTTGGAGAATGGTATATATATAGTAAAATTAACCACTATAACAATATTCTAATTAAAAGAAATCGCTAATACACAAAAACTTACCTTTCTGAAATATCCATACCATTTTCCAACTTCAACTTTCTATGGAGAAACTTTTTGTGCATTATATTCTAAACAACAAATTTAAAAAGTCGCACAGCTTCCTTTCAAAAAGCACTGGCAATTTATACCACAAATGGTAGTTGAATTCATGAAAAAAACAATAGTACAATATAAGTACTTCCTGACAACCATAGTTGGAGGCGGAAGCGAAGCACAGTCAGTTCAATTTCAAAGGAACAATTCTTGAATTGGTCGAAAACTAGAAACTAAGCACTTCATGTATAAAACATTTCTATATTTTTCATATAAAAATTAATCGGAACACAATAATTGCTTTTTTTGTGTAGCCCGCACTGTATACGTATTCGCAGCGCCAGGTTATTCAATGAAATTCAGCAGGCGCGCTTCTAGGATGCAGTAAATTTAACTTAACTTCAACCTGTTATAACTTGATTAACAATATTAGAATTTCCATCAAACTTTTCAGAATTATGTTCTTCGTTTTCACCTATATTAATGGGCTTTATTCGCTAAACTGAACTTAAGGGGGTCATCCCGTGTGTCGGGTTGGAGAAATCGATTTTTTTTTTTTGCATGAATTGTATCTATATATGGTGGAGAATATGTGGGCAAAGGGATTTTCCGATATTCCGAGTCCTTGAGAAATTACAGGGTTAAACAGGTAAGGAGTTTGCAGCCGCGCCTAGAGTACTCGATGAGAAAGAGCATCGAATCTTTTTTTACCTGTTAGTTTTTCACCTGAGCCTTATAAATTTGAACACAGGTATAAATATAAAAAGATGAAAAACCAATCAATTGTCTAAACTTATTTGCTGTTTGGAATAAAAAGGATAATCTAGTCTAGAGTGAGCACTGAAAGACTTTCAAGCTATACTCAGTTATATTTTGTTGTAAGTATTGTGCTGTTTGTGTGTTCAGTGATTTTTTTAAATGGATCGTACGAAGGGAGATCGCTTTAACGTTCAACGTCATGCTCGCACTAAAAAACGAGTATTTCATGGGAATCGATAGTTATCGGAGAAGAAAAAGGACTTCGCACCAACTTCAGCAAAGAAACTTTTAGCAAGCATGAACACGGATGTTCCAATTGCGACAAGTTTTGTATATTGTATATTGGATTTTGCTGGAGTTTTCTCCGGTATTTCTGCAAATTTCTGCATACGTAGTAGTAAAAAAGGAATACGAAGGACATGTCGAGAAAAGAATGGGAACGCGGCTTAGAAACGCAAAGAAGAATCACAAAGGCATTGGTGGAAAAAGGGCTGGAAAAGTTACTGATAAGGACCTCACTACATTTCCTGGGCTGGCTATTCGTCGACACGCAAATTCGATAGAAGGAATGAAGCAAGAAATTTCGGAAACTTTCTTCCATAAATGTTCTACAGACGAAAATCCTCAGCATCAAAATTGTCCAGCAGGCGAGGGCAGTTGGTGCAAATGGCGCAAAGCCGAAGCTAAAGGAGAACTGGATAGTTTTCACCACGAGAAGGCACCTTTGACTGAAGAAGTACAAACAGTCATCAAACCAATCTACGAAGATTTGTCACGAGATGATCTCTTGAACAGATGTTTAGGAGCAGAGACCCAGAATATCAATGAGTCGTTAAATGCATTGATCTGAACTTTCGCTCTTAAACACCTTCATTCTGGGGCCAAGGTCGTAGAAATAGCCACTTTTCTGGCTGTAATTATTTTCAATGAAGGATTCAATGGCATTCTCAAAATCCTAGTGACCATGGGATGTCAAGTTGGTCACATATGTCAGGTTTATGCCGACCGCCGTAATGAAGCGCGATTTTGGCGGTCCGAACGACGATCGACTGACCTCGCTTAAAGAGCCAAGACTTTTTTGAAGAAACGGAGGGTACTCTCTATGGGCTAGGTATAGCAGATTAATGGTGAGCTAAAATTTTACTGTTGATAATCACATTTAAATTTTCAAATGCGTTTTTCTCGAAACTGCATCTTGAAAATCGGCTGCCACCATAGCTCAAAATCTATCCAACCAAATTCTTTGAAAATTTCACGGCTTCTTTAGTACATATTTCTACGGTCCGCAAACTAGGATAATTGCAATCGAACGGGTAGTTTTTTTTTTATTCATAAAAAAAGCCATAAAAAAACACCAAAATCCAAAAAATTAAGTTTAAAAGCCCACCAAAAATTTACCTTTTAATATTTTCTAATTATCCTAGTTTGCGGGCACAATAGTTCTTCAAGGACGCGGTGCGACTTTCCCTTAACAAATCCTAGTTTGCGGACCGTGGAATATTGTCCACATTAAAATGCCGTTTAGTTTTTTTCCCTCAGATGAACACAGCGCCCTCCAGCGTGGCAGCAGAAAAAACACCTTTTTTGGGAGATGGGTGCATAAATTAACACCTATTCCGAAAATTAGCTATGAAATCAAACTGAAAATACTAGAGATATCAATAAACATATCGTGAAAAAATCACGTTTCTATCTTTATCCAGTCCTTCAAAATAATTTTTCAAAAAAAGGCAAAAAAAACGGCCTTCACACGGGATGACCCCCTTAAGAGGGCTGAAAAACACTCAACCATAAAATATACTGTCATCATTTTTAAGGTTTTGTGTAAAACAAAACTTTATTAAAATCGTTTCACTGTCTGTCTGTCACATGCACTTTTCTCCAAAACGACTATACCGATCCGAACGAAATTTGGTGGACAAATGGGAACTATCAAATCCCACGCATACAGCGAGTAGCACAAATTTAGATGAAGTTTAAAGGGGGCTCCCCATACATGCAAAGGGGGGATTGAAAAATTTTTTTTAAAGGATATAGTCGTGTAGGGCGTCAAATGAAAGGCCTCGATTTGTACTTTCCGAAATTGACATTAGTTTTGGCATGATTTGCAAAGTGCGTGAGTAAGGAGTCAAAATGTATGCACTTAAAGTGAGACAGGACTCATTTTCGGCAACTATCCAACCTAAAAATCCGAAAAAAATCAGGGTGGTGCGCTTAGATGAAGGTCCCGTTCCGATCTGCTCAAATAAACTTACTAATTGTATATTACTAGTTCTTAGAAATTTACTGAAAAACCCCCCTTAAATTCATCCTAGGACTTCCGAATTTAGTACCAGCATAGAGGACAATATTTCGTATACACTTGCCAAATTTCGTGGAAATCTGGCCATTAACGTCAAACAGTTCAAACTTAGCAATTTCGCGCGAATTTACTGCTTCCAAAGCCATTCAAATAAGATGCTGACGTCATAATTAACCGGAATAATTGACATTCGCCTGAAATATTAAAGTCGCATTCATGAAGAATCTACTTATTTGCAGCCGTTTTTAAGGTTTTATATAAAACATTTATGTGAAATCAAATCTTCGAGAGACGTCCCATTCCGGTATCTGCTCAAATAAATTTACTAATAATATATTATCAACTTTTAGAAATTGACTAAGAAACTCCCCTTAACTTCATCCTAGGTGTACTAAATTTTGCACCGACATAGAGGACAGTCTCGTGCATACACATGCCAATGAAAATCCAACTATTAATCTCAAAGTTATAGAAGTTCAAACTTATCAATTTCGTGCGAATTAACAGCAACCTAAGCCATACAAATAAGATTCTGACGTCATAATTAATGGAAATAATTGACATTCCAGTGAAATATTAAAATTCCATACAAGAAGAATCCAATTCGCCCCAGCCTTTTTAAGGTTTTATGTTTACACTGTCTGTCTGTCCGTCTGTCTGTCTGTGTGTCTGTCTGTCCGTCACACGCATTTTTCTCGGAGACGGTTATAGCGATTGACACCAAATTTACTAGAAAGGTGGGAACTGTGAACGCTCACGCATATAGTGAGTTACATCCTTTTACGTCGAATTTAAGGGGGGGTCCCATACATGCAAAAGGGGGGTGTAAATTTCTTTTTCATCAAATATAGCCATGTTGGTTATCAAATTAAAGGTCTCGGTTAGTACTTTTCGAAGCTGGTCTTACTTTTGACTTTTGTTGAAAAGGTGGAGAGTACAGGGGGTTGAAAGTGGTCATTTTTTTAACGAACCCATTGTCAGAAACTACCAAACCGAAAAATTTGAACAAAATCAGGAGGCTGCCACTATATGGTGCCTAGGGCTCCGAAGTACCCTCCATACCGATACCTGTTTAAATAAAGTTAATAATAGTACATTACTATAATTTTAGTAATTGACAGGAAAACCTCCCTTAAGTTCACCCTAGAATGACAAGATGCAGCAATGTAGGCTACAGTATAAGGCATAATCTCACCAAATTTGGCGAAAATCACACTATTACTAACAAAGTTATAATAGGTCAAAGTTGTTCATTGTGTGAAAATTCAAAACGTTGAATGTCAATATCACTTCAAAGTAGATATTTTCATATAATGTATGCATATAGTACGTGCTACATACTAATGGGACAGATGCACACTCAAATCTCTTTATAAAAGAAGTACACAAAACCTTTCGTACCTGAAGCGTCTAGCTTCCGGTTTCCCGACTTGTTTTATATTTGATGTAGGTTACATTCTTGGCATTTGCTAATAATATTAAACTCAGAGTGTGAAGCGTATGAGGTTGACCATTATCAACACAGGGCTTTCCATCAAATGATTTAATTAAGTCGCTTTCTAAAAACGAGAGGGCAATCGAATTTTTGGCTATGTGACACGGAGCTGTCGTGCACTCGTCGCTCCTCACATCTTTTTCTTCAGCCTTCAGTTCACAAGCGGGGTCGGCTCGTCGTGATCGGTTTCGTCATTTTATTTTATCAAGTGCCTGCTCAGAATATAATCGCGAGGCTTTTAAATCCCCATCCAGCGTATCAAGCCACCGTTGTTTCCGTCGGCTTTTTGGTTGCTTACCATTGACTTCGATGTTCAGACCAATATTGATGAGTGAATTCTCGTTGGCGGGAATTACGTAACCACACCATCGAAAATGTCTCTCGCAGTTTTTCCACGATCTATGCAACCCCATATCGATCGCGTATATCCTCATTTCAGATGTGATCAAAACGTTTCACGCCATTAGTCCAATAGAATATCGTAGTCCCCATTACCGCAAAACGCCGTTCATTGTCTTTTATAGTAGGCTATCACTCTGAAGTATAGGGATACGTCGATCACAAAGAACACCGGTTGTGGAATGCCACTTCATTCAGATTGCGTTAAAGTGTGAAGCAATTTGCTGATAGTATTGACCCGAGATATTTAAATCGCTTAGTTCTGGGCAGATCACCGCCGCTGACAGAACTGAGCGATTCAAATATCTCGAATCAATGCTATCGGCCAATGGAGAACTACGTTATTCTCCTCACATAAGGAAACACAAAACCTTTTATACCTGAAGTGTTAAGCTTCCGGTTTCCCGACTTGTTTATTTTTGGCGGATATTGAGGTGAATACCATTTAGAGGCCTAAGTTTTATATATAAATATGATCATTTCTTTTTTCAGATTTTTGGAAAGCGTATTTATTGAGAACGGGTCCTGAATTTAAATGTATACCTTTTGAACTTGAAGTTCTTAGAGGTTAGATATTGTCTTCTATTTATAGTTAAGTCTAAAATCTATCAATTTTTGAACTTCTTGTTTTTATAATTAACCCTGACACTAACACCTGACACTAACACCTGACACATGCTTCGAAATATACTAATGGAGACTTGTTATTTGATGCCCAGCATTGTCAAATTCCATTGAAAAACAGTTTTTTTTAACGACACCTCCCCCTTCTTAAATTCGGTAGAGTTCACAGGACCAACTTTTCCACCAAATAGGTAGGTAGATAGATAAACAGGTAGACAGAAGTAGTAGTGGTAGTAACAGTAATTGAACGTCAAGCTTATCCTACTGAAAGTTCTGAAGCCGTCTCAGAAGAGGGCTTCAAAGTTCGGGTGGTATATAACACAAAGAACGGGTTCAGTGTACCACAATCTCAATTAACCATCGCACATCTAAATTCCCATTAGACACATGCCACAAAAATGTGGTAATTGTAGTACCAACCACACTACTAATTACAGGAGATAGTTAGTTAGTTTAGTTAACTGGGGGGAGCCGCAGCTCCGAGCACTCAGGCCATTATTCGAGCCATTGTACTATCCCCGTAAGTTGCCTATTCAATGGCTTCCCGCCTACGGTGTTTGCAGGCTTTAGCGAATCTGAGAACATTCTCAAGAGGCAGAGAGTGTGCAAAATTCTTCATTGAAGAAAACCTTGCCAAGGTGTCTTCGTCTGAGATCTGAGAATGCCGGGCAACTGCATAAAAAGTGCAGGGCTGTCTCCTCCTCTTCTTTACATTGGCTGCACATAGCCGAAACCATTACCCCAATCTTTTCCATATGGTAGTTTAAGGGGCAGTGTCCCGTCAAAAGCTCTATTAGGGTTTTCATGTCCCACTTCTTAAGGGACAACAAAAATGCCACTCTAGTCGCTCTAGGCTCCTTTCCTTTCGCTTGCCGGCAAGAGTCCAAATTTCTCCACTCGGTTGCGCGAATCGTTGCAATTTCACCCTTTAGAGTAGACTTGACAGTAGATGATCGGATTCCAAGAGCTAGTTCTGGCCCCACCATTGTGGATCCAGACCCTCGGCGAGCCAGTCTGTCAGCCTCGTCATTACCGGCGATGTTAGAGTGCCCCGGCACCCACATCAAAAATGTTTCGTTCAGTCGGCCAAGTTTCAGCAGCACCTGATGACAACTCCACACCAACTGGCTTGATATGTTGCCGCCATTTAGTGCTGATAATGCCGCCCGACTGTCGGAACAGATTCGAATGGTGCGACCCCTCAATTTTTGTCGCAGACATTCTTCTGCTGCCAATGAAATGCCATATATCTCCGCCTGGAATATGGTCGTCATTTTTCCGAGGGGTCGGGCCAGTTCTATAATCGGATTCTCCGAGAACACCCCTGCGCCCGATCCACCCTCCCCTGACTGACCCGTCGGTGAAGATTATTAGGTCTGTAATCTGAAAAGACTCATGGCCACTTGTCGACCATTCTTCTCTTTCGGTGATTACGACAGTGTATGTCTTTTCAAAGACGAATCTGGAAACCATATGATCGGTCGGCATCAGGGTTACCGGATGTTTTTCAAGGAATTTCCAGATAGACGCATACCCGTTGGATTGGTCGCCTTTCCACGCCCCAATGGTATCGAGCCTATATGCGTCGTTGGCCCTGCTAAGGTGGGTAGCGTATAGTTGCCCCACCTGACGTTCCTAGTGAACGTAACTAGTCCAGTTTTCCTAGCGTTCACCGTGAGTCAATTGCGGAGGCACCAGCTGTGTATTTCATGCAGAGTTGCATTCAAGCGGTCACATACTGTGTCCTTAAACTTGCCGGTAATTATTACGGCTAGGTCGTCCGCAAATGCTTGCCCAAAGACTTTTTTGTCCTCCAGGAGCCACAGCAGGGTATCCATCACCAAAAGCCATAACAGTGGAGAGAGAACCCTCCCTGTGGGCAGCCCCTGAGACATCCTGCTTCAATAGACTTCTGGCCGACCGATATGTGGATTTTTCTCCACTCTAGCATGTGAAGGATCCAACTGATTAGCAGCGGTTCGATTCCATGCTGTCTTGCGGCATCACAAATTGCCGCAAATGAGGCATAATTGAAGGCACCTTCGATGTCCATGAATGCGCCTAAGGTGTATTCTTTTTCGGACATCGCCTTTTCAATTTTTACCGTAAGTTCATGGAGTGCTGTCTCCGTGGATTTGCCTTTCTGGTAGGCGTGTTGCCTATGGTGAAGTGGCCATTTAGGAATGTGTGTATCCCTTATGAACCGATCTACTAGTCTTTCTAGTCCTTTTAGCAGAAAGGACGTTAGGCTGATCGATCGAAAGCTTTTTGCGTTTGTGTAGGTGAGTTTTCCTGGTTTGGGAATGAACAACCCCTTCACATCCCGCCATTTAATTGGAATATAAGCGTGTGCTAGGCATGCACGATATATATTCCGAATGTGTAGACCCAGGGCATCCATTCCTTCTATTACTAGCGCAGGGATGATGCCATCCGGACCTGCAGACTTGTATCTATGGAACGAGTTAAATGCCCATTTCACTCGCTCCAGTGATACTACTTTGCATGCCAGATTCCAGTCTTTCGGTTGAGGGCTGTATGCACCTGTTGGCCACGAGATGACCAGGTTAGCCTGGAAGTCTTTTGAGACTACCATGCAGGTGCGGGGTCGATCGCTTCCATTGGCATACAATAGGTCAGCATGTTGGATTAAACTTCCCCTGACTACAGGAAGGAGATAATCTCTGTATGTCAACGTGAGCCAAAAACTCCACCCTTTCGGTTGGTGATTGGCTTTTTTTCCTTACTAGGCAATCTAAACTCAACAACTGTTTCCAACGCTCTGGACAGACTTGTTCCCCTAAAACCCAGTCCACCTTGTTAAGCGGCTCATACACGCTAACAGCCTACGGCATAGGTGACTTGCGCGGTTGTATAACGCATAGTTATACGCTCTGGTTGAAAGGAAAGCGGTGACCCGACCTGCTGCTAACCGCCAAATTGACTGTAGGCACTAGACGGTTGTAGTCCGCGGCGGAAATGTGTAGCGGCAGCATATGAGGATAGGGATTTGAAACAGCGACATTGGGAAGAACTAGTTTATATATTTAGAGAGAAACGGATAAAATTGGAGCGAAAAATTCTATTGATACGGCGATGATATATGAGGAAGGCGTCCATTTCATTAACGAATATAACGTGCCCTGTTCGGTAATCTAATCACTCTATTTCAGGTCGAAACATAAATATAACGCAACAAAAAAAGTAATACTTTCTGAAAATTAAACAATATCGCAAAAGCTACCTCAAAAATAGAAGGCGTTCTCAGCATTGAAGAAATCGACCCGTATTGGAGAAGTTACACCTGCAATACAAAAGGACGAGGACGAAATTACAAGTTATCGTATAACGAGCTGGATTATTTCCTTGTCATCGTGGTTGAAAACTAATGATCCTAGCAAAAAAGAGAAAGTAGACCTCCACTAAATTTTGCAAAAACTTGTTAATATTGGACAGAGTCAGGTATTGTTATCCATGAATCTTAATTCAATTTAGTAAATTTTGATGGAATTCGTTGGACTAAGCAATCGAATGTCAAATCGCTTCTAACCAGCATGACGGCGAAAACGTTTTCAACTAATCACTAATAGTTACATCTAGGATGGTGTTGGTACACTAACCAGAATAATTATTCACAAGATGCATATGCTTTTGCATAACATAGAATGTACGCCTCTGGAGTGATCTTTCCAACAAGATAATTTTTGATTAGTTAAGCAAAAGATTGCTGTTGAAAATGTTACAGTTCTTTTCTTGCCTTCTCAGGGCTTGTGGAGAGGTGAGTTTAACATAATTACTGAAAAAATCGGTTCGTTCTTTTTGCACTATGTTAAGACTTTAGAATAAAATTTGCCCAGGGTTTTAAAATAAAACAAACTTGTCTGTGTGTATATTAACACATTGTCAAAATTTACTAGGAAACCAGCCTTATGTTCATCCTAGAAATACGGAGTTTTACAGCAATATTGACCATAATATAAGAGGAAATACTATTATTGACGGAGTTATAGTAGATTAACTTTGCCTTTTCGTGTTTATTCACTGCACCCTGAGACGTCATAGCATATAGAATATTTAATACCAGATAAAACTAAATAGTCAGACACACTAAAACTTAAAGGCCGATGAATGGATCACAATACAGACAGGACAGGATCCTACTAGGTACGGAGCACTCACTTCATAAGCACTTAAAACGTCAGGCCAATATACACACTTCCTAAATCTGCGAATCTCCGTATTATACACACTTCCTGTCTGTTCCTTTTTGCCAAAACACTACTACCACACTCACGATGGTTGTTTTTACTGGTTCAAGGTTTCAAATATTCACGGTAAGGTAAATGGGAAATTATACTCTACAAATTCGTAAAATAGAACTTTCGACGCAACATTTCTCTAGTTTACGTTCCGAATGGACAACCAAGATTGGGGTGGAGTCGAACACTAACTTTCGTGACTCCAGGAGATTTCCCTTGTTTTTAATAGTGCAAACGACCCGGGGAGGAGTAGATATGAAATGTATCGTAACTGATAAAAACGGCGGTCACTACAATTGAAAAACCGTGGCCAACTTGCAGGCTCATATTCCAAAAAAAATTAACTTAAACTAGGAATTACTAGAACATGCAAAAACAACTAAACTGAATTTCAGCGCCAAGATTTCGCTTTACAAGGCAATGGTTAATCTAGTCATATCGGCTTTCAATTGGGAGGATGACAAAAAATTAAACATTGCTAAAATTTAATAATAGCCAGAAGGAATGATAACAAGAACACTCAGAACTTTTCGATATGCCAACAAAAAGATAATCCAACTTGACAAAAAATCAATACTATGGAGGGGAAGATATTGAATTCTGTAAATGCTATAAAAAGAGGTAAAGTGGTTCAGTGCTCTAGGTTAAGAAAATATACACACACTTTAGGCTTATCACCTGGACAGAATTAAGTATGATGACATTTAAGCTGAAGCACTAAAATACATAAGATAAATGGATGCCGCTTCCGCTACAAAAGAATAACCAGGCGACATATACATACATATATACATGCATGAGCATATATGTACATATATTTAGAGTCACAGCGGTTTCATTTCTAAGCATATATGTAGAAATTCAATTATGCAGTTTTCTTCAAGTCCGGGAAAAGGCAAATGTAGCGCTGCTAATGCATCAAGTACCAGAACTGAGCGCCACGATAACCTAGATATATAATACATTATCACATCCAATCTGCAGATCATTAACTTAACCCTAGAAGCCTAAGCCATTTGACAAGGACACAAGGCCTCATCAAACATTTCGGAGGTGTACATAAATAAATTACAACCTTTAGGCAAAAATACTCCAACTTATGTCCAAATTTTCAGAGGATATGTGAATATAAATTTATAGTAAAACACAGTTTTGTCAAAGAAAACAGCAATCTCAGTTTTTTATTGCAATGTAAAACTAAGCATTCTTTTAACTAACTTTTTTTAAAATTATTAATTTTTATTTAAGATAGTCTTTATAAGTAATCAGAATTTTAATGATTGATTATTATTTTGGAACAATTTATGTAGATATCAGTTTTGTGCTCTCCACACACAGATTTTGAGCACTAACTGCATACTAATTTTGACATCCTTTTTTTCGTATGAGCAAAAAGCATAGTATTTACGCTTTTTGAGCTCAGGTTCTTCTTCCAGTTGTTCATGAGCTAAATTATTTCGTTTATAAAATAATAGAAGTATTTTCAAAGTTGGATCTTCTAGTTTTTTCTACATACAAAGCGTGACCAAATCTGAGTTATTTCACGAATTTTTTTTTCTGTTCAAGGGTTTGCATTATTCTTAATCATGTTGTGGCCATATTCAGGGTGTCCAAAAAGTCAACGATAATATTTAAAGGGATTTTAGAGCAACTCACAAAGTCTCAGAAGAATATTAAATGGTCTTAGTGAAAAGTTAATGGTTTTCAGATTTTCTATACTAATTAGCTATTTCATTAATCAACAAGTCGGGAAACCGGAAGCTTGACTTTTCAGGTGTAAAAGGTTTTGTGTTTCCCTATGTGAGGAGCATAACGCAGTTCTCCATTGGTTGATAGCATTGATCAGCGAACGTTTCAAATCTAAAATTTACTACAATGTCGTCCGTCTGCCGCTCTCTATAGTTCTGCGTGTTGGTCGATTATAAAAGACAATAAACGGCATCTTGCAGTAAAAAGGACTAAGATGTTGCATTGGACTAGTGGCGTGACACGTTTTGATCACATCCGAGATGAGGATATCCGCGATCGCTATGGAGTTGCCCCAATCGTGGGAATACTGCGAGTCAGGAGTTTTCAATAGCGTGGTCACATAATTCGCACGAACGAGAATTCATTTACCAATATTGGTATGACAATCGAAGTCAGTGATGAACGACCAAAAGGCCGGCCGAAACAGCGGTGGCTTAATACGCTTGATAAAATAAAATGGCGAAACCGATGACGACGAGCGGACCCCGGTTGTGAACGGAACAAAGGCTGAAGAAAAAGAAGAAAATGTGAGGAGCGACGAGTGCATGACAGCTCTCTAAAAACCCCTCTGAGTTTAATATTATTAGCTAAACAAACACCTCTGAGTTTAATATTATTAACAAATGCGAAGAATTTAACCTACATCAGATATAAACAAGTCGGAATACCGGAAGCTCGCCCTTTTCGGGTATAACGGTTTTGTGTTAATCCGCATATAGCTACAAATCCACCATAATCCTTCATATTTTTCCAAACTATTAGGTTGTTGCACATGAAATGGCCGATTTGACAATCAAGTGAAGTTAGCTGCGATTTTGCTGTATCAAACCACCACCAGTTGGCGCTGTGTTGGAAAATGAAGTATAAATACTTCTACATTTAATCAAGGAGTCATTTCAGTTTTGACCACCGTTGTGATAACAGTAAATAAAAAGGAACAAGTCGGGAAACCGGAAGCTGGACGCTTCAGGTACGAAAGGTTTTGTGTATTTTTTAGTACGTAGCACGTAATATATCCATTATTATGTGAGAGTATCTACTTTCGGGTGATATTGACATTCATAGTCTTCAATTTTCAAAGAAACAACAAATTTAAGGTACTATAACTTTGTTAGTAATAGTGCGATTTCCACCAAACTTGGTAAGATCATGCTTTATATTATAGCCTATATTACTGCAAAATTTCATGGTACTAGGATGAACTTAAGGTGGGTTTCTAACCAATTACAAAAAATTGTAGTAATATACTATTATTAACTTTATTTAAACAGATATCGGCATGGAAGGTATTTCGGAGCCTAGGCACCATATAGTGGCAGCTTCCTGATTTTTTTCAGATTTTTCGGTTTAGTAGTTTCTGAGAATGGCCCCCTTAAAGAAGTGATCACTTTCAACCCCCCGCGCTCCCCACTCTTCCAACAAATGTCAAAACTAAGGTCGGCTTTGAAAAGTACTAATCGAGACCTTTAATTTGATACCCCACATGACTATATTTGATGAAAAAAAAATTTACACCCCCCTTTTGCATGTATGGGGACCCCCCCTTAAATTCGACGTAAAAGGATGTAATTCACTATATGCGTGAGCGTTCACAGTTCCCACCTTTCTACCAAATTTGGTGTCAATCGCTATAACCGTCTCCGAGAAAAATGCGTGTGACGGACAGACAGACAGTAAACCGATTTTAATAAGGTTTTGTGTTTACACAAAACCTTAAAAAAAGGATGGAAAAGAGGTAAGAACGTATCCTTTTTCTGTATGAGTTCAAACTAGGTCATAAAGCAGCGGAGGCGACCAGGAACATTAACAGCGCATTTAGAGCTGATACGGTAAGCGAACGAACCGCACGGCGGTGGTTCGAAAAATTCCGGCCAGGCCACGTAAACCTTCAAAGTGAGGCACGTGGACTTCCAGGACCACCGATTGACAACGACGAGCTGCTGGTCGAATCCGACACACGTCAGTCTGTGGGAGACATTGCAAAGAAACTGGGCGTACACTATTCGACAGTTTACCGGCACTTGCAACAACTTGGAAAGGTGAAAAAGCTCGAAAAATGGGTTCCGCATGCCCTTACGGAGCAAAACATGGCGCTTTCTCTTTACTCACCCGCAACAAAAGCGATCCCTTTTTGCACACAATAGTGACATGTGATGAAAAGTGGATATTATACGACAATCGTCGCCGATCAGCACAATGGCTGGATGCTGATGAGCCACCGAAGCATATGCTAAAACCGAGCCTCCATCCGAAGAAGATAATGGTGACTGTTTGGTGATCTACAGCTGGAGTTATCCACTATTCTTTTTTGGCACCTGGAAACGATAAATGCACAGAAATACTGTGCCCAACTGGCCCAAGGCTATCAAAATTGCCTTCGACGAATTTATCAATGCCCGACAGTTGGACTTCTACGAAACTGGTATACATGCTCTTGAATCTCGCTGGGAGAAGTGTTTTGAATCGACTGGCGCCTATTTTAATTAAATAAACAAATTTTGTAAGCTTTACGGTCGTTTAAAATTTTAGTATCAAAACGGCCATTTCATTTGCAACAACCAAATACAAGATACGTACATATTAGAGCCATAGATATTATAATAATAATCGTTGGCACAACAATCCATATTGGATCAGGGCCTTGAAGTGTGTTAGAGCACTTCATTCGAGACCGTAACGGTACACTACGGAACACTGTAGGAGGCAATTTGGTCAGCATTACGCTCGCCCGAGATTATTACCCTGATTTGACTCAGGTACCCATTCGCAGCTGAGTCGACTGGTATCCGAAGTCAAATCACGATACAAATCCCACTGCCATCAGCGAACCGCGACCTTCCGTACGACAGCTTGGTGCTCTAACCGCTCAGCTATCTGGACACACCATATTATCCTCATCTTAAACAAACAAACTGCCTGTTTCCGGATACTGTACATATAAATGAAAGTATATAAATTAATCGTACGCATATTTCCGATTTACTTGGTGCACAAAAGCATACATATGTTCATATATAGTACGCATATTAAATACGACTGGTTTAATTTACAAATATAACTTCACTACCTACATACACATATGTCTGTTTGGAGTAATTGATAATCATATACAAAAGACTAAAAATGTAAAACAAAATAATTCTTTCCGACCGCATTCATATCAACTCACTTCGTTGTGGTATTGACGAATTGATATGTGATGATGACGTCGTAGAGGTTGTAGAATGCAGGAAATTCACAAAAATATGGCAAAGTTTCACCCCCTATAACTTTGTTAATAATAGTTCGATTTTCTTCAAACTTGACCAAATTGTGCACTATGTTATACGTTACACCCATGCCATTTTGTACTTCTGGAATGGACATAAGAGGGAAATGTGGAAATATACTATTATTAACTATTGATATTGGAACCAGATCTATTTTGGGGCCCAGATTTTTCGGTTGGATACGTTCTGAGAACGAGAGCTGTTCCACTTATTGATGGTCATATTTTGAGAACTCACTCCCCTATGTTTCACTCAATATTAGATGTGGAACCAGTTTCGAAAAGTACTAATTGAATCCTTTCGTTTGATACCTCACATGACCACATTTTATGGGGAGCCCCCCTAAAGCTTGACATAAAATGACGCGACTTGCTGCATGATAAGGGAACAACAGATCACACGTTCTTACCAATTTTCAAGGCAATCGGTCTTGCCATTTCTGAATAAATCAGGTGCGACGGACAGATAAACAGACAGACAGACATCGACACGATTCTAATAAGGTTTTGTTTTAGGGAGAAGTAGATTCTTCATGAATGGAATTTTAATATTTCACTCGAACGTCAATTATTCTCGTTAATTATGACATCAGCATCTTATTTGTATGATTTAGGATGTTGTTAATTCGCACGAAATTTAAACTGCTAAATTTTGGCACTAATAGTTGGATTTTCATGAAACTTGTCCTCTATGCTAGTGCAAAATTTAGTACTGTTAGGATGAACTTAAGAGGAGTTTTTCAGTCAATTTCCAAAAGTTGGTAATATACTATTTGTAAGTTTATTTGAGCAGATATCGGAATGAGACATGTTCTGAGGCCTAGATTTCATCTAAGCGTCCTGTCTCACTTTAAGTGTGTACATTTTGACTCCTTACTCGCACGTTTTGCAATTCAACTCAAAACTAATGTCAGGTTCGGTAAGTATTTACATCCCCTCTTTACATATGTGGGGAGCCCTCTTTAAACTGCACGCAAATTTATGCAACTCACTGTATGCGTGGGATTTGATAGTTCCCATATGCCCACCAAATTTCGTTCGGATCGGTATAGCCGTTTTGGAGAAAAGTGCATGTGAGGGACAGACAGTGAGTCGATTTTAATAAAGTTTTGTTTTACACAAATCCTTAAAAAGCAACATTTTATTAGCAATTTAAAATTTTTAATAACAAATCTTTTTTAAACTGAAACATGACTTTTTTTATTTTTGTGTTTTTGTGACTTGGAAAGATTGTTCATTTAATGCAGTTTTCAAACCTATGCAACACCTGCCGGGTATTCATTAACGAAAAGGCGACATCACCATTTTACTGAACAAAGACGCCATTGTTCTAATAAACAATTTGGTAGTAATGACTTATAGTAAAGGATAATCGTAATCTACTTCATGAAATCATTTTAAAATATAAAATCAATTCAATCATGTTTAATGAACAGTTTTTATTTAGCGTAACAAAAATTAAACAATATGTTCAAATTACCTACGGCGCAAATGCAGACGCGGAATCTTCTTATAAATAATCAGCCATCTTACATTTCTTGCAACATTCAGCTCTTGAGTCGCGTTAGTTATTCGCTGACATAATTCATGTATATTATTTATTGGTTTTGCATAAACCTTTTCTTTTATGCAACCCCAGTAGAAAAATCCAGCGCAACCCCAGTAGAAAAATCCATTCTGAGGACCTGTGAGGCCACGGACTTGGATAATAGGCCAGGCAACCATCATTTTGAAACCACATGAATTCGGAATGTGGCCAAAAAACATCTTCTAAAAGATCTGGTAGATCATTTTCTAAAAAATGTAAGTATGCTTGCCAGTTCAGATGTTTAGTAATTCAAACTGACAAATTACATGCCCATTCAAGATACCGGTTAGCATGTTAACTTTGAATCGGTGTTGAAACCTTTCTTTTCGGATGGAGTGGGGAATTTGCAACGCATAGCTATGCAAATTATAGATGTTCATAAAACTATTCTTTTTAAATGTACTTTCATCCGACCATAGTACCTTGTCCAAAAAAGGTCGGATTATATTCAATTTCTCTTAAAACTCATCATAATCCATACGGAGTCTTCCTTCTCGAACGGGAACTTGACTATTTTTCTCAATCTAGCTAATGCCAGTATCTTTGTCATGTAAATTGTTTTACAGAAAGCAGAAAAGGACAGTAGATCATTCCACAATTGTTTAATATAAAGTGTTCGCGCTACGGTCAAAATTATTTGATTTATTCTTTAAAAATGGCTTTTTTGATCAGTGAAAAGGTTCTGCCGTCACCTCTTTAATGAATCCCTGGTAGGTGTTGCATAGTTTTGAAAACTACATTAAACGAACCAACTTTCCAAGTCACAAAATACAAAGATAAAAAAAAGTCATTCTTTAGTTTAAAACGATTTCTTATTAAAAGTTTTAAATTGTTAATCAAATGTCATCTGATTAATAAAATGGACAATTACTATAAAAAATCTGAAATCTGAGTCTAAAAATATGAATCCAAGAGCTCGATTTTAACGAAGTCTATTGAATTGCAATACCTCAAAAACCACCAACTTTTTACAAAGGCACATTAAATTTTTTTCTGCATCGTTGTGAGTTGCTCTAACAGCCCTTTAAATATTATCGTTGACTTTGTGGACACCGTGTATAACAGCAGAATTGATAAAAGCAAGAGCACATTTGATCGAAAGAACGAATCCTCCTTATATTTGGTGAATCATGTCTGATTTGCCACTTGAATGATGAATTATTGCGTTTTCATCAGAAGAGAACAAGAGATAAACAATGTTTGCAGGTTTTGGTTTGCAAGATACAAGCGTTAGTGGGTCATCAAAGTGGAAGATAGAACTGCCAACTGGTCGCGATCTCGAATTCTTGATTTGTTGTTCCGAAATGTCCCGCTTATTTAATCGAATAGTGCCATCTAGAATCAATCCATATGACTGCTGAAGTAAATTTTTAGAAAATGGCATTGGAATGACAGAAAATTCACTAAGCGAAACCCTTTTAGTATTTCTACCTTTGCCATATGATTGGAGGTTCAATTACACATCATTGAAAACGGGATTCCGTATTTATTTGACCACCTACCACTAAACCCAAGCAGCTGCTCATCAATTGTCACCTCTGATCTAAGAACATAATTCACGTAATTCATTCGGCATTATTTTATGAACAGTTCCCAAACATTCCTGGCAGGTACGAATCATTTGACTGAACAAACCGTCATAGCATCTTACAAACCATCCGCGAACATCTGACTAAAAACTCTTTGCTCATGACTAAAATGTATCGTGTGCCAGAAAAAAAGACTCAAATAGTCCATTCGTTCATTCTAAGGGTGTTATTAGTTGACCAAATATATTCGCTCTTACTACGAAGGGTATTTCCAGAAACACGATATTATTCGCTCTAAATTGGCATAAACCAAACAGTGCGCAGGATCAAAATCATCTAAAGGGGAATACTCGGTGGGAGCTGATTCATTTTGAACGTCGTCTACAACCTCGTCGTATTCGACTCCAAAAGTTGATTCTGCCATAGGAAAATGATTGCCAATGATTTCCATCGTATCCAAACCAATGCCCTTGGGGAGATAAAGCGCCTCAAGCACACCAACGCGCCATGGTTTGCGGTTACCTGAAATGCACTCCCTGTTTACGTCATCGAAAGCTTCCTCGAAATCGGTGGAGCAGTGAAGATCTAATTCCGCGCAGTGGTCCCAAATGATCCGTTGGGTGCTGATGTGGTGAATGCAGGACGATCCGGAGCGGAGACCAGCCAGCTCTCTGTCGATCAAGCTTTCGAGATGTTTTTTGAAACGTTCAAGGATTATTTTAGATATTATCTTTGCAACGGCAGAAAGCACGCAGATACCTCTTTAATTGTCACACTCAAAACGGGCCCCCCTCCCTGGGAAGGAGAATGTCTTGGATTGTCAAGATTTCCGTACGAGTGTAAGCAGCAGATTTTCAGTAACTGCAGGTGCAGCGATAAATAACTCAGCGAGGAGATCGGCTTCACTCCTTTTGAAAGCATTGATGGCCGAAATGATTTCTCTTCTCCCTGGAGGAACAGTCCGTATTCGCATGTTACGGTGACTAACCATTGGCGACCACATGCAAGCTGAAACCATTGTGATCTGCAATATCTTCTGCTTCCCTGACCAGTGTAATAGAAAATTTTCTCTTATCACGGCGTACACCACACTGAATTTCCCCCCTGATGCCACTTGGCTTTCCAAAATACAATAGCACATTTCCATTAGTGTAGCAAGAGGGGGGAAAGTACTTTCTAGAGTCCTACCATATTGCTTCGCTTAGGCCCAAGATGTCCAGCTTATATCACTGGAATTCCCGCATAAGTTGGAGAAAGCGAGCATTTTGGAGACCCTTGCTTCCGTTGTCGAGGAGTGTGCGCATATTCCAGACATCAATTATAGTCTGTTTTCGATAACCGTTACAGTGAGATCATTCCTTATCTGAGCCGCTTTTGACATTTCGGTAGCAATAAAGTTTCAAATTTTGCAGGTTGCTTGCCCACAAATTACCATCTCTTATGGCAAGCAGGGAAAACTTTGAATATATTCTTGAGCCCCAACTCACAGGGTAGAGGGAATGGATTCCACATTCATAACAATTCGGGATTCCAACCAGATGCAGCGAAATCGAGCGCAAAACTACTAAAAGAAGGAAGTACAATTGCAAAATCGACGCTTTATGAACCTTTGAACCAAACCTCGACATTGGTTTCTATAGAAAATTTCTGGATTTCAAACAGCTGGTCCGGGACAAAGTATTCACTTTCATGGGAATAAAGATGAAGTAATGAAGACGTTATTCGAAAGTTACAAACTGAGTTGGTGGAACATTGCTGCTTGGTAGGAATATCCTGGGAACTTAAAACAAGTAAGTAGTTTGAAATAATGAAAAAAATTGTTTTTCCTATTCGCTAATGCTAATTTATTGGCCTTGCAAATGCCGATATTTCGGGAACTACTTATTCCCTTCTTCAGTGCTAACAAATCCTCTCCGCAAAATATCGGTATTTGCAAGACCAATAAATTAACACAAGAATAGGAAAAACAAGTTTTTTTTTATTATTTCAAATAATTTAAACGGTAGAAATACCGCGTAATTACACTCAGACAAGTAAGCAGCTTCGTTTAATTAGATGTGGCAATTTCATGACTAGCAAGAGTATTACTATGATCAAAAGAATTCCTCTTATTTTTGTGAACTTATTCGGAACTAGCCGAGCGTACCCTAGAAAACGAACGAAAATAGTAAGTAGCAATTCTGAATCTACCCAAATGAGGTATGCGCATACTGCGGTTGATTAGAAATTGTTAAATAACATCTCAGAGGAAGGATAATACCTCTTCCCATTGTACCAGTCCCCCTAGTCTCATTTATACTTCACAATATGCATGTTGACCAATGAATGGAGGCCACTCTAATCGCATACGGCAAGGAATATCCCAAACTGTTGCTCACGCTCACCCAATCACCACGCAAACAATGACATCTATCTTTCCCGAGAATCTTTACGTCTGTCCGCAAGCGTTGTTATTCATAATGCAACAGCATACAGAGCGATAAAGGTAAATGCACTAGAACCGAACTATTTGTCCCAAATATTATAGTAATAATGATCCAGCCAAGTATAGTAACATTCACTAGCAAGCGCAAAGTTAATCACCTGAGAGCCATATGATTACATGGTGTCGAGGTGAAACGAGTCTCAGTGGTCAGGAAAACCAAAAACTACTCTGGAAGGCATATGCTGAAAACAAATATCAGAAAACCACAAGGGCTCTGACGACTTGCAGGTTCATAGCAGGCCAAAAATGGAATGCATCTCGGAAATGCTGCACTGAATATACACTGCAATAGTAAGGCCAATAATTATCCACGGGGCGGCAATCTAGGCAGACAGAATGGAACTCAGTACAACAGCCAGGGCGTGTATCAATGTGGGAATGAGAATCTGCTCAACGGCATCCTTAGAACTCCTTGTGGGATTGACCCCTCTTCATCTACACATACAGATGTAGGCAAGAGGAATGATCTTGAAAATGTCCGGGAGTACCACATAAGCAAGGAGCTGCCTAAACAGAGGGAAGGGGTAACATGACGAGGAGGTTTTATTTCGATAAGAAGTTTAAAACTTGTTGGGACAGCAGAGCAAGCTGGAGAACGTGACATTAACATACTGCTAAAAGTAGCAAATGATTATACGCCATAGATAGATGTGGCTCCTCAATTAGGAAAGGGATATAGGACGCAGATTATTGCTATTCTAACCGATAGCCAAGCAATTATTAAGGCAACTAGGTCCTATCAGGCAAATTCCAAACTAGTGTGGGAATATCTTAACAAACTGGATACTCTTGGCTCGCTCAATAAGGTACGTATACTCTCGATTCCAGGCCACATTGGGTTAGAAGACAATGAGCATGGGCAAGCTATCCCGGAAAGGAGCAACAACGCAGCTATACGGACGAAAGGCATTTTGTGCAGTCGGATAGAGAACATGGATAATACGCCAAAAAATGAAAAAGAACTGCTGAGGGAACTGTATTGGACGTACTTATCAGGAATGGAACAGCCCAGGGTGCTCATAGGGGATTACGAACCCACGCACTTAAAAGATTATTTAAACCCCACCAAGGAGACCCTTGAGGCGATACTTTGGCTCCCATAGCTTACATCAAAATACAAATGATAACGGACTGCGGATTATTCAAATAGCAGTGTCACACGAAATGGTTGTTACAAGTACCTGGTTTACGCGGAAAGCGGTCCATAAACATACGTAGGCCTCTCCAGACAGGATCATTTTCAACCAAATTAACCACGCATTGATCGAACGTCGCCACTTCTCAGCCTTGATGAATGTCAGAACATATAGGGCGGCCAATATGGACTCGAACCACTATCTCGTAGGAATCCGATCTCGAATAACAACACCGCCCAGAATCCCCGCTGATAATCAGGTCAGAGTTAACACTGAAGCCATCCACAACAAAGTCCTCCATAACACTTATAAGAGAAGAGAGAAATGGATGCTGCAATAACCGCAGTCAACAGAGATGCTGTTGATGAAACATCAACAAATGATCTTCAAAATCACCTGAAGAACGTTATCATAAATACCGTCACAAACATACTTAGCCCCAGCCGCAAAAACAGTTGGAACGGCTGGTTTGACGATGAATGTAAGGTAGCAGTGGAACGGAAGAATGTTGCATACCGAGTAATGCTGCAATCCCAAAGAACGCGGGCACGCGCGGTGACTTATCACGAACTCCGTCGAGCGGAGAAGCGACTTTACGGACGGCGAAAGAAAGCCTGAAGACGACGGACAAATAGTGCCACCACCAAGTATAGAAGAAACAATCCGTGCAATCCATCGGCTTAAAAATCATAAGTCGCCAGGAGCCGATGGAATTACAGCCGAATTGGTTAAATATGGAGGTGACCAATTAGACCAAGTGGTTCATCAACTTGTACTCAAAGTGTGGGACCGCGAATCAATACCTGACGACAGGTAAAGTCTCATACATTAAAGGGAGATATCACACAGTGCAGCAATTATAGAGGTATCACGTTGCTGAGTAGCAACCATAAGATATTCTCCTCTATCTTGCTAGGCTGGATAGCCCCATACGCCCAGAACATCATTGGCTCATACCAAAGAGGCTTCACTCCAGGCAAATCAGCAACAAATCAGATTTTCTCTTTGCGGCAAGCGATGGAAAAACTGTTGCAATATGGTCATCAGTTGCACCATCTATTCATCGACTTTAAAGCTACCTTTGATAGCATAGCCAGGGTAAAACTGTACACGGCCATGAGAGAATTCGGTATCCCGACGAAATTGATAAGACTAACTAGGCTGACCCTGACCAATGTGCGAGGCCAGATAAAAGCAGCAGGATCACTCTCAAGACCATTCGATACCAACAACGGTCTACGACAAGGGGATGCGCTATCATGCGCCCTGTTTAACCTGGCCCTGGAAAAAGTGATCCGTGATGCTGAAGTAAATGCAAGATGTACCATCCTCTTTAAGTCGACATCATGGGAAGAACGACCCGAGACGTACAAACTGTCTTCATTCAGATCGAGCAGGCGAGAGAAGTATCCTCCGAAGAATTTTCGGCCACCTATATTAGAATGGACGATTCCGTAGCCTACATAACGACGAAATCAATGAGCCATACCATGCGCAAAACCGGGATGTATGGAGTTCCTTATTAGGCTTGTTGTTGCGCGGTTGATGATGATGAAGGAGACCCCGGATTATAGCAAGAATGCTCAGTGGCTACGGCAGGCTAAATTATCACCTGAGGAAGCTAGGGATATTTACGAAAACGGTCTGTAGTTTTTGTGAGGAGAATGGTGAAGCTTGCATACATGATCTGGGACAATGTCCTGAACTTGTTTTGCTACAAAGGCCCACTTGGAGGTTGTTACGGACTTGAATACTGCGGCCCTCATAGTGGCGTTTTGTCGTTTTATAGAAAGGCGGAGTCACTGCAGAAATATATATTACGATATCGCAGCCAATTTCATCAGGGCCGCTTACCAATTCCGACAAATATATCAATTAGTCTTTTCGAAACAAATACAGGATCAAATCGCCAACGCATGCCAGCCTAAGGGCTTCAAATTCCACTTCTATAGCACCTCATTCTGGAGGATTTTGGGAGTAGCAGTGAAATCCGCGAAGTACCATGCACAACAATACATTTCCCCTGCGGCCATCTACCGCGGTCGTGAGGAGTCTGATTTTGACCTCCTCCTTGCTTCTAAACACTCCCCATTAGCGCGTCCTCTGCGTTCAACCAATCTTCTGACCTGCAAATGCTTCAAAACAAACATTATACTCATATGGTTGTGGATTGTTGTGATTATAGAGACACGGAAGGGATTCTTTCATATTTCGTTTTTTTGGACTTAATTCGTTATCATATGGTCAATGAATGTGTTAATGGTGAAAAATAAAATAAACAATCCTGTTAAATAACAAGTAATCGCACTGAATAAGAACGACAACTTCCAACTATCTTTCATACCCAACAACAAGTAAAGCACCTGAAATTATCAAATCAACCATTACCCCCTTACATCAGAAGTGAGCTCCAAATATCAACACACAGATCGTTTCCATTATGTTTACTTAGCATACAGAATCAGATCGGAACCAAGTGCTAGCTCCCACTAATAGTAGCTCATGCAGTAATCCCAACAGCATTCAACCACCACAATCAACTAGAACCAACGACATCATCCATCATGAAACTCCTTTTCGAGCTGGCGACAGGAGTAATGAAATTGACCATCCTTAAAAGTAGACACAATACATACGTAGATGTTGGTAGTCCTGATCCTTACTACAAATCAAATAAAGTGTTAATGAAAAACATGAACGCAGCATTGGCTCATTGTATTCTCCAGTTTGCTGAGGCTTTCAATCCAGATAATACAGGCAGTCTTTTTGTCTTCATGGATTTATTGTTGGACCCTTTACAATGCCAAATTGAACATTTGAACGCTTAGTGGAATGAATTTAAGGTACAATTTAAGAGCGTTCCAGTATTCAAACGTAACTTAAGTTGGTAATGCAGGAATTTAGATATCTGACTATACTATAATATACATACAGCTCTGTGAAGCATAAGGACCATTAACTGCTTGACTTTCCAACCTATGCAATTATGAAAGCCAACATTAAAAAAGGAAAAGCATCTAAAACCCCAGTCATACATTGCACATTACTTCCAAGAAATAGGTTTGGAAAAGCTATAAACGCTGCCATGAAAAATGGTTATTGTTCTCACAGCCACTTCTAAAAAGTTGAAACAATTCTTGGGTGATACTCTCCGCAGGACATTGCGCTTGTGTGTATTCGTTTATCTACCCATCAAGATTTGATGTCACCTCTTAAGAAGTTATGAACTGGAATATGCAAATCACGAGGGTCAGTGACTGACCCCCACTTAAAGTTAATGATAACGTTTCCAGCCACAGGACTTTGAATGGTTTGACGCATTGCAAGGCATGTCACTAGTTAACACTCTGAAGGGCCCTCTTCAAATGAACCTACAACTCATCTCCCTGTAAATGCTGATAAGTAAAATACCCATAAAATTTGAAACTTAAGCGGTCATTAAAACTTTGCAGCATCATTTGTGCTAGATACATCTGTAAGCTCCGAAATGATGTTACTCAAATGTTGCAGTCGGTCATGATTCCAATTGAGATCCAGAGTACGATTCTGTCTAATCACATACCCTCGACTCCTGACAGATTGAAGTCTGGAGAAATATTCCCGAGAATTCTAATTAATTTCGTCCATCTTGCTTGAAACAATGCCATTAAAAGTTGCCCAGACTATAAATAACGCGACGATAAAACTGCACGGAAAACAAACTTGCTCTAAAGTCAGCCGACATTATTGTCGAGTGCACTGACGACATTGGCTGGGCGCTGAACGGACGCGTTGTGATATTTGCATAATGAACTGAGCTACTGCCTCCACTTCAACAACTTGTTCTATCTTGAGAACAGTTTCCTTTGAACATGGTCAAAATATGGATTTTAATTAAAAACGGTGACTGACGGAATAATTGAATTAAATTCCCAGATACGTAGATAACACACCATTGAATAATTCATGAGATTGAATTTTTGATAACGTTTCATTCCGCATGTCCTTTTTTATGACAGTGTTAGGCCAGCAGAGGAAAGCACAAAGCGTTGTTGGGAAGGGAGTTAGTTGGACTGATAATTTAAGGATATTTTTATTCCAGCGGTCGGATTTGAAGCGATATGTCTGGAGCTTTCGAATTCCTCTCCTGGTACTGACATTTATGATTCAGTTTGATGGAGCAGAAATAGCATCTCCTAAGGATGTGAATTGGTTCACACCACCAAATATTATTTTGAAAAAGATTAGGAGTTTGTGATAGCTATAACTGAATAACTGCTTCCACATAAAACCAAACTTAGGAAGTGGACGTAATTTTCTTTTAAGTAAACCATCAAATATTTCCCTATTCGTGGCGATTTAACCTTTCAAATTGTTCCGAAATGAAACTAAAATGGTGGTTCGGTCCGTACCGCTTTTCCAATTGAACATTTTTGCGGCCACCGAAAGCAGAGATATTGCCTTTCAAATTACTTTCCGCAGCATTGCTTTTATGGTATCTGAGGGACGTAGATAATCATAATCATAAATTCATCAAAGCAGAACAATTTTCAAAGGTTATAGCTATTGAACTGAAACGTTTAAAATATGAACAGTTTTATGTATTTCTTATATAAAAATCTCTCTGCGTCCGTCTGTTCCATTTTTTGTTTCGCACAAAACCTTATCAAAATCGATTCAATATTTGTCCGTCTGTCAACGAGATTTACTCTGAAACGGCTAGAGCAATCATCACGAAATTTGGTGAAAATATGTAGTCTGTGAACCGCTATAGGTGTATCGAACGGCATTATCTTAATTTGGGTTTAAGGAGGGAACTCCCATATATGCAACAAAGAGGAGCAACATTTGTGAATGTGATCATGTAGGGTATCAAACGAAAGAAGTACTTCAGAAAATGATCCTTTTTCTTAAATTGGGTGAAATGCAGGGATGTGACTCAAAATGTATGCCCTCAAAAAGTGAAACAGGTCTCGTACTCCAAATGAATCTGAAAAAATCACAGTAATGCATCGATACACAATCTAGGCCTCAAAATACATCCCATTTCGATATTTGCTCAAATACAGTTAATAATAGCTTATAACTATATTTGAAAAATTAACCCGAAGACGCCCTTAAGTTCATTCTAGAAGTGCGAAACTTGGTATAAGGATAAATGATAATACAGGGTGCGGCACCATAACTTCCTTTTTTCAAAACTCAATAAAAACTATTGTATGCTTCGGAAAATATTTATTTATTTTTTATAATGTACATGTCTAATGTTTTTATTTACATTGTTTTGAAGATCAAATCTGTTTGGTGACGTCCCCCATTCTCCATACATTGCGTAAACCGATTTCTGGCGTTTGTCATGACTCTTGTTAGCATAGCAGGTGTTATGTTGGCAATTTCTTCTTGGATGTTGGTCTTCAAATCTTGTAGGGTTCTTGGACGGTTCACATAAACACGGGATTTCAAAAAACCCCATAGAAAAAAATCACAAGGGGACAGATCGGGAGAGCGTGCCGGTCATTCCAAATCGCCTCTAATTGAGATAAGTCGCTCTGGAAAGTGTTCCCTCAAAACAGCCATCGATGCTCTTGAAGTGTGTGCTGTTGCACCATCTTGTTGGAACCAAGTGTCCTCCAAATCCAAATTTTCTAGCCGTGGGAAAAGAAAATTCTGTAGCATGTTTACATACCAGTCCGAATTCACTGTTACTGTAACCTCATTTTCCTCAAAAAACCAGGGACCAATAATTCCAGCTGAGGAAATTGCACACCACACTGTGACTTTGGGTGAATGCAAAGGCTTTTGATGCAATTCTCGAGGGTTGGTGTCAGCCCAGTAGCGCATGTTTTGTTTGTTAACCGACCCACACAAATGAAAATGGGCTTCATCGCTAAAAAAAACAATAGCACCCTCGGGAACGACATCAAGAAGAAGCTCACACGCGTTCATCCAAGAATTGAAGTCACGTTCTGAAAGTTCCTGCACTATGGCCATCTTATAGGGATGAAAATGAAGATCATCACGAAGAATTCTTCTCACAGAACGATCGGATAGTCCAGGGGCAGATGCGTGTTTGCGCGCAGAACGCCGTGGCGATCGCAACATTGACGCTCTCACTGCTTCAATGTTCTCAGGTGATCTAACGGGCCGAGGGACACCAGGTCTTCCTTTTGTCGCACTTGCAGTTTGTCTGAATGTAGTGACCCATGTAACAATTGTTTTGCGGTCTGGGACGGGAGCCAACGGGGCTAAATTAAAGCGATTTCGAAATGCACGCTGTGTTGCAATAACCGAACATCCGCTTGAAAAGTAAACCTCAACGGCAAAGGCACGCTCCTCACTATTCCAACGCGTGATGGCGACTGAACCGTGTCGGGACAAAACTTTACAGTATCCCCTCTTGAACGAGACCACTAGCGCTCCGCTATGACATCAACTAACTGAGTGGCGCGCATTTTAGAAAAGGAAGTTATGCTGCCGCACCCTGTATAAGACACAATTCGAGTTTGAAGACAGTCCAACTATTACTAACAAAACTATAGATGGTCAAAGTTTTCTACTCCATTTGAATTAATTGTATTTGAATGGTTCTGAGCCCACCTCCCACTAGTAAATAATGGGAGGCGCACTAATTTGAATAGCAACTCGGTCCCCTCCGCCCTTCAGTAGAAAGCAGGCGCAGAATATGTTTCTTGTATTAGCTGAAACTGTTCTAAGTGTACACCTAGTTCGTTTGAAATATAATTGATAACCTTATCGGGTTTTGGATTAAACAAAAATGGAGCTGAATACCACCCTTAACCGGTTTCGATCACGCTGCCCCTCAGAGTGAAGGAGCGTGGCACTGTTTGATGAAATGGCCTCCCTTTGCAATCGGCACAGACCAGCCACAGACATTTTGTTGCGGATAGTGTTCCATCCAGATGGATATATATATCCTACATTAGTATCAGGAGTATTCAACTTTTGTATTTATAAATGTACATATGTATGTTTTGCGCATGCAGTAAAGTGAAAATATTCAGATGCGTGCTATCACTTTAGATAGGCATGTCTTTATACATATATACATGTATGCCGTAACGGACAACGTTTGTTTAGGATGAGCATATTATTTATGCCTTCCATATTTATTATACATTTATCTGAAAGTTTGGAAATACAGATATGTAGGAATATTTTGAATTTGTAGCTATCTCCGAAAGAAAAACGTGCATAGGTAATTGCTCACATGTTAGATAGTTCGTAGTGGGCCTCTCAAAGAGGAGCAGTAATTTTAAGGAGTTTTGGCCTACTATAACTTCGTTAATAATGATTGTAAAAGGTTGTACTCCTATACATTAAAGGCGAATAGAGGCATTCTTTCCAAAATGTGCAAAGGCACATGTTTTCTCATTTCCGGTGCATGGATCAAAAAGACTATGAGAAGGATACCCTAAACATAAAACCAAAATTCAAGACGAAAGAAGGTATAAAATATTTTGTGTTTCCCTATGTTAGGAACGATGAGTGCATGAAAGTTCCGTACATACACAGTTAAAAATTCAACTGGCCTCTATTTTTTTAAAAGGCCATGTGCACTAATAATATTGTCTAGTAAGCACTGTATTGATAACAGTCAACCTCAGGCGCTTCACACTAATAGCTCAATATTACCAGCAAATATGAAGAAGTTATCAAGAACAACAAATACAACAGATACAAACAAGTCGGAATACGGGAAGTTGGTGCTTCGAGTATAAAGGTTTCGTGTTTATCTTATGTGAAAAATTTTTTACGCACATTTTCCCATTTGTATATGGCTAAAAACCAAAAATTTTCGCTCATATTTTCAAACTAGAAGATATAAGTACAACGTCAACACCAAAAACCAACCAACCAACAACATCAAACCGCACTGGTCGAACGGGAAGAAGAAAGATGTATTCTCCTATCTTTCTTCTTCCCGTTTGACCAGTGCGGTTTTAACTTTGAGACCGTTGATAATTTCTCCTATCTAGGGTCGAAAATCCCAACCGATAACAGCTACGATGATAGAATCCATGCACGGTTGTTGTCAGCCAACAGAGCCTATTTCAACTTACAAAAACTGTTCCGCTCGAAACGCCTCACCATAGGGTCAAAGCACTTACTGTACAAGACAATGATCTTGCCAGTCCTCATGTATTCCTCGGAAACTTCGGTTCTTAGCAAGAAGAATTGCGAACTCTTGGCCTCGTTCGAGAGAAAAATCCTCCGAAGAATTTTTGGCCACTTACGTGAGGATGGACGATTCCGTACCCTACATAACGACGAAATTTATAAGCGATACCATGACCGTCTGGTCGTGGATAAAATCCGGCTCAACAAGTTGCGGAGGGCGGGTCACTTAATCTATATGGATGAGGATGATCTAGCCCGCAAAGTCTATAAGGGCAATATCTATAGTAAAAAAAGAAGGCAAGGCAGACCCTACCTAAGATGGAGCGATGGCGTAGGTCAGGACGCCAGACAGCTTTTAGGGATATCGAATTGGTGGACGTCGGCGCAAAACGGGGATGTCTGGAGTTCCTCATTAAAGCAGGCCTAGACCGGATACCGGTTGCTGCGCCGTTGATGATGAAGATGAGCGTGATAGCTTTGCTGCCAATAACTGCTACACAAAGGAATATTAGAAAAAAAATGTATGTCACTCACTGTGTGCGTGCTCACAAAATTTCCTTGAAATTGGTTTAGCGGTCTTGGAGAAAAGAGTGTGGCAGACAGGCAGACAGTGAATCGGTTTTAATAAGGTTTTATTTTACAGAAAACCTGAAAGGGAGCTATGGGAAGTAAATTTTCCAAGAATGGGATTTTAATATTTCACTCGAATGTCAATTATTCTCGTTAATTATGGCGTCAGCATTTGATTTGCATGGTTAGGATGCAAGAAATTCGCGCGAAATTGATAAGTTTGAACTGCTATTACTTTGACACTAATAGTTGGATTTCCATGAAACTTGGCACTCTATGCTAGGGCATAGGATAGACTTAAGGGGGGATCTATATTCAATTTCAAAAATTTGGCAACATACTATCAGTAAGTTTATTTGAGCACATATCGGAATGCAACACATTTTGAAGCCTAGATTTAATTTCAAATTGTGGGTTGGGTAGTTCCGGAAAATAAGTCATGTCTCACATTAAGAATGCAAATTTTAATTACTTACCCGCGCACTTTACAATTCACGATTTTGATACCCCAAATGATTATATCGGTGAAAAGAAATTTTACAGCCCCCTTTCCACGTATGGGAAGCCCCCCTTTAAACTGCATGTAAATTTATGTCGCTCACAGTATGCGTGGGATTTCATAGTTACCATCTTTCCACCAAGTTTCGTTGAAATCGGTTGAACCGTTTTGGAGAAAAGCGCATATGGCACACAGACGGACAGTGAATCGATTTTGATAAGGTTCCGTTTTACGCCAAATCTTAGAAAAAAATATCCTAATTCTGTGCTTTATTTTTAAAAAAATAGTTTTGATTTCAAATTTCAAGGCTAATGAAATGAATAATATATACATATCAAAAGATATGCCAATTTTTACATTTTACAATTTTTTCTTCTTTTTTGATGAATGAACAGCGAAATGAACATACATAGTCCTGCTAAGAGACAAATGGCAGAACTGAGCACACCGCCGCTAGTGGACATGCCGAAGCCACCAGTACCCGGCTTTCCCCTTTTCATCCTGCTTAACATCACTTGTTCTCACTCTGGAGTATCTCCAGTTGAATCCCCCAGCATCGGCAGTCAAATTCTTGGGATATTCTATCTTCTAGCGGGCGACCAACCTGTATGTTTATATGATACACAACCGGTCAACCAACCGAATCAAGAACTAAACCGTTCCTATCCAGATACACCAACACTTCAAGAGAAATGATGCTGACTGTGTGAGTTTTCTCGAAATACCTGTCATTTGGGTAGAACGGCTGCTAAGCCCATGGATTATTAGCATGCAAAGCGGACCGTACTATTGATTCCGAATCAATTTAATGATAACTGCATGGATCACCTCATTAATTACATAATGCTCATAATGTTTAACGAAACAATCCTGTTAAGCCTCAAGCAAGCCCGCAGACATTTCCTTTCAAAGATCGTTATTTTCTCCTTCTGGCTAGCCCTCAAGTTAAATAAAATAGGGCACCCGTAGGTGTGTATTGGTCTAACCATAGTAAGGTAGGTAATGATTTTAACATTTCGGCTAAGATGTGGACAATAAAAGAGTGGAGACATGAACGAACACTTTCTAGAGTAACTTCAACGTGTCCATTAAATTGGAGAAGTTTGTGAAGACGCACACTAAGGTATCTAATGTACTTCTTAAGAGGGATGCCCTCAGAACCATCTTCATTCGCGACAATTTGGAAATCTCTCCAATTCCTTTTCAAGTTCCTACTGATGCACGCCAAAGAATTTCGAAACAGACTCGCTTCAGACTTTAGCAGGTTGATTTTCTTCTGCAAGGGGTTCGTGAAGAACTTCATTTCATTGAACACATCCTGAAGTTCAACTTGTAGTTCAATTACCTTCATATGTGCCGTGTTGGCTGCGAAAGCAAAAAACGTCCTTTTCGCAAATTTAATAAATGCAAGCAAGTTGAGTAAATCGCCGGCAAATACTGCAAAAAGTATAGACACAGTCATTGTTCTTTACTGCAGTCCAAACAGAACATGAAATTCTCTACATGTAATGAGATTTCCATCTGTAAGGAGAAAGCCTCTGCTATACAGCATGCTATACATTATAATTACAAGGCAAGGTCTTCTCTATTTCTATAAAGCAACTGCCCACGCACTCACCGTTGTTAATCCACCAGCAAATATCAGACGTTACTTTCATTATTGCATGTATTGTCGAATGCCTTAAATACCAAAACTTCAAACACTTTGCTTACGTTAGCTACGTTCCCTCCCTTTAAGATCGGGATCAATCGGGCTTTCTTACACTGTTCTAGAAAGAAGGAATTGTTCAGTAGATTTTTGAACAGGATACATTAATTGCGAGTGGCAATGTGTTATGGATGCCTGGGAACAACGTTGCTATTCAGGCTGCTTTAGAAATTATGGACATCTCGTTCCACGATTTCCGTTGGTCCCAAGTCCATTTTTGGCGGATGCACCGACCTCAAGTGCACTCTTATAAGCTCGAGTTTCAATGGAGTGTTGAATTTCGCTACTGCCGACTTTGATTCTCGGCGCAAGTGCTTATGACTTCTTCCGGAGTAACATCTTTATCTTTGTAAAGGTGGTATCCGAATCGCTTGGTGAAATACACTTAAACTTGCGTCATTGGGAGTTCACTTCGTTTATGCAATATTGACGGATAATATTCCACGCAATCTTAAGGAGTGATTTCAACTCAACCGGCGGTGTTATCAGTACTAACATATCAAGCCAGTTGGTGTGAACTTGCCATGAGATGCTGCTCAAACTTGGTCCATTAAGCAAAATATTTCTAATGTGGATGCCAGAACACCCGAAAATCGCTGTTAATGTGGAAGATAACAAACTGGCTAGCCAAGAATCTAGATCCGGCTATATTCGGTCAAGTCTACGCTGAAAAGTGAAATGGCACAATTCTGGCAGCCAAATGGAGAAGTTTTAACTCCTCCCGACAGGCAGAATATTTGTAAAGGAACCAGGGGCTCCTCAAGTGAAATTTTTGTTGCCCCTTAAAAAGCCTGACAAGAAAACCCTAGGACTGAGCAACCAGACCCCGGCTATCGATATCCCCCGATAGCAGTGTGTGGCATATAATGCTTAAAGTGGTTTAGATTTACAGGAAGAGGTGTTCAAGTGAAGCACAATTTTACTAAGAATACCAGTAACGAAGACAAAAAATTATTGGCTGAAAGGAGATTGCTGGTCACAAGAGAGTTACTCCAAGACCAACAAATTGGCACATTCAGGAGAGGTTCCTTAATTCTTCGATCTCTGTCAATGCTAAAAGTGGCAAAAAGTAAAGAAAGAAACTCAATAAATGTTAAGGGTGTAGGAGTGTTTAAAGAAGTAATTCGGACAAGGAACGTGGAGAAAAGAGCCTTGCCCCGGAGAAGCTGCAGCTTGGAGAAAAAGCAGTTGAGTTGTCCGAATTTATCAAAGACAAGCGCAACATGAACTAAGCAACCTTCAGTATCATTGGCATTAATGTCGTGTTTACAATTATATATAAATGGGTGGAGAAAGCGAGTGAGGAGAAAGGACATAGTGCCAAGCATCGTAATAGGGAAATGAGAGAATGAATAGCCAACAAGGAAAAGATAAACATAAGAGTGCTACGGATTAAATTTCCGCCACAAGTTACATTTATTGGCTATGTCGTCGATATCGCGATTTTAATAGTATATAAACATCTTTAGGATGACACACACATCCAATACCTCGGTGTTTTCTGGATAATTCTTTTTTACCGTAGGGTAGGTGGGTGCATTTACGAACAGGGTGTTAGACTCCCGCAAGGGTACGTTGTCGGACTACAAAGTAAACACGTCCCCATCGTCACATTACTTCAGGCTAGTCCCCGAGCTCTCCCGCCTTGCGAAGCCTTCAAATTAGGGAATTTCAAGAGAGCTGCCACAAACCGCGTTGAACTCATCAGGTGACGTCGCCTGCTGGACGTGGGGTCCCCAATATTTGCCTTTAGTCTACTTAACGCCGAAACTCCAACTACAGCCTTGTTCACTGCTGCTTTGATTTGCTCAAAAAAGCTCATATTGGAGTCAAAAGTCAGCCCGAGGGACTCTACCGCTGATTTTGACTCGATGATCGACTCGCCGAACGATATGGGACGCAGGGTCGGAATTCTCTTTTTAGTCAGGATGACTACTTCGGTTTTTTTCCAGTGCAAGGTTGAAACCATGAGTATTCATCCATCCGCTTACCCGTCGCACCAATATGCCAAGTCTGCTTTGCGCCTGTTCGACAGTGCGTCCAGCCACAAGCGCTGCGACATCATCTGCATAACCGACCAGGCGCAACTCTTCTGGCATGTCGAGTTTAGGTAGACTGTCATAGGTTGTATTCCAGAGGTCCGGCCCTAGGATGGATCCCTCTGCTACCCTCGACGTGACCTCCATCCTCCTCTGACCCTCTAGCGTTTCATAGAGCAGGGAGCGGTTCCTCAGATAGCAGCTCAATATCGGTAAGAGATAGTTCGGCACGTGGAAAATATTTTCGAGTGTACCTACAATGTCTTTCCATCTTATGGAATTAAAGGTGTTTCTGACGTCAAGCGTTACGAGGAGAATCACCCGTCGAGTTCGGCGGCTATGTGTCTCCGCCCGTCGAACGGCATCCACGACTTGCGTGACAGCATTAACTGTGGACATCCGTGCTCTAAAGTGGAGGTGGATCCGGTGTTTAGAACTACCAGCCCTGTTCGAGAAATCGTTTCTCCCTGGAGTCTGTATGGCGCATCATAAGTGCCCTGGCATTGACGTCACCCTCGACCAGGACCCGCCCATCTGTGACTAAGATAGTGCCCTCCAAAGCATCATGCCTACGTCGAAAGTCCGGTATCTTCTCATTCGACTTAAAATAGACACTAAAAAACGTTATCTCTGAGCACCGAATCCAGACAAAGCCGTCCCCTAGGCCTTGAGTAAGAACCCTAAGGAGGATGCCGTCCCAATCCCAAATGGCAGCGGTACCTGATATGTCAGGGTGCCATGAAAATGGGTCCTTGTTTTGGTACTGCCCACTGATGAGTACTGCTGCGCTAGCAACTCGTAAGCGATTGCACTCCGGTGCATATTGATTCGTAGGATCCGAACCATGTTGACCGCGTCCTAGCGCTTTCCAGTTTTGCTCTGAAGGCTGGACACCGAGCCGGCAGTGTGCGCAACGTTCTCACCAGTCGCGCCACGGTCCCTGCATAGGACGTAGCTTTCCTTTTCATTGCAGCTGTTCGCTTTATGGCCTGGTTGACCGCATTTACGGCATATTGCCCTTCTGTCAAGTCCCCAACAGGTTGCAGATGTATGCCCATAATCCAAACATCTGTAGCATTTGGTTGGGACGGCCGAATCGTATTCATACACACATTCTTATTTTCCCGCTGTTTAAAAGTTTCCTTGCGTATTGCTCGGCAACTTCCACCGCAGTGCGTTTTTGGCAGAGGGCTACTAGCACTAGCACAAATATTGGATTCAAATCGTCTGGCGAAATATGCCGGCTCTTCATTGGGAACTCGTCTAATCTATTGAAGAATAAATTGCGACGGAGTGGTAGGTAACCGTTCAAATACTACTAATGTATCACAGCCCCCAAATCCCCAAACAGTTTTAGGATATCATTCAGAACACTATTACGCGGAAGAGCTTGTTGTGCTCATTCAAAGTGCCATCTCCGCGGACTTAAAAATGGCGACAAGAATCGAGTCTGCGAGGAACCCATCTGAAATAATTGGTGTCCTCAAGCTTTACCGGAGTTTCCCGATAACATCTGAACCGGGCTGAGCCTTTAAGTACATATGCATCCAGAAAAATCCTGGAGGATGTGCTTTCGGCCTAGTTTTTTATATTTGGCTCCATTATGATGATTGCGGTTACGACAATATTGCGGACAGGACTCCCTGTGTTCTCAATGCGTTTAGCTTCGCTTTACAAATCACAGCCCTTAATTGGGGCAGAGGTGTTAGATACATAGCATATAAATAAGTACCGCTGTGTTAACCACGGTGAAGCTAAGGCTGTGGTCCCTAAATCAACCGGCATGTGGAGGGAACCTTGAGATATGACTAGATGCTTTATGTCTCTATTTAGAATAATAGAGTTTGTCCCATACAAGTTTCGTTTGTGGTTTTCATCCGCGGAGTATGCCTAGCATTTAGATTTACCAATAAGGAAATATGGAACGTTTCACTCCTCGAACTTAGAATAGATATTTCCTACATTACTGCGCTCATCATTTGATAAGCGAGAAGTTACAAGTTATATTATAATTTGTATATCTTCCTATGCAAAAAGTTTGCATTAATGCGTTGCACAAATCTAAACACTAAAGATCTGGTCAGATATTGATCCGTCGCATGGAGTTAGTGCTCCTGTAAAATAAAAGGGAAATCGTCGTCACCCTTACGAAGTTTCAACTCGCAGGCTTTGTCGATCTCGGCCCCGTACTCTTGCTAGCGCAATTTTTCCCAAATTACCTCTGCCACTCAATTGAAAATTCCAGTGATGACCGTCAAGATCCTAAATAAGTCGGGAAACCGGAAGCTCGACGCTTCAGGTATGAAAGGTTTTGTGTATTTCTTTTATAAAGAGGTTTGAGTGTGCATTTGTCCCATTAGTAAGTAGTAAGTAATATATGCGTATATTATGTGAAAATATTCATTTTCAAGTGATACTGACATCCATAGTCTTGAATTTGCACAGAAGCGACAGCTTTGACCTAGTATAAATTTGTTAGCAATAATGCGATTTTCACCAAATTTGGGAGGATAATGAACTATACTAGGGTGAACTTTAGGGGGGGGGAGCCTAGGAACCACATAGTGGCAGCCTCTTGTTTTTTTTCAGATTTTTCGGTGGGGTAGTTTCTGAGAATAGGTTCGTTAAAGAAATGATCACTTTCAACGCCCCGCACTCCCCACCACCCACTGACTATATTTGATGAAAAAAAATGTACACCCCCCTTTTGCATGTATGGGAAATTCGACGTAAAAGGATGTAACTTACTACATGCGGGAACATTCACAGTTCCCACCTGTTTATCAAATTTGGTATCAATCGCTACAACCCTCTCCGAGAAAAATGCGTGTGACGGACAAACAGACAGATAGACAGACAGTAAACCGATTTTAATAAGGTTTTGTGTTTACACAAAACCTTAAAAAGACACCTGGCTTGAGTGAATAATTTTGGAACGCAACGATGATCATTCTGGAGCAGTGTTCAAGGTTCTCCATGTTCTACCCCCACTCCCCCTCTTTAATTTGAAGAATATGAAGACGTAAAATGTTAAGTCCCGTATCGAGGTAAAATCTCAAGGAAATTTGCAGTTCAAAGCCGTTCAGGAATAGTTACATTCTATCAATTATATTTTTCCTTCTCGTTATCAATGACGTCCTTCGTACTGTCTTGACTTGGAACTAGATTATAAACTCTTCCCTCGACTACTTTAATGGCATCTGCTTGCTCTTTTACCGAGTCATGGATCTTGGACAAAGGGAAAGGAAAGAAAAAAATATTGGCTTCAAGAAAAGTTAAACTTAGTAGCAAGTACGAACAAAACCACCACACTCATCAAGGGGTGGGGGGTATTGAAGAACTTGAGCCATTTGCATATCTGAGGGGCGTTGTAACTGCCAATGGTCACATTAAATGAGAATCTGGCAGTGAATAGGTCACATATACGAAAAGGCGCTAATTCCATTGCTGGCTATATGATCCAGTAGAGCTCTGAAGACCTGAAGAAAGGGGACTCACGCGCACTGCCACGAACCGGCTGCGATGCCTCATGGGTTTGGCTACCATGTTATGGCCCACTGAAATATCAACGGTCACCATATACATACATATGTTAGAAAAATCGCCCACTAACCTTTGCTTGAATAAGTTTCTTGATCATTGCATTTCAATGACCCTTTATAGCTTGGGAACGGATTCTTATGTAAAGTAAAAATGAAAATATATAAAATAATAAAAATCCGCAAACATGTAATAAGAAGAATGAAAACATTTAAAAACAAAACAAATTTATTCACATAAATAGACAATAAATAATCAAAAATGAGCGAATCAATAAAATAACATAGATAGGAACGTCAATCGTAGTAATCTTTTTCTAATTGGTAAAATTGCTTGAGACCACACATTTTAGGTTTTCAAATAAAAAATTACGTCTATCCGACGTATATTTATATATCGTATATTTTTATATCGGCTCATGTCACCACCCTATATCTCAAATTGTTAAGGCATCCATCCTGGGTTTTTATCCAGCAGGTAGTTAATTTTTTCTTCATCGCGATAGTTGCGTCTCCAGTATCCCCCATCGTCTCGATTTTTCCAGTGACACTTCTGATAATCGCAATGCTGTCAACCAGTTGCATGTTTTTAGTCTCCAATTTTTTAATTGCATTTCCTAGATGTAGACATTGGCCGAGATGTAGGCAAGGCCGTGTTTCAAAATTTGTTTTTTTCCATTAAAAGTTTAGCTGTATTGACAGCTATGGCAGACTCTGGATCAAGTTGTGTGATCACATTTTTATATCATTAAAAGTTTCAGAATAATATTGGGCTAATTGGTTGCGGAGGTAATGGTAAGTTGAGTAGGTCTTTTTTGAAATTCTCCCCCTATTAGGGATTTTAAGTATATTTTTTATTGTTGATAAAGGTAAATCAACATCAGAATACTGTTCTCTAACAGTTTCGGGCATGCGGTGTATCGCATGGGCTAAACTAGTTAAAGGGATCATACCGTGTGAAGACCATTTTTTTTGTTTTTTTTAGAATTTTTTTCTGAAGAACTGAAGCGTAGCTACTAATTTTTCCGGCCCGATCGCATAGTTTGTTATTGAAATACAGAGCAATTTATACAAACATCTCCAAAAAAGGTATTTTTCTGCTGCCAACTTTTTTTGTAAATTTTGGTGTCTTTCAAGGCTTTTTCAATGCATAAAAAAAAAACTACTGAATGAATCGCGATTATCCTAGTTTGCGGACCGTAAAAACATGTTCTGAATAAGTCCTAAAAATTTCAAAGCATTTGGTTGGATAGATTTTGGGCTATGGTGACAGCTGATTTTCAACATGCAGTTTCCAGAAAAATGCATTTAAAAAGTAGAATGCGATTTTTAGCCATAAAACTTTAACTGACCGTTAGTCTGCTATACCTAATTCATAAACCTTAGGTTTCTTGAAGAAACACATGTACAGCGTTGGCTTCAATTTTTGTCATTTTAGCGAAGCCATTCGAACGTCATTCGGGCCGATAAATTGGCACTTTATTGCGGGGATTGATATAAATCTGGCATGTGACTTATCACGTGTTTAGCACTATAATTTCCGAACGACTTCAAATATCAAAAAATCACTTTACTCATATATTCTACACTATATCTAGATACAATTGATGTAAAAAAAATCGATTCGGCGGATTCGACACCCGGGATGACCCCCTGTATCATTTTTGGAAAATAGTGCGGTTAAAAATAGTAATACCTTGCCATACTGGACACCATTCGGCCGTAGTAAATTAATGGAGTTGTTGAAAAACCTTTCAATCCTCTTGGGATTGCATTTTTCGAATACGTCAACATTCACAGGAGATATGATGTCGAGGGTGTTTCCGAACTATAAAAAAATATTTATTTTCATAAAAATCCCTTCCCTATTTATAACACACACGGAATAAGCTATGTGGATTTCGATTATGTAATATTTGGTATGTAGGAAAAAGTAGAAATAATTTTTCTAAAATAGGAAGAGATACAATTCAGTTCTTTGGCTTTAAAAAAACTTTAGGACTTTAAGAACGCTATGGAGCTTACATTTTTTTAAATTATCATACAATATCTTGATAAATTAAAACGTTTCAGACACAACTATATGGAATTCTAATTTGAGTTGCCAATTTAATGTAAATATTGATGTTACAGCCTCACCCAATATTTCCACTTTTCAGTTTAAATGTTGCAATAATTTTCAAAAACAACTTTCAACCTTTTCACAAGAAACAGAGAAAAGTTCAAAAAGAGTAAAGGGGAAAGGTGGAATGAAGTTATTCAAGCATCCATGGTGTTAGCCCTCAATTCTAGGTTCTATTTAGGGAGAAGTGAATTTACTGTTTTATTCTTCTATATTTCATAAGGGTTGCCTAAAAAAAAATTGGGATAAGAATATTACACAATATTTCGTCCCAGTTGAGTTGTTGTATTGACTCGCACGCCCAAATCGTCGTGTAAACATTGATTTCACGCTTGATGAATACTCCCCATTACGATTTCAAAGCCGGGGGTAGCTGCACGAATGGGAGATTTGAGGTTTGTGGAGGGCATAGTTTTTCTATATTCACACAGCTAGAACTATGCAACAATTTTTAGGGGCATGATCTCCGTGATGTTACACTAGAGTGCAATAAATCATGGAAAACTACGACTTTGACCTGCTGTAACCTTATCAATCAATACTGGCAAAATTTACACCAAGCTTTACTTAGCCTCTCGTATATTATGACTTTTATTGTTGCACCCTACTCTTAGGATGGCAGGGAGCTTTTTAATATTTCGTTGCAATTTAAGCTACATGATCTTTATTTTAAGAATGACCTTCTAGATTGTTACCTAAAATTTTAGAATAAGGAAAAAATAATTAACATTGGCAATTCTACATTGACTTTCAGAAATAACGAATTCAAAAAAAGCAAATTAAAATTATGTTAATGTTTATCTATTATGTTGGTATGTTTCCTAGAATCTCCAAAAAGATTTTTTATTATTAGTCAGTTAGTCGGTATTAAAAATTAAAAAAAAAAATTTGGTATTCTAGGAAAAAAAAAGTTTAGTCTACAAGAAGCCGCGCAAAACAACATACCCAACAGAAGAAATAAATCAGAATTAGTCCCAAAGGCATGAAACACCATATTATCAACAATATCTAGCCTGTGAGGGAGATCCTAAAACACACTTTATATAGGAGGAAAATTATGGTTTCTATGAACTTTTTTTCAGTGAATAATTTCTTTGTATCCGTTAGTGTTATGTGAATTCCTTAGTCCACAATTTTACAACTACCCTCAGAACTAACCTGTTTCATAAAGTACTGGATACTTATTATGGCAAACCCTAGGAAGCTCCTTCCACATACTCGTGTACCTCCGTAATCGGAATTCTCATCTCAAAACACTAATATGAATAGTACAAACTATTATTGTAGATTCATAAATGCAATTCCCTAACATACCAGCAGAATCATCCTTCTAAATCCTTTATATTACTCGTTCAGTTCGACGCTAATTGTGTTTTTATACACACTGGCTAATCCCGAAGGCGAGTGATTTAATCCACGAGTGTTCACCGCCGCGGTTGGAGACAGAAGAGACCGGCTTATCCCATTCGGTCTTTTCTGTCCCAACCAACGGCACTTTCTCACCGCTAATCCTCCACTCCCGTGGCGAGTTCTAAAATGAGTGAGTGGAGAGTTCCGCGCCATCTACCCGTCCGCATCCGCAACATTCGAAATAAATTTCGAATGCTGCAGATCCTGCCGCGCCACAGACTAAAGGCCTTTTATATTTCACCGAATGTTCTAGAAACCTTGCCGAATACTTCACAAGTATAAATATTTATCCCATTTACTTCATGTCTTCGCTGAATGAAGTAAATGGGATGAAATGGGATGATGAAATGATTTCCAATTTCATTTGAGGTGTGTCCTGTGAGTTGCGCCTTAATGATACACTCAAAGGCTTCCTTGCTTGCCGTATGAAGTGAGGAAATTCGTGCGTTAGCAATCTGCAAATTTGGAACTTTACTGCTACCGAAACGTCAACAACGCCTTGCATAAAGAATGACCTCACGGTTACGACCTTTGGCTATCGAAAAATGACTATGACTGGTTTCTGGAATGCGCACACGCACCTCGATAGCAGTAACACGGGTCCTCCGAATGCTCGCTCTCTCCAACTTGGGCGGGAATGCTAGCGATATAAGCTAAACATACTGGGCCTAAGCGAAGTAAGATTATGGGACTCTGAAACGCACTTCTCTCCAGCTTGACACAGTAATGGCAATGTGCTTTTGTACTCTGGAAAGCTAAGTGGTAGCAGACGCGAATCCGGTGTTGAGGTGCTTCTGACGGCTATCGTAAGGCGTACTTTCTTGATTTGGGAGCCAGTTCAACATCGACCGGAATCGTGGAAGCGGATCGATAAACGGAAGGGGTTGAAGGCTCTACTGACCGCTGCGAGCGATAGCGGGTGTAAGGCGCTTGAACTCGAGAAGTTCAGCGTATGCCGTGACAAGAGAGAATTTGCTATTGATTTACCACAGATCGCAATGGTTTCAGGAATGTATACCACATCACGAAAGAGCGTGCATGTGGTCGCAAAATCTTTCGTGGCTCCTGTGATGGACGTCAACGGTCGACTTCACATCCCCAATGATGAACAACTGAAACGGTGGAAATCACATGTCACTACGGTTCTTAACCGTATCACATCCGGTGAAATTTCTCTTCTCCTGGATGAAATGGCTAGTCACCGGATACGGACTGTTTTTCCAAGCAGAAGAGAAGTCATTTCGGCCATCAATGCACTCAAAACGGGTGAAGCCACTGGGCTTGATGGTCTCCCTGCAGAGCTATTTATCGTTACACCTATAGTTATCCACTCTTAAGGGAATCTGGAGAATCCAAGGAGAGTGGAAGGAGGGGATGATAATCAAGATTCCCAGAAAGGGGATCTCTTTTTAGTGCAATAATTACTCTCTGCCATCGCAAAGATAATAGCTAAAATAATTCTAGAACGCATCAAAGAACATCTCGAAGGCTTGATCAACAGAGAGCATACTGGTTTCCCCTCCGGATCCTCCTGCATTGACCACATCAACACCCTACGGATCATTTTGGAACAGTGAGCGAAATATAGATCTCCGCTGCATTTGATCTTCATAGATTTCGAGAAAACTTTCGATAGCGTAATTAGGGAGTGTGTTTTAAGTGCTCCACACAGGAGGGGCATTCCGGAGAAACTAATAGCTATTATAAGAGCGACATAAGATAGCACAAAATGTCATGTGCTGCACCGAGGTAAAATCTCGAATGATTTTGAGGTCCAAAGCGGAGTCTTCCAGGGTTGCATCTTGTCACTGATATTATTTCTTCTTGTGCCGGCAACATTCTTCCTGCTATCTTGTCTGTAGAACGTGGAGGAATTCAATGGACTATGATTTCTTTTCTTAAACACCTCGACTACGCTGATGATATATGTTTACTCTCTCACCGCTCTCGCCAGTTTATAGACCTTGGTCCAATGGCTCTGAATTTGGGCGAATATCTTGGCAGCGTGGTTGCTGCCGACGGTTACACCGAACTGGATGTTGCCCAATCCATTAAGAACACTAGTCCCACTTTAGCTGCCTTGTCTAAAATCTGGAATTGCAGTTATCTCAACACCAAGATCAAGCTGAGACTATTCTATGCTAAAATTCTTTCTGTGTTGCTATATGGCAGTAGCTCATGGAAAGTGAATTACACTGTTACACAGGGCTCAAAGCTTTCGTCAATACCTATCTGCGTCGTATCATCGGAGTGCGCTGATCTGCCATTATCTCAAACGAATAACTTGGTCGGCGCACAGGCCTGCCACTCGTTTGCAACGTAATCGGAAGATGGAAATGGCAGTGGATAAGTAACACTTTAAGGAGGGGCTACGCCCTGCAGTTAAACCCATTCCCCCAAGATGTCCGACGAGTAGGTCGCCCAAAGGGCACTTGGCGCGGAATAATAGAGGACAAGTACAAGCGTCTCGAGAAATCATAAAAGAAGAATAACGAATAAGTACGGTTGCCGCGCCATACCCCACCAAGGGGTGAATAGCAACCATATATCTCATAAAAGCAAAGCAAAATGATGTCATTCACTTCATAATTCCAAAATCCTTAGAAATTTCATTTTGATGGGAGCAACCAAAACCGAATTAATTGCGTAAACCTGACTGTGTGCCAGCCTGCCAGACGATTTTTTTGGAGAATACTATATTTACCACTAGGCGCGACTCCAGGTGGCAGATAATGTTAGCGCTCCATATGTAATAATTTGCCATACTATTCCAGTGTATATACAAAATACTTTCTTCGGGGTTTTCCCAATATAGATCTACAAATCATCAGAGCATATGTCATCTGTCTTTGAAGCGACCCTAAGCTGATTTCAAAGCCTCTCTGCAATAGTACTGGAAAAATGCCATCTACTCACGAGGATTTCAATGTTTTAAAGGTTTTCACGAAGCATACGTCTTTTGCTAGTGTCCAGTCTTCCCGTCTATCCGTTGTTGGAGTATCAAGCAGAATATTTTCGCCTTCCATCGTGGGGTAAAACCCCAGGAAATGTGTTCTTAGAAGTAGATGTACTCTAGCTGTTCTATTTTGTTTCCTTGATCGCGTTGCTGTACGCCGTTTTTCTACCTCCGCAAGTCCCATTTACTTTTCTCGATTAAAGAGCTTTCAGACATCTGCTCTCATTACGCTCCTGTTCCACCAGGGTACATCCCTTGATGACTTAAGTGTCTTAGTTGGATAGTTACCCTCATATGTGTTGAGGTTTTCCACCCCTGTTACCAGTTTCGGTTCGCTTCTGATGTCACTGCCTCTTTGTAAATGAGCCATATTACTGCTCAGGTATCTTACATAGAAGTCCAAACCTGATCTCTCGTGATTCCTAACTATTTCGGAACTGCCCTCAATGTAGGATTGTGATGTAATTTTATAGGCAATAACTTGACTCTCAAAGGCTCACATGTAAGGACTCGTCAACACATCATAGTTTCTCGATCACCTAGTTTTTTTATAAATCATGCAAAGTTAGTTAATATGCAGATAGATAGACAGTTTTATAAAACTGAAATAATCAAACTGAAAATCATATGACTTAAAAAAAGTTAAAGTTAGTTTAAAGTTATCTCCTACATTGGAATAATTCAAACGAACCTTTAAGAAGCCTTCCAATCATGCTTGAAACCCTTATTTGTCATTCGTCTTCATTAGGCTTTTGAAACTCTAATTTAAATTTTCCCACGAATCAATATAATTTTGTTGCCTTATAAAAAGTTAGCTATCCCAGCATCCTGGGGATATTCTCTGAAAATGTTGGCGCGACTTTAATTCAAACTTCCAACACTTTAAAGCCGCCTCTTCCGGTAGCACTCGAACGTCAAATTTCCAAACTCAAAGCCTAGAAGTCCTTCAAGTGAATGAATAGCGATGATGATATTCTGCCGCATCACCCGCTCGAGAGCGATTCTCGAAGGTTGAATGTGTCCAAAGGACTTTTTTACTATCTTTTGTCTACGAATATCGATTGAAAACTCTTCGTGGAGTCGTAATCTTCTCCTTGAGTGCATTTTTCTACAATTATCAGTTAATGGACTGCTTTATGACCCATCATAAAGTAAACATGCTTATGGGGTACTTGGCCCCTTGTGAGTTCTCCAATTCATATCACAATAACTTGGCGTGGGCAGGATCTGTGGAAGAAATGTGAAAGGCAACCTTTGTTGGTCATTAGGGGGTTATTGTGTTCAAGGCTACAACATAGTTGCAATCGCAATGTGAAATCGTTGAATCAAACTTTGATTTGATATCTCAAAAGCTTTACATTTGTGGTTGCTTTGCAGTCATATGACTTTCAATAAATATTTGACTTTGAGTCGATTAATTATACAGAATGATGCAAGCAATGACAACAAATTAAATTACTTGATTGGGCAACTTCGGCGGTTTATACGTATTATCAGCGCAAGGTAAATACCTCAAACTATTAAATTTCGCTTTCTACATTCACATTCTAAGACAAAAACCTGTTGGAAAAGATAAACAAAATACATATAATCCCAAAAGTATGTTCCGAACTCACAGAACATCTCAGCGTTCTATAAAAACAATGTTTCACCTTGGGACTTGGTGTAGAGCTCAAATAGCTTTATGCGTTGCTTCGAATATTATCTCTAAAATATAGTATTATATTATGATACGGAAAAGTTTGAAGTCAGGAAGTTCTTCCTATAGAAATTTTACATTTTTTTTCTTATTCTCAATTATTCATTTAGTATTTTGATAAACTACATTGTCAACGAGATTTACTCCGAAGTGATCATACACTGTTATTTAACTACATCAATTATCATTTTTTGGTTCAGATTATCCAGTTCGCCACAAGCTTGGTCAACGCAGAACATAAAACTAAAAATATGTTTTTTACGCCTATTTGTAACATAGCTGCCTAATATTTTTCAATATGAAAAATAGGCAATGAAGGTTCTAAAGTGTATGCTCTTTAAAATGATATAATGATCGTTTAAAAAAGTTTCCCAATTTTCCTCCGTCGCAAGTAATACCGATATACAAATAACTAAACAAGTCGGGAAACCGGAAGCTAGACGCTTCAGGTATGAAAGGTTTTGTGTATTCTTTTTTTATAAAGAGATTTGAGTGTGCATTTGTCCCATTAGCATGTAGCACGTAAAATATGCATATATTATGTGAAAATTTACACTTTTAAGTGATATTGACATTCATAGTCTTGAATTTGCAGAGAAGCGACAGTTTTGATCTAGTATAACTTTGCTAGAAATGGTGTGATTTTTACCAAAGTTGGCAGAATCATGCTCTATGCTGTAGCCTCCATTGCTGCAAAATTTTGTGATTCTAGAGTGAACTTAAGGGGGGTTTTCCTCTCAATTACTAAAAATTATAGTAATGTATTATACTATTATTAACTTTATTTGAACAGGTATCGGTATGAAAGGTATTTCGGAGCCTAGGCACCATATAGTGGCAGCTCCCTGATTTTTTTCAAATTTTTCGGTTTGGTAGTTTCTGAGAATGGGTTCTTTGAAAAAATGACCATTTTCAACCCCCCGCACTCCCCACCTTTTCAACAAGACTAAGACCGGCTTCGAAAAGTACTAACTGAGACCTTTCATTTGATACTCCACATGACTATATTTGATGAAAAAAAAATGTACACCCCTCTTTTGCATGTATGGGGACCCCCCTCCCTTAAATTGGACGTAAAAAGATGTAACTCACTATATGCGTGAGCGTTCACAGTTCCCACCTTTCTACCAAATTTGGTGCCAATCGCCACAACCGTCTCCGAGAAAAATGCGTGTGACGGATAGACAGACAGACACACAGACAGACAGACGGATAGACAGACAGACAGTAAACCGATTTTAATAAGGTTTTGTGTTTACACAAAACCTTAAAAAAGCTAAAAAAGGAAAATGTCTCCATGCACTTGACTTTATATGTTAATGACGAATGATGATGAATGGAGTTGACTTTATATGATGATGACATCATACACGTCTTAGAGCATAATAAATTGACGTGAAATACAAAACTTTAACCTTCTGTAACTGTTATAGTCCGCTTCCAGACTTTTTCTGTGCCATATTACCGTATATACTGAAAAGATTTGTCGCGTGCCTGCTGACGATTACATAATCATTGCCGGCGACTTTAATGGTCATGTGTGTGAAAGGGCAGACGGTAACAGGTGCCATGGGGGAAAGGGGTTCGGAGCGCGCAATGAAGGTGGCGAGCGTATAATCGATTTTGCGGACACCCATGACCTTGTACTTATGAATACATGGTTCATCAAACGATTGTCTCATCTTCCCACATTTTATAGTGGGAACAATAAAACGCAAATCGACTATATTCTCATAAGACGCCAACATTTTACCACTGTCACTGATTGCAAAGTCGTTCCCTATGAGACCATCGCACTTCAACATCGGCCGTTGATTGCCGTCCTGCGAATTAAGCCACCGATAAAACAGCGTGAGGAACGCACTGGCCCGCCGCGCATTAAATGGTGGCGATTTGGTGAGAAGAAAGAAGAAACGGTCTCACTCATACGATTGCCAACCATTACGGATGTGGAAGAATCATGGAACCAAATGAAAGACACGATCCACAAAGCGGCCTCTGCAACCCTCGGGGTCACCAAGCCGGGTAAGCGGTACATCAACCGAGATACTTGGCTTTGGAATGATGATGTTGAAATGAATCCCAATCCCCATGAAACAGGCACAATCACTGTCAGCGGCAGTGATCTGCCCAGGACTGAGCGATTTAAATACCTCGGGTCACCGCTATCAGCCAATGGAGAGCTGCGTTATGAAATTGCTTCACGCATTAACGCAACCTGGATGAAGTGGCGTTCCACAACTGGTGTCCTTTGTGATCGACGTATCAACGAACGTCTCAAATCTAAAATTTACCGCAATGTCGTCCGTCCAGTCGCTCCCTATGGTTCTGAGTGTTGGCCAATTATAAAAGACAATGAACGGAGTCTTGCGGCAATGGAGACGAAGATGTTGCGTTGGACTAGTGGCGTCACACGTTAAGATCACATCCCAAATGAGGATCATTATGGGGTTGCACCGATCGTGGAAAAACTGCGAGAGAGGCGTCTTCGATGGTATGGTCACGCAATTCGTGCCAAGATTAGTCTGAACATCGTCGTCGATGGTAAACGACCAAAGGGCAGACCTAAACAACGGTGGCTTGAAACGTTGGATGGGGATTTGAAAGCCTCGAGATTGAACCCAGATCAGGCATTCGATAGAGCCAAATGGCGAAACCGATCACGACGAGCCGACCCGGCTCGTGAACGGGACAAAGGCTAAAGAGAAAAAATAAGATTACCGTATATACTGATGCAAATTTTTGTGCTCCTAGGATTAAATTAAGGGGGGTTTTCGGGGAAATTTCTAAAATATGATAATGTGGTCCAATATTAACATTATTTGCGAAAATAGCGGAACGGGATGTATTTTGAGGCCTAGATTTCGTATAGATGCATCACTGGCTTTTTAAGATTTTTCCGTCAGATAGGTTCTGAGAACGAGGCCTGTTTCACTATTCGGGAATTATATTTTGAGCCCTCATATCTGTATGTTTCACTCAATATCAAAAGTAAAAAGTTTTGAAAAATATTCATTTAGTCCTTTCATTTGACATCTCACATGACTATATTTAGTGAAAAAAAAAATGTACCCCTTTCGCATGTATGGGGAGCCCCCTTCAAACTCAATACAAAATAGCGTCCCGTGCTATATGTAAAGAAATTCATAGACCATACCTTCTCACCAAATTTCGTGACAACAGGCTCAGCCGTTTTCGAGTAAATCGAGCATAACAGAAAGACAGACATTGAATCGATTTTAATAAGGTTTTTATTTTTACACAGAAACGGTCGTTAGGGTGATTTTTTATCAAAAAAAATGAACAAGATATCAGACCTAGATTCTGTATGCATACATCACCATGATTTTTTTTTTAAATTCTTGGATTGGATAACTTCTAAGAACCAAACCATTTACTTTCAGGTGGTCCTGGCTCCTCCAATTAATTTTAAAAGTTTGACCAATTTCGGAAAGGTGTAATGAAGCCCTTTCATTTGGCACCCCACATGACCATATGCTTTTGTAAGTTTAGAGAGCCCCTTATACTCAACACTCGCTGCATCCGAACGAATTCACAGGCTACATACTTCCACCAAATTTCGTGTCAACAGCGTTAGCCGTTGTCGAGTAAATGACTGCTATGACAGACAAATGGACAGACAGAGAGACTTCGTACTCATCTAATAAAGTTTTGTGCTGCAAAAAATACCTAAGCTCGACTGACACAGTCTACAAGAAAAACCACAGAAGAAAAAAGATTGAGGTCATCGGCGTTAACCAAATAAAGGACTGCAGGAAAGGTTCAAAAGTCGTTGATGAAGAACACAAAAAGTAGTTTGAACTAGAATGGAACCTTATAGCACAGCAGAAGAAGGGGAAAAGAACGAAAAAAGAAAGGCAACACGAACGGGTAGAGAGCTAGGAGGTAGTATTGAATAACAAATGTTAAGAGGGGCAAATTTGAATAAATGTACCATATTGTAAACTTTAGTATAGTAGCAATAGACTAAGTTTTCACAAAGCCATGTTGCTTTTAGATAGATAGTCAGTCGTTGACTTACTTCTTACGGGGGACGGGAGTAGGTCGGTAGTTTTCGGCATAAGTGTGATCATCACTTCAGTGTATAGATCAGAAACAGGGAGAAACATGAATTTTTTTTTTTGATTTTTCCAAAAAATAGGTCAGAAACAATGTGAGCACCGAGACTAACACTGGCATAAATGTTGTCAATGAGGTACTCGACTAAGAAAGGGGTGAGGGAGGTTATTGCAGAAGGTACGGTGCAAGCTGCACCCCGAGGAAGAAAGAGAGGACTTGTATACAAGAACAGATAAGTAATTAAAAAGTATATGAGTTACATTAATTACAATGAGTTAACAGTGGAGCCTCTAAACTTGGTGAAAGTGAGAGAAGGATGAAACATTTATGGAAGTCGCTGATGTGAAACCAAAGGGTTTGAAGTTTCCGCATTTCAATGCGGCTTCTGCACTAGCCAGACACTACTCTCTGTTCTTTAGAGAGAGACTTTACTGGTTGATTGGAGAACTGTAACCCTCAGATTTCAGACTGGGTTAACGTATCCCAGGTGAATTTTGAAAGTGGCTCACTTTTTGAGAAATTCAATGATCGGAGTTTGCACACTTTGGAAACCGACGTTGACAGCGGTGTTACAAGTGGCGAATAAGGGGGGAGACGAATAGTCTAGTCTGCATTGACTTAAACAATAGGCATCCTTCCCCTCAAACAAATTCGATTCCCACACCTGCGATCTAAAGCAAGCCATCCACGTTCAGTTCGGCCTGTCAGTTACGCCTGAAAAGTCCGCAGTTGACCGGCGGCCGAAACGTAGATGGGTTGCACTTGGTCCATCCATTTTGACGGTTCAGACGGCTGGTGATCGAATGAAAAATGATTCGGCCAATTGTTTGTTTACGCTATGAGCGAGAATGAGCATCTTCATCGCTAAATATCTCAGATTTGCATCTCAACGCCTTCCACGTCCAGAGTTGAACTATTGATGCCGCTTGTCGTGTGAAATTGTACAACTTTATCTCTCCGAGAGTAGAAGTCAACCCCCCTAGCTATAAGTAGCTTATGGGTGTAAGACGAGCCCCCTCATTGGGCGTCTTAATGCAAACATATTGCAAACGCTGCTCGAAGTTCAGCGAAGAATCATCATCATGACTACAAGGTATTTGATTGATGTCACCACTATCTTCCTGCTCTCCGGGCCGCTTGTCTGACTCGATGTTCCATCGACCGAAGGTCAGACAATCCCATCTGAAGATCTTTCACTGGAGAAAACATAACGTCTCGTCATTGATGTATCGCATTCCACAGTCTGTCTGTCGGCGTTTTTGTCCGTCTGTCTGGCTATCCATCTATTTGTAACACTTTCTTTGCACGGAAACGGGTACACCCGTTGACATGAAATTTGGTGCAAATATTGGAACCAGTATCATACTGTGCTGGCTAATATTTCTGGAAACCGTACCGATTTCATGCAAATTCACCTATTATTGGTGGGGCATAAGGCATCCCTCACTCCTTCTCTATTGTGTGCAAACCCACTTTTTGACCAACTCGGGAGAGCCGGTTGCACTATATGAATTGTCACCCTTCCTTAATGTGTGATTGGGAACCTTGGTTTTGTTGGTCCAACTCTACTTGCCTCTCGTTTCCAATCCATATGGGGTTAATGAACCGGTATGACATTACTTTTTCGTCGGAGTCTCTGGTATCATCGGTGGACGGGTGGCGAGTCCTAGACGACTTCTCGACAAGTGATCACCAGTACATCGTGTTCGAAGTGCTATGCTATGCGCTATAAATAAAAGCAAAGCTCGCGGCTGCAGAAACTTGCCAATGAAGTGAATGAAAACCCTTGGGAATTTGGCTATAAGCTTGTCACCCGGAAAATCGGGGCTCTGCGGAGGTCCTGCATACAAAGTACCGACCAGATGGACCGCATTGTGCGGGCATTGTTCCCCAGACACCCTGTACGGGTTGATGTATTTAGCGCGGAAAGCGTCGAGGATTGCCCCCTTTTCACAATGAGAGAGCTCGAAGAAGCGGTTCTCACTATGAAAAGCAAGGAGGCGCCAGGCACTGATGGCATCACGGCGGAGGTTTACAAACTGGTGTTCCGCCAACGGCCAGAATGACTGCTTGAAGTGTTCAACGCTTGCTTGAAGGAGAGCATTTTTCCTTGTCGCTGGAAAATGGCAACACTCGCGTTGATCAATAAGGGTAAAGGAGACCCGGATCTCCCGTCTGCATACCGACCGCTGTATAGTACTCGAGAAGCTCATCAGGAATAGACTCGCTGAAGCGATCCGTGCTGCCGGGGACTTATCCACAAGGCAGTTTGGGTTCAGAACAGGGAGACCTACAGTGGAGTTATGGAGGTCGTAGATGGGGTTCATCGAACCGAGGCACACAGCCGCCGATTTCGACGGATAGTGCTCCTCATAACGCTTGATTTCAAAAATGCCGTCAATTTCGTAAGATGGACAGATATGCTAGGCACATTAGAAAACCCATTTCACGTGCCAAGCTATCTCTTGCGAATATTGAGGAATTATCTGAAAGACCGCTTCCTGCTCTGTGAAACGCTAGAGGGCTAAAGGGAGGATGGAAATCACATCGAGAGTAGCACAGGGATCCATCCCAGACCCGGACCCCTGCAATGCTTCCTACGATAGTCTGCTGAAACTCGCCCGAAGAGTTGCGCCTGGTCGGTTATGCAGACGACGTTGCCACACTTATTGCCGGACACACTGTTGAACAGGCATAAAGCAGACTTGCCATATTGATGCGACCGGTAAGGGGATGGATGACTGCTTACGGTTTCAGCCTTGCGCTGGAAAAAACCGAAGTAGTCATCTTGACCAGAAGGAGAATCCCGACACTGCGTCCCATATCGATCGGCAAGTTGACTATAGAGTCAAAACCAGCGGTTAAATACCTTAGTTTACTCGACTCGAAGATGAGCTTCTTCGAGCAAATCAAAGCAGCAGCGGACAGAGCTGCAGCTGGAGTCGCGACCTTGAATGGCTAATGGTGAATGTCGGAGGCCCAACTAGGAGACGTCCCCTTATGGGAGCAACGCAGTTGGTTCTGCTCTATCGTTCGGAGGTATGGGCTGATACCCTTGACAAGGAGGTGCATCGTAAACGCCTTGCTCAAGTGCAGAAGCGGGGAGCTTTGCGAGTGGCCTCTGCTTATCGCACCGTCTTCGAACCGGCTGTGATGGTGATCGCGGGAGTGATCCCCACCCCCCCCCCCCCCCCGCACCCTTACCAAGTGGCAACTTTCTTGGCAAAATGAGCCAAGGGGCAGGTGGACTGTGCGGTTCATCAACAAATTAGACCCGTGGTTGAACTGAACGCACGATGAGATTGATTACTTTCTTACCCAACTTTTGATCGGAGGAGGTTTTCAGTCTTCCCTGTACAGAATTGGGAAGGCGCGATCTCTTTATTGTGTGTTCTACAATGGAGTGGCGGACGACGCTGACCACATCTTTTTCACTTGCGAGAGGTGGGACGGCTTTCGTTAGCAGCTTTATGCAGACACAGGGGAGCTCTCTCCAGACAACATTGTCAGAGAGATGCTGAAGAGCGCTGGCAGCTGGAATCGTATTGCGCATTATGCTTGGGCTTGTCTTATTGCGAAGAACACTGAGCGGGAGGGCTAGCCCGAAGTAATGTGTCAAACGGTTCCAGACTAGTTCTCTGATGACAGGGAGGTGTTCAGTTAGTAGTCCAACAGCGTACTGTTCCGGGAGTAAACGGATTCACATACCCTACTCCACAAAAAAAAATGATTCGTTAAGAAGGCAACCAAATGTCATCCAAGTCGGTGTGTTCAAGAAAAAATATCATGATCCAATGAACACTTCCACATTCTGAAGACAAGGCGACTTGAATAGCTTTGGACTTCAAACAAGATTTTACCTCGATGCAACCCGGGACATTTTGCGCATTCATATTTTGCTTTGATAAAAGCTATTAATTTCTCCAGAGCGATAAACACCTCCGCGGGGAGACCGTCAAGCCCAGGGACTTTACTGCGTTTGAGTTCATTGATAGCTGAAATGATTTTTCTCCTGTTTGAAAGAACAGTCTCTATCTGCATGTTACGGTGGTTAGCCATTTCATGCACAACAAAAGCGACCTCATCGAATGTAATACAATTAAGGATCGTCCCACTCAGGACCATCGAAAAATTTGCGATCACATGAATATTCGCGATTTCGTATGATATAGGAACTCGAATGTGTCAGCCCCGTCATTACTTGCATTGGTTTATAGTACCTTCAATCCGCTCCGTTGAATAATCGGTTTCCCCGATTTCGCAATCAACCGCCCTTCGGTACATGAGGAACAACGCGTATGACCCGAGATAAGAGCATTGTTAGTAGTGGCTCAAAGCCTATCAATATTCTGAAGCGGGTTACTCAGTGTAACAAGCGCAGCTTTCTAACCCTGCGAGGAATGGCAAACGTAACATACATGCGAAAGCAAGGGACCATTAGATTGTGATCCCTTTCGAGACCGATGTCATCACCTCTCTTGTTGCGCACTTCCAGAAGAAACTCCTAAATCTACTGCTGATCGCAAAATGATCATTTTGGTTGACTGACCTTATAGTAAGCTTTGTGCTTGAGCAATGTGCTATCAATAGGCTGTGAAACCTGCTGCAAAGTTATATAGGACAAAAGTATAAAAGTGAATAGTTTGTATGTACAAATGGCATTGCTGTACCCAAAAAAGAAATAAACACGAGCTATGATGAGAGAATGACGGGTGAATTTAGTTAATCCCGATGTACTGGTGTGACTTTAAGTTACCGAAGATCCAAATCAACCAAGATCAATTCAAAACTACTGAAAACACAGAGTCAAGTCTAATTAAATTAATTTTAAAAAAGTTAAAAATGAAGTGATATTTAATGACGACCCCCTAATTTTTCAGCTCCTTAACACTCTAAATTCAGAACTTATGGACAGCAGACTGCCAATGCAACTTCAAAACTTACCTACTACTTATGAGCAAATAGAATTTCATGGTTTCCTGTCAATTCCAAATATTCGGTACCCACGTTGGATGCCTTTTGTAATGTTTATTGAAGTTGAAGATGGCCGGGATCACCGATGGAGTCATAACTCGCATTCAAGGTTTTGAGTTAGGTTTTATTTTTTGTGTACTCGTACGTGTGTTTTTATTTCTTATGTGAACAGATCTTTGATATACAAAAAGGCCATGCATGATGCAACACATCTTCAAAGTCGCCAAAATGATATCACGAATTGAGCACAAGTTAAGAAAATGAGATTGCGAAAATTGGCATCAAATATCTTACAAGTGGTCCGGTCCGTCGCCAAGTGGGTGCGGACTCAGGACTCTCAGCATCCTCAACAAAAAAATTACTTCGGTCTGGTTTAGGTCTGGACTTATGACGGATTTCATTTGAATATAATTCGTACCCATTACGTGTTTCCGATTATACTTTAGTGGAGCAATTATCATCTGTCGTTACTTTCGGTGATGCTGCTCCCAGGGCAGAGGTGAGGCAGCGTCTGATAAGTTACCTCTGCCCTGGACGAAACCGTCAGTCAACTTTTTCGTTTTTTTTAAATATCCTACAGCCCGGAAAAAAATAGCTGGTATTATGTACCGGCATGAAAGGCATTCAATACGAATACCAGCGCACATCAGCACAAAAGGTGATAACGACTTTTTTGAATCCAATGCATTTTTACCGTAACCTTTATACTACAATATTTAAACGAGGTATAAATTTGAACCGTAGCGACTTTGGAGTATGGACGAAATGGGCTTTCCGACTGCGCCAACTAAACCTGTGCAGGAAATCGCATCAAAAGGATCAAGAAGAGTCGGACAGAAAACATTAGCCGTAAAGCTCAAGATTATCCCATTCCCGGGTTCCTATGAGACATATGGCTCGCATCTAGTTGCTGGAGATCCGTATGGATAATGATCAGCTTATCCAATCCTTGCGTCTTCAAAACCCCAGGATTCCCATGGACGACTAGGTGCTGATCAAGGAGGACGAACTCCAGATGATCAGCCAAGTTTTCTACTCCGTACCTGAAAGCACCAGAAAAGACGGGCTACAAAACGCGATTCGGGGTTAGGAACGTAAAGGTGAAAGTGCCCTGCGCCGTAAAATTAGACGGCGAGTTAAACTAAGCCAACATCGCCAACGGAGCTTTTGAGGATATGAAGATCGACGGTCCGACGGGGACGGACGATCTCCTTAACAAGCAGATCATGCTAGACGTGCCGCAGACCAAGTAGAGATCCTCCTTTGGTCACAGTTGGATACTCTTCAATCGACGTCCCTCACCCTTTAAGAGATCCTAAGAAGACTTAACAACTTAAATGTCATCAAGACTACCGGGAAGAACATAGGAACCACCTGCGAGTCTGCAAGACTCATTAAAATTTCTGATCCAGAAACGCAAGAAAGGGTTGTTCCATGGCTTGTAGAGATTTATCGGAGGTGTATTTCGTTCTAATATGTTACGTACTCCCGGAAACGCGCGCATGTAGTTTTCATACTGAAAGCAGGATGGCGCGGCCTTGAGTCCGCGGATGACTTTCGAATAATCAGTACCGCCTTTTCCTATTGAAGGACCTAAAATGCTCCAGGCCGATCGTCTAGAGGATGCCCTTCTCTAAATCTTACCATGTCTACTTCAAAGGCAAATCAACAAAAACTGCCTTTCTAGATATAGAGGAAGCATTGAAGAACATTAGTATCAAAGCCTTCACGGAGGCTTTAATCAGAATAGGATTGGAGGTGCGCTTTACGCGTTTGATAGCATCCTTGTTAAGAACCAGGATAATCTAATCTGATCTGGGAGATTCCATGAGAAGTAGTCATTGCGAACAAGATTGATTGAACGAGCGAATTTAAGTACGATTTTCCACTTTTTATTACACATAAATATTCTCTCTTCAACTTCTCATTCCAGAGGTTGTATTAGGAGTGGAATTGACCATTCTATATATTTAGATGATCAAACAAATTTTTCAATAGTATTTTTAGCTCTTGAGAGGAACGCGTGTCACAACTCCCCACTCTACTTTACTTAAATATAATAATCATTAGCGCCACAATCCATATTAGATCTGGGCCTTGAAGTGTGCAACACCGTAACGTGGCACTACAGGATTACAGTATCCTATAGGAGGCAATGTGGTCAGCATTGCGTTCGCCCGAGATAATTACCCTGATTTGACTCAGGCACTCATTCACAGCTGAGTCGACCGGTATCCGACATCCAGTTACGATAACAATTCCCTGTACCAACAGTGAGATTTGAACTGCGACCTTCCGTACGACAGCCCAGCGTTCTAAACAGTGGCATCCGCACACTTTGCTTAACACCTCTGGAATATTGCCACCAACAGAAATAGTATAAGCTCGAATTCTGCGCTTGGATGCAGTTTCTTTTAAAAACCGAAAGAGATATATTAGGATATGAATTTCTACACATTTAAATTCAGGAAGTGCTTCTAACCATGCTGTACATTTCAATGATAGGAATCATATTTTCGACTCTACATTTTATTATTTAGCTATCTATACCTAATAAAATAAAACCAATACACCCAAAAGATGAATTCAGAAAGGCTGCAGCGGAAACAGTGGACTGAATAATCTCCTCAGATGGACAAACAACCTCTTGATTGCTGTATCACTCGACCAAAGACATAAGCAAATAGCATTTCCTTTGATTTGTAATTCTGCGTCTATCTTATCTAAAACAACTTCTTGTTCTGGAAAAAAACTGGAATTGTAAATATATGTACCTGATTCAGTATAAAAATGTCACTTTTTACTAAGTAAACTGGGAGACCCCAATATACATGTCAACATTGGTAAAAAGCATATTCGAAAAAGCATAAGCAATTTGAGATAACTAACGATCAGGGAATAGTTTTTGTAACTTTCAGTTCTCCAACTTCAATTCATATGTCTCAAATAAGAAGATGAAGATAATGCGAAGATGACTTGGACTTGAGCGATGAAATTCATCCTTGATGATGTCGAAGTGATTCAGCAAAAAACGCTTCCATCTAAGTTCACTACTTGATGTCGATGAGGACCATTGAAACCGAATAAAAGCATTATTTAAAAACTGCTTCTAACGATAGTTCACAAAATGTTCAATTCGTTTTTTGTCTAATGGAGTAGAACAAGGCACATTGGTAATGTCCACAGGACCATGCCGATGTAAATAGAACATTCCGTCATGTCCTAGGTAAAAAACATTTCCATGAAAACCAGCTTGGTATCCACGAAAGCCTCATAAATTTTCATTTAAGCTTATTCACGGCGAGGCAGGAAAAAGGACACGATGCCGAACCCACACATAGGCCAACGCTCACAATGGACAGTTATGTATGTCGTAATTAATCTATTCGAATTATGACTTCCTTTTGCCTTACCTAAGCCGGACTGTCTCCTCGTCATCGTCCTGCACTACTTGCGGCATTGGAGGGCGGTTGCTGACTATTTTACGAGCACATTCACTATCTGGTATTATGGCAACTGCTTGCACGGGCATAAAAACGCTGGAATTCTAAACTCAAATAAAATTTCACTGTAATTTATGAGCACTGTACATACATTACGTCATTTTTAGCCACACTGTATTCATTAGAATGCTATTAGGATGCAAACTGATGCAGATCACACGAATGTAGAAGACAAACAACAGAGATTCAAGATTATCATATTTATTTCACGGATTATCACACATTTCACTGGCCGAGAAAGAGATGACCCAAACACAAAACCGTCAATCAACAAAGCAATGCTTGGCGCGGCACACTTCAATGGTGCGAATTATGAGCAACAAACGAACTGTTAACTCGCCGAAAATCTGGGAATCTTTTTTTTCGAAAATTTTCATAATCACTTGTACACTTGGTTAAGCGAGGCGACTGTATGGAAATTAGGTGAACCACGCGAAATTCCCAGCAAACTGACTATGTATGGGACATGAAGGCTTTATTTAGTAAAACCACAACAAAAACCGTTTTATCAGTGCTTTACAGAATATGCTTATTTTTTTGTTTGCCATACATAAATCTTAGTGAGCATTTTGGATTACTATCTGATGACCACCTAAAATAAGTCCGACACAGGTTTTCTCTAGAAAAAATGCATTGCGGCAAATACACTCACTATAAATAGATACGTTATCACAGTCTCCAAATATAAGTGGAAACGGATATCGGTGATAAATATCGCAAGTATGTAATCGTACCAAAGAACAAACAATTTTTCATAGCAATAGCTCCCAACTAACTCAACTTTCAAGCAAAAAATTAAACAGCCAAAGTGGCTAAAATCTGCTGCTCTGGAGATAAGAACATCCATCAAGAAATTATTTAAATTCGGATTTTAGGGTTTACCCTAATGGCCCCAGTTTCTCGATTTTGAGATAGATGCTCCAATATTATAGGAAAGCATTAGAGCCGCGTGCCAGTTTACGAGTTATCAGGGGTTTACATAGCCTCCTAATTTTGCCATGATGGCACGCCTAGCGATGTCCCCACTAGAGAGAGAGACCTCCATTACGATGCATGCCCTGGGTATGTTGAGCACCACATTTGAAGAAACAAACCCAGCTTTAGTAACACGCTAGAGCATGGAGATAGAAGTCCCTTGTCTTTCATAGATATGTGCTCTCAACCCGATTTTGACAATGAGAGGGTGATATTCTATCTGTTTCTCTTCATCGATGGCATTGACTCACATGGACTCCGCAAGAGGAATATTCGAACCACAGTAGATCTACTATAGGCAGTACCCTTACAACAATGACCCCACTTGCAAATGTGCTTGCAGAAGCTTATCTGTACACATCAGAGACGCTAAACAAGGAAAAGGCATAATCTTCGTCAAATCGTATTGGTAAGAGAGAGATCGGTGAGCTTTTGCTATTCTGGTACTACGGCGTGCTCACCCATATAGCAAAAAGTTGTTTCACGTATTCACTTACACATAGGCAAAAACTTGCCAATCTCACCAATACATTGGCAAGTCCGGGCGGTATGTCAAACACAGCTGATCGGGTTTTCGGTACATCTCGCTCATGCTCAAGAGCAGAACAATTTGAAATCGTGTGTACTCGCACTGATTTCCCCCCTTGAGGGGCAAGGGGGAGTGAGGTAGCTGTCTAGTATCTAACTGTGATTCGAACTAAACTATTCCCTCTGAATCACCCTCTTTCTTCCCCCCGCTCGACAGGCCTGCCAACGATTTCACTTATTCATGTGTGTATTAAAACCATGAGTGCTTAGCAATAGTTTTTTTATTTGCGTTCAACTCTTGTAAAAAGCTCGACAAACTTGCTTTCATTGGCCTTTCTCATGTTTCAGATATATTTCACCGAACGCTAGAAGAAGCAGTACACTGACGATCACTAGCTATTCTGCTAAATATGTTTATCGCTATATAACTATGACCTCTCCTCTCAAGTCAGAAACAATTTCCTTGTAACCATGTTCATATGTTTCTTTTGGAGGCTCATTCTTTGCAGTGGCTTTTAACAAGGACCTGTATTTTCAACTTCATCTTCAAGAAAACGAAGCCTACCCTAACAGTCACTTGACTTTCTATCTGGGGGCGTGACTGAGTATCGATTTATATATTTTAAAGCTTAAAAGTGGGTCAAATTTATCTTAATGTTGGCGAAATTTGGGTGATTTTGTTTTATCCCATACTGCAATTGGTGAAGAAGCCAGCCTACCGAAATAGAGAGTGAGCGGGCGATTCCCTCCGCGCCAGAGTATTCAGTGCTCGGCGTTGTGACAAGGAGTACTCAAGAACAAGCGTCCGAAACCAACTCAAGTCGTCCAGAAGCCACTTTCACACGGTCTTCTTTGCCTTTCACTGAAGTCGTATTAGGCGCCACTATCTCAATGAGCAAATTTTTCCAACATCTCAGATCCGGATCGTGAATTTCCGAGAAAAATTTATAAGCTTGAATTATTTTTTGTCGGGCATACGCCACAAAGAGTGCTTTCATGCAAACTCGGGTTACAAACCCATGAGTTTAACTTTTTCAATTTTAGTGTGTTTTCAAGTCACTGATTACAATCCAGTCCTAAGGAGGACGTTGACGTGAAATAGTAGATGGATCTCAACGCCAAAAATAATTGTGAAACGGGAGCAGAGCTTCACCAGTTTTCACGCCAGCTCTCAGGACAGTATCAACCAGTCCCTTATATCTGCCACCTATGATAATAACTGTCGCTCTTACCTCGACTATTTTCCCATTAGTAGTAACATTATCGTTACACCTAGTCCGAAAACATTTCCATCCCAAGCATCGTATCCACAATCGTTGGTATCCAACTTTCCGCAGAAACCACCCTTGCAGCCAACTCACTCAATTCTAAATTTGCAGAATAAAACTGGAGGCTCATTAAAGGTCTTTCAATTATTTTTCTATATTGAGAAGTAATAGTGAGTACCACTATATCTGACATATCTTTAAGCACACCATTCAACTCCATCCGCTGATGATAATTACCAAACCTTTAGCAATTTTCGGCTAATTTTCTAGTCAGTTTGATGTGAATAAGTGTTATATCCTTGATCACCAAACAGTTAAATAGTTTATTGTCTTCCTACCAAATATTCGGAGCTTCATTGGAGCCTAACCGTTTTTTAAGGTTTTGTGTGAAACAAGACCTTATTAAAATCGATTCAATGTCTGTCTGTCCATCTGTCTGTGTATCACATCAGATTTACTCGGAAACAGCTGAACGTATCGACACGAAATTTGGTAAGAACGTGTGGTCTATATATGAGGATGGACGATTCCGTAGCCTACACAATGACGAAATCTATGAGCGATACCATGACCGTCCGGTTGTGGATAAAATCCTGCTCAATAGGTTACGGTGGGCGGGTCACTTAATCCGTATGGATGAAGATGATCCCACCCGGAAAGTCTATAAGGGCAATATCTATGGTAGGAAAAGAAGACGAGGCAGACCCTGCCTAAGATGGAGCGATGGCGTGGGCCAGGACGCCAGACAGCTTTTAGGGATATCGAATTGGTGGACCTCGGCGCAAAACCGGGATGTCTGGAGTTCCTTATTAAGGCAGGCCTAGACCGGATACCGGTTGTTGCGCCGTTGATGATGATGATGATGTGTGGTCTATGAATCCCTTGTTGTTGTTCTTCTTGAGCTTAAGGCGGGCCGAACATGCGAAAGCGGGGTGCAACTTGTTTTTCACTGAATATGGACGTGTAGGGTACCAAATGAAAGGGCTCAATTAGTACTTTTCGAATCTGGAAGACCATAGGGAAGTGAATGCTCAAAATGTGTGCCCCGAAAGTCTCGTTATCAAAACTTATACAACCGAAAGAACTGAAGAAAACCACAGTGAGGCATCTATATGAAATCTAATAAAAACATCTTATTCAGATATCTACTGAAGTAAGGTTAATAATGTCAGTTTACCATATTTTAGAAATTTGTCAGGAAACCCTCCTTAAATTTATGCTAGAAGTACAAAATTGGATTCAGTATAAGTGATAAGATATGGCATCATTCTGAAAAGTTTAAAATAAATCCAACTATTTTAACTAATTTATTGCATTCTAATAGGTATGACGTCCTCATCATGTATCGTCGTGTATGTCCTCGTCATGCAAGGGAACATCTTAGATTTTTTTGTTATTTGTATATCAGCATCAATTACTCGAAATATATATTTGCATATGCCAATGAATTTTGCGGGTGGTATCCAGTTAAGATGGATGTGTACATATGCTTTTGTGCATGAAGTCAAGAGGAAATATTGAGATGTCTTTGATCAATTGTGTATAAATATACATGATTGTGCTGTATAGGCAATGTGCGCTTATTTACAATGAGCGTAAAATCTGTCGTTAATCTGTAAATATATCTTGGAGTTTGGAAATATATGAAGAAATGTTTCTTAGCTATGTACAAATTGAAAATCGTGCATGTAGAAAGTTCCTCACATAAGGTCAACATCATCATCATCAACGGCGCAACAACCGGTATCCGGTCGAAGCCTGCCTTAATAAGGAACTCCAGACATCCCGGTTTTGCGCTGAGATCCACTAATTCGATGTCCCTAAAAGCTGTCTGGCGTCCTGACCTACGCCATCGCTCCATCTTAGGCAGGGTCTCCTCGTCCTCTTTTTCTACCATAGATATTGCCCTTATAGACTTTCCGGGTGGGATCATCCTCATCCATACGGGTTAAGTGACCCACCCACCGTAACCTATTGAGCCGGATTTTATCTACAACCGGACGGTCATGGTATCGCTCATAGATTTCGTCATTGTGTAGGCTACGGAATCGTCCATCCCCATGTAGGGGGCCAAAAATTCTTCGGAGGATTCTTCTCCCGAACGCGGCCAAGAGTTCGCAATTTTTCTTACTAAGAACCCAAGTTTCCGAGGAATACATGAGGACTGGCAAGATCATAGTCTTGTACAGTAAGAGCTTTGACCCTATGGTGAGAGGTTTCGAGCGGAACAGTCTTTGTAAGCTGAAATAGGCTCTGTTGGCTGACAACAACCGTGATTTTCGACCCTAGATAGAAATTGTCAACGGTCTCAAAATTGTATTCTCCTATCCTTATTCTTCTTCGTGTTTGAGGTCAACACAAAGCCTTTATACTCGAAGCGCCGAGCCTCCGGGGTTTGTACTTCGTACTAGATTTACCTCTGGTGGCTAAAATACCTAGTCAATCGTATCAATTCGCGGTAATTGCTACGTGGTGAATCGTGATAAAAGAACATTTAACATTACGCTAATTTATAACGATACCACGCATCATGATGGGGCAGGTGGTCGCAGATCTTTCGATAGTCTGGTAAGAACGTTAACGATAGGCCCCCACTCACGATCATGAAGAGCTAAACAATTGAGCGGAACATTTCACCATCGTTCACAATTTTCAAAACGTAAGCGAAATTAGTTTTGCAGTTTCTGCAGTGCTGCTACTACCACTCGGTAGTAAATTATGTGAATATGAGATCTTTCCCACTAAGTGGAAAAAAGCGATGATTGTTGAGGTTTCGAAAGAGAGCAGGCTTAGAACGCATCAAAGAACATCTCTATAATTACACCGACAAACAGCAGGCTAGTTTCTGTTCTGAATTCACTTGCGCCGACCACATCAACATACTCCAGATCGTTTTGAACTATTCTCCAGACTTCCATATCCAGAAAATATCGAGGGTACAATGGACTATGAGACCGTTCCCCAAGCAACTCGACTAGGCGGCTCTCACACCACGTCCTGAACCTTAGCCACACAAAGGAGGCTAGCAACATGGGACACCTTCAATGCGATATAACTAACACCAAATAAACCAAGATCCTCAGTCTATCTAGTCATCGGACCTCTGCATTAATACAATAAAAGCGTCCATAAATTTTTATATCTAGAAGCGTTGTTTTTTCCGACGGCGGCACCAAACTCGATATTCAACGCATTAACAGCATTAGATCTACTTTGGCTATTTCGTCCAAAATCCGAAAATGCAAATATCAACACCAATATCAACTATTTTGCGGTAACTATCTCTCTGCAACAAGTGGAAGACTGTTACTCGAAAGGCCCTTGCTTTCGGCAACTTTTTCGACGCCATATCATCGGGGTGCTCTGACCCGGCACGACAAACATAAGTATTACATAAAGAAACCACGACAACTCCACTGCTGGGTATGTCTAATACCAGATGCAAAGCTGAAAAATCTGGAAGTAGAGAACATACCAAAGTTCCTGACGGTTATAGGCCTGCTTGAGATACTATGATCAATAGGTACACTATTACCAGTAAAAGGGACACAATAGTTCTTTAAGGACGCGATGCGACTTTCCTTTAACAGAATAAAAATAATAATATGTCTTGCAGCTTCTCGAGAAGTTGTGGAGGGAGCTGAAGCACATTTCGGTAAACCGGGAACAATAGTTCGTATGCGTGATTAAAGCACTGTGGGTTAATTGACTTCTATATATTCCCTACATAGTTTATCCAGCTATGAATGAGTACCTGATTCGGATCAGGGTAATAATCTCGAGCGAGCTAAGTGCTGACCATTGTTTCCTGCGGTGTACCATAATCGTGTAATGTACTCTTACGGTCTCAAATGAAGTGCTCTAACACACTATAAAGTCCTAATCTATTTGGATTGTCACGCTAATAATTATTATTATTGAGAATCTCTATCAATCACTCTGTGGAGTATTGTATGGCAAATTTATTCGTCAGAATTTAAATCCAAGAACACAGATCAAAAATTCCAATTATAAGTCCAAAATTAAAATAACTGGATGAAAAGTTGAAAAATTGGACTGTCCAAACAAAGCATTTACATTAGCAGCAGGCGGAAGGTCAGCTAATGACTAAGTAATTAACAATTTAGACTCAGGAGCCCACTCAACATATTTAACGAAATGGAATCAATGAATCCTCCAGATAAAATTGACAGGATTTATTTTATTAAAATATTGGCTGGAATCTATCTGATGCAGGAATGCCGTCAGGTAGCATAGCTAGAATGGAAAGCATGCAGACATTTACTTCACCATTGCAGTGGCATCGAATTGATAATAAGTAAAGTTTTTTTAAAGTACTCCTTCAAGTGAATTCACAAGAACGACCTTTTTATCAGCACAGCACAAAAAACTCCTTACATAGTAGATGAAGCCCATTAGCCGAAAGCGGCTGCATCTTTTTCTATAAATTTCCCTTTCGCAACGACACAGAGCACTGTTTCAAAACTTCCAGCAATACTGGATAAACTCTACGCAATCTCAGTTATCACCCACAACACTTTCGTCACAACCTTTCACTGCAATCTAATATAGTAAAACGACATAGTCCGTAAATATCCGGATCACTCAGGTGGAATTTTATCACTTGTGCACGGCTCCATTTCACCGGAGGATACCGCGGCGAGATAGTGAGAGAGTCAACGCGAAAGGAGGTGCGACTCGCTAGTTCTCCAACCTGTTACACCGGCACATGCTGCGTTCAAATTAATATGAATATGAACTCTAACTAGCGAATTGCGTACCAGTTGAGCGTCTGCGGTCATAAACAAAACAAACATTTGTTCTTCATTAGCATTCGCTTAAGACACCTGGAACGTGGTTCTTGATAATAAAACTGAATGTATTCTTTCGGTAGCCTTGTTTGAGTACTTCTCCCTCTCAACCGGCAATTATTTCAATTCTCGAGTTTACGACGCGCTAGAATACTAGGCGAATGGTGGCTTGTTAGAGAGAAAATTTAATTGAAGCGCACATAGGCCCATTTCGACAAGAAAAACCCCCAATTGCTATTTCCACTAGAGATGTATGGTTGCCGAAATTCTTAGGAGATGGCAAGCATTGCCAACGTTTAGTTCAGCATAGCATAGATCTCGTTCTGCTTTATCTTCTGAGCGCACATACGAACTAACTGTACTATTATAAGGAAATTTCTAGAGCCATGATCGACTAGCCGCTAAATAAATAAATTATACAAAAGAATTCCCAACAACATATTCTAATTTTGTCAATGACAGTGTGATATACATAGTATCTTAAACAACGGTGCGATGGCCCAATTGTTTGAATTTCAGCCTCTAGATCTCTTTGTCCTATTGTCAAATCCAGGTGGCGCCATGGACGTTCGTGTTCGCCTTTCTGTTTATCCCGCTGCTGTAGATTCGCCAATTAAATAATAATAAATGTGATGATAATGAAACAGAAACGTTGGCTCACTAAAAATGGGATGGGGTGTTATGTACTCAGCTCTTTACTTTGTCCTAATTCGTCAGTGACTTTCCGTGGGTAATGCAGCCTGGATATACATTGCTGCGACATTATCAATCGGATGATGATGACCATTTTCATTGATATTAATAATTCTCTCCAGTATTTCCAATATTTTTTTATCAATTCCTTGTGATCATAAATGCCTAGATCAGGAAAAATAGATAAATAAACTTTAGTTGGAATTTCTCCGCTATGCTTAATTCTACCTGGTCTTTCTTGGGGATAAGTCCCGCGACAGGCTGACTAAGAAAATGCATTCAAAAATGAATGTGTTGAATTAAAAGCTTCAAAGAAATGCTAGGCAGTTCACGTTAGTCAACGCTACAGGAAATGAGCAAGTGTTCTTGATGCATGGACGGCGTCAGAACGTTAGCAAGTTAATCCGAGTAAAATAAATACATATCTGTACCGTAAATATTGGTACGCTTACCGGAAAGACCCACGAGCTCGCGAGGCACTTGGTGGTGTGGTGTCAAAAACTGCGACATAGGACGCAAACGTCAAACGTCAAAAATGGCTAGAAACTTCTTTACGGTTGTACTCTATTTTGGTAGCCCACACACTCAATATGGTGATGAAAGTGACCATTAAATCAGCTGCTAGAACGGTTAACTTCTTCATCCATACGCACCACAGGCAGGTCCGTCTAATGCCGAGAAAGATGCTTCTGGCAACTACTCGACACAAAATCATTGCAGCCGACCTTAGTGATAATGTGAATGAAAAGACAAACGGTGACAGGTGCCACGGGGAAAACATTTGGAGCACGCATTGAGTGCAGCGAGCGTATACTCGATTTTGCAAACATTTATGACCTTGTACCTACCAATACATAGTTTATCAAACTTGCTATATTTTCTAGTGGGAACAGTAAAACACAAATCGACTATATCATCATTCGACGCCGTCATTTTACCACCGTTACTGACTACATCTCATAATAGTTGATTGCCGTCTTTCGAATCAAGCGACCAATAAAACAGCGTTAGGAACGCACTGGCCCACCGCACATTAAATGGTGGCGATTTCGTGAGAAAAAAAATATCTCAATTATGCGAATACCAACCACTATGGATGTCGAAGAATCGTGAAACCAAATTAAAAATATAATCTACAAAGCGGGCTGTGCAATGTCCGGGGTAACCAACCAGATAAGTGGGTCGTCAGCGCAGATACTTGGCTTTGGAATAACGACATTCAAATGAAAATCCGTGAAAAGAAACACCTCTACCATAAGTTTATCGACGATAAAACACTGGCCAATTGGCATATTTACAAGAATGTCAACCAGGTAGCAAAGAAAGCCATCATTGTTGCCCGGGCGGAGTTTCAGCGGAAGAATTTGTTCATCCTACACTTCAACAGACACTGCCAGCATTTGGAGCAATTCCACCTGTCAACTGAAATCGAGAAAGCAATAAAACAAATGAAATCAGAAAAAGCTACAGAACGTGCCAACATCGCATCTGAGCTGAGGAAAGCGAGGAACCCATCACTGTGGGTCAGTAAATTCTAGAAACCGGCAATTGAGGAAGGTGGAACACCATCTGACTGGCAAGCCGAGTTTGTCAAGAATTGCGGAACTACTGGCGCAGTACACAATGCGTTTGACCGTGTGCCACACGAACTCATATGGCATGTTCTGGGGCAATACCAGAAGAACTAGTGCGCTAGGTTAAATTACTCCACCACACTCCGAAAAGTAAAGTCCAAAGTATGCCAGGTAAATCAAAACCACCTCCTGTCTCCATTGGTGTTCATCAAGGAAGCGCCCTCTCATTACTCCATCCACTGTCGCACAGGACATCCTGTACACAGCTTTATGCAAATAATGTTTTCCTGTCTCACCGAATGCTGATCTCGAGCAACTTGTTCAAAAATGGAATTATCGTCTCATGCAACACGGTCTCAGATTGAATCTGAATAAAACAGAATTTTGACGACCGATCCCAATGAAACAGACACTATTACATCATCTTCGCTTTCCTCAGCTGCGTAGAACTAGGCGATTCAAATATCTCAGATCAATGCTATAAGCCAATGATGGACTCCGTTACGAAACTGCTTAATTCATCAGTGCAACTTGGATGAAGGGGCGCGTCATAACAGGCGTTCTTTGTGATCGATTCATCAACAAACGTCGCAAATCAAAAATTTACCACAGGGTTCACCCTGTTCATGGTTCTGAATATTGGCCCACTCCAAAAAGGCAATGAACAGCGTCTCTTGGTAATGGAAACGAAAATGTTGCGCTGAACAAGTGGCGTAACACGCCATGATCACATCCTCGAACGATATTCAATATTCAAATCAGATTTTTGACAGAGCATCCATTTCTGGACGGACAAAGCTCAAAGAAGAAAAAGAAGTTAGTCTCATTACCCTGAATCTTAAAAAAATTGATTGGACAAAGCTAAATGAACTTCTTTTGCTCAATTAGCAACTAAGGACTCCTTTGGCAATAGAGGCACAATTGGAAACTCTGAGAGTGCTTTGATGATACTTGACCTACCCGAGGCAAATGCGGTTCCCTCATGGAACGGAGACATGTAAAAAATCTAGAAATCAACTAGATGACTTGTAAAAGCAATAAAAATGAATAGTGGTTCGAACTTTAGGAACTCTTAGTGTGCATATACGGGTAAGAGACACGTAAGAAGTTTGTGTGCCTTTCTAAAGAGTTTGACATGCTTCCAGAAAAGATAGTGCCGGTGAAATTTTAGTTAAGTGGATCTATGCTATGCAAACACGGAGATCGCTGTGTACTGAATTAGGTGTTTATCACCGCCTGACGGTAGAAGTAATGAAGGCTGCCTCCAGTTACGTGTACTATCCAAATCGTATTTCGGATTTAATAGTTCTTACACTCCAATTAAATTTCATACCAAGAGGTGTAAACAAATAGAATACTTTTGACAGATAGTAAATTTACTTTCTTCTTTCTTTTTGAACACAATATAAAAATCCCTGTAGGGGCGTGGGCTCATGACATCGGTGTCACGCCCTTCTGTGGGTACACCATCAGATTCTTGATAATTCAGTCAAAGAAATAGAGAGAATATAACAAGACTGACTATCAACATCATTAGGGCTGAAAACTACAATTTAAACATATAAGCAAACTATATGTATCTAGGAAGTAAAGTATCAAAGTTATTTCTATGTATCCCCTATATTTCTCATTATTCACGGCTTTGAAAATATGCTTCATGCAGCAGTATGGATTTCTCATTATTCGGCAGACCCTTTCTATAAGTGGATGCATTTACTTGTTTTCAAGACGAACTGCAAATTCAATCTAATCTAAATCTAAATTCTGTTTGCCAGATTTATCTATTTTGTGCCATATCTTGCATCGACGTGAAATCTTGGAAGAATTCAACGTTTGAATGAATGTCAAACAAGAATGTTACCATGACATCTTGCTTCACTCACTAAGTCACGCATATTAACCAATATAGTCAGGTAACGCTGTTTTAGCTGAAGCGACAGGAGCGACAAATGTTGCTATCTCCTCCTATCAGTATTCATGAACAAACTATTGAAGGCGTTGTATTATACAATTTCTTCATCTAAGTAGCCTTGCTTCTTGTGGAGGAGAGAACTCAAATACACCCACTTGTTAAAAGTACAAGGTCTGCCCTCGTCATTTTGTTTAAAAACTGAAAATGAACATACCTCAACATCAAATTCAGGCTGTTCCGGAAAAATATTCTTTCTTTGTATAAAGAAATTGGACAACTGAGCTGGTACATCACAAAAAACAAAATCGAAAATATAAGTGATAGCCATGTTCAGGCTTATCATTTGTCAATTGGTTCTTGTATACAGGGTGCGGCAGCATAACTTCCTTTTTTCAAAACTCAATAAAGACTATTGTATGCATCGGAAAATATTTATTTATTTTTTATAATGTAGGTACATGTCTAAAGTTTTTATTTACATTGTTTTGAAGATCAAATCTGTTAGGTGACTCCCCCATTCTCCATACATTGCGTAAACCGATTTCTGGCGTTTGTCATGACTTTTGTTAGCATAGCATGTGTTATGTTGGCAATTTCTTCTTGGATGTTGGTCTTCAAATCTTGTAGGGTTCTTAGACGGTTCACATGAACACAGGATTTCAAAAGACCCCATAGAAAAAAATCACAAGGCGACAGATCGGGAGAGCGTGCCGGCCATTCCAAATCGCCTCTAATTGAGATAAGGCGCTCTGGAAAGTGTTCCCTCAAAACAGCCATCGATGCTCTTGAAGTGTGTGCTGTTGCACCGTGTTGTTGGAACCAAGTGTCCCCCAAATCCAAATTTTCTAGCCGTGGGAAAAAAAATTCTGTAGCATGTTTACATACCGGTCCGAATTCACTGTCACTGTAACCTCATTTTCCTCGAAAAACCAGGGACCAATAATTCCAGCTAAGGAAATCGCACACCACACTGTAACTTTGGGTGAATGCAAAGGCTTTTGATGCAATTCTCGAGGGTTGGTGTCAGCCCAGTAGCGCATGTTTTGTTTGTTAACCGACCCACACAAATGAAAATGGGCTTCATCGCTAAAAAAAACAATAGCACCCTCGGGAACGACATCAAGAAGAAGCTCACACGCGTTCATCCAAGAATTGAAGTCACGTTCTGAAAGTTCCTGCACTATGGCCATCTTATAGGGATGAAAATGAAGATCATCACGAAGAATTCTTCTCACAGAACGATCGGATAGTCCAGGGGCAGATGCGTGTTTGCGCGCAGAACGCCGTGGCGATCGCAACATTGACGCTCTCACTGCTTCAATGTTCTCAGGTGATCTAACGGGCCGAGGGACTCCAGTTCTTCCTTTTGTCGGACTTGCAGTTTGTCTGAATGTAGTGACCTATGTAACAATTGATTTGCGGTTTGGGACGGGAGCCAACGGGGCTAAATTAAAGCGATTCCGTAAAGTAAACCTCCACGGCAAAGGCACGCTCCTCACTATTTCAATGCATGATGGCAACTGAACCGTGTCAGGACAAAACTTTACAGTATCCCCTCTTGAACGAGACCACTAGCGCTCCGCTATTACATCAACTAACTGAGTGGCACGCATTTTAAAAAAGGAAGTTATGCTGCAGCACCCTGTATAATGGGAAAATCCTTTTATTTTATTCACCCCAGAAAACTAGGAGTACTTACCCGTCATCTACATCATCATCCTTTGAAGCCATTCATTCGAATAATCTGAAAAAAAAAATTGTCAATCACTATTAAAAAATCTATTCGCTTAAAATATATTATATTTTAAAAGTTAGCAGCAATAATGATTTAAGAAGGTCTTGCTCTTCTGTCAGAAAAACAGGAGGTTTCAAACGTTCTCTTTTCTCCAGAACTTGCTCGAAATTTTACTTCAAACCGGTTTTTTGCATGTCAATATATGAACTAGCCGTAGGCGAAAAGCTTGGCGCTTTAGGAATGAACAGTTTTACGAAACTTCTATGCAAGGATATGTGAGAGCTTGATGTTTCCATTTCCGCAAAGCTCTTAGTATAAATAGCAATATGTACTATATATACTAGGTGGGTCAAATTGTTCGCTTTAATGTGGTACTGACATTCAATTATAATAAATACGATGTCTTAAGATGCAGTGAATTTACGCCAATTTGTATATTTTGCGTTACTATTTATACTGCATTTTGGAGTTCTAGCATGAAATTGAGGAAGGGTACGAACAAATAAGATAATATTATTAACTTTATTAAACAATAGTAAATGCAAATATATCTCTAGTCGCCCTGTTTGACAATCAAGAGCTATTGGAGGGATAGAAAAAGAGACGAAAGTTGACCGTGGACGATCCCACCTGGGCATTCAAGTTCCGATATTCACTTTAACATTAATTTAAATTATACATACTATTCGCTTCCTTCTTTCAAAAAACAACTAATACACCGTCATATTAATAGTTATTTTTCTTAAAACTTCAATTCAATTGCTTTTGCTGTCACAACAGCACACCTCCACCTCCTAAACAATCCACGTAAATGCCACTTTACAACTTCCTTTTAATTCCCTGCCCTGCCCGCCTGCTGCTATTTCTGACACCTCCCTTGCAACCTCCGTAAAGTTAGAAATAAAACTCCCTCGATCAAGTAATTGCCAGCGAACCAAAAAGCCCAGGGCTCCTTCTTTTCCTCGAACAATAGACAACAAATTTTTTCAGCTCCACGCACAACAAATTAAAGAGAACACATTTAATTGCACAATAGCATGAGCCTCCGATAATCATTCCAGTTTGCAAAACCACCACCACACCATATTATAAAATAGAATTTCGGCTATAATTTTAAAATGAATATGGGGATATTTTGAAGTCTAGGTAGCATGTATGGGATAGTCATATGGAAGGGGAAGGTCTTGCGCTACCGTTTTACAATTTACGATCAGGTCAAAATTCACCCCTCGAGTCGAGTTCTGATCCACCTCGCAATGGTGATTTATATCAACCTCGTTTGCCTGTACAGTACAGCGCCTTCCTGGGTATCGGATATTCACCAAATCTAGTTCACTTCTACGCAACATATACCATTACCCATTATCAAAACATACGCCCAAATATTTGCATGGGCATGATCACAGCCAAGCAGTCTTTTGTCCGCATATATGAGTACTACATTCCGGAAATGAAATAATAGTGCTCCTCCGCCCCTCATTTCCCAACTACGAAGTGTTTTTTTTAGCGACATTAAGTTGTTTGCAACGAATTTTCTGACATCATGTGCACCTAATATTTTCTCATATAAAGACTGTATCTTAAGTTCTCAAAGCCAAATGGGTCAGCTCTCGCCAAATGCAAACAACTCTCAGATTTATGTTATAGCTGCTTCTGTCCTCATAATAATCTTGCATAGGCTACAGGTACATTCAAAGCTTTCACACCATTAAGCTGGCTCAATTACGATGGACTTCTGACAAGCACCTGATCCCGGCTCTCACCAGACTTCCACTAGCATTTGTGTCAACACATGCCTAACTTCCTGCATAGTCAATTGCGGGGATCATATAAGACGGATAGACTTTCTAACGGACATATCGGTTTGCAGCTAAAAGCCATAATTCAGTGACAAGAACAATAACACTAGCAACAATTACGATGACACAATGTAATAGCCAAAATTTTTAGAAGGGGGAGAATTCTTCCAACTAAAATGGAGGACTCTAATGTAGATTTCTTTGCAAAAAAGCGAAGCTGTAACGACCAGCTTCTGAAAAAGCGGAAAACCCACTGTCCCAGTAAAGAAACGAACTGGTAGTGAGAGATGTAGTAGCGCCATGGCGAATAACAACGGAACATCTTTATGATTGTTAAGGATGTCTAATGAAGGTGGAGGAACTCTTAGACTTAATCGCAGAAACTCTTGGAGGGCCGCTGAACGGGAGATGAAGAAAAAGGAAGTTGCTAGCGCAGCGGCTCTGCAAAATGAATTGCCTTCAGGCTACCATGCAGTGAGAAAAAAATAACTGATAAAAGGAGATGGAGTGAAGATGAAACAGAGTCTATCAGCAGTTAATTACGCAGCAAGAGAAACTCCGCGAGATAATAGCTCCACTGTAGCAAATTTAAGATCAATTACGACGACAACATCAAAGCAATACAGAAAATGACGATCAGAGGTCTTTCTCATCAAGCCAAACAAAAGGGGATCTTTCTCGGAAGTTTTTCAAAACACCCGTAAGAACGCCAAATCAGAAGACACTGGGGTATCCCGCGGACTCGAAACGGCAGTGTACTTCAGTCGAAGATTAACGTTTGCGAGACAGTTCAGAGCATTCTACGCATGAAAGTGGTGGTTTTCAGCCTAGAACACATGTGCATCTTCAAGATAGAGGATCTGGACTGTCTCGCGAACAAAGGAAAGATGAGGAAAATGATAAAAAGGGATTACACAGATGTGATCACCCGATATCAAAAGTGAATGTTTCGACATCCAGCAATTACCTACCAGGTAGAACATTGGGAAACTCGACGTTCGCAGGAGGAGATCAACAGGGTAAACGAGAAATAAGACCCATATCCGGCCAGAAGATCTACGATTTAAATGTTAGTAAACCCAACATTGAGCCTTATCGCCGCGATTTGCTCTGTGTCGGCGCCGAAAAGGGAAGCCCAGCACGGGAAATAATCTATTTACCTGTTGTGGTACGGATAAAATTGTAAGTATACGCAAAATCGGAATTCCGCCATGAAATCAATAGCAGCAAATACGCTACTGACAAGAGCTAGTCAGTGACATTAACAAGATCTCATGGAGCCTCGGGTACAAATTCGTTACCAAAAAAATTAAAAACTGGAAGAGGCTGCCTTGTTCATAAATGATTAGGACCAGATGGTAATCCTTGTGAGGGGCAGAAACTTATATTCAAGTGTAAACCCATCTTACTAGTCAGCGCATTCAACGCATGTTTGACAGCAGATTTTTTTTTGTAAGTTTGGCGGCGATATTCGTGCTGATAAGGAAAGGCGACCCCGAGGCGGGATCAACGCACCATCCTCTCAATATATTTGAAACAGTAGAGAAACTGCTTGAGAAATTCCTCAAGTCAAGATCAACTGACGCATCTTGCAATATCTGCTGAGGCCAAGAAAGTGGTCCAAGCGGTGAAGTTAGCTATGGCAAACAGGTGCCACTGTGAATGGATGGTGCTTTTTGTAACGCTAGATATAAGAAAAACCTTCAATTCTGCGAAGTGGTGTCACATGCTCAAGACGTTGGAAAAGCGTTTCCGTATTATAGTATTCGTAGCGGCTACTGAAGGGCACCTTAAAGGACGCGCTTGGCTATTCCTGAGCCAAGAAGAACAACGTAGAATAAGGGACATATCGGGGGCAACTCAGAGAACAATCCTTAGTCCAGACCCTCAGGATGCCTTATACGACAGTATGCTATGACTTGAAATTCGTTATGAATCGCATCTGGTGGGAACGCGGATAATTTTCGGCACTGGTCTCCATACGTATAGCCGAACAATCTCAACACGCTGAGAATGATTGCGCCGATTTAACAATTAGATGACTGAGAATGGTTTTTCCGCATCTCTCGAGAAAACTAATGTCGTCGCCCTGGCTAAGGATTCCCACACTCCTCCCTAATCAGATTGGTGAAATCATGGTCTTATCAAAGCCGACGATAAAATACTTCGACATCATGATAGACACGAAGATGAGCTTTTTCGAGTAGATTCGGAACACCGCTGAAGAATTTTGAAGGCTGATGGTCAGTGGCGGCGGTCCGTTATCCATTAAATATCAGGTTAAGTCCGTTATTCTTTATGATTCCGAAGTACGGGCTGGCGTTCTCAGTAAGGAGATATGCAGCAAGCAACTAGCGCAAATACAACGGGGAGGTTCTTTACAAGCCGCACTCGTCTATCATCAGAAAAGGAGAGGGAGGAGGGAGAACTCGCACTCTAAGCCCATGGCAACATTCCTGGCACAGAGAGGTCCACGTATCTTATTAAAAACCTGCAGCCGTAGATCAATCGAATGCACGGTGAAGTTGACTTACCGAGCTGCTTAGCGAACGCGCTAATTTTCAGGCTTACTTACATACAATTATGGTCGCCCGCTAGTCTGTCTGATTCAGGAGTCCGTCAGTTTGTGCGTACACCTTACTACACCCCAAATAGTATCCTGTCTTGAACTTGGTTCTCCTACTTTCTCACTTCTTGCCGCACATTTTCTTATATCTTTATTAACTAAAAATTTCCTACATCGAAGATACTTTGAAACAAGTTTCCGAAGTCTATGGGAAAGTGAAGGTACGTTCATATATTTTGTATGAGATTAAACAGAATTTCCCCAAAGAAATCCACATTTTTGTATCTGGTACATATGGACAATGAAAACTATGCCCACATTTAATTTTAACCTACGCACATGTATGTTCATATATCTACGTAGTTTTGTCGAGCGGTTTGGCAATACCTTTCCGCTATTAAGCCTCGCCAAACATTTTCAAAAGATAACTAATAAAAATCTGTTTCATTGCAGCTGGAACTTTCTTATCGTGCGGAAAACAAATAAGGAACCTTGTGGAATAAATAAGGAACCTCCTCACGAAAATCACATGGACTAAAGGAGCTTACAACAAGGCGAGGAAAGGATTAACGCGTCAGCTGACAAGCTACTTAACCGCTTAACTTTCTTTATATCTCCCCAAGCCACTTAAGACACTCGAGAGGCATGAGAAAGCATAATGTCTTAAGTACTAACCCCAGGAATGCTTATCTCCCCAGAACTTCACCATTAGTTATCACACACATAGTGGGCAAGTGCTGGGTAAACAGATACAATTCGGTGCTAGGCAAATGATTCGAGGGACGCAATGCCGCGAGTAATTGGATTCAGAATTTGTTTTTGTTGTGCTTTCATTAAACAGACGAGAAAAATAAGTTCAGCAACTTATTTAGTTTTTTTCGAATGGCAGAACTCATAAGAGGGTGGATGGGGACGTCGAAGCGTAGATAATTCACACGCACTCTATCTACGTATGTTTTTATGAATATCTAAGTATTGATGCGAACTGACTAGTTGAGAGCATTCATTCAAATACTTCGGTTACAAGCGGGGTAAAGATACATGGAAAGTTATCTGGACATTACTTAGTCGTAAGATTATGGCTAATGGAAACGGATAGCCCAAAGTATCACTTTACCGACAGATTACAACATCCTCACATAACATAACATACATGCCGGTATTTATATAAAGTATTTAAGGTCATGTACGTATGCATGTGTGTGAATCGCAGGCACGTTTGCCAAAATATTTAATTTGAAATCACAATCGCAATTGGATGCGAAATCATTAGGAACTCAGTGCAATAAACAGACGGGACTTGCGGATGGCAGGCAGCCTGACCGGATGATTGGCATTTCGTGTACCAAATAAAATCCAGTTATTGGCCTTGCTCTTGAAACAGAATACTTCATTATCTGCAAACTGCCGGCTGACGTAAATTGTGTCGGTAATTAAATAGCGAATTTCATTTATGGACACCAAACCAGGAATCCATGCGTAAGTATATGTACACAGTCAAATCGCTGCGAGAAATTTGTGAATGAACGGAGGAAAAAAATATCTGCAGAAACGACCGGGTGGATCTCGTTATTTGAGGAAGTTCTCAAGGGGTATCACGTTATATCATCTGATATCTAATAGGACCGACGAGTGATTCATTTTTGAACCGGCTGTACTTTCCCACTTACTCTTCTTCGTAAGACGCGTCAAATGCTATGTATTCACCCCCGATCAAAGTCAACGTGGAGTTATGTTGTACTTCGTGAATTCATTTCACTCACATTAATTTTGTTGCTTGTTGTAATGGAAGCAGGAAGACGAATGATCATTAACATTTGGCGGTAAAAGGTCGTCTGATATGCAGATAAATAATAATGGCTAAGCTACCATTAAAAACAGCAATTCCAGCATCATTTACAAAAAAGTACATTTGTATATATGGTATGTACAAGATATATGTGCATGCTTCTTTGTGAACTTATGTACATATGCAATTGATTCTGTGTTTTTAATAAAACCTTATTAAAATCGGTCCAATGTCTGTCTATCTGTCTGTCGGTCACACGCACTTTTCTCAGAAACAACTGCACCGATTGACACGATATTTGGAGAAAAAGTGGGAACTGTGAATGCCCACATGTGTGATTACATCTTTCTACGTTGCTATTAAGGGGGTGTCCACAGGCAAAAGAAAGGGTGCAAAATTTCTTTTCACAGAATATAGTCATGTAGTTGGTTAGTGCTTTTCGAAGTCTTAGTTTTGATATTTGTTGGAAAGGCACGATGTGCGGGGACCGAATGTGATGATTTCTTTAACAGACCCATTCTCAGAAATCTGAAAAAAACATGAAACTGTCTCTATACGGTGTCCAGACCTGAAAATACTCTTTTACCAGCAGCACATTTTTGAGAAGCATTTTAAAATCTGCCTGTATGCGAGCATTTATCGCAAATTCATAAATTATATATGCCCAATCGGATGAATTACGTTCGTGCGGAGGTGTTTCCAGATTTGTCTCCGGAGCAGCAGAATCGTGTGGTGTATTGATCCGAACGAATGAACAACGAATGCTTAAGTGATTTGAACTTAAAAGTAGTGTTGAGTAGTTGTCGAATTGAAAGTGGTGTCTTATTGAATCAATGGGAGATGAACGCATCCAAATTTGTGGGATTGATGGTATGTTATCGAAGTCTTTTGGATCGCTTTCATCATCATCATCATCATCAACGGCGCAACAACCGGTAACCGGTCTAGGCCTGCCTTAATAAGGAACTCCAAACATCCCGGTTTTGCGCTGAGGTCCACCAATTCGATATCCCTAAAAGCTGTCTGGCGTCCTGGCCTACGCCATCGCTCCATCTTAAGGGTCTGCCTCGCCTTCTTTTTCTACCATAGATATTGCCCTTATAGACTTTACGGGTGGGATCATCCTCATCCATACAGATGAAGTGACCCGCCCACCGTAATCTATTGAGCTGGATTTAATCCACAACCACTTCGATCGCTTTCGTTGGCTAGTAAAGAAGAAATTGGTGATAAATGTCGGTATTTAATATTAAAACGGAAAACAGTGTATCGTTCCTCATTTTCCGAGTAAATTGTATGATGTTATTGATTGATCCAGCAACTGCGACAACAAATTCCCTTGTGGGCCATGTCTGATATTAAGTTAAAAGAGTTAAAAGCAACCCTAAGAAATTTTCGCTCAAAGCGTTGAAGTTAATGCAGGGATCTTCAATCTTATTAAAGAAAAGGGGCTGCATGGCACAACCAGTACCCCACCATTTTTAAGGACTCAGTTCTTAGTCATCCGTGGTCTTCACAGACTGACATAATGCGCGAACTGAATGAAGAGTATCTAGGTTGAAAAGCGTGTTGAATCTAGTCACGCGAACCGACAAGCTTGTGCACAGCCAGGACCCGGCGCTTCCGTTGAAGTCGCAATCGGGGCTGTTTATCGCTACTTTCGAACCAGAACAAGAGCTAAATGAAGCGTTTAACGTGAAATATATTCTCCACCAGAAAATTTCGCTTGAGAAAGTCAAGCCGATTCAAGAAGTGCAGTGCTACAACTGCCAAAACTTCGGGCATATCTCCGTCAATTGCTCCATTGTGCGCCGGTGCGTGAGGTGTAGGAAAACCCATGTGCGAGGGGAAAAAACCGAAATGGAGTTGCCCCCGCAAAATGGATCCATAATCAAAGTCCATTAAACTTAATTTGAGCTTGAGATGATCTTGCCAGACACACCCACAAGGCCTGCAAGTCACTCAATACTTGACTATTTGCTAATGTCTATAGACGCCACCTTCACCCTGCAGGTGTTAACGTGCAAAACCTTACCAGAAATGTCCGATCACTTCGCAGTTGAACTCAAACTTTCCTTAAACTCTCAACTACAAAAGCGAGTACCAAACAGAATAAGATCATTCGCTCATACTAACTGGGATTAGTTCAGGGCAGAATTAGCACCACAGCTAAACCTGAAAAAAATCACTGTCTCGCAAAATCGGCAAAAACGGACAAAGAAATCGATGAGGCCATCATCTTGGCTACCAACTCCATTGGCTATCAACTCTGCTATACGCAGAAACACAAAGCTCTTCAAAATCGATAAGATTCAGTTAAATAAACTGCCGCACGGGCTAATCAAACACCTGAAAGTCAGGCAAATTTGGCTCAGAAATTTCAGCGAAACTTCCACAAAAATAGCAGCAGAACTAACACGGAATATGAAGTGTTAATTTCACGGGTTAACTGCCTTAGTACATTAATCCATCAAATGGTGGACCAATTCCGTGGCAAGGAACTCACCCGCAAGCTAGCAGATGTGAAACCCGGATCTAATATGTTTGAACACATAAATAGGCTGACAGGCCGCAACAGATCCAAACACTTCGCTCTTACCAAGAACAATGAAACCATCGGCAGCGACGCTAGGAAAGCTCAAATAATCGCGGAGTCTTTCCTAAGTCAACTAAACTCTCCTTCGCCTAGTAACAACCAGGGCGTCAGTTCGATTGTAGACAGGATTAATTAATTAATTAACTACCTTCTCCACCTCTAATCCATCCTGTACACCAAATGACCTAAAAGCCTTTTCATGATCACTAAAAGCCTTAACATTAAAAAATCAACCGGACCAGATAACATAGCAAATATTGGCATGAATGTGATTAGTCCAACATTACGCTCTGAAAAACATTATACCGAACCATCAATTTGGGTTCCGGGCAAAGCACGGGACCAAACACGCACTAAGCTACCTTCACGACTCAGTGAGTAGCAGACGTAACATCAATAACACAGTAGTGTGCGCATTAAACCTTGAAAAGGCATTTGATTCCGTGTGGGTCAACGGACTCATCTTTAAATTAATCAGCCTATCCCGGTGATCAGACTTATAATAAGTTTCTTCGAAGATAGGCATTTTTACGTCAGCATGAGAAATGATTATTCCGATCTCCTACCGGCCACTTCTGGAGTACCGCAGGGATCCATTTCAGGACCTACACTCTACAACATTTTCACGGCCGATGCTCCAATCCCAGAGAGCGCCACAGAACCATCACAGTTGGCTGATGACATGCTAATCTTCTCGTCGAGCCTCCGAACCGTTAAGGCAGCTAACGCTATCGAGAAATACTTATCAGATCTCTGCAGGTACTACCAGACCTGGGGGATAAAAATTAACGAGGCTAAAACACAGGTTATTACTCTTCAGAGAAAATACAGAGACTTGGGATCTAGATATATCCACAGAAAAGCTAAACGCTTAAAGCTACGCATCGGGAATACCGTAGTAAACAGTTTACAAAAAAATTAAATACTTGGGAATGATATTTCATGCACATCTACGATTCGACCACCACCTTAATCTTGCTCTCAGCAGAGCAGGCGGTGCACTAAGTAATATCTACTCTATTCTTCGTAAAAGACTAGGGCTTTGCACTAAATCTAAGCTGACTCCATACAAAGTCCTCATAAAACCGATTCTTTGCTACGGAGCCCCTACATGGATCTCTTGCTCGACCAAAGCTATGAAGAAGTGCGAGTCCTTCGAGCGCACAATTTTGAGACACTGCGTCGGCTTGTCGTACAACTGGAAAACCAAGATGTGCAGCCGCAACGCAGAAGGTACAGGCGAGCAAAAGTTAAACCTTCTTGAGGGTTCACTCTCAACCTGTTAGAAAGATTCTGCGAAAGAACGAAGAATCGCCCCAATCCACTCATGAGGCAACTTTATGTGGAAGGTAACTCCACCCCATTGGCCAACCCGCCATCGTCTCTCTCTTCGCCATTTTTTGCCTGGTAGGGGTGCACAGAGGTTAAGCACAAAATTGTGAGCGCTGTTAAAACATTAGATGTAAGAATTAGATTTAAGTATTATTTATTAAATTAGAGTAAGTGGATAAGCCTTGTCGCGCTCTAGATGCAGGCGCAGTTTTTATCAAATATATGTCCATTTTTAAGGTTTTATGTGAAACAAAACCTTATTAGAATCGAGTCGATGTCTGTCTGTCCGTCTGTCTGTCTGTCTTTTTTTTTTGAAGGAGGTGGAAATCTTCAAAAGACACTGGTCTAAGTATCTCCGCGTAGGACAGATTGCCTTTCCAGATTCCTTTCGCTTTTACCTCGTAACCTTAGTCCATCCATCGTCTCCGTTCGTCTTGGGCTTCGCAATGCTGGTCGACTTTCCTACATTCGCGGTACGCATTCCTCTTTCAGAGCTATTAGTGCTGCTTTTCAGAGTTTCCTGTCCGCCTTTTTTTCTCTTAGGCGCCTGCTGATTATTTAAAGGATCCCCCTCTTTTTCCCGTACTCGTTTATTGCGCCTTGATTCGATGGTAGTACGGTTAGGTGTCACTTGGGTCGCTTTTGACACTGTTGGTGCAGCAGGGTTCGGCGTATCCCTAGTATTCTTTTCCTCCATCTGCGATCTATTATAGAGGACTCTAATAGCCCTCACCATATTCTTTATGGCTTGGTGCACGTTGTGCTTGTCCTTGATGAACTCGGACAGCTCAACTATTTTTGCCCCAAGCTGGATAAAGGGTAATTCCTCCGGATCGGGACTCCGCTCCCTATAGGCCCCGGATTACTCCTTTTATGCTTCACTTTTGGCTTGATCTTGCCTGTACCGTCTTTAGCATTGGTGGAGATCTCAAGGTTGATGAGCTTCTTTTGAATGGATCTCTTTCTTGTTCCTGGAGCACCTCCAGCTGTCGCGCATCTTAAACACATGCGGTGGGTGTTGTCACGGTTTCTGTTGTCCATCGATCCTTTTTCAGTTCATCCTTCTTTGGTCTTATGACTGGTGTTCTCGGTAAAGTCGTACTTCGCTTGAACACTTCCTTCTCCAGATCCAAATCACTTGTAACATTATATGCCAAGTTGGCCAAGTTGTCCACCACCGGGGCACTGCGGTCGAGGAATATCGATGACCGGGAGTCCGCTTGCTCACTCCCAAAAGCCGCCGGTACTGGGGTTCCGAGTCTCTACACCGTAAGTTTACTCCTTCTCTCGTCTTCCATGGTGGTTTAATGTTCTGGGTATCCTTCCCATAGCCATTTTGGTCCACGCACCAGGGATGACAGTCAGAAAAGGAAAGTGCATGAACACATATTTACACATCAATAAGTATGCCCCAATCCGCCAGCTGGGGTCGTGTCTGATAGGAGATCTGGCCACTCCTCACTGTCAGTCTGTCTGTCCTTATGTCTGTCTGTCTGTCACACCTGATTTATTCGAAAACGACTAGACCGATTGTCACGAAAATTGGTGAGAGTGTGTGATCTGTTGTTCCCTTTACATGCAGTAAGTGGAGCCATTTTGTGTGAAGTTTAAGGGGAGGCTCCCCATCCATGTGAATGGAGGGTACAACATTTTTTTTCATAAAATGTGGCCATCAAATGAAACGGCTCAATTAGTACTTTTCGGAACTGGTTCCATATTTGATATTGGGTGAAACGTAGGGGAGTGGGGGGTCAAAATATGAACCCCAAAAAGTGTAACATCTCGTTCTCGTGTGGTGCATCTCTATGAAATCTAGACCTCAAAATACATCCGGTTCCGGTATCCTCACAAATAAAGCTAACAATAGTATATTTACACATTTTAGAAATTTACCCGGCAACTCCCTTATGTTCATCCTAGAAGTACGAAATTCGGTATGGGGATAAGGGATAACATAATGCACAACATGGTCAAGCTTGAAAGAAAACCTTTAACAGTTAGGTTTTCTTTCACGCTATTATCAACAAAGTTATAGGGGGTGCGAACGAAGTAAATCGAAAATATGGGTGCGATCAATTTATATACGTGCATGTGTATGTACAGTATTCGGAGATAGGCAGTTTGTTTTTTTTAGGGTGAGGGTAATACCTATGGTTCTAATATGTACGAATGTCTTGCAGTTTGGAAAAATATAAAGGATTATGTTGGGTTTGTAGCTATATACGGATAGAAAAATGTGCATTGGACTTTTTTACATAAGATGAACACAAAACCTTTATACCCGAAGCGTGAGCTTCCGTAAGTCACTGGTTTTTGCAATAAATGATTTTAAACCGAGTACGAGTACGTAAAGATAAGAACATGACAATTGGTGATAGCGACGGGATTACGTAGCGGAAATCGTAACAGTTGGTGACAGCGGTAGTACGTATAGGAAATACGTAACAATTGGTGACAACGTTAGAAATACGTAAAGGCAAATTCTTAACAATATCAATATGACACTAAATTGCGTAATTTAACATACTAAATATACATATACATTACGGGCTACGTACAAATGGGATAGTTCTGCGCTCAAATGTACATACATAAGAAATAAACAAAAACGTTCATATTTGAAACGCCGAGCTTCCGATCTCCGACTTGTTATCATAGTTAATTTGGCGACCATTCCCCTATATTTCAGATTGTAAACTCTATGAATAAGTGTGACAAGTCCAATCAGGAACGTTTCTTCGCGTGTTACGTTGGGCACATGATATGAGAAGGATATCCAGAAATAAAACCAAATATGGAAGAGGGGAGGGTAAATTTTTTTAGGGAACAGGTCTTTGGAGATTGAGTACGGCTGGTTTTTTGGAGTGGGCAGACGGGCTCCTTAATTACTTTCATAAATTCATTAAGGGTAGAAGGGACACTCACAAAGCCTCCCCGCTTCAATAGGGGGCATTAATTTGTACTATATTAGGGCACGGAAGAGAAAGACACCCAAGTACTAATTGGCAAAATCACCCGGGAAAGATTGAAGAGAAGAGATTGAATAATATATTGACTACTACGAACGACGCCGGATGAAACGCACCAAAACAGTCTGAGGTTTAATTGGTTAATCGACATTTATGAGTCCCATATTAACCAGGAAAGATAGTCTCATAAATTAGTGGGCACTGCAGTGCCTGCCTAACAATCTTTTTCCAGGTAGGAACAGAGTCAAGCGATGAAAGGTATTTGCATAGAAGGTGTGGTAAAATACCGTGTTGGTTCGAAAAAACGTTAAAAAGCATTAAAGGAGGAACACAGAAAACATGACCTTGGAGACTTCGATGTGAAATACAGATCCCGAAGACGCTTAATCAGATCATGCATACAATCAGTCGGAAATATTTTAAGACAAAAGTTCAAGAATCCGAATAATCCATGGGAACTGAAAAATAAAGCAACCATAAATATTTTCCCTATATCTACAGCAATCGATACAAATGCTGTCGGTTTTTATGTACTTTTTTGCTATCAAGATCCCAACGTATTTGAGTCGTTTCTGGTAGAACAGTTTCTCCCTCCATAATGCATTAAATGCAGTAAGGAACATATTAGAGAGAGTGGTTCGCCATGAATTTTCCGCGACAGCCACGTCATCATTTCAAAGCGGGTGGAGGAGAATGGTGAGTCTTCAAGAGGCACCTGGATTACGCCTCTGCAAAAGCAGCAATTACTAGCGTACAAGACAAGAGGTTACAAGACAATATCAGGAAAAAAGCTACCGAATATCAAAAAGATTTAAGAGAAGTACCTTTGAAACGTGGTAACATTCATAAGGGGAGTCTCCCGCACCTAAAAACGGCACAAATTGTACCAACTGGCCCTCCAGGTTGGGGGTTGGGTAGGGCTGACAACACTACATGGAAAACAACTTGTTACGAAGCCACAACAGAAGCCTCGGACTGGACGGATTTTACAACGACAAACCCGGCAACGACAACAGAATAATGATTTGCGCATTTTCTCATGGAACGTGCGATCCCTGTACAGAGATGAAGCTGATGAGCAGCTAGCTGATACCCTGTCCCAATATAGGGCTGATGTAACAGCGTTACAGGAGATGCGTTGGACAGGGACCGGTTTCCTGGAGAAGAGCCGCTACACCATATATTATAGTGGCCATCCCGTAAACCATGTGCTCGGAGTAGATTTCTTAGTCAGCCAAAAAATGAAACCTGCTGTTATCGGCTTTGAAAACATAAGCGAACGTCTATGCACTCTGCGCTTACGAGGCAAGTTTAGAAATATAAGCCTCATTAACGTTTACGCCCCTACAGAGGAGACTGCAGAGTCGGAGAAGGATACCTTCTACGAAGCAGTAGAACGAACCCTCGAAGCCTGTCCCAGATATGATATCAAAATCATACTTGGTGATTTTAACAGCCAAGTAGGGAAGGAGCCCGTATTTAGGCGATACGTTGCCTCCCATAGCTTACACCAAAATACAAATGATAGCGGACTGCGGATTATTCAATTAGCAGGGTCACACGAAATGGTTATTGGAAATACCTAGTTTGCGCGGAAAGCGGTCCACAAACATACGTGGGCCTCTCCACACGGGACCACTTTCAACCAAATTGACCACGTGTTCATCGAACGCCGCCACCTCTCAGCCTTGATGAATGTCAGAACATATAGGGGGCCAATATAGGCTCGGATTACTATCTCGTTGGCATGGTGCTCCGAGCTCGAATAACAATACCACCTAGAATCCCCTCTGCAATCAGGTGAGAGTTAACACTGAAGCCATCCAAAACACAGCCCTCCGCAACACCTATAAGACGGGAATGGATGCCGCAATAATCTCAGTCAACAGAGGACCTGGAAATGAAGCATCAACAAATCATCTTGACAACCACCTGAAGAACGTTAGCATGGACATGGCCACAAACATACTTGGCCCCAGCCGCAAAAGGAATCGGAACGGCTGGTTTGACGATGAATGTAAGCTAGCAACGGAACGGAAGAATGCCGCATACCGAGTAATGTTGCATTTTCAAAGAAAGTGGGCACGCGCAGAGACTTATCACGAACTCCGTCGAACGGAGAAGCGACTTCACAGACGGAAAAAGGAAACGTTGGAGAACCAACAAGTCTGTGAACTAGAAAAGTACAGGGAGCAACCACACCAGGCACGGAAGTTTTACCAACAAGTCAGCAGGATGAAGCCGTATACACCTCGATGCTCATCCTGCAGAGACAAAGAGGGAAATCTGATTTCGGACAGAATGGGCATATTGGAACGATGTGTTGAGTACTTTGATGAACTACTGGACAACCAGAACATCGGCGAGTTGGAGCTTCCGCCAACTGAAGACGACGGACACCATCACCACCAAATATAGGAGAAACAGTCCGTGCAATTCATCGGCTTAAAAATCGCAAGTCGCCAGAAGCCGATGGAATTACAGCCGAATTAGTTAAATATGGAGGCAACCAGTTACAGCAAGTGTTTCATCAACTTGTGCTCAAGGTATGGGACAGCAAATCGATGTCTGACGATTGGCAACGAGGCATTATCTGTCTCATACATAAAAAGGGAGATATCACACAGTGCAGCAATTATAGAGGTATCACGTTGCTGAGTACCATTTATAAGATATTCTCCACTACCTTGCTAGGCCGGATAGCCCCATACGCCCAGAACATCATTGGCCCATACCAAAGAGGCTTCACTCCAGGCAAATCAGCAACAGATCAGATTTTCTCCCTGCGGCAAGCGATGGAAAAACTGTTGGAATATGGACAACAGTTGCACCATCTGTTCATCGACTTTAAAGCCGCCTATGATAGCATAGCCAGGGTAAAACTGTACACGGCCATGAGGGAATTCGGTATCCCGACGAAATTAATAAAACTGACTAGGCTGATCCTGACCAATGTGCGAGGCCAGATAAAAGCAGCAGGATCACTCTCAAGACCATTCGACATAAGCAACGGTCTACGACAAGGGGAAGCCCTATCATGCGTCCTCTTTAACCTGGTCCTCGAGAGAGTGATCCGTGATGCTGCTTCAAGCCCACCCAACTACTGGCCTATGCTGACAGTATCGACATCATGGGAAGAACCACCCGAGACGTACAAACTGCCTTCATCTAGATCGAGCAGGCGGTGATTGGGGCGAGATCTTGGGCTGCACATCAATGAAGGCAAGACAAAATATATGGTGGCAACGTCAGCGCCGAAGACTAACCAACCAACGACATCAAACCGCACTGGTCAAACAGGAAGAATAAGGATAGGAGAATACAACTTTGAGACTGTTGACAATTTCTCCTATCTAGGGTCGAAAACCACAACCGATAACGGCTACGATGATGAAATCCGCGCACGGTTGTTGTCAGCCAACAGAGCCTATTTCAGCTTACAAAAACTGTTCCGCTCGAAACGTCTCACCATAGGGTCAAAGCTCTTACTCTACAAGACTATGATCTTGCCTGTCCTTATATATTCCTCGCAAACTTGAGTTCTTAGCAAAAAAAATTGCGAACTATTGACCGCGTTCGAGAGAAGAATCCTCCGAAGAATTGTTGGCCCCCAACATGAGGATGGACGATTCCGTAGCCTATATAACGACGTCAAGTTCTGGATAAAATCCTGTTCAATAGGTTATGGTGGGCGGGTCACTTAATCCATATGGATGAGGATGATCCCGCCCGGAAAATAAGGGCAATATCTATGGTAGAAAAAGTAGACTAGGCAGACCCTGCTTAAGATGGAGCGATGGCATAGGCCAGGACGCCAGGCAGCTTTTAGGGATATCGAATTAGTGGACCTGGGCGCAAAACCGGGATGTCTGGAGTTCCTTATTAAGACAGGCCTAGACCGGATACCGGTTGTTGCGCTGTTGATGATGAGTTCAATTGCTCTACCACGATCCGACAAGTAAAGTTTAAACTGTAGCGTATATAACAAAACCGTCTCGTGTATCTATTGGTATTCATCAAGGAAGCGCTCTCTCACCACTGCTCTTTGTTCTTGCTATGGACACTGTCCCATGGAACATCCAAATTCCAGCGCCCTATACACTGCTTTATACTAATCATGTTTTCCTAGCATCTAATAATAACAAAAATAATCTCGAGCAACTTGTTCAAAAATTGAATGATCGCTTCTTGCAACGCGGTCTCAGATTGAATCTGAATAAAACTGAATATTTTAAGAATTGAACCATTTAAATATGTCAAATCAATGCATTGATCAGCGTAACAACGAAGTGTCTTAAATACAAAATTTACCGCAATATAATCTGCCCTGTCGTCCTCTATTGTGTTAGCCGACTACAAAAGACAATGAAAGTCCTGGGGGTTTAACGTGAGTACCTGCCGTGTAGGCATAATCCCACGGTCCTTTTCGAACACGGACTGATTTTGGGATCACAATCAGAGCCCCGCCATGCAAGCACAGCGGTCCTGGTTTATACTGAGTGCAGGCTCAGCATTCATACCTGTGCATGCGAGGGCTATCTAACACCTCTGCCGCAACTAAGGGGTACGGCGCCCGAGTTGTACAGCGCAACTCCACGCTTGATCTCCGAGGAGCTCTGTCAGCGATGTAGGCATAACCACAACCACCATGAAACTCTCACTAGGGGGCCAGCCGCAAATCACCGGGCCGAGAACACATCCTCCGGGAATTCTCCTGGAGCATATGCTCTCAAAGGGCCGTCCCGGTTCCCATGGTACCAGATAACCTCCGGTGAGGCTTCGTGGCCGAAGCCACTTCAGATGAGCCCCTTGCAGACTCGGGTCTAATCGCCTTCCTCGAGTACGTGGGGACGGAACTCCCCAACGGGTTAGCTGGAATATAAAAGACAATGAACGGCGCGTTGCAGTAATGAAGAGATGCCGCTTTGGACTAATGATTATCCGCGATCACTATAACGTCTTCGATGGTACGGTCACGTAATTCGCGCTAAGAAGAATTCACTTGCCAAGATTGGTCTGAAAATCTAGGTCGACGGTAAGTGTGGTGGCTTAATACGGTGAACGGGGATTTAAAAGCCTCGCAGCTGCATCCAGGTAAGGCTTTTGATAGAACAAAATGGCGCGACCGATCATGACGAGCAGATTCCTTTTGTGGTGGAGATAAGGGCTGAAGAAAAAGAAAAAAAAAAGAAAAGGATAATTTTCACGCCCAACCCGAATAGTTTTATCCCTGGTCCCGGATTTCCGCTTAATTTTCACTCCTGACCCAGTTTTTTTTATACGGCGTGTTCAACCATAGCAAGACCCTGGCATCAAGCTAAGGAGAATGTCGCTTCTTGAACCTGCCGTAACGTTTTAGTACGGTTCCACGAATATTTCGAGTAAGAAGGAATAGCTTTACCACATACAAATGTCGCACAAAAGCGGCTGCTTTATTTACTGTAATTTGATCTACTAATCTCACTTTACTTATGTACATACTACATGTGTTTAATAATTTTCGTTTCATTTTTATTCTTTATCAATTAACTAAATCTATGATACAATGAAATAACAAAAAAAAATAAATATTTCACATAAGCTGATAAATTTTATCTTTCTTATGATACAAAAGGTTCCCATGGGATCGCTAATATAAGTGCTAATCACCAGCTTTTGATAATTTTACGAAAACCGGCTTCTTATTAAAAACTGATTAACTTTTGAGTACTAGTTATTACGCTAGATTTATATCTTCATTCGCTATGCTTATCTATATACAGAGGCCAGCATCCGTATTCGTACACCGTGAGTATTGAGGGAAAAAATTAAGTAATCATGAAAAAATAAAAAATTTTAAACATTATTTTTACATTGCCTAAATTTTATTTAAATACAATATCTAAATCCAATTAAATTTACAAAATAATATTCAAATTCAATTACTCAACAATAAAATAAAATCCAGAAATTAAGTATTCAGTTAAACTGTCGTATAACTAAACGACGCATTCGTATTCGTACGTTATGAATTTCGAGAAAAAACAACGAGAAAATTAAGCATTTAGTATTTAGTCGGGTAGCCTTTGTTTTTAATAACATGTTTTAATCGATTTGGCATCGACCTCACCAATTTTTCTGTAAATAGAGGGGATATTGCACTCCATTCTTTTCCGATTGCATCTTTCAAGTCTGCCGCGTTTTTTATATTATATTTTTTTAACCCTCTTTTAATTTCCGACCACAAATGTTCTATCGGATTAATGTCCGGTGATTGGGGGGGGGGTGTCTGTAATACTTTAGGGCAATTATAAAGTAACCATAAACGCGAATTGAGAGCCGTGTGTTTCGGATCGTTATCTTGATAAAAAATAAAGTTATCTTGTATTCGTAATTTTTCCGCGCTTGAGTTTAAATTACATTTTAAGATATTCACATATTTGGCAGCATCCATTATTCCATCAATGAAATGCAAATTGCCCGTTCCCGCTGCAGAAAAACACCCCCACACCATAACAGATCCTCCGCCATGCTTTACGGTGGGTATTAGGTTCTTCGGATGCAAGCTTGAATTCTTCTCTCGCCAAATTTTTCCAATTCCGTTCGAGGTGATGATATTAAATTTACTTTCGTCTGTAAATATTACCTGTTTCCAGAAGTCGTAATCCTTGTGAATATATCTTTTCGCGAAATCTAACCGTTTAATTCTATTTACTTTATTGATATACAGTTTCTTTCTTGGTACAGAGTTAAAGAGACCATACCTTTTAAGTATCCTTCGGACGGTATCAACAGAAACTATTTTATTAAAATGTTGGTGGAGTCTTGCGGTTATCGTTGTAGCACATTCCTTAGGATTTTTTTTTATTTGCCTTAAAATAAAACGTTCGTCTCGCGGTGTCAACTTTTTTCGTCCTAAATTTCTTGGCTTATTTCCCAGCATATTCTCCGACTTGTACTTTTGAATTATATACTGAATCGTTGATTTAGCTCGACCAACGATATTACTTATCTCGCTTAACGATTTTCCCTGATTATGTAGGGATACAACGATTTCACGGGTCTCTATTGAAGTTTCCTTGCCTTTTCTGCCCATCCTGCACTTTTTATCACTCCGAACACTTGTTTCGAACTACAATGACGTTTTTGAGTGCTAGAAAAATTCTAGAACAGAAATCATTTCTAAGAATATACCCAAAAATTCAACAGCTGAAATATAACGGGACATTTTTTGCTCGTACGAATACGAATGCGTCGTCGAGTATCGATCATGATTTTTGTTAATTGCTGTTCTTTCGTCAAGTACAGTTTGTGGTGAATTTAGGAAAAAAAAAATTCACAGCATAAGTGATCTTCTGTATATAACTAAGACATAAATGAATTTAGGTGTGCATTTTCAGTTATAACTGTCGCGAAGAACAATTTTTATTTTATAGTGTCTCAAAAGAAATATTTCATACGAATACGATTGCTGCCGACTGTACATAGTTGGCAAGAATACTGTGAGGTTCTTTATCTTTCAGAATTGAATAAATTTAAATTTACTAAGCGGAATTATCCTGCAGCTTGCACTGAGAGCACTTCATTAAGAGAATCAAGCAGAGAATAAGCAATGAATTCAGTTCTCCCAATTTCTCTTTCAATGTTCTGGGTCCCTCACGTCCCTTGTCACTCCATAGAAGTGACGGTTTCTTATCAAAAATAACTCGCATATCTTTCACTTCATCGGTAAGTAGAAGGGATACTTTGCAAATAATACCATTGTCGTCATATTTGGATTCATTTAAAAAAACCGTTGGGGGGCAATTCAATGGGATCTGGGCTTTAAAGTATGTTAGATCTCTTCATTCATGAGCGGAACGGATTTGCAGTACTTTGTAGCAAGCAATGTGCTCAACATTGCGCTCGCCCGTAATTGTTGCCCTTATGTGAGTCAGGTACTCAATCACAGCTGAGTCTACTGGTATCCAACGTCAAGTCACGATACAAACCCCACTGCCTCGAGTGAAATTCGAACCGGGACCCTCCGTACAACAGCCTGGTGCCCTAACCACTGAACTATCTTATTACAGTTCACTTAAATAAAGTGTTATTGAATCCATGTGAGATCACAAAGTTTTTGCAAGAACGCTGTAAAAAGTCCCTTCGATATTCACAAATACCCCCAACGCGTACCCCCTTTTACAATTTTGTCCTCTAATTTGGAAAGTAAGAGTGAAGGACAAGCTCACATGTAAACACGTTGGTTTTCATTTAGAACGTGCGGCCTCAGCGCCTTCTCGCGATTGGAACGCTCAACCAGTCTCGGTAGACATTTCAATGGGAACGATGTTAAACTGATTTTTCTAAAAATCCTTGGGTTTGAATAGTCATTTGCTCCAGGCTTTCATATGCAGATAACTTTAACCTCCTCCCCCTAAGTAGGCCTCTACAAATGAGTCTACCATAGGTGCACAATATCGTCCTTGGAATCGCTGGATAGATGCCACCCAAGGCAAATGCTTTGAAATATTCAAAAGACAATGTAGTAGATCTTGCTTTCCCACCAGTAACTGCTCTATTAATGTTCCAGTTTTTTTTGCGACACCTTCTGTTCGAAATGGCTAATTTTCTGCCTCCCATTTCTGTCATTTGTTATCTCGAATGGGACACTTTCAAAAGACTGTGTAATGGCTCAACTCTAGAGTTTATGAAAGTAAAATTCGATTTTCTAAGAGAGTCCAACTTGATCCTACATAGCCTTTATTCTTTCTTTCTTCACACTGTATTTTATAGAAGTCTCGCTTAGAACTTCTCTTACATTTGTTCTGCTTTTTCTTCAGCCTTTGTCCCGTTTACAAGCGGGGTCGACTCGTCGTGAGCGATTTCGTCATTTGGTTCGATCAAATCCCTTATCTTTTCGATTCCCAGCCAGCGTATCAAGCCAGCGTTGTTTCGCGGGCCTTTTGATCGGTTACGATCGACTTCGATGGTCAAACCAATGTTGGCGAGCGAATTCTCGTTAGCGCGAATTACGAAGATGCCTCACTCGCAATTTTTCCACGATAGGTGCAACTCCATATTGATCGCAGATATCCTCATTCCGGATGTGGTCGAAACGTGTCACGTCACTGGTCCAACGCAACATCTACGTTTCCATTACCGCAAGACGCGGTTCATTTTCTTTTGTAGTCCATAGAGAGCGACAAGACGGACGACATTGCGGTAAATTCTAGATTTGAGGCATATCTCGATCACAAAGAACACAAGTTGTGGAACGCCACTTCATTCAGGTTGCGTTAATGCGTGAAGCAATTTCATAACGCAGTTTTCCATTGGCTGGTAGCATTGATCCGAAAGATTAAATCATAATTCTTTCTGCTTTTGTAAATCCAGTTCAGAAGTTGTCTGGTTGATTTTATGAATTTTTGTAATTCTACCGCATTTGACAGAGATAACACGACAAGTCGATTCAGAGTTTCCAAATGAGGCTCTGTTGCCAAAGGAGTCCTCAATTGCCTAGGAAGCTGTACTTTACTCCCAAGAAGCTGATTGAACTTTATCCCCCTAAATCCCATCTTTTTATTACGCGGTAGTCAGATCAAATTTCAAGTAACAGTAGTCAGACTGTGATAGTTCGCCAGCCAAATAATCAGCCCTAACATCAAGGAAGAGCGGATTGCTAGGTCACTCCTCTCCTCTAGGCTTGTGCTTGGTACTCCCCCAACAAATATGTTACGCATTCGCATCACGGCCTATTAAAAGTTCAAGACCACTCGAAGTAGCATTCAGTACCAGATCCACCAGTTCTTGTGTCGTCGTTATACAAGGAAAATACATGAAAAAGATTAATCTGGTATTGTAAGATTGTAAAGTCCTGAATACAGAACTTTCCAAACAACAAACCCTTTCGATCTTGTGGATTTTCCAACATAGAATACCCTAACCCGCTCAACTGATCCAGTATCACACATTTTGCTAGATAGAACCCCTTGTATTTGAAAGATCTAAAGGTTGTTTCGCAGTTTTGTCAGCCTTGTTGTCAGTACAAAAGAAGCGGTTTTGGCTGGAAGTCAATGTGACCAATGTTTCTATTTTTTATATAAGTGCAGTCTTAGATATAATGGAAAACAGTTAGAAATATGTCACTGTCAATGTGTCAACAGGCTTTCTTGACACGGTACTGTTAAAGTCTCGGTCCCGCTCCATTTCACTTAGAATTGCCATATTTGATAGTGCGGATCATGTCGTCATATGCAAAGGTTCTCCACTCTTCATGAAAAATGTTCTTCTACTTTCCATTTATTTTCTCCTCTGGCTCCCAATGTCCAATAACTAGGGATCTGACTCGATAAAATGATATCGAACCAGTTCCGTTTACGTCTCTTGCTTCTCATTCTTTTGCTTGATCCGTTGAAAGTATGGGAAAAGATTCTAACAGGTAGGATTTAGCTTGAATTCCATTGGTTAGTGCAAGCCTCCTTACAGAGGGCCTAAAAATGTATGCACTATCCTCCGCACGCAGGTACTGTTTAAGAATTAGAAACCGCCATCATTACCCAAAAAAAATAATCCTCTACAGTTTATTGACATAATTGAATTTCAATCTATGCAGGAAAAAGTGGAGTATCAAATGGTCATTGTCCCTGGGGATCTTCGGACTATTTACGGCCAATTCGATTACCAAGGTGAAACACTCATAGTTTTTGGCATTCGTTAACGTCAATTTCGAAATCAATGTCAGTCTCCTTTTCACCAAGCATGCCAATGAAGTCTTCTGCCTTCCGTGAAGATCCGGGCATCGAATGTCAGACATATTCTATTTCTGGCAGCTCGATGAACTTCGATTGGCCACAGAACTAATTACTCGAATTGGCTGCTGGAGCTACTTTTGTGTATCCTCATCCATGCACTCGAAATAGAGGAACCCGTTTCGAAAACCTCAGTTATTAAACCTTGGTTTTGGTCCAGGCTCCAATACTTTTGAGTTTACTGCATCCAAGGTGAATTTCGCTGGAATTACCAGCTTATCCTGACTTTCTGCCTAAGGTTCCGTTTTCTCCGATCCCTCCTCATTTCCAAAAAGCTTCGTTTTCTTCCGCAGTGTCTTCCTCTGCGATTGATTGAGAGCATTTTCACGTTTACCATGTTCGTTCCTCACGAATTCACATACCGGTATGTATCCACAGCACAGCTTCTCCTTCTTCCATTTTCCCTGGTAATTAGAGGGGAAAAGGTTCTGACAAGCAAGATGAAGCCTGCAAACACCCCCCTCCCGCCATCCCCTTTAGTAGCCGTAGTTGCCTTCTGTCAAGCCTTCCTCTACCATTTTCTAGTCAATTTAAGCATTCACGCCGTAAACGAGCATTGTCGTACTTGCTTCTCCGGCTGATTGTGCCATAGTTATTAAGCACAGAATTTCCAATGAAGAGCCTTCTATGGAGTTTTTCGTGGGGGAGTATAAATCTGGTGAGACTCCCAAAATCCAAGCCCAGGTCGTGATTTGATGACGTCTGACCACTTCGAGAGTCAGTACCCATAGTTTTCATATTAATGTTTGGGCCCCTTTAGTGTAGTATTACATGCAACCCCAGTATGGTAGGGTGATGTCCGAGGAGAGTACTTTCCGCTTAATGGATTACATTGTAGAAATTGTATGCTTCTGGTGAGAGCTACCCAGGAGTTGTTTTCTCAGCAGAAGAGAAATTAGGGCTCCCTCCAAAAAATTATTTGAAATGAGAGACGTAGAAGCTCAAATTCTGAGGAATTTTCCAATTAACCTTGAAATAGCGTATTTAGCCAGATACCTATTCAAAAGTGTTCCACCAAAACTTTTTAAATGAGGGAGCATCAAAACTTTTTGGCCCCTCCGTGCCCCAATTGGTTTTCAACTTGATTCAATTTATGATGAACACCTTGAATCCAAAGCAGATCTTCTTGAAACATCAAAATTAACCCAAACTTCCACTTTTTGAGAATCCATAACCACAGGCAAACATAGACACATTTTACAACTTTGGGAATGTTTCAAATGAATAAAGTTTTCCCACAACATTTCCACAATTTATGCAGATACTCATACTCGAACATATGTACACTCCTTACACCTTCATATATTTTCTCCGTATGATTCCTTCGATGGAATTAATTCAGCTCAATTCGCAAAACAGGCAAAGTTTTCGGATCTTGGAATCTTCCTGTAGTACAAAGCCTGATTCCTTAAGCGTAATGATGTCATCGACCTAAGAAAACATCCTCCCCGTGTTATCTTAGAGCAAAACATCATACTAAAATCGATAGCACATACACTCCGTCAATTGCTTTTCGCCATAGCTATAAATTTGGCAATTTCCCTGATTCGATTGAATCACAACGTGACTCTTCAGAATCCTATAAAGCCAAGAAGGTCAACTGATAAAGGAAAATTAGTTCGCGTGTAGAACACTAATGAACATTAAAAGGCCGTTGTTAACTTCGTTATTAAAAGTCTGAACATCGAGCCGTGAACGCCATCGAGGCAACATGCCATTCAATGATAGTTAATGACTCAGTGCTTTTAGGAAAAGTCTGCATTTCCTTCGGGAACGAAGCCTAGGACTACAGCGGAGTTTCAGGGATTTATGAGGCTTTTATCGCATTTCAATTTGCTCAGCACAGTACAAGTCACTCTCTGGTCGTAAAAAAATATGACAGCAACCACATATCTGGAAAAAAGCAATACGTTAATATGATATACATAAGTCGTCTACTATATCTAAACCATCTAGATGAGAAGACAACTTGGAAGAAAGTTACCTCATCGGGGATTTCAACACATTGAATTACTTTTCACTTCTAAGCTAAAACGTAAGTTTTGAGAGGATGTCGAAATTGGATGAAGATAGGTCGCGTGGAAGGAAGGGAAGCATGTGTATACGACACCCTTAATAATTTTCAGAAATTAAATTAATAAATTATTCAGAATAAAGTGTTTTCTGATTATACACACTTGTAAAATTATAAACCCTTTATTTTAAACAATATTACAATAAGACACTTTTCACTCCTAATCTCATGACCTGCGTGGTGTGTAGTGGTTCCTCTGACCAACCGAAATTCCTTTGTTCTAAAGCAGGCGTACCAACAATTCATTTATACAATTCATTTATATTTCCATCTATTACTATTATTAACGAAACGGCGTTAGCTTTTCCCTGATTCAGATGTTTGTGCTACTTTTCTCCAAAGTGTTGTTGAACTAGGATAAATAGGACTCTTCCTCGGTAACTTGATAAGCGATGAGTATCATAAGATTTCACCATGATAAGTTGCGCTAACATTCTGCAGACTGCATAAGCTATTCTCAATAGTTTTGCGACGAGATCCGGCACATCAGATATCAGCGATAGCAATTTGTTGATAGCAGAATTCTCTTCCTCCTTTTGACAAAGGCTCTCCCTCCCTACCCTTTTCTTTTTACATTCTATTGAAGATATGAACAATAAAGGAGACAATAACTTTGAGACCGTTGAAAGTTCCTCCTATCTAGGGTCGAAAATCAAAACTGATAGCAGTTATGATGAAGATATTCGCGCACGGTTGTTGGCAGCCAACAGAGCCTATTTCAGCTTATAAAAACTGTTTCGTTCCAAACGTCTCATCACAGGGCCAAAGCTCTTTCTATATAAGACTATGCTTTTGCCAGTCTTCATGTGTTCCTTGGAGACTGTTCTCCTTAGCACGAAAAATTGCGAACCCTTGACCGCGTTCTAAAGAAGAATTCTCTGAAGAACTTTTGGCCCCCTACATGAGGATGGACGATTCCGTAGCCTACATAACGACGAAATCTATGAGCGATACCACGACCGTCTGTTTGTGGATAAAATCCCACTCAATAAGTTGCGGTAGGCGGGTCAATTAATCCGTATGGATTATCCAGCCCGGAAAGTCTATAAGGGTAATATCTATGGTAGAAAGAGAAGACGAGACAGGCGCTGCCTGTGATGGAGCGATGATGTAATTCAGGACGACAGATAGCTTTTAGGGATGTCAAATTGGTGGACCTCTGCGCAAAACCGGGTGTCTGCAGCTCCTTATTAAGGCAGGCCTAGATCGGATGTGAAGTCTCCCTTACGAGAGCAACCATAACATTACCCCAAGGGGGTTTTGCATCGTGGATGGGGTGGGGGGTATTACTGACCACTTTTTGTTGGCGAAAATTACAGTACAACTGCGCCCAGTGATAGAAAATTGATCAACCAGTAGATACCTCGCTATTATGACGCTGAACAAGTCGTCGTTAAGAACAAACCTAGCAGAAATATTAAAGCATATTAAACTGCAGCTGTAAACGGGTTGGAAGAGAGTAAAAAACCTTGTGCCTACATATGTCAACAGAGTCTCTCGAAGATATGAGGGTTATCATTATCATCTATTGATTAAGTTGAACTCACTTCTTATGATTACGTGGAATCTCACCTATGCAATGTACGAGAAGTTTACGGGAATATGGAACCGGAGCTCCTACTTCAAGAACAACTGAAATATCAGAGACGAGACGCAAGATTTGACAACCTGCTGGTGCGAGCTTTTGCTTCAATAGTCACCGAACTCAACAACATATGTACATATGTATATTGCAAATCTTCGAACAAGAATGTCTATTTTGACACTATTGCGACACTCGAACCGAAGAACACGACAGGCGGCCTCAATTTGAACGCTCCTGGCAGACTCGATCAAGAAAAAGAATTGCAATGAAGACTCCGATTTCAAAATGTAGTTAGATATCTTCATTGCTCCGATGAATACATTATGCTTGTTTGGAAAGGCGAATATTGTAAAATATGGTAAGGTTACCCACATTCAAAGTCTAGGGACAGCTAAGTCCTGGTGGTTTTCGGTAAGTACCCGACATGTCGACCTAACCTCAGGGTCCTCTTCGGGCACGGATTGATTTGGAAACAACAATCAGAACCGCGCTGTGACTGGTGCCACGGTACCAGTTTATACTGAGTGCAGGCTCAGTATCCATACAGGCGGATTAAGGACTACCTAAAGCCTCAACCGCAACTAACGAGTACGACATCCAAGTTGAAGAGCGCAATTCTACACTTGAGTCCAAAAAGAGCTCAGCCCGCCATGTGGACCCAATTATAACCACTATGAAACTCCCACAAAGAGGTCAATGACAAATAATAGGGCCGCGAACACATTCCCATGAATTTTCCTAGGACATATGAATTCGGGAAGCTCTCCTGTTTCCATTAGTACCAAATAACTAACCCGTGCAGACTAGGCTCAATCGCCTAATACATTACGACCAGTAGGTCACCACTTGAAGGTTCTCCTTGGCCACTCGGTGTTGACTTAGCTGACAGGGTGGCTGCCCGTCTGCCTTCCCGCGACCTCTGAGCACCAAAGTGTACGGACAACTATATCATCACATTGGTTCACTTCTTCGAATACACGAAGAAAATCCGCAGTCTTTGCAAAGCAACGGCCGCCGGGTTCTCCTAGTATTACATACACGAAGTGAACCCCCAATGGAGGGAAGCTAGGTAGTACCGAGTAACGGAATAACACCATATTTGCTCAGCTGTAGACTTTAAAGAATTTGAGCGCGATTGTATCGGTGCTTTTAAGGTAGGTGTATTGAATGATGATACAAGAGGGCATCTGGTGGGTAGAAGTTTCACGACATTGGAATAAGCTAAAGCAGATGCCATTTGTTATGAGGACGACTGCCGAAGGCTTTTAGGTTATTCGCGTTTCAGTGATCGCCCCTTCGGACAGTTTCCGCTAAGTAGCTTTGAGGCTACCAGCAGGGTTCCTTTCGGGAGTATGTCATATACGACCGGGGGAAACTACAAGCCACCTTTGGAATCCGCACAGTACCCACCGGTCTCTAATAATGTCAGCAGTCACAATAACACTTCTTCCTCCTCGGCTGGACAGGATCCCCGGCAATGTCCTTCGTCGAGTTCAGGACCACCCCTTGGCAGGAAAGGGAAAATTGTAGATTGTTTCAATTGTGGGAAATTTGGGCACTGGGCAAGGGAGTGTAGAATGAGACAGGTTGAGCCTTTTTGCGTTCACTGCCGGAAGTACGGACATACCTCGGGACAATGTTCTCGACAGAAATCTCCCCGGTCTTCCCAGCAGGGTCGACGTAGCGTAAACTTTGTAGGATTACAGGATGATGAGGGGGCGCAACATATTAACAAGCAGGGGTTGCCACAGTATTGCGACTTTTGCGCTACGTGGGATCACGACCCTTCGAATTGCTTGCGGAAGTACCTGGCGGAACAGAACCAATCAAAAAACGAGTAGAGGCCGTCCTTGGGGGTGATGAGACGAAGAGTGAGGTACAGGAAGGGGAATTTTCAGAAGTTGAAGTGTACTGTGATGGAGTGATTGAAGTCCCCATTGATATAGGAATTAGAACAAAACTATTATTACTTGTAGACACAGGGGCGGCGTGTAACTTAATAAAAAATTCAGTAGTGAGGAAAGGAGTAGGTTTAGATATAAGCGAACAAATTAGGATTAGTGGACTGTTTGGGGAAGGGAAACACTTGACAGATGTAAAGGTCGGGTGAAACTGGGTTCGGAATGGCACAATTGTGATTTTGATGTGGTTGAGAACCAGGAGTCTCTCCTATATGATGGAATTTTGGGGAGGGACTTCTTGCAGGGGCGCGCCATCATTGATTGTATCTCAGGAATTTTAGCGGTATCCAGAAAGGCTTACGGACAGGTTAGTACGCCTAGTGGAGTACATGATTCTTCTCAGAGGACGGAGAAAGATACTGACGAAACCGACGAGGACGAACTAGAGGGGAGAGTATTTCGGTCATTGTTGGATGAAGAGTGTGAAAGGAATTTTGCGTCGGTAATAAGGAATGAGGACGTTCGAGTAGGCTCGAAGCAGCTGCACGGTAGAAATGCGGAAGCTGTGCCGGAGGATGCAGGAATAACAATGGAGGAGCTGCAGAGGACAGAAAAAGACAGCAACAGCGTAGCATCGGAGCTTGAAAACTGGTAAGGTTCCACACGAGAGGAAGCAGAGCTAGAAAATATTAGGGTAGGTCCTAGGCAGGAAAGGATCGTTGAGTTACAAGTAGAGTTTGAAGAGACCCGAATTCGTTTCGTCAGGAAGTAGTGCTGGGTGTATTTATGATATAAGTAATGCCGTAGTGAAACCTCGAAATGGGACGGTCTTCGTTGGGCTCATCAACGTGAATGAGAACGAAGTGAAGCTTAGGAACCTTAGACCTGAGTTCGGGTATTTGTGTGACTATAATATATATATATATATATATATATATGGACCGAGCCGACATCTGAACACCGATGAACTTAAGCAGTTAAAGGAGATACTGGAGTTATCGGACATGGGTATGGGATATGGGGATATATTCCTACTCCCTGGGGACCCGTACACGGAAGTAAAGACTTTTTCGATACCCCTGTTGGCGGGCGCGGTGCCTGCAAATAAGCCACAGTATCGGATGCCGCAGGCTCATCGGGATGAATGTAATCGGCAGATAAATTAACTTTTGGAGGACGATATAATTGAGCCAAGTGATAGTCCGTACAACTCCCCATTCATTCTGGTACCGAAGAAGCAGCTAAAGGGCGGGGAAAAAACTTTTCGGCTATGTGTAGATTTCCGTGACCTTAACACTAAAGTGGTCATATCCATTGCCACGAATTGAGGATATCTTGGATGAACTTGGGAACTCAAGATACTTCTCTACACTCGATTTGGCGCAAGGGTACCACCAAGTGCTTATCGATGAAGAGGATAGATGTAAAACTGCATTCAGTTTCTTATACCAGCACCTGCAGTTTAAGAGGGCTCCTTTTTGTATTAAAACTGCTCCTGCATTTTTCCAGTCTTTGCTGAACCAGGTTTTGTCAGGCTTACAGGGTATAAAATGCTTTGTATATCTTAATGATGTAGCCGTATTTGCCAAAAACCTGGACGAGCACAACCGAAAATTGAGGGAGATATTTCAACGATTCCCTCAAGCCAGGCTGAGGCTTCAGCCAGCGAATTGTCAGTTCCTGCGAAAGGAGGTAACTTACTTGGGGCACGTTTGCTCAGAAGATGAAATTAGACCCGATCCCAAACTAATAGAGAAAGTCAGAGATTTCCCGCGGCCGAAAACCCCTAAACAGATAATCCTTGGGTTGGCCAATTACTATAGAAGATTTGTATCCGGTTTTGCGAATATTGCGGCGCCTATTAATCGCCTGGTGAGGAAAAATGTGAAGTTTGAATGGGATGAAGGGTGCGAGAAGGCTTTTAAGAGGTTGAAGAAAGAACTAGTCTCGCCGCCCGTCTTGGCGTATCCGCAATTCGATAAGGAATTTACATTGGTGACAGATGCTTAGTTAGTGGTAGATGGTAGTGGGGAAGAATATGAAATTTGTAAAATTAGGAATAACAACTGTTAGAAATAAGGCGACATGCACATTGCTGCTAGTTTCGTGGTGGTGGACATTGGTTTGCGGCGGAATACTACAGGTGAAGCAGGTCGAGCCTACAGGAGCCCTGTTTGAGGAAATAGGGCGCTTGCATTTTTTCGCGTTCCGATGGTCTATCTTGACAAAAATCCAACTAGGAGATACGAGCGAATCGTGGGAAATGGTGGCAAACATCTCTAAGAATGTAGACAGGCTATGTGCACAGCTGAATGGAATTGACGCAAGGTGTGGAGTTCTGGCAGCAACCATACATCGCTGGCTGGATGAAGGGGAAAGCGAAAGGAGGCAGCTTCTCCACGTGGTAACAGAAACCCCTCAGCGTGGAAAGCGATCTTTCTTTGATGGTATTGGAAGGCTTAGCAAGACTCTTTTTGGTACTATGGATTCCACAGATGAGAAGCGAATTAATGACGGGCTGGCGGAGTTGGATGCCAAGGAGAATCGGACTTTCCATTTACTGGAGGAACAAGTGAGCATGATGAAGTCAAATTACAAATTATACAACGAGACGAGGGGGCAGGAATCGAAAGAACGAAAGCGAATCGTGTTGCTCTATGCATCTTTAGCAGCAGCTTTGAATTCGACAGCGAGTGCGGTGAACTTCGAGGAGCGACGGAGTGATGTAATCGAGCTCTTTTTATTAGCGCAGTTGGAAATTCAGATTTTTCTGGACCGTCAACGAACTCTAAGAGGGATCATTGAGAGCGCGAAATATGGAAGACTACACCCAGATCTACTTCATAATCAGGACCTCCTAGCACTCTTGAAACAGTTACCAAATCGGGATCCTCTGAATGTGGAGACTTTGAGTCTGAATCATAAATTGCTGGATCAATTGATGAAGGTTCGAATGGTGCAAAGTGGTCGCGAGCTGGTGTTCCGACTTGATGTGCCATTGCTAGAGAAGTGATTGTTTCAACTTTTCCGAGCATATGTTATTCCGGCGGCCCTGGATGGAGGGTTTCATTACTACCATTTGGAAGCCGACTATTTGGCGGTTAGTAGTGCCGCCCAACATTTCGCCCTGATGAGTGGAAAGGGAATTAGCGAATGTACCCCGATGTTTTTGGCAGCTGATGAGACACGCTTCGCATGTGAAAAGAAAGTCCCTATCATTGTGTCGGCTGAAAGGATGTGTGTGACCAGCATTTTCGCCAAAATTGGTAATAAGGGCTGCCGTGGCAGTTGGGCTAGCCCTTGGGATGGAATAATTAAAATGAATACACGTAATTACTGGCTCTTTATCCTGAGGAAGGTAGTGGCAGTTACGCTCCTCTGCTCAGATGGGCAAGGAGAGGATGTCACCCTCAGCGGAATGGGAGTATTGGTACTTGGAGAGCGGTGCGTTTTGCGGGCGGACGGGTTTCGCTTGACGTCGCAAGATGTGGTAAAGAAAGAGGTCTTCATTCATACGGGTCAATGCTGTGACGTGGTTCAACCGTTGCCGGAAGAGATTCGTGAGCTCGTGCGACTTAACGAAACAAGGCCCTTGCACGTACTGGGCGCTGAAGGATTAGGTGAGCGGTGGCGCAGCGAAGGTCGGGCGGTGGAGGAGCTAGCAAGACGAGTTAAGGAGGAGGAATTCGTTCGACAACATCATCGTGCCAGGCTTTATTAGGGAAAAATAGTGCCGAATGTCAGCAAAATCCATCTCGACGAGAAATAGCTTCACAGAAATCATCGGCATGTCGATCATTGTTTAAGTTAAGTGAATTGTAATTATATTAATAGGAAAACTATGTGGAGTTGCCAAATCTCCCATCAGGCGCGTCCCTTCGTGCGGATAAGGGAATGCTCGGCGAATATGTCATGGGCATGCACATGCACGCATCCGGAGATGTGCGTGTATGGGTATGCTTATGCGTAGGCCGGCTAGGTGGGAAGTAAACGCCCACCCGTGGATAAAAATTGGCTATGGGAAGGACACCCAGAAATTAAACCAAATATGGAAGAGGAGAAAAGTAGTTTTTTTTTACGGTGCAGGGCTTCGGAAACCCAGTGCCGGCGGTTTTTGGGAGTGAGCAAGCGGGCTCCCGGCCGTCGATATCCAACGACCGCAGTGCCTCAGTAGTGGGAAACTTGGCTACTGTTGCATCTAATGCTACAAGAGATAATGGTGGAGTGGAAATTAGGTCCACACCGGATCCTTTTAGGAGAAGTTCGAAGCTTGGGAGATCACCACCGAGAACAATGGTTCTTTTTGGTAGTCGAGATTCGTCGCGGGACTCTGAAAGAAATACGAATAGTCCCTTAATCGAGATCATTCCTTGTGGCGCAAGGCGCGAAAGCACGGAGAATTGAATTACCACCTGGCACAGTTCCTTACGGGACACGGTGGCTATAGGAAGTACTTGCATCGCTTCAAGTTGGACGAGTCTCCCAACTGTCCTGAATGCGGTGCTACACCCGAGGACCCGGGGCACGTTATGTTCCATTGTCCCAGATTTCTGCAGCAGAAAAGGAGGTTGAACAGCATCTTAGGGGCGGACATCGAGCCCTCCAACCTGGTGGAAGAGATGTTGAAGTCGGAGGAAAACTGGATGGCGGTAAATGAGGCAGTAGCCGTGGTGCAGACAAAACTCCTGGAGTTGGATCGAGCTCGGAAGGCGGCGCGACGGAGACGTGACATGGACGAGCTGGTATAGCGAACCAGAGCCTCCCCCGCGAAGTAATAATTCACGGTGGTCCCGCGGGGAGCGGCGGGAGAGTGGGGGTGGTTTTAGTGGGTGTGAATCCCACACACTACTGCAACCTGGCGCAGCTCTTCCACCAGGTTGGAGGGCTCGATGTCCGCCCCTAAGATGCTGTTCAACCCCCTTTTCTGCTGCAGAAATCTGGGACAATGGAACATAACGTGCCCCGGGTCCTCGGGTGTAGCACCGCATTCAGGACAGTTGGGAGACTCGTCCAACTTGAAGCGATGCAAGTACTTCCTATAGCCACCGTGTCCCGTAAGGAACTGTGTCAGGTGGTAATGCAATTCTCCGTGCTTTCGGTTGACCCATTTCTCGATGCACGGGATCAATGTATGTGTCCACCTGCCCTTGTCGGAGTTATCCAACCGTTGTTGCCACTTGCCACACAACTCTCTCCTGATGGCTTTTCGGAAATCTGCATTCACCTCGGCTGGATTTGCCTTCCGTTTTTCGTAGAGCCAGTGTGCCTCGCTCGCTGGAAGATCTATAAGGATCATTCCTGCGATAACACACACTGCCTCCGTCGACGCCGTCCTAAATGCGCTACACACCCTTAGCGCAATTGGCCGGTATGCCGAACATATCTTCCTCCGGTTGACAGCGTGGTTCAACGCTCCCGCCCAGACAGGGGCCACGTATAGCAGGATCGACTTCACCACTCCCGCGATGAGTAGCCTGCGACTATACTTCGGCCCTCCCACGTTAGGCATCATCCTTGCAAGGGATGAGCTGGCATTTGCTGCCTTCTCTCGCGCATAATCCAAGTGTCCCTTGAAACTCAGCTTGGCATCGATCATCACCCCCAGGTATTTGACAACCGATTTTGAGACGACCTCACGATTACCAACCTGGATGGTAACCGTGTTGTTCTTCCTACGGTTGGTAATGAGGACCGCCTCCGTCTTTTCGTCCGCCAGGTCCAGCTTGGCCATTCGTAACCATGACTTGATGGTATGAATGGCTTCATTTGCATAAAGCTCCACGTCCTCGGGATGCTTTGCAATTGCAACTACCGCCAAGTCGTCCGCAAAACCAATCAGCGTTGTCTCCTCCGGCACGCGAAGGCCAAGCACTCCGTAGTACACTATGTTCCACAGCAGCGGTTCCAATACAGAACCTTGAGGCACACCTGCTGTCACAATGTACTCCTTCGGCCCGTCGTCCGTCTCGTACTAGAGAAGTCTATCCGAAAAGTAACTCTCGATGAGCCGAGCCAAGTAGCTAGGAACACCCAGTTTGGCCAAAACGCCCTTAATCCAGCCCCAGTTGGCTGAGTTAAAAGCATTTTTGACGTTCAGCATCACCAGAGCACAGCATTTGCCCATGGCCATCGCATTTCGAGCCAATTCCACGACCTTTGCTACTGCATCGACCGTAGAACGGGCTCGCCGAAACCCATATTGCCGCTCTGAAAGACCACCCGCAAGCTCGATGAACGGGAGCAGCCTGTTGTATATCACCCTCTCCAACATCTTCCCCATGGTGTCTAAGAGACAAATAGGGCGATATGAAGAGGGCACGCCGGGTGGTTTTCGAGGCTTCGGTAGCAAGACCAGCTTCTGCCTCTTCCACTGGGCGGGAAACACTCCTTCCGCCATGCACGATTCGAATGTGCTTGCGAACCACCTTGGTCTGGCCTTGACCGCCACCTTCAGAGCCTTGTTCGGAATTCCGTCCAATCCCGGAGCCTTGCTATCCCCAATACGTCTGCAGATTTCCCGAAGTTCCTCTTCGGTAACATCAGGGATCGAGAAGACCTGCTGAGCTGCCAGTTGGGGTTCTCTTTCGTCCTGCTCCTGCTGCGGGAAAAGAGTTGCAATTATTTGCAACAAGAGCCGTGGGCATGTATAATGATAATATGTAGTAATTGCTAATTAAGTTAGTAGTATCATTTAGCAGGCCAAGATTGACTCGGAGCAATTGTGAGGTCGTTCTCAGGGACAGCTCCATCTAAGGTGGGAGGGATAAGGTGGCTCATTGGGCGCGACCTGGAAGTGTGTAACCGATATTGTGATAGAAAGTGCAAGCTCTGTATTACAATATGCGAACATACTTGTCGGTCAGTATTGTGTTGTAAAATGCTGAGTGTTTGCATAACAGCACACACCTCTTAAACATGTTTTGAGGTAATCGTGGGTCGGCAAATGAGAATAAGAAAGTAGATTAAGCTAGGTCTAGAATAAGCATAAGGAAATATTAGAGTTAGTCGATTTTTAAAAGCGAACCCGCAAGGTAGGAAAAGTTCAAATAATGTAAAGTAACGTAAATGTAAGTGTAAAGTGAAAATTAAGTGTAATAAATAATAAAATTTCATTAGAAACGGAAATAAATAGTTTTAGTGTTAAAAAAAAGTGGACAGTGAAAGTGGAGGTCACGACAACATCACTTCTCTCCAGAAATGACTTTCGAACAGAAAGTCCTCTGACCGTTTACATGGGAGAAATTGTAAGACAATATATTTACGAAATGGATAAGTGTATGCCAGAAGTTACCAACCTTTATTTCGAAAATTTTAAAATAAATGTACGAGTAGTTTACACTTTTGTCTACTTGTGTCCCGTTAGTATTTCTTTTATTCCGGACATAGTTTAGTTGATCTTGCTACGATGGAAACATTGAAACGCAAAATCCCGGCTTGTAAAAGTTTGGAGTAAAACAAAGCCTTGTTAAAATGGGTATGCAATTTTTCCGTCTATCTGTGCAACTAAGGATAGCATGACAACGAGCTGAAAATAACGAAATATTTGAAAGTAGGGAGTATAATTCTTGTCGGTTACAGTTAATAGGTTACTATAAGCAGACAAATGACACAATGTTTCTTCTAGGACGCAATGCAACTTCCTTTGACAGTTCTATTATTATTGTATAATACTTCAGTATACATTAACAGGCAATGTTCATTTGTTTGTTTAAATTGAACAAATTGTCTGTACCTGAATTAATTCTTTGATTTTTTTAGTGGAAGAATATGTAGAAAGTTTTTCACATTAGATAAACAGGAAATCTTTATATCTTAAGCGTCCATTTGCCGATACTCCGACTTGATTGGATTTGTTCTAAGTGAACTTCTGCGGACTCAGCAAAGAATAATCCAGATCTTCTTCTTTTTTAGCCTTTGTCCTATTCACTTTCAATTCTGTTTGGAGAGCAGTTCGTATGGGCATATTACGATGATTAGCCATTTTATTCACAAGAGGTAGACCCCGGTTAACGTTCCTAATTGGAACATGGAAAGACTTGTGGCCACTTCCCAGTTGTTTTTGATACAGTATAGGATTTTGCAATCACTATCAATCACTGAAGTGAAATGCTTATCAATTTCTGCTTTTTTATGACCCCAAAAAACACTAAAAACACTAAGCTGAACTTCCCGGGATTTCATCATCGAAGTTCCAGCGGGTCTTGCTTCTTTGATAGGAAACGCACATTCCAAAAACCAATTTGTGTCCTACTCGATACGGACGGAGGAGGATGGACCCCTTATAGTCCATTTTAGATAAATTCAATTCAGTCATATCAGATTGAACCACTGAGGAGGAGTGCTTCATTACTTTAACGACATAGGGGAGTCCTGACGAGAACTGATGACACCTTACCGATATATCCTCGGCAAAGTCAATATAACCGTTGCTAGATGTATTTACCAGGCGCAAGTTCACGACTATCCAATTGGACAATATTTGCACTGGAAAATGCATTTACAACAAGGAAATCAATTTATCAAATAATAATACTATGCGCTTGATCAAGTTTTATTTTATATCAAGAATTACTATCAATTAGACACATCGATGGGCACTCGTCACAACAGTTCAGTAGATAAGGAACAAGGGCGTAATATGTACTATGTATATGTAGACCTCGAAAGATATCACCACAGTTGAAGTGAAATCTGGATTAAATTGTGATCTACTTGCACACTCCATTTTTCCTGCAGCACCTTTTTGTGTCATTGGCAAGATTCGAAATTGATACTGCAACACTTTACTAACAAGAGAAAGAAGAGTGATCCATAATTGATTCAACAGCTCCCATAACCAAACTTTTCCATGAAGAAAATTTCTAAAGATTCTTTCAGGGAATATCGACAAATTGGAAAAACAACGTGATGGATAGCTAAATTATGCTAATAATGACCATCAACTCAATTTTGTCAGCACGCCTGATAATATTAAGTCCACCGTGCTATAATCATTCGCCGACGTGACGAAAGTCCTTTTCCTTCCTCCCGCCACTCTGTTCGCTCCCCTGCGCCTACCTTTTCTCCCCACGACCCTCGTTGAATATTTGCCATGATATAAGTGGGAGAGAACAAGACAAAGGGCTGCAAGTTATTTTCGGCCAATGTTCCTCCAATTTGTTACTAAGCCATGAGATAAATAGTCAAGGACTTATTTATTGATTAGTTAATTGGAGCGGAAGAACGACATTGTGGGAAACCTTCTGGCCGGGCTCAATGTTAAACAGGTCTAATCGATTGACTTCGTCTATTAATTTCGTGTGTGCCGACTGGGATGTGGCGAAAGGAAGCGGACCGTAAGTGTTCTCGTTGCCAAAGATTTCCTAGAAAGGCCAAAAAGGATGCTCAACAGATTAACCTAATAGCATACTTGCACGCTGAGATAAATTTGGCCAATTTAGTAATACTGCATATCGTAAATAATTCTTTGGCTTATTGAGCAATCTATTAATCTCGAAGGAAGATGCTATTTGATGTGTTAGTATAGCGTTAAGTGCAACTTCCACTAGGATTATTGGAGCTGTTTTGAAATAAACCTTGGAGTAACTTTACAGATTGTTTACTTGGGGGTATGCTGGGAGCTTTGAAGTGTTAAATTTTGCATCCACTAATGTCTTCTGCTTTGCTTCCATCATATTTGAATGACGTTCGTCTAGATTTTTAAAGGAATGAATGCTGTCTTATTTGGTCTGTGAAACTTCGACAAAAAATGTATATTCAGTATAACATAGAGAAAAAAAATAAAATAACTTTTTTGACAGACTACCACATAAAGTAGCAACGATGCAAATTTTGAATGCTTTCTTCCCAGGAGCCTCGGACTGGATGGATTACACAACGACGTACCCGGCAACGACAACTGAATAATGATTTGCGCATTTTCTTGTGGAACGTGCGCTCCCTGTTCAGAGATGAAGCTGATGAGCAGCTAGCCGATACCCTGTTCCAATATCGGGCTGATGTAACAGCGTTACAGGAGATGCGTTGAACAGGGACCGGTTTCCTGGAGAAGAGCCGCTACACCACATATTATAGTGGCCATCCCGCAAACCATGTGCTCGCAGTAGGTTTCTTAGTTAGCCAAAAAATGAAACCTGCTGTTATCGGCTTTGAAAACATAAGCGAACGTCTATGCACTCTGCGCTTGCGAGGTAAGTTTAGAAGTATAAGCCTCATTAAGGTTCACGCCCCTATAGAGGAGACTGCAGAGTCGGAGAAGGATACCTTCTACGAAGCAGTAGAACGAACCCTCGAAGCCTGTCCCAGATATGATATTAAAATCATACTTGGGGATTTTAACAACCAAGTAGGGAAGAAGGCCGTATTCAGGCGATGCGCTGGCTCCCGTAGCTTACACCAAAATACAAATGATAATGGACTGCGGATTATTGAATTAGCAGTGTCACACGAGATGGTTGTTGGAAGTGCTGGTTTGTGCGGAAAGCGGTCCACAAACATACGTGGGCCTCTCCAGACAGGACCACTTTCAACCAAATTGACCACGTGTTCATCGAACGCCACCACCTCTCAGCCTTGATGAATGTCAGAGCATATAGGGGCGCCAATATAGACTCGGATCATTATCTCGTTGGCATGGTGCTCCAAGCTCCAATAACAACACCACCCAGAAACCCCTCTGACAATCAGGTGAAAGTTAACACTGAATCCATCCCGGAATAATAGCAGTCAACAGAGGACCTGGAGATGAAGTATCAACAAATGCTTTTCACAACCACCTGAAGAACGTCATCATTGATACGGCCACAAAGATACTCGGCCCCAGCCGCAAAAGGAGTCGGAACGGCTGGTTTGACGATGAATGTAAGCTAGCAACGGAACGGAAGAATGCCGCATACCGACCAATGTTGCATTCTCAAAGAACGCGGGCAAGCGTAGATTCTTATCACGAACTCCGGTCAGCGGAGAAACGACTTCACAGACGGAAAAAGGAAGCCTGGGAGAACCAACAAATCTGGCACGGAAGTTTTAGCAACAAGTCAGCAGATGAAGCCTTACACACCTAGATGCTCATCGTGCCGAGACAAAGAGGGAAATCTGATTTCCGACAGAATCGGCCTATTGGAGCAATGGGTTGAGTACTTTGATGAGCTACTGAACGACCAGAAAACCGGCGGGGGGGGGGGGGGAATCAATGCCTGACGATTGGCAACGAGGCATTATCTGTCTCATACATAAAAAGGGAGATATCACACAGTGCAACAATTATAGAGGTATCACGTTGCTGAGTACCATCTATAAGATATTCTCCGCTATCTTGCTAGGCCGGATACCCTCATTCGCCCAGAACATTATTGGCCCATACCGAAGAGGCTTCACTTCAGGCAAATCAGCAACAAATCAGATTTTCTCTGTGCGGCAAGCGATGGAAATACTGTTGGAATATGGACATCAGATGCAACCATCTCTTCATCGACTTTAAAGCCGTCCATGAAAGCATACCCAGTATAAAACTGTACACGGCCATGAGAGAATTCGGTATCCCGCCGAAATTAATAAGACTGACTAGGCTGACCCTGACCAATGTGCGAGGCCAGATAAAAGCAACAGGATCACTCTCAAGACCATTCGACATCAACAACGGTCTACGACAAGGGGATGCTCTATCATGCATCCTCTTTAACCTCACCCTCGAGAAAGTGATCCGTGATGCTGAGGTAAATGCAAGAGGTACGATCCTTTTCAAGTCCACCCAACTACTAGCCTATGCTGACGATATCGACATCATGGGAAGAACCACCAGAGACGTACAAACTGCCTTCATCCAGATTGAGCAGCGGCAATTGGCGCGAGATCTTGGGCTGCACATCAATGAAGACAAGACAAAATATATGGTGGCAACGTCAACACCGAAGACGAACCAACAAACAACATCAAACCGCACTGGTCAAACGGGAAGAATACAGATAGGAGACTACAACTTTAAGACCGTTGATAATTTTTCCTATCTAGGGTCAAAAATCACAACCGATAACAGTTACGACGATGAAATCCGCGCACAGTTGTTGTAAGCCAACAGAGCTTATTTCAGCTTAGAAAAACTGTTCCGCTCGAAACGTCTCACCATAGGGTCAAAGCTCTTACTGTATAAGACAATGATCTCGCCAATCCGGCTCAATAGGTTACGGTTGGCGGGTCACTTAATCCGTATGGATGAGGCTGATCCAGCCCGGAAAGTCTATAAGGGTAATATCAATGGTAGAAAAAGAAGACGAGGCGGACCCTGCCTGAGATGGAGCGATGGCGTAGGTGAGGACGCCAGACAGCTTTTAGAGATATCGAATTGGTGGACCTCGGCGCAAAGCCGGGATGTCTGGAGTTCCTTATTAAGGCAAGCCTAGACCGGATACCGGTTGTTGCGCCGTTGATGATGATGATGATGATAGTATCTATAGACATAAATCCCATTAATTTTGGCTTTTACAAACCCATTGCTAGGTGTTACCGTTATTTCCACGAATGAATATCTGTCGTCAGCCCATATTGTGCTGTTTTTTTTTAATAGTCGCAAGACACACAAAAGAGGAAAGCTTAAAGCAACGTACTGTGTTGGTCAGGGAAACAGGTAATGTAGTTACTGCATTATACTAAATTCTATTTGAACTCGCTTAGTGAAGGGCCTCGGGACAGGCCGGTCAAGAAAACAGATTCAGTGTTGTTACAAAAATAAGCTGAAGCTAGAGCTAGACGATCGCAAAAGAAATGCCCGAAGGCTCCCCACTCCACACGGTCGCCAGCGGGACATCGACTACGCGCACATACTCCCAGGGTAGTGTATTTATTGGGACGAACTAAAGCTATATATATCCAGAGAACCATCCTTTGCAGAAGACTCCAGTTCTCCATGAATATCTTTTTGTGGGAGGTTATGCAGACCTTTCCAACCGTCAGTTTTAAGTTCCAGGGTTACCCAGGAAGTTTCTGCTCGAAGAGATTGCAAATCGAGTACCCTTGGTTTGGTTGTAAATATTTTCAGCTCCGTTTAGGTTGGATTTACGCCAAGTCCTCATCTTGTACACATCAACACGCACACCTTTTCCAATGGCCCTTTGTCATTTTGTTCATTCGAAAGAGAAGCATTCCTGACGCCAATATCAGAAAACCGTCAACATACGCCACCTCCTTTCCCCCACTCCAGTCCAATATCCGTAAAATTTCATCTATCACTATCAATCAGAGCAACGGGGAGATGACACCAAACTGGAGCATCCCTTTGCTGACACTTCTAGCCAAGTGGCAACCTCCCAGATTTCATTATCCTCGTTCTTCTTTTTCTTTAGCCTTTGTCCCGTTCACAAGCGGGGTCAGCTCGCCGTGATCAGATTCCCCATTTGGCCGTAACAAATGCCTGCTCTGGGTGCAATCTCGAAGCTTTTAAATATCAAGCCCCCGTGGTTTCGGCTGATCTTTTGGTCGCTTACCATCGACTTCCATGTTCAGACCAATCTTGGCAAACGAACTCTTGTTAGCGTGAATTACGCAACCATACCATTGAAGACACCTATATCGCAGTTTTTCCACGTTCGGATCATTTCGGATGAGATGAAAATGTGTCATGCCACTAGTCAAACGCAACATCTTCGTCTCCATTATCGCAAGACGCCGTTTATTGTTTTTGTAATCAGCCAACGCTCAGAACCATAGAGAGCGACAAGACGGACGACATTGCGGTAAATTTGAGATTTGAAACGTTCATTGATACGTCGATTACAAACAACACAAGTTGTGGAACGCCATTTCATCCAGATTGCGTTAATGCGTGAAGCAATTTCATAGCGCAGTTTTCCATTTACTGATAGCATTGACCCGAGGTATTTAAATTGCTCTGTTCTGGGCAGGTCACTGCCGCTGAGAGTGATTGTGCCTGTTTCATGGAGATCAGCAATTCAGTTTTATTTAGATGCAATCTGAGACCGTTTTACATGAGGCGATCATTCCATTTTTGAACAAGTTGCTCGAGATCATTTTTGCTATCAGATGCTAGGAAAACATCATCTGCATAAAGCAGTGTGTAGCGCGCTGGACGTTGGATATCGCGTGTGACGGTGTCCATAACAAGAACAAAGAGGAGTGGTAAGAAGGCGCTTCCTTGATGAACACCAACAGAGACACGAAGCGGTTTTGATACACCCGCCATACTTCGAACTTTACTTTTCGGATCGTGGTAGAGCAATTGAACCCAGCGCAAGAGTTCTTCTGGCAGTGTTGTCGTAGAGCATACCAGATGAGTTCATGTCGCACATGGTCAAACGCTTTCTCTAGATCCAGAAATACAATGTAAAGAGGGCGATGTTTCTCACGGTGTTTCTCTGTTCTTGACAAATCCGGCTTTATTCACGGTTATTTCAACGATCTCGCGCGGCAAGCAAAGTGCTGTTCTTGTCATTAACATAAGTATTCACTATCCTGTGTGCGTTCATTTCGGCTTTTGGCAAGTCGATACAGAACCCTCTCGCCATCAAGAGTGTCCAGTTTATCGTAAAGGTTTTTGTAATGGTCCGCTCGGTTGGTATTCTTGTAAATTTGCCAATTGGCGAGCGTTTTATCGCCGAAAAACTTCTGGTAGAGGCGTTTCTTTTTACGGACCTTCATTCAGCATCGTCATTCCAAAGCCAAGTATCTCGGTTATGTACCGCTTATCTTGCTCGGTGATCCCGAGGGTAGCAGAGGCCGCTTTGTGAATCGTGTCTTTCATTTTGTTCCACGATTCTTCCACATTATAATGAATGGTAACCGCGTAAATGAGGTTATTTCTTCTTTCTTCTCACGAAGTCACCACCATTTAATGCGCGGCGGACCAGTGCGTTTCTCACGCTATTTCATCGGTGACCGCAATTAACGGCCAATGTTGAGGTGCGATGGTCTCATAGGGAAGGAATTCACAATCAGTGACGGTGCTAAAATGTCGGCGTCTTATGAGAATATAGTCGATTTGCATTTTACAGTTCCCCCTATAAAAAGCAGGAGGATGTTGCAATGGCTGTTAGCATGAATACTATCCAATACATAAAACCACCTCCAACCTATTCTGATGACCCAAAATTTTCTTCCGGAAATTTCGATCTTAATAACTATACTGTCAAACAAAGGTATGGATTTAGGGAAGATGCTTTATCAGTGATCCCACAGTGAACTACAAATTGACTGATGTAGAGTGTAACTCTCTGGAAGACAACCATCGCAGGATCCAAGCTAATTGTCTACCAAGACCGTTAATGCGTGAGATAGACTCATCCTGTACGAGGTAACCTTACTATTAAAAACAATGCTTCGGATCTAGACTAAAGAGTCGAAAAACACCTCCCCTAGTCCACACGGTTATACGAAGTTGAAAGGAGAGGCTGAACGATCTAGAACTAGATCGCCTAAGTCTCATGGCGGAAAATGAATCAAAGAAAGTGCGAGGACGACCATAATCTAACATTCAGGAAAAATTCGGAACCAATGGAGCTGATGGTCATAGGTAAACCTCTGTATCTGCAGTAATTGCAAAGCCAATTTCCAAGGATGGCCTTTGAAAAGTGCTGGTTTAAAAACCAGATTTCACCGGAGGCCAATTCGTGATCTACAGGTAGTTTGGCACTTCTCTTGTGACAATCCAAGAGTTTGTAGCATTCTTAAATCCAAACCAAAATATATACATACGTATGCCTTTCAGAGTACTTAACCATAGATCTCGTGGTTGCTAGTGAAATCGAGCGGAAGAACCAAAAAGGGAGACTTCTCAAGAGACAACAAGCGGATCTCCCGGGAACTAGTTGTTAGACTGATGAAGTATGGCGTGAGATACACAATACCACTTCTCTTCGGCTTCGATGCTAATGCACCAAACGAAATCGAGGGAAGCAGCGTAAGTATCTGACTGAATTTATCCTTAGCAATAGGCAAAAGTCCGGATGGCTCAAGTGGTTAGAGCACTGAGCTATCGTAGCGGAAGGTCGCGTTTCAAATCTCAGTGATGGCAGGAGGGATTTGTTATCGTGACTAAATGTCGGATACCAGTCGACTCAGCTGTGAATGAGTACCTGAATCAAATTAGGGTAATAATATCGGGCGAGCGCAATGCTGACCACATTGCCTCCTACAGTGTAATGTAGTGTACCGTTACGGTCTTGAATGAAGTGCTCCAACACACTTCAAGGCCTTGATCCAATATGGATTGTTGCACCAACGATTATTATTATTATTAATAGGCTAAAAGAATATAATGTAGAAAACACCCTTTCGCTTTCGCTTACGAACGGGTTGCGGAAGAACCCTGAATGTCGGATCATAAAAAAAATCGATATTGAGTGCTACTCTGATGTAGAGGAAACACTAAAGAGTTCCAAGAAAACAGACTAAGATTCCTACATAAGGCACCACTTCCGAGCAATAACATGAGTTAACTAAAGTTAGACGATGGGATCAGGAACGAACTAGCACTAGAGGCAATGGAGGAAGACCTCAATAGAGTCAGCAGTGATGCATTTGAAACCAACTGCCCGATTAAGGCATCACTTCACTTCATTAAGAGACATACGCCAGTGGAAAACAACCTAGCGAACATAAAAACAGAGGTTCAAAATTCTTCAACGACCAGTGAGATTTTATCCATGACGCGAAATTCTGTGTAGGGATTAAACAAATCACAGATATATCAAGGTTACCTAATACTGCGGCCAATGATAAAGTAATGCTATCTGTTTGTCGAGAAAGCAATGAATGAATGATAGAGACGGGGTATTTTGTACATACAAGATAATAACCTAATAATAGGTAGGGGGACGAAGAACTCCAGACGGGCCTAGTAACAATTTTATAATTCCTGCTAAGGGTGATAAAGAACAGAACCGACTGATTTGCCTGACCCATTTATAACAAAAAAGTCAGTCAAGTAGGTCTTGGCCATCTATCTGATGTTCTAATATATTTCTTATATCCATTTCAACATGTTTCCCGAAAAATAGCACTGTGATTTTTGGACGTCGAAGCAACATTTGACAGCACATCGCACGCAGAAATAAGAACTGCCATAATTCGTAAAGGAGTCAAGCATACTCTCTGAGACATTGTCATTGGTAATGTGGAGTATAGTATTTGACGAGCTCCTAGAAGAGGTAAAACAGATCCAAATAAAGATCCTGGGGCCGCTGACGATATCATATTAATCTGTAGTGGTAACTATGAGGACGCCCTGTGTGCGGAATTCACGCACCATAGTACCATTCATTAGGCAAAGCAATTTTGATCGATTGGGAGCCATTAGACAACATGGCATAGAAGTTGAATGAGATCGGATACTTGAGAATTACACTAAACCAAAAACTACTCTGAAAAACGCCCGTCAGAAACGCATATCGGAAAGTTACAGGACGTTAATTACTTACAGGAAGAGGACAGAATACTGAAAATGTTACGTTTCATAAGAACATAACAGTAAGGCCAATATGAGTATTAATTTGGGCAAGTAGAACCAAACACCATCTGCAGATTCTGTGAGGAGAATGATGAAAAATTCACACATATTCTTGGGCAGTGTCCTGTTCTAGTTCCAGACAAAATGATTTGCAAACTTTATTAGGCAATTACACCTATAGTCACACCGAGCCGCTTACTATTGATCAAAGGTAAAATTACTGCCGACCCGTTACTCTCAGCATTTTGTTCTTGCTTCTATCTAAACCGTTAAATGCTGCAATGCGCAACAACCGGTATCCAGTCTAGGCCTACCTTAATAAGGAACTCCAGACATCCCAGTCTTGCGCCGAGGTCCACCAATTCGATATCCTTAAAAGCTGTCTGACGTCCTGGCCTACGCCATCGTTCCATCTCAGGCAGAGTCTGCTTCGTCTTTTAAAGATTTTGTGTAAACACAAAACCTTATTAAAATCGGTTTACCGTCTGTCAAATTAAAGGTCTCGATTAGTACTTTTCGAAGCCGGTGTTAGTTTTGACATTTCTTGGAAACGTGGGGAGTGCGGTGGGTTGAAAGTGATCATTTCTTAAAGGGGGCCATTCTCAGAAACTACCAAACCGAAAAATCTGAAACAAATCAGCAGGCTGCCACTATATGGTGCCCTGGCTTCGAAATACCTTTCATACCGATATCCGTCCAAAGAAAGTTAATAATAGTATATTACTATAATTTTTTGTAATTGGCTGGAAACCCCCCTTAAATTCATCCTAGCGGCACGAAATTCTGCAGTGATGTAGGCTATAATGTAGAGCATGATCATACCAAGTTTGATGGAAATTACTAACATATTATATAATACGTCGAAATTGTTGCTTCTTTGAAAATTGAAGACTATCAATGTCAATATCACCCGAAAGTGGACATATGCATATATTACGTGCTACGTATTAAGAAATACGCAAAACCTTTCGTACCTGAAGCGTCCAGCTTCCGGTTTCCCGACTTGCTTTTTCTACCACAGATATTGCCACTTTAGAGTTTTCGGGCTGGATCATCCATACGAATTAGGTGACCCGCCCACCACAACTTATTGAGCCAGATTTTATCCACAACCTGATGCTCATTGTATCGCTCATAGATTTCGTCATTATGCAAGCTACGGAATCGTCCATCCTCATGTAGGGGGCCAAACATTTTTCGGAGGATTCTTCTGTTGAACATGGCCAAGAGTAAGGACCCAAGATCATTGTCTTGTACAGTAAGAGCTTTGACCCTATGGTGAGACGTTTCAAGGGGAACAGTTTTTGTAAGCTGAAATAGGCTCTGTTGACTGCCAACAACCGTGCGCGAATTTCATCGTCGTAGCTGTTATCGATTGTGATACAAATCATATGCCGTCGATAAATCAAATAGAATGTGCAAGTGATAGTGGATCGAGTTCGCAGGCGTCCAGCACTAGCAAGTGGAATATATATGTATGTAGTTATCGGTTATTACCCAAAATAAATTACCAGCGAAAGGAAAGACACCACCGCCGTTAGTCTTCACGCAAGTTAAATCACATCTTCATTCATCCATTATTGTAAAGTTTACCATGACAATGACAATGGCACCATAGTTTTCAAATCTTCAGAGTAAGAATCTGCAGTTGAGATTAGTATAATATCCCAACAAAATTCCGAAATGTCATTATTCTTCAAGAAACTACTGGACTACATTTACATCAATTTCGTTTCCAAACACAAAGACATTCATTACGGGGTATCGAGAATAAATAGCTTTTACTCAATATATTAAAACTCAATATATCCACGTCGATAAATTCCACAGCAAATTATCGTCCTTTCATACCTTGCATAATAATGTGGGGTAGACTTTCTCCATCCCAACTTCATGAACCTTCTCATTGTGGAAGAAAGTTATCATAATTCCAGACTATTAAGCCCCATTGCGAGGATGTTCCGATAACCAGCTACTCTATAAACCTTCCACGTGGGCCCTTCTGCATGAAAATTGCTGGCAACCTTCATAGCATAACCAATAGGCCCCATGGAGAACAGATTCATAGGATCCTACGCTGAAACTTTATTCAGGAGCTTACTCAAATTCAATGACGGAAATGGTTGGCACTTCACTAAATGAATACTTAAAATATAATCCTCCATTCATTGTTGTTGCTGTTTTACAAGCATCTTGGTAATAAAGTGAAAGATTCAAAAAGTGAACTAAGCAGGCAACCTAATTTTTTAAGTGGTATAAGTGACATTCTTCGGTCACCATTGCGCTAACCACAAGGATAATGACTCATTTGATTACCAACGCTAATAATGATTTCCTCTGTGCAGACATTGAGAGTACATTAACCCACCTCACATTTCACATGATTCCAGGAAAAACATTTGTCCACAGCACCATACGGTAAAGGAAAGGATATGAGCGTAATTAGATGTATGAGTACACTAGGAAACATGATAGCATCCCCAGCCCTTCGCTTTTTTCCATTCGGGTCACTTTTCATTGCTTTCGATTGCAAGGGTTCGCTGACTCGTCCTGCTATGACGTGACTCTTTCGCACAAACCTTCCCTTCCATGCACACTTGAAAGCATCGCATAAAATATGTCGAATATCCCAGAGTAGATGTATGAACATATTGTACTTCATATGTTCATGGACGAAAATATTGTGCATGACTTGTCTGTTTTCCTTTAAAACGACATGACGTGAATGGGGTCCACTAGGGACAAAGGCATGGAGCGGATGATGTTCCAGAGCTGCGTGGCAGTGTTTCACCAGCAGCTACCAACTCATATGATCGATGGATTATTTTTATCGCAGCGTTCGTTTTGAAATATTTTTGGCGAAATTGATTGACGCCCGTCTTCATTGGGAATGGGTGGAACGAGGAGTTCAGCCGTTCCTTCTTCAGTATGTAACGTAACGAAGCATAACATATGTTAGACTACGCATCGTTCTCAAAGTGTTTCTAACAGATTGATTGCAGACATGAACTTTCAATTAGTTTGCAAGCAACATGGAACAAGGCAAAAATTTCAACAATCAGGGAATACATACGCTCCATATTCGATTTGTATTTACCTAACATCGTCTGCATTCTGTAACCCAAATGAATATTTCACGGTTCTCGAATTCTTAGTCAAAACCCATTTACTCTATGATTATAATTCATGAAGCATGCAACAACGGAATCAAAAAGCCAGTACAGTAAATACTTTTAAGGTTTAATGAATGTCTGTCTGTCTGCCTGTCGTTTTCTTTGCAAAAGACATAGTTTATACATATATTTAAGGTGGTTAGATTTGTATGCACTATAGCACTACCAACTCCGCCTTTTTTTCGCGAACCACGCACAGTCCGGGAGGTAGACATAGCTCTAGCAGCCTCTACCTTGGCCGATCGATTGCATTCGCCTCTTCAACTTCTATCAGCCTACATTGAATGCCCCACGATATGGTTAACTCCATTCCTGCTTTCCTGGCACACAGGCATTTCGCCAGATAGGCTTTCCATGAATCTGGGATGATGGAAGAAAACACACTTCTGGTCCTCCAAAATACTATCGCAGCTTGAACGTGTCTTCTCCCCTTTTAGCCGCTGCTCTCAGGGCAGAGGTGAGGTAGCGTCTGATGAATTGCTTCTGCCCTGGACGAAACCGTCAGTCAACTTTTTTGGAAAACTTGGGTGTTTAAACCAAAACAAGTCGAGAAACCGGAGACTGGGCGCTTCAGGTATGAAAGGTTTTGTTTGCTTCTTCTGTGAGCATATTTAAGTGTAGAACTATCCCATTTGTACATAGCCCGTTATGTATATGCATTTAGCATGTTTGACTTACCCACTTTAGTGTGATATTGATATTTAGCTGCAGTAAATTTACATGGTAAAGTCAAATTTGAGCTACTTTAACTTTGTTAGTAATAGTATGATTTTGATTAAACTTGGGGTTAACATGCTTTATATTGCATTCTACACTACTACAAACTTTTAAAACTCTGGGATAAACTTAAGGGGCGTTTTACTCAATTTCCCCAGAAATACGGAAACATACTATTATTAACTTAATTTGAACATATGTCGATATAGAAAGTATTTTGAGGCCTGAGCACCATATAGAGGCAGCTTTAGAATTTTTTCAGATTTCCTCACTCCCCCCCCCCCCTCACTCCCCGCCTTTGTAACAAATCTCAAAACTAAGACCGGCTTCGAAAAGTACTAATCGAGACCTTTCATTTGATACCCCACATGACTATATTCGGTAAAGAAAGTTTTAACACCCCCCTTTTACATGTATGGGGACCCCCCTAAATCTCAACGTAGAAGGATATCACTCACTGCATGTCTGGATGTTCACTTCTCACCAAATTTCAAATGTCAATCGGTATAGCCGTTTCTGAGAAAAGTGCATGTGACAGACAGACAGACAACTCAATTCTTGAGCGGACACGGAGGCTATCGAGCATATCTGTATCGATTTAGGCGTGATGATTCGCCATATTGCCCAAGGTGCCCAAATATTGCAGAGGACGCTAAACATGTCTTTTTTCATTGCTCCAGATTTGAAGTCCAAAGGGCTACATTAGAAGCTACAACCGGGGAGCACGTTACATCCGAAAATATCATAGAACTTATGGTGAAAGCAAAGAGGATATGGACCGAAGCCGAAAAAGTGATTGCAGCCATCGGAAAGATGCTTAGGCAGGAAGAAGTCATCCGAAAGAATGAACGCGAGAGAAACACAAATATTAACATGAGCGCAGAATAAATTCTGATCCAGCCCCGCGACGTAATACCAAATGGGAGTCCCGGGGGGAGAGAAGGAGAAGGAGGTGGTTTTAGTGAGTAAGAGTCCCCGTAACCGTGTGGCAGGAGCCTGCGGTAGCTTTTGAAGCTTCTCACCTTTCATCGGCAAAAAAAAACAAACAGACAGACAAACGAACAGACAGACAAACAGACAGATATTGAACCGATTTTAATAGGGTTTTGTTTTGCAAACCTTAAACAAGTCGGAATACCGGAAGCTCGTGCTTCGGGTATAAAGGTTTTGTGTTCATCTTATCTAAGAAATTTCAACGCACATTTTTCTACCCCTATACAGCTACAAAACTACGAGACATACCTACATATTACAGCCGTAGATGTTACGCTCACCCTAAACAAACAAACTGCCTATTTTCGAATACTGTACACATATAGGCACGTATATAAATTGATCTTACCCATATTTCCGATTTACTTCTTATATCTATCTGAATTAGGCTCTACCCGCAAAGTTCATTAGCACGCATATACTATATACCTACATACACACATGTCTCGTTGGAATAATTGATATTTATATACAAATGATTAAAGAACTAAAACAAAATAATTCTTTTCCACCCAATTTATACGAACTTACTTCGTTGTGGTATGGACGAATTGATATGTGATGATGACGTCGTGCAGGTTGTAGAGTGCACGAAATTCACAAAAAATTGTAAAGTTTTACCCTCTATAACTTTGTTAATAATAGTAGGATTTTCTTCAAACTTGACCAAATTGTGCATTATGTTCTTCATTATATGCATGCCAAATTTTGTACTTCTGGGATGAACATAAGGGGGGTGCCGGGTAAATTTCTAAAATGTGGAAATATACTATTATTAACTTTATTTGTGCAGATATCGGAACCGGATATATTTTGAGGCCTAGATTTCGTAGAGGTGCACTACTGAGATTTTTTTCAGATTTTTCGGTTGGATAGGTTCTGAGAACGAGACCTGTTACACTTTTTGCGGGTCATATTTTGAGCCCTCACTCCCCTATGTTTCACCCAATATCAAATATTGAACCAGTTTCGAAAAGTACTAATTGAGACCTTTCATTTGATACCCCACATGGCTACATTCTGTGAAAAAAAATTTTGCACCCTCCTTTTACATGTATGGGGAGCCTCCGGTTAAACTTAACGCAAAATGGTGCCAGTTGCTGCATGTAAAGGGAACGGCAGATCACATACTCCTACTAATTTTCGTGACAATCGGTTCAGCCGTTTCCGAATAAATCGGCTGTGACAGACAGACAGACAGACGGACAGACAGACAGACAGACAGACAGACAGACGGACAGACAGACATCGAATCGATTCTAATAAGGTTTTGTTTCACACAAAACCTTAAAAAGAGGAGTCCGTGGATGACAAGAGCGGAAGCAAGTTGCTTCCCAAATGGTTCAGTCCGTCAACAAGTATCCTCAACAAAAAAAATTCTTTCATATTCTTTTAAAACTACAAGATATACGTACAGATTACAGATGTAGATATTATGATCCCCCCAACAAAACAAACATTGCTTATTACTGAATCCTATACTTATTCATGCACGTATATAAATTCATCGTCCACATTGTTTAGGATAAATGGGGGATCCTAAGTCCACATCCACTTGGGCCGGACCAAATGAAGAGCAACTTACTCTCACGTCTGTTTTGGTCCACGGATCAAACTATTGGCGGTTTCACTTGAATATAATTCGCATCGCTGGCATGTTTTTCCTAATATCTAAAGGAGCGTTTTCCATCTGTTGTCACTCACGGTCACGCTGCTCCCAGGGCAGAAGTGAGGCAGCGTTTGACGAGTTGCCTCTGCCCTGGACGAAACCGTTTGTCTCTATATTTTTTTTTATCGTGCACATATTTCCGATCTACTTCGTGCACAAAAGCGTACACATGCACATATACAGTGCGGGTATTGAATACCCTGGTTTAATGTACAAATATATTTATCTGAATTAGGCACTATCCCAAAGCCTCATTAACATATACATATCCATATAAATACATACCAAGAAGACTATAAACAGAAGGTGAAACTGCTTAGCCAAGCCTTGAAGTTTTTCGGGACAGAAAATATAGCGTCCAGTGGGTGGAGCTTTTCAGTCAGGGCTCTATAGCAGTTGCGTTCTACGCATCATCATTGAAATTGGTTCCCATTTGTATGGTGGTGTTAGTGCATCTGGCCGGGTTTGATAGGGAAATTTTCCAGCTTAGTACCAAAACCAGTCGTAGCAGGCGGCGATCCGAATATTATTGCGATGACACTTCATCAATTTCATATTTATTTTTCCATTGTTTGTTGCTTAGATATATGGATTCTCACATACGATACACAATACATTGACACTTGCGCAGATCACACTGCGATCTTGACTCGGCCTTAAACCGGATAATTCATTATTTGCCCTGCTTTTTTGACAAGTTTCACCTCCTGTGTATAGTCTTCTTGATACATACATATGCCTTCCTCGAGTAATTGACATTGACATATAATTGATTAAAAAACGAAAACGAAATGTTTCCCAGCAGCTCCCCATTCATACGAGTTCACTTTGTTGTGGTATTGATGAATGGATATGTTATGATGGGCTTATACAGCTTCCAGCAAAACTTGTAGAATATGCTAATATACTATTATTAACTTTTTTTGTGCTGATATCGGAACATATATCCTCACACACAAAACCTTAAAAATGCCGATAAAAACTCCAACTTGTTAGCAGGAACTTCTTACATGATCCCATTAAGAATAATAATACTCATCGTTGACGCTACAACCCAATTAAGTCAGTCCCTTGAAGTGTGTTAGAGCCCTAAATTCAAAACCGTGGCAGTACACTACAGCAGGCAATGTGGTCAGCATTGCGCTCACTCGAGATTATTACCCTGATTTGACTCACCTCATTCACAGCTGAGTCAATCCCTCTGCCACCAGTGAGATATAAACCGCAGCCTTCCACTACAACAGATCTGCGCTCTAACCATTTGAACCACCTGTACACGCATGGTCTCATTAACACGTTGTAACTAATGTGCATAACTGTACCGCTCAAACCAACCTTAGAATAAGCAATAATAATAATAATTGTTGGCGCAACAATCCAATTGAATCAGGGCCCTGAAGTGTGTTAGAGCACTTCATTCAAGACCATAACGGTACGCTACAGGATTAGAGTACCCTGTAGGAGGCAATGTGATCAGCATTGCACTCACCAGAGATTATTACCCTGATTTGACTCTGGTACTCATTCGCAGCTGAGTCGACTGATATCTGACGTCGAATTACGATACAGATACCACTGCAACCAGTGGAATTTGAACGGCGAATTTCCGTATGAAAGCCTTGTGCTCCAACCACTCAGCTCTCCGGATAATAAATCAATATAATACAGGGTGCGGCAGCATAACTTCCTTTTTTAAAATGCGCGCCACTCAGTTAGTTGATGTCATAGCGGAGCGCTAGTGGTCTCGTTCAAGAGGGGATACTGTAAAGGTTTGTACCGACACGGTTCAGTCGCCATCATGCGTTCGGATAGTGAGGAGCGTGCCTTTGCCGTTGAGGTTTACTTTTCAAGCGGATATTCGGTTATTGCAACACAGCGTGCATTTTGGAATCGCTTTAATTTAGTCCCGTTGGCTCCCGTCCCAGACCGCAAATCAATTGTTACATGGATCACTACATTCAGACAAACTGCAAGTGCGACAAAAGGAAGAACTGGAGTCCCTCGGCCCGTTAGATCACCTGAGAACATTGAAGCAGTGAAAGCGTCAATGTTGCTATCGCCACGGCGTTCTGCGCGCAAACACGCATCTGCCCTTGGACTATCCGATCGTTCTGTGAGAAGAATTCTTCGTGATGATCTTCATTTTCATCCCTATAAGATGGCGATAGTGCAGGAACTTTCAGAACGTGACTTCAATTCTCGGATGAACGCGTGTGAGCTTCTTCTTGATGTCATTTCCGAGGGTGCTATTGTTTTTTTAGCGATGAAGCCCATTTTCATTTGTGTGGGTCGGTTAACAAACAAAACATGCGCTACTGGGCTGACACCAACCCTCGAGAATTGCATCAAAAGCCTTTGCATTCACCCAAAGTCACAGTGTGGTGTGCAATTTCCTCAGCTGGAATTATTGGTCCCTGGTTTTTTGAGGAAAATGAGGTTACAGTGACAGTGAATTCGGACCGGTATGTAAACATGCTACAAAATTTTTTTTTCCCACGGCTAGAAAATTTGGATTTGGGGGACACTTGGTTCCAACAAGACGGTGCAACAGCACACACTTCAAGAGCATCGATGGCTGTTTTGAGGGAACACTTTCCAGAGTGCCTTATCTCAATTAGAGGCGATTTGGAATGGCCAGCACGCTCTCCCGATCTGTTTCCTTGTGATTTTTTTCTATGGAGTTTTTGAAATCCCGTGTTTATGTGAACCGTTCAAGAACCCTACAAGATTTGAAGACCAACATCAAGAAGAAACTGCCAACATAACAGCTGCCATGCTAACAAGAGTCATGACAAACGCCAGAAATCGGTTTACGCAATGTATGGAGAATGGGGGACGTCACCTAACAGATTTGATCTTCAAAACAATGTAAATAAAAACTTTAGACATGTACCTACATTATAAAAAATAAATAAATATTTTCCGATGCATACAATAGTTTTTATTGAGTTTTGAAAAAAGGAAGTTATGCTGCCGCACCCTGTATAACATATAATCAATAATAATCAATAGTTCCGAATATTAGGGAGGAATTCGTATGTTTTTTATCTGTAAAATTTGGTTAATTATTATTAGCTCTGTAAAAGAGAAAATACAACAATGGACAACGTTGTATAAAAGAAACTCTCTGACATGCCAATAAAGTCATATGCAATGGTATGGAAGTCGGCAAAAAACTGCTTACCAAGAGGACAAAAAAAAAATAAATCGGAAGACCGGCAACTGGACACTTCAAGTATAAAGGTTTTGCGTTCATCTTATATGAAAAACTATCTATGCACATTTTTCCATTCATATCCAGCTACAAATTCAAAATCAAAGTCAGTCATTCATATGAGGTCATTTTATACATTTTACTAGCTGACCCGACAGACTTACTGCCTCAATCGATAAATAAAAGACCTAAAGTTTTGTATAAAATAATTTTAAAACAAACAAAACGAATCCGTATTTAATAAAAAAGCATATTGTGAAGCATTCCGTCTGCCGATTCGATCAATTTCATTATGTCGTGCTTGCTGTTGTTGTGTTTGATGTGCACGAACTCGTTGCATTCGAAGCCTATCTACTTCATTATCACTCAATAAATAACGCAATTCTGAAATAGCAATACGACTATTTTCTTGATCTGTCTCTCTCGGGTCATCAGTGCGGTTAGCACGTGAGGTAGCTCTTCGCACATTTGATTGACTGCGACGACCAAAGTCAGGTCGTCTTCTCCTCGGCATAGTAAATTGTAAATAATCAAAATGAGAAAATTTTTCGCTCACTTAGCAGTAAAGTGTCACAATCACAAAATATCAAACAAGTCGGGAAACCGGAAGCTAGACGCTTCAGGTATGAAAGGTTTCGTGTATTTCTTTTACAAAGAGATTTGGGTGTGCATTTGTCTTATTAGCATGTAGCACGTAAAATATGCATATATTATGTGAAAATAGCCACTTTCAAGTGATATTGACATTCATAGTCTCGAATTTGCAGAGAAGCGACAGCTTTGACCTGGTATTACTTTGTTAGTAATAGTGCGATTTTCACCAAATTTGCTGTAGCCTATATTGTTGCAGAATTTTGTGATTCTAGGGTGAACTTAAGGGGGGTTTTCCTGTCAATTACTAAAAATTATAGTAATGTACTATTATAAACTTTATTTGATCAGGTATCGGTATGGAGGGTATTTCGGAGCCTAGGCACCATATAGTGACAGCCCCTTGATTTTTTTCAGATTTTTCGGTTTGGTAGTTTCTGAGAATGGGTTCGTTAAAAAAATGACCACTTTCAACCCCCCGCACCCCCCACCTTTTCAACAAATGTCAAAACTAAGACTGGCTTCGAAAAGTACTAATCGAGACCTTTAATTTGATACCCCACATGACTATATTTGATGAAAAAAAAATTTACACCCTCCGTTTGCATGTATGGGGACCCCCCCTTAAATTCGTCGTAAAAGGATGTAACTCGCTATATGCGTGAGCGTTCACAGTTTCCACCTTTCTAGCAAATTTGGTGACAATCGCTACAACTGTCTCCGAGAAAAATGCGTGTGACGGACAGACAGACAGACAGACGGACAGACAGACAGACAGTAAACCGATTTTAATAAGGTTTTGTTTTACAAACAAAACCTTAAAAACAAGTCGGGAAACCGGAAGCTTGACGCTTCAGGTATTAAAGGTTTTGTGTTTCCATATGTGAGGAGTATAACGTAGTTCTCCATTGGCTTATAGCATTGACCCGAGATATTTAAATCGCTCAGTTTTGGGCAGGTGCACTGGTGGCGTGACACGTTTTGACCACGTCTGAAATGAGAATATCCGCGATCGATATGGGTTTGCACCGATCGTGGAAAAACTGCAAGAGAGGCGTTTTCGATGGTGTGGTCACGTAATTCACGCTAACGAGAATTCAGCAACCAGTATTGGTCAGAACATCGAAGTCAATGGTAAGCAACCAAAAGGCCGGCCAAAACAATGGTCGCATGATACACTGGATGAGGATTTGAAGGTCTCGCGATTACATCCTGATCAGGTATTTGATAAAACAAAATGACGAAACCGATCACGACGAGCCGACCCCGCTTGTGAACTGAAGGCTGAAGAAAAAGAAGAAGATATGAAGAGCGATGAGCCTGACCGTTCCGTGTCACATAGTTAAAAATTCTATTGGCATCTATCTTTTAGAAAGTAATTTAAATAAATCATTTGATGGAAAGCCCTGTATTGAAATAGTCAACCTCATACGCTTCACACTCTGAGTTTAATATTATTAGGAAATGCCAACAATTTAACCAACATCAAATATAAACAAGTCGGAATACCGGAAGCTCGCGCTTCGGGTATAAAGGTTTTGTGTTCATCTTATGTAAGAGACGCACATTTTTCTGTCCGTATATAGTTACAAATCCAACATAATCCTTCATATTTTTCCAAACTACGAGACATACGTACATATTAGAGCCATAGATATCACGCTCACCCTAAACAAACAAACTGCCTATTACCTACTGTACACATATATGCACGTATCTAAATTTATCGTACCCATATTTCCGATTTACGTCTTATATCTATCTGAATTAGGCACTAGCCGCAAAGTTCATTAGCACGCATATATTATATACCTACATATACACATGTCTGGTTGACAAATAACTAAAAAACTAAAACAAAATAATTGTCTGCGACCCAATTCATAAGAATTCATTTCGTTGTGGTATTGACGAATTGATATGTGATGATGACGTCATGGGGGTTGTAGAGTGCACGAAATTCACAAAAAATTGTAAAGTTTCACCCCCTATAACTTTGTTAATAATAGTTGCATTTTATTCAAACTTGACCAAACTGTGCATTATATTCTTCGTTACACACATGCCAAATTTTGTACTTCTGGGATGAACATAAGGGGGGGTGCCGGGTAAATTTCTAAGATGTGGAAATATACTATTATTAACTTTATTTGTGCAGATATCGGAACCGGATATATTTTGAGGCCTAGATTTCGTAGAGATGCACCACTGTGATTTTTTTCAGATTTTTCGGTTGGATAGGTTCTGAGAACGAGACCTGTTACACTTTTTGTGGGTCATATTTTGAACCCTCACTCCCCTATGTTTCATCTAATATCAAATATTGAACCAGATTCGAAAAGTACTAATTGAGACCTTTCATTTGATATCCTACATGGCTACATTCTGTGAAAAGAAAATTTGCACCCTCCATTCACATGTACGGGGAGCCCCCCTTAAACTTAACACAAGATGGCGCCACTTACTGCATGTAAAGGGATCACCAGATTACATACTCTCACCAATTTTCGTGACAATCGGTCTAGTCGTTTCCGAATAAATCGGGGGTGACAGACAGACAGACAGACAGACAGAACGAGTAATCTATAACAGATTAATTCGAATTGCCGAAAAGGATGGCGGTCTCTCCGAAAATCAGTTCGGTTTTCGAAAGGGGAGGTCTACAACGGATGCACTTGTCCTAGTAGCAAACACAGCTAAGACCGCACTTGACGAGGGCAAATGTTGTGCAGTGATTACACTTGATGTGAAGAATGCCTTCAATTCCGCTAGATGGAGCAAGATACTTGAGTCCCTAATTAACTTAGGCGTGGCGAAGTACCTGGTGCGTATTGTTGCCGACTTCCTAATCGATAGGACTCTGTGCTGCGGATCAGATGAAGGAATGAAATCCTACCAAACGACATGCGGAGTTCCGCAAGGGTCTGTCCTAGGGCCACTCTTGTGGATTATTATGTATAACGGGGTACTGACCCTAGACCTTCCTACTGGTGTGGCCTCCATTGGTTTCGCGGACGATATTGGTGTGACGGTTGTTGCACGCCTTCTCGAAGAAGCCGAGCTCTATGCAAATGAAGCAGTCTATGAGATTAAATCCTGGTTAGAGAATGCTGGTCTACAGCTCGCAGAGCATAAGACGGAAGTAGTACTTATTACCAAGCGGAGAAAGTGCACTTCCATGAAGATCAAAGTTGGAATGCAAACAATTTATTCCAAGCCTGCACTTAAGTACTTAGGTGTAATGATTTACCAGAGGTTGAATTTCAGATTGCATGTGGAGGGTGCAGCAACCAAGGCATATAACATCGGAGCGCTGGTTCCGAGAATGCTACCAAATATAGGTGGCCCAAGGCCGAGCCGTCGACTCCTTATTTCAAGGGTGGTCAGTTCGATCCTACTGTATGCAGCCCCAGTATGGGCAGATGCACTGGAAAATATAATAAATAAAAAAAAGATTGGAGCTGCGTATCGCATAAGTGTACTCCGAGCATGTTGCGCTTACAGAACAATTTCTAATGAAGCAGCTTGCGTGATAGCAGGAATGATCCCAATTGAGATTCTGGCGAAAGAAATACAACGACTTTACGATCGAACGTACCTCACCGGAGAATCTCCTGCCCGTCGGCGACAGTTCGCACGAGCTGAAACTGTCGCGGAATGGCAAGAGAAGTGGGACGAGTCAGAAAAAGGCCGTTGGATCATATGGGATATCCGGAAATGGATCGAGCGACCTCACGGCGAAGTAGGTTTCGACCTAACTCAATTCTTGAGCGGACACGGAGGCTATCGAGCATATCTGTACCGATTTGGGCGCGATGATTCGCCATATTGCCCACAGTGTGTAAACATTCCAGAGGACGCAGAACACGTCTTTTTTCACTGCCTCAGATTCGAAACCCAAAGGGCTACATTAGAAGCTACAACCGGGGAGCACTTTACACCTGAAAATATCATGGAGCTTATGGTGAAAGCCAAGGGGATATGGACCGAAGTTGAAAAAGTTATTACAACCATCGGAAAGAAGCTTAGGCAGGAGGAAGTCATCCGAAAGAATGAACGCGAGAGGAACACGAATGTTGACATGAGCGCAGAATAAATTCTGATCCAGCCCCGCGACGTAATACCAAATGGGAGTCCCGCGGGGAGAGTGGAAGGAGAAGGAGGTGGTTTTAGTGGGTAAGAGTCCCACATAACCGTGTGGCAGGAGCCTGCGGTAGCTTTTGAAGCTTTCCACCTTCCATCGGGAAAAAAAAAAAAAAAAAAAAGACAGACAGACAGACAGACGGACAGACGGACAGACGGACAGACAGACACCGTCTCGATTCTAATAAGGTTTTGTTTCACACAAAACCTTAAAAAGGGCTAAGGAGAATTAGATTCTTCTTGAATGGAATTTTAATATTTCACTCGAATTTCAATTATTCTCGTTAATTATGACGTCAGCATCCTATTTGTATGGCTTAGGATCCTGCTAATTAGCACGAAATTGATAAGTTTAAACTGCTATAACTTCCCCAATAATAGTTGGATTTTCCTGAAACCTGGCATGTGTATGCACGACGCTGTCCTCTATGTCGGTGCAAAATTTAGTACACTTAGGATGAACTTAAGGGGAGTTTTTTAGCCTATTTCTAAAAGTTGATAATATACTATTAGTAAATTTTTTGAGCAGATACCGGAATGGGACATTTCTCGAAGATTAGATTTCACATAAGTGTTTTACACAAAACCTTAAAAAGGGCTGCAGATAAATAGATTCTTCATAAATATGACTTTAATATTCCACGCGAATGTCAATTATTCCGGGTAATTATGACGTCAGCATCCGATTTGCATGGCTTTGGAAGCAGTAAACTCGCACGAAATTGCTAAGTTTGAACTGCTATAACTTTGGCGTTAATTGCCTGATTTCTATCAAATGTAGCGCATATACACGAAATATTGTCCCCTATGCTGGTACAGAATCCGGAAGTCCTAGGATGAATTTAAGGGGGGGCTTTTCAGTAAATTTCTAAAAAGTAGTAATATACTATTAGTAAGTTTATTTGAGCAGATATCGGAATGGGACATATTTTGAGGCCTAGATTTCATCTAGGCGCACCACTCTGGTTTTTTTCGGATTTTTAGGTTGGGTAGTTTCCGAAAATGAGTCCTGTCTCACTTCAAATGCGTACATTTTGACTCCTTACTCACGCACTTTGCAATTTATGCCTTTCATTTGATACCCTACACAACTATATCCGGTGAAAAAAATTTTTGAATCCCCCCTTTGCATGTATAGGGAGCCCCCCTTTAAACTCCACCTAAATTTATGCCACTCGCTGTATGCGTGGGATTTCATAGTTCCCATCTGTCCACCAAATTTCGTTTGGATCGGTTTAGCCGTTTTGGAGAAAAATGCGTGTGACAGACAGACAGACAGACATTGAATCGATTTTAATAAGGTTTTGTTTTACACAAAACCTTAAAAAGCGCACATTACCTGGAATGTCACTATCACAAAGGATCCCCAAAGTAAAGAAAGTTCTCGCGCACTCATAGATATCGTAACGCAATATCGTAATACTTCTTCCCGTGCTCTAAAGTGCAACAGGATGGATTGACATATTAGTTGGTTGTCAAATCTAATTTCAAATATGAGAGAAACAAAAATACTAAAAACAGGAATTCTATTTTCCAATACAACATGTTCTGAGCTGTGAAACATTTAATGTCTTTTGTCTTTTTAGAAATAAAAGATTGTCACCTGGTTGTCAAATATTTCTAGTTGCGTTAAAAAATTTGTCCGTTTCATAGTTGTAATATGAGGTCCGATGAACACAGTGAGTGATTGAGCTTTATTGAATATCAATAAAGTTCAAATTGACTCTAAATTTTATTTAGAAAATAACGTTTATATGGGAAGAAGAAAAGTGCTGTTTTTAGGGTTTTACTGGCAATTGTTCAAATTTTTCTCACCTTTTAAACCTTCCCCAGACCTCCACGGACATTTCAAGATAAGATAAATCCATTCAGCCGTTCTCGCGTTTTAGCGAAACTAACGAACAGCAATTGATTTTTATATATAACATATATGACGACAAGTCTTAGAGTGCAATAGATTCACACGAAATGCACAACTTCGACGTCTATAAATTTGTTTGCTTTACACTTATCAGAATTATGTCCTATGTTATCAATTGCACTGATATTTCTACTGTTATATATGTAGTTATGTGCGGCTTGTTTTTTAGTAAGAAAAAAAACCAAAAAGAAACTACTAAATTGTTCTTTAAATGCTGAATAAGAATGTTTATTTTACATGTACCTGTATTTTCAGGACCAGTTGTCTTCTTTCTCAGTGAGTTTTAGTCAAAACAAGCGTTTTACACAAAACCTTAAAGGTGGATAGAATTCAACTGGTTAGATTACGCGTTATATTTTCAGGCGATGTTGCCTTTGTATCAGACAGAAGTGACAAAGCAGCAGTCTGGACCTGCGGAAACCGAGCAGACGAAAACAGGAGCATTAGCCTAGAGAGCGGATTCGCACGAGCTAAAGTAGACAACATTCACATGTGAATTCGCATGGATGATGGAAAGATTAGCTTCCGAAGCAATCCGCCACAACCCAATAGTGTACGTGGCTTTGCGACATAGACAATATTCTCTTTACCTTGTCCAGAGACAAGCTGACGGGAGAATGCATTTAATACTATGCAATGTTCCTTCATTTTCTCCCGTCCTAACACCCCTTAGCTTTCCCAATTCACTCCCTCCAATTTACCAATTATCATTCCTACATTCCGATTTTAACTTTCAACTTCAAGATTTAACTTTCAAAATAAGTAATTTTGTTTATTTTACAAAAAAAAAAACAACAACTGATCGCTTTCACCTAATTCCAAGAATTTATTTACATTGGACTAATTCTAAATTTTATTTCAAATTCCAAATAGCGCAAGCCAATATTGACCGGGCAAAATGTACATTCACCTCCTTTGCTTTTACCTAATTTTGGAATGTTGTTATTATTTCGCAGCACAATGTTTCACAATGGTTTTGGGAGCATGCTCTAGCCGTTCTTTTGTTTCTGAACATTTGCAGTTGCTGTTGTCGCTGAGCCGGCATGGAATTTTAAATGCATGGCCATATTTAGCGTAGCGGGGCCGGGACCGGCTGATGGATGGACAGCTGATCAGCTGGATATGGGGAGATCGTTGGTGTCTTTGGAAGTGAGAGGATTAGTTTGGTCTTTTTAAGGTTTTGCATGGAACAAAATCTTATTAAAGTAGATTCAATGTTTGTCTGCCTGTCTGTCACTCCCGATTTACTCGGAAGCAGCTGAACCTATTGTCACCAACTCTGATCAGTTTAAGGGGGTATACATGCAAAAGGGGGATCTACATTTTTTTCACCGAATATGATCATGTGTGTTACCAAATGAAAGGGCTCATTTAGTACTTTTCGACGCTGGTCATATTTTTAGTATTGGGTGTAACATAGGAGACTAAGGGTTCAGAATGTGTGCATCCAAAAAGTGAAGCCAGTCTCGTTCTTATCCGCAAAATCTGAAAAAAATCACACTGGCGCCCTTGTGCGAAAGCTAGGCCTCGAAATAAATCCAATTCCGATATCTGCTCAAATAAAGTCTATAATAGCATATTCCTCTATTTTAGAAATTTTTCCGAAACGCTCACTAACTAGAAGCACTAATTTTAGAAGCACAAAATTGCGCTTCAGTTTAAGTGATAGTACGAGGCGTAATTCCGGGAAGTTTGAAGGGAATTCAACTATTATTACAAAAATATAGAGGGTGAAATTTTCGCATTTTATATGAATTGACTGCAATATAAAACGTTTATGACGCCATCATGATATAAATGAGGCTTATCTGAACGGCAGAAAGCATATGAACATCTCATTTTTACCATTTTTAGCGTTTTTAGTTGTTATCTGTTATGTGTTTGTATGTGCTAAAAGAGTTTTCTTGAGACAGGAAAAATAGTAATGATGAGAGGGCGAGTGAAATATTCGTTGGGTCTGGACGACCCAGATTAAAGTGTCTGCGTTCTAATTTAATCGAATCAAGTAAACGTCCCCAAGTAGAATTCGAAAACATTAAAATGTCAGAGTGAAATTATGCGGTGTTTCCAAGGACTAATTAATTGAAGTAATAAAAACTTGTTGTTTTTTTTTTTCGTTGGTGTGGGTATTTATTCTTGCAAATACCGATATTTCGGGAACCACTTGTTCCCTTCATCAGTGCAAACTTGTTTGCACTGATAAAGAAGAATAAATACCCACACCAACGAAAAAGAAACAACAAGTTTTTATTACTTCAATTAAAATGTCGAGAAAATTATCAGCACGATAGTCGTGGAAGAGTGCACGTTTTCCGGCGGCCAAAGCTTGAAAAAAGCTGGACTAAATTGTTTGTCATTTTACGCTTTTATTTTAGCTTCTAATATTTTAATTCACATTATTATTTCATCTATTATTTTAGTAGATCCAATGGCCAGTTTGTGCCTCGCCCCATCTCTTTTGCCATTTTGCGATGGATTCCCGCCGGGCTAGTTGCCGTCAAAGTACAATTGACTGCCCGATTGCATGCATTTTGTCGTAGAGACGCTGACCTTCACCCGCCAAGATGTCTGTCTTTGTATCTGTCACAACCACTTTTCTCAGGAACGGCTATACCGATTGACACGGAATTTGGTGAGAAGGTGGGAACTGTGAACACCCAGACATGCGGTGAGTGATATCCTTCCTTGAGACTAAAGAGGCTCGCCATAAATGCAAAAGGGCGTGTTAAAGTTTTTTTTCGCCGAATATAATCAACTTAGGTTTCAAATGAAAGGCCTCGAGTAGCACTTTTCGAAGCCTTAGTTTCGACATTTGTTAGAAAGACGCGGGGGGGGGGGGGGGTGGAGTGGAAAGTGACGATTTCTTTAACGGACCCATTCTCAGAAACTACTCAACCAAAAAAATCTAAAAAATATCATGAAGCTGCCTTTATATGGTGTCCAGGCCTCTCCATATTGATATCTGCTATATTACCATATTTTTGGGGAAATTAAGTGAAAACCCCCCTTAAGTTTATCCTAGAGTTTTAGTAGTATAGAGTGCAATATGAAGCATGTTACCCCCAAGTTTGATCAAAATCATACTATTACTAACAAAGTTACAGTAGCTCAAAGTTGACTTTACCGTGTACATTTACTGCAAACAAATATCAATATCATACTAAAGTGAGAAGTCTGACATGCTAAGTCCATATACATAACGGGCTACGTACACATGGGATAGTTCTGCCATCAAATATACTCACAGAAGAAGCAAACAAAACCCTTCATACCTGAAGGGCTGAGCTTCCGGTTTCCCGACTTGTTTAAGGTTTTGTGTAAAACAAAACTGTGAACTGTGAACGCTCACGCATACAGTGAGTTACATAATTCTACATCGAAGTTACGTGCAAAGGGAATGTAAATTTTTTTATCATATATAGTCATGTGGGATATCAAATAAAAGGTCTTGATTAGTACATTCCGAAGCCGGTATTAGTTTTGACATTTGTTGGAACTACTCAACCGAATAATCTGAAAAAAGTGAAGAGGCTGGCACTGTATGGTGCCTAGAATCCGAAATACCCTCCCTACCGATATCTATTCAAATAAAGTTAATAATAATATATTACTATAATTTTTAGTAATTGGCTGCCTTAAGTTCATTCTAGCAACACGAAATTTTGTAACAATGTAGGTTATAGCGTAGAGCATACCAAACTTATGAAAATCGCACTATTACTAACAAAGTTATAATAGGTCAAAATCGTAGCTTCTTTGCAAATTCAAACTGAATGTGGATATTCCCACATAAAATATAAATATATTACGTGTTACGTACTAATGGGACAAATGCTCACTCAAATGTCTTTATAAAAGAAACCCACATACCAGAAAAGAAACACACATACCAGAAACGCCCAGCTTCCAGTTTCCCGACTTGTTATTATTTATTTTGCAGCATTTTAATGAATTGTTTCAACTGAATAGAGAAACAAGAATTTCACTTTCCTTTTAATTTGAGGACTTCTTTTCTCTTCTCCTTTCTAGGTTAGATAAAGTGCATCCCCATTAGAATATACATCTGAACCAAGAGAAATATCGATCGTGGATCCTCCTTTTCGATCGTGGCACTCAGGTTCGGAGTTTTGCAGCTCCACGCGCGAGTTCGAGCCGTTATTTTTTTTTTACTTTTGAATTTCCGTTTGTTTATTGTTTCAAGATCCGGTGCAGACTCACGCACAGGAAAGGGCACGTAACTTTGGTTTAATGACATATAAGGGATCGAATTTCTCAAAGGATAGATCGCGATGAAATTCCTGAGGTAATCACTAATGAAGACTTGGCATCCGCAAAGAATTCAAAATAAAGTTATGGAAGTGGCCACCAAAACTGTGGTTAGCTGAAACATTTCCGACGTGCCTGAGAAAAGGGATTTTCTCTGTAACGTGGATAACAAACCTTTGGATGACCCTTCGTCTTATAGACCTATATGCCTATTAAAGGGCGTCGGCAAAACTTTTCATCTTCAATAGGCTTGTACCGATCACAGAAAGGGAAGGTGGTCTCTCAGATAAGCAGTTGAAATTGAGGGAATCCAGGTCAAACGCGGCAATTTTTTTAATTAGATCTTGGCTAGAAGGCGGTGGTTTGACGCTCGCAGAGCACAAAACCCATGTAATTTTGATCACCAAGCGAAAGAAGCAAATGCCGATAAAGATTAGAATGGGCGAATACATCATACATTCGCAACAAACGCTTGAATATCTAAGAGTAATAATTGAACAAAGGATGAAATTCAAGCCACATCTTGAGAATTTAACAACGAAAGCTTATTGGCAAGAATGTCACCGACGGTAGGTGGCGCTAGGAAAAGCCGGCTTCTTATCTCAAAAGTTGTCAGTTCGTCCTTGCTTTATGCAGCTGCAGTCTGAACATCGTCATTGAAGCTAGAAGCAAAATAGAAGAAAAATCGCCATACCAATTGTGTGCATTACGAACGCCGTGCGCGTACCGTACAACATCAGACGAGGTGGCATGTATGATAGCAGGCATAGTCCCCGTCGACAGTGGTAGGAGCTTCAGGGGAAAGTGGTAAATAACGACACCAACCGCAGTTCGTTATTTATCCTGGCCCGCTATGTAATGACAAAATAGCAGCCCCAAGGGGTAAGCAAATGAGAAGAAGGTGGTTTTAGTTAGTAAAAGTCTCACATAACTGTATAGTAGGCGCCACCGGTAGGTTATGAATCTTTCCACCTTCAAACGCCCAAAAAAAAAGATGGAAACGACAGACATTGAATCGATTTTAATAAGGTTTTGTTTTACGCTATATATATATAATTCAACATACTTTCAAACGACCATATAGGACCCGACGGCTTTTGCACCATCCGTCATAGACCAACTGTAGACACCGGTGCATGGCGCCGCAGTGTTAATAAATTTAGGACATCCGAAACTCCCCTTTGGGGGATACCTCCCCTATGAGTCGTGAAACCACCAGCCTATTTTCACTTTTTCAACTGCCAATAATTTGGGCGCTGCTTCAGCCAGATGATAGTTACCATTTGCTTGTCTCCATACACCGACCCGAGCCCTTCGATTGTGAAGTTCTGCAAACCAACCATTCGGAATTGTCTAATAAGGCCTCGAAGATTTCCTTCCCGGTCATAAGAAACTTTATCAGTGTCTCCACATCGTATGATGATCTACTGCATGTAGGCCTTTTCCCTTGAAAATTTATTCAGCTTGCAGTCTGTCTGTTACATGCACTTTTCTAAAAAAAAAACGGTGGTTCCGTGACAAATACAAAATGAATAACGTCAAGTCTATCCTAAAAATGCGAAGTTATGCACAAATATAGATCATAACATAAAGCGTTATTCTAGCAAGTTTGGTAGAAATCTTACTATGCTTAAAAAAAACTCATAATGAGACAAAGTTTTCTACTCTCTTTAAATTTACACCCTAAGACATCAAATATATCTAAATTTTCAAATCACATTAAGGTCAGTATTCTGGTTTACTTAAAACTTGTACACTACGACCTCTGTAAAAATAAAGGCAATGAATAACCTAATGTTTGTACATAAAAAAATTTACAAAACCTTTCATAGCAGAAGCTTTCGGGTCCCGTCATTTGCATCAACATTTCACTGTTCCCTCTCAGTTATGGATTCTATATTAATGTGAGTCTGGTGCGCCATGAATTGAAAACACGTGATACCTTTGTATATGACGTAAAAAAACTGGAATGTCTGCAAAACTTCCCAAGTTTGGCATGCACCGACAGTTACAAGTTGACCTGCATAGCCCGCTCCCCCTCTATATTTTGATTTTTAGGTAGGTATGCTTTCATGGCTAACCAAATTTTGACCTCTTTGGTCACTCTCATGTAGCTCTTTAAGTCCGCTAAAGCAGCATGTCGTTATATAATATAAATATACAAATTACTTGTCTTACTCAACTCTTCCGTATTATTACTCGTATTATTATCCATTTGATTTTTAGACCAGCAACATTTTATCTTAGGCCTACATTTAATAGCTCCAACAGTTTTCAAAATTAACAGACATATGTCCTCACCATAATGCAATCCAAAAAAAGCAGAGCTGTCACTAAACAAAATTTCACGTGCCCATTTGCGGATACGCAGAACCGTATCGAGAACTGAAATACCAAATAAGATAAAGCTAGAATCGAAACTCCTGTGCCGCGATCGAGAGAGAAATTGTACGACGGATTACATTCTCAAGTGACGTTCCTTATGTCTCAGATCTTGAGAAGGCACGACTTTTGGGGTTCCTATTGGAGGCCGCAGCGTTTAGTTCCGAGCTTTTCCCGGCTGGCACGTTTCACTGTTTCATATGCAAATTTTGAGCTAGAAAACTATCTTAGGCCAATAAAATAACAACCACAGACTACCCAAGGTTTTATTAGCCCCCCCCCCTGTGTGTTTGTATGTGTAGTAATGTAAGTATTCTCATCAGCTCAGCTCTGGAATCCCAGGCTCCCAAGCCAGTTGTTCTTACAACTCATGTTAGAATTCTCCCTAATGCCCTCAATCAATTGCAAATAATCCGCTGATCGAAAATGTGGCGAACGGAAGTCCACGTTTGCATTGTTCACGTTCCTCTTCAAAGCATACACCCCCGCTGGCAGCTACACACGAGCAGAGAATCTAGTACAAAATGTTGTGTGTATAACACATGGAAAAGGTGTTATGATGATCCAGAATCCATGAAGCGGGCATTGAAGCTTTAGCCAGTTTACTGTAAAGGTCTGATTGGCCCGTCAGTCACCCAAACATGGTCAATTACCGATTCGAAAGTTCTACCTTCCATGCACCCCCGAAATTTTGCGCACTACCTCCACCGCTGCCGAACGTTGCTCCCCGGTGGCAGCGTAGTTTTGCTGAGCATGACTAAGCTTTTCGACATATACGCTATTGGAACTTCAACTCGCGTCCCATCAGTGCCCCTCCTATGTCATATTGACTTGTCATACAATGAATGGCGAAAGGTTTGGAGAAACCGGAAGTGCACCTCGGCTGATCAACAAAACTGACACTTCTTCTGAAGCATGGCTGTCAAAGCTGTTGTCAGCAAAGCATCATTTGGCACAAGTCGCTGGTACAAGGAATCACTGCAACTGTTTGACGATTTCCCAACGCAGAAAATCGTAGATGACATGTAGCTTGTCGGGATCGGTACAAATCATCCCATTGCCGATAGTGTGCTCCAAGCATTGAATTTCTTTTATAACAAATTTACTGTTCCGGAACTTCATTCTCAAGTTTGAGTACAGCAAGTACTGATCAAAGGTCTTTGTGATGAACAAAAAGTCGCCTATGGTACCAATGGGCAAGGATGACTTTGTCCATCAGCCCAAACCAGGTATGGTTTGAAATGCATTACAGGACCCAAATGACATGGTCACGAATTGGTCGCCCAGGAACTGTGGAAGCACTTTTAACCTTGGACTCCGTTCAGTGAAATTTACCGGAACGTAGATTTGAGGTCTAGATAAATCTAGCCCTCGGGAGACCAGTGAGAATCCACTTGATGCCAAGTAAAGGATAAGCATCATAAAGGCGAACAGACACTTTACCAGGCCCCACCACAAAGATAACTTTTGTCCAGCGCGTACCAAAGTCCTTCAAAACAATCAAAATTCAATTGTCTCGTTCCCCCCTGTTCGTGAGCCCTTGAAACTAAATCCTACGATGATGAATCGCCTATAAACCGTCGAACTGCTAACACGGCAGACATTATGATGTATGCAGATGGGATAGATTTAACTCAAATTTTATCATTTTGCCAGATTTGTATAATAATGGTCGCAAACATCCTGTAATTTTTATAACTACATACGCTCAAAATTTATTCAAAATTTCTCCGTGCCTTATAACATAAATACTACGAAGGAGCATAAATAAGCAAACCATCATTTGAATACACCACACATATGGAAGGATGTCTGCAATATCACCAGATTCTTCATTCCACCCTGAGAGCGTTAAATATATTTCCTCGAAATTACAAACATATCATATATTACGGTGTTATTGCCATGCATGCGAAAGTTTCTCCTAAGGGTGCCGCAACTCGCCGCACATTACATTATCCAGACCATTCTTCATATTTAAATCGATATCATAAACAAAGTTTCTTGTCTCTTCGCCGCTCCATATTAGCCACATTCATATTTACACCCCATGACCTACGACACCCCTTTACACATGTACATATGAATATTGAAATTTGTGGCCCGGCATGAACCTTGCCAATCCCACTCTCATGCCGAATGTTCACCGCTCCAAACAGCCTAGTCAAGTTATGTGGGAGGTGGTTAAACGCGAATATTTGCAGGATTATAAAATAGCAGCAATCTCGAGTCATCTTAGGAATTTCAAAGGCTTCGCAAACCTCGAGAATATCCACACGTAGATGTGTGTGTTCCGCTGTAGATGGCACGTACCATACAGTGGCTCTATAAGAGCAGGATACGACGTTAAGTGAACAATTTGCCGACAAGAGAATTTTCTTGTTTTTACCCTCGACAAGACTAAGGACCCGAAAAAATAAGATTTTCACATTTCCCCACTTAAGTCAGAATTTATGTGTGATATCGTCGTTTCGCGTTTCATATTGCTGCCCGGGGCGGACATTCTGCAATTGAATAGACTCTTCCGTCCTCCTCGACTTCAACAAGTTTTTACATAAAATTTACGAGCTAATTAGATGAGTTTTGATGTAGGAAAGTACGGCGGCGTGAAATGTATCGCAAACTTTGAAACATACGTTCATCTATATAAAAACCGAGGAGTACACTGGGAATTACGTTGATAAGCACTCCATAAGTCCCTAGACCAATCCCACCCTCGGAGGAAGGGATCCATCTTCTCATTTTTTATGGACAATAAGCTGAATAAAGAGCCGAAAGTTCCGATAACAACCTTCCCCACATCCGAAGCACACTCGCATCCTTTCCACCTCAAGCATCGTAACAAACTCAATCCAAATTATGTAGGTCACGAGCAAATAGTTTATAAAGCAAATTAGTAGTTTCGGGCAGCAGTGAAAATTAGCTCGTTGAGAAAGGCTGCCGCCGGGACAGTTGGTCAAATTATGATTAACAAGGGATTTCGATGGTGATGAGAAAGCCAAACAATTAATTTTGCCGAGCAAAGCTGTAGAAACACATGTTGAGCATACGGTCAATATTTTGCCGACAGTGTGTGCAGTTAGAGAGGAGCTAATTAGGAATGAGGAGGTTATTCTGTAATTCCGGCAGGAGGTCGCCTATTTCGTAAAATCACCCTTTGCAAACTTATTATAAAAGAAAGTTCAGAATAATAAAACCTAATTAATCCGTCTGGAGGTAAGTAAGGAAAGTGTAGAAACTTTGTGGTTTTACCAGTTACTTATTGAGAAAGTTGCCACGACGCATGATTTTGGTCGCTTACCATCATCTTCGAGGTTTAGACCAGTCCTGCCAAGTGAATTCTCGTTAACGCGAATTACATGAAACTACCATGGAATACGCCTCTCCCCCAATTTTTTTTACAATCGGTGCAACCCCATATGTATCGCAGATACTCTTATTTCGGATGTGATCATGGCCCTAGTTCAACGTAACATCTTCGTCTTCATTACCATGATACGCCGTTCATTGTCTTTTAAAGTCGGCCAACACTTAGAACCGTAGAGAGCAACAGGGCTGACACTACGGTAAATTTTAGATTTGGAACAGTCGTTGACATGTCGATCACAAAAAACACCAGTAGTAGAGCGCCACTTCATCTAGGTTGCCCCAATGCGTGAAAAAATTTCATAACACAATTCTCCATTAGCTGGCAGTGTTGACCCAAGATATTTATGTTAAATCGCTTAGTGCTGTTTTATTCAGATTCAATCTGAGATCGTGTTGCATGAGGCGATCATTCCATTTTTAGACAAGGTGATCAAGATCATCTTCGCTATTAGGCGCAAGAAAAACATCACATGCATAAAACAGGGCGCTGACCGTTAGATGTACCGTCTGGCAGTGACCATAAGAAAAACAAAGAGGAGTGCTGAGATGGCGCTTCCTTCCTTCCTCCTCCTAGGCTGAACGCCGACAGAGACAAGAAACGGTTCCGATACACCCGACCCACTTCGAACTTTACTTTTCGGATTGTGGTAGAGTAATTTAACCCAACGCATGAGTTCTTCTGATACTAGGTGTTGCCCTAGAGCATACCAGGTAAATTCGTGTGCCACATGGCGAAACGCTTCCTCCTGATCCAGAAATACAATGTAAAGAAGGCGATGCTTCTCACAGTGTTTCTCCATAAGTAACCGCACAGCGTGTATTGCGTCAGTAGTTCCGCAGTGCCTCACAAACCCGGTTGTTGCGTTAAAAAATCTTCACGGTCAACCGGGTCGGACGGTAATTTGAACATTCTGCTGGACTACCTTTCCTTTTAAGAAAGGAAAGCTGGGAACTGTGAACGATCACGCATAAGCTCGGTTACACCTTTTTACCTCGAATTTAAGGGGGTGTATTTTTTTACCAAATATAGTTATGTGCGATATGAAGGCGTCGATTAATAGTTTCAGAAGCCGGTCTCAGTTTTAATATTTGATGGAAAGTTGAGGAATATGGGGGTCAAAATTGACCAGTTTTTTTATAGATTCATTCTCAGAAACTACACAGCCGAAAAACTTGAAAAAAAATCAATATGCTGCCGCTATATGCTGCCTAGGCTCCAAACCGATATTTGTTTAAACCAAGTTAATAATTGTATATTAGTATAATGTTGAAATCTACGTGAAATATTCTCGCCATCTATCCGTCGCGGCTCGTAGGTCAGTAAAGTACAATTCTTATCAATAGCTCTCGATTATGAGTATGTAGTCGGTTTCCCAATATAAAATGTAGGAAAATGAAGGATAGCCTCAACCACGGTTACTCCTGAACTCCGCCCGCAAAATGACTTCATAACTGGGTAGAGCACCAGTAATGGTCAACATAGCGTCGAGTTCACTTATTGACGGCGGCGAAAACCAAGAGCATGGTTTCGTCTGAAACAATTGCTTGATTGGGATCTATCGTTACTACCTTATCAATGGCCGCGGTAACAATTTCGGCCGTCATTTGGCAACGTGTTCGATTTGAAGTCATCGCAGCAGCTGGTGACCAAGAATTCATTAAGACAGCAGCGTCGCCATCAACACATTGCGGTAAAAGGTTTAATACTCGCTGAACCCTCTTCCTCACTATCAAGTAGAAGTGGGCACTGTGGTTCAGGATAAATTCCGAAAGTATATATGCAATTTACACAGACCTGCCCTACCCAGATTCAGTGCATCGCGTATCCTTTCGAAAATTCCATCTCAAATCCATGAATAGAATGCGTCTCAACTGACTGGGTTGGGGGGCCGACAGACTGCATGGCTGGAACACAAACTTTCGTGTTATTGGTTTATGTGGCCCAAAAGGCACAGCATGGAAAATCCGTTTGGAACGAACTGACTCGAATCAATAATGGTGGTACCAACAGACTAGGCGTACTCAAAATTTGGAACACACTGAAACAGAAATGGACTATCGCATGTAGCACAATTCGACGACGTTTCGACGCTGCATGTTTCCATACCGGATAATAATTTGTTAGTAACCTTTTTTCCAAATTGCATCTATTTTATTGGATCATGACGTTTTGGCCACTCATAATTTGACGTGGGTGAGTGCTTAAAAAATAAAATAATAAAAGAAGATGAACTTCGACCAAACAGGGAATATATGATATAGAAAAAATATTTCATAAATATGGGGGATTAGGCGCTTTCGACTAGGTATATCATAGATAATCAAAAATTCAACTCAACCCATGCCTTAGGTAGAAGAGAAAACCATCAAAATTTCAATCCTAAAAAAATTCCATGAACAGAGAAAGTTGTTGCTATATCGATTATTCCAAAACTGTTGACAGCCTTCCGCATACCTGGCTAATCGATGCCCAACTTCTGTATCGCATAGATCCTAGCATATATTTGGCAACAATCAAGGGTGATTGCATATCACCGTGACTGTGCGGAAATTCCAACTGCCTCGTGATATCGGAACTAACAGCGAGGTTTACACTGTAGCACAACAACTAGGAACAGGCAAGCCTCTTGTGTGCGGCTGTTATAAGGTAGATTGGTTAATTCATTGACCGATGAAAACGAAGGGAATGCACCTCTCTGCATTTCCATGTCCCAAACAGATGATTCTGTGTTAGGGATCTGTTTGCTAAGACGCGGCGATATTTCTACGTCACCCAAACTTGCTTGATCGCCACCCATGTTTATGAAACAGCTAATACGTTAGAAAGTTTTGACTATCACATTTCTCGGTGCACAGTGAAAACAGTGCAGACAAGAATGGACCAAACTCGAAAATATGACCAGCATACCGATATGAACTGCAAGTAGTACTCGATAGTCCCGCTTACAGCATGTACTAGGGTCAACAAATTGACAAACTGATGACCACATAATAATCCTGACGTTCTATTAGTTGACAAGATGGCGGTGGAAAAGTGGATAAAATATGAGTCACTGACTCGGGAAACCAAAGAAATTTGGTATCCCAGGAGGGTCGCTATGATTTTCATGATATTTTCAGTTACAGGTGTTGACCTAAGTCGTTTATGACGACCCGAAATGTCCTAGAACTTTCCCATACTATGGTGCAAACCATGCAGAAGTAAACCAATCTGTAAACGTGTCCGTTGTTATAGCAGATCTTCCCTATCACCAACCGCCGGCCATTATCACCGAAGTCATCCTAGTTTTTAAGATCTTCCGATCACATGTGCTTCACCCTTGATATAATAGGTCAAATCCGGCATCAACTGAGATTGTAACTACTCGGAAATTGAGTTAAAAGTAATTTCAATGGGACCACGCTGTCAACCAAGTTGTTAGTTGCAGCGGGATTGCACGTCTGGGGGCTAGTCCCGGCTCAACACGTTCGCCGCTTGTCAAAATCCAGCAGCAACCAGAGGCAGATCTTCCTTAAAGATTCATTTAGGATTAATGACAATTTATCTTAATGGAATCAGTGAGCGAATGCTGCTTCAAAATTCGTCTTTAGGAAGCTTGATAGAAGCAAATACCCGCAATATTCTCGGTAATTGATCCATGTTTGCTCTCCTAAGGACTCTCTCCTGAAGTGAAAGGTTTGGGTAAGTGGAAATATTATATTTTATAAGTATATTATAAAAAAAATATAAATAAATTTCATTCTTAAAGCAAGTAAGAAAAGTACTGTTTTTAAATATAAAAAACACTTTTCCTACGTTGCTCATTATGCACTTTGGGAAAAATATCTGTGGGGACAGTTGGTCCTCGAAATACTTATTTGTTAATTTGTTAATTAGATACTTTTAGCCAATAAAACGGAAAAACATTTTCCAAGGCCTTTTGCGTCGTATAATTGATACTATATTTTTAAGGTCTTGTTTGCAAAACAAAACCTTATTAAAATCGGTTCAATGTCTGTCTGTCTATCTGTCGCAAACACTTTTCTCAGAGACAGCTACATCGATTGAAACGAAATTTGGTGAGAAGATGGGAACTCTCAACACCCAGACATGCAGTGAGTGATATCCTTCTATGTTGAGATTTAGGGGGGTCCCCATACATGTAAAAGAGGAGTGTACAACGGACCCTTTCTCAGAAACTACCCAACCGAAAAATCTGAAAAAACTCATGAAGCTGCCTCTATATGGTGTTCAGGCCTCAAAATACTCTCCATATCCATATCTATTCAAATTAAGTTAGTAATAGTATATTACTATATTTTAGGGGAAATTGAGTAAAACCCCCCTTAAATTGTTAGCAGTATAAAACAGTATAGCAGTATAAGACATAATATGAAGCATATTATCCGCAAGTTTGATCAAGATCATACTATTATTATAGTAACAAATTTACAGTAGATCCGAGTTCACTTTACCGTGTAAATTTACTGCAACTAAATATCACTATCACACTAAAGTGGGTAGTCAGACATGCTAAATGCATATACATAACGGGCTACGTACAAATGGGATAATGTAGTTAAAATATTTAAGAGAGCAGACCTACTATTATGCAAATCTTCGTATGCAAAGTTACTCGAAAGTGCAATTCGTAGGACCGCATAACGTTTCTCGAATTTCCGGCTGTGGAATGATGACGTCGTCAAACCTATTCTTTTGTGTGTAACCTATTCTTTTTTGTCGTATTCCAAAAGATACGGTTTATTCCACTTTGGCAACTTTTTTCTTGCGATATGCGCACTAATAACCTTTCTGTTTTTTCGGCAGATCCCTAGCAAACTGAGACAATTTTCTTAAGATCCTTATCAGGCTTGCGAATTAGCTTCCTGTTCTGGCATGTCGCGTTTTCCACCCGTTTTTTGATCCATTAGCGTGAGGCTTTGTCTCATTAAACGTTAGTAAGCTGAACTGCTCGCGACGAACACTTCAATAACTTTGATATTTCAACGTGAAACTTCACTTTTCTCTAAAAAATATATTTTTATTCGTTTTGCTAGGACTCATTTTACCATTTTCGGAAATACAACAATTGGACTTAACTATAAAAACTCAAAACACCTATTTTGAGCTTTACCTCTCAGAGTTGTGCTAATCATCATATAAAGTTTCATGTTTTCTTATTTTACATGTAATGGTATCGGCCGTAGCCTACATAACGGCAAAATCTATGAGCGATACCACGACCGTGTGGTTGTGAACAAAATCCCGCTCAACAGGTTGCGGTAGGCGGGTCATCTAATCCATATGGATGCGGATGATCCAGCCCGGAGAGTCTATAAGGGCAATATCTATGGTAGAAAAAGAAAACGTGGCAGACCCTGCCTGAGATGGAACAATGGCGTAGGTCAGGACGCCAGACAGCTTTTAGGGATATCGAATTGGTGAACCTCAACGCAAAACCGGGGCGCCTGGAGTTCCTTATTAAGGCAGGCCTAGACCGGATACCGGTTGTTGCGCCGTTGGTGATGATAGTATCGGCCTAGATTGTACCTAAAGCATTTGTAAAAGGGTGCGTAATACTTTTGGCCAAGGCAGCATATGCATATACATATACGAGCCAGGTACAAATGGGGCATATGCCCACTCAAATATTATTATATAAGAAACACACAAAATATTTCATACCTGAAGCGCCAAGCTTATGGTCTCCCTACTTGCATTATCGCTAATTATTTATTGCTAATAAATTAACTTTGAAAACTCGCAATACGTTCTTTCAAAGAATAATAGGAAACAAACACCAGTAGGTGTTAGCTTTCCAAAACAAACATCTTTAAGGGGTTAGGTGCTTATTTAATAATATAGTACGTCTAGAATATTCCCCAAAAACAACAAAGTAAAATTCTAAGAGCGTAGAGTAGAAATGACCATGAAGATCGCATAATAATAGCCGAAAAAAGCTGCCGCTGAGACTCAAAAAGCAAGAGTTCGTCACAGACAAGAGCTAAAGGATGTCCTGGATATTCCCGCTGCAGCAGGCCACTTATTATATGTGCTGGAATCGACGACTCTATGTAAATGAAAAAAATGTTCATGTGTTATTTGGATGTAAAAATGTAATCACTTTTTTCTCAAAACTCTTTGTATTTGGTTGTCACAATTTCTCAATAAGTTGCACATATCTTTTATATAATCTTTTTTCCGCTTGAACGACTCTTTTTAAAGTTTTATGTAAAACAAAACCTTATTCAAATCGGTTTACTGTCTGTCTGTCTGTCACACGCATTTTTCTCGAAGAACGGAACGAACGGAAGCTGGGAACTGTGAACCCTCACGCATACAGTGTGCTACATCATTCCACGTTGAATTTAAAGGGGTGGGGTCCCCATACGTGCAAAAGGGGGGCGTACATTTTTTTCACCAAATATAATCACGTGGAGTATCGAACGGAAAGTCTCTGTTAGTGCTTTCCGAAGCTGGTCTTAATTTTGACATTTGGTGGGAAAGTGGGGAGTGCGGCGGGTTGAGAATGATCACTTCTTCAACGGACCCATTTTCAGAAACTACTTAACCGAAAAATCAGGAGGCCCCCACTATATGGTACATAGACTCCGAAATATCCTACATACGTAGCATATTACTATAATGTTTAGTAATTGGCTTCAAAACCCCTCTTAAATTTCCCCTAACACCACGAAATTCTGTACCAATGTAGCCTATAACATAGAGCATGATACTACCTAAGTTTGGTGGAAATCGCACGATTGCTAACAAAGTTATAATGAGTCAAATTTGTCGCTTCCTTGTAAATTCCTTTCATACCTGAAGCGTCCAGCTTCCGGTTTCCCGACTTGTTTTCTATATTTTAAGTAATTTCCCAAGGCGACATAGGGTGCACTTTTGGTTCACGGCTCTGTCGAAAATGCGAATTTTTATTTCTTTTCTTTCCCTTCGTTCAAGCACGACCTATAAGCATCTACTAACAGAAAATTTTTGGTTTTTTTAATGTTACATGACACTGTTATCCCGACTACTCTGAGTGACATTTTTTTAAAGGATCACAGGTTGAATTTTCAGAATTTTTTAATAAAAATTTCAGAAAGTACTTATCAAATATGCATCTTTCATGTGATAAACTGTTTGAATAAAATATATCATTGGATATATAAAACAGTCGTAAAGAAGTACCCGCTTTAAGCCTTTGAAAACCACCTACCCCTTAATTTCAAAATATTAACGTTCCAAAAATATTACCCTTCAAGCTTTAATCTAAGATTAAAATGAACATAGTAGATACAGCTCACATCGGCTTGCATCCTATCGGACAGTCACTACTCTAAACGCTAACCTCCCTAAATGAAGCCAACATGCAGCACGCTAAACGCACAAACTATGCATGTGATCCTTAACCATTGTGAATTAATATTCCTCAGTGTTTCATGAGAAAATGAATGGAAGCTAACCATTTGTACACAGAACCTGTCGAGAATTGTTGTTTCTGTTGTTGTTATCAAAGGTAATTAAGCGAAAACTTCCTAAATAAGAGGTCTATTAGCTGTTGATTATTGTAGCTAAGTAAACGGCACAAAAGTTTAACTTCCTAATTGAATTTGCTCTCTCTTGTTAGGTTGCTGTGAATTAGCTTAAGTTGGCCGAAACGGATTCTTGTTATCCCTTTACAACACATTTCAATTTACCCAAACCACGCACTACATTCGCGACTACTTTCATAAAAATTTTTTACTACAAATAACTCTCGGTCCTCAAATTTGAAATTCGGACCTAAATATCTGGGATTTAAAAATCGTAACATATTTCAGCTGAAAGAAATTGTCACTATGTTAGAACATGCTGACAGGTAAATGCACCATTTTAGGTGTTTCATCGATTGCAATAGGGAAGCTGGGGATATTTGACTCTGAGGAATTTCACATTCCTATTTTATTTTATTATAATATTAACTCCGCCACAAGCAGTCCTAAGTCAAATCAGGGTAATAATCTCGTTCGAGCGCAATGCTGACCACATTGCCTACAACACGGTACTGTGTTGTACAGTTATGCTCTTGAATAAAGTGCCCAAACACACTTCAAGGCCCTGATCCAATTGGATTGTTGCGCCGACGATTATTATTATTATTATCAAAAGCAGTCCCAGGCCCGTTTGAGGTAGGGGAAGGAATGAGTCACTGAACGCTACCTACGCATGTCAGGAGGTGAAGTGGACCCTGACAACATCTTGGCCTTGGTGACTGTACCGATAACTTGGAGTGTTTGCGGGTTTCCGAAATTTCCAGCATTTCGTCATTAGTGACACATTGCTCGTACACAAAGCCCGCCACAATTTTCAACTGACCGGCAGCGAGTAATCATATGGACCAATTTACACACAATTAAGAGTATGAGAATTATGGTTTGGATGCGTGTAGCATGAGATTCAGCGATTGTAATTTCCAAGGGGATCATCACCTGATGGTACGTTACCTTCGCTTGCGATCTGCGTCCGTTGCTTTTCGCCAAGGTAGAGTATTTCGAAACCTCTCTCCCACCCCTCTCTCACAATATTAAGACTGACCGCTTACAATCCAATTGTCATTCAATAAAACTACAATTATCTTGCTGATCGCGTAACGGAAACCTTAAATATTGAGCTTGAGAATATTGATAAGCATTGGGCGGCCATTATAAATGTTATTTTCGCAGACTGATTTTCACAACCACCTGAAGAATGTTATCATTGGTTCGGCTAAACATGCTTGATTAGAGTTGAGCTAGCGCATGGGCAGTCGTAGCGAAAGATCGCGGTTCAAATCTCATTGGTGGCAGACGTATTTGCTATCGTTACTGGATGTCGGATACCAGCCGACCCATCTGTGAATGAGTACCTGCATCAAACCAATGCTGACCACATTCCATAGTAGTGTACCCTTACGATCTTGAATGAAGTGTTCTAACACACTTCAAGGCACTGATCCAATATGGATTATTGCACTAACGATTATAATTATTATTAGACATGCTAGTCCTAGTTTCAAAAACCGAACGGGTTCGGCATGTTCCCAAGCTAGCAACGAAACGGAAGAATTTTTCCAATCGTTCAATGCTGCACCCCCAAAAAACGCGGACCCGCGCTAAGACCTATCACGAACTCCATCGAATGGAGAAGCGATTTTGCAGACAGAGAAACGAAGTCTGCAAAACCAACAAGTGTGTGGACTCGAAATTACAGGGCCACGCGCGGAAATTTTAGCAACCAATCAGCAGCGTGTTTACCAAGCCAAGACAAAGAAGAAATTCCGAAGCGATGGGTTGAGTACTACTACTCAACAACGACAATATCAGCTAGTTACAGGTCCTACCAACTGAAGACGACGAGCAAATGCTGAAAGAAACCGTCCGTGCAATCTACCGGCTTAAAAATCAAAAGTCGAGGCCAACACTGGGAAAACCAACCAGTCTGTAAACTAGAAAAGCACAAGAAGCAACCACACTAAGCGCGCAAGTTTTACCAAGCCTTATGCACCTCGATACTCTTCTTGGCGAGCAAGTTGCAGGTCCGGACAACTAAACACTGTTGGCTCATAGGTAAGGAGCTTCACTTCAAGCAAATTAGCAACAGATCAGATTTTCTCTTTATGGAAAGCGATGGAAAACTCTTGGAATATAGCCACCAATTGCATATCTTTATAGGCTTCAAATCCACCTACGATATCATAGAAAGGCACAACTGCACACGCCTATGGAAGAATACAGTATTCCTGCGAAATTAATAACCCTGACTAGGCTAACCCTGACCAATATGTGAGGCCAGGTAAAAGCAGCATGATCACTCTCCAGACGATTCGACATCAAGAACGGTCTAAGACAAAGAAATACCCTATCATACACCCTTTTTAATCTGGCCTTGCAAAAAGTGATCCGTAATACTGAGGTAAATGCGAGAAGCACCACCTTTTTTAAGTCCACTCAACTACTGGCCCATGCTAACAATAACGACATCATAAAAAGAACAACTAGAGATGTACAAATTACTCATAATCCAATTCAAGCAGGCCGCGCGAGATCTTGGGTTGCACATTAATGAAGACAAGACAAAATATATTATTAACGCCAGCACCAACAGAATCAAATGCCACTGGTCAAATAAGGACATTAAGATAGGAGATTACAACTTTGAGAACGTTGATAATTTTTCCTATCTAGGGTCGAAAATCACAACCGATAATACCTACGACGATGAAATCCGCGCATGGTTGTTGGCAGCCAACAGAGCCTATTTCAACTTCCAAACACTTTTTCGCTCAAAACGACAATGACCTTGCCAGTCTTCATTCACTTCGGAAAAAAATGCGAACTCTTGGCTATGTTCGAGAATCCTCTGAAGAATTTTTGGTCCTTTATTTATGGATGAGTCTATATAACGACGAAATCTATAAACAATGACTGTCTGGTTGTGGACAAAATCCGGCTAAATAGATTGCGGTGGGCGAGCCACTTAATGCGTATAGATGAGAATGATCCAGCCTGGAAAGTCAAGAAGGGCGATATCCATGATAGAAAAAGAAAACGTGACAGATCTAACCACACATGGAGCGATGGCGTAAACCAAGATGCCAGACAGCTTTTAGGGATATCGAATTGGCGAACTTCGGCGCCAAACCGATATGTTTGGAGTTCCTTCATGAAGCAGGCCTAGATCGGTTACCAGTTGTTACGCTTTCGATGATGATGATTTTCTCAAACTCTAATCCAGTTATCGGCCACCATTCAAAGAAACGTTAGAAAACTTGACTGCGCGATTGTGGAAGCGAATGGATGAACCTAAAGGGTGAACATTGGGCAGCGAGCTCTGATGCCGTACAAATTTTCGCGTAGTGCGACCTGATGTGCGCTCTGACACAAAGAAATTTATTATAGCGTTGGTCAGGGAAAGAAAAGTTACCACAAATACTGTCGGTTTCATAACCATATATGACACCACCAAAGTACTTGAAACGTGGACCTAAAAATAGGTGGAACGAGGAAGAAACATAAGGGCTTAAGAGAAAATCCCCGTTGCGAAATAATACCTAAATGGTGGTCCTATGAGATCAAAGGGGAAGAGGCTTATGCAGCATCTGCTGCATAACTTGCTTTCATTGGTAGAATTTTTACTTTCCAGTATTATGCTCTACTGCAATGTGTCTTTTAAAGTATCATTATTTTCTTTTCTCCACAAAAAAAGCCTTAGAAACAGACAAACCTGGAGAAGATAAGGAATCGAAAAAAAAAAGATCCTTAGCTGCTTCCCTACAAATGACAACCAGTTGTAAGCCCGCAGATGAGCGGTCTGAAAAAGCAATATAAACACCCAAACAACCAACAGGTGACTATGGAGCAAACAATGTGTTACCCACTATGAGAAAGGGAACCAATACCTCAAAGTAGCATCCAAAATACTTTTATCAGCAAAAGGATCGAAGCCTGAACAAAAAGTACATGACGATAGATTAGTGTTACTCTAAATCTCGGAAAAAAGCAACAGAACTATGAGAAGAGACAGTCGTCATCCAATCCCAAGCCGTCATCCGCCTCAAACACCGCGAGAAAAATTAGCAACATCGAGACGAACCGAAAGGAAGTCTCAGGCAGAAGCGGAAAATGTCTAAGGAGCTAGCTTGAAAACTTCCGCAATTAAGTTAAGAATTTATTTGAGACGAGAGATCAGGGAACTGTATTGGCTTCACGGGGCAGTTCAAACTGCATAACCGTTTATTATATTACCAGCGGCATGCAGACGTACGGTAACACAAAGACGGTGACCCCTGGACTGTCATCATAAGAAGCATGCAGGCTCCTGAACCTAAGGAGGAGACACATTGCATGTGTCGTCTTGAGAGATAGATCTGAGAATAGATCTGTTTGAAAAACTGCTTGAAATATTTCGTATACGGACAACGGCCGGTCTAATATAGAAGGTAGGAGAGATCCAGTCACATTGCCAAAGGGTGTTGCAGAAATCCAAATGCAAGTTTCGATCTTAATAGTGTTCTCCAGGAAATTTTAAAAGGCAGTTAACTGCAGCGGGCAAATCAGGTTAATTCTGACAAACATCAACCACTACTGGAGAATTTAGGATTTGCCCTTCCAGATCAGCTACAAATCTGAATACGACACCCAGTCTCCACATGCATAACAAGCGAGTCATTTGTGTTGGTACAGCCATCATCATTTCTGATGAATGCCTATCAAACCAACTGTTCCCACCATCCAATAGCTTCAAACCTATTGAAGTTAACCGTATTTATTTCGACGCCCATTCATCCGCGGTTGTTACTGTTTAATGTAGTTTACCTCGATCCGTCCTTCCCGCGTATCCGATTTTAAGCTGTTCTGTTATAATTAATTAATTAAGCTGTTCTGCAATGAACAGCTTATCTCACCACTCTAGCCCAATAGCTCCCCATCCCAAACAAAATAGTTATCGTTCCGATGCTTGTATGTATGTAACTTTTCCTCTTACAATATATTTTTATTACTCGTATATACGTATTTCGGGAGCTACTTACTCCCTTCTTCGGTACTTCAGCAACTAGATCATTGTGAACTTTATCTTCTTCCCTTTTGATTGTAAATTGAATAGTTGGGTTTATCCTGTTAATTTCTGATTGCGTGTTGTCGTCCTTAGCCTCAGATACGGATCTCTACCATTCTTGGACCTACGAAAAATAAACAGCAGCGGGAGGCTCGAATTCGAGGTATATAGAAATCCAGCGGCGACTCAAAGAACGATAATAGCAACTTCGGCTCATTCAATAGTTCACCGGCTCTGCACATACCCTTTAACCAAGGCAGGTTTCCATAAAGAAAGAATGTACATACTTGATACAGCAATGAAGAACGGATACATCGCTGAAACAGTAGAAAATCTGATCAACAAGAAACAAAATCAAATATAGAAGAACCAACACACAACATTCGTCGAGCAAGTAAGCACTCTAGACAAAACAAAATGGATTACCATACCGTTGTTCAAACATTTTTACAGAATTAAATCTTTTCTAGGAAAATATAATATAGAAGTGCCCGGGTCTAGCAGAGACGCAACACTAAAAAGACGATTAGGAAACGAAAAGGAAAGAAGAGCAAAGTGGAATATATAAAATCAACTGCAAAGATTGCGAGATGTTCTACATTGGCCAAACAAAACGGCTCATCGCGACGAGGTTCCAAGAACACATAAAGGAGGCAGACAAGGGGGAAAGACGTGAAATCAACACAGAGCGATCATCGGCAGCTATGCACGTCATCCAGGAGGGACATTCTGTGACGAAGGCAAATCTGGAGCTGGTACGACAAGTGAATAAGTTGCACACCTTGGACGCATGGGGGAGCTTTGAACCACACCACCCACTACTTACAGCTAATTGGTGGCCATTAACGCAAAAAGCATAATATCATCATCTCTACCTGAATGTGTACCTTGTTTTTACAATTTGTACCAACATATGTATTTTTCACTTTTACCCTTTCTTATTTAAAAACAGAAAAGTCCCCGGCCTGCGAAGAATCCGAGAAAAGAGCATTTTTGATGGCGGCCCAATGCTCACTTTCAGGCGGGTTACTCAGCTGATAGACCAGTAGCTTACTCCAAACTACAATTTTATTTTATAGTGTATATATATTTCGGGGGCAACTTATCCCCTTCATCAGTACAAAGCTGCCTGAAGGGGGTAAGTTGCTCTCGAAATATATATATACTATAAAATAACATTGCAGTTTGGAATAAGCTACTGGTATATCAATTTAGGCTTAACTACAATATCTAAACTCTTAAAAAGGGTTACTCAGTGTATCTGCCGTCCCATCAGCAAGATAGCTCTCCCACTATCAAGTGACAGATGAACTGTGCAAGTGATCGATGTGGAACTTGAACTGTCGATCGCATAGGTAACGATGCCAAAAAGCTGTTAGGGATATTGAATTGGTGGACCCCCGGGGCAAAACCGGATTATCTAGAGTTCCTTATCGAGGCAGGGTTAAACCCGGTATCATTTTTTGCACCATTCACGATGATTATGATGATCTTTGCCTGCACTTGGAGACAAACAAAAAGATTTTGAATTGAAAATTATGACGGACAAATTATTGTAGCCTCACTGGCACGAAACCTGTTTCTTGATTTCTAGCGCGATTTCAAAAGTAGCGATTTTCAAAAGTAAAAATAAGAAAAGGCCAGACTATTTTGAGTTTTTTTGCTATTAGTTTTAAATAATTTACCAAATTTTAAATTTTTTTCTTTTATCAAAAGGAATAGAAGTCTCGGTCATCAAAGGGATTAAGTGAATGTGACCGTATTATCTTTATTTAATTCATATCTAAAATTTCAAAGTTATTTCCTGGGTATCCGATACCCAATTTAACATAAAAAATGCCAATGAAAATCAAATTAGTCAGTTCTAAGACGTCACGTAATCCATCACTCTTTCCTTAAAAATCTTACGCGCTTGAAATTATTGGATAGCCGCTGAAATAAATTCTATTGGCATTAGCTGATAGAATTTCCAGGCAATCCACCCCGGACTGAAAGATTCCTAGGAAAAGTTTTAAAAGTTCGTCTCTCTATTCAGATAAAAGATTTGAAAGGGGTTCTCTCGGGAAGTCATATAGCTGTTGTAACTCGAAATATACTTTGAAGTTACAGATGTGTATCCAAGCTATAAAATGGCATCTTATGTATAAATAAAAGTTAAATTATGCTAATGGAAGGCAAATCAACCTCTGATCAATCAAAATATTTTCTTTCACTAAATGGTCACTGTAATTAGTAACTTGTAAATAATGAGAAGTAACTAGGAGTGAAATTCAACTACTTAATTATCAGGAATCATCTATTTCATGGTTTACCTTCAGTCACACAATGATATATGCCTGTACATGTACGAGTACATCTATCCTAAGGAATGTCCAACACCCACGTTGGGCGCCAAAATATAAATACAATTTTCTTTGTTTATCTGATGTTACCATAAAATTTTGAATTTCAATCTGTAGAGATTTTCACTACGACTGGAGATATTTGGAAAAACTGCGGAGGCAGCTTTGAATGAGTTTTGGGAATGTGGTTTTCAAATTATATTTATCCGCACTTGAAAGGGAACGACCTCCTACAGAATATGCAATCAGACTTCGAACTTAAAATCTATATTCACAGAACCTAACTGATAAGCGACTCTTACTGTACAGTACTTTCGACAGTTCGCTTCTGTGAAACTTTTATTAATAAAGTGCCATGCCCATTCGTTGTATCACGTCCATTTGTCCAATGACTGCACACTTTAGTTCTCACGCGATTATACACAATTGTAATTCGCCTCCATTTCTTGAAGTTTTCCCTCATTAACTTTTTAGCACTTAATTATGTAATTCAATCTTTAATTTTTTACCGGATTGTAATGGTAGAGAATAGTACACATTCATGACATTTACATTTAACTTGTCTATCTTTCGCCCGGATATGGACTTTAATTCGTTTTCTATAGGGTGAATTATTTAGAACTTTTTCCTAAATTCGGAGTCCACCTTTGTGATGCAAATGTTGTTACGGTTGGAAAGATATTCTATGGGATTTACTTACCAAAATTTATCTCTCTCATATGTTGCCTGCGATTACATTTATTATCTGTTCACTCCGTTGTCGAGTATAAAGCTGTGTGGATGCTTGATATATTATAATTACGAACGCAAAACATGACGACCGGGATTCGAACTCAAATCAACAAAATCGAGAGGCTGACGCTCCACCTCCTCAACCATCGCACCATCAATGGTTCATCCTGATGGTCCAATTTTGGACTATGCATTCGAATATAGCACTTGGTATCACACGAATAACGCAAGTAATTGTCTTCCAATGTGTCAATCGAAGCTGGCTTATCAATGAAGGCTCCACATAATTCCAACCAAAATGGTCCAAAGGAGTAATGTCACACGATCTAAGCAGACAATATACCGGGCTAAAACGTGAAACGAAGCCCCCATTGAAATGATGATTTCCCAATAAGTTCATTGTTTCTCACAATGTATTTCAAGTAGCGTCATCTTATTGAAATCAAAACTTATTAACATTAAAGGCAATTTCAGGCAATCTATTATCACGGTTCGATAGTAGCCATTATTGGCAATTACATTTCTCTGGCTTGAAAGGAAGAAGTTTGGACCGATGATTCATCTGGCCGATAAATCACACCAAGCGGTTTTTTTGTGGGTGTTACCTCTTGATATTCTTCAGGCTACTCAGCCCAAATACGGCAATTCGCTTTGCTAAAATATACCTTGAGCTATAAATGCACCGATTATGTGCACCATGAAAACTTCTAAGTACACGAAAACTCAAATCGTTCCATTATCACTGATATTCGTAATACAGTTGAATAAATTAGAAGCGTTCTTGCGAGGTCAGTTTTTCACTCAATCTACCGACTACCAATCTCTCAAAAATGCAACTTTAATAAGACACTGCAAATCAGGTGGAGGTTTCCGAGACCGCAGGAAGGATTTCTCTCCCTTATGATACTGCGCTACCATATTCTTGTAAACCGTAAATAGGAATATGGTATTAGATTGGTTGATAATTTCTCCTATCTAGGGTCCAAAAACACAACCGATAACAGCTACGATGATGAAATCCGCGCAAGGTTGTTGTCAGCCAACAGAACCTATTTAAGCTTACAAAAACTGTTCCGCTCCAAACGTCCCACCATAGGGTCAAAACTCTTACTGTACAAGACAATGATCTTGCCAGTCCTCATGTATTCCTCGGAGACTTGGGTTCTTGGCAAGAAGAATTGCGAACTCTTAACCGCGTTCGAAAGAAGAATCCTCCGAAGAATTTTTGGACCCCTACATGACGATGGACGATTCCGCAGCCTACATAACGATGAAATCTATGAGCGATACCATGACCGCCCGGTTGTGGATAAAATCCGGCTCAATAAGTTACGGTGGGCGGGTCACTTAATCAGTATGGATGAGGATGATCCAGCCCGGAAAGTCTATAAGGGCAATATCTATCGTAGAAAGGGAAGACGAGGCAGATCCTGCCTGAGATGGAGCGATGGCGTCGGTCAGGATGCCAGACAGCTTTTAGGGATATCGAATTGGTGGACCTCGGCGCAAAACCGGGATGTCTGGAGTTCCTTATTAAGGCAGGCCGAGACCGGATACCGGTTGTTGCGCCGTTGATAATGATGATGATTAGATTGGCGCTGACACCATAGAAGAAATTAATTTAGTATTTTTTTGAAAGTTATTTATTGCTGGATAATAACGACAATAACTAGAGGAGCGATAGAATTCATCCATGAAAAGGATATTCAACCCTATTACAGATTTAGGGAAATAAAAAATCTCACCTCTTTCTTCATGCCACAATGAACCCCAATAGGAACAATAGCATTGATTAGATGAATCCCCGGTTCTCCAAAACAGAAGTTGGATGATATTTCAGCAACTCATCAGAAAAAAAGTCCTATTTAGAATACAAACCATCGGGAAACCGGAAATTTCAGATAGGAAAGGTTTTGTGTATTTCTTATATAAGAATATTTGAGTCCGCACGTGCCCCATTTGTACTTTACTCGTCCGTCAAACTATTCACTTTACTACTAAACTGGCATCCAAAGCCTTAGAATGCAATAAATTTGCACAAAAGAGACAACTAGGACTTATTGTAACTTTGTTATCATCTAATACCATGCTCTATAGTGTAGCCAGTATTATTGAAACTTGTTGATTCTAGAATAAACTAAAGGGAGTTGCCAGTCAATTTCTCAAAAATATACTTATAAAGAATATGCCTATACACTATTATTAACTTTATTTAAACAAGTGAAGGGTATTTTGAGATACAGGCACCGTATTGTGGTAGCCTCGTGATTTTTTCCAAATTTTGGGTTGGTTATTTTCTTGGGACGACTTGAGTATGCAGCCCCGGTACTCAACCGTTTTACATTGAATGTCAAACTGATGTTTTCGAAAAGTACTCATCGACACCATTTGTCATTCGATACCCCACATTATTATCATATATCTAGTGAACAAAATATTTTGCTCCCCTTTTACATGTATGAAAACCCACCCCCCTTAACTCAACGTGGTACTTTATCACTCACTGCATGCAAGGTGATTTGAAAGTTCCTCTTTTCTACCAACTTTCATATCAATAGGAGTAACCGTTTCTGATATCATAGATGTGACAGACAGACGGACATACAGAAAGTAAACCAATCTTAATAAGGTCTTAAGGTCTTATTTTACACAGAACATAAATATAAACGACTTTTGCGACGAAAACTGGCGTACACTCTTAAAATTGGAATATTTCCATCTAAAATAGAAACTATGCGAAAGCTTTTTCCACAAGTTTCAAGAAATAACATCGACAATTTGAGAATCCAAAAAGTAAACGATTTAGCTCCGCAATCAATACCTAAGCATTGACCGATAGCCACGGTTCTCACTACCAAAAAAAACAGCAACAGAAAATTTTCAATCAATCAGATAGACCATTTTGTGCAATAAATTTATGTGAAATGCAAAACTTTGTTAATAATAATTGGATTTCATTCAGACTTCCCAAAGTTACACCTTATATCATCCCTCATACCGATACTAAATCTTGTACTTCTAGGATGAAATTACGGGGATTCTAAATTCTAAAATATAACAATATGCTATGATTAACTTTATTTGAGAAGATATCGGAATAAGATGCATTTTGAGGCCTATATTTCGTAAAGATCCACCATTGTTTCGCACAAAACTTTAAAATTAGCTGCTTCAAGTGCGGCACGAAGTATCGCTCGCCGATTATAACAAGTTAAAAATTGCTAGCACTGATCAATTCACAGGAAGACAGTTGTGAGACACACTAGCCCGATACACTACACTGGACATCGTCTCTTCTAGACAGCCCAATTATTGACCAAAAAAAAAGCAGAATTTTCCGGACTTGATTGACTTTGGTGTTATTAAAAATGTAAAATATGGCCGTGTCAAAAAGCTATTTTTAGACTACTTGCCCGTCATTATCAAACTTGCAGGTTTGCTTATAGCACTGAACAAAAGTAAAGGCAAAATCTACCAACCGATAATAAATGAGCTGCAAATCAATATTACCTTCAAAGAAAAGGTGGAGTTGACAAAGCCCTGTAATTGCTCAGGGCCCTCCTCGAAGTGCATGCATTGCCAGTTTTTCAAAAAATAGTACACCACAATGAATACTACAGCTACTCCAAGTAAAATCAAAAATGAAAAATTAACGACAGGTGCACAAACCTCAAAAATAATTAGCCAAAGCAAGTCGATAACTCTATGAAACCCTCAAGGATAAACAGTATCACACACAGTATCACCTGCAGCATCAATAGAATTTTCCCTATAGAAAGATGCTAAAAGGAAGAAAAGATGTGTTCAATGCGATTAGCCATGAAGATCAGAAAATGGTTGCTGGGCAAGAAGTAATACCAAAAAAGGGCTGTATTTGCAAGCATATGAACAAGGTATTCCTTATCATTTGCCGCAGATGGAGTCAAAATTTCCAAAACTATCTATAATAACGCCATACTTTTCATTTCAAACTTAAAAAGTAAGTAAGTAAGTAAGCGAATCCAAAAAAATCTCAAGGTATCACGGGAAAAATGCAGTGCATTGATTCGCTATCCCAAACTTTGAACATATCGACCGCTGGTGACATATGATTCTTAAGTTAATGAATTGTGCGGACCGTTTTTAAGGTTTTGTGTGAAACAAAACCTTATTAGAATCGAGACGGTGTCTGTCTGTCTGTCCGTCTGTCTGTCTGTCTGTCAGTCTGTCTGTCACACCCGATTTATTCGGAAACGACTGGACCGATTGTCACGAAAATTAGTGATGTAATCTGGTGTTCCCTTTACATGCAGTAAGCGGCGCTATCTTGTGTTAAGTTTAAGGGGGGCTCCCCATACATGTGAATCGAGGGTGCAAATTTTTTTTACAGAATGTAGCCATGTGGGGTATCAAATGAAAGGTCTCAATTAGCACTGACTGACATTGGGTGAAAAATAGAGGAGTAAGGGCTCAAAATATGATCCCCAAAAAGTGTAACAGCTCTCGTTCTCAGAACCTATCCAACCGAAAAATCTGAAAAAAATCACAGTCGTGCATCTCTACGAAATGTAGGCCTCAAAATATATCTGGGTCCGATATCTACACAAATAAAGTTAATAATAGTATACTTCCACATTTTAGAAATTTACCCGGCACCCCCCTTATGTTCATCCCAGAAGTACGAAATTTGCACAATTTGGTCAAGTTTGAAGAAAACTATTATTAACAAAGTTATAGGGGGTAAAACTTTACCATTTTTTGTGAATTTCCTGCACTCTACAACCTGCATGGTGTCATCATCACATATCAATTCATCAATGCCACAACGAAATGAGTTCTTATGAATTGGATCGCAGAGAATTATTTTGTTTTAGGTTTTTAGTTATTTGTCAACCAGACATGTGTGTATGTAGGTATATAGTATATGCGTGCTAATGAACTTTGCGGGTAATGCCTAATTCAAATAGATATAAGAAGCAAATCGGAAATATGGGTACGATCAATTTATATACGTGCATATATGTATACAGTATCCGGAAATAGGCAGTTTGTTTGTTTAGGGTGAGCGTAATATCTATGGCTGTAATATGTACGTATGTCTCGTAGCTTGGAAAAATATGAAGGAATATGTTGGATTTGTAGCTATATAGGATAGAAAAATGTGCGTTGAAATTTCTTACAGAAGATGAACACAAAACCTTTATACCCGAAGTGCGAGCTTCCGGTATTCCGACTTGTTTCTATTCTTGGTGGTGGCAGGATTTGTATGTCATCTTCAGCTGGTGGGAATTGAAATTGACCGATATTTCGCAATTCATTAAAGCACATAGCCCATCGCTCTAATATCTCCTGTCTCTGTCGGAAATCAGATTTACCTTTGACTCAGGTTCTTATTCACAGCTGAGTCGACTGGTATCCGACGTCAAATCACGATACAAATTTCACTGTCACCAGTGAGATTTGAACCGCGACCTTCCGTACGACAGCCCTGTGCTCTAACCACTCAGCTATCGGGACACAATGATTATAGTTATTAAAATTTCCGCCTATTAGACTCTGAAGTGGGTCCCTTCAGCGAAATTTTTTTATTTGAACATCCAGAACAATTTTGGTAGAAAGTATATCGCTTTCGGAAGTAACACTGAGGTTCAAGTTTCTACAATCAAACTATTGCACAATAATTGATGTATGTACCTTTAATGACTTTCAGTACTTCAACTTTCGGATGAATTCATTTAGAATTTGTAAGTAAATGATTTCTACTTTGAGGAACAGCCTGGCAGCACTTTTACATTCCAACGAAAGTATTTAAGTTCGTATAAAAACATAGGAAGGATGAAGCCCATTCCATCGGTCAGACTACCTATGCGTTACCTACTCATACTCGTCAGTAGATGCATGAGGTCATCTCTTTCGAAGAATATAACTCCATATATTCCACAAACCCTGGAAAACAACAAATAAAGGAATCACCCAGTCCACTCTGACACTATAATTTCCCATTCAACAGATTTCAAGGTAAAAGTAATCTCATTTTCGGAAAAACCTCATGATTAATGCCCTTAATCTCATTCAATTATTCGGGCTCACTGTCACCCAGCGTACCTCAAGGCAACTTATCTCTCCATCTCATACAATCAGTCAGTCTCATATATCATTTTGTTTTGAAAATTCTTCGTTAAATTACAAGCGAGGCCAGCAACCCGACCGAAAGGCGAGGAAACAGATTTTGTTTTGAAATTCAAATCGGAGGACAATCTCCATATGCCAACAGTTTGAAAAAGGTTCTGTTTTTTAAATCGTGACAAATTCTCGCACAAATTGGACTACGGTCCTGGAGGAAATATGCTCCAAGCAAACTACTATTTTAAGGTCGAAAAAGGGAGTTAAACCAGTAACTTCCGGGACAGACAGTGATTGAAAACGAAAACGGAAATTGGAGCCAATATCTGGTTAGAAAGGAGATTACATCTTTGTTTCCTAAGTGAGCTATATACATATATATAAAAGGATGAATTCAACCAAGTATGCTAATGAAGAGATGCATTGAGGGGCGCATAAAGTCATGTCTTTCATCCTGGGTAAGGTGGACAAAAGTTCTTGGCCATTATAAGAACGAGGCAATAACATCCACATTTTCGGAAAAAACCTCATCCATCATTCTACTATCTGCAAATCCGGAAGAGCAGTACCATAAAATCAGCAAAATTATTCATTCATTTCCGCATGGGAACAGACCAATCTGTGTAGAGAACCATATGAGGTTATTGATTTTTAAACGATAGCGATTTTGAGGCAAACATAGATTTCACGGTTGACATTTTCTTATGTTATACATGATTTGAATTCGTATACAAAAGGTTAATTTGTATATAGAAACAATCTGGTCAAAGCGCGGAAACTAGACAAGTGGATGAGTTTGGAACTATTAGCTTCGGAAGGAACGATCGAATTTTAGAACTTTTGTTAAATAAGATAATGGGGGTCAAGTAGTGGACTGATGCGAAATACAGCCTTCTAGGAACAGACCTATCTCTCTCCAGGGTTAATGCGCGGCTCGCCAGGGGCCAAGCCTCTCGTCTAGTAAGACCTTTAGTGGGTGGTAATAGCCATACCCTGTACGAGGTGGCCATACTGTTAACAAAACGCTACGGGTCTAGACCGAGGATTTGAAAAGACCTCCTCTTATCCAGGGTGTTATGCGAACCGTGTCCATTGGATAGTTTGCAGTGGGAGGTAACTGACTATATTTGCGAAAATTACCTAGACATATAAAAGTACTGCAAAATGAGAACAAGTATTGAGGTGCGGATCAACTTCAAAAGGTACCAAATTTAGTACCTTTGGCACTAAAAATGCGTCACTATTGGGAAGTCAAGCAGTGGAGTCAAGCTCGTGTTCACCGGTATAAGTTGTCGACCAGGTTTTATATTGGCAGACTGCATGACTAAGGACATGGCGGACTAGCTAAGGACTATAGTCCCCAAATTGCCAGGATGGAAGGGAATGGAACCGTTGACATGTGCTGGGGATGATATACTTGCAGTCCACTTTCCCAAAAACGTAGCGATTGGGGCGAGGAGGCGTTTGATCACTCAAAACATAGATCTCCACACACGGTTATGGAGCATTTTCAGAAGCAAGGATGGTAAAACCAAACTCCTCACGATAGGGGTAGATGACCAATCTCTGAAGGCAACTGAACGTTGTAACTGCCCTATCATTTACATATTTCTTGGAGACAGCAGAGAAGTGGATCTGCTACCCACGGAAGAGGAGGAGCTGGACAACCAAGACCTAGACCTTCCAAGGCTCGAGTCGGACAGATAAACGCAGGGATGTTTCATGTCGGAGAAGGCGGGTAATGCTCCAACATTGGAAAAGAACTCCAGACACTAGCGGAGGCTGAATCTACGGTATTTTCAAGGGAATATTGTAATGAATAATGATGTGTCCGGATGGTTCAATGGTTAGAGCGCTAAGAATGGTAATAGGCAACATAACCTTCGGATATACACGAAGCGGATAAGAAGGACCCCTTTCACCCTCAATCTTTCAGATCAATCTACCTGACATCGTTCGTACTTAAAACGATGAAGAAGATCATATATTAGAATTAACGTTCTAATGCAAAATTCCCTACATTCAAGTCAACAGACATACTGGACTTTCCGGTCAACCGTAACTACCCTATATCAGCAGACAGACGTAATGCAGAGTGCCATAGAAACAAAAGAAGTAACACTTTCTTTTTGGACATCGAGAAACCGTTCGATATCACATTATGCACAGAGAAAGAAAATGCCGTACACCGCAAGGGAGTGCGAAACAGCCTGGCCTCCTGAACGGGCAGAGCAGGCAAATAAACGTAACGACGAGGGCAAGTTCTATTGTCATGAACACTACTCATTTATATATCACCATTAATGTGGAGGTTACGCTAATGAAATTCCTTTAGTTTGTAGAGGCAAATATGAGGATAGTCAATGTGACAGAATCCAAACTGGACTACGAACCAATAGTAACTGGTGCAGGAAGGCGGGGCTGCGCATAAATCCAGCCAAATTAGTGTCATTCACTAGGAAACGTAAGCTTAATTACCTGAGATCCATTAGATTACATGTCATGGAGGCGAAGTGAGTAACAGAAGTCAAATATTTGGGAATCACACTAGACCCAAAACTACTCTGGAAGACACATGGTGAAAACTTATGTCAGAAAGCTCTGCCTCTGATGACTGGAAAAAAATAGGAGTAAACAAGTTGGGAAACCGGAAGCTGGACGCTTCAGCTACGAAAGGTTTTGTGTATTTCTTAGTACGTAGCACGTAATATATCCATATTTTATGTCAGAGTATCCACTTTCGGGTGATATTGATATTCATATTTTCAATTTTCAAAGAAGCAACAAATTTGAGGTATTATAACTTTGTTAGTAATAGTGCGATTTCCACCAAACTTGGTAGGATCATGCTCTATATTATAGCCTATATCACATTTCATGGTACTAGGATGAACGTAAGGGGTGTTTCTAACCAATTACAAAAAATTGTAGTAATATACTATTTTTAACTTTATTTAAACAGATATCGATAATCGAGACCTTTAATTTGATACCCCACATGACTATATTTGATGAAAAAAAATTTTACACCCCCCTTTTGCATGTATGGGGACCCCCCCTTAAATTGGACGTAAAAGGATGTAATTCACTGTATGCGTGAGCGTTCACAGTTCCCACCTTTATACCAAATTTCGTGTCAATCGCTATAACCGCCTCCGAGAAAAATGCGTGTGTCGGACAGACAGACAGACAGACAGACAGACGGACAGACAGACAGACAGACAGTAAACCGATTTTAATAAGGTTTTGTGTTTACACAAAACCTTAAAAATGGAGATGCATCCCGGAAATTCTTTGACTTACTATTACTTTATATATACTATAACCGGCAAAGAGGCACAATCGTTCTTTTAGGGCACCGTGCAACGTTCCTTGACAATATTATTATTAAATAAGATAGAAAATACTACACTATATCTTAACCTTTAATATGAACAATTTAAAAAATTTCGAATTAAAAAAAAATATAATACATTAGTATCCGCACTTGCAATCATCAAATAAAAATATTCGAATAATACTTACATATTATCTACGATTTTAGAATAATATCCGATATATGAAATATATTCTGCTTATTTTACATAAAAATCAGAACATAGAATATCTTAATCCCATTCAAAGGATTCTCCATTTGCAGCTAGAGCCTTTGCCTCGCTCTTAAGCAGTTTACGGATCTGAAGAAGTTTACATCGTTTCGATCAAACTACTTCATATATATATATTAACAATTCATAAGAAATCGAGCGGTATCCGGTGAGAACTTACTACATTAACATGTAATAATCGAAAGATTCTTAAGGGGTGGCTGGGGTAACACATCCATTTGTGCCCTTCCGAGTAAGTAGTCTAGCGAAATGTAGCCTGGCACTACCCTGTTAAAATGACAACAACAACGAAAGCTTTATAGACTTTTGCAACTTTCACCGCCTCCTCATCGGTAGCACATTGTTTGAGCACAGGGCCTGTCCTGTTAATAGGCTCCTCATCCATGAAGACCAGCAGCTGAGGAGATGCAAGGACCACTTCACCACAATTCTGCATCGTATAACACCCGGCAAAGTTTCACCTCATGTGGTAACCGTAACATGCGAATGCAAACAGGAGGGAAATTATCTTTGCTATAAACGTGGCCAAACAGAATAAAGCCACCGGCCTTTACGATTTCCCAACCTTCTTTTGCTCACCCAACGAGTCTTAGTTCGTGGCCCAATGATTGTGGTTTTGGAGAAGTAGGTAAGCATAGACTAAAAGATAAACGCTAAAAAACCAAGATTCTCAGTCTGACGGCTCACCTCTGTTATTTGCATTAGTAGGCAGAACATCGGAAGGGTCGAACAATTTACTGCTGGTAGACACACGACACTGAAGAAGGGAACAAGTTGCTCCTGAGTTGTTGTTTTTTTTTTGCTTTAATAAAAACTACTATTAGTGACGGAGACGGAGACGGGTGTAGCTTTTCAATACTTTCTTGCTAGAAACTCATTGATAATTAACTTGAAGCTCTCGGGCCATTGTCCTCTCTGTGCTTTAATTTAGGAATAGTATATGAAAAGAGATTGCTATTGCGACTCAAAAACTAAACAATTACGTGTACGGCCTGCTATCGGGTATACTTGACTGAGACAACATCAGGTGAAGAACTTGGTCAGGCCAAACCAGCATGGAGTCGCGCATTTGTTGAAGAGCAGACGGTATCAAGTCACAGATTGAAAAAGAGCATGGAATCCACTGTTTAGCAGCTGGAAGCATGACGAATTGAGTCGATAGAGGTAAGGTATCTCAAACAGTATCCACACAGAGATATCCTCCCTTCATTGTTGAAGCTAAGACTTTTGGAGAGCGAGGAAGATTGGGGACATTATGGCTAGTAAAATCTGTCGACAATTTCGTGGACATCCAACCAATTTTTCCACAACTTATATAGATTTAATAATTCCATAAATGTTTCCTTCACTATATATTTTGTTTAGATGCGAAAGTTCCCGTGACGGTGTTTGAATTATTTTATTTTAATCGCAGCAGATCGGTTTAATAGACACTTTAGGACGAGTTGAGGCGTTTCGATTACCAAAAAAAATGCAATAGTCAGTTCATAGGTGTCTAGTTGTTCCTCACTTGTTTTGCAACTGCATACAGTTGACGTCTATTTGGACCATGGGTTTGGTCGCCAGGTATTTAGTAGCGGTTCTGTTATTTTTCCTCGCTGTGTCTGTTTCCCTTTATTTGAGATAATTACACGGCTTCTGCTTTTCGCTAGTATATTTTTTTATTCGCACATACCGGGATTTCGGTAACCACTTCATCAGTGCTACACGTCTGCTAATAATTGCTTTTATTAAATTCTTATATACTATTCTAAATCTATACAACAATTCTAATTAATCCTAATTACAATACTATATGATTTTTAAGTTTTTTCTATGTACTTCAAGAGGAAGAGTTTTTAATTAATTTTTAAAATAATCCATCAATTATAATAAATGCTGAAAAAAAGCTGGGAACATGACGTCGATGTACATATACCAACCAACTAAGGAGTTCTGCCGAACTTACGATATCAAAATACTCGCTTCTAAAAAATTTGTCCAGCGTACACTGAAAATGGAGTGGAGTGAAGTACTGAAAAAATCGGGTAAGGGAGAACAGGTCAAAAATAAATAGTTTAAGCGAAATACAACACGAAAAATCACTGCAGCGAACAAACCCCTCTTTAGACTTAACCATATTGGAATTAAGTTTGCAGTCTATCGGAACAATGAACTGCGTATCTAATAATCATACCTGTTACCGGCGATGTTATTATGTACCCTGACAAAAAAGCCTTCCCTATTTTCCGTTAAAGGGCACTAAAAGGAATAGAAATTTGTGGGCTAGAAACCTGCAATTTTTTAAATTTCGCTACTATCCAAACGTCTCCAACGGTTCGGAAAGGGACTTTCTGGAATGTTTGTACGCTCCCCAATAATAGTAGCGAAAGTTCCCAGAATGCTCACTTTCTCCAACTTGAGCGAGAATTCCAGCAATATAAGGTGAAAATTCTAGGTCGAAGGAAGGTAAAATGGGCGACTCTGGAGAATGCTCCTCTCCATATAGCCACACTAATGGCAATGGGCTTTTGTACTCTGGAAAGCGGAGTACACGCGAATTCGGTGTCGGTTTGTTTCTGCCGGCTATCGCAAAGTGTGCCCTTTTAACCGGGGAGATGATTTTTGACAGACTTCTGACTACAAAATTCCGATTCAAGCTAAGGAGCATCTGTTGCTATAAACGAACAGAGACCTTCAATATAGTCGAGAAGGTACTTACTACTACTTACTTACCCGCAGTTTAGGAGAAGCTTTCAAAAGATGACATTGTGATCGTGATGGGTGATCTGAATAACAAGGTGTGCTGTGGCAATACTTAGCTCGAACATGTGATGAGGAAACGCAGTCTTCGCGAAATTGACGAAAATGGTGAGAGATTTGTGGATTGGAATGGAGCGCACACCGGCCTCGAAAAGGATCAACATCTGGTAGCCGCTTACCTTCGCCTCCGAGTTGCTTTCGTCACTTCCAGCAGGGTTGGAGAGCTGCGACCCCCAAGTTCAACATCGGTTATTTGTGTATGATCCAGGTGTCGCTGGCAGTGAAAATCTATATTTTCCTGATCGGACGCCTGAGAATAATGAAAACCATTAGGTCGCCATCCAAAATGCAATCTTCTTGGGAGCTAAGCAAGTCGTCGGCCACGTCCCGAAGATGGATACAATGAACGGAAGGGAGTTAAAGACGTGACCGCTGTGATGGCCGAAGTGACGCGCTCGAACTGCGATGCCGAAAAATATCCCGTGAAGTTCAGCCTAGTATGCGCCGTAGCAAAAGGAAATTTGTTATTGCGTTGGTCAGGGAAGCGGAAGATGCCGCAGAACGCTTTCGATGGTTCTGTGAAGGACGTTAACGGTCGACTTCTCATCCACAATGACGAGCAACAGAAGAAATAAAAAGAACATTTTGCCATGGTTCTTAATCAAAATGACTAGTCACCGTAACATGCGGATACAGTATTCGCTATTATAGGATCTCAGAGGGTTGTCGGAGGATGTGGAGGAGTTCAGTGAAAGATGACATCTCTCCTCGAACACTCAACCATGCTGATGACATCGGTTTGTTCTCACACAGGGTCATTGACCTTGACCAAATGGCTCTGGATTTGGAAAAATAAACAGATAGAACTGCACTGAAGTTAAATACCAACAAAATCAAGGTTCTCAGTCTGATGGCTCATCAAAACATTGAATAATTTATATATCTAGGATAGATAGGACGGTGGCACCCAGCTGGATGCTACCGCTTTCGCCGCCTTGTCTAAAATCTATAAATGCAATTATCTCAATACTAAGATCAATGGCCTAATACTGTTTCAAAGAAAGAACTTGGTCGGCGAACATGACAAGAACATGGGGTAAACAGGAGAGTTTGGGAAAACATAGTTACGAACGCCGTACATAGATGAAAGTCGACCCAGCCAAAGTGAGTTAACTGTTATATAATATAGACAGCGAGGCTATGGATCGATTTGAATAATGTTTTAAAAGCAATCTGGATCGGTGAACAAAAAATTGGTTACATGCCTTTGTATAAAATAGCCACTACTTAATAATAACTCCTCCTCCATATATGTAGTACTACGTCGCTGAGGTGGATTAGAATTTATCCTGCACTCGTATACGTTAGTATTACCCACTCGTTTTTTCTTCTGACTGACTTCTTCCCGGTCAAGCTTCTTATGAATGGCTACTATCACCTTTTCGACGTCACCATATATCACCTTCGCCTTTTAGTTTCCAATGCGTCCTCTAAAGTGCCAACTACAAGAATTGAAATAAACCACGTTCTGCGTCCCGTGGAATGCTCAGGCATGACTATCGCGAATCGTCGTGTCTAAATCGAAAGACGTATCCACGCTGGCGGACACCTAATCCGCTCTTAAATTTTGCTAGGTCAAAACTCACTTCGCTATGGGGTCACCAAGATGATCGAAGAATGGGTCACCAGAAGGACACTTAAAAAAGAACTATGGAGAAGTGCTGGCGTCTCGAAAAGTCGTGGGGAAGGGGTGAACCGCATTACAGGTAAACGCGCGTAAGTGTAGGTGAGTTTTAAGAGAAACTTGGCGAACCACGAACATCAAAACATATTAAGTTCAGCAAGTGGAACGGAACGACTCAAACCACATGGGCAGCAAAACAATTCTTCTTCTTCAAATTGGGAGACGCGATCATTTGTTCGAAGAAACCGGAAGCCAGTTATCTGCTAGGTCAGGAATCGTCACTGGCTAGTGCCCCACTAAAAAAGAAGAAAAAATTCTAATAGCCAAAAATACATTTTACCATAGTATCGACGACATTACGCATCATAAAAACCCCAAACCCCCATGATTCATCGCATTTCTGTTTACCTTAATTTTAAGGTTTCTATTCAACTATGCAATTCGAAATCAAGAATTGCATTTATGCAACAATTTTAAATTCGCTTTCCCAACATAATTAATTAAATGTCCAATAATCCTTAACTAACCCTTTATTGTCCATCCTCGTAAGTAAGACTCCAATGACAACTCAGCGTTGCATAGTAAACCATTCGAAAGATAATTATTGTGAGTGATTGCGTCCTTCTGAATATCACCTGACACCAATTGAATATCACAGGACGAATCATCAATTCAACAGTGACATCCCAAGGTACATGGAACACCAACACGTGCCTGTCAATCACTCGAACTGGTAGACATCCAGCTCACTTTCGCTGCTTTCGACGAAATACCGGTTCAAAGTGGTTTGCGAAAGTGAAGCGCTCAGTTTGCTTTTCCACTGAGCATATTCTCTTCATTGTCAGCCATTGTCTATTGTCCAGGTAAGCAAACACAACCTACCGACAAAATAACTGTTTGATTTGTTTACCTGTAGTCAACTCGAGCCCAAGGATAGGGTGGGGTGGCGTGGTTGATGCGACGTTCTTCACAAAGCTGCACTGCTCATTTACGGGTCAACACTCGGCTGAGGGTAACAACTATAAATTTCCTTCAGTTCCGTGTTTTTCCGCCGTCTGACACTTAGTTTCTTACACTTGTGTGTGCCTAGGAACAATGCACTATTAACCGATTACAATATTTTAACACTTCACCTTCACTTCCCTCACCGCACCGAGTTAACAGCTTCTGGCTTGGTAATTGCATCCGCCGCTGCCGGGAACAACACCGAAGGCATGAACAAGGACGATGCACCAAAGGTCGCCGCTGTTCACCCTATTACACAATCCGCGTCAGTACACCGCTAGATAATTGTTAAATAGATACATTTGAGCACTTGCAACGGCAAATTCCATTCAGAGTGAATCTGCTTTCTGCCGGGTGATTACCCGCTTCCTGTCATGCATTAACTTCAACGAACTCACTTCAAAGGACCCCCATGCCAAGTTCCCGCATTGCACCTCAGAATCACTGATTGTAATCAATTTTAAATTTTACCCTCTTCAATAAGGAAATCACTTGAAAAAGGGATTAGCAGCCGCCGTAAGGCCTGTCTCCATCCAACGCCAGACACAAATACGTTCGAAAGGACACGCGAGTAGCATGACACCGCCGATGCGGGAAGAGAGCTTCAATGCCAGAGGACCGGACTTGCTAACAGGTTGAATGTCGCGAAAACACTGACTCGAATCTGAGGCTAGTCGCCGAAGCTCAGACATTGCGAATCGAGAACAGCCTGTTACATCCTCTTCCTCCCCATCATATTTCGCCTTGTGTGCTTAACATGGAAGGACATTGCACAGTAGTGAAATGAAGCGACGAAACAGATTGTGCGAATTTCTTTTACTGTTCCTGTCAGTGGCAGCCGATTATGCTGGGGGCGACTTTTGAATTCGACTTTTCAGTGAAAATTGATATTTTATCAGAAATGGATTGAATCGGCCCCTACGGAATGGGATTAGAATTGGAAACAAACTAGGAAAGAATAAATTTTGAAAGCTAGGAACTGTGGGGTAACGTATTACCAAATTTACTTTATATGAGGCGTAAAAGATTCATATGATATTCTGTCCATGATCCTTCATTTTAAACCGCAAACCTTACTTCCAAGAATTTGTGAAGGTACGCCGAATTTCCCCCCGTTTTCCCAAGGACATAGACCCGAAATACTTGCTGTCATCAAAAGTATCTATCTAAACGGTCTTGCCGGGTTGGATTTGGGGGGTACAGATAAATATCAAGGAAAAACACGGTCTCGGGCGGCAAAATTATTTTTTTTATTCCCACTTTATATTATATTATAATGTGATGATCTCCTTGGAAGTCCTCTTTTTCTTTAGCCTTTGTCCCGTTCACAAGCGGGGTCGGTTCGTTGATCGGTTTCGGTTGTGATCGGCTTCTCCATTTGGTTCTATCAAATGCCTGATCTGGGTGCAATGGCGAGGCATTTAAATCCCCATGCAGCGTATCAAACCACTGTTGTTTCGGTCGGCCTTTTAGTCGCTTATCATCGACTTCCATGCGCAGGCCAATCGTTAGAGCGGATTAGGTGACCATATCATCCAAGCCGCCTCTCGCGCAATTTGATATAGATACTTAACTTTTACAGCACATTGGGTAACCAACACAGCACAAATATTCCTTATACCCAATTCTGGGCAGGTCACTGCCGCTGACAGTGATTGTACCTGTTTCATGGGGATCGGTAGTCAAAACTCGGTTTTATTCGGATTCAATCTAAGACCGTGTTGCATGAGGCTATCCTTCCATTTTTGGACAAATTGCTCGAGATCATTTTTGCTATTAGACAGGAAAACATCATCTGCCTAATGCAGTCTATAGGACGCTGAACATTGGATGTTCCGTGTGGCAGTGCCCATAACAAGAACAAAGAGGCGTGGTGAGAGGGCGCTACCTTGATGAATGCCGACAGAGACAAGAAGCGGTTCCGATACACCCGCCACACTTTGAACTTTACTTTTCGGATTGTGGTAGAGTTCTTCTGGTACTAGGTGTTGCCACATGGCGAGACGCTTTCTCCAGATCCAGAAATACAATGTAAAGAGGGCGATGCTTCTCACGGTGTTTCTCAGTTCTTAAGAAATCCGGCTTGATTCACGGTTATTTCAATGATCTCGCGTGGTAAGCAAAGTACCAGTCTTGTCATTAATGTAACAAAAGTGTTCGATATCCTGTGTGCGTTCCTTACGGCTTTTAGCCAGTCGATACAGATCTCTCTCGCCATTCCTTGGGTCTAGTTTATCGTAAAGATTTTTGTAATGGACTGGTCGCGATCGCTTTCTTTGCTTCCCGGTTGGCATTCCTATAAATTTTCCAAATGGCCAGCGTTTTATTGTCGAGAAACTTGTGGTGCGTTTCTTTTCGCGGACCTTCATTTCAGCATCGTCATTCCAAAGCCGACCCCGAGAGTTGCAGCTTTGTGGATCGTGTCTTTCATGTGGTTCCACGATTCTTCCACAATCGTAATTATTGGTAATCGCGTAATTGAGATCATTTCTTCTTTTTTCTCATATAATTGCCACCATTTAATGCGCGGCGGGCCAGTGCGTTCCTCACACAGTTTTATCGGTGAGCTTGATTCGCAGGATGGCAATCAACAGTCGATGTTGAGGTGCGATGGTCTCATAGAGAACAGCTTTGCAATCAGTGACGGTCATAAAATGTCGGCGTGTTATGAGAATATATAGTCAATCTGCATTTTAATATTCCCACTATAGAATGTAGGAAGATGAAACAATCGTTTGATGAACCATGTATTCATAAGTACAAGGTCATGAGTGTCTGCAAAATCGATTATACGCTTGCGCGCTCTAAATCCCTTTTCCCCATGGCATCTTTCACCGTCTGCTTTTTCACCCAAATGGCCATTAAGGTCACCGGCAATGATATAGTTATCAGCAGGCCCGTTGTAGGTCTTCTCATCGTGAAGTTGCCAGAACACATCTTTCTTGGCATCAGGTCAACCTGTCTGTAATACGTATGCAGTGAAAAACTGAATAGAGCAATCAGCTGATATAATGGTGAGCTTCATCAACCGGTCATCAAATCATTCGACTTCTTTAGTGACATTACACAAACCCTCTGAGATGGAAATGACAACACCGTATCGAGTGCGTGCGCCGTCAACATAGGGAAGTTAATAACGATTTTTACCGCGTTCGTGTTCTATATAGCAGCTTTTGGCACCAGACCATCGGGTTTTCACAGAGCCCAGATATCAAGCGCTTTTTCTGAAGGGCTCTTTCTCGATCCAATCATGTTCTTTCTAACGACATTGGATGCATTTACTTGACCGGCCTGCCACGGGACCTGTGACCAAGAGAGATCAGATAAGATTTAGCATAATGGACTAACAATTATACTATTATTTATGTCTTTTGTTTTATTGAGAATAGTACAAAGTGCGTTGCCTCAAACCCTCCCCGTTTACCTGGGCTCGGGACCAATATGCTATGTTAATAGCATGGCGGAGTTGATGATCTGCCTGGAAGTAATGATATAATTAACAGGTCTGTTGTGAAAGTAATGAGGACCACTTTCATTTGTTTAGCAAGTGTTATTTCAGAGCTGTATAGCTAAGCCTTGTCAACGATGGTTGCTTCGCATAAGCACAACTTAGCCATAATGTTCCATACCTGTAAGCCTAGTACGGAACCCTGAGAAACACACGCGGAAACTGCTTTCTCCTTGGGTTCGTTATTAGTGCCATACCACCGGCTCCGTTACTGTAATGAGGGGCAGAGAGGTACACCAGTTGTAGCGAAGGACTTCGGTATAAAACTCGAATTGGCCGACTGAATACATTCATCATGTTGAGCGTCGCGAGCACAAAGTGTTTTCTGGACCACCATACTTATCACGAACTCCGTTCTCCGGCAAGGTACTAACCAAATTGAGCACATCAATGCTTGATCCAGCTTTGCGAAATGCATACTCCAGATCTAAAAGCTTCCTTAGCTTTCAACAACTGGGAACAATCGGTTGTGGATCGCCCATTCCAACAATTTACCCATAGTGTCTAGAAGAGAATGTATCTATTGAATAATGGCTCACTTTATGAATTTAGTTTAGATATCACAGCAAAGGGGCCTTTTTCAGTATTCCGTCTTGGAGCTTTGCTGAGCCCTATTCTACCGCATAACAACTCATCTCTCGTTGTTGTAGGAGACAACGTGATCTGTAGATGTGAAGGAGCTCTTAGTCGTACCATCACTTGGATGCACCCCCATGCGTTTACGTTCGCCTTTAAGCAGAGCCCCTTAAAGCATTCTTTCTGGCTGGATAGCGACGAAATCCATGAGCGATACCATGACCATCTGGTCGTGGATAAAATCCGGCTCAACAGGTTGCGGTGGGCGGGTCACTTAATCTATATGGATGAAGATGGTCCAACCCGGAAAGTCTATAAGGGGCAATGTCCATGGTACAAAAAGAAAACGTAGTAGTTGTGTTGTGGTCACTTGAGTACACGCTTTTCGGATCCTACTGACATTTCCACCTAAGTCTTTTCAATAGCAAGCTTTGATCTTTTTCAATTGTTGCTTTGGCTCACATAACACTCGCTTAAGGGCCAATCAATACTGTCGCTTTCTTCATTACTTTTTCTCGTCACTTAAGTTCATTCACCTTTATCATTTGCCTCAAACTTCGCTTCCCTTGCCAGCATCCTAACTACTTTCCTCCTTCCGAATGTTTAGTGCATTTTCTCGGAGTGTATCCCTCTTTTTCTTCTAGGTGCTTAACGAAATGAATCCCCTAATTTTCTTGTACTCTTTTGTTGGACTGTAAATCGATGGCAAGGCAGACGATTTAAATTGGCTCACCTATGGGATTCGGCTGCTATTTCGGAACTCTGTTTTCTTCTCGCGACCTTTTATTAAGTATCCTAATACCTCTCACCATTTTTGGATGACCCCGTACATGTTATATTTGCTCTTGATAAACTCGGCCAACTCAAACATTTTCACTCCATATGAAAGCTAAGTCCTCCAAATAAGACTCTACTTCTCTACGCTCCTCAGCTGGATTATTCTTTTCACACATACTCGGTTCCATTCGGTTCAGTTTGTTTTCGATCGCAACCGAAGTAAGTGTGCATGTGCATGTGATAGACAGACATAAGACCAGACAGACAGTAATCCGATTTTAATAAGGTTTTGTTTTAACCAGGTTGTAGGACATACTGTCTTAGGCCGTTGCAGATGTTGAGTGGTCTGGAGAGTGATTCTACTGATTTTATGTGACCTCGCACAGTGACCAGCCTAGTCAGTCCTATCAATTTAGTAGGTACGCCGAATTCTCTCATGGCCATGTACAATTCTACCTTGATGCAATCATAGGCGGCGTTGAAGTCGATGAACTATTAGATAGCCGCTGAGAGAAATTACTTTCTGTTGCCAATTTGCCTGGAGTGAAGCCTTTTTGGTATAGGAGCGGAGAATGCCTTGTATCATAGATGGTTGTCAGCAATACCTCTCTAATTACTGCACTGGGTTGCATCCTCTTTTTACGTATGGGACAGATAATTCCACCTTCCCAGTCACCAAGCATTCATTTTGAGCATCAGTTGATGAACCGCTTACTGTCCTTGGTCGCCTTCATATTTAACCAGTTCGACTGTAATGTCATAGGCTCCTGGCAGCTTATAATTCTTAAGACGATAAATTGCAAGTGCTGTCTACTCCATGTTTGGTGATGGCAGCATTGTTGGACAAATTAGGCAACACATCGCTCTAATATTCGCATACGGCTGAAAATCAGAGGGATGGGCTGTATTGGGGATGGTTTCAGTGTTAATTCTCGCCTGATTGTCAGGAGTGGTTCGAGCCTGTTGCGCCATCTCAACGAGAAAATGAATTGAATTTATAATGACCCCCCGATATGCTCTGACCCTCATCAAGACTGAGAGATAGTGGCGTTCAATAACCCGTGGTCACTTTGGTTGAAAGTAGTCCCATCTAGACAGGCCCATGTTTATTTGTGGAATGAAAACAACCGATTAGATTTTTTTAATTAACTAGCGCATGGAGATAGAGTTTAGTAGAATCGCTTTTGATGTTGGTTCAGCAGACATTTACCAGGTTTTATGCTCCATGGTAGATACCAATCCATGTTTTTGCACTGGACGTATATTATCCTTTGCCCACCATTGAAACGAATAATCGAATTTATTTCCCATCGTGAGCTCAAATATTCTTGTGTGTATACATAAAAAATCTGCAAATATGTTGGTACCTGAAACAACGGTCTCCGTTTTTTTTCCAATGCGTGCTAGTCGTAAGAAAACCCCATCCTTAATGTTTAACCTATCACCTCTCGCCTTCTCATCAACAATTTCTTCGTTTGAAATTTATCAGGCCAGCGTATCCCGAAGAAACGTCACAGACAAGCGTTAATGCAGGCTTTTAAATAGCAGTGATGGTTATTTTTCATGTGTTTCTCCCATATAACAAGTGCAGAACGGACTAAACTACATTTTCAGACTTTAGCCAAAGCAGCAAAAGCGGATCTAGCGTTCTTAATGCGTGAAGCAACATAAAGTTCGGTACCACCATCGGCAAGCACAACGCGAGATATGCCAATTGATCTAAGCCTTCGATGTTCTGCCCATTAATGCAAATGAGAAACTTGGTTTTGTTGGTGTTGGACTCTACTTTATTTTCTTTCCATTCAAAACCATTTAGACCCATGATCTGGTGAAAGAGGAAACAGATGTTATCAGTGTAGTCGAAGTGTTTGAGGGAAAAATGTCATGGTTAATTGAAGCCATTCACGTCCTCCGGATAAAGCTGCATGAAGAACGTCACCGATTACAAGAAGAAATAATGTCGTCGACAAGATGCAAACCTGTTGAGCTCTGTTTGGACGCAATATCACATGTGTCTCTTTGATAATAGCTAATAATTCCTCTGTAATGCCCCTCCAGATACACTCTCTGTTCACACTTTCGAAAGATAGCTCGAAAACAATGAACAGCAAGTGAACAGGTGATGTGAATTTCGCACACTGCTCCAAAATGATCCGAAGGGTGTAGATGTGGTCAGTGCAGGCGGATCCATAGTCGAAAAAAGCACGCTTTTTTGTCGATGAAGTCTTCGAGACGTTCCTTGACGCGTTCCAGGATCCAAGACGGCAACACTCAAATACCCCTCAAATTGTGGCATTCAAGGCGAGGGCACTTCCTTGAAATCTTAACCCCCGTTTTCGACTCTCTGACAAGGTCTTAGATATACTTGACCAATGGCTTGACCCTGTTGAGTGCATTAATGGCTGAAATGATTTCTCTTCTGTTTGAAATAGCCATTTCATACAGAAGTTCACCGGATATGACACGATTAAGACCCATAATGAAATGTTTCTCCACCTCCTCAATTGCTCCTCATCGCGGATGAGGAAGCGATTGTCAACGTGCCTTACAGTTCCATCGAAAGGATCCCGAACGCGTCACGCTAGCCATCACTGAACTTCGGGGGGTCGCACCAATCTAACCCTACGAAAAGTGACGGACGTAAGACGCAAGCGAACGTAAGTGACCGTCAGATGGTGATCGATTTCGACGTCAATGTCACAGCCTCCCTTATTATGCAGATCCAAAAGACCACTTCTAAATCAACTGTTAATGGCGAAGTGCTCAACGTGATTGTTCGTACGGTTTCCGTCAGTTGACCTTATGACAGAGCTCTGTGCTCCAATAATGTGCCATCAATTTGCCACCAACGAGGCGGTGAAAATTGTAGAAGTCCATAGCACCCATCACGATGACAATGTCACCTTTAAGAAGTCTCTCCTGGACTACATGTAACAATATACACTATAGCGGAAACCTCCGCTGATGCATAGCATTGCACAATGTTGATGCTTATTAACCTGGACCGCAATCTTACAGCCGAAATCCTGTCAAAAACCTGTGCCCAAGTCAAGAGAGCGCTCCTTGTTATCGCCGTCAGAAATAATCCAACACCGGATTTCTATCACTTTTAGTCGCTTTTTACGACAAGCCGGTATTATAATGGTAACATAGCTATTAACTTTTAAAGAATTTTTACTCGTTTGGCGGGTTTTCACCAACAGTATAACATAAATACTGTTGGCACCAAGGAGAGCTTCTAATCTATGTTTAGGGTCTACTATACAATTTTCATTCCACAGCCAGCTTCCAAGATGCTTACAGCTTAAATAATTTAATAAGGATGACTAAATATTAGATAAACATGGCTCCCATTTCTTTGACAGTATTTGTCAGTAGTTAGAGTCATTTGTAAAATATTACGAATGTTGGATGATTTACGCCGTACTGCACTCCAGCCGGATAATTGATTTGGGGGATGAATAGTGAACAGAAGCTGTATTGATACTTACCAATACATAGCCCAACGGACACCGAACAGGCAAAAGTATTCATATTTACCACCACGGCATACATCATAGCCAAAGCATGCCAAAACAGCAACGTACAGCCATCCACTTCAGTCGCGGGGCTTTCAAGTCACCTTTGCTACAGCCGGCCTTTTGGTACTTTCCCATCCACTTCAATTTTCACACCAATCTTGACAAATGAATTCTCGTTTGCACGAATTACATGACGATACCATAGCTGTGCCTCTCTCGTAATTTTTCCTATTTATATATAGATACTTAACCTTTACAGCACATAGTGCAACCAACACAGCAAAAATATTCCTTAAGACAATTGATATGCTGGGTTGTGCTTGTGCGGATATTCGCATAGACAATATATATTTGTGTCTGCAACGCTATGTGCTAATAAGTATATACAGAACTTTATCTGTCGATTCTTTTGCAGGAGCATTCTATCGGCTAATGTGAAACTTACGGTTACTAATGTAGAGGACAGATCCTATAATTCGCTGCGTGATTTCCATAAGAGAGTTGTTTATCATCATCATCAACGGAGCAACAACCCGTATCCGGTCTAGGCCTGCCTTAATAAGGAACTCCAGACATCTCGGTTTTGCACCGAGGTCCACCAATTCGATATCCCTAAAAGCTGTCTGGCGTCCTGGCCTACGCCATCGCTCCATCTTAGGCAGGGTCTGCCTCCTCTTCTTTTTCTAACTAGATATTGCCCTTATAGACTTTCCGGACTGGATCATCCTCATCCATACGGATTAAGTGACCCGCCCACCGTAACCTATTGAGTCGGGTTTTATCCACAACCAGACGATCATGGTATCGCTCATAGATTTCGTCGTTATGTAAGCTACGGAATCGTCCATCCTTGTGTAGGGGTTGTTTATGCCCTTATTAAAATCGGTTCACTGTCTGTCCGTCACACGTACTTTTCTCAAAAACGGTTATATCGATTGATACCAAATTTGGTGGGAAGGTGGGAACTGTAGGCGCTCTCGCATACACCGAGTTGCATCGTTCTAGGTGGAATTGAAGGCAGGAGGGTAGGGAGGTGCACAATTTTTTTCACCGAATATAGTCATGTGAGGTATCAAATAAAAGGTATCGATTAGTAGCTAAGTAAATGACAAGCGGGGAGGGCTAAAAGTGATAAAAGTGATAATTTCTTTCACGGACCCAATCTCAGAAGCTACGCCTTGCTGTAATTTTTAATAATTGACTTTAAACCCCAATCTCTTTCAAGTTCATCATAGAATCATGAAATATAGTAAATTATGTCAATTATAGCACCACTGTTGCGTCAATGCTAAAAGTGATCTGGAAAGGAAGTTGTTTTAGAATAGACCATAACCGTCAAAACTACCGTTAACCAGACAACGAAAAGATATCCCACAGACAGGCATTCGTCTGCTCACGTTGGAGAGTAACATGTGGACGGAAAGTATTTTACAAGGTAGAACTAAACTCATTTAAGAAAAGTTCAACAATCCTGTGATTTCTCTTGATGCCAAAGCCAATCAAATCGAGGTAATTGGAGCAATGAAAATAAAGCTGAAATACGCAGAGATCTCAAAAGAAAACGAAGCTGAAAACCAATACTCGAGCCGATCATCTTTCGCCTTACCTGGAGGCAAAATAACATAACTAATTATATAAAAGACAAACTCAACGTCTCCTAGTCCATAAAAAACATGACCAAGGTCTTTATGGTTCTATGCAAAAGCGCCAGGGACAAGAAAATTATCAACAAAGTAGGAAAACGCTTCCTCAAAATTCATTTGACGGTAAGGTCGAAAAGAGGAGTAGAGATTTCAAAAGACAAAAAGGCCCGTCAATTAGCTACGAAAGTGGAAAAACGAAAGAAAGTATCTCAAATCCTGTGGCCAACCCTAGAACCTGCTGTGGTGCAGGAACTGGCTATTTCTCATTAACTTTGGTCCTTTGGCAGTTTGATTTCGATTAAGGTTAGCAATGTGTGTGCGTATGAGGTGGGGGAGGCAAAGCCTCTGAGCACTCAGACCCTAGTATTACTTTGTACTCGATTCATCCCCCACTTGACGAAATATTCACCATCCCCCCATTGGTAAGAACCGCTCTCGTAGTGTTTCAATTCTCCTGGCATCACTTTCGAGTTGAAGGGTTTCCAGAAACCGCTAATTCGCCCCTTCCCACTTTTGTCGTCTAGATGCTGTTCCTACAAGAGAGTCTGTATAAACTCAAATCTTGAGCTCCACATTACGTTCCAAAGGAATCAGGCTTGAAACGTTCTACGAGCCTCTGACATTCGCGCTGTGAATTTCGGAAATTTAACAAGTCATCATTCTTATTACTTTTATTAGCACGATTCTGAAGTCGTCTGATTGATTTCCTAAGTTAGTTATAAGTCCCACCATGAAACCGCTTTACCGCTTTGGCCTCGGAAAATAGGAGAAGCTACTTCAAAGCGGTCTAAAAGTGTGCTATGCAACGTTTCCAATTGATCTTCAATCGATAAAGGAGTCCTTAATTGCCTAGAGAACTGCATTTTGTTTCCAAACAATCCATTGAACGTTGTCCAATCCGTTTTCCTAGGATTTCGTCTTTGTATAACAGACTGTACCACTGCAATAATCAAGCTAAATTCTAGGTAACGGTGATCTGAGAGTGTTTGAGTTTGTAGTGCAGGTTGTTAGGTAATAGACTCTAAGCCTTATTTTCCCTAATGACAGAAATTATTTTGTATGGTGCAATCTAACAAAAAGTCGTTTTTGAAAAAAACTATATTCTTTAAATTGTCAGCATTTTAAATTTCAACCAAATTCAAACGTACTAAAAAACCCGTGCCATTAGGTGTAACGTCACAAGGTGCGTCCAGAAACTTCCGTAGACCGGCAACTGACAGCTACTCACTAAAACCTCAAAATGCCAAAATTAATTTCGTGCATGAGATGTTAAGAAGGACGGTGAAATATTGTTTCGTGCAACCTGCAAGTCAATTATGTATCAATATGTCAAAGATTTGCATTATTTTAATTTCTGACATTTGTAAAAGAGAAAATATGTGTGAAGCAATCGATGGATACACTCATTGGCGACAACATTACAACACTACTATTCACATTAGTATAATCAATATACAATAAACACATACTAATCTTTCCAATTTGACACTGCATTTATTCTCTTGCTATTGGTGTTGTAAGTTGACCGCAACTGGCTCCTGGGAACAGAACTGTCTCAGCATGGTTGCCTCTAGCAATTTTGACATCTAGGCGCAGGCTCTCAGTTCCGAGAATATCGCATCGTAAAAGATGTACTGATCGAATATCACAGATTTTGTTAAAACAAACCCATGGCTCTTGCACCAGAAATATATGAGGATAGTCCTGAAACTTTACCAGTCTTCCTGCCAGTAGATAGGAAGAGGCTTTGACATGCTGCAGGTTAATTTGACTAATTTTTATGTTTGAAGACGCAAGTGTAGTCTAATGTGAAAACCGCTGCTAATTGAAGAGTTTGCTGCATTCACTATGATTCTAACCTGGGCTACCAGCTTGTCCTAACCTTTCGCCGAAAGTTCCCCTTTCTTGCGTCCGATATTACCAAACTTATAGCAACAACAATGTCCTCATTCCCAAGAAACTTGACCTTCACTTGCAGGGCTTTCCGTTGCCGCCTGTTGGGAGCCTTCCAGCACTCACGGTGGCCAGATGGCATGGATCTATTTCCATATGACGGTGTTAGACTAGTTCCGTCCACATCGCCAGCTTACCTTTCTTTCGTTTTTCCTGGTAGAGGCGAAAAAGAAGGTTCACTCTTCTTTGTAGCTGAAGTTTCCTTCTGCCGAGCCTTTCTCTCCCATTTTCTGGAAGAATTAAGCTACAGTGGACCGACAGGTCGGCCGTAGTCAGGTTTCCAGTTCTTCCGACTAAGAGAGTTCCTCTACTGTCCTTTCTGACTGACCGCGCCGTAGACATTGGGTATGTCTCAAAAATCCGTGCCTCGGCCGCGACTTGATTTCTCAAAGGCGCGGGTGAAATCAAAGTCTGTAGCTCCTTACCACTTGGAGAGTTACAACCCATTGCTTCCATCTGCATGTGTTTTGGACACCCTTACTGTACTAGTAAACTACTACTCCCCACCACGCCAAGGCGGTGTCGGAAAGGAAAAGACTGGTTGGCAATTGTTCATTTCCTGCTATCACCAAAATGGTAGCTAAAACCACTCTGGAATGCATCGAAAAACGCCTCGAAAACTTAATCGACAGAGAGAAGACTGGTTGCTGTTCTGCAGCGTAACAGGAAGTGCATCTGAAATGCTCTACGCAGAGGGGGCACTTGCTCCGCTTGCTGCATCAAAATAAAACCTCCATAGAATCGGAAGGGCGAAGCGGACTTCGCCAGGGTTACATTTTGTCACGGATACTTCTTCTTCTATTTGTTTGCGGCGTCCTTCATGTTGCCTTCTCGAGAGGACCCGGACAGGATGACTAGGCTATGTAATCTTTCCTTGGACACCTTGATGACGCTGATGTCTTCTGCCCGCCCGTGCCGATTGACCTTGGTCAAATGATTCTGAATTTGAAAAGAAGGCAACAAGTGTCAGACTAAAAATGAACAGCAACACAACCTGACGGGACATATCTTACTCCCTATTTACACCAATAGGTAGCACATTATGGACGTCAAACAATTTGTAAATCTAGGTAGCGTCGTTTCTGCTGGCGACGGCACCGAACTTTAAAGCGCCCAATGCAGTAGCAGCACTATATCTGCTTTGCATCAACATCTGGAATATATTTGGATCTAGATCTTGAAACGTGTTACAGAGCTTCATTCAAGATCATAAGGGTACACTAGGAAGCAGTGTGGTCAGCATAGCGCTTCTCTGTGATTATTACCCTACTAATTCCCAACTGCGTCATTCATACCCTTCAAATTCTACAAAGTTACTATAATTCGCAGATTCACATAAGTCGCGAAACTTGTCATTGGCTTGGTGCTGAAAAAATTGATATTTTCCCATATACCGCCCGTTACCAGCCATAAAACTAATACTGAACGTTCAGGCAATTGGCAACAATAATACACCGTGTTAGTGTGTCCTTGGGATCCCAGTATTACGGTGCAAAATACTACCGACCTTTAATTACTCCATTTCGTGTGTTTCAAGATCCAAGATATATTAACCTAGGTTTCCTTCCGATGAAATAGTAGGCTGACATTTGTGGAGAACGGACGTGTCTACAAATTGATATTATTAATAAAAAATAATTTCAAATTGAAATTAAATTAACTTTTATCAAGAATATAAAAAGATACTTATATTACCTAATTAATAATATATAATTTAAAACTTAATTGAAACTAATTTACTTTTGAGTTGTTATCTAAGTTACTTTCCCTTAAAAAGTTTTGAGAAAAAATTCGTTTTTTTTGGCTTGGCGGGAATGAGCAGCTAATGGCTGGGGAGGCGGGCCCGCCGTCTCCAAAGGTAGCCAGAAAAAAGGTTAAGCTTTCCTCGACTACTTTTGCAGTCATGGAGGAACCTGGCTGTCTTGAGGGCGAACAAGTTCTCGACAGCGAATCTGTCCGTATGGAGGACATAGAGAGCAGTAAAGCAGACGATACGAGAGTCAGCGACAACGGTGGCGATGGAAATGTCCCAGAAGAGGATGCTAACCAAAAAATTAAAGAAAAAAAACAAAACTCAAGAAAAAATGTTAAATAATGTAAAAAATAATGCAAGTACGAGTGAAAATTTAAAAAATAATGCAAGTACGAGTGAAAATTTAAAAAATGGTCCGACTGGGGATACAATTAGCACCCGAAATAAAGAAAAGGGGGAAAGGGTGCCCCCCATTAATGTTTATAAATTAGGTGGTAGAGATTTAGCCACTCTACTTAATAGGAGCGCGGGGCTCTCAAATTTTGTTATTAAAAAGACGGGGGCCGAGAGAGCCCAAGTCAAATGTAATAAAATTGCAGACTACAAAAAAACACGGGAGGTCCTCGAGCGAGTGAAGGCTCCTCACTTCACCTACACTCCAAAGGAAGAGAAGGTGCAAACCTTCCTTCTGAAAGGCTTTGATGCGGAGGAAGAGCCCGATGAGGTGCTCAAAATGCTCCGGGAGACGGGAACTGAGGTCAAGTTCCTCTCAGTGTCACGGTTTAGTACGAGGAGATCCGTTTTGGAAAAGCGAATCCTGCCGCATTTCCTCGTGCAGATAAGCCCGGAGAGCCGGGGAAGCGATCTGATCGGCATCAGGTCGCTTAATTAGCATTCGTTTTGAGCGCCTGCTAAGGGGCGAAATAGTCCAGTGTCGAAGATGCCAGCGCTATGGTCACTCGGCAGTGAACTGTCAAATGACCTTACGATGTGTAAAGTGCGGGAAAGACCATACCGCAGCTGAATGTTCGCTGACTGAAGCAGATGGCAAGGAAAAAACTTTCTGTGTTAACTGCGGAAGCGGAGGGCATCCGGCTTCGTACCGTGGATGTCCTGCATACCGCAATGTTAGGGTCACAAGGCAGCAGGCTCCGAGATCGGCCCAAAGAACGAAGGTGTCAGCGGCGTTGGACAGTACCGTCCCTTCGGCACCAATCGTCTCGGGGATCCCATTTGCAGAAGTAGTTCGACAAGGGGGAGCTAAGAAGCCCCAACAACATGCAAGTGTCGGGATGAGCACTATCCTCAATAAAATACTAACCATGTGTGAAAACATGCAGCATACGCTACACGTACACAATACAAAAATAAATAGCATAACAGAATATTTACACAAACAGCATGCCCGCTGCTAGGTCTGCAGTCACAGCGGTACCACTGGATGGTCTCCGGATCATCGCGATTAATGTGAATTCCATCGTAGGAATCCATCGAAGAGCAGAGCTCCTTGATTTCGCTGCCAGACAACAGCCTGACATAGTCTTGATTTCAGAAACCCACCTCAATCCGAGGCATTCGATAACATTCAAGGATTTTGAATTCGTGAGGAACGATAGACGAAATTGTGATGGGGGAGGTGGTACCGGAATACTTGTGGGTCGCCATTATCGTTTCAGGCATATTAATAGGCCTGAATTTGAAACCTTTGAGTGTATCGAAGTCTCATGTATTCTTTTTTCACTGCCTAGAGGAGGGAATTTATACATTCTGGCAGTCTATGCAGTGGGAAACAACCGAGCCAAGTTCAGGGAGGAATTCCATTCTCTGTTTACGATACTCGAACTGAATAGGCTGCATAATTACTATATTATAGCTGGCGACTTGAATGCTAAGCATACCTCGTGGCTAAACGCCACAAGCAATCCCAGAGGGGTATTCCTCAAATCTTGGATAGAGCAATACCAGATAGAGTATAAATGCGAATTATATGGGTCAGAGAGTCCAACCTGGCCCAGGGCAAATTCCTATCTGGATTTGTGCATTGCTGACGCGCGCTTGAACTTTAATTTTAGGAATCCTCAACGGAAACTACCGACTCTTCCTTACGATAGCGACCATAACGCTATTCTTATTGAAGTTCTGTTTGATGGACAAAGAGTTCGCCTTCTGCCGATGGACAGTGGCGTCCACAGGCTGAACTTTAAACAAACAAATTGGAAGAAATTCCAAGAGAGGTTTATTCGGGGATATCGAGAGGAATGCCCACCTCTTGATGGGGAAAACGATAGTACAATTGCACCAGGTGACAGGAACTTGAGCAACGAGGAAATACTTCAGTATCTTCTCAAGCTGGAGAACTTGACGCTGAAAACAATTGAACAAGTCGTCCCTAAGATTAAACCTCGCAATAATATGGAAGGATATGAAACTGCAGCCATAAAACGGTTGAAAAAAGTGAAAAGCCTTCTGCTCACTCGCGTCAACAAAATCTATCGAAGATATGGGGACTATCATCATCCCATATTGGTTGAGTTCAAATCACTTCTAAAGATCGCGCGGGATCTTATCCGTCAACATTACGTAAATGAAGTGAACTTCCAATGGCGGAAGAAGTTAAAGGGTATTTCACCAAGCGATCCAGATTCCATGTTTACTAAGATAAATACGTTATTCCGGAAGAAGTCACGAATAACTGTACCGAGAATTAAAGTCGGTGGCAGCGAGATACAACACCTTATTGACTCAGGTATAGACACGAATAGTGTAACTGCTGATGCGCAAGGCAATTACATCGTGATGGATGATGCTCTGAAACTCGAACTTATAGGGGAGCACTTTGAATCGGTGCATCGGCCTAGAACGGACTTAGAGCCAACGCGACTTTCGGAAATTGTAGAACGAGATGTCCACAATTTCAAATATAGCCTGAACGGCACCACAGTTCCCCAATTTAGCTCTGCGTTGCAGGCTGATCTCATACCGAATGATAATCTGCTTGATTACTTTGTCTCATGTGTAGAGTTAAGTTCCATATTCAGAAGAGTAAACAATAAGAGATCATCCGGTATGGATGGCATTCCCAACGTGGTCCTCAGGCATTTACCAGACATTGCCATTCGTAATTATTGCATTTTGTTCAATAATTTATTGAACAATTCCTTCTTTCCAGGACAATGGAAGAAAGCCCAAGTATTCCCGATTTTAAAGAGAGGGAAAGATTCATCCAGCCCTCAAAGCTACCGCCCAATCAGTTTGCTGCCTAACATCAGCAATGTGTTTGAGGTTTTGGTATTGAAGGCCTTGAACGGGCATATCAAGAAGAAGAAATTATTGCCGAACGCCCAATTCGGATTTCGATCTGGACATTCGACAATACATGCAATAACGAAGGTAACGTCTGATATTTGCTGGCGGATTAACAATGGTGAGTGCGTAGGCGCTTGCCTTATAGATATGGAGAAAGCCTTTGATACCGTCTGGTTGGATGGACTGATTTTCAGGCTCCTGAAGAATGAGTTTCCCAGTCACCTCGTAGCGATGATGTGTAGTATGCTGTATGGCAAGTGCTTTGTCATTACGGACGGAAATCTCACTACTAACAGAGAATTTCATGTTCTGAATGGATTACAGCAAGGGACAGTGACTGCGCCTACACTTTTTGCGGTATTTGCGGGCGAATTGCTCTATTCTTTCGATTTTAATAAATCTCCTAAAAGGTCGTTGGTTGCCTTTGCTGACGATCTGATAGCCTACACGGCGCACAAGAAGGTAACTGAGATGCAAGTTGAACTTCAGAAAATGTTCAATGATATTAAGTTCTTCACGAACAGTTGGCGGATGAAAATCAATGCGCAAAAGTGTGAAACGATTCTGTTTCGAAATTCCTTGGCGTATGCCAGTAGGAACTTGAAAAGGAATTGGAGAGATTTCCACATTGTCGTGAACGAGGATAGTTCTGAGCGCATTCCTCATAAGAAGTGCGTTAGATACCTGGGTGTGCGTCTTGACGAGCGTCTCCAATTTAACGAGCACGTTAAAGTCGCGCTAGAGAGCGCTCGGAAGGCATTCATGTCTCTCCGAAGACTCTTTTATGCTCCACATCTTAGCTGGAAGGTTAAGATTATTTGCTATCTTACTTTGGTTAGACCGGCGCTCACCTACGGGTGTGCTATCTGGTTTAATTTGAGTGGTAGCCAAATGGAGAAAATAAGGATCTTTGAAAGGAAATGTTTGCGTGCTTGCACGGGGCTTAATAAGACTGCTTCGTCAAACTATGAGCACTATGTAACTAATGAAGTGATGTATGCAGCTGCTGCTGTGCCAAGAATCGACACAGTTATCGTCAGATTGATTCGGAATCATATAGTGCGATCTGCTTCGCATGGTGAGAACCCTTGGGTTTTGCAGCCGTTCTACCCAAATGATGGGTATTTCGAGAAAACTCTCACGACAGGCTTCATTCCTCCCGAAGCGTTCGTGTATCTTGACAGGAATGGTCTAATTCTTGATTCTGCCGGTGATCCGGTTATGTATCATATACATAGACGGGCCACGGACAAAAGGATAGAATACCCCCTGAATTTGACAGTGGGGGCTCCGCGATTCGACTGGAGATACTCCAGAGCGAGAGCAATTGATATTAAGCGGGATGAAAAAGAGAAATCTTGGTACTGGTGGCTGCGGGATGCCGGTTAGTGGTGGCCGTGCTCAGTTCTGCCATTTGTTTCTTGGTGGGGCTTTGTAAATATGTACATATTGAACGGGTGCTGATTTTGTCTCCAGTTGTAACTTATAAATACATACGTTATTATTCTTTGTTTTTTTTGTATGGATGTTATTGTAAAAAAAGGAAAGATATATAATATAAAATATATAATAATGATAGTTTTAAGAACAATAATTTAAGTTAAAAGTTTTTTTTGAAGCGATCGAATATTTATTATTACTTTTATATTTCGTTATTTGCCACTGAGCCCAATTGAATTCTGTCTGGTTTTTGACCATTTTCCGACAACTTATTGTAAAATTAGATTTTTATTTCTTACTGTTCTCTCTGTCTGTAATTGTTATTCGAAAACTTTGAGACCCCACAGTGGCCATTAGATTTAAGTTATTTTTGTTATTTTAAAGGATTGTTTTTTATTGCTCATTTTTCCAATCTATATACTATTGTTACTTATTTCTTAAAAATAAAAATGATTTTAAAAAACAAAAACAAAAGGTTTCCTTCCGATGTAACTAGATTCGGTACAATTTCAATTTAGTCTTTTGTATGCAACAACAATAGGCTTCCCCGCCTTAGAAACGACTATATGTTTTTTTATTTGGAAATAGTAGTTTCACCCACCAAATGGACGGACATTGTACCGTTATAAAAAACAATTCGGAAAAGAACAGGAAGGTGGGAGTAATAGTAACAAGCTATATAGCAAATTCTGACATTTTTACCTGAACGGCAATAAAACGTACATTTCTGAAAGATTCACAGGCCTCAAAAAAATGGATTTCCACTGAGTGGGATTCGAACCTTGGGCACGTTAAATATTCTGGGGTATCTCTTCTCTTGTGATTTGATTTAAATTTGAATAATAGTGACACAAAATTCTAACCCAATCGTATATTATCAATTAAGATTGGAGTTAAAGTTTAAAAAAATTCAACTCATATTTATACCTAACTCCTCCCCCTCGGACACCACCTTGTCGTGGTGGGGGAGCCTGTAGTAGTTTACTACTACACTAAGGGTGTCCAAAAATATGAATATGGAAACGATGGATTTAAACTCTCCAAGTGGTAGGAAGTCACAGACTTCGAATCCACCCGCGACCATGAGCAATCATGTCGCGGCCGAGGCGCGGATTTTGGAGGCCTCACCCCATTCATATTCGCCTACAGATCAATCTGTAGCAGGCATGCTTTCCGACTCAGTGGAAAGTTTGCACTTGGTGCCTACGGCGAAGATAGCCAGAAAGGAAAGTACGGAAACTCTCAAATTGGGAGAAACTGGAAATCCGACTATGGCCGGCTCGTCCGCGGTACTACAGCCCAAATCTACCCGCAAGCGGAAGGGGAAGGCCCAGCGGAAGGGAACTTCGGCCACTAAGGAGGGGGGACTACAGGCTGAATCCTGCCTGTCAGAACCTTCTCCTTCATCCTTACCGGGAAGAGCGGAAGAACGGGAAGCTGGTGACGTGGAGGATACGCCGGTGTATGGAAATGGATCCAAGCGGTCCGGACACCGTGAACCTGGAAAGGCCCTAAGTCGACGGCAGAAGAGAGCACTGCGAAGGAAGATGAAGCACCTCGGGAATGAGGACATGGACGTGGCTGTACTACTAAGCGCGGTAACGCCCAGAGAAATCGGACGCAAGGAAGCGGAATCTCCGGCGGAAGGTGGGGATAAACTGGAAACCCCGGTAAGATCCACACTGGACGCACCAAACTCTTCTGTCAGCGGTAATGCGCGCAAGAAGCGTAAGACCAACACATCTGCTGTAGCCAACGCTTTATTGTGCTCCGCACCAGGGCTTATATCCACGCGTCTCGCGGGGTTTAGGACCGGTGTGCCCCCCGTATGGGGGCTCGCACTGAGGAAGAGACTACAGAGTGAATCCTACCAGCTAGTAACTTCTCCTACACCTTCCAAGGAACAGGCGGAAGGAAGGGAAGCCAGAGACGTGAACTGACTTGATACCAGTTCGAGTGATCGAATCTATGCAACCCGGACACCGCAAACCAATTAAGGTGCTAAGTCGAAAACAGATAAATGCTCTGCGGGATGGGATGAGATTTTTCGTGGATGAGAACATGGGAATTGCGGTACTTCCAAGTACGACTTTTCTCAGAGAAATCAATCACGAGAGGATCGAGTCTCTGGCGATACGGTGTGAGGGAAACCCCGCCATACGCGGACTGCCGCATACGCTTCTAACTGTTTTCCATAAGACAATAGACTAAGTTTATGTCGAAAAACATAAAGATTGGTCAAATCAACCTGCAGCATGCCAAAGCCCCCTCCTACCTGCTGGCAGCGAGAATGACAAAGCTACAGGATTTCCCCTATATCTTTCTGGTGCAAGAACCGTGGGTTAGATTTAACAGAATCTGCGGCATTGGATCAGTAAAGGGGGCTAGGATCTTCTACGACCAAAAATCCATAAGACCGAGAGCTTGCGTCCTGATGTCAAGACGGTTAGAGGCAACTATGCTGAGACAATATTGTTCCCAGGACTTAGCTACGCTCATCATACAACACCAGATAAATGGCGAGAGGAAAAACATCATAGTTGCCTCCGCTTATTTACCCTATGATTCTTTGTATCCTCCACCGACGCAAGAACTTAGGGATCTGGTGGCGTATGCAGAATCAAGTGGTCTCGAACTCTGAATAGGTTGCGATGCGAATGCGCAACATATTTGTTGGGGCAGTAGCAATTCAAGAGGAGAGAAGCTATTTGATTTCATCACTTCAGCTGGTCTTATGACTGCAAACGTAGGGTGCGCCCCTACGTTCGTGGGACCGAGAAGAAGCGAAGTAATTGACCTAACAATCTGTACCCCAAAATTGTTAGAGTTGATTACACACTGGCGAGTGCTAGACGAGGTCTCACTGTCAGATCACCGATATCTAGAATTCAATGTGACTATTGCGGGCGAACAGTGTGCAGTACAAAGACGGAACCCTAGGAAAACGGATTGGGCAAAGTTCAATGAACTTCTTGGCAAAGTACAGTTCCCTAGGCGACTAAGGACTCCTTTGGTGCTGGAAGATGAATTGAAAACTCTGAATTGCACACTTTTAGGGTGCCATGAAGAGGTTTGTCCTATTTCCCGAGGCCAAAGCGGTAAAACGGTTCCTTGGTGAAACCGAGAACTGCAAAAACTCAGGAAATCAACCAGGCGACTTCTAAATTGTGCTTGCAAAAGTAACAAGGACGTAGACTGGTTAAATTTCAGGAACTCACAACGTGAATATAAGAGTCTCGTGAGGTGCTCGAAACGAGACTCCTTTAGAGCGTACTGTGAGGAACTGGAAGGCGAAAGGGAGACTTCAAGGCTGTGCAGAGTCCTCAAAAGGGATGAGTCGGCCAAGTTGGATTCTCTTAGAAAACCCGACGATACTTTCACGAGCTCCAGACTGGACTCAGTACAGACCCTCCTGGAAGTACACCACCCGGGAGAACGGGTGAGAGAAGTGGTAGGGAGAGAGTTGACGGTTCTTGCAAGCCCTTCAACACGCAAGCGTTGCAAGGGGAACTGGAACACTGCGAAAGCGGTTGTCACCCATAAAAAGGTGAGAGCTACCATACTGTCCTTTGAATATTTCAAAGCACCTGGCATGGATGGCATCTATCCGGCAATGCTAAAGGAGGGAATGGAGCATCTACAGCGACCTCTAAGAAATATTTTTCGAGAATGTCTTGCTCTGGGCTACGTGCCTTCTTCTTGGCAACAGGTTAAGGTAGTTTTCATACCGAAACCTGGGAAAGATGACTATTCTAATCCAAAGAACTTCAGACAGATCAGCTTGACTTCATTCTTGCTGAAAGGTTTGGAGAGACTGGTGGAGCATCACATTCGTGGAAATGCACTTAGGTCTCACCCACTTAGTGAAAACCAACATGCTTACCAGCGTTGAAAGTCCTGTGAGTCTGCTCTTCATTCTTTGGCCACAAAGATAGAGGATGCAACTTTGAATGGTGAGTACGCGATGGGGGTGTTCGTGGACATTGAAGGGACTTTTGACTGTGCGCCTTTTCAAAAACTTTGTGATGCCGCCAGAGCGCACGGTGTTGATGATGCTTTAATTAAGTGGATCCATGCTATGCTAACGCAAAGATTGCTGTACGCTGAGGTAGGGGTCGATCGCTACCTGATTACGGAAGCAACGAAGGGCTGCCCCCAAGGAGGTGTGCTTTCGCCGCTTCTGTGGAGTATGCTGATCGACTCACTGCTATGCGAACTGCAAAATTTGCCAATACACGCTCAAGCTTATGCTGATGACGAGGCTGTACTTGCTGTTGAGCGGGATCTTAGAACGGTGTGTAGGAATATACAGCGTGCCGTTGATTTGATAGACAGCTGGTGCCTTAGACATGGTTTGTCAGTTAATCCAAATAAAACCACAATGGTATTATTCACAAAAAGGAGAAAACTGGATGGACTTTGTCTCCCTGAAATGAGGGGTACCACCCTTCAACTCTCCGAAGAAGTGAAATATCTGGGGGTCGCTCTAGATAAAAAACTTCTTTGGAACAAACATGTAGAGGTAAAGATGAAACGAGCTCTCACAACTTATGGGCTGTGCAGACGGACCTTTGCCTCCACATGGGGACTCAGGCCTCATGTGGTAATGTGGATATACGTTACCATCATTAGGCCGATGTTCGTATATGCATCCGTAGTGTGGTGGGTTAAGGTGAGACAAAAAGGTTTTCACCGTAAACTAGCCGCACTGCAAAGAACTGTTTGTCTGGGTATCACTGGTGCCATGAGCACGACATCCGGCGCAGCTCTGAATGCACTACTCAATTTGCAGCCCCTGGATATATTTATTCAAAGCACTGCATTGATTGAGAGCAGCTCATAGGCCACGGTTTTTCAAGCCGAAGTTTATGCGATCCTAAGGGTGGCAAACTGGGTGATTGACGAACGGTTGAAGGGCAGGCGCATCGGAATCTGCAGTGACAGTCAAGTTGCACTGAGGGCATTGAGCAGTCCTTTGATCACCTCGAAAATCGTTCAGGAATGCAGAAACCGTTTGAACTCTATGTCTAGATTCAATATGGTAGAACTACTCTGGGTACCTGGTCACTGTGGCATAGAGGGAAATGAAATCTCGGACGCTTTAGAGAAAGAGGGGTCAATCTTCCCTATGCCGGCACCGGAGCCAGCAATTGGGGTATCAGTAGCATTGGCTAAATCTGTTTTCAAAAACTGGGAACAAGTTTCCCATAATGACAGGTGGCAGAGCTTAAATGCTGCTTGACACACCAAACTTTTCCTGCCAGAACCCAACATACGTACCGCAAAGTTTATGCTGTCGAAAAGCAGGAGGACTTGCAGGTGTATTGTGGGAATTCTGACAGGCCATAATTCACTAGCTGGGCATATGTTCAGAATAAGAATTACCGAAGATGATACGTGTCCCTCCTGTAATGAGGAAGCGGAATCCACGGAGCATTTCCTATATGAGTGCCCCGCCTATGGACGCATCAGGCATCAGATCTTTGGTGCCGATGTCATCCAATTGCGACGGGTAGCATCACATCCACTAACGGAAATCCTGCGATACGTTAACGAATCCGGAATATTCCGTTAGACGGGGGAGGCGAGTACAATGGGCCACGGAGTGCTCAGACGCTGTAGCTTCTTCCCCACCATACACACACACACACAGACACTATACCTAACTCCTAAGAAACTGGATTCAGCCGCACGATGGCGATCCACTTCTTCCGAAAATCTCCTTTCGGAACAGCCACAAAAGCTCAAGGCACGAAACACTACTGAAATTCCTTGAGTCGAGTTGTGACGTCACACAACATGACAGGAGCTTTCAATTTGGTTGAAATTTAAAATGCTGTGTTGGTTGCTGACGTTACCACCATTTATTTTGTCTTGCCTTCATTGATGCGCAGCCCAAGATCTCGCGCCAATCACCGCCTGCTCGACCTGGATGAAGGCAGTTTGTATGTCTCGGGTGGTTCTTCCCATGATGTCGATATCATCAGTATAGGCCAGTAGTTGGGTGGACTTGAAGAGGATCGTACCTCTTGCATTTACCTTAGCATCACGGATCACTTTCTCGAGAGCCAGATTAACGAGGACGCATGATAGGGCATCCCCTTGTCGTAGACCGTTGTTGATGTCGAGAGGTCTTGAGAGTGATCCTGCTGCTTTTATCTGGCCTCGCACATTGGTCAGAGTCCGCCTAGTCAGTCTTATTAATTTCGTCGGGATACCGAATTCTCTCATGGCCGTGTACAGTTTTACCCGGGTTATGCGGCTTTAAAGTCGATGAATAGATGGTGCAACTGTTGTCCATATTCTAACAGTTTTTCCATCGCTTGCGGCAGAGAGAAAATCTGATCTGTTGCTGATTTGCCTAGAGTGAAGCCTCTTTGATGACGTTCTTCAGGTGTTTGCGAAGATCATTTTTTGATGCTTCATCTCCAGGTCCTCTGTTGACTGCAGTTATTGCGGCATCCATTTCCCTCTTATAGGTGTCGCGGAGGGTTGTATTGTGGATGGCTTCAGTGTTCACTCTCACCTGATTGTCAGAGGGGATTCTAGGTAGTATTGTTATTCGAACTCGGAGCACCATGCCAACGAGATAGTGATCCGAGCCTATATTAGCCTCCCTATATGTTCGCAAACCGCGCAAGCCAGGCACTTCCAACAACCATTTCTTGTGACCCTGCTAATTGAATAATCCGCAGTCCGTTATCATTTGTTTTGTCGTGTAATCTATGGGAGCCAACGTATCGCCTAAATACGGGCTCCTTCCTTACTTGCCTGTTAAAATCCCCAAGTATGATTTTAATAACATATCTGGGACAGGCTTCGAGGGTTCGTTCTACTGCCTCGTAGAAGGTATCCTTCTCCGACTCTGCAGTCTCCTCTGTAGGGGCGTGAACGTTAATGAGGCTTATATTTCTAAACTTTCCCCGCAAGCGCAGAGTGCATAGCCGTTCGCTTATGTTTTCAAAGCCGATAACAGCAGGTTTCATTTTTTGGCTGACTAAGAAACCTACTCCGAGCACATGGTTTACTGGATGGCCGCTCTATTATATGATGTAATGACTCTTCTCGAGGAAACCGGTTCCTGTCCATCGCAGCTCTTGTAACGCTGTTATATCAGCCCTATATTGGGACAGGGTATCGGCTAGGTGCTCATCAGCTTTATCTCTGTACAGGGAGCGCACGTTCCATAAGAAAATGCGCAAATCGTTAATCCGTTGTCGTTGCGGGGTTCATCGTTGTAAAGTCCATCCTGTCCGAGGCTCCTTTCGTGGCTCCGTAACATCGGTTTTCCGTGTAGGGTTGTCAGCCCTACCCAACCCCCAACCTCGAGGACAGTTGGTACAGTTTGTCCCGTTTTTAGGCTCGGGAGACTCGCCTTCATCCTTCTCCGTCTGCAGCATTTCGTTACGAAAGTGCTCCCAGTGGTCACCACGTGGAGGTGGAGATAGGGTTTGGTAGTAGAGCTGTTGGTGTTGGTTCAGCATTCATTTCCCAGGTTTTATGCTCCATCGTGGGTACCAATTCATGTTACGCCCTGGGACCTATACTACCCTTTGACCATACCTTAAACCATCATCATACTTTTATTTATGTTTCGACTTTCATTTTTCGCTCTATTTTGCTTATAATGAAAAGCAATTCAAATTTAACGTACGTTTTGTTATCAGTTGTCACCTGACATAGAGACAGTACGCTTCCTGGAGACTCATATATAATTCATCCATCATCTGCTCTTTGGCAGAGTCCTGATAAATTATGCAAATCGATTATAGCTTGCTTTCTGAACGAAGTTCGCGGTAATTTCCTCTTTCGTTATTCTTTGGTTCACCGATTTGCCCTCCTCTGGTAGATATAGTGCACCTTGTACGCTAGAGCATCCTACCGGCCTATTCCAACGACGACACAAACTACCTCACCCAGTACTGTCCTATACGCGCTGCACCCACCTGCAAAATTCATTCTCCACTGGACAGGAGCCGCATTTATATTATTATATTATATATATTTTTGTCATCCGATATTAGACATCTTTCTGACTAGAGATGAACTAGCCTTGCTGCCCTTTCTCAAGCATAGACCAAGTGCCCTTGAAGCTCAACGTGACGTCGGTCGTTATTCCCAGGTAATTGATGATTAATTTGACACGACCTCGTAATCATACGTCCGGATGTTGATAGCATTTTTTTCGTTTTTTCGTCCGCCGGCTCCAGTTTACCCATTCGGTTTTCTGTATTCAAAGATCAAGCACTCTAACATACTTGCTGTTCCTAAGCAAGGGCCTTAATATGGAACCTGGAGAAACATATGTTGTCACAATGAACTCTTATGCCCCTCGTCCGTCAACCAGGAATTCCCAATTTAGTCAAAGTGCCATTAATCCAATCCCAGTTGGCCATATTTAGTAACATCCAGCGTTACTGCCAACGGAAATAGTTTCCCGAACCAGAACCATGATGATTGTAATCTCATCGGCCGGAAAACAGGCTGCCCAAATCCATACTGTTGATCCGGTGGACAACTCGCCAGCTCGGTGAACGGAAGTAGCTTATTGTAGAGTGTTTAAAAGACAGATAGGGCAATATGAAGAAAGCATGCCAAGTCAGCTTTGGGGCTTCGGTAGCAAAACTACCTTCTACCTCGTCCACTGTGCGCATTTCCACCAAGCTTAAATCAAATATGCTTATGAACCAATCGAGCCTGACCGTAACAGCCAACTTGGAAACTTTGGTGAAAATTTCGTCCAATCCGGAAACTTTCTTATCTCCAAATTCCGGGCAGTTTTTCCTCATAGCCATAGTGATTAAGAAAATAACCTATGCCCCTATAGTGAAGTTTCCCCTCCCCTTGTTGCCGAAGAAATTTTGAAGTTTTACAGCGATTGTTGCACCCCCTTTCGCCCAAGTCAATCAGTTCCTATTCCACTTTTATCTATCGTGCGGCATAGGCTCAGAACGTATTTCCTTTTCTTGCAAATAGTTATTACCTCCAAGCGAATTTTCCACCTGTATTTTTCCTCTTTTTGCGATTAATCCTTATTCTTCTTCGAGTTGCCAACTGTTGGATTTTTCCACTATTACAGACGCTGAGCCCGCAGTCGAGAAACTACCCACTTTGGTAGGTATTTTCCGCTCCTCAGTGTACTTGGGTGAAGATGACTTTTTCTGCATCGTAACTTTCTGGGATTCGGACGGCTAACTGCTAACAGACATGCTCCTTACATCGTATGCTCGCTTTCTCGCCAGCTTTATCAGAAGGATGTACTATCGTCTCTCGCGTAACTTTGCAGCTGATCTTGACCTCCAAAGCGCAAATATAGAACAACTTAATGTCTTTTATCGAAGCGGATGGATATTCCGTTCATTTATACATTTCTCAAGTAACAAAAAACCTTGTTTTCGTTTTCTCCGTTTTACACACACGTTTTTTATCAAAAACAATGGTTTCGATGTGCGCATTATCCATGTTTCTTTCCGAGTCCCGCAATGATTACCGATGGCCACCGTGGGTCCGGCGATGACCCCCAATTTGGAGCTCTTCCTGAAAGTATCTTAGGCGGTAATGGGTGGAATGAATGTCAAGCTGGATCTTAGTAATAACTTTTTCGAATTCAACATTGTAGAAAGGCCAGATCCCTCCCAGTATCAACTGTACATCATCAAATGTAGGCTAATAACGCACTTGAACTTATCAGCTGCCTCTTGGATATTCCGGAATCCCGTAACCACTAGCATAGACCAACAGCGAAGTAATAAAATGATTGGTTGATTGATGTACAACAGTAATTTGACGAAAAAAGGAAGCTGCAATAACCCACCCGGAAATTTAGAAACTAGGAGCTTCCCTAAAACAATATGAAGGAGTAAATTCCATGCTACAGTAGAATTTTGAAAAATAGCTGGTCAACACAAAAGCGAAATCCTTTCTTCTATTTACCATAGATTTACCTGCAGATAACTGTCTGTAGTCCATAGTCTTCCAGTTCTCCAAAAACCTTTGAATATGGTAAATAAATGCACGACGGCATGAGTGAGTGAATGTTCAGATATATCTCAGCAAACGTCTGTCTAGTGCCCCCTATTTTAATGCCGCACATATGTGTTTTCCGCGAATAGCTATCATTACTTCCGGATATTTTAAAATCCTTGTTAGTCTGGCAAACATCCGATTTATCGATAAATTATAACACTAGCCCTAATGATAAATGGCAGCCATAACCATATAAAAGATGTACCTATCGAACTTTGCCTTTTACCACACGGCTAAGCGGATTTCAGTTTGAAAGCATAAATTCCACGGTTTAACTCGAATGAGTGCCATTAGTTCCAACATTGCTGCATGTTATTTTAACCCTGATTCTCATCCGAGGCCGGATTTCCTGAAAGCCATTAGTTCCTGTTGGTTGAAGTAGTAATCTCCAACTGAATCCATTGGTTTTAAATTGAAAGTGTTCCAGTATCCAGTAAGGAAGCAAGGTGATGAAATTTTCAAATGAAAACCCTAAAAAGGATCATATTACCTATGAACATTATCAACATATTGCAAGGGTTAAAGCAATTCCTTCAGACTAGCCTGAAAAATACTATATGTGGGCTTTTCCAGACTTTTTGCCCAATGTGGGCTGGCAGATATTGCGGATAAAAGTCAAAAATTGAAAACATCACCTTGGCACACAGTCGAGAGGGTCATAAAATTGCCTATACTTCTAGCGAAACAGGATCCAAGGCAGCCGCTGGATCAGCTTAGTAAGGATAACGCGGATGACAGGGCACGTCACCAATGAGCTCCGGCTTGAGCATCCATGAATGTAAATTACAGATTCGCATTTCGAATTCTGCACATTCGATTCCATAGAAATTCCAAGGATTTTGCATATTGATGCATAAATGAATTTGCCGCATATGTGAATGCATGATAGGCAACCAACAAGAAAAGAATAAAGAGACATTGGGAATTTAGTTTGGCGATGGCGCGGATAAGGGTGGAAACAAAATTTACTTTAGAAACAATGAATTGAGTACTAAATCGGAAAGAAAATGTATATATGGGAATTGAAGTCGAGATTGCTGCTTCTCCCTAATGTCATAGATACATTGTGAAGCTACGAATGCTTCCAAAGTAATCCGCATGCATTACCACGCGTTTAGAGAATTGTTTTTTTATAAGGAAACTCCATAATAAGCTTCTCATGGTAATAGCTGTTCATTGAAATCCAAATGAGAGATTATGTAACATCAGGAAAATGAAAAGGCCCAGTTTACTTTGCCATTAGAATATTTTAATATTTCTCTTAAATTATAATATTCTGGAATTCTTTTTCAGAATTGTTTAGAATTAAGCTTATTTATGCAGAATGTGTCCATCCTGTATTTAAAATTGGTTGTCACGATAAATGTAGATTTAAATAACTGGGAGAATTCAGTTCTCAAAATCATAGCCGAAAAGTTTGGCCTTACCAAGGTGGTTGCGTTTATTCATTTGAATCGTAGATACATGGATAGATTAAGAAATATAGGCCCAAACATTCAGCCGCTTAAGGCTCCATTCCTTCTTGCATCTATTCCCACAGTTCCGTGCCTGTGGAGTAAGCGCAAATCTACACACGTCTCCTAAAATCATACCCTACCAAGGTAACTCCTTCATTTATCAGGGGATACAAATAAATTTCGAATGCCGCGAATCCTACCGCGCCACATCACTCCGCCCCCAGATGAAACCGAGGGGTTTCAGCGACCGAATCGGGAACTGTGTTCCCCATCAGTCCTTGAAGCGAACGCGCCGTTGTTTAGGGTTGCACACGGGCTTCAGCCTGGACAGGGAGACCGCCTTTTTGTGCCCACTGATCTCGAGCTGGAAGAAATGTTCTCCCCGCTCGAGAACGCGGTACGGGCCTTCGTAAGGAGGCTGCAGCGGCTTCCGGACGGCATCCGTCCTGACCAGGACGTGCGTACACGTGTCCAGTTGGGCGCACAGACAGGTGCGGACGAGTGTTGGGTGGGACGTGTGGCCTTGATGCGTCGGAGATTGTCCCTCAGCAGACGCACCAACCCCGACTCTGTGAGACCCGATCTCTTGTCGAAGACCGGATCACTGGGAAGTCTCGGGTTTTCCCCGTATACCAGCTCCGCGGGGCTGGCAGCAAATTCCTCTCGGCAAGTTGTACGTAAGCCGAGTAGGACGAGAGGCAAGACTTGAGTCTAGGACGGATCGTCGCGTGCCATAATGGCGGCTTTCAGCGTCCGATGCCAACGTTCTAGCATCCCATTGGATTGCGGGTGGTATGCAGTAGTCCGCTGGCGTGTAAACCCCAGGAGTTTGCCTAACTCCGAGAAAAGGGTGGACTGAAATTGCATTCCCTGGTCAGTGATGACCACTGCAGGGACGCCAAAGCGAGGTATCCACTCTCGACAGAGGGCTTCGGCACATGATTGCGCCATAATGTCCTTCAGAGGTATTGCCTCAGGCCACCGCGTAAACCTGTCGATGATTGTGAGACAATACTTATGACCGTGCGAGTCTCGCAAAGGCCCTACTATGTCGAGGTGTATTGTGTGGAACCGCTTAGTAATGCGGGGGAATGAGCCCACTTCTTTCCTGACATGCCTGGAGACTTTACACTTCTGGCATGCGATGCACTCTCTGACCCACGAATTGACGTCCTTATTCATAGAGGGCCAGAAGTATTTCTCGGTGACTAGCCGATTTGTTGTCCTGATGCCTGGATGCGCTAAGTCGTGAACTGCGTGGAACACTTCTTTGCGAAAGGTGGCCGGAATGTATGGCCGAGGACCCTTTTCCGAGTCTTCGCAGCAGAGAGAGGTTTCAGCCGAAGATGGGCAACTCCCGAAATTTGTATTTGGGGTTGGATTTGAGGCTCTGAAGTGCTGCGTCATCCTCCTGCGCCTTGGCAATAGCCGAGAAATCGAGTGAGGCGGGGATGTTAACCTCGGAGACACGAGACAAAGCGTCAGCAACTATGTTGTCCTTGCCGGACACGTACTGGATGTCTGACGTAAACTGGCTTATAAAGCTCAGGTGTCGAAACTGACGAGGGGACGCTTTGTCGGGCTTCTGTTTCAAAGCATACATGAGAGGCTTATGGTCCGTGAACACTGTGAACGACCTGCCTTCTAGGGAGAAACGGAAGTATTTGATGCTCAAGTACGCGGCGAGCAGTTCGCGATCGTAGGTACTGTAGTTCCGTTGAGTGGGGTTCAACTGTTTCGAGAAGAAGCTCAACGGCTGCCAAACTTGATCCACCTTTTGGTGAAGGGCAGCACCTACTGCGATGTCAGAGGCATCAACAAAAACGGCTTGGGGTGCATCCTGCAGAGGGAATGCCAAGAGTGTGGCGTCGGCCAGTTGTTGACGGGATTTTTCAAACGCGCGGATAGCCTCTTCAGACCACACGATCTCTCGTGTGTCCTTAGTTTTGAGGCCAGACAAGTACGCGTTCAAAATGGACTGGTGATGGGCGGCCTCGAGCAGGAAACGACGGGGGAAGTTTAGCATGCCCAGGAACTTCCTCAACTTCTTCACTGTCTTTGGACGCGGGAAGCTTGTAATCGCTTGCACCTTGCCTGGGTCGGGCTGTATTCCTTCAGGGGAAATGAAATGGCCGAGGAATCTCACCTGTTTTTGGAGAAATTTGCATTTCTCACCGTTTAGGACTAAACCGGCCTCAAGGAGACGTTGAAAAATGCACTCGAGATGGGCTAAGTGCTCAGACTCATTGGAAGAGGCGACCAAAACATCATCCAAATATACGAAACAGAATTCGAGGTTTCGCAGGACTGAGTGAATGAACCTTTGAAAGGTTTGCGCCGCATTGCACAATCCGAAAGTCATTCGGGTGAATTCGAAGAGTCCGAAGGGTGTACATATTGCCGTCTTTGGAATGTCTTCAGGAGCTACTGGGATTTGGTGATAAGCCTTGGTTAAGTCCAAGGTCGAAAAGATGCAGCAATTCACGAGGTGATGCGCAAAGTCGTGGATGAGTGGAATTGGATATCGGTCAGGAACAGTCTGTGCATTTAGCCTTCTGTAGTCCCCACATGGGCGCCATTCGCCGTTTGGCTTATGGACCATATGCAGTGGGGAAGACCAACAGCTGTTTGAGGGCCTGCAGATACCCTGTTGAACGAGTTGTTCAAACTCTTTCCGTGCAATAGCCAGTTTCTGGGATGGTCATGGAATCTATAATATAAGAGACTTGTTTTGCAAGTCTACCAACAATCCATAGTGACACAGGAAGTCTGCGCCTAGTATGGCGAAGCTGACATCCGCCAGGATGAAACGCCACGAAAACGTCCTACGCAAGCCAAGACTCATGTCCACTTGCCTATACCCGCATGTGTTTATGCGGAAGGAATTTGCTGCCGCCAGTTTGAGCGGTTATGGAAATAGTTGATGTTGCCGAGGTACGGGAAGAACCGAAACCCCCGCACCAGTATCGATGAAGTAGTTGCGCCTGCTGAGAAGGTCGTAAATTGTTAGGCGACGTGGCGCTGCGTTCTGGGTGGCCGTCGCCAGGACCCCCCGCGGACCTAGTTTTTTGCGGCAGGCGTGAATTTACAAGGGATTGTACACTAGTTGGCTTTATCGCCGAATCTGCGGTGGTACCAGCAAATCCCTCGGTCCGTGGACTGTCCTGACGACCTGCTACCTGATCGCCCTTTTCAGATGGCAGACCGCGAGTGAGCTCGTGATCTGGCGCCCGAACGCTGAGCGTCCAGCGTCACCCGCATCTCAGCCACACTGGCTGTTAAGGCGGCTATTTCGCGTCTTAAGTCGCCCACCTCGTCTGATGGCTGTTGAACAGCCGCTATGGTCGGACGTACGTGCACCTCGTGCACTTTGTCGGCGGCAGCTGCCAGTGCCTCCAAGAAACCTGAGACACACGCGAGGACCGCCTGGGTGCCTTCCGGGAGCCGACGCAGCCAAAGGGACTTCATCAACTCGTCGTCGATCTTACTCCCACCCAATTGCTTCATTTCGCGCAGCAATTGGCTGGGAGTCCGATCTCCCAACGTTAGGCCTACCAGCAAGTGATCCAGTTTTGCTGACTCATTTACTGACAGGCGCCTGATTAATTCAGTCTTGAGCAGTGAATATGAAGCCGATTTCACTACGTCAGACACGAGCACGATGAACTCCTCGTCCAGGCTGACCACCGCGTGATTAAAACGGGTCGCGTCCGCTGTGACCCCGGACATCTGGAACTGTGCTTCCAAATACACGAACCACAGTTCGGGGTTCCGCGGCCAAAACGGAGGGACGCGCACGGCGAGGGCGGTCACTCGCGGGTCCGATGGGCCTGCCGCGTCTTTGTTGTCGATCGACATCGAGTGTTAAAGCGCAGACGCGGTGAATCTGATCTAGTCGACACAGCAGGCCGAACCCACAAATGCACGCACGAGCGAAGAAATAAAGCGACACCAACGACGCACCCCAAAGTAAAAAACTCGCTAAAAGAGCGCAGAGCAAGCGAAAAGATGCCGATGCAAACGCCTCGACGCCGTCTCTTGCGGCGATTTTGTTTTATTCTTACCACTTTTTTTAAAACAACAAAATTTTAATAAAATTATAAATAATAATAACACGGCGGTGTCTGTTTTGTTGATGGTTGTGGCGGCGGCTACGGCGTTGACGCTGGTCTTGACGGCGGGGGCTGCAGTGAGGGCGGCGGCTTCGAACCCTGCGGCGATGACGCTGGTCTTGACGGCGGAGGCTGCAGTGACGGCGGCGGCTTCGAATCCTGCGGCGATGACGCTGGTCTTGAGGGCGGGGACTGCAGTGACGGCAGCGGTGTGGATATAGCCGCTTGTCGGCTGGTGATGCGGCTGCACAGATGTCGAGTTGTCGCTGCTCTGTTGGCCACTGGCACTTTGGCTGAACAAGTGCGTGCCCTGGCTCTGCTGGTGGTGTTTCTGCGACTGTTGCAACTGCTGCTGTTGTTGTTGGGGGATCACTTTCGCCACGGGCGGCACAGTGATGGCTGCTGCCGCTACCTTGATTGTGCCGGTAATCATATTTGGTGTTTGCGATGGAATAGTCAGTGGAACGATAGTCGCGGAGGAGGCAACGTTCACGTTTTGTGCGATGAGCTGCCCGCTTGATTGGTTCACGTTGACGATTTCCGTTATAGACTGCGGAGCGAGGTTGGACACGCTGGCTCCTTGCTGCGATGTTCGCTCCGGGGCCACCAATTTAGGAGCTTGTATTTAACAACGTTCAATACACAATTTCAAAAAAGTACTCCTATTATAATTCAGGGATATTAGAAATTATACTGATTTCCGTACGTAACTATTTTCTTTCTGCACAAAACTCGTTCTTTTTACAATGAGTGCCAACTATCTTCTTCACTCTCTTTTCTTATTATTATTTTTTATCTGATATTTCTCGTCCCCTACTCTGACTCTTGTAGCGAGGTCTAAACTGAGTGGTGCGCCGGTGGCGTCATCTATCCGCTGGTATTCGCAACATTCGAAATAAATTTCGAATGCCGTGAATCCTTCCGCGCCACACATTTATTGGCAAGTACAAAGTCGCGGATGTTAGTAAAATTCCAACCCGATCGTCACTTTCACTGCGTATTCAAAACATTTCTCCTTATGGCGGCTGCTTCCGTCTATCTTTTCAGCCACATGACCATCAGGATCAACCGCAATGATGATATAGTCGTCGGTAGACACGATACAGGTCAGAGCAACGTACAAAACAGGACTGAGCGCCCGAGCTACGATTCCCTGGGAGACACATCAATCCATTTCTGAAATTGAGAAAACAACCCAGATGGTCGCAACCAACGTGTGAGAAGCTTTCGAAGAGAGCTGTCCACTCATGATACCAAAGAAGGGTAAAGCACGGTAGGTGAACTCGGATTTGGCGAAACAGGGTTCTCTTCAACCGAGCTTTAAAGTCTGATTCAGCCGCTTGTTGGATTCGGTACGAAGAGGCTCAAAAATCTCTGAAAAAGAGCATAAGGTCGGTCAAACGATCATCATGGAGGCGCTTTTGCGAAGAGACCAACCAACCTCAAAGTGGAAGCGGATCCTTGCCAAAGCATGTAGTCAACAGTTGGATTATCTACGTTTACAATACGGGAGGCACACAGGAACCGATGAGGAGACGGCAAACCATTTGCTTAAAGTGCACTTCCCAAGCATCATCCAAAATCTCATCCTGGGGCCGACAGACACATACAGCCCTCAACCGAAAGATTGGACTCTGCCAAGTATTTTCAGCATTTAACTCATTCCATAGATACACGTCTGTAGGTCCGGACGGCATTATTCCTGTTCTAGTAATAGACGAAATGGATGCCCTGGGAATATATACCTATGCTTGCCTAGCACACGCTTATATTTCAACTAGCTGCGTGATGGGAAGGTAATATTCATTCCCAAACCAAGAAAACCCACCTACACAGACGCAAAAGCCTTCTACCGATCAGTCTAACTTCCTTTCTGCCGAAAAAAAATTGAAAGACTAGTCGATCGGTTCAAAAGGGACACATATATCCCTAAGTGCACACTTCACTATAGCCAACATGACTATCAGGAAGACAAATCCACGGAGACAGCACTCCACTAACTAACTTAGGGGCATTTATGGACATCAAAAGATCCTTCAATTATGACTCATTCGCTGAGGAAGGGTTGAAACCCAACTCGTTCAAACAGTCAAGTATACCCAGGAACAATACCACCATACCCACGAGCAATACCAAAAATCGTGCAGATTGTTCTGGTGCTATAGGACTGCGATAGGTATCTGGGGACTTTCAGCAAAACGATTCATTGGATGTATGCATGAGACTGAATTTTGCTAACAGCAGGAAGCTGCTGACGCAGATTCAGAGGCTCGGTTTCCTAAGTATTTCTGGAGCAATTAGTAGTACGCCGACCGAGACATTCTAAAATTACCCCCAATTCATTTGGAGCTAAAATGGAAAGCAACTAACGCCGCATATAGGCTTGATACAATTGACGCGACTGACTAGGCTCATCCTGACCAATGTGCGAGGCCAGACAAAAGCAGCAGGATCACTATCAGACCATTCGACATTAACATTGGTCTACAACAAGAGGATGCCCTATCATGCGTCCTCTTTAACCTGGCCCTTGAGGAAGTGATCCGTGATACCGAGGTAAACGCAAGAGGTACGATCCTCTTTAAATCCACCCAACTACTGGCCTAAGCTGACGATAGTGACATCATGGGAAGAACCACCCGAGACGTACAAACTGCCTTCATCCAGATCGAGCAGGCGGTAACTGGTGCGAGATCTTAAGCTGCACATCAATGAAGGCAAGACAAAGTATATGGTGGTAACGTCACCACCGAAAACCAACCAACCAATAACATCAAACCGCACTGGTCAAACGGGAAGAATAAGGATAGGAGAATACAACTTTGAGACCGTTGATAATTTTCTCCTATCTAGGGTAGAAAATCACAACCGATAACCGCTACGATGACGAAATCCACGCACGGTTGTTATCAGCCAACAGAGCCTATTTCAGCTTACAAGAACTGTTCCGCTCGAAACGTCTCACCATAGAGTCAAAGCTCTTACTGTGCAAGACAATGATCTTGCCAGTGCTCGTGTATTCTTCGGAGACTTGGGTTCTTAGCAAGTAGAATTGCGAACTCTTGGCCGCGTTCGAGAGAAGAATCCTCTGCTGAATTTTTGGCCCCCTACATGGGGATGGACGACTACATAACGACGAAATCTATGAGCGATACAACGACCGTGAAGTTGTGGATAAAATCCGGCTCAATAGGTTACGGTGGGCGGGTCACTTAATAGGCGGGCTGGGTGAGGATGATCCCACCCGGAAAGTCTATAAGGGTAATATCTATGGTAGAAAAAGAAGACGAGGCAGACCCTGCCTGAGATGGAGCGATGACGTCGGTCAGGACGCCAGACAGCATTTAGGGATGTCGAATTGGTGGACCTCGGCGCAAAACCGGGATGTCTGAAGTTCCTTATTAGGGCAGGCCTAGACCTAATATCGGTTGTTCGTTCTACTGCCTCAGAGAAGGTATCCTTCTCCGACTCTGCAGTCTCCTCTATAGGAGCGTGAACGTTAACGAGACTAATATTTCTAAATTTTCCTAGCAAGCGCAGAGTGCATAGCCATTTGGTTATGTTTTCAAAACTGATAACAGCAGGTTTCATTTTTTGGCTGACTAAGAAACCTACTCCGAGCACATGGTTTACTGGATGGCCGCTATATTATATGGTGTAATGACTCTTCTCAAGAAAACCGGTTCCTGTCCAACGCATCTCCTGTAACGCTGTTACATCAGCTCTATATTGGAACAGGATATCGTTTAGCTGCTTGGCAGCTTCATCTCTGTGCAGGGAGCACATTCTATGAGAAAATGCGCAAATCGTTAAGCCGTTGTCGTTGCCGGGTTCGTCATTGTATTATCCATCCAGTCCGAGGCTCCTGTTGTGGCTCCATAACAAGGTGTTTTCCGTGTAGGGTTCTCAGCCCTACCCAGCCCCAACCTGGAGGACCAATTGGTACCATTTGCCCCGTTTTTAGGAGCGGGAGACTCACCTTCCTTCTCCGTCTGCAGTTTTTGGTCAAGAAAGAGCTCCCAGTGGTCACCACGTGGAGATGGAGGTGGAGGTAGGGTTTCGTAGTAGAGCTGTCGGTGTTGGTTCAGCAGGCGTTTCCCAGGTTTTATGCTCCATCGTGGGTACCAATCCACGTTTCGCCCTGGAACCTATACTACCCTTTGACCGCCCCACCGATCATATGGTTTCCAAATTCTTCCTCGAAAAGACATACTCCGTAGTAATCACCAAAAGACAAGAATTGTCGATAGATGGCCACGAATCTTTAGGGATAACACTAAATAATCTTCACCAACGGGTCAATCCTGGAAAACGCATCGGGCGTAGGTAAATCCGATTATGGAACTGGCTCGACCTCTCAGAAAAATAACGACCATATTTCAGCGACCATATTTAGCAATAATGAAAAAATCGCATCTTTCGAATCTGTTCCGGCAGTCGAGCAGCATTATCATGAGGTGCTGTTGAAACTTGGCCGACTGAACGAAACATTCCTGATGTGCTTGCCAGTTCACCCAAGAATCTCTGGTAACGAGGGAGCAGACAGGTTTTGAATCCACGGTGGTGGGGCTAGAACGAGCTTTTGGCATCGGGCCAATTACAATCTAAATACTCTACTCTGAAAAGGGAAATGGCAAGGAACGGCAATTTTGCTGTCCCTTAAGAAGTGGGACATGAAGACCTTAGTGGGAATTTTAATAGGACACTGCGCCTTAAACTACCACTACCATATATGCAGCCAATGTGCGGCCTTGCACTTCGTATACAATTGCCCAGCCTCCTCAGAAACTAGACGGAAATACCTTGGTAAGATTTTCGTCAACGAAGAGTCTGCGCATTCTCTGTCTCCGGAGAACGTTCTCAGATTCGTGAAAGTCTGCAAACGTTGTCGACGAGAGGCCGTATAATACAATAGGGCTAACAAAGGTCCGAGTGTTTGGAGCTGGCGGTCCCCCACTAAACTAATCTAACTAACTAAGATAATTAACTAGTCGGAATACCGGAAGCTGGTTGCGTCAGGTATAAAGGTATATATTAAAGACGTAAATGTTATCTTCATCCTAAATAAACATTATCTACTACTACATACCGACGTGTACATACCATATATATATATGCACATACCTATCTAAATTTACAGCACGCATCTGAATGTTTCCACTTTATTGCATGCATCAAAGAATACATATGTACATATATAAGTACAAAAATTGAATAGCGCAGGAACTTTCCCTACAAATGTGGCTGGTCGGTTTCGATCGCAGTGTGTTGGCGACTTCATCAGCCGTTGTCTCGCGCCTCCACCCATTTTGCTTTTTTTTTGTTTAATTTAAAACCCAACAACCCAACAATTATAATTTCCGAAACCGCCAGGTTTGCACCTAGATTGGTTTCAACTAATACAACTACTTTACATGAAATACAAAACTTTGACCTGCTATAGCTTTGTTAGTAATAGTTGGATTGCCTTCAGGAAGGGCACACACTTTGAGTCCCACTCGCCTGTTTTCTACATAATATAAAAAAGAAGAGCATTTTCGAAAAGTACTTATTGAACCCTTTCGTTTGATACCAAACGGAACCATATTCTGTAAAAAAAATTTTGTTCTCCACTTTCGCACATACAGTGAGCACCCCAACCTAGAACTCAATATAAAATGGTGCCACTCGTTGTACGTGTAGCGGATCTCACACCACATATTCTCACACAAACTTGTGACTATAGCTCCAGCCATTTCGGACTAAATCTCGTGTGACAGACGAGCAGACCGATAGACACAAGGAGAGGCGAACAGATGAACAAACATTGAACCAGTTTTAATAAGGTTTCTTTTCACACAAACACAGAAAAAAACTTCAATAGATCGTAGAGGTAAGATGGGCAAGCCGACTGAACCGATTTTAGTAAAATTTTGTTTCATACAAAACTTTAAAATGAAGCAACTGTCATTCAACTGAAACATGTTTTTATCATAACTGCTTTATCTGAGATGGTTGAATCCAATATGTTTATATTTAACCGCTCTAGACTTAATGCTCAAAAACATTCTAAAAATTACCAAATTTCCTGGAGGATGCTTTAATTTATGATACTTTAAATAATTTTATAAACATAAAAATATTCGGTATTATTTTAAAAAATCTAAAGAAAAGAAATTTTCAGCTGATAATTGTGGCGGATATAAGTCACTGTTATATCGCAGCTAAAATACAGTCACGAAGGATACGCAAGCATTCCTAACTAGCATTTTCCTAAAAATGCCGCTGTATTGAATTTCTTTAAGAGCATCAACCTGTCAAAACACATTACCTTTGCCCTGAATTATTAGCTCTCATTCCCCGAATATTATTCCCAGCTTACATAAAATTCCAATTTATTTACCTTTGAATCCTCGGCACCTTGGCTGGATTACAGCTGGATGTCGAATGATCTGCTATCAATTCAGGTACAACATCTTCACATGCATGCATAACATTACTCTCACGTCATATTCAGTGCACGTAGTGGAAATGATAATACATATAAATAAGTACTATCGGCTGTGCGGGCAGGATACGCAAAATATGCTCCGATAGATCCCCTTCATGAGGGAGTATATGCTGTTGCCCTGCCGAGGACTTGGTTCCGATCCAGGGCAGAAATTTAATGGCAAGCAAAGTAGATGGAGAGAAGGACGAGGAGTGCCAAAAGATATCGAAGAAGAATTCCACTTTGACAGGAAAAGTTTTTAATGCTGTAGGCAGCATTCATTTAAGGAGCTTCAGATTCATACTTGATCGAAATTCCTCAATATTCTCTTCGATTCACTGCAGTTACACGCTTATATTCAAGACCGTCAGTACACAGAATAAGGGGCGCGACCATATTCTGGCATCTGCTTCGAAACTTATTATTTGATGGGATTTTTTGAATTCTCCATTTAAACGAGAAATTGAAAAGCAAAAAATCATCGATTTCTTGAATTTGCTGGAAATTTTTTTGACATATATAAATTTGATAGAAAGAATATCTCCGAAATAATGTTGAATCAGCAAATAAACAATGAATGATTTTTGATTTTGAAAATGTTGAATTCGTGCATTGCTCCCATCGTGCACTGAAATTGAGAACAAAACATCTAGAATGCATCAAAGAAAACAAACCGTAAGGTTACTTATATAAATATTTATCTGTGTATCGGTTAAAAATAAAATGAAAACTTGTGTCATCAAGTGTAGCAGCAAATAGCAACAGCCTCACTGATACCTGATCGCCTCAGTGAGTAAGTTAGACCTTACCGTGCTACGGAGGGCTATGGAGAGGCGGACCTCCTAACCCCCATACATACTGGGAATCAAATGAGTACAAGCAACAAAGAAAAGAAAACAAAAACCAACAAAGCGGGGCCCCGTACCGCACAAAAACTGGCTAATCAGGCGGAGGGACATTTCCGAAATACTGAGAGCCAGGTGATTACACCCAAGAAGGAAGAAGTTGGTACGTCAAGCAGTGGATCCAAGGTTAACATTGGTATACTGCGTGGACAACAACCAACGAACGCCAGTACTCAAAAAGCCAGGGACCAGCAATAGCACGTCTGAAATAAATATATTAGGCGTCAGGAAGAAGACAGGGCTCAGTGGCGCAGGTGTTAAATAGTACCTGCGCTATCTGAAGGAAGGCCTGAAATCAGAATAGGCCCTCAATAAGGCTCAGGACAGACCTAAGCCATCTCTACCGGAGCCGAGAAAGCGGGGAGCAGCAGAGATCAGCCCGCATGAAGGGAATGCTCCAAAAAATCCTAATATAGTTCCCAGATTGCCAGGCTGGGAAGGGGTGGAACTGTCAACAGTGGTGACAGTTTTTCTGCCAAAAGCCGTGACAATGGAAACGGAAGACCTTATGGGCCTCCTTATTGCTCAGAAAGAAGATCTCCATACCCCACTATGGAGAGTGTTCAGAAGCAAGGTTGAGGGCAAGGGTAAACTCCTCAGGATCGGGGTAGATGACCGATCCCTGGAGGCAATCAAACGTCGGAGTTGCCATATCAACTACCGATTTGGCAACATACCCGTGCATGTGCACAGAGAAAAGTCGAGGAAGGACACATTGGAGGAGACACCGAGTGAAAAGCATACCGAAGTCCCCGAAGAAGTCTCGTAAGCCATAGAGACGGAAAGGACTGGATCAACCAGGGAAGTGGACCTGCTGACCAGTGAAGATCAGAATCTGGACGACCTAGACTAGGACTCCTAGGGCTCAGGGTGGACAGCGATGCGCAGGAAAGCGGAAGGGGAGGGCGATACTCCGACAATGGAGAAGAATTCCAAACAATAACGGAACCAATGGCCAGCACTAAAACAGCCCAAATAAACCTCCACCATGCGAAAGCTGCATGTGTGGTAATTGCAAGGGCAAGTTCCAAGGAGAACTTTGGAATAGTTCTGGTTCAGGAGCCCTGAGTGTACCGGAGGCAGATTCGTGGTCTGCAAGGAGGAAGCATGCCGGTAATTTGGAACTCCTCTTGTGAAAAACCAAGAGCTTGCATATTTCTTAAACGTAATTTAAACTACATATGTCTTTCAGAGTTCTTAAGCGGGGACCTTGCGGTTATCCAAGTCTCATTGGAAGCCAGGAAGAGCGCTCGTGACATCGGGATACTTCCCAGAAGACGAAATCCGGACTCCACCAGAACAAGTCGCAAAACTGGCGAAGTATTGTGAAAAAAGAGCGTTACCACTTCTCCTAGACTGCGATGCCAACGCCCACCACGAAGTCTGGAAAGCAGCGACACCAATCGTAGAGGTAAGTACCTTCTCGAATTTATTCTTAGCAATAAGTTAGAAATATATAACCTAGGGAACTCTCCAACGTTTGTGACTAGCACTAGACATAACTCTAGGAAATACTCTACTGAACGGAATGATCAGGAATTGGAGGGCGTCGGATGAACCCTCTATATCTGATACCAGGATAATCAAATTCGCCATTGAGGGTAACTCCAAAATAAAAAGAATAAAAAGGAATCCCATGAGAACGGATTGGGAATCCTACGCAACGCACTTGAGCAACTACGTTGCCCACCTTCAAGTGGGCGGTGACATCAGGAGCGAACCGGAACTAGAAACAGTGGTGGAAAACCTCAACACAGTCATCATTGATGCATATGAGGCCACCTGTCCGGCTAAGACAGTTGAGTCATCAAGGGATGTACCACTGACTGCGTATAGCAACGCGATCAGGCAAGCAAAACGGAACAGCTTCAGGGAATTCTGTGAAAGGATCCAACAGATCACAGAAGCAACCAAGCTTTACAAGGCTGTAACCAAAGACGGAGGAATATCGTCTGTCTGTTTGAAGAAGGAAGATGAGACATTTACCGAGAATGAGGAGGACAGGGTGCACTAGCTTCCCAAAACTCATTTCCCGGGGTCCTACCCCACGATGGCAGGCGACAACATTCTGCCTGACACCCCAACAACGAATAAAAGGAGAAGAAAGTAGAACTGGAAACTAGCAAAAGAGGTATGCTCAGAAGCTAGGCTAAGATGGGCAGTGGGAACTTTAAACCACTAAAATCTCCCGGAGTAGATAACATTTTCCCAGTACTAATCCAGAGAGGCCTAGGGATTATCTTAGAGTCTTTTCTGAGGGTGGTAAGGGGGAGCATAGCACTGGGGTACATACCAAGGGCATGGAGACGGGCAAAAGTGGTCTTTATTCCGAAAGCGGGTAAAAAGCATCCTTTTCACCCTAAATCTTTCAGACCAATTTGCCTAACATCGTTCGTACTCAAAACGGTGGAGAAGGTCATAGACAACTATATTGGACGTAACGTTCTAAAGCGTAATCCTCTATATCACTGTCAACACGCTTACCGGGCAGGACGCTCAACTGAAACTACTATGTATCAGCTGACAAAGGTACTACGAGATGCCATGGAAACAAAAGAAATTGCACTGTGCGCGTTTTCGCATTCCGGATTGGCCAAATGCTAGAAAGCAAGCAAATATAAGTTCCGACAGGTAAAAATTCTATTGTCATGAACACTATAGGCTGTCCACAGGGCGGGGTACTATAACCACTGATTTGGAGGATGGTAGTGGACGAGCTCCTGGACGTACTAGCAAATACTGGAATACAAGTCCAGGGTTACGCGGACGACATTGTTTTAATCTGTAGTGGCAAATATGAAGATACCCTATGTGATAGAATCCAAATTGGAATAAGAGTTACCAGTGCCTGGTGCAGGAAGTTGGGACTGCGGATCAACCCAACCAAAACCCCCATAGTATCATTCACTAGGAGGCGTAAGCTTGATCACCTGAGAGCCATAACATTACATGATGTGGAGGTGAAACGAGAAATAGAGGTCAAATATTTGGGAATTATGCTAGACAAAAAATTACTCTGAAAGACAAATGTCGGAAACACTTGTCGGAAAGCCACAAGGGCTCTGATGACTTGCAGATCCATAGCAGGAAAAAATGGGGTTGTAGTCCGAAGATACTACTTTGGATATATACTGCAATATTGAGGCCAATGATTACCTATGGAGCGGTAATCTGGGCAGAAAGAACCGAACTCAGCGCACAAGTCAGGGAATTACATAAGCTCCAAAGGCTGACTTGCGTATGTATCAGTGGGGCAATGAGGACATGCCCACGGCATCCCTGGAGGTCCTTCTGGGATTAACCCCTCTCCATCTACACATACAGATGCAGGCAAGGAAGGCAATATTCAGGATGGCCGGTAGTATCAGTGAGGCGGGGGCTGCCTAAACCGAAGGAAGATTGATATTCTTTCTAGACTAAGATAACATGACAACGAGGTTTCACTTCAATAAGAAGTTTGAAACACGTTGGAGTAACAAGGCAAACTGGGAGAGCGTGGCTGCGACATGCGGCTTAAACCAGCAGCTGATTACTTGGTATACTGACGGATCCCTCACAGCAGAGGGAACAGGTGCCTGTGTCATTGGTCCAAGGAAAATGTACTTTGAGCCAATGGGCAGGTACACTAGCATATTCCAGGAAATATACACCATAGACAAATGTGCCTCCTTTAATCTGCAGAGGAACTACAGGGGGCAGAACATAGCTATTCTCACCGATAGCCAAGCAGCGATCAACGCACTTAGGTCCAACCAGATGAACTCTAAATTGGTGTGGAATGCCTTGAGAGGCTGAATTCACTCGGCTTATCCAACAAAGTCTGGATACTTTCCAGGCCATGCTGGGTTGGAAGGCAAGAAAACAGCGGCCAGAACCCTTCTGTGGAATCAGAAATGGTTTCATGGTTATGACACTAACAAATGAAGAGAAACGGTTGAGGAAATTATACTGGGAGGGCCTACCAAGGATGGAGCAGTCCAGGGAGCTTATTGGGGGACACGACCCATACGCACAAAAGATTGCTTAAACCTCACCCAAGAACCTCCGAATCATAGTGGGAATTCTCACTGGTCATTGTCGGCGGAACTATCACCTAGGGAAGCTAGGGATATCTATGGACACTGCCTGCAGGTTTTGTGAGGGGTATGGTGAAACCTCCATACACGTCCAGGGACAGTGTCCGGCACTTGTGCAAAATAGGTCGAGGCATCTTGGAGAACACTTAATACCAGATACAAAGCTGAAAGATCTGGAAGTAGGGAACATACTAAAGTTCCTTACGGTTATTGGCCTGCTTAAGATACCATTGTCAATAGGTACACTATAACCAGTAAAAGGGGTACAATAGTTCTTTAAGGACGCGGTGCGCCTTTCCCTTGGAAGAATAATAATAAATACCAAACAGAATGATTTTATCAGGATTTTAAAAAAAGTCAAGCGACGACGGCTTTACGGTTTCTTACCAGGGCAGAGGCAAATCGTCAGACGCTGCCTCACCTCTGCCCTGGGAGCAGCGTGACCGTAGCGGCTCACAGATGTTGAATGCTCCTTTATATAATTCGTAGAACACGACATGCCTACGAATTATATCGAGCGCAAATCCGCCTTATTGACCAGAGCTTGGCCAGAGCTGAAATATTCGTTTTGAGAATGAAGGGGATTTTATTTGGAGTATTATTATAATGCATAATCCCAGCATGCACTTACGGTATTTCAAAGACCCGTGGCGAATATACCTGCTGTACTTTAAACTTCTTCTTTTTCTTCAGCCTTTGTCCCGTTCACAAGCGGGGCCGGCTCGTCGTGGTGGGTTTCGCCATTTGGCTCCATCGAATGCCTGATCTGGGTGCAATCTCGAGGCTTTTAAGTCCCCATCCAGCGTATCAAGCCACCGTTGTTTCGACCTGCCTTTTGGTCGTTTACCATCGACTTCAATGTTCAGACCAATCTTGGCAAGTTAATTTTCGTTAGCACGAATTGCATAACCATACCATCGAAGACGCTTCTCTCGCAATTTTTTCGCGATCGGTTCAACCCCATATCGATCGCGGATATCCTCATTTCGGATGTGATGTGTGTCACGCCACTAGCCCAACGCAACATCTTCGTCTCCATTACCGAAAGACGTCGTTCATTGTCTTTTATAGTAGGCCAACACTCAGAACCATAGAGGATGACAGGACGGACGATATTGCGGTAAATTTTAGATTTGAGACGTTCGCTAATACGTCGATCACAAAAAACACCTGTTGTGGAGCGCCACTGCATCTAGGTTGCGTTAATGCGTGAAGCAATTTCACAGCGCAGTACTTCATTGGCTGATAGCATTGATCCGAGGTATTTAAATCGCTCAGTTGGTCAGATCACTGCCGCTGATGATGATTGTACCTGTTTCATGGGGATCGGTCGTCGAATATTCAATTTTGGTTAGATTCAATCTGAGACCGTGTTGCATAAGGTCCCTTTTAGGACAAGTTGGTCGAGATCATTTTTAAGGTTTTGTGTGAAACAAAACCTTATTAGAATCGAGACGGTGTCTGTCTGTCCGTCTGTCCGTCTGTCTGTCTGTCACACCCGATTTATTCGGAAACGGCTGGACCGATTGTCACGAAAATTGGTGAGAGTATGTAATCTGGTGATCCCTTTACATGCAGTAAGTGGCGCCATCTTGTGTTAAGTTTAAGGGGGGGCTCCCGATACATGTGAATGGAGGGTGCAAATTTTTTTTTCACAGAATGTAGCCATGTGGGGTATCAAATGAAAGGTCTCAATTAGTACTTTTCGAAACAATATTTGATATTGGGTGAAACATGGAGGAGTGAGCGCTCAACATATGACCCCCAAAAAGTGTAACAGGTCTCGTTCTCAGAACCTATACAACCGAAAAATCTGAAAAAAATCACAGTGGCGCATCTCTGCGAAATCTAGGCCTCAAAATATATCCGGTTCCGACATCTGCACAAATAAAGTTAATAATAGTATATTTCCACATTTTAGAAATTTACCCGGCACCCCTCTTGTGTTCATCCCAGAAGTACAAAATTTGGCATGCGTATAATGAAGAACATAATGCACAATTTGGTCAAGTTTGAAGAAAATCCAATTATTATTAACAAAGTTATAGGAGGTGAAACTTTACAATTTTTTGTGAATTTCGTGCACTCTACAACCTGCATGACGTCATCATCACATATCAATTCGTCAATACCACAACGAAATAAGTTCTTGTGAATTGGGTCGCAGAGAATTATTTTGTTTTAGTTTTTTTAGTTATTTGCCAGCCAGACATGTGTGCATGTAGGTATATAATATATGCGTGCTAATGAACTTTGCGGGTAGTGCCTAATTCAAATAGATATAAAAAGTAAATCGGAAATATGGGTACGATCAATTTATATACGTGCATATATGTGTACAGTATCCGGAAATAGGCAGTTTGTTTGTTTAGGGTGAGCGTAATATCTATGGCTGTAATATGTGCGTATGTCTCGTAGTTTGGAAAAATATGAAGGATTATGTTGGATTTGTAGCTAAATACGGATAGAAAAATATGCGTTGAAATTTCTTACATAAGATGAACACAAAACCTTTATATCCGAAGCGTGAGCTTCCGGTATTCCGACTTGTTGTTATTAGATGCTAGGAAAACATCATTTGCATAAAGCAGTGTGTAGGGCGCTGGACGTTCGATGTCCCGCATGACGGTGTTCATAACAAGCACAAAGAGGAGTGGTGAGAGGCCACTTCCTTGATGAACACGTCATACTTCGAACTTTACTTTTCGGATTGTGGTAGAGCAATTGAACCCAGCACATGTGTTCTTCTGGCATTAAGTGTTGTCGTAAAGCATAGCAGATGAGTTCGTGTGGCACACGGTTAAACGCTTTCTCTAGATTCAGAGATGCAATGTAAAGAGGGCGATGCTTCTCACAGTGAGTAGTCCATGAGTAACCGCGCAGCGTGTATTTCGTCAGTAGTTCTGCAGTTTTTGGGGAATCCGGCTTGATTGATGGTTATTTCAACGATTTCGCAAATATGGTTGTGAAGAATGCGAAAATCTTCATAGTATGGGAAAGTAACCGGATCGGACGGTAATTTGAACATTCTGCTCGACTACCTTTCGTTTTCCATATTGGAGCAGTGGTACTTTCTTGCCAGTCAGATGGTGTTTTTCATTCCTGAATAACCCGTTTAAAGAATTCACTGAGCCACAGTGTTGGGTCCCAGCTCTTCGATTTCCAGAGCTCAGGTGCAATGTCGTCCTGTGGCTTTCCCCGATTTCATTCGTTTTATTGCCTCCTCGAATTCAGCTGCGCTGACAGTTAAGCCCTTGAGGGTTTAACGTGAGCACCGGTCTAGACGCCTTAATCCCACGGTCTTCTTAAGACACCGATTGATTTTGTGACCACAATCAGAGCCCCGCAGAGACAAGCAGCAACGGTACCAGTCTATACCAAAACCTACCTAAATCTCTACCGAACTAAGGAGTGCGGCACCCGTGTTCAAACGCAACACCACCCCGAGGCCCCAAGGTCTCTTCTCGCTTGAGCATAACCACAACCCCATGAAACTCCCACTAGGCTGTACTCACATACAACGGGAGTTCACCCGAAGTATGAGAGTCCAGGGGCTATCCCGGTTCTTATGGTACCAGTATACCCCTGGTAAGGTTTCGTGACCAAATTGCCACTTCAGATGAGTCCCCATGCAGACTCGGGTGTGATCGCCCTAATCAGGGCTTTGGAGCATTCGCCTACTGCATCACGGCCGGCAAGCCAAGATGAGTACAGCGTCTTCCGGTGCCACCACTATGGAGGTTCTTCTCGGCCACTTGGTTTTGGTTTGGCTGACAGGGTTGCCGCCCCGTCTTCCTCACCGCCACCTCTGAACACCGGTTGCACTGACATGAAAGTCTTGGGGGTTTAACGTGAGTACCTGCCGTGTAGGCATAATCCCACGGTCTTCTTCGGACACGGATTGATTTTGGGACTACAACCAGAGCCTCGCCATGCAAGCACAGCGGTCCTGGTTTATACTGAGTGCAGGATCAGCATTCATACCAGTGGTTGCGAGGCCTATCTAACACCTCTGCCGCAACTAAGGAGTACGGCACCCGAGTTGTACAGCGCAACTCCACGCTCGAGCTCCGAGGAGCTCTGCCCACGATGTAGGCATAACCACAACCACCATGAAACTACCACTAGAGGGCCAACCGCAAATAACCGGGCGGAGAACACATCCTCCAGGAATTCTCCTGGAGCATATGCTCTCAGAGGGCCATCCCGGTTCCCATGGTACCAGATAACCTCCGGTGAGGCTTCGTAGCAGAGCCACTTCAGATGAATCCCTTGCAGACTCGGGTCTGATCGCCCTCCTCGAGTACGTGGCGACGGAATTCCCCAACGGGAGTTGCGCTGACAGGTGGGACTGGTCCAAAGGTCGGCAATTATTGTGGAAGTGGAGGATTTGCTCATCCTCTTGAGTTGAAATCTGCTCGAAATATTCTCGCCATCTATCCGTTGCGGCTCGACGGTTGATAAGCAAAGTACCGTTCTTATCATTAACGCAACAGAAGTGTTCGATATCCTGTGCGCGTTCCTTATGGCTTTAAGCTAGTCGATACAGATCTCTTGCCATCCCTTGGGTCTAGTTTATCGTGAAGATTTTTGTAATGGTTCGCTCGGGTGACAGCGACTGCTTTCTTTGCTTCCCGGTTGGCATTCTTATAAATTTGGCAACTGGCCAGCGTCGAGAAATTTATGGTAGTGACTTTTCTTTTTACCGACCTTCCTTTCAACATCGTCATGCCAAAGGCAAGCATCTGGATTGATGTACAGCTTACCCGGCTTGGTGACCACAAGGGTTGCAGAGGGCGCTTTGTGGATCGTGTCTTTCATTTGGTTCCACGGTTCTTCCACATTCATAATGGTCGGTAATCCTGTGAGTGCGATCATTTCTTCTTCCTTCTCACCAAAACGCCACCATTTAATGCGCCGCGGGCCAGTGTGTTCACGCTGTTTTATCGGCGGCTTAATTCGCAGGATAGCAATCAACGGCCGATGTTGAGGTGCGACTCATAGGGAACTACTTTGCAATCAGTAACAGTCGATTTGCGTTTTACTGTTCCGACTATAAAATATAGGGAGATGAGACATTCGTTGCCCGCAAAATCGATTATACGCTCGCCACCCTCATTGCGCGCTCCGAACCCCTTTCCCCGCGGCACCTGTTACCGTCTGCCTTTTCACCCACATGGCCATTAAGGTCGCCGGCAATGATGATATGGTTGTCAGCAGGCACGTGACAAGTCTTTTCATCGGAAAGTTGCCAAAAGGCATTTTTCTCGACATCAGGTCAACCCGTCTGTGGTGCGTACGCGGTAAAGAAGTGAATAGTGCGATCAGCTGGTACAGGGTGCGGCAGCATAACTTCCTTTTTTAAAATGCGCGCCACTCAGTTAGTTGATGTCATAGCGGAGCGCTAGTGGTCTCGTTCAAGAGGGGATACTGTAAAGTTTTGTCCCGACACGGTTCAGTCGCCATCATGCGTTCGAATAGTGAGGAGCGTGCCTTTTCCGTTGAGGTTTACTTTTCAAGCGGATGTTCGGTTATTGCAACACAGCGTGCATTTCGGAATCGCTTTAATTTAGCCCCGTTGGCTCCCGTCCCAGACCGCAAATCAATTGTTACATGGGTCACTGCATTCAGACAAACTGTAAGTGCGACAAAAGGAAGAACTGGAGTCCCTTGGCCCGTTAGATCACCTGAGAACATTGAAGCAGTGAGAGCGTCAATGTTGCGATCGCCACGGCGTTCTGCGCGCAAACACGCATCTGCCCTTGGACTATCCGATCGTTCTGTGAGAAGAATTCTTTGTGATGATCTTCATTTTCATCCCTATAAGATGGCGATAGTGCAGGAGCTTTCAGAACGTGACTTCAATTCTCGGATGAACGCGTGTGAGCTTCTTCTTGATGTCGTTCCCGAGAGTGCTATTGTTTTTTTTAGCGATGAAGCCCATTTTCATTTGTGTGGGTCGGTTAACAAACAAAACATGCGCTACTGGCCTGACACCAACCCTCGAGAATTGCATCAAAAGCCTTTGCATTCACCCAAAGTCACAGTGTGGTGTGCGATTTCCTCAGCTGGAATTATTGGTCCCTGGTTTTTTGAGGAAAATGAGGTTACAGTGACAGTGAATTCAGACCGGTATGTAAACATGTTACAGAATTTTTGTTTTCCCATTTGGATTTGGGGGACACTTGGTTCCAACAAGACGGTGCAACAGCACACACTTCAAGAGCATCGATGGCTGTTTTGAGGGAACACTTTCCAGAGCGCCTTATCTCAATTAGAGGCGATTTGGAATGGCCGGCACGCTCTCCCGATCTGTCCCCTTGTGATTTTTTTAAATCCCGTGTTTATGTGAACCGTCCAAGAACCCTACAAGATTTGAAGACCAACATCCAAGAAGAAATTGCCAACATAACACCTGCTATGCTAACAAGAGTCATGACAAACGCCAGAAATCGGTGTACGCAATTTATGGAGAATGGGGGACGTCACCTGACAGATTTGATCTTCAAAACAATGCAAATAAAAACTTTAGACATGTACCTACATTATAAAAAATAAATAAATATTTTTCGATGCATGCAATAGTTTTTATTGAGTATTGAAAAAAAGGAAGTTATGCTGCCGCACCCTGTATAATGGTGAGCTTCATCAGCCGATCATCAATTCGTTCGACTTCTTTAATGGTATCACGGAAACCCTCTGTGATTACAATGCCAACACCATATTGAGCGTGTGGGTTACCAAAATAGAGAAGTTTATAGCCATTTTTAACGCGTTCGCGTTCAAGCAGCCTTTGGCACTAGAGCATCGGGTTTCTTGCAGAGCGCAGATATAAATGCGCCTTTTCCAAAAAGCTCTTGCGAGTTCCTCGATCTTTTCAGTTAGGGCACCAACATTTAGCGTGCAGACACGTATTTGTTTTGTTCGTTTTGTTCGGACTAACTTGCTTACGTCCTGACGGCATCCATGCGTCAAGAACCCTTGCTCATTTCTCGACAGGACCGGAGTCCATCCTGCCGTGTCGACTGAGGTGGACGCCCCAGCATATCTCCGAGGCTTGTGACTTAATCCGGTCATCTTGTTTCTAACGGCATTGCATGCATTTTCTTGCTGGGACTATCGTGGGGAGATCAGGTAGGATTTAGCATAGTGGAATAGCTCCAACTATACTCTATTTATCTCTTTCCCTGATCGCAGAAATTTATTTTTGTTTTACTGAGGATAGTACAGAATACGTTGCCTCAAACCGTCCTTTACCTGAGCTTGGAACAAGCAAACTATGTTAATAGCATAACGGAGTTCTTTTGTCCTTCAAACTATTCATTTTAATATGATATTGATATTTTTTGTGTTGTGTTAGGGTACAGTAAATAAGCGCCAAATACTTGTCATTTTTCTTCTTCTTCTTTTATGCTGCTACACTCGGTCGCTCCTTGACCTCCCGAAGTCTACATTACCATTCGTCTCAATCCAGCAACCACGTCCTATAATTTCGCAAATAGCATGTAATTTCCACTGAATCCTCCCATCAGTTTCTTAGTTTCCTGGTGGTCGTTTCCCGTCCTTGGGAGAGAAGGCTTGGGTTTCTAGTCTAGAATCAACGTGGAAATCCGGGATCTTCGTCTTCATGTTTCACAGAAAAAGTTGAATTGGAGGAAAAAATCAAGTCTAAATGTGCTGAGGTAATTAATGCCCAGATAAGTATCACGTTTGCAACTTCTCGGGGACAACAACTCGCTGGAAGAGCTAGAAAATGTGAGTAAGCAGGAAGAAAATCGGAATTATTTTGGTAGTGTGTAGTGTGTGTGTGTGTGGTGGGGGAGAAGCTACAGCTTCACACAGACCGTGTTGGCCCACTGTACTCACCACCCCCATCTAATGGAATATTCCGAATTCGTTAACGTACCGCATGATTTCCGTTATTGGATGTGATGCTACCCGTCGTAACTGGAAAACATCGGCACCAAAGATCGTCAATAGGCGGGGCATTCACATAGGAAATGGTCCGTGGATTCCGCTTCCTCATTACAGGAGGGACACGTATCATCTTGAGTAATTCCAATTCTGCATATATGCCCAGCTAGTGAATTATGGCCTGTCAGAGTGCCGATAATACTCCTGCAAGCCCTCCCGCTTTTCGACAGGATAAACTTTGGGGTGTCCGCATAGCTGAGTGGTTAGAGCGCAAGGCTGTCGTACGGAAGGTCGCGGCTCAAATCTCGCTGGTGGCAGTTGGATTTGTATCGTGATTTGACGTCGGACACCAGTCGACTCAGCTGTGAATGAGTACCTGAGTCAAATCAGGGTAATAATCTCGGTCGAGCGCAATGCTGACCACATTGCCTCCTAGTGTACCGTTACGGTCTTGAATAAAGTGCTCTAACACACTTCAAGGCCCTGATCCAACATGGATTGTTGCGCCAATGATTATTATTATTATTATTAAACTTTGGGGTACGCAAGTTCGGTTCTGGCAGGAAAAGTTTTGTGTGCCGAGCAGCATTTAGGTTTTGCCACCTGTCATTGCGGGAATCTTGTTCCCACATTTTGAAGACAGACTTAGCCAACGCTACTGATACTCCAATTGCTGGTTCCGGTCCCGGCATAGGGGAGATTGACCCCTCTTTTGTTAAAGCATCCGAGATTTTATTTCCCTCTACGCCATAGTGACCAAGTACCCAGAGAAGTTCCAAGATTTTCGAGGTGATCAATGGACTACTCAACGCCCTCAATGCAGCTTGGCTATCACTGCAGATTGCAATGCGCCTGCCCTTCAATCGCCCGTCAAGCCATGGGTGTAAAAGAATTCCGTATTTCCCGCCACACATTCCCCTGCGATTTCCCAATTTTCTCTGCGCTTCAGGGTAACTTCATATCTTCTACCAAACGGATGTATGGGGACACGAGAATCGAAAAGCATTGTAAGAACTGGATTCAGTACTCCCAATAACTCTTCCAATTCTCTGTAATTCCCCATAGATCTAAACGAATTAGTCAATGAACTGCTCTCATGGCAGTGCTTTGAATAAACACATTCAGGAGCTTCAAATTGGGTAATGCATTCAGAGCTGCGCCGGATGTCGTGTCCATGGCACCAGTCATACCCTGACACACAGTTCTTTGCACTGCGGCTAGTTTACGGTGAAAACGACACTACGGATGCATAAACGAACATCGGCCTAATGATAGCAAGGTATATCAACATTACCACATGAGGCCTGCGCCTCCGTATCGAGGCAAAGGTTCGTCTGCACCACCCATAAGCTATGAGAGCTATTTTCATCTTTACACATGTTTGCTCCAAAGAAGTTCTTTATCTAGAGTGACTCCCAGATATTTCACTTCTGCGGAGAGTTGAAGAGTAGTACCCCTCATCTCAGGCAGGCAAAGTTCATCCAGTTTTCTCCTTTTCGTGAATAATACAATCATGGTTTTATTTGGATTAACTGAAAGGCCATATTTGAGGCGTGTATTGGCAAATTTTGCAGTTCGCATATTAGTGAGTCGATCAGCATACTCCACAGAAGCGGCGAAAGCACACCTCCTTGGGGGCAGCAATTCGTTGCTTCTGCAGTCAGGTAGCGGTCAACACCCACCTCAGGGCACAGCAATCTCTGCGTTAGCATAGCATGGATCCACTTAATTAAAGCATGATCAACACCATGCGCTCTGGCGGCATCACTCAATTTTTGAAAAGGCGCACAGTCAAAAGTCAAACACCCCCATCGCGAACTCACCATTCAAAATTGCATCCTCTATCTTTGTAACCAAAGAATAAAGAGCAGACTCACAGGACTTTCAACGCTGGTAAGCATGTTGGTTTTCATTAAATGGGTGCGACTTAAGTGCATTTCCACAAATGTGACGCTCCACCAATCTCTCCAAACCTTTCAGCAAGAATGGAGTCAAGCTGATCTGTCTGAAGCTCTTTAGATTAGAATAGTCATCTTTCCCAGGTTTCGGTATGAAGACTACCTTAACCTCTTGTCAAGAAGAAGGCACATAGCCCACAGAGACATTCTCAAAAAATATTTCTTAGAGGTTGCTCTAAGTGCTCCATACCCTCCTTCAGCATTGCTGAATAGATGCCATCCATGTCAGGTGCTTTGAAATGTTTAAAAGACAGTATGGCAGCTCTCACCTTTTCATGGGTAACAACCGCTTTCGTAACAACATAACGTAACAACCGTACCGCCGGGTTTTCTAGGAGAATCCAACTTGGCCGACTCATCCCTTTTAAAGAGTCTGCACAGCCTTGAAGTCTCTCTTTCGCCTTCCAGTTCCTCACAGTATGCTCTAAAGAAATCTCGTTTCGAACACCTAACGACCCTCTTATATTCACGCTGTGAGTTCCTAAAATTTAACCAGTCTTCGTTCTTATTATAATACTTTTGCAAACACGGTTCAAAAGTCGCCTGGTTGATTTTCTGAGTTTTTGCAGTTCCCGGCTCCACCAAGGAACCATTTTACCGCTTTGGCCTCGGGAAATAGGACAAGCCTCTTCATAGCACTCTAAAATAAAGTGCGCAGTTCAGAGTTTTCAATTCATCTTCCAGCGCCAAAGGAGTCCTTAGTCGCCTAGGGAACTCTACTTTATTGCCGTTTGCCTAGGGTTCCGTCTTTGTACTGCACACTGTTCGCCCGCAATAGTCAGATTGAATTCTAGGTATCGGTGATCTGACAGTGAGAGTGTGTTATACGAGACTCGCCAGTGTGTAATCAACTCTAACACTTTTGAGGTACAGATTGCCAGGTCAATTACTTTGCTTCTTCTCGCTCCTATGAACGTAGTGGCGCACCCTTCGTTTGCAGTCATAAGATCAACTAAAGTGATGAAATCAAATACCTTCCCTCCTCTTGGATTGCATTTGCTACTGCCCCTACAAATATGTTGAGCATTCGCATCGCAACCTATTAAGAGTTCGAGACCAATTGATTCTGCATACGCTAAGCTTTTAGGTCGATGGAGGATACAAAGAATAGAATAAAAAATAGAATAGAATAGGGTAAATAAGTGGAGGCAACTATGATATTTTTCCTCTCTCTCATTTAGCTGATATTGTATGATGATCATAACTAAATCCTGGGAGCAGAACTGCCTCAGCGTGGTTGACATCAGGACGCAATCTGTCGGTCTTATGGATCTTTCATCGTAGAAGATCCTACTCCCTTTACAGAACCAATGCCACAGATTCTGTTAAATCGAACTCACGGTTCTTGCACCAGAAAAATGTAGAGGAAGCCCTGCAGCTTTGCCAGTCTCGCTGCCAACAGATAGGAGGAGACTTTGGCATGCTGCAGGTTGATTTGACCAATCTTTATGTTTTTCGACATAAACTTAGTCTAATAACGGAAATGGAATGGAAAACGTAGCGTATGCGGCAGTCCGGGTATGGCCCCATGCAGGGGTTCCGCACCTGAATGCACTATCCTCCGCGCGCAGCTCCATTGCAGGAGAGCGCACCGAAGATGCTGCAATTTGCTCTATATTGTGTGAGTCGAAAACCACCATTGTTCTTCGCTCTCAAAATGGAGACGATGCTCTATCTAGGAAAAAGTGGAGCACCATATAGTGGCTCCCCCTGAGCACAATCAGACTCTTTTGATCCAGTTCGAATACCACGTTTGTAGATTTGCCCTTCCTGGCATTCATAAACTTTACCGTCCAATGTCTAAAGTCCATGCCCGGGTTCACCCAGCATGCGGATGATGTTCTCTGCCTTCCTTCGAGGGCCCGGTAACCAACATCCGACATGTTCTGTCCTGCATAGCTCAGTGTTCACAATAATGAACTTGGGCCGAACGCTGGCACTCAAAGCCAGGATTGCCTACTTGAGCAGGCCATCGCCCATCGCGAAAACCTTGATCGTTAAATCGTGGCTACGTTTTAGGCTCCAGCATTTTTTTCCACAGACACTCCCGGAGGATAGCAAATTGTCCCTCTGACATTTTGCCATCCTTGGAGAAAACTCGCACGGCAGCAGTCAGAACAGAGACTGCAGCTTGCGCATACTTCCTCTTGTTTTCCGCCTTCGTGTCCGTTTTCCTATGGGAAGGTCTCTCTCGCTGATTTGATCACCTCCCGGCACACCGGTCCTTATCCCCGCGGGACGTTACCGCACCTAGTGGTACAGCCACGTCCATGTCCTCATTCCCAAGATGCTTCATCTTCCTTCGCAGTGCTCTGTGCTCGCCGGCTTGGGGCCGTTCCAGGTTCACGGTGTCCGGGCCGGTCTTGCCGGTAAGGGTAGAGGAGAAGCTTCTGACAGACAGGATTCAGTCTGTAGTCCTCCCCCCCCCCCCCCCTTGGTGGCCGAAGTTCTCCTCTGCCGAGCCTTCCTCTTCCGTTTGCCGGTAGATTTGAGACAGGCCGACCGTAGCCGTATTTTCAGTTTCTCCCAATTGACAGTTACCGTACTTTCCTTTCTGGGTAACTTCGCGTAGGCGCTAAATGTAAGCTTTCCACTGAGTCGAAAAGCATGCCTTCTACAGATTTATTTATAGGAGGGTATGAATGTGGTGAGACCTCCAAAATCCGCGCCTTTCCCGCAACTTGATTGTTCATGGTCGCGGTCGAATTCGAAATCTGTAACTTCTTATCACTTGGAGAGTTTAATTCCTTCGGTTCCATATTCATATTTTAGACACTCTTAGTGTAGTAGTAAACTATTACAAGCTCCCGCACCACGACAAGGTGGTGTCCAAAGGGGAGAGTGTGTAGAGTACGAATGCGGATAGCCCCCACCAAATGTGGCAGGTGCTTAAAATATGAGCCCACTTCTACAACCCACCGAGAATTTGTCAGAAAGACAGCATATGAGATCTGGGCAGGTATGCCATTAGCAAAGACTTGCAACGAAAATGATGATTTCGTTATCTGTAGGAATCGATAAGAACGTTGCACACACTGTCTCCAGAGTGTATCTGAAGATGGCTAGGGCGCTGCAAATATCGATTTACAGTTAATATGCACTTAAGTGCAACCACACATGAGTTACTAGTGCAGTTCGCTGCGGTGGTAAAAGCTGATCTTGTGCTAATTATCAAATAGTACCGGAACGAAAACATACCGTGGTTTCAATGCCAGGCAGGTAAAATTTTCTCCACTCGCTTCTTAAGCGGCACACCTAGTGTGAAATTTAAAAAAAATCAATTTTTTTCATATTTCAATGGGTTATACTACTAGAAATAACATACTAAAATTTTAAATCGATATCTCATAGGTTTTGAGTTACAGCCATTTAAAGAGTAGCCGCTGGGCAGTTAGATAGTAGCATTAGCTACGGGTCGTACCTGAGGTATTGTTCGGAGCCCGCCGTCTTTTCCAACCATTGTAATTCTATTCCGATTTCTACTGAAGGCTTTCAGATATACAGAAATATATCAGTATAGAAATCTCAAGGAAGTTTTCGTTTGCTACCACGCCACGTGTTTTCGGAGCCAAATACATTTGGTTTCATTGGGACCGTTGTAAGTTAATAAAAATATCGGGTAGTTATATTAAAAAAAACAATTTATTACTTCATGCCTGTTTGGCATTCTAATTACAACTAACTACAATTTTTTGAAATATAAAAGAAATTAATATGATTTTGCCTAATGTGCAATCATGCGATTTCATCGATTGCACCGATGACCCCAATAGTTGTTGGTGTGTGTTTGCGCGTGCAGCATTTCCGTTCGGGTTAACTCGCCCGGCTTTAAATGCGATAGTCCCCAATCGCTAAAAGAATCGTATGTCGTTGAACCTGACCTTGGTAGTTGCTGATCGTGGATCTGATGTTGGAATTGATGTTGGCGGTTCTGGATCAGATTTCGAAGACGACGATGATGTCGGAACCGGTGATGGTAGTTCCGTCGATTGCTCAACCTTTATTTCTGAAACGATATTCTTAGTTTTGAATTTTAAGCATAACTGGAAGGAAATGATGAAAGCGATAAAAACGCCAATTATGGTAAGTGTTGAGTATGTTGTTATTCGATGGATGCTAGTTTCGGTACGCATAAGTTGAATCTCGCTGGTGTTGTTTATATGGAGATTTTTCATCATTTGTAGTGAGAGTACTTCCTGGTAAGTGTTAACTTCTGGAGATGGTTGTAATATGGCAGGTAGCACATTCATCGTTGTTATATCGCGATTGACAAAGGTCCTTCCATTTACCGTTAAGCTCGTGTTATGGATTTTAACTAAATAGGTACCGTTTAGTTTATGGGCTATCTGCTCAGCTTCGATTGTACCAGTAAATTGGTTCAGCAAAATGGTACCGGATGCAATCTCTTCAATGGTTGGTATGTGCGCATTGCTGGTTGTCTTGCATGTGGCTGTAAGGCTTTTCATCAGGTTTGGTATGCAAGAGGTGTTTGAGATATCCAAAATTTCATCCGATTTACAAATGGTTAAAGAATTTACATTTTTACAGTTTTCAATTACGCCAAATATTTGTTCATCATTTTTCAAAATTTTACTAAATTCGATGAAATTGATAATATGTTTTTTCTTTACAGCTTTAATTAATAATGTTTCATAGATAGGCTTAGTCGTCAAAGGAATATTTATAATGTACAGTAAACATGACAAATTTGTTATTATTTTTACTTCCGCGAAATCTAAAGCTTCTTCTATTGTGGAGTACGGTACAAATTCTTTATCTAAAATGTCAGTAGCTAATTTCATTTCTATTTTTGATAAAATAATTGAGTTAACGACGCCTAATTTTGCCCAATGAATTGCTAGGTTTATATTTTTCAATTCTTCTTTAATTATTGACAATCTGAATTTAACATCTAATATCATATCATAATTTGTTTTGTTGCTTTCCTTAAATAATTTCTGAATTTCGTTTGCAATTTGTGTAATATTATTGATTCTTTCAGTGTACATTTGATTGATTCGAACCTGTCTATTATTATTTTCTAACATATTGTTAATTTTTGCTTTTATAGTGACAAAGTCCTCGTGATCTGGATTACCTGCAATCCATTTCGAAGTACTGCCGATAAAATCAAGTGACCTTTTAATTTTTCGTGGTTTTAAATTTCCTGAATTTGTTTGAGCTCGTAAGATAAATGAGATGAGAAAGAATAGTGTCTGACTTCTGGGAGATTAAGAATAGGTTCAATATCTGTTACGAAGCGCTCGTATTGATCGATGTTGATAGTGTGGATCAATTTAAAATTTCCGTCTTGTATTTTTGCTCTTCCTGTGTGAAACAAGACGATTTGGGAGTTCGAGAAGTCCAAAATCTCAATTTTGGCGTTTACCAAGTAGGGTAAGATCCTGAAAAGGGAAGACTAGTTACGTATGTGGCTTTTATGTATGATTTTTCCAGATTCAGTTAAAACGGTTGTATTATTGTTTTCTTTAACAATTTCTTGTTTGTACGTGCTGTCAATTTTGATCCTTTTCTTTTGTTTTGTTTTACGTAGATAGTTTCTCCAGTTTCGTATTGCTTAGTGGGCTGTCTCGTCTTATTGTGGTTTTTTATGTCCGTCTGTTGTTTCTGTCTTAATTTCTCAATATTTGATAGCCGAATTCGTTCTAATTCGTCTGGGTCTATTCTTGGAGTTCGGCCGAAATGTAGCTCAACTGGTTTTTTTTCCCGTAGTGGAGTGAATAGTAAGGTTGTATTCGTAAACAGCACGCTGCAAGAGATTTTCGAAGGATCTAGGTGGTCCTTCTTCCTTTAGGCATCGCATAATCTCAGTAAGCGTACTGTGCGAGCGTTCAACTTCGCCATTTATCTCACTTTTATAAGGGGGAGTCTTATAGATTCGGATTTTAAGGTCATCTTCTAATAAGGAGGTTATGGAGGCGGACCTAAGCGCTCCTTCATTGTCGATGACAACGATTTCTGGCACACAGTAAAAGAAAAGTAAGTCTGTAAGGGGTTGTTTAATATCCTCGATGGATTTTGAAGCAATTATTTTAGCCTGGGCAAATTTAGAAAATTTATCGACGGCAGTTAGAACTCTATGTCCCTCAGTGCTAAAGAGATCGATATGAATTGTATGACCTGCGTATGCGGGGATAGGAGTAGCGTTTAGTAAGGGTTTATTAGGGTGTCGGTCGTATTTATTTACTTTGCAAGTACAACATCGTTTTACTATGCTTTTTATTTTTGCCGACATTCTCGGAAAATAGAAATGCTCTAATAGCTGTAACCGATTTTCCTCGGCATTGCGGTGCGCTCGTTTATGTACCTGTAGTATTCTCTCTTCTTGCTCGGCCTCGTTAGAGACGTCCTCGACAAATTTCTGCATATAGCGTATTCGGTAGCTACTGAAATGTTCAGGGTAAATTTCTTGGATGCGGCCCATATTCTCTTCGGCAGTTAGAAGACCATTTATGGTGTTAGGATTGAGGTAACGCTTGAAGATACTTATTAATTCATTATTTGAATATTGCGCCTTGATAAATATGTGTCTCGAATAATTTGGAAAAGGGTTTTGTAGCTGGTAGCTGTCTTCATTGCCGAATTTTAAAATAATTTGATTCCTGAATGCATTAATGGGTGACTCGACAGTAGGGATGAGGTTGTGTGACGAGCTCTCATCACTATGTTCTGTAGGGGTAAGGGAATTGATTAGGGTTGATTTAGGAGGCCGCGAAAGCGAGTCTGCGACAACGTTAGCTCTACCCGGCTTGTACTCTAGCTCGTAGTTGTATTCCTCTAGGATGGCTTTCCATCTTTTCATCTTACTGTTAGTGTTCTTATTGCTAAGAGCATAGGTAAGTGGTTGATGGTCAGTGTATATTTTAATCTTTCGAGAACCATAAAGGTAGCTTCGCAATGAGGTCAGTGCCCATATAATGGCAAGCATCTCTTTCTCGTTGGTAGCATAGTTTTCTTCGGTGTTTGTTAATGTTCTGGAAAGGAAGACGATGGGTTGTTTATCCTGAGAGAGTACTGCACCAATGGCGTAGTCAGAAGCGTCTGTTGTTAAATGAAATTCCTTTTCAAAATTCGGATGAGTCAGTACTACTTCTTTAGACACAAGACAATTTTTTAGATTATTAAAAGCATTTAAGGCTTTCGAGTCGAGGTGAACGATTTTGTTTTTGGATTGATTTTTGGACACTCGTCCGTCTACCCCTCTTAAAAGAGACGTTAGGGGTTTTGCAATTTTTGCATAATCCTGAATAAAACGTCGATAATATCCTGACATTCCTAAAAATGATCGAAGATCTTTCAATGTTTTAGGTACTGCCATATTCGCAATTGCCTGGACCTTTTGAGGGTTAGTTTTGATACCATCCTTACTTACTACGAATCCTAAGAATTCTATGTCCGTTTTCATAAATTCGCATTTATCCGACTGGATTTTCATGTTGGAGGCTTCTAAGGTTTTCAACACTTTTTCAAGATTACTAAAGTGTTCTTCCTCGTTTCTTCCAAAGATGATAATATCATCAATGTAAACGTAACAGCACACCCCTATGTGCTCTCGGAGAATATCATCGAGGGTTCTCTGAAAAATGGACGGAGCATTCTTCAACCCAAACGGAAGACGGGTAAACTCGAATTTACCGTTGTTAATGGAAAAAGCCGTTTTTGGTATGTCGCGCTCCTTGAGTGGGATTTGGTGGAATCCACTCTTCAGGTCGATTATAGAGAAAAATTTGTTTTTGCCCAAATTCGCTAAAATTTCACTTATTTCGGGAATGGGGTATCTCTCTGGGATAGTAACCGTATTGAGCTTGCGATAATCTATTACCATTCGATACTTTTTCTCACCGGATGCGTCTTGCTTTTTAGGAACGATCCAAACTGGTGAATTATAAGCGGATTTGGAGGGTCTTATTATGCCATCTTTGAGAAGCTTGTTTACTTCTTTCTCAACTTCTCCTTTCAAGGCCATTGGGTAGGGATATGACCTGGAGTATACAGGGTCGTCGGTCTTCGTACGTATCTCTCCCTTTACTGTGCTAGTATACGTTAACTTTTCGTCGGGTTCTGTGAGTAGTTTCGAGCAATTCTTAAGGATTAACTTTAACCTACTCGATTGCTCCTGGCTTAGATGTGTTGTTCTGATGTTAATGCTGTTAACAGTCTCTGAGATATGCTGTTTCAAAGGAATGTGTAAGTTAGGGTGAAGTGTCATATAGTTTTCGTCTGTGTGAATGATAGCTTTCATTTGTTTAAGGGTGTCGTTACCAATTATACCATCGAATGAAATCAAACTTGGAAAGATAAAAAATTGAATTTTCGTTGCATCAGGGCCAAATAAGTTTACAAATGCATGATGCGTAATTTCGATGCTACCTCCTACGGAGTTAGCGTAGAAAGCTCTGTTGTTTGGTATATGGTTTCGGATGTGTCTAGGCTGTATATAATTTTTGTTAGACCCTGTGTCCACAAGAAATCTGAGACGCTCTCCACTTCGTACTACATGCTCGAAATATGGGAGTGAAGAGCGTGTTAATCTAAAAAATAGATATCGTCCAGCTGTTCGGATTGGTCGATACTTGGTTCGTCACTAGTGTCCACATAGTCAGTTAGGGTCTGGTCATAATTAAGGTCCTCTTGGTTCATGTCTTGTTCGTATTGTTCCTCTGTAACATCATTAGTTTCATCAGGTTCTGTGTAGTACACTCTTTGTATCTTAGGTGGAGGGTGATGCCTCTGGGAGGCTTGTTGGGGACGTTTTGGTAGCCAACGTTGGTTTTGGGGTCTATTGGCATAATTTATGGCGTGAGACCTGATGGATTGGTCAACATCCATAGGTACTGGTCCCCGTGGTGGTCGAGGAGGAGGTAACTTATTTTGGGGAGCCTCATGTTGGGGTTGTTGGTAACCTTGTGAGTAGAATCGTGGTCTCTGTGGCACTTGAGGATTATGGACCAATTGTGGATGAAAATCGCGCCTAGGGGCTGGTATTGGTGCCTGTCTAGAAGGAATAGACATCATTCTACGTGGTGGAACAAGAGGTGGAGTATTATGGAGAACCTTCCGTGGATTGGTGCTGGAATTATTCGCGTATTGGGCACGATAATCCATGTTTTGAAGTTTGAAACACAAATGTAAGGCCTGCGGTAGGTCTGCCGGTTCGCGAATGCTAAGCAACCGTGGCAAATCACCTTTTAGTCCTCTGAGTCATGATATTCATCGCGTCCTGACTCATTTCAATCGACCCTAATTTGTTAAGTATAAGAGATAGGTGATTATACACTTCTTGATAGAATTGGGAAACGGTATTCGCACCTTGGACTAAGGTTGTCATCTGGTACTCTAAGGTACCAAGATCTCTTTTATCCGCGTAATGCAGATTTAAACATTTGGAGATTTTAGTCCAATTCAGAGGGGTATTGTACGATTCTAATGCTATATCTGCGTTACCTACAATTTTGTTTCTTATAACCGATAGTATACCGTAATATTTCGGCGTGCCTCTTAGATGGTCATAAATATGAAGGATTCTATCAACGCTCTTTCGCCATGAGCTGAATTCACCTGGTTCCCCAGAAAATGTCCTCAAGCTCTTAACGACGTCAGGAATTCTATCCATTTCGGACAGATTCTCATTATTACTGATATTAACTGGTACGTCTACTTCATCTCCAATGTCAGATGCGGGATTCAATAATGCACTAAACATTTGTCTCCCTTGAGTACGGAGAGTTTCCTCAACTACTCGGGAAATAGTTTGGAACAGTTCGTAGTTCGGAGCATTATTAGACTCATTATGATTGCCATTAACCGGTGGTTCTAAAGTGGGCAAAGCATCAGCAAGGCCATCGAGATTTAATCGCGGTGGTTGAATCAAATTATGAGGATTCGACATTTTTGAATAACTAAAAGATCACCTTTCCCGATAAATTCAAAAAGATTGCAGATATTCACTATTCACTTCCTGAATTCAATCACTTTTAATTATTTCACTTTTGATTATGTCAATTCAAACGATTCGCTTTTCGAGTATTTTTCTTTTGAATTAAAATAAATTAAATATTTTTGTATATAAAAGACAATTTAGTGACAATAATGCAATAGCTTTAATAAATGAATATAAGGTAAAACAAAACATACAATTCTTAATTGAACCTTTAAAACTTTGAATTTATTCTAATTGAATCTGGTTAGCTTTTTTAGAGAAATCAATTTGGCGTAATTTTACAATAATAATTTGTAATTACTTACATTAAGAACGCTCTTGCTTTCATATCGGATGAAATTTTGTTTTGTTCGAATTTTATGGTGAACTGCTTCGGATCCTTAATCAGCGATTGTCCTTTTCGCCTCCTTTGGTTATTCAAAGGCTACTTGGGGCTAAATCAGGAAAAACACGCGTGCTTCGAAATTTTGGTTAATTCCGGTTTTATCTTTTCCACTCCGAAAACTTTTCATTCGCGTTTACACGAAAACGATTACTTGGTTATCGCGTATCGTTTTAAAATTCGCGGAAACTTTGCGATAATGTAACGAAGTTACTAGAGATTCTAAGGATAAGACTTATCAAAAAAATCACACGTGCGAAGCGGTCCCTGCTCGGGCGCCAGTTAATAAAAATATCGGGTAGTTATATTAAAAAAAACAATTTATTACTTCATGCCTGTTTGGCATTCTAATTACAACTAACTACAATTTTTTGAAATATAAAAGAAATTAATATGATTTTGCCTAATGTGCAATCATGCGATTTCATCGATTGCACCGATGACCCCAATAGTTGCAGACGTCGCTTTTGGATGTGGTGCTGACACAGGTGTGTTTGCGCGTGCAGCATTTCCGTTCGGGTTAACTTGTATCATGCACTTCATAAACTAGCGCGTTTTATTTCACTGAAAATGCGTAAACAATCTCCGCATTTAAATAAACAAGTCGGGAAAGCGGAAGCTTGACGCTTCAGGTATAAAAGGTTTTGTGTTTCCCTATGTGAGGAGCATAACACAGTTCTCCATTGGCTGATAGCATTGACTCGAGATATTTAAATCCCTTAGTTCTGTCAGCGGTAGTGACCTGCCCAGAACTGAGCGATTTAAATATCTCGGGTCAACCCTCTATCTGCCAATGGAGAACTGCGTTATGAAATTTCTTCACGCATTAATGCAACCTGGATGAAGTGGCGTTCCACAACTGGTGTTCTTTGTGATTGACGTATCAACGAATGTCTCAAATCTAAAATTTACCGCGATGTCGTCCGTCTGCCGCTCCCTATAGTTCTGAGTGCTCTGCGACGTTGAACAGCGTCTTGCGGTAATGGAGACAAAGATGTTGCGTTGGACTAGTAGCATGACATGATCACATCCGAAATGAGGAAGTCTGTGATCGATATGGGGTTGAACCGATCGTGAAAAAATTGCCAGAGCGGCGTCTTCGATGGTATGGTCACGTAATTGGTGTTAACGAGAATTCACTTGTCAAGATTGGTCTGAACATCAAAGTCGATGGTAAGCGACCAAAAGGCCGATCAAAACAACGGTGGGTTGATACGCTAGATGGAGACTTGAAAGCCTCGTGATGACATCAAAATCAGGCATTTGATAGAACCAAATGACGAAGCCAATTACAAAAAATTATAGTAATATACTATTATTAATAATATTTTTTGTTGAGGATGCTGGGAGTCCTAACTCCGCAACCACTTAGTGGCGGACCGAACCACTTGGGGAGCAACTTACTCCCTCTTTTGTAATTCCCGGACTCCTCTTTTTTTGAGTTAAACCCAAGTTTACAAAAAAAGGCATAAAGTTGACTGACGGTTTCGTCCAGGGCAGAGACAACTCATCAGACGCTGCTTCACCTCTGCCCTGGGCCCAGGTTTAGGTCTAGACTGATGACGGATTTCACTTAAATATAATTCGTACCCATTACGTGTTTGCGATTATATTTAGGTGGAGCATTTTCCATCTATCGTTACTTTCGGTCACGCTGCTACCAGGGCAGAGGTGAAGCAGCGTCTGATGAGTCGCCTCTGCCCTGGACGAAACCGTCAGTCAACTTTTTGCCTTTTTTGTAAACTATTATTAACTTTATTTGAACAGATATCGGTATGGAAGGTATTTCGGAGCCCAGGCACCATACAGTGGCAGCCTCCTAATTTTCTTTTCGATTTTTCGGTTGGATAGTTTCTGAGAATAGCCCCCTTAAACAAGTGATCACTTTCAACCCCCCGCACTCCCCACCTTTCCAACAAATGTCAAGACTAAGACCGGCTTTGTACTGATAGAGATCTTTAATTTAATACCCCACATGACTATATTTGATGAAAAAAAATTTTACACCCCCCTTTTGCATGTATGGGGACCCCCCTTAAATTCAACGTGAAAGGATGTAACTCACTGTATGCGTAAGCGTTTGCAGTTCCCATCTTTGTACCAAATTTGGTGTCAATCACTATAACTGTCTCCGAGAAAAATGCGTGTGACGGACAGACAGACAGTAAATAGATTTTAATAAGGTTTTGTGTTTACACAAAACCTTAAAAGGGGCTGGAGAGAGCTTAATTTTTCAAGAATGGAATTTTAATATTGCACTCAAATGTCACTTATTCTCGTTATTATGAGGCCAGCATCTTATTTGTATGGCTTAGGATTCTGTTAATTCGCACGAAATTGATAAGTTTGAACTGTTATAACTTTGTCACTAATAGTTGGATTTTATGAAACTTATCGTCTATGCCAATGAGATCCTAGGATGAACTTAAGGGGAGTTTTTCAGTCAATTTCTAAAAGTTGGTAATATAATAGTATATAAGTTTATTTGAGCAGATATCGGAATGGGACAAATTTTGAGGCCTAGATTTCGTCTAAGCGCACCATCCTGATTTTTTTCGAATTTTTGGGTTAGTTAATTTCCGAAAATGAGTCCTGTCTGACTTTAAGTGTGTAGATTTTGACTCCTTACTCCCGCACTCTGTAATTCACGTCAAAACTAATATCAGATTCGGAAAGCAGTGATTGAGACCTTTCATTCGATAGCCCACATGACTATATTCGATGAAAAAAAATGCTACATCCCCCCTTTACATGTATGGGGAGCCCCCTTTAAACTGCACGCAAATTTATGTGACTCACAGTATGCGCGGGATTTTATAGTTCTCATATGTCCACCAAATTTCGTCCGGGTCGATTTAGCCGTTTTGGAAAAAGTGCGATTTTAATAAGGTTTTATTTTATACAAAACCTTAAAAAGGAACCCATGATGTTCCCAGACATCGAGCAATAGCAAAAAAATGCTTGTTTACCGGAAACCGACATACATCTAAGCAATCTACTGTGAATACCAGTGGGTCCACAGGGAAACTATTACAGAATAATGGCGATATTGTTGTGACTGACCCATCTCATGGATATTGTATTTTACAGTTTGTCCCAGTTTTTAGTACAATTACCAATTTAGTGGTGCGCAAAACTTGTCAAAAAGAAATGACTTTTAATCAAGCAAATCCAAGAGGCGTAGGGTTTAAAATAGCTGTCATTTGTGAATGTGGTAATTCGTAGATCAATTCTGGTCCAATTATTGATAACGCATTTGATAGAAATAGACGTCTTGTTACCGTGACCTGTCTGTTAGACGTCGGAATAAACGAAGTAAATCTTCTTTATGGATTAATGGATCTAGCATGCAAATTTTACCTTCAAACTTTTCCTGGATGTTTCATAAATTTGCGGACTGCAGCCGAAACCGTTTGTAAACTTTGTATGCAACAAGCTGTACATGAAAGAATGATGAGAAAATTTAAGCACGATTACCTCCCACTGGATCCGGAAGTTGAAGAAGCTCTAAAACCTATTTATGAAGGCTTATCTCGACACGAATTGCTTGACGGATGTAAAGGCAGTACAACGAAAGTTACAAAGGTTTACTTTGGCACTTTTCACCAAAGCACCTTCACAATGGCCTTAAAACTATCGAATTAACAAATAATTTTGCAACTTCAATATTTAATGACTGCTATTCATCAAGTTTGAAGATATTTAATGCAATGGGAGTTATAGTTGGACCTGCAGCATGAAATTATGCTGCTCTTAAAAACGAGGCGAGACTACGACGCGCTGATCATCGCCAACGGAAAGAGGCTCGATCATCTCGAAGAAGAGATTTATTTAGAGTACGGTGAATTATATGGGCGTGGAACAACAGCTATAAGTACGATTTTAATCCATTCATAAGAGGCCAAAAACGATCAAAATTTTGGGTAAAATTCAAGTTTTTTTGAAAAGCGCTGCCATTTTGTCAATTTTCGATTCTTTTTTTCACTGTAGGTCATTGTACGGACAATACCTTCTAGTTTAACGAGATTTTTTTTAGGTTTCATTCACGGAGAAGGCAGAAGGTATCACTGCAGCAGTGGAGGATCCTTTTTTAGCGTCGTCGGAGATCACGTGTAACTCGAAAAATATTTAATTTTATACTTCAAAAATTTTATTATTTATTCTTAAAATATGTTAACATTTTAAAACAATTTATACAGTGTTTTTTTTTAATTCCTAAAAATCTCTTTTTTTGGCTGTCACACTAGGTGTGCCGCTTAATAAATCTTTTATTATCAGTAATCTCAAATCTCCTAACCCAAATAAAAAGAAAACTCAAGCCCTCTCACTGCTTCATCAACTTCCAGCGGAGCCTTCCTCGAGCTCTCTTTCGGTTCTAACAGGATATTTATATAGTCCGTATAGGCTACTATCTGGGATGATTTTTACAATAGAGTCCCATTTGCTCGGGATTGGTCTTGTCGTAAACCTGCTTGAAGTCAAGGGAAATTTGGAGAATATCAACGTTATATCCTCAGAACTTCTTCAGTATTTGTTTCACTGAAATTATCTGAACACTCGTTGCGTTTCATTTTGAAATCCTCCCTGGTATACACCGAAAATATTTTTTAAGAACAGTTCAAGCCTTTTGAGGGTCCTGTCACACGCACTTTGGACAAATGGGAATTATTGAATCCCACGCGTATAGTGAGTGACATAAATTTGCGTGAAGTTTAAAGGTACCCCCAAAAGGAGAATGCAAACTTTTTCTATCCTAATGTAATGTACCTGTGTGAAGTATCAAGTGATAGGGCTGAATTAGTTCTTTCACGAGCAAATCATAATTTCGACGCAAGTTGCAAAACGGGTAAGTAAGCAGTCAAAATATGCAAGCTTAAAGTGAGATAGGACCCATTTTCAAAAACCAGCCAAAGTTCCTAAAATTCAGAGCGATGTATGATGAAATTTTGACCTGAAAATACATCCCACTCAAATATCTGTTTTAAAAATCAGATCCACCCCAGTGTTCCGGCACCCAGGCTGCGAGGGAAGCATTCCAGACGTAACTTTCGCGTCGAAGTCACTTGTGTCGCTGGTGGTCGGGTGGCGAGTTCTGGAAGACTTCTCGACAAGCGACAAACAATACATTTCCTTCGAAGTGGTGAACACAAACTCTCGGTGTGCGGCACCCCGGTGTTCTTTCTGTGCACGGAAAGTTTCAAAAGTAAACTCCGAGAGGTTTATCGAAACTCTTGGAACAAGTGGGGCCGCGGAGAAAGGTACTCCTTGGGGTGGTGACGATACAGCTGACACTGTCGCAAATTCAGTTATGAACCTGATAACGACGGTTTGCGGAGCCTCCATGCCCAGAAGGCAAACGTGGCAGACGTGCAAACGTTCAATTTATTGGTGGACGGTGGAAATTGTAGAACTCCGGAAGGAGTGTCATAGACTCAGCTGCTAAACACAATGTCTATGTATGTCAATGTCGATAGAGTACAGATCAGCCAAAAGGAGACTCCGCAGCACAATAAAGGAGCAAAGCTCGCTGCAGGCATGATCTTGTCAACGAGGAAACCCTGTTCACTTAAGGCCGAACAGATGGATCGCATTGTACAGGCACTATTCCCTGCGCACCCCGTACGGGATGATAACGTCGAAGCATTCAACGCTTGCATGAAGAGGGGCATTTTCCCTTCGTTGGAGAGTGACGAAGCTTACACTGATCAGTATAGGGAAAGACAATACTGAGTTGTAGTCTGCATACAACCCACTTTGCATGCTTTACACGGCCGCAAAGTGCTCGAAAAGCTCATCAGAAATAGACTCACTGAAGCGATACGCGCTGCAGGAGACTTATCTCCAAAGCAGTTCGGTTTTAAAGCAGGGAGATCCACAGTTGATGCTATCATGCAAGTCGTGGGTACCGTTCGACGAGCGGAGAGGAGTGGTGCTCCTAGAAACGCTTAGCATCGGAAATGTCCTTAATTTCGTAATATGGAAAGACATTCTACCTTCCACATACTTGACTATCTCTTACGGATAATGAGGGACTATGAAACGCTAGAGAGTGAGAGGAGAATGGAAGTCACGTCGAGGGTAGCGCAGGGATCCATCCTAGGGCCAGACTTCTGGAACGCTACCTATAATACTCTACTTAAACTCGACATGACAGATGAGTCCCGCCTGGTCGATTATGCAGATGCTGTCGCAGACTCGGCATATTGATATGACGGGTAAGCGGATGGATGACTGCTCATTGTTTCAACCTTGCACTGGAAAAAACCGAAATAATCATTCTGACTAAAAAGAGAATTCAGACCCTGCGTCCTATATCATTCGGCGAGTTGATAATCGAGTCAAAACCAGCGGCAAAGTACCTTGGGCTGACTTTTGACTCAAATAAGTGCTTTTTTGATAAAACCAAAGCCGCAGCGAATAAGACTGCAGCTAGAGTTTCAACGTTTAGTAGACTAATGGCAAATATTGAGGGTCTTACGTCTAGGAGGCCACGTCTCCTGATGGGTTCAACACAGTCTGTCCTGCTCTACAGTGCAGAGCTATAGACTGACGCTATTGTCAAGGAGGTATATGGTAAGCGTCCCGCGCAAATACAGAGACAGGGAGCTTTGCAGGTGGCGTCTGCGTACCGCACTGTCTCTGAACCGAGCGTGATGGTGATCGAGGATTGTTCCCTGTTGCCCTTCTTGCTAAGGAGCGTCAAGCCATATACAAGCGCAAGAGAGGTGGTTGCTCGCGAAAAAGAAAATGAAACTAGAGGCAGATAGACTGCGCGGCTCATTGCCAACTTAAGTGCGTGGCTGAATCGGAAGCATGGTGAGACTGACTATTTCCTTACCCAGTTCTTAAGTGGGCATGAAAGTTTTCAGTCTTACCTGCAAACGATTGAAAAGGCAATGGAGTTGAGGACGACGCTCATCATACTTTTTTTCATGTGGAAGGTAGGATGGGATTCGCCAGCATTTTTATTTAAGCATAGGGGATCTCTCTCGAGACAACATTGTCGAAGAGATGCAGGTGAAGCCGTGTTGCCTAATAGCTTCGATCCCCTCTTGTTACAAAGACTATAGAGCCCAACAGGTGGAGGAAACGGACGGTAGGGGATTCCTTGAACTAACAGTTCCCTTCCTCCCCCCCCGGTGGTGAAAGGAATTCCCTGAGTTGATGGCTTCGCAAGGCGGGAGTGTTCAGGGACTAGCCCGAAGTAATGTTACAACTGGTTATTCCATCCATTCTTTTCTTCACACAATAGGCGATGAAGGCGCAACATTGGACCAGTGCCGCAACAGGGCATGATTATATCCAAAATAAGGATATTTGGGATCGTTATGGTGTTGCGCCGATCGTGGAAAAATTGCGAGAGAGGCGTCTTCGATGGTATGGTCACGTAATTCGCGCTAATGAGAATTCACTTGCCTGGATTGGTATGAACATCGAAATCGAAGAGAAAAGACGAAAAGGCCGACAGAAACACAGGTGACTTGATACGCTAGATGGTGAATTGAAAACCTACATCTAGATCAGGTAAATGGGGGAACAAAATGGGGCAATCGATCGCGATGATCGGACCCCACTTGTGAGTGCGACAAAGGCTAAAGAAAAGGAGGAAGAACTGAAAATATTCCTTATATTCATTCTAGAAATACCAGGCGCCACTCATTATATACCAAAACGATGACCCGAGACATAAAGTATGAAAAACACGCATGCGATAGATGAGGTCACCACGAAGGAAGTAAGGCTTTGGAAAAAGAGTTCGATCTCAATGGACATCAAGGGCCAGCGGTAAAGGAACTACAAAAAGTCTAGCATGAAACACAAACCGCCATCCTCTGTTGGCAGCAGGGTGAGTAAAAATAGGCTGGTTTATGCGTCGCCTTAGAAAGCAAAGATCAAACGGCCCAAGCAGCGCTATGGGCTTGTAGAGAACAAGTCCTCTGGGAAATAATCAGAACGAAGGTGAAAGACGTCATCTACAGCTACCATGCTCCACGCAGCGCTACACTTACCGAGTATGAGCAGATGCTTGCCGCTCTAGTTTTGGATGCAAGAGAACGCTGGGCGACCATAATTGCAGGCGACTTTAATACGTGGGCCCTTGAGCGGAGTAGCCGGACAACTAATGTGAGGGTACGTGTTCTCCTCGAAGCATTCGCGGAGCTAGACGTGATACTGGCAAATGTTAGGGCCTCGTACACGTTCCGGGGAAGGGACCTGACATATGTGAGTGCCACTTTAGCCAGTAGAGTTGCTTGGCATGTCAGTGGGGACTATAGTCAATCTGCATGAAAATCCAGTTTGGATGGAGCTCGAAAAAGAGTTCTCGCAGAATGTCGGGCGGTATCCTCGGTTTCTCCGAGGAGGACACGTTTCCCGCGGCGCTCAAACCTGACATATCCCTGAGTGGTACGACTGGAGAAAAATCACCCGATGGGTGACGGAAACATACTATGCTACTATGTCCACGAGGCAACCCAACTACTGATGGAATAACGAAATCGCAAGTTTGCGAGCCGCATGTTTCCGGGCAAGGAGGCTTTGGCAGAGGCTCAAGGAAAGCGCCGTGGCGACGGTCGGGAGGAGGCACAGAGGCAACTTGGTGGCCGAATAGAAGAAGCCATTCGTAAGAGCAAAAAGAGTTGCTTCAAACAGCTGTGTGACCATGCGGACATAAACCCTTGGGCGAGGCAAGGTACATAGTGGTAATGAAAAGACTGCGGAGATCACCCCAGCTGATCTGTCCGCGCCTCCTGAAACACATTGTTACCACTCTATTCTCTCACCAAAAAGACAAACGGTTAATATTTTAGGTACCGCTTTTTCAATTTATCTCTCTATGATTCCGCTCCTGCTGTTCTTACACTTTCTTTGGTTTATGGAAATTCTTCTATATCATTGCATTGCCACTGATATTGATATCATTGTTGTTTTTTACCCAAAACCTTAAAAATGAGCGTTTTGTGCAGCAAAAAAAAATAGAACACATCAAATTTAATACAAAGAGAACGTATTTATGGTAACAATTCAATAGATTTTTGTGGTGACCATTAATTTTTAAACTGTCGTTTTTCGGTAACTCTTTTGACATTATAGAGGACCCATTCCATTACTTAACGACCCTACTTGTGTGAATCATTGTAATGATCTCACATTATATCAGATGACAAAAGGAGGTTGTATTTTTTTTATATCATTATAATCATTTGGAATATCACATGAAAGGTCTCGGTTAGTACTTTCAGAAGCCGATGTTATTTTAGACATTTGTTGGAAAGGTGGGGAGCGTGGGGGTCCAAAACTGATCATTTCTTTCGCGGACCCATTCCCAGAAACTACCCAACCCAAAAATCCCAAAGATTCCGTAGCACCCTCTATACCGATATCTGTTCAAATAAAATTAGTAATAGTATATTACTATAATTTTTAGTAATTGAGTGCAAATCCCCCCTTAAGTTCATTTTAGAATCATGAATGATAAATGATTATTTGCAGTAATATAGGCTATGACATAGAGCATGATCCTAGCAAGTTTGGTGGAAATTACACAATTACTAACAAAGCTATAGTAAATCAAAGTTGTCGCTTCTGTGCAAATTCAAAATGTTGATTATCAGTATCACGTGGATGGTGGATATTCTCACATAATACAGGGTGCGGCAGCATAACTTCCTTTTTTCAAAACTCAATAAAAACTATTGTATGCATCGGAAAATATTTATTTATTTTTTATAATGTAGGTACATGTCTAAAGTTTTTATTTGCATTGTTTTGAAGATCAAATCTGTCAGGTGACGTCCCCCATTCTCCATAAATTGCGTAAACCGATTTCTGGCGTTTGTCATTACTCTTGTTAGCATAGCAAGTGTTACGTTGGCAATTTCTTCTTGGATGTTGGTCTTCAAATCTTGTAGGGTTCTCGGACGGTTCACATAAACACGGGATTTCAAAAAACCCCATAGCAAAAAATCACAAGGGGACAAATCGGGAGAGCGTGCCGGCCATTCCAAATCGCCCCTAATTGAGATAAGGCGCTCTGGAAAGTGTTCCCTCAAAACAGCCATCGACGCTCTTGAAGTGTGTGCTGTTGCACCGTCTTGTTGGAACCAAGTGTCCCCCAAATCCAAATTTTCTAGCCGTGGGAAAAAAAATTCTGTAGCATGTTTACATACCGGTCCGAATTCACTGTCAATGTAACCTCATTTTCCTCAAAAAACCAGGGACCAATAATTCCAGCTGAGGAAATTGCACAGCAAAGGCTTTGAATGCAGGGTTGGTGTCAGCCCAGTAGCGCATGTTTTGTTTGTTAACCGACCCAGACAAATGAAAATGGGCTTCATCGCTAAAAAAAACAATAGCACCCTCGGGAACGACATCAAGAATAAGCTCACACGCGTTCATCCGAGAATTGAAGTCACGTTCTGAAAGTTCCTGCACTATCGCCATCTTATAGGGATGAAAATGAAGATCATCACGAAGAATTCTTCTCACAGAACGATCGGATAGTCCAAGGGCAGATGCGTGTTTGCGCGCAGAACGCCGTGGCGATCGCAACATTGACGCTCTCACTGCTTCAATGTTCTCAGGTGATCTAACGGGCCGAGGGACTCCAGTTCTTCCTTTTGTCGCACTTGCAGTTTGTCTGAATGTAGTGACCCATGTAACAATTGATTTGCGTTCTGGGACGCGAACCAACGGGGCTAAATTAATGCGATTCCGAAATGCACGCTGTGTTGCAAAAACCGAACATCTGCTTGAAAAGTGAACTTCAACGGCAAAGGCACGCTCCTCACTATTCCAACGCATGATGGCGACAGAACCGTGTCGAGACAAAACTTTACAGTATCCCCTCTTGAACGAGACCACTAGCGCTCCGCTATGACATCAACTAACTGAGTGGCGCGCATTTTAAAAAAGGAAGTTATGCTGCCGCACCCTGTATATGCATATATTACGCGCTAGATACTAATGGGACAAATGTCCACTCAAATGTTTTTATAATAGAAATACACATAGCCTCTCATACCTGAAGCATCCAGCTTCCGGTTTCCCAACTTATTTAAAAATTTCTTTGGAAAAGCAATGGCTTCTTTTCTGGACTATAGACCCTTAATCTCTCTCTGTGAAGAAAATTGCAAACGGTTTTAGGAAGATCTATACTATACCTTTGTGTCAAAATTGTTTTCAATAGGTACTACAGTTGCCTTAGAGTTGTTTCTTATGTTCTGCAAAATCTCTCATTTTAGTTGATCCGATTACATTTTCACGTTTCCACCACCACCTGTCCCCACCAAGAAGCCACGTTGGCTTTTGTTTTTGAGTTATTTTCTTAATGCTTTTATTAAGGTTTTGTGTAAACACATCGCCTTATTAAAATCGGTTTACTGTCTCTCTGTCTGTCCGTCTGTCTGTCTGCCCGTCACACGCATTTTTCCCGGAGACGGTTATAGCAATTGACACCAAATTTGGTAGAAAGATGGGAACTGTGAACGCTCACGCATATAGTGAGTTACATCCTTTTACGATGAATTTAAGGGGGGGTCTCCATACATGCAAAAGGGGGGTGTAAATTTTTTTTTCATCAAATATAGTCATGTGGGGTGTCAAATTAAAGGTCTGGGTTAGTACTTAGTTTTAACTGTTGTTGAAAAGGTGGGGAGTGCGGGGGGTTGAAAGTGGTCATTTTTTTAATGAACCCATTCTCAGGAACTACCCAACCGAAAAATCTAGAAAAAATCAGGGGGCTGCCACTATATGGTGTCTAGGCTTCGAAATACCCTCCGTATCGATACCTGTTCAAATACAGTTAATAATAGTATATTACTATAATTTTTAGTAATTGACAGGAAAACCCCCCTAAGTTCACGCTAGAATCACGAAATTTTGCAGCAATGTAGGCTATATACAGCATGATTCTGCCAAATTTGATGAAAATCACACTATTACTAACAAAGTTATACTAGGTCAAATCTGCCGCTCCTTTGCAAATTCAAGACTATGAATGCCAATATCACTTGAAAGTGGCTATTTTCACGTAATATATGCATATTTTACGTACTATATGCTAATGGGACAAATGCACACCCAAATCTCTTTATAAAAGAAATGCACAAAACCTTTCATACCTGAAGCGTCTAGCTTCCGGTTTCCCGACTTGTATAATACCTAATGTCAGCTTATTGGAGTCGCAGAACAGCTGCTCATTGTTCATTTTTGGCCCTTTAATGCGCGATAATTGCAACGAGTTGATCGTTGTCGTATACGCCAGCGAGCCCAGAAGTTCCGAATGCAACAAGAAACATACCTCGTTTTGAACAGTAACTTGAAGTTTTCAAGTTCTTTTTGGTTGTGATAAACGGTCATTTGGTGGTTTTTCCGTAATATTTCTGTGTAACATAGAATTAATAAAATAATTATAGCGGTAGAAAACGCCCATAAAGGGTTTTTGTTTTTTCTTTCGTAACTTATATTATTTCCGAGTTATCACAATCTCACATTTGGGCTCGGACGATCCTACCTACTTAAAAACTAAAGACGCACTGGTGGTGATGGCCGGTGGTAGGTCAGTGGGAGAATCCATCGAGTACTCCCAGCAACATCGAGCACGTATGCAGAATGGTGTACTTCTGCATGGTTTGAACCGGACTGTGAGAAAGTCCCAGGAGATCAAGGGAAGCCGTGAGGGATTTAGGTACAATACCTGTAGCTGACAATATTATGGGAACTACAACCACCCGCTCGAGACGCCAAATTTCTTTGATTTCACGAGCCAATGGCTCATAGTTCACCTTCTTTCCGTTCATTGTTGCTATTATGGAGGATAGCAACATCAATAATATACGCGGAGCGACCGGTCTTGACAACTAACAGTACGTCAGGCTTGTTGTGTGCGATATGGTGATCAGTCAGAACTTGCCGGTCCCAATACATGCTGTAGGCAGAACTATCAAGTACTGCTTGCGGCTCATATCGGTAAACCGGACATGTTCCCGTGATCAGCCCATGCTTGTATGCAAGGTTTTGATGGATAACCTTACATACAGCATTATACCTGGTGATGTACTGCACCGGTGCCATAACAGTACAGCCAGAAATGAGATGGTCCAACGTCTCTAACGCCGAACCACACATTCTGCACTGGTCGTTCTCCACCCGTTCTTTCATGATGAGCTTTTTATAAGCTCGGGTGGCGACCACGCCATCCTGAATGGCACACATGAACCCCTCCGTCTCAGCAAAGAGCTCCCCAGCACACAGCCACCTGTTCGACAGATGCAAATCTACAAATGGCTGCCAAAGACAATTCACGTGTTTACCGTGCATTGCCTTCGACTTCCATTCATCGATCCGCTCTTGGTCCGACTTCACCCCACTCAGAGAATTGAAAGATCGATCCTTCAAGTTAAGTGGAGTCAGTCCAGTCCAGTCAGCCTTACAGACAGCCGCATGCAAGGGACTCGCCTGCTCTTTGCTGTAAAAATAAGCGCGCAGCGAGTCGACTTGGCGATGATGTTGTGCCGCCACGTCAACCACGCCCCTACCTCCGATGTCACGAGGCAGGTTCATCCGCTCCACGGCAGACTTTGGGTGATGCATTCGGAATTTGGACATAGTTGTCCGTATCCGCCGCTGGACGTTTTCCAGGTCGGTCTTCGTCCACAGCAATATTCCGAATGCATAAACCAGTGAAGGGATAGCGAATACATTCAACGCGCTTATTTTATTCTTCCCCGAGAGATGCGATTTCAGCACCAGCTTTACACATCGCAAGAATTCGGACAGCAGAGCATCCTTCAGATCACCAACTCGAGCATGGGTTCCTTGCAGAATTCCTAGGTACTTGTAGAAGTCTGTCTCGGTCATAGCTTCGATGTGGAGGTCACCAATGCTATGTCCGGCATGCGGCTCGTGATGACCTTTGCGGATGGCTTGGATTCGACATTTGTCTAATCCAAACTCCATCCGAATATCACGGCTGAACATGTCTATTATTCGCAACAGACTTCTAAGATGGTAGTCAGTACCAGCATACGGCTTGATGTCATCTAAGTACATCAAGTGTGTCAGTTCGCACTTAGCACGTAGGCCATACTTTATTGCAAAACCATGCCCTCTAGCAGCATTCAGTAGCCATGAAAGAGGGTTCAGTGCCATACAAAACCAAAGGGGACTCAATGAATCCCCCTGGAAGATGCCCCTCCGTATACGGATGGGCTCTGAGGTATTAGCACCCTCAGATGTACGGACTGATAAGGTGGTATGCCACCCTTCCATGACTGTCGCCAAAAACTTTATTAGTTTCGGATCAATTCGATACAGATGTAGGATATCGATTAGCCAGGTATGCGGAACGCTGTCGAAAGCCTTGGCATAATCGATATAGCAACTGAAGAGGTTTCTCTGGCCTCTAGTTGCTTGTCCTACAACTACCGAGTTGATAATGAGTTGATAATTATTATTATTATAATTTGTTAATTATGTACGAAACTGATTTTTGATTGACTGTGATTCTGTATGTACGTGAATTTTGTTTGCTAAATCAAGCGGACTTGAAATGTTAATAGGTTATGATACTAAAACTCAACATATTTGTTGGGGAAATAGCAAATTCAATCCGACAGGAGAGAAGCTATTTCATTCCATCACTTCAGCTAGCTCAATCTTGATAAGAGTGTACATTTCCATACCCACTCGAAGTTGGGTAAGGAAATAATGAATCTCACCATGCTTTCGATTTAGCCACGGATCTAAATTGCCGATGAGCGGCGCAGTCCATTTGTCACTTGGCTCATTTTGCCACGAGACTTGTCACTCAGTTAGTATGAGTGAGTGTTAAGTGTTTGTAGATGGCTCTACGTTCCTTACCAGCGAGCAGAACGGGGATTACTCTCGTGACCACCATCACAGCGATTTCTGAGATAATGTAATAAACAGACGCTACTCGCAAAGCTCCCAGTTTCTACAATTAGGCAAGGCACTGACGACACACCTCCTTGCAAGGGCATCAGCTCGGGCAGCTTCGGGCTGTAGAGCAAAATGGATGGTTGATATACGGCTCCCAACATTCGCCATTAAACGAATGAAGTGTCAGACTCTATCCGCAGATTTGCTCGAAGGCGCTCATCTTCGAGTCGAGTGTTAAATCAAGAACACGAGTTCACATATTCGCCGAGGTGCCATCAGGACCTGGTACTTTCATATTTTTCATAGTGTGAATTGCCTCTTTGAGCTCCTTTTTGGTGAAAAGCGGACAGTCCTAGACACCTTCCGCGCTGTTGCACCAGCCTGGATGTCTGAGGAATATTGCCCGTACAATAGGATCCACTTGCATGGTTTCCGCAGAGCCCCGGTTTTTTAGGTGAGAAGTTTATAACCGGACTCCTCAAATCTCCATTTACCTCGCTGAATAGGTCCTGCCAGCAGGGGGCTTTCCTGTTTCTCTGTCAATAATGACGCATACCTTCTCCAGTGCGTGTAAACTTTGAGTCACGCAGCAGAACTTATAGCAATCTTTCCGTAGGCCGGCAATTTCCGGTGTCCACGAGTACATAGAAGACTTGTCATGGCTAGGGCCCTTCCAGGCATGAAAGCTTCGTCGTTATCAAAATCATCACAGAATTAGCGACAATGTCAGCTATAAGGCCACCACCCCATGAAGTGATCTCTAGTGCGACTCTGCCTGTTCTAAGACAACAAATCTTCCGATGTTCACCCTCGCGACGTTCCACGCGCAGGGAGCGTTAATCGCTTCAAACATGATATGTTGATGGTCACTTGCCGATAAGACTTCAAGAACTCGCCACCCATACACCGCCATCATCATTTCATTCGGTTTGCTTGCTGGTTCGCTAGATTAGCTCTTACCTTCGCAGTCAACTGCGCTAGAAACTCGTGAGGGGTTGCACCCCGATGCATGTTAATGAATAGGATGCGGATCACGCTAGCCACATCATCATCACACATGGTTCCACCCTGAAGACTGGACACGCCCCAAACTTGCAGTGTGTGCAACATTCTGACCAGACGCGCCACAATCCTTACGGAGAACGCAATTCACTTTGTGACCGCATTTACAACATGCTGTCCTCCTGTCGCGTTGTTGTAGACCAATGTCCTTATTCCAAGCACCTTTGGCACTTGGTGGGGTGTTATCCGTATTCTTACCCTGTATACTACCCATTCATTTTTAATTTTCCCGCTCTTAAGAAGTCTTCTCGCGTATTGCTCAGCGATTTCTACCACAGCGAGGTTTTGGCCTCTAAAATTCACAGAATTCATAGTATCGAAAGTGCGTATCTGACGTGCAACAAAGATATGGAAAATTCCTCTTATTTTTATAACGAAAAATTGGGGACGAAGAAAAATGTAGGCGACCCTCCTGTGCCCAAAATTGGGAAAACAACTCGTCGAACTTCCTCCTCGGTAACATCCGCAAAATGCATGCCAGGCGAACTGGCATGGCGGGTGCCTTCGGCGGTGATCCACTCAGCATGCTGGGCGGGTAACCCCCAAAGTCCACCCCAATATTCTTTCGCTTCCGTTACCGAGAACTGTATTGTCTGTACGCTCTGTTGGGATTAGTTGCGTATGTTGCATTCTGGACACGTCTGGAATGACTTTCACCATACCGTCGTAACCGACTGCATATGACAGAAAGTTTCTATTTTAGTGTGTGCAGAATTTCAACTACGGGTGTCTCACTGGGGATGGCATAGTTCCGGTAAACCCTCTGCGCTTTGTTTCTCACCCGTCGGCTGGCATTGCCAGTGCTGAATCTGAATCAGTCTAGCAATGTCCTGCCTTAGTGAGTCCCACCGACACGTTCCGGACGAATTTTCCAAGGTGGATCTCTTTGGTCACTCAAACCAATAACACGAAAGCGAATCTTCTGACCGTCCAATATGATAGCCGCAACTGCACCACAATACACAAGTGATTGTAGTTGCAGCAGCGACATATCAGCACACAGTCGAGATGCAATCTCATCATTGATTTGAGATAAAATTCCCGGAGTTGCTGGAGATGCATAGAGCCTGGGAATACCTGGTCTCTGCAAAGGATCCATATCCGAGAATTCTATACACGCTCTTTGGAATTCGTCCCGAACCTCAGCGGAAACCTCAGCTGGACGGTGGAGAAGAGTGCTTCGGCGAGTACTGAACCTGTTGCCTGCAGTGCTGTGTGGTGTTGTTGATGCCGCCGCCTCTGACCCCATCGACTCTCGGTCACCAGTTTCCCCGATGACCTCAAGTCGAACACATTCCCTGATGGTGGCCGGGATTGTGTCGCTGCACAGTCACGTGCGCGAATTGCGGGAAGCGCTCGACGAATCTCTGGTGCAACAAGGGGCGGTAAGATGTTGTACCCGCCCCCGCCGTTATCTCGTAGTAGGAGCGGATGATGAAGAGGTTCATTTCTTCAGTCCATTTCATCCGCTTCCTACACGAACCTGCTGAAGTGGTCGCCACAGATTGTGGCGAAACAGCTGCAGCAGGCGGAGCTGTGCTCCTGGTCGTCGTGGCGCCTAGACGTCGAACCGCCCCACGACTAGCGGTTTCGACGCCGTGCTGTCCATTACGAAAGCCCGACCCAGTCACCAAGTCAGACGACTCCCGCCGGTTATCCGTACCGGACCTTAAATTTCTCCTTCTTCTCATTTTTGGTGGTGCATTTTATCCCTCGCTGTCAGGTGTTGAGATAGCTTCCTTAGTGAGTAATCTGCAAGACTGCAAAGTTCCTGCACTTTCCTCATCTACCCCCTGATACGCTGCGGTGGCGTACAGCCATTCAGACTGAAGCTATCCATCCCTCCTCCTTTCACAACCGGGCTTGGGACCGGCTTCGGCGGAGTTATTATTATTTTATTATTATATTATATTTTTAAATATCATATGCGCCTTTTGAAAAATTGTTGTTTTATTTGAGTCATTTATTTTTGGGCAGTGAAATGATAAGTGCAAGTGTTGCGTACAGTTTATTAACCATCCAAAATTATGGGTCTGTTGTCAGAATTTCTTTTCCTTCGACAATGCAATTTCCTTGTTTAAGTAAAATGTAATGGTTACAAGGTTTGAAAGCTCAGATTTGAAATTTCTGACCAGTTTAAGGCTGCTCCCATCGAAAGATAGAAAGATACATATTACACTTGGATTAAATCAAGAAAAATAAAGCTGCACACAATTGCTTTATTCGAACAAGTTAAAATTATATGTTTAAACCTTTGAAGAAAAAGAAGAAAAAAAAACGCGCGTGTCCAAATATTTTGACTTGTTTATTTTCCTGCAACTTATTATTATTTTCCTGCTGTCGTAACGAAAGCAACTGTTTGAAACAAACCTTATTAGAATCAAGTCGATGACTGTCTGATTGTCTGTCACACCCGATTTATTCGGAAACAGCTGGACTGATTGTCATGAAAATTGGCGAGAGCGTGTGGTGTGTTGTTCCCTTTACATACAACAAGTGGCGCCATTTTATATAAAGGGGGCTCCCAATTTTATGTTTAAGGGGGCTCCCCATACATGTGAATGGGGATGCACAATTTTTTTCACAAAATTTGGCCATGTGGAGTATCAAATGAAAGGACTCGACTAGTACCTTTTGAAAGTTATCCCATATTTAATATCGGGTGAAACGTAAGGAAGTGAGGGCTCAAAATATGGTCCCCGAAAAATGTAACAGGTCTCAGTCTCAGAACCTATCCCACCGAAAAATCAAAGTACATCCCGTTCCGATGTCGGCACAAATAAAGTTTTTAGTTTAGTTTAGTTGACTGTAACTGGGGGGAGCCGCAGCTCCGAGCACTCAGGCCATTGTTAGGCCCATTGTACTATCCCCGTAAGTTGCCTATTCAATGGCTTCCCGCCTACGGTGTTCGCAGGCTTTAGCGAATCTTAGAACATTCTCCAGAGGCAGAGAGTGTGCAGATTCTTCATTGAAGAAAACCTTGCCAAGGTGTCTTCGTCTGAGATCTGAGGATGCCGGGCAGCTGCATAAAAAGTGCAGGGCTCACATTGGCTGCACACAGCAGGAACAACTACCCCAATTTTTTCCATATGGTAGTTTAAGGGGCAGTGTCCCGTCAAAAGCCCTACTAAGGTTTTCATGTCCCACTTGTTAAGGGACAACAAAAATGCCGCTCTAGTGACCCTGGGCTCCTTCACAAGGATTTTCGCTTGCCGGCAAGAGTCCAAATTTCTCCACTCGGTTGCGTGAATCTTTGCAATTTCAGCGTTCGAAGTAGACTTGACAGTAGATGGTCGGATTCCAAGAGCTGGTTCTGGCCCCACCATTGTGGATCCAGACCCTCGGCGAGCCAGTCTGTCAGCTTCCATATTACCGGCGATGTTAGAGTGCCCCGGCACCCATATCAGGAATGTTTCGTTCAGTCGGCCAAGTTTCAGCAGCACCTGATGACAACTCCACACCAACTGGCTTGATATGTTGTTGTCATTTAGTGGTGATAATGCCGCCCGACTGTCGGAACAGATTCGAATGGTGCGACCCCTCCATTTTTGTCGCAGATATTCTTCTGCTGCCAATGAAATGGCATGTATCTCCGCCTGGAATATGGTCGCCATTTTTCCGAGGGGTCGGGCCAGTTCTATAACGGATTCTCCGAGAACACCCCTGCGCCCGATCCACCCTCCATGACTGACCAGTCGGTGAAGATTATTAGGTCTGTAATCTGAAAAGACTCATGGCCACTTGTCGACCATTCTTCTCTTTCGGTGATTACGACAGTGTATGTCTTTTCAAAGACGAATCTGGAAACCATATGATCGGTCGGCATCAGGGCTACCGGATGTTTTTCAAGGAATTTCCAGATGACCGCATGACCGTTTGATTGGCCGCCTTTCCACGCCCCAATGGTATCGAGCCTATATACGCCGTTGGCCGCTTTCCGTTTCACCTCCAAGTGAATGGGGGGTAAATTTAGGATAGCTTCAAGTGCTGCAGTCGGCGTAGTACTCATTGCTCCAGTAATACTTAGGCAACCAAGTCTCTGAATCTGCGTTAGCAGCTTCCAACTGTTATCAAAATACAGTCTTGGCCACCGGACGATGCATGCATACATCAAAATGGGTTTTATTATGGATGTATACATGCAGTATATCCGTTTGGGTGAAAGTCCCCAGGTCTTACCTATCGCATTCCTACAGCACCAGAGCAATCTGCAGGAGTTCTGACATTGTTCCTAGATACGATGCTTCCACGTTAACTTGGAGTCGAAATGTACTCCTAAGTACTTGACTGTTTGTGCCAGCTGGATTTCCGCCCATGCTAAGGTGGGTAGCCCTTTAATCTGCAAAGGAACTACAGGGGGCAGAACATAGCTATTCTAACCGATAGCCAAGCAGCGATCAAGGCACTTAGGTCCAACCGGGTGAACTGGTATGGGAATGCTTCGAGAGACTGAATACACTCGGCTCGTCCAACAAGGTCTGGATACTTTGGGTTCCAGGCCTGCTGGGTTGGAAGGCAATGAGGCAGCGGATGAACTAGCCAAGAAGGGAGCAGGGATGCCTTTACACGGGCCAGAACCCTTCTGTGGAATCGGAAATGGTTTCATGGCTATGCATCTAAGAAACGAAGAGAAACGGCTAAGGGAGCTATATTGGGCGGGCCTACCAAGGATGGAGCAGTCCAGGGTGCTTATTGAGGGATGCGAACCCATGCGTACAAAGGATTGCTTAAACATCACCAAAAAGAACCTCCGAATCATAGTCGGAACTCTCACTGGTCATTGTCGGCTGAACTACCACCTAGGGAAGCTAGGGATATCTACGGACACTGCCTGCAAATTCTGCGAGGAGGAGGACGAAACCTCTATATACGTCCTGGGACAGTGTCCGGCACTTGTGCAAAGTAGGTCGATACATCTGGGAGAACATTTAATACCAGATGCAAAGCTGAAACTTCTGGAAGTGGGGAACATACTAAAGTTCCTAACGGTTACAGGCCTGCTTAAGATACTATGATCAACAGGTACACTATAACCAGTAAAAGGGGCACAATAGTTCTTCAAGGACGCGGTGCGACTTTCCCTTAACAGAATAATAATAATAAGGTGAGTAGCGTATAGCTGCCCCACCTGACGTTGCTAGTGAACATAACTAGTCCTGACTTCCTAGCGTTCACCGTGAGTCCGTGGCGGAGGCAGCAGCTGTGGATTACATGCAGAGTTGCATTCAAGCGGTCACATACTGTGTCCGCAAACTTGCCGGTAATTATTATGGTTAGGTCGTCCGCAAATACTTGCGCGAAAACTTTTTTGTCCTCCAGGTGCCACAGCAGGGTATCCATCACCAAGAGCCATAACAGTGGAGAGAGAACCCCTCCCTGCGGGCATCCCCTGAGACATCCTGCTTCAATAGACTTCTGGCCGACCGATATGTGGATTTTTCTCCACTCTAGCATGTGAAGGATCCAACTGATTAGCAGCGGTTCGATTCCATCCTGTCTTGCCGCATCACAAATTGCCGCGAATGAGGCATAATTGAAGGCACCTTCGATGTCCATGAATGCATATTCTTTTTCGGACAACGCCTTTTCAATTTTTGCCGTAAGTTCATGGAGTGCTGTCTCCGTGGATTTGTCTTTCTGGTAGGCGTGTTGCCTATGGTGAAGTGGTCACTTAGGAATGTGTGTATCCCTTATGAACCGATCTACTAATATTTCTAGTCCTTTTAGCAGAAAGGACGTTAGGTTGATCGGTCGAAAGCTTTTTGCGTCTGTGTAGGTGGGTTTTCCTGGTTTGGGAATGAACAACACCTTCACATACCGCCATTTAATTGGGATATAAGCGTGTGCTAGGCATGCACGATATATATTCCGAATGTGTAGACCTAGGGCATCCATTCCTTCTATTGCTAGCGCAGGGATGATGCCATCCAGACCTGCAGACTTGTATCTATGGAACGAGTTAAATGCCCATTTCGCTCGCTCCAGTGATACTACTTTGCATGCCAGATTCCAGTCTCTCGGTTGAGGGCTGTATGCACCTGTTGGCCCCGAGATTAGATTTTGGATGCTGCCTGGGAAGTGTACTTCAAACAAATGATTTGCCGTTTCTTCATCGCTTTCTGTGCACTTCCCATTCTGTAAACGTAAATAACCCAGTTTCTGGCTACGTTCTTTGACCAGAATCCGCTTCAGCTTTGAGGTTGCCTCAAGAGAGTTAGTCTCTTCGCAAAATCGTCTCCAAGATGATCGTTTAGCCGATCTTATGCTCTTCTTTAGAGCCTTCTGCTTGATTCGCCCTTCAGAGCACGATTAAGGAGCATCCTCGTCGTTCTCCTCTGTTTTGCCAAATCCGAGTTCCACCATGGTGTTTTACCCTTCTTTGACATCTTGAGTGGACAGCTTTCTTCGAAAGCTCCTCTCATGCTAGTTGTGATCATCTGGGTTGTCTTCTCAATTCCAGCAATGGATTTGATGCGCTTCCCAGGGATCGTGACTCGGGCGCTCAATTCTATTTGATTCATCACCCAATCTGTCTTCCTCGGATTCCGAAATGGAGTGGGTGGAGGTGGATCCATGCCCATAACGAAATCAATGCGTCTGTGATCCGAGAGTGTGATATCGTTTGATACTCTCCACTCTCCGATCAGAGCCGCAATGTCATGAGATGCCACCGTGATGTCGATGACCTCTCGCCTGACCACGTTGAAGTAAGTGGGTTCATTACCCACATTTAGGATCTGCAAATCGGTTCCTACTAGATACTCCAGTAGTCTCGATCCTCTTGCATTGATGTTCGAACTTCCCCAGCATATGTGGTGAGCGTTGGCATCACATCCTGCTATTACCCCCATGCCTCTACTTTTGGCATATTGGATAGCTCTGATGAATGTTCCACTGGGAACGTCTTCTGCGTCGTAGGGGAAAGATGCAAATATGCAATAAAGTTAATAATTGTATGTTAGCATATTTTGGAAATTTAGCCGGAGACCAAATTAAACTATTATTAACAAAGTTAAAGAACTTTTATATTTTGTGTGAATTTCGTCTATTCTAAAACGTGTACAACGTCACCATAGCATATCAATTCGTCAATACCACAACAAAGTGAGCTCACATGAATGGGAGGTCGCAGGAAAACATTTCGTATTAGGTTTTTAATCATTTATATATCAATATCAATTTCTCCAGACAGACATATGTATGTATTTATATGTGTTGTAAATGGAGCTTTGGTGTAGTGCCTAATTCAGAAAGATATATCTGTACATTGAACCAGCGGTATTGAATATACGAACTTTCTATGTACATATGTATATTTTCATGAGCGAAATAATTCGGAAATAGGTGTACGATCAATTTATATACAAGCATATAGAATACAATATTCGGCGATAGCCAATGTTCGTTTGCTTAGCGTGATCCTAATCTCCACGTCTGTAATATTATGCATGCAGTTTGAAAAAAATATGAAGGAATATTTAGGGTTTTTAGCCATTTACGAATGGAAAAATGTGCGTAGAAAGTTTCTCACATACGATGAACACAAAACCTTTATACCCGAAGCGCCGGCTTCCGGTATTCCGACTTATTAATTTTTGACAATGCCCAGGAATTACCAGTGTTAGATCTAACAATTCCTTCGATTTTTTTTCAGGTCAAAATGAAACTTGAAAATTTGTCTCTGGTAGGTTCCCACGGGTATAGGAACAATTGCGTACTATAGAGTTTGAGCCGTAGTGGGTTCGGCAGGTAACAGGTAACAAAGATGAATAAAATTTCTACTTAATCGAATCTTAGTATAAAGACTATATTTAAGGTTTTGTGTAAACACGAAACCTTATTAAAATCGGTTTACTGTCTACTTGTTCGTCACACGCATTTTCTCGGAGATGATTGAAACGATTGACACTAAATTTGGTAGTTGGTAGAAAGGTGGGAACTGTGAACGCTCACGCATATAGTGAGTTACGTCCTCTTACGTCGAATTTAAGATTTAAGTTGAAAGTGATCATTCTTTTTAGGAGGCCAATCTCAGAAACCACCCAACCGAAAAATCTGAAAAAATCAGGAAGCTGCCACTATATGGCGCCTGGGCTCCAAAATACCTTCCATACTAATATCTGTACAAATAAAGTTAATAATAGTATATTACTGTAATTTTTAGTAATTAGTTACAAAACCCCCCTCAAGTTCATGCTGGCATCACGAAATTTCGCAAAAATGTAGAGTATAACATAGAGCATGATCTTACCAAGTTTGGTGGAAATGGCGCCATTACTAACACGTATTGACGTATTGTAAGTCAAATTGTCGCATCTTTGCAAATTCAAGACTATGAATGTCAATATCATCCGAAAGTGGATATTCTCACATAATATATGCACATATTACGTGCTACGTACTAAGAAATACACAAAACCTTTCGTACTTGAAGCGTCCAGCTTCCGTTCCCCCGACTTGTTATGAATAATGTAGGTAATCCCCGCAGCGAGAAAGGGTGGAAATTTCTCAGGCTGACTAATGACTTGGCTTATGCTATGTGTCAACAGACTGTATATACTGGTAAATTTTTTACTACACAAATTTTGGACCCGATGCGGACCTGTTTATGCCTCGTCGAACTTTTTCTTCGATAACATCCACAAAATTCATCCCAGACGTAGTGCAACCGCGGGTAGCTTTAGTGATGGTCCATTCAGCATAGCCGGCATGCTAGGTGGGAAATCCCCGAAATTCGAAGGTGCGGTGGCTGGGTCACCTCATTCGTATGGGTGAGGATGATCCAGCCCGGAAAGCAGTGGCGTGGCGTGCGTTGAGAATGAAGGGAAGCAATATTTCTTCAATTTATAGAGTTAAGCTTTTAAAATCATTTTAAGTAATGCGAACCATTCTCGTTAGTTACTGTGTACACCCCGGTACCACAAACAAAGGCGTGCAGCATTTTGACCTCCATGTTACAATTCCAAAACCAAAATAAAGTTTTACTATAGTAACTAGTTTCTATTAAAACTATTTAAAAGCCAAGCATATAGCATGCAATAACATACATGAAATAGATATGTGTTATGTGATAATGGTTTATAATTGATAATATGTAATGAGTATCAATCAATTCTTCGATTGTTGAAGCATTACTAATTTTGACAAAGCTAATCATCATCAACATCAACGGCGCAACAACCGGTATCCGGTCTAGGCTTGCCTTAATAAGGAGCTCCAGACATCTCGGTTTTGAGCCGAGGTCCACCAATTCAATATCCCTAAAAGCTGTCTGGTGTCCTAACCTACGCCATCGCCCCATCTCAGGCAAGGTCTGCCTCGTCTTCTTTTTCTACCATAGATCTTGTCCTTATAGATTTTCCGGGCTGGAACATCCCCATCCATACGGATTAAGTGACCCACCCACCGTGACCTATTGAGCCGGATTTTATCCACAACCTGACGGTCATTATACCGCTCATAAATTTCGTCGTCAAGTAGGCTACGGAAACGTCCATCCTCATGTAGGGGGCCAAACATTCTTCGGAGGATTGTTCTCTCGAATGCTTACAAGAGTTCGTAATTTTTCTTGCTAAGAACTAAGTCTTCTAAGAATATATGAGGACTGGCAAGATCATTGTCTTGTACAGTAAAAGCTTTGACCCTATGGTGAGACGATTGGTATGGAACAGTTTTTGTAAGCTGAAACAAGCTCTGTTGGTTGCCAACAACCGTGCCCGGATCGTCGTAGCTGTTATCCGTTGTGATATTAGGAGATAGATAGGAGAAATTATCAACGGTCTCAAAGTTGTAGTCTCCTACCTTTATTCTTCCCGTTTGACCAGTGCGGTTTGATGTTGCTGGTTGGTTGGTTTTTGGTTGGTTGGTTGGTTTTGGTTGGACGTTGCCACCATATATTTTGTCTTGCCTTCATTGATGTGCAGCCCAAGATCGCGCACCAGTTACCGCCTGCTCGATCTGGATGTAGGCAGTTTGTACATATCGGGTCTTTCTTTCCATGATGTCGATATCGTCAGCATAGGCCAGTAGTTGGGTGGACTTGAAGAAGATCGTACTTCTTGCATTTACGTGAGCATCACGGATCAGTTTCTCGAGAGCCAAGTTAAAGAGGACGCATGATAGGGCATCCCCTTCTCGTAGACCGTTGTTGATGTTGAACGGTCCCCAGAGTGATCCTGCTGCTTTTATCTGGCCTCGCACATTGATCAGAATCAGCTTAGTCAGTTTTATCAATTTCGTCGGGATACCGAATTCTCTCATGGCCGTGTACAGTTTGACCCTGGCTATGCTATGATAGATGACTTTAAAGTCGATGAAAAGATGGTGCAACTGTTGTCCATATTCCAACAGTTTTCCATCGCTTGCTGCAGAGAGAAAATTTGATCTGTTGTGAAGCCTCTTTGGTATGGGCTAATGATGTTCTGGGCGTATGGGGCTAGCCGACCTAACAAGATAACAGAGAATATCTTATAGATGGTACTCAGCAACGTGATACCTCTATAATTGCTGCACTGTGTGATATCTCCTTTTTTATTTATGAGACAGATAATTGCCAGTCGTCAGGATTCGCTGTCCCACACCTTGAACACAAGTTGATGAACCACTTGATGTAATTGGTCGCCTCCATATTTAACCACTTCGACTGGAATTCCATCGGCTCCGGGACCTCCAACTCGCCGATGTTCTGGTTGTTCAGTAGTTCATTTAAGTACTCAACCCATCGATCCAATATGCCCATTCTGTCGGAAATCAGATTCCCCTCTTTGTCTCGGCAGGATGGGCATCGAGGTGTGTAAGGCTTCATCCTGCTGGCTTGTTGGTGAAACTTGCGCGCCTGTTGCGGTTGCTCCCTGTACTTTTCGAGCTTACAGATCTGTTGGTTCTCCCAGGCTTCCTTTTTCCGCCTGTGAAGTCGTTCCCCGCTCGCCGGAGTTCGTGATAAGTCTCCACGCGTGCCCACGTCCTTTGAGAATGCAACATTACTCGGTATGCGGCATTCTTTCGTTCCGTTGCAAGCTTATATTCATCGTCAAACCAGCTGTTCTGACTGTTTTTCCGGCTGGGGCCAAGTATGTTTGTGGCCGTATCCATGATAACGTTCTTCAGGTGGTTGTGAAGATCATTTGTTGATGGTTCATCTCCAGGTCCTCTGTTGACTGCGGTTATTGCGGCATCCATTTCCCTCTTATGTGTCCAGATTGCTGAGCGGTTAGAGCACAAGGCTGTCGTACGGAAGGTCGTGGTTCAAATCTCGCTGGCGGCAGTGGGATTTGTATCGTGATTTGACGTCGGATACCAGTCGACTCGGCTGTTAATGAGTACCTTAGTCAAATCAGGGTAATAATGTCGGGCGAGCGTAATCCTGACCACATTGCCTCCTACAGTGTTCTGTAGTGTACCGTTAGGTCTTGAATGAAGTGCTCTAACACACTTCAAGGCCCTGATCCAATATGGTTTGTTGTGCCAACGATTATTATTATATTTCCCTCTTATAGGTGTTGCGGAGGGCTGTTGTGGATGGCTTCAGTGTTAACTCTCACCTGATTGTCAGAGGGGTTTCTGGGTAGTGTTATTATTCGAGCTCGGAGCACCATGCCAACGAGGTAGTGATCCGAGTTTACATCGGCCTCCTTATATGTCCTGACATTCATCAAGGCTGAGAGGTGGCGGCGTTCGATCAACACGTGGTCAATTTGGTTGAAAGTGGTCCCGTCCGGAAAGGCTCACGTTTGTTTGTGGAGTGCTTTCCACGCAAACCAGATACTTCCAACAACCAGTTCGTGTGACACTGTTAATTGAATGATGAGCAGTCCGTTATCATTTGTATTTTGGTGTAAGTTATGGAAGCCAACGTATCGCCTGAATACGGGCTCCTACCCTACTTGGCTGTTAAAATCCCCAAGTATGATTTTGATATCATATCTGGGACAGGCTTCGAGGGTTCGTGCTGCTCTCTCGTAGAAGGTATCCTTCTCCGCCTCTGCAGTGCCCTCCGTGGGGCGTGAACTTCAATGAGGCTTATATTTCTAAATTTGCCTCGCAAGCGCAGAGTGCTTATGCTTATGTTTCCAAAGCCGATAACAGATGATAAAGCTAATACCGATCTCAAATGTTCAGATAGTTTTCTTCGTGCTCGTCAATGGCCTTGTCAAAATTATTTAAATCAGAAAATAGCAGACATGGCCCACAAAGAAATTTGTTTGAAATAATTAGACGGTTTTTGCTTTTTCGCTAGTATTATTTAATTTATTCGTAGATACCGACATTCCGGGAACCACTGATTCCCTCCATCAGTGCTAAACGGACGTGTATAATTTAAATAATTCAATTGCTAGAAACACCGCAAGATTACACTCACATCACTTTCAATACAAAAACTACTCAAAACTTCTATTCAAGGCTACTTTTGCCTTTAGAGCACATGCAACCACTTGTAAATTTACAACGTGCAAAAAACTCCACTATTCATTAAACTACAAATCACATGCCACTCCAGATCAAATTGGAAACTTACGCATTCGCTGTTCATTTCGATCGAAACAACACAGCACACGATCCATCCAGTAACCAACTCTCCTGCTCCGGAAGCAAATCTGAAAATACCTCCACAAGAATGGAGTTCATCCATACAATGTATGAATTCACAATGAACGGTCAACAACGAAATGAATTTATCAATGGACCGTCATACAGGCATGTTGTATAATGCCTCCCAAGGAATGTGTGTGTATCGCAAAGAGCATTCTCTGTTGCTATTGTGCTATTGTTCTGTTTAACTGGTGTTAAGAAGCAGAACTTTAAGTTGTTATATTTTATTAGAGTAGTTTCTTATGCTATCTTTTTGTTACCATATTTTATTTAGTTAAGATTGAAGTCAAACCACCTTCGTGATTTTTTCCGATTTTCGTGTTTGGTAATGTCAGAAAACGGATAAAAGAACTGATCGCTTTCCATTCCATGCACACCCAAACTTTTGCACCAAATGACAACCCTCCTTAAACTCAACGTAGAACGATGCACTGCGTGTGTTCACAGTTCCCACCTTCCCACCAAATTTGGAATCAATAGGAGTTGCTGTTTCTAAGAAAATACATGTGACAGACAGACAGACAGTAAACCGATATGAATACGATTTGACTGTTGTTTGTTTCACAAAACGAAAACAGGCAAAACGATTCATCGCAAGATGCTCTGGAAAGTAAATATAGTAAGAAATGGTGAAAGACAAGGAACCAATTCGGTTAGGTCGGCGGTGGCAATGAACATTATCGAAGAGGGACATTAGATAACATAGAATTAGTACGACATGAGAATAAAGCTTGCAAATTGCACGACGGAAATAGCGCATCAAAAGTTATATATGAAAATAAGAATTTGTGTATGAAGAAAAAAGGCCTTGCGTTTTTATTGCTTTTATTTTAGCTTCACAAACACAATACCAAGTAAGACAGATTTACGTTGACTTTCGGGGTTTTTCATCTATAATTCAAAAACTTAAGCTCTAAACTGTCATACTCCAAAGTGAAATGCTAGTCTCCGAAAAGAATGAATGTTGTTGTGAATTTTTCTTACACATATCAATTGATTGCTTTTACTGAGGTACTGATACCCAAATAAATAAATAGCTTAATAAGTCTACCTTATCCTAAAGTCCGAAGTCAGTAACCCAATCGAATTATTGCGGATTTCCCTGCATATCCATCCACTGTCAAAAATGTCCTAAATTGACAATTAGGAGAGAAAAAAGGTGCGCTGATATTTTACCTCACCTTGACCGCACATCTGCAATAAGTGGATTGCTACTTCTAACTACTTACCATACCTACCATCGTTTTGTGAGCCCGTTTCCTTGCACAAGGTGATTGATTGGATGCATAAAAAAGCAAAGTACAGTTTTATATTCTCTGTCAACATTTTATTTCAAATATCATAAATGTTTAGAATTTACAGCTTACACACTCGACCTATGCGAGTAGACTGTAATAATAAAGCATTTCACATCTTATTTTTAACATCTCATTACATCATCGTTACTCGCTTGTTGTCCAACAATACTTTTCGTTTAAATTAAAGACAAATGTATCGGTGTATAATAGAAACATTAAGCCGCCTTGGACTGAGATGAACCTCAAGGCGAAAAGAAATATAAATAAATAAGAGGTAAATTCACTAGCGTACAAAAAGTTAAAGTAGATTACATAATAATTTATTGTTATCATATTGACCGAGGATTAGATCTTACGACGTTTCAATGATTTTATTGGTTTTGACCTCAACTTTCCAAGAGCTTACAAGCAAAATTTTAAGTAGCGCAGATCACGGCCTGGCTGTGTTCATTAGCGCGCTTCATTTGATTGTGCTACCACCGCATTCAAAATATGAACTCTACGATTTTTCAAATCATACTTCTATTTTCGGTCAAAGAGAATATCACCAAATCTTTAGTAAATTAACAAACTAGAATAAACTGTGATAATAAAAACGCACAAAACACTCTCTCGCGTGCATGTCGCTCTCTCACCCTACACTACTTTTATTACTAAGCTAGGCTATGTTTTCCTTTTCATGGTTTTTGTTGTTTTCATATTGGGTTGATTTCTTATACATCACATCCATGTGTTAACAATAAAATGAAAAAATCATTTGATGCGCCCCACATGAGAAGCGTTCCGTCACAGAAACGAATGGTGTTTGGAAGGAGAAATTAATAACAAATTGTAAGCTTATCCGCTAATGAAGGCAATAAACTGCCGAAAAATCTTCACTAGAAAAATATTCCATTAAAGTATTGTAAAAGTGTGTAATCTTGAACTTCTAATTTGAATTTATAAGGGCTTAAAACTGTATTGTTTCAACAATGTATCTTAATCTAATGGTTATTCTGTCGTAGACACTTAAATGAAGATACTGTCACAATACTCACTATCCACGTTTCATCCCTTCACGATCAAGTAGTAAGCATTTCAATAACGCCACTGGAGCTTCAAGATTTGAGCGCTATATTAAAGTGCAGTTATTGTTTGCAACATATTAAAGACACATCGTACGAAGCAATCGAATAAATAGACATAAAAGATGTGTTTAGCCCTAATGACTCGTCCTCTCGTCGTCGTCCGACTCGGAATAATTTCTCCTTTTGTTGTAGTTGCCATTATATCTCCGTTTCGCTGGCGGTGTTGGTGCATCCACACTAACATCGGGCAGTCCATACTCTTCATCATCATCATCATCCTCTTCATCTCCTTTCACGGACCCATTGGGACTTTCGGGTGGGCTCAACGCTTGCATAATTTTACCCTTTGATTCGTTCCAAATATGTGTGAGTCGCTCGCGTCCAAACAATTCCAAAAATGCATCGATCAATTCGCGTGATTTCTCCTCCCACTTAGTCATAATATCACCCTTGACCTCATTCATCACACGTTTTCCTCGATCCTTCAGTTCGTCCATTTTATTTTGTAAACGGAATTTCTTCTCTGAAAGGAATGAAACATTCAGTTCTTTGGCTGAGTAGCCACGCGCCAAGTTGCGACGAACATAGATGTCATAGTCTTTAACGATTCTCGCTACAATATCGGAAGTCGACACTCCTGAAAATGAAAAGATTTATTTAGAAATTGATAGGAGGCTTTTTCATATTGTTAAATACCTTCTGTTCGCTCGGTGGCAACAAACATTCCTTTGGCTTTCAAAGGTGCATAGATATCTTCTGTGTCATCAGCACCGTATGGCATATCATCGTGAGCAACAAAATCGATTTTGTGCTTCTTAATATACTCATCGGTAATGGTCCAAGGAGCATCAGCAACAACCTAACAAAATAGAGCAGAACAATCCCATTAGAGAAATTGTATCTATTCATAAAGTAGATATTTTTACGAATGCGAGATTCCAGTGCCCACTTCATTTTTCACTACAATTAATTTTTTCCTGAACAACTTAAAACAAGATTAAAACTTCACTTAAATTTATTAAATCATATTGCCTATCCAGCTCAATTCAAAAGTTAATAACACGCCATATTTTTCAACTTTAAACTTCCTTCCCATTTATTGCAAGATGCTACTTTAAAACCACCACCAATATGAAGACTTGTAAATTCTGCACTAACTCCTACGACGAGAACTTGAGTAATTCAAGCTGATTTGATACGACGATCCTTTCACCTAATCCAAGTTTTACAATCACGGCAATAAACTAGCAAACGAGAGGGTTCGAGCAAAGTATTGTTTGCACCATAACACACATATTCTTGATGGTGGGGCTGTCCACATGGAAACAAAAATTGAGTCTCTGATCAGACCAGAAATACAATGATTAGGAAAACCTTAAAATGGATTACGAATTTGAATCTTGCAATACAAGCGTCCTCTTTAGAAAAACAGATCAACAAAAACAGGGTCAATGAATTGGTTGTCAAAGAAAGGAGATTGTTAAATAGTGATATATTAAACTTTCAACGGTACCATGTGTTCAAAAGCGGAAGAAATTGTAGAATTGAAAAATGGCGAACCGTTTGTGTACTCGATGGCTCCGTTTACCGGAATATTCCAAGATTCGTTTGCGTGTTGCAAGATTTTCGTTAGTAAATGACAACAATTCCAAAATTTTGACATCTGACTCCTCTCCTCACATAGGATGCATTCCGTCGATTCCACTTCCTCGTTGCCAGATGGGAACGCATTACCTTGCAGAATTCCTACTCTGAACATACAGCCCTTCAGAATTCCCACAATACGTTTGCCTTTCCTGCCCCTTCTCAACAGGAGAGACCCCGCTGCATGTGTATTTGGTTCTGACAGGTAAAGTTTGATGTGTCTAACGCATTTATGTTCCGCCATTTGCCCTTGTGGGAAGCCTGTTCCCAGTTTTTGGCAGCAGCATTTGACAATGTCAAGGACCCTATAACTTTAGTATCGTTGCAGATTGCGATCCGACTTTATTTCAATCGTTCATCAATCAATCAGATTATCACCCTTGGGATCGGATACATCTATACTTCAGTCCAAAAGATCATTGTGTATTGAGAAGTAAGGCTCTGATTGAGAACTTTGTGTTTTTAAGTCAGGGAATAGGAGAATTCAGTATATCCTACTAAGCAACTCTTCTGGCCTACCCCATTTTTCTCTGAGCTTTAGGTTAAATTTTCAACTTTTTATATTTTCTTCCAAGCAGATGTATAGGGACTGAAGAATTAGAAGGCATCTCAATGAGTGGAGTCAATTTTTCCAATATCTCTCTCAATGATCTGTACCCCTTATATTTGTCTTTTCCCCATAGACTTAAATTACTTTCATTGCAGTGTTTTGAATATGTATATCCAAGAGCTACAAATTGAATAGTGCATTTAGTCAAAGCGCCATTAATACACACATATATACAGTTCTTTCCAGTAAGGTTAACTTATAGTGAAAACGCTTTTGTCTCACCTTAACCCACCACCACATTACGATGGCATAAATACACCCATGTCGAGGGAGACGTCCGCCTACACAGCCCATACGCACCTTTGGCTCTCCATATTTACTTCAGAGAAGTTGTTTACCTAAAATAACTTCCAGATAGCTCAGTTTTTCACAAGATTAAAGGGACATTCTCCTCATCTTTGGAAGGCAAATAAAGTTGGTAAATAATTCCATTTATTTGGGTTCACTCAAAGCCCGTGCTTGAAGCCTTCCGTTGGTTTCGTCGTTAAGTAGCAATCGACACCTATTTTATACTCTCCCCAAACATCACTGACTATGTAAGATCAATGCCAGATTTACTAAAATTCTTGAAAGATTGTCTTTTTTACTGGTGACCACCATCTCGAAACGATCTGTGAGAGTTCAACTTAGCCGACTCATTCTATTCAAGGCCATACACTGCCTTGAAGTCTCCCTTTCGCCTTCCAATTCCTACAGCATGTTCTAAAGGAGGGACTCCTTTCGAATTGCTTACGAGTTACTTGTATTCACAATATTCATTCTTGTTATTTAGACAAGCGCAATTTAAATCCTCTAGTTGATTTCCTTAGTTTTTCCAATTTTCGGGTCCAGGTCCGGAACTGTTTTATCGCGTTTGCCTCGGGTAATATTACAAGCCTCTTCAAAGTACTCTAAAGGTTTGGAATTTCCCATTGTACCTCTATTGCCAAACGGGCACTTAGTTCCCTAAGGCTTGCACTTTTTCACCGAGAAATTCACTAAACTTTACCCAATCTTTATATAAGATATGTTGTAGCCAAACTAATTCTAAGTAACAGTGGTCTAAGAGTGAGGCTTCGCCAGGCACCCGCAGGTCTCTAATCAACTCTAACACTTTTGGAGCGTTTTTAGAGTCGACTACTTCATTTCTCCTTGGCCCGACGAATGTAGGGAAACATCTTAAGTGCGCGGTCATGAGTCGAGCTAAATAAAATGATGGCATAAAGTAGCTTCTCTCCTCTAGGACAGTATTTGATACTCCCCCAACAAAACGGTTGCATCACAACCTATTAAGAATTCAAGAAAACTTAGATCCGCAAATCTGTCCGAATCCCTTTATTCTTGCACCGACGAAGGACACAGAGATTCACATCCATACCGTTAGTACACAGAGACAACTTTGACGTTTATGACCACAGCTAAATCCTGGAGACAGAATATTCTCAGCATGGATGCTTGTAGAAATTTTGAAACAATATCTCGCTCATAGATAGCATTCATCGTAGAATATCGTATACCCATTAACTGATGCGATACTACAGACATTGTTAACCACATCTATGGCGTATACTTCGGTCAGTTTTTATCCCATTGGTGCCACTAGATTTCCCTCACATCCTACCATCAAAGACACGATCCCAGAGAGAAGAGAGAGAATTTCTACATTTAGTAGTGCGCATCACTTCATTCATAAGAAGTCCCATTTTTTCACGGATTCTAACAGGTATGATTTAGTACCACTGTTTCCTGATATGATTTGATTTCAAGGGAGTATCATATGATAACGGTTCAAGATCACCTGCACACCCTGCAAGCACTCTGCCCTCGAGTGTACGCGATCAATGTCTGGGTTCTGTTCACCAAACTTGCGAATGATGTCCCCTACCTTCCTTCGAAAGCCGTCCACATGGTGAACCTAGGCCAGCCCCCAAAGCGTATCGTCAGTATAGCATGCTGGAGCTACTTTAAGGTAGTCTCACACTCCAAACTGTCTAGACTACACAGGCATTCCCACAGAATAGTAAGCCACCACTCTGATATTTTACCATCCTTAGCGGACACTCATGGCAGCGGTCAAAAACGCAGACGCCCTCTTCTTTACTGCCATCGTATTATTGTCCATGTAGGCCCAGGTACCTGATCTCATTAATACGAGGGTTGATTCGAAAGTATTGATAATGAAAGTAAAACACGTTGATTAGAGTTACAAAAATAATTTGTTTTTTGCTACGTAGTCCCCTAAACGTGCAAAGACCTTTCTCATGTGCAATTCATTCACAAGGATTCTTTGAACCCTGCCATACGAGGTCCCTGTGATCTCAGCTACACCTGATTGTCACTCTTCGATTTGACAACACAACATTTTCAACTTTTTTCACGATGTTCATCTTCAATAGATGTTCCGCCAGGCTTAAACTTCTTGGTCCAGGGTGCAATTGAGAAATATTAAGAGACATATTGAATGATTGATTGATATTGTGAAATATCAAGGAGCAATTCCTCGATATCTCCACGAAGTTATTCTATATGACTGTTTAATGACTGCTTTGGTTTCGTTTTTCTTCATTTTTATGTTAACTCTTCGCAACAACTCGCAAACACTTTCACATGAGAATGTTATTTTTAATTGAATCCATTCAAGAGTCAATGGGTGAAGCGGAGAGACAATTGGAAGAGAGAAATTCTCACGTTTCAATCATCTTCTCTTCTTAATAGTATACATTTTCATTTGCTTTTGGTAATATTGTTTTATCTTAATTTTATCATCTTCTCTTATTGCTTTCGTTGTTACTTCATTTGGACTGTTCAGTTTTGGTTTGCTTCTGGCTATCGACGTGCTGATAGGAGACAATTTCTTGCTTGCCATTTCCCACGGTTACTCAGTGTGTTATTCGGGCCCCACTAAGCTGCAACGTACATCACAGAAGATAATGGGTTGGAAGGGCCTTTCGCGAGGGCTACCGGTGGGATGGACGCCTGAACGAGAGAGCGAGCAATTGGCTCATCTTGAACTAGCTAAAATATTAATTACTAATGGCATCCCACCTTGGTCCAGAACGAACATTCGGATCGAATATAGTCACAGATCAGAGTTATTCCAACAAGCTCAAAAAGTGAAGTGAATTGAATTACAGCAACTGGCTTGTCGCAATCAGGTTTCGGAACACAAGTTGGGATCTTTAAATACATCAATCCCTAGTTCATTCCAGTATAAGTCTCAATGGTACTCTGATCTTAAATACACGAATTTGTGTGAAGCGCTCTGCTTAGTATACAAAATCAACTGAACAAGATCTTCGGTATGGTAGGGTAGGTATCATTGGCCGCTCCGAGGAGCCCAATTAACGCTTTGGTGCGCCGTTTTGATGCCACAAACTCCTAAGACCGTGACTGTTGTTATAGGAACAGGGAAGCAGAGTCCAGCTGGCTCGGATCTTCAGAGCCAACCCGTAGCATTCACGAAGGAAAGCAGCTCTCCGACCCTGCAGCTAGAAATCTCACTGAGGTCCCCAAAGAATGGTTTACCCAGTGTCCGCAGCCTGACTCGAGCCAGAGCTGGGCAACCGCAGAGAAAGTGCATGAGGGTTTCCCTTCCTTCTCCGCAGCTTCGGCAATGCGAGTTGCAGGGTAAGCCGAGCCTAGCGGCATGGTCCCCTATAAGCCAGTGCCCCGTGCAGACCGCCGTAATCTTGAATGCATTTGCACGCGTCTGGCACACTAGCTCTCGTGATCGGGCTATGTTACAAGCGGGCCAAATTCTCCTTGATTTGGCACAGCTTGTAAGCCTTCGCCATCTCAGGCCCGCGGCTGCTAGGTAGTGCGAGTAAACTCGGCCCCCGACAGCCGCCAGCGGAACACCGACTGTATTCCCCGAGGGACTGCCAAGAGCAGAGCCTTGCCTGGCCAGTCCGTCAGCCCGCTCATTCCCCTCTATGTTCCTATGCCCGGGAAGCCAGAGGAGAGTGATCTTGAGCGTACCGCCCAGATGGTTGAGAGTGTCTCTGCGCTGCCCCACCAACCGGGAAGATGTCGTCGTTGAATACAAGGCCTTGATGGCCGCTTGGCTGTCGGTCAGAATGGCTATGTTACGCTTGGGGCTCGAATCACGCTCCAGCCATCGACAGACTTCCAATATCTTCGGTATAAACTTCAAATTAAAACGTGGCGATGGGATAAATGCAACATTATTTAACTACGTGCTAGATCATTTATTATAACATAAATATTCTGATACTGCCTAAGAGTATCAAAGAGGCTCATGAGAAACTTAATGAGTCAGCACAGGGAGTTGCACCAAGAAAATAGCAAAATAAAAATCGTGGCATAAACAAGGAAAAACACACTAAGTGGACAAAAGGCAACTTCGGCCAAGTAGATCACTTTGTGGCTAACTGGGCACTACAAGTAGAAAGTACAATAATGAAAGGGACATATAAATTAAATTTCATCAACAGCAAGGCCTGCCGTCGTAAGGAAGTTCAGACACTCTGGTTTTGAGTCGACGTCCACCAATTCGATATCCCTAAAAGCTGTCTGGTGTCCTGGCCTATGCCATCGTTCATAGATATTGCCCTTACAGGCCTTTCGGGCTGGATCATCCTCATCCATACGAATTAAATGACCTGCCCACCTCAACCTATTGACGGTCATTGTATCCCTCATAAATTTCGTCGTTGTGTAGGCTACGAAATTGTCCATTCTCTTGTAAGGAGCGAAAAAATCTTCGGAGGACTCTTCTCTCGAACGCGGCAAAGAGTTCGCAATTTTTCTTACTAACAACTAAAGTCTCCAACGAATCCATGGTGCCTCTCGCATTAATATCAGCATCGCGGACCCAAGGCCAGGTTAAAGAGGACGCATAATAGAGCATCCCCTTGTCTTCGACCGTTTCCGATGTTGAATTATCTCGAGTGAGCCAGCTAGTCAATCTTATCAATTTGGTCGAGATACCGAATTGTCTCATGGCCTTGTACAGCTTTACCCTGGTTATGCCACCACAGGCAGCTTTGAAGTCGATGAAAAGATAGTGCAACTGATGGCCATATTCCAATAGTATTTCCATCGTTTACCACAGAGAAATACTTAGATCTGTTGCTGTTGCTATAACTTTGATAATAGTAGCATCATAGTTCTTTGCACCTCTTATACGACAAACCAGAAACCTATTTCTCCCTCCACATCAAAATTTCAAAGCTCCACTGAACAAACTAAAATATACATGCAGAGCGGAGCAAAATTCCTAGTTGACTTCTCAAAGGTAAGATAAAATGTAAACCCCTGAACAATTGGGGATGCTCAGTTGATAACATCATTCAAACGTTTTCACTCATTAGAGAATGCAGTGCCTTTACCAAGAAAAAATTGAGTTCGGGAAACAAAGGGCCGATATCAAACGGTAACACCTTAAAAGTAGATTTCACAATATAGACTAGAATAGAGGAATAAAATTAACTTCAAAGTCTTTCAGGGACGAATGCGATTTAGGAAAAACATTTAATCATCTGTTTATTCGCAGTGTCCTTTTATGCTTTGTGACCTGGTTTCATATATCATTTTATATAAGAATGCCACGATATTCCGGTCCAATTTAACGCACTATAATAGCACAAATGCAGAAAAGGCAGATTTTATACAAAAGGATATTCGGAGAAAAATGTTGGTTCAGATATGGGAGGAACAGGTAATCGTTAACTTAACACTAACTTTACAGAAAATCAGAGCAACAACTAATGAAATATTAGCACGCAAATGGATAAAAAACTATCACAAGCAATGAGAAAAATAAAAAAACAAATTACCGCTCATTTGAGAAAAGCTCGTGAGTATCGCCAAAGCCACATATGGGGCCGCTGAAGTCGAATGTTTCGAGAGAATTTGTATTCTAATGTGGAACCCGTCTTAACTGCATTCTGTCACCATTTGTGAAATTGAGACGGTTTCATTCCAATTTCGTAATTCTTGGCGAGTAACACACGAAAAAATCTATCACCATTTTTATTCAAAATCTGAAGGCCAAGAGCCCTGTCGAGCTATTGGAAAAAACAGGTTTTTATTAAAATCCTCAGATGTGTGTGTGCGGCATCATCCTCGCCCTGATTTGAATAATTCAAAATAGAAAGCACCACTCAAAGTTCGTTGGACGAAAAAGAGACGCATACATTTGTAACTGACAACAATTAAAAAGAAACAGTAAACAATGAAGATTTGATGCTGGTGACACGAAAGATTTTTCGGTTTGTTATGTAAAGAACTTAGGGACGAAAGCGTTTTTTCTTCTTCAAAATGCTTACATACATGCCTACATTAAATTGAACGAGCTTCTATATTGGTTATCTAGTAAAGAAGGATAAAGATTATGTTGGGGAAGCACAAGGATCCGTTCTAGGGCTGGATCTCTTGCACGCTTCCCACGTTGATCTCTAAAGTCGCCTGGTCGGTTATGCAGATGACGTTGCAACATTTGTTGCTAGACTCACTTTAAACAGGTGCAAAGCACACTGAAGATATTGATGCGACGGACAAGCGATTAAATGGCTGCTCATGGTTTCAGCTTTGCGCTGGAAAAATCCAAGTATGGAATCATCCTGTCTAGAAAGAAATAATCCCAGTTCTGCGCCCCGTACCGATAGGCGAGTCCACAATAGAGTCAACATCAACGATTGACGTTCAATTCGAAGATGAGCTTTCTCCAACAATTCGAACTAGCAGCCAAAAAGACTACAACAGGAGCTTCAGGTTAATACCTAACCTTGGGGGATGTACCTCTAACAGGAAACCGTTTTTTCGTAAGTACGACGCAATCCGTTCTACATCACGGAAGTATGGCCTGATACTCTTGATTGCAACTTTTCATTTCCGTTGGTCAAACGAATTCTCTGACTTGAAGACTTGGGAGGGCTAGACCGAAATGATGTTTCAAATAGTTTCAGACCAGTTCTCTTATGACGTATGGCATGGTGATGGAATTACACGAGGCGTAAGGGATACACCAAGTTTTAATAAAGCCCGTGCTTACATATAGAACGCTAATTTCGGGGCCAAAGATGGAAAAAACAAGCTGTCAAGAAACTGTCCTCGCTCCAAAGACTCGTCTGACTCTGTATTACAAGTGTCTATAAAAGCACACCCCCATTAGCCGCTGCCACTATTGTTACCTTTAGACGTCATGGTAAAAGGAGAGGCGCGACTTGAAAGCGTACAAACATTATGGAGCACAGATGAATTTAAGACATAAAACGACACTGGAGTTAGAGTACATGGAGGCACGAACCATAACAATAAAACAACCCTTAGATTAGCATACGACTGTTTTTCAAGCGGAGATGGATGCGGTAGACCTGAGTGTCAGAAGAATACGAACGTGCTAAGCTTAAGAGCCATCGCATTACCCCAAACTAGATATAAACTGGTATGAAAATGCCAGAACCTTAAAATCCTGACTGCCAAAAATGAGATAACGTTTAAATGGATAATGGGGCGCAAAGGCATTGATGGCAATTCCTTTATGGGACCCGAACTTATACCCAAGTGTAAGCCGTAAAGCCCAAGGTATGAGAACCATGCAATACTAAAAGGTTAGGCAATTACTTTCGGAGACAGCAATGAGTTATAGGAATAGCAAAGTAATACTACAAAGGGACGACGAATTGGAACATCTTAATTACCTGGAAACTACGTAAACTCAGAACGAAGACACCAATAGGTTTAATAACTGATCACTATCCTCTACGAAAACATCGGTACATGATGGGATCTATTATGCAGGTTCTATATGTAGGCGTTGCAATGAAGATGACAAAACAGCCTCCCATATTTTATTGGATTACTCCGTGCTCTTGCAGTGGGAATTTATCACCAAGGAAGTAAAAAAAAAAACGAAAAAAGACTCGATCAGCTGCACCTAGTTGATTCCTTCGTTAACCTCGAGACTAGAACGGGACTTAGATAGATTTTAAAATAAACCCACAGATTACGGTATCGGGCAACCGAACCCAATCATCTTATACAAAGCGCTACTACTTATCCATCCATATCCGCATAAGGTTATATAAAATAAAAATAGTACTAACAATTTCTAAAATGTCACTAAACGCATACAGCTTAGATTCAGGATATATTTCATTATGATTCCAAGTATACTTGTATTCTCGCTTCGTATAACTTTTTGTAAATTCTCTTGGCCTAATTATAATAGAATCTTACCTCATCCACATAACGACAGTGCCGTACTGCTTCATAACGCTCCGTTTCGTCCATTACTGTGCGCCCTTTATTGGCATGGGTCAGCGCATCACTGCATATGCCAACAATTAAATACACATTTGGAAATGTATTTTTCGCCTGAAAAGCAAAAATATTTCAAATAGGTAAATTGCACTACCCTTGCAAGCCTCCAAATAATCTAACCTGCATCAATTGTCTGGCATGTCCTTGATGAAAAACATCATAAATACCATCGGCATAAACTCGAGGGCGACGTGGTGCTGTTCCAGATCTTGCCATTTCATACGTGATCCTTTGCGAGTAGTCAACACGCTCCCGTTCTTCGATCGCATCAAGATCTGTTGAGTATGGTGCTGGCTTGCACATTGCCTAAAACAATAAACGTTTAATTAGCAAAATTGAATTTCAATTTCCAAATATAATTAATATCTACTTTCGAAATTGCGTGTACCATGTTTGCAGACTTTCACTCAACAAATTGAAAGCAACTCAATTCAAAATTAAAAAGTGAATGTTTTTAAACGAAATCCACCGCTTTGAACATCTAATTTTGTGATTAGATCGTTTATCAGTACAAAATATACAACTGAGATATTTTCATCGAAATCTTTTTATCAGAGGAAATTTTCTTCACCAGCATAAATCAAATCACCTGATTCCTGTGGGTAATCTAGGACTATATTTAGCATCTATAAACAAATTTTCAACACTTTAAAGAGTAGGCGGGCGATTGAGCCAAACAATGAGAGCAAAAAAGTTCTGACTGGCAAAGCAAATCCATCGGGCATCAAGTTATGGTACTGGAAAAGCAAGGAAGTTTTGAGTTTTTTCTAATATTATCTCCACACAATACTATTATCTATACCCCCAAGTGCTTCACTTTGACCTAGCCGCAATAAATTTCTATCTTATCATCTACCTAAACATTAAATTTGAAAAGATTTAACTAATCATTGACAGCTGCTAATTTTCAATACAATAGAAATCAGATTACCATGGATGCATGCGTAGTTCTGTTGGCAAAAGAAAGTGTTGTGACGAGTGTAACACAAGCGCCCAATTTGCATATGTGCATATTTTACTTTCATTGGATTTGGAAAGAAAATATGAAAGCAAAAACCTACAACCGTAACTCGCAAATTTAAATCAGTAAGGTACCATGCTTCTGAAATAGGCGACCATCTACATTTTGCAGGAAAACAGCCATACAAAACCCATGAGGAAACAAACTGCACAATCGTGGCGACAGTTGATTTCTATTTGAATTCTAACGAGAAATAAACATTAGAGTGATCAGATGAAATTGAGGCACATCATAAAAAGGAGAGGTCAAATGAATTTAGAAATGAAGTACGGAAGACCCAAAGAATTAAGCGACATTTCTCGTAAGCTCGGGGAAGCCTATGCATAGTGAATATTCGATCCAGTTTTGTTTCTTTTACTCTAGACCTAGACACAAATGCCTCTATTGAACGCATCGGGAAATTTAGACGCGATAAATGATTTGAAAACAGTGAGCTGACTGCAACGAGTTCAAGGTAAATTGCATGCCAAAATAATGTTTTCATTAACGTTAGCACACAAACTACACAAAGTGAAAATCTGTGAGAAGTGGATCTACTATTTATAAGGAAGTCAATATTGTTTGTGATTTCTTAAATTTATCCCAGAATTAAGCTCTTTGAAGTTTCGCTCAATAATAACATGTGCAAAATGATACGAGTATCAAAATGTGTTGAAAATTGTGTTTAATAATAAATTTGTAAACCCTTCACCGGAATATCTTTCAAAAAGTTAAAAGCATTCTTTGAAACATTTGGAAACACACCTTCTATCCCAACATCCGGAAAGAGAAGAAAGAAAACCTTTTAGCTGTTACACAAAACTCCATAGTAACCACCAAGACAACCTAACAAAAAGAGACTATTTCTTCTAGAAAATCCATAAGACTTGGGGAAAATTCGCGTTGCGAGCAATAATCCGATCTGTGATTATATTCTTGCTGGACTTCGATCAAGCCTTTGAAACTTTAGAAATTTTTTGAAAGCATAGAAGCTTTATGAAGCAGTGCCTCAATTTTATTATTCTCATAACTGATGCCATACAATGTGGATGACCAAAGGCGTGATTCGAACCCAAAACCATGATCAAAAAACTTATGCGCCATCATTTCGGCATCCGCACTGTCAAAAACAAGATAGACAGCTAACTTAAATAAATACAAACTCATCATCAACGTCGTAACAACCGGTATCAAGTCAAGGCTTGCACGAGTAAGGAAATCCAGACGTCCAGTTTTTGCGCCGAGGTCCACCAATTCGATATCCCCTGAATACAAACTATGAAATCATATCTTCTTCTTTAGCCTTTGCCCGGTTTACAGGCGAGGTCAGGACATCTTAATCATTTGCCCCATTTTGTTCTGTAAAAAGCATTCAATGGAGATATTTAAATCGCTCAGTTCTGAACAGGTCACTGCCACTGACAATGAAGTGCCTATTTTATGGGGATCGGTCACCAAAAATTCTGTTTTATTCAGTCTCAATCTCAGACCGTATTGCATGAAACGAATTTAAGCCAGCGCACGAGTTCTTCTGGTACTAGATTTTGCCGCCGAACATGCCAGATGTGTTCGTGTGGCACACGGTCAGAAGCTTTTTCTAGAGCCAGAAATGCAATGTGAAGAGGGCCCGGCTTGATTTACGGTTATTTGAACGATGTCGCCAATACGACTGTCAAGAACGCTTTCAAAATTCTTCATGGTATGAGCCAGCAACCGGATTGGACGGTAATTCGAACATTCTGCCGGCCTACCCTTCTTTTTCTATATTGGAATTGCGGTGCTTTTTTCCAGTCAGATGGTGTTTTACCTCCGAATGAAGAACTCACTGAGCTCCAATCTTTGCTTTCCGGAACTCCAATATGATGCCATCAGGCCCTGTTACTTTCCCCATTTCATTCGTTTTATTGGGTCCTCGACTTCAGCGACGCTGGAATTGCTCCAAATGTCGGCAGTGCTTGTGGAAAGTGGAAGGTGACAAATCCTTCCGTTGAAATCTGATCGCAATAACCCCCCATTTGACCGTCACGATTTGTCGATCGGTAAACAAGGTACTGTCCTTGTCATGAAACGCAACAAAAGTGTTCTATATTCTGTGCGTTCGTGTCGGCTTTTGACAAGTCGATACAGATCCCTCTCGCCATTTGAAGTGTCCAGTTTATCGTAAAAATCTTTGTAATGGACCGCTCGGGTAGCAGCGATCGCTCTTTGTAACATGATCATACTCTGCGAAAAAAAATTTATTCTTCCGTTTCGCATGCATGGGGAGCCCCCTTCAAACTCAACACAACATGGCGCCACTCGCTGCATATAAAGAGACATACAGACCACATGTTCTCACCAAATTTCTTAAGAATTGTTTCAGCCGTTTCGGAATAAATCAGGTATGACAAACAGATAAAATCTTTAAAACGGGTATTAGCCCCAAAATGAAATAAAACAAGTCGGAATACCGGAAGCTCGTGCTTCGGGTATAAAGGTTTTGTGTTCATCTTATCTAAGAAATTTCAACGCATATTTTTCTACCCGTATACAGCTACAAAATTACGAAACATACGTACATATTACAGCCGTAGATGTTACGCTCACCCTAAACAAACAAACTGCCTATTTTCGAATACTGTACACATATAGGCACGTATATAAATTGAACGTACCCATATTTCCGATTTACTTCTTATATCTATCTGAATTAGGCTCTACCCGCAAAGTTCATTAGCACGCGTATATTATATACCTGCATGCACACATGTCTGGTTGACAGATAACTAAAAAATTAAAACAAAATAATTCTCTGCGACCCAATTCTTAAGAACTCATTTCGTTGTGGTATTGGCGAATTGATATGTGATGATGACGTCATGCAGGTTGTAGAGTGCACGAAATTCACAAAAAATTGTAAAGTTTTACCCCCTATAACTTTGTTAATAATAGTTGGATTTTCTTCAAACTTGACCAAATTGTGCATTATGTTCTTTATTATAAATATGCCAAATTTTGTACTTCTGGGATGAACATAAGGGGAGTGCCGGGTAAATTTCTAAAATGTAGAAATATACTATTATTAACTTTATTTGTGCAGATATCGGAACCGGATATATTTTGAGGCCTAGATTTCGTAGAGATGCACTACTGAGATTTTTTTCAGATTTTTCGGTTGGATAGGTTCTGAGAATGAGACCTGTTACACTTTTTGGGGGTCATATTTTGAGCCCTCACTCCCCTATATTTCACCCAATATCAAATATTGAACCAGTTTCAAAAAGTACTAATTGAGACCTTTCAGTTGATACCCCACATGGCCACATTTTATGAAAAAAAAATTTGCACCCTCTTTTCACATGTATGGGGAGCCCCCCCTTAAACTCAACACAAAATGGCGTCAGCTGCTGCATGTAAAGGGAACGGCAGATTACATACTCCTACCAATTTTCGTGACAATCGGTTCAGCCGTTTCCGAATAAATCGGCTGTGACAGACAGACAGACAGACAGACAGACGGACAGACAGACAGACAGACAGACCTGTGAGGAGTTGCCAGATCTCCCATCAGGCGCGACCCCAGGTGGCGGATAGGGGCATACCTATTGATGTGTAAATATGTGTTCATGCACTTTTCTTTTCTGACTGTGTATGGGCTAGTGTTTGCTCATCTCTGGTGCGTGGACCAAAATGGCTATGGGAAGGATACCCAGAACATAAAACCACCATGGAAGACGAGAGAAGGAGTAAACTTACGGTGCAGGGGCTCGGAACCCCAGTACCGGCGGCTTTTGGGAGTGAGCAAGCGGGCTCCCGGTCGTCGATATCCCTCGACCGCAGTGCCTCGGTGGTGGACAACTTGGCCACCTTGGCATATAATGTTACAAGTGATTTGGATCTGGAGAAGGAAGTGTTCAAGCGAAGTACGACCTTACCGAGAACACCAGTAGCAAGAACAACCAAGGATGAACTGAAGATGGATCGTTGGACGACAAAAACTGTAACAACACCCACAGCATATGTTCAAGATGCGCGACAGCAAGAGGTGCTCCAGGAACAAGATAAGGATCCATTCAAAAGAAGCTCATCAACTTTGAGATCTCCACCAATGCTAAAGGCGATGAAGGAAAAAGTACAGGCAAGATCAGTAACTGGCAAAAGTGAAACAGCGTATAAAAGGAGTAACCCTGTCGGGGCTTATAAGGAGCGGAGTCCCGATCCGGAGGAATTACCCTTCACCCAGCTTGGGGCAAAGATAGTTGAGCTGTCCGAGTTTATCAAGGACAAGCACAACGTGCACCAAGCCATAAAGAATATGGTGAGGGCCATTAGAGTCCTCTATAATAGATCACAGATGGAGGAGAAGAATAATAACAACACGCCGAACCCCGCTGTGCCAACAGTATCACAAGCGACCCAAGTGACGCCTAACCGTACTAACATCGAATCCCAGCGAAATAAGCGAGTACGTGAAAAAGAGGGGGATCCTTTAAATAATCAGCAGGCGCCTAAGAGAAAAAAAGGCGGACAGAACATCCTGAAAACCAACACCAACAGTTCAGAAGGAGGAAAGCATACAGCGAATCTAGGAAACTCGACCAGCGTTGCGAAGCCCAAGACCAGCGAAAACGATGGATGGACTAAAGTAACCAACAAAAAAGCGAAACGAAAAGCAAAAGTGCGAACTCGTCCAGATGCGATTGTTATCTCCAGTAAGGGCAATCTGTCCTACGCGGAGATACTCAAAAAGGTCAAAGCTGATCCCGACCTAAAAGATTTGAGCGGAAATGTTAACAGAATCCGAAGAACTCAGAAAGGGGATCTCATGTTCGAGCTGAAAAGATCCAGCGGGGGCAAAACTGATGACTTTCGCACTCAAGTGAAAAACTCACTTGGGGAGAATGCCGCAGTGCGTGCCCAAAAACATGAGATCTATATACAATGTAAGGATCTCGATGAAGTTACATCGAAAGGAGAAATTTGTACTGCTCTGAAGGAGCAATTCAAGTTGAAAGAACTTACAGAGGAGTCTGTTGTCGGTCTACGGAAAGCCTGTGGTGGTACTCAAACGGCCACCATACGAGTGCCAGCGGAGGCAGCGCAGATGTTGTTAGCTGCCGGAAGGGTTCGGATTGGATGGGTTGTTTGCCGCTTAAGGGAGCAAACTTCACTAAAGAGGTGCTTTAAATGCCTCATGTTTGGGCACTTCGCGAAGGCATGCACCAGCAACATTGATCGGTCCGATCGATGCAGAAGGTGTGGGGAGAAAGGCCATATTGCCAGAGAGTGCAATAGGGACCCCAAATGCCTATTGTGCGTAGCCAAAGAGGGACAGGATAACCGGCACATTGCCGGAAGTGCCAAATGTCCGGAATTTAGGAAGGCGCTCACTGCAATGAGAAAATGAGGTTTATTCAAATAAACCTCAATCATTGCAGGGTCGCTCAGGATTTACTTGAGCAGACCACGTTCGAATCTAAGATGGAGGTTGCCATCATAAGTGAACCGTACAGAAACCGCCACGGTGGCGTATGGGTCACAGATTCGACTGGTGGAGCGGCGATATGGGCTTGTGGTCGACAAGCCATACAATGTACTGCAAGTCAGGCAGCCAGTGGCTTTGTGTGGGCGAAAATAAGTGGTGTATATGTATACAGCTGCTACGCCCCACCAAGTTTGACACTGCCTGAATTCGAGCAAATGCTTGATAATCTTGTTCTCGACGCAAGGGGACGAAGTCCAAAGGTGATTGCTGGTGATTTCAATGCTTGGGCCCTAGAGTGGGGTAGCAGAGAATCAAATGCTAAGGGGCGCAGTCTATTAGAGGCTTTTGCGCAGCTGGACATGGTTTTGGCTAACGAAGGTGCCGTAAACACCTTTCAGAAAGGGGGGTCAGGGTCGGTTGTAGACCTGACCTTTATCAGCCCTGCGCTGGCGCGTGGTATGTCCTGGTGCGTCAGCGAACGCTACACCCACAGCGATCACCAGGCAATCTTCTTTGAGACATGTGTCGAGCCACAGGGCAAAGAGCTATCATGCCCGAAACCGAAAAAGGTTTCAGGCTGGTCTGCAAAATCTTTGGATGAGCAGAGCTTTTTAGAGGTGTGGTTAGATCAACCTGACATAGCGGGCGCCTCTACGGAAAGAGCCGTCCATCTGGCTCAATGCATCGCCAAAGCATGTGACGCGTCTATGCCTAGGAGGTGCTCATTCCCCAGTAGAAGACCAAACTACTGGTGGAATGATGAACTGACCGGTCTTCGATCAGCCTGCCACCGAGCCAGAAGAGCGGCTCAGAGGGCGGTAGGTAGAGTCGATCAGGGGCAGAAAGAGTGCGCCTATAAGGCAGCCCGCAAAACCCTCAAACTCGCCATCCAACGAAGCAAGACAAAATGCTTTAAGGAGCTCTGTTCAGAAGCGGACATCAACCCGTGGGGGAGTGCTTATAGAATAGTGATGGGACGATTCAGAGGCCGCTCCTCTCCGCAGATCACGTGTCCCACCCTCTTGCTGAAAATCATCCAGGGGTTATTCCCCCAGCAAGAGGAGAGCACCGACACATTCCAACCACCTCTGAATGTGACGGCAATTCCTCCAGTCACCAGAGACGAGCTGCTGGAGATCTGCAGCAGAATAGGAGACAATAAAGCGCCGGGCCTGGACGGAGTGCCGAATAAGGCCCTTAAGCTTGCCGTGAAATCCAGGCCGGACATGTTCGCTGAGCTGTTTGAAGCGTGCATGTCCGAAGGAATATTTCCGGCGACTTGGAAGCGACAGAAGTTGGTACCTCTGCCTAAGCCTGGTAAACCTCCAGGTGAACCATCGTCATACCGACCCATATGTCTTTTGGACACAGTAGGGAAAATGTTAGAGCGGGTTATCTATAATAGATTACTCCCGGTTGTTGAGGGCCAAGGCGGCCTTTCAGATCGGCAGTATGGGTTCCGAAAAGCCAGATCAACCATTGATGCCATCAAATTGGTTACTGGCTTGGCCGAAGATGCGATTCACGGAAAGGGTAGTACCAGCAAATATTGCGTGGTAGTAACCCTGGACGTGAAAAATGCATTCAATTCGGCCAATTGGAATCTAATACGCAAATCCCTAGCGAAGATTGGTATTCCCGCCCATCTCGCTGCTATCGTCGATAGTTACTTAACTGAAAGGAGGCTATGGTATGACACTGATGACGGACCGCAGGAGTACGTTGTTTCCGCCGGTGTCCCACAGGGCTCCGTATTGGGCCCACTACTGTGGAACATCATGTACAACGATGTACTTAATCTTCCCCTTCCGGAGGAAGCCACAGTGGTGGGTTACGCTGACGACATTGCACTGGTTGTCGTCGCAAAGCATCTTGAAGATGCTGAGTTATACTCAAGCGAGGCAATCAGTGCTGTCAAATGCTGGTTGGAGAGCTCTGGTTTGACGCTTGCGGAGGAAAAAACAGAAGCGGTCCTCATCACGAAGCGCCGGAAGAGAAATTACGCCTGTGTTAGAATCGGGAATCATATCATCACTTCCAAGCCGACCATCAAATACTTGGGGGTGGTGATAGACAGGAAGCTCAGCTATAAGCAACACTTACAGTATATTTGTGATAAATCATCCACTGCTAGTATGGCCCTGGCGAGGATGATGCCGAATGTGGGAGGGCCACGGCATACCTCTAGGTTGCTTATAGCCAGGGTGGTGACCTCGATCATGCTCTATGCGACCCCAGTTTGGAGGGAGGCGTTGTGGATGTCAGGGAATGCTACCAAACTGAGTTCAGTCTACAGGAGGACAGCCTTGAGGGTATGCTCTGCCTTCAGGATTGTCTCAGATGATGCAGCATTCGTCATCTCTGGAATGATGCCGATTGACATCTTGGCAGATGAGATGGCGAATATATACAATGCAAAGCCAACCTCTTCCTCATCGCGGACAAAGAACGCTGAGAGGGAGAGATCCATAAATAGATGGCAAGAGCGATGGGAACGCTCGGGAAAGGGCCGGTGGACGCACAGGCTCATTCCTGCCATCAAGGAGTGGTTGGAGAGACGACACGGTGAGATTAATTATAATCTCACCCAGTTTCTCACGGGACACGGAGGATATCTCCAATACCTTCACAGGTTTAAATTGGAGACCTCATCCGATTGTCCAAATTGCAATGGAGTCCCAGAGGACCCAGAGCATGTATTCTTCCACTGTCCGAGATTTGTGGAAGAAAGGAGGAATCTAGAGGAGACTCTAGGAGAGGTGCTGGTACCAGAAAATCTGGTACCGAAAATGCTAGCACATCAAAAGAATTGGGATGCGGTCAACTCCATGATCGCATCTATTCAAGATAAATTGCGAAAGGCAGAGGAAAGGAGAAAAGCGCGGTCACGTGCGCCGAGATTTGTGGAAGAAAGGAGGAATCTAGAGGAGACTCTAGGAGAGGTGCTGGTACCAGAAAACCTGGTACCGAAAATGCTAGCACATCAAAAGAATTGGGATGCGGTCAACTCCATGATCGCATCTATTCAAGATAAATTGCGAAAGGCAGAGGAAAGGAGAAAAGCGCGGTCACCTGCGCCGCGTATAGAAGAAATGGGATGAAGCTAGAGTGAGCTGACTCCGCCCCGTGATGTAATACCTTATGGTGGTTCCGCGGGGCAGGGAGGGAGTCGGGGGTGGTTTTAGTGGGTAGAAATCCCACACGCTGGTGTGTCCAGACCAGTGTCTTTTGAAGATTTCCACCTCCTCAAAAAAAAAAAAAAAAAAAAAAAAAAAAAAAAAAAAATGCACACTGAAGACTAACTCACTCCAAAACAAAATTATCAGTCCAGATTAACATACTAAATACACAATTTCTAAATGAAAGAGTAACTATGAAACACTAAAAACTATAAGTGAAATTTGGTATCATTACTAATCACTTTAGTTTTTCAATTCTACGGTTAATAATGTTAAAACCGTTATATTGGATGGAGTAAAAATTGATTAGATTAGTATGGTTTTGGCACCACTAGTGTGCTTCATATCTATGTTTATGATATCCCGTTTGACAGGTGACAGTTCAAGCTTCAATTCTTAAATAAAGATAAGCGATTTGGTTAAGTTTTAAAAATTTAAAAGTGGAAGACAAAACTATGCATTTTCGCTATGTTTTACTCCTTTTCTTCCGTAAAGGGAAGCAGGCGAGTGAAGCTTGTGTAAAGTTTACGGTGGCCATGCTCCACGAAAAAAATCAATGCCAAAACTGGTTTAAGAAATTCTGCAATGGGAATTTAATATTAAGCGTGTTTCTCGATCAGGAGAACTCATCGAAATTGATGATGGCGAAATTGTAACAGTGATCAAGTTAAAGCCCCCGACACAGAAGTCAATTAGTGGTAACATTAAACATTAAAGAATAGTCAAAAAAGTATTAATTTATATTTAAAGAAGATTGGATACTTAAACAAACTCAATAATTAGAATCTTCCTCAAGAAAACTATCCTTTTTTTCAAAGGATATTAACTAGTGGTGACAAATGGATCATTTACAAGAATTTCCGCAACATACGTACACATATACTGTGTTATAATGTTGTCAAGTTTGACTAACGGAATTCCCCCGAAATTCTCCAAAGACGATTACTCAAATTCAAGTATATTTCAAATATATTTGACTAGCTAGATAAGAAGTTACTCAATCAACGTCAATATCTGCGGGAAACAGCTGTGCAATGATACATAACTACAATTCGTTTTGTTGAACTACAAGTATTTTAGAATTATTGACTTTAGAATTAAGTTTATGCTGTAATAAACTTGTAACATGAAATTATATTGCATTGTTTGCTAATTATAGCAATTCCATAAAACACACGTTCACAAAACCTGGGCCCACACGTCTACAAAATCAATCCGAAAAGTCGTTTATGCGACACGTTCTCAAACTTGCAATGCTAATACTGTAATTGTACCGAGTAAATATACACACCATTGACTGCAACAGGTTCAAATAAAAATGCGGTTTACAATGTGTTCCAGAAATGTCAAATACTTTAGTAACAAATAAAAGATATTATCTGAATAACAGCTTGTAAATTTTTCACTAGTTAAATAGAAAACTGAGATTTTAGACAAACTTTTCAATGATTGCTAACAGTTTAATAGATCGATTACAATTAAAAGTATTCTCTGTAGGAAAAAAATATTTTGACAAAACAGGGGAATTCTCTGAATTACTTGAAAAATGAAAAAGATAAGAATATTAGAGTAAACACGGAAATCCATGTTGAGTCAACTTTAACGAGTTGCGCAATTTATAAAAATAACCCTTCTATGAAGTTTGCTTACATTTGAGATCCACCGCTTATTTCGGTTATCTCAGGGCAGAAGTTCATTACCAACAAAACAAAAACAATGATCTATTTTTTGTTTTGTTTAGTCTTCAAAAAATCTAGTGCTCTTAGTTACAAAGTCACTGAAGATTCAATAGTAAATGGATGTATAAAGAGTACAAGTGTTAATAATTAGATTAGGTTTCAACCAGTTATTGTGATTCTTCCAAATTGTTTGCCTGCCTGAAATTCTTTCGTAACCGTTCCACACACATATACTCATATTGATTTTCAAGTAGGGATTTTCCTACTAATGAAACTGTTCGCCTTATGCACGATAGAATTCATCACATATGCTTTCATTCAAGTACTTAATTGTCAAATACAGGTACCTTATTGCCAGGTTCTTCGAAATTTCTTTTTCTGCTTAAACGAAGTTTTGATTGTAGATCATTTCAACCTGATACAATAAAGCGTATAGTATTCCAACTAATACATTTGTTCAATCCTCACAGGGTTACCATGAAATAATGAACCCCCTTCTTCCATTGTGTAAATAATCCAATAAAACGGTAATTTTTGCGAATCTAGAGACTATGAATATTCATCTCTGAACTTTTACTGAGCTTAGTTTCCTATGTCCAAAAGTAAGAAATTAAAATTCACTGGTGCAAGCCGGTCTCACCTGGATTCACCGTTTAATATCTTTAATGCCAACAGATTGGAAGTGAACCCCGGCTGTAAAAGTGTTTTATCAAGCAAAATAGATAGTTTTTTTATGATTTAAGACAGCCAGGGCAGAAAGGACTCATTTATCAGTATCAACAACAAAAACCTACATCTAAAGCTGCTATTAAACACTACTGTGAATGAATGACAGGTTACCTACAAATATGCATAAAATAAAACGCTGTAACACGGTGCAACGAAAAATGAAATTGCGGATGTTCGGTGTCTCTGCGGGATATCTGCACTACAGCAGTCACGAGAAAATGACAAAGTGATGCACGATCGGGGCATACCTATTCTGTTTATATAGCAAGTGAATAAACGCATACGTATAGCAGCTCTGTAATTATTTATACCAAGTGGATAAAGACATACCTATAGTAAACGTTTATGTAACATACGAATCTAATCAAGTAAACCTTCCTGAAATATAACTGTCAACATAACCTCTAAACGAATGCGAACGTGGAAGCACTCATCAAAACCTTGCAACAAAAAGAGTCAGGGCAGATGCTCGCCAAGCGGATTCGCAAGTCGCGCTGGTTCAGCTGCCAATACAGCCGCAACAATTCGATGCGATGAAAAATGTTGTACATGAACCCGATAGCAACTTCACATTCGATTCGTGGCATGATCCCTACTCTGCCGCACTTCCCAGCGAAGCGAGCCTTAACAATGCGCAAAAGATACAACTACTGACGAGGAAATCCTTTCAAGCTGACTACCAGTATTTCTTCAATTCAATTTTCATACGAAGACCGACAGAATTTAAACTGTCCGAGTTAAATGCCTCACGCGAATGGTAAAGTTAAAAGAAACAAAGTTCGCTCGCCGACACAAATGTTTCGCTTTAACAAAAATGAACACGGAGTGAGTACTTCGCAAGATCCGTGAATCAACATACATGTTGAGAAGTTCAATATCCGAAGCTGCACAGCTAATGACTTCGATGTATTGCTCTTTATCAGCGGTCTCAACAGTCCCCAACATGCCGTGATCCTGGAGAGGCTATTCCCCAAAATGAACAACCAATGCGTATAAATTGAGGCGTCATGCGCAAAGAAAGTTTCATCACTTGTTAAGCTCGATTTACAGAGTCTCGTTAACGAAGCCGCGTATTATCTGCATAAAAAAAAAGACAAACGCGTCGTTGCCGAACCATCACCAAACTGTGAACTAAGGCAATCCAAGTGAAAAAGCCATGAAACAAGCCGAAAAACCAGGGATCCGGTCGCTTACCACCATGCGAGGAACAACTTCGCGATTAACTGCGACTTCACTTACTAAACTTACAGAGACTGTAAGCGATTAAAGCGCAAGATGGGATTTTGTTCCAGTGCAACCGTGTTCAAAAACAGTCGACAGGCCAACCGTGAGCCGACGCCGAATGCAGCTTTTTTCGAAAACCTTAACTATGCTGACATCTGCTTGCTCTCTCACCGAGTCCTGGACCCTGACCAAATGGCTCTGAATTTCATGAAGGATGTAAGTCGAATCGAATGGAAGATATATAATCAAGATTCTCAGTCTGATTTGCTATCGTACTCTTCCTGTCTAGATTGATGGCAAGTGCATTGAAGGTGCTGATCTATCATATATCTAGAAAACGTTATTTCTGCTGAATAGCAATTCCGAACTTGATGTCGTTTGCCGTTTTCTCCAAATTTAAGATGTAGTTATCTCAAGACCTAGACTTAGTTGAGACTATTCCGTGCTGATGCTGTTTCTATTATAAGTTGTTATATGAGAGAGTAGCACATGAAAAGTAACAGCCACTATTACTAGAAATCCAACCTTCGTAAACTTGTCTATACCGAGTCATCGGGGTGGTTGGGTTTATCATAATTGCAAATGAAAAGCTTTATCCGTATATGGGCTACATACTAGTGGACTTGTTGATCAGAGGATGATTACACATTAAGAAAGCGCAACAATTCCATTACTAGTGATGCCATGCATAGAATCTACTACACCGACATGGTCAACGAGTAAGTCGTCCCAGAACCACATGGGGAAAATCTGGAGGAGGAAGCTGAAACACATTGTAGTCAACCCTCAGCAATACCGCGCTGTGGTTGCCGTGCTTTACCCCATGTCGGGAATAATGTCAATGAAAAGTTCTCACTCAATTGACAAGATGTATTGAACTACTAATAATGCAATTTCAGTTCGGGTTGAGAAGAGCTCATATATCGGGAATATTTCGGTGCAAATTGATTTTTCCAAATCTTAGAGATGGAGTCTAGCGTCTAGCAGAATTTTGACTGACTCCAGGGCGTCGTCATCCATTTACGTTTTGGGTTATGCAGTATAATTCCACGCCGGAAAAAAAAGAAATTTTATTTGACAGAATATTAACATGACTATATTGATGGAAAAAGCGTTTCACGTATACCTTATGACAGATACAATTTACCGCGTCAATCCAACTATTCGGTTAATACAGAGAGAGTTGGCTCAATAGTATATATTGACAAATTAAAATATCATAAAGGGAATGCATCGAAATATTACTACAACTAAAATTTCTGGAAATCTTTTATATCTCACAAAAGCAAACGAGCGCATGATGAAATCTACATTTTTAAAATAAATAAAAAGTCGTTTCCATAAAATGACAGTGTTAACCTCTCCTTACCCCGGGTTTGAATCCCAATTTGTCATGGATGTCTGTGTCCATCTATGTACGCTCCCACCACCTTAGCTTATCACTTGCACAACATTACGTGTGCTGATAATGTAACTAAAACAGAAGTCTCATTGAATGCCAACTAACAATATTGCTTCAAAAGAATGAAGAATATTTGACTAAGGAAAAAAAATTACATAAGAAAAAAATTTAAATTTTTATTCTTTCCACCTTTAGTCGGCAATTCGATTCACTAAGGAAAATAAAAGAAGATGCAGATATGTTTCAGGTACCTAAGGTAGTTTATAAGTAGACTGACCAGCGTTTATCCCAAAAATCATAAATGAAAAATCCTTTTTAATTAAAGAAACCAACTCAATACATTCTGAAGTCATTCACTTCCTCATTCCAATCCCGGTTTATATAGGCAATTCTCATGTTTCCCAAGAAAAGAAAAATAGAAAGCAAAAAACATGTACATTCTTCCGTCAACAACCGTATTGCAGCTTCTTTAAGGCGCAGCGGAATTAAATACAATTGAAATTCTAAAGGCTGAAACACATTTGATATAAATTTTCGAAAAGATCCGTAAGATCCATAACAGATTTTTCCAAGCAAGCTTTCACCCACAAACTTCATAACATTCATTATATTTCTTCTAAAACTAAACGTGCACTTATTACACCCCCTCGGATTCACCGCTACTCCTTCTCTCACAAATAAATATAAAAATTTATTTTTATCTTCAAGTTCAGCGATATATTTTTTGCCCCGCTGATTAACGTACACACGCACCTCATACGTTTCATATCAACTTTAGATTTAATCAAATGATTTTATTAATCTGTTGCACGGGAACAAAACACATGATTTTCTCAGCCAACTGATAATGCACACCTTATCTATCTACACTGAATCAAGGATTTCGTAATAATCAAACCACTCGTACCTATTGTTTAATTCGCTTTTTACTTCACCGAGAATATTATTTATAATTTTTCAAGTCTGACACGATTGCGTACGCGCTCAAACGGAACTAAGTATTATACTAGCGTTCTGACTTCCATCATCAATGGTGAAACCGTAATTGCGGACCTTGTCAAGCAGAAACTGACCATAGTTAGTTTTGGAATGTGACAAAAGATTAAAAGAACAGATTAATAATAATTTCAGCATACGGATATGACTCAAGTCAGGGATGCTCAGAGCAGAATCGTTCTGCAAACGAATGGAAGTGCTGGAATTGTATCGATATGGGTCAACCGCAAGCATGTTTCCAACTGGAATATTAGTTTCGTAAGTTACTATGCGTATGCAACAAGAGCCACTTATTTAGAGACCCCAGGAAACAGAGACTACCCTGGGAGTATGAAAGACGGGAAACTTTGATAAGCCAGCCGTCTTTGGAGCAAAAATGGGAGAAGTATGCAATCACGCTCCCTGATGTCAAAAAGCGAAAACTGATTTAGTACTAGAATCAATGCCAATAAAAAGCAGGTTACATTTCATTGCGGGCACCTGTCAGTCAGTCACATCAATATTCTGAGTATCATAATAGAACAATGGGCACAGTTTAGATACCCACTTCGTCTAAGTTTTATTAACTTTGAAAGAGATTTCCAAAATCTTCAACGGAGGGGGTATCTGCAATGCTAAACTCAGGAGAGGTATTTCCGAAAAACAAATAGCTAAATCAAAGCCATATAGAACGACGCCAAATATCTTCTCTATCAAAATAAAAAAATCGAAACAAATTTGAAGATCAAAAGAAGTCCTTCAAAACACGTTCTGTAAAATAAAGAAGTCAAAGGCATGCTGATCGTTCTCTAGAAATGAGTCATTATGAGAACATCCTAAATTATTAACACCCAAGGATACTAACAGCATTTACTGAGTCGCCTTCATGATATAATGAAATGCAAACAGCCGGTCTTACAAAAAAAGAGGATTCTTCCCAGATAATTTTGAAACACACCGGGGTCGCTAAATTCCATACTTTTCTGATCTAGCTCCTTGTGACTTCTGACTTCTTTCTAAGCTGAAAATGGCCATCAAAGGGATCAAAGAAGACATTATGCATAAATGCGATGATTCACCAACGCACGATATCAAAAAGAAGAAGTGTGTAGCTAATCAAACGGAGTGTCTGTGTGTATACACTGGGAGAAAATCCCTGAACACTCACACCCTATGGTCCATTGTATTCCATCTAACGAAATGTCCCAGATTCGTTTATGTATCGCAGGATATCGCTTAGTGGATGTGATGCTACCCGCTGCAATTGGAGCATATTAGCACCATAAAATCAGATGTCTGATGCATCCATAGGAGGGGCCTCACATAGGAAATTATGACCAATCAGAATACTGACAATACTACTGCGAGCCTTCCTACTTTTGGAGAGAACCCTGTTCTGTTTTTGAGCCAACGTTGTAGAAGACGGCATTATATCCTGACTCGCATTCTTCTGGTTCAAATTCAATTGCATAACTTCTGACAAACAGATGTATGTGCATCCGAGAATCAGATCTTATTGCGAAAACTGGATTCACTTCTCTCAATAACTCTAACTCCCCCACTTCTATTGTTTCCGCATAGATCTAATCGAAGCTGTTCTCATTGCAACGCTTTGAATATACAAATCCAAGGGCTCCAAATTGAGCCACAGGCATAAGCTGTGTTAGCTCATTTCATTTTTACTTCTACATGTTTGTTCCAGAGAAGCTTCTGGTCTGAAATAACTCCCCCCCCCCTTCTTTCGAAAAGCTGAAGGACTGTACACCCCATCTTCAAAAGCAAAGACCATTCAGTTTCCCTTTTGTAAATAATACCATTGTGGTTTTATTTGGATTTACTGAAAGTGCATGTCTGAGGCACCAACTTTCAAGCACATCAACGGCGCATTGTATGTTTCTACACACCATTCTCAGACCAGCAACTAGACAAATGTGCAAACGGACAGATAGACAAAACACCGATTATACAAATTTTTATTAGGTTCCTTTGACAAAAGGACATAGAAGCGCATAATAGCATCTGACTTACGATTCAACAGTGGCAGTAGATGTCATTTCAATGTTTTATTAGGCTTACGGATAAACGCACCTAACTATCGAAATAGCAGACATTCAGGCATTGCTGTAGCCTTATTACTGGCTTAATGCTAAAAAAGTGAAAAAATAACAAAGCCGAAACATTGAAAATTAAGACTGTATGGATACTCCACATGAAGTGAACAGGAAATACAAAAGGAGCGCATTTTTTTTTAAATAACTAAATTCACTTTATTAAAATATTAACAGCATGGAATGGATTTTGGGCCTAAGATTGCTAAAAGGTTACTCAAAATCCAATATTTTGTTAAGTTGGTCATTGAACATTGTATCGATAATCCAATGATGCAATCAACCCTACAACAATAGTCATAATCACGTAACCAACCCATCATTGAATTGCAGTGATTTATAAATTGTTCAGAGACCAATTTAGAGATGATGTATAATCTCAAATTTCCGGATAAATACAATGACGAGAATAATTTTTTTTAAAGAACAGCTGAATAAGCCACATTGCTGGACCCGCGTGCCACCAAGATAATTCCAATTGATTCATTCCATTTTACAGATAACATTAATACAATAACAAAACATGGGGAGCTACAATTTAAGGGGACTTTGTACTCGATCTGACCATCCAACGTGGATCCACAATGCAAAAACACACCAAGTACTACGTCAGCAGCTTACAGTTGATAAAATTAACTTGGGGGCCTCAATCAGAACGTTGTGCATGTTTTACTATACGCGAAAGTGTGTATGGTGAGTTGGACGATAAATGGCAATTCTGCTGAATAGGGTATCATTTTGTTTGTTGTACCTCGACATTTTTGCACGTTATCAAAGTGTAAATGGACTGCATCACATGTGCACAGCTTCGAATTGTATACGTACCTTGCACATAAGTCATAATAATAGCTTTTGATTCATTTCTGTTTAGTGTCAAATGATTAGAACGATATAATTGATTATGCAATTCGTCTGGGCATGCCAGCGATAACCGTAGCTATCAAAATCTTATTTACAATAAGAATGAAACTAGGGTTTAAGAATAGAATTGGGTCGTATTTATTTAGAATCAAGAACCAATCTAGACTGGTGGTGTGATTCAATCAGTTAACGCAAGTTGTATCATAACAACATAAATCTGGTAGTGCTTTCTAATCAACCAGCAATTCTCCCATATGGTCCACTATTTTTAGATTAATGGAGAATGCGTGACATCAAGAATGAATTTTTGAAGCTCTCCAGGCTGTTCGAAATGATGACATGGCACGATTCTTAAGTATAGCAAGCACCACTAAACAAGCCAGAATTAAGCTAGCACAAGTAACGCACAAGTGACACCACTGCCACTTCAAACATCGTCCGGATATCTAAACTAACGAACAGTACCTGATTTGCACACCATTATGAATATGTAGGTTAAAGTGGAATTATCTCAGAGAAAATTATTGAATTCGGAGTTGCATTCTTTTCTCCTCTACATCACTCAAATAACGCCCAACCAAATCTGCTTTAATTTCCCAACCGGATAAGGATCTAGAGCCAATCAATATGCGAAAGGTACAGTGTAGCCAAAAAAAGACAATCACAAATAGAATAGACATTATTTGACAGAACCAAAAAACCACCTTAAAAACTCGAGAACCATTTTTTTCACCCTAGTAAAAGCTTGAATCCATTAACATAGATACACAACTAGGTAGGTTTTAAAGAAATAACCATATTTGTCCCCACTTGTAAAAGTTTTTTTATTGGACCATAAGCCAAAGCAAATAGCATCATTATATTATCGCATGAAACATCCCACCAATCTCAAAGTGCATTTAACTGGAATGTTTAATTCCAGAAAAAGTATCAAGGACATGTTTCAAAATCACATATCAACGAAAATCACAATTTGCACACATGTTTTTTGATAACGTTGACTGTAGTTGTGCGGAATGTGAATTTCCTAGAACTGATCACAGCCTTCGCTCAAAGCCACGAAAACACATTTTACCACTTTTCAAATAAACTTATCAATCAACAGCATTGGTACGTTCGATATTGGAAAAAAAACTGATTAGCAGATTGGGAAGTGTTAATTAATGGGTGAAATAATTCCCATTGGCAATAAAAAATCACTTCACTCAACAATTTGCATAACTGAAGTTTGAACAGGAAATTCTTTGTGGCGACCTCTTACCATCGTTTAGTTTAATAAGCAAGGATGACTTAATAGATAATCACACTTCTCATCTCATACTTAATTTGACAGGTAACGCATATGAAGCAAGCATCCTCCTTTCCTTGCCCTCTGATCTCAACGCGATGGACGCTAAGATGACGCAAACAGCAGGTTTTTTTTAGCATCAACATCGTCCGATATTCCGGACTTTGTTCCAGCATTTTTCTAAAAACAGCTGGATTAATTTTAATGACATAAATCTGTACTTTACTCTGCTGCACTAAGAAATGTGCCGATTGTTTCAAAGATCTCTGACACATTGTTTCAACACTACCGGTTATATTTAAGTAACAACAACAACAGATACTACCGAATCACAGCACCCAGATCGTAGTGAATGAATCAGCAGCCTTGAATCTCCAGTACTATTGTACCAAGTTTGATTAGGTCATCATTTTAATTCTAATGTGTAGATTCATACATATTCAACTCACACTTCAATCACGCTTTCTATCCAGAGTGTGAATTCTCGAACTCAACTGATAATCAATTCCGCCAGTAATGTGGATACGATTCGGTTAACAACTACAAATTCTTTCAAACATGAAATGTTTTGTCCCCACACTTGGGTAACAATCTGAGATTTGAAAATGTACAATATTTCCAGCCCACACTTGGTAAGATGAGAGAAAATGTAGAATAATTAATTAATTCAAAGACATCCAAAATGCTCAGTAGCCAAGAAAAGTGCGCAATGCCCAAGGATTAAGAACTTAACCATTTCGAAATCAAAATTACTTTCTAATTTATCTTTTCCACTGAACTCAAGGCAGGTTGGCAGTAAATTTGCAAAATACTATTAACTTCATTTGAACAGATATCGGGATGGAGAGTATTTTGAGGCCTGAATGCCATACACGCACCTCCATAGTTTTTTTTCAGATTTTTTCAGATGAATAATTTCTGAGAATAGGCCCTTGAAATAAGTGACCAATTTCTAATACCCACATTCCCTTTCTTTATAACTTATATGAAAACTAACACCTGCTTCACAACGTAAACATGACTATTTCCAGTGCAAGAAAAATTCCCCTCCTTCCTTTTACAGGTATGCAGATCCCTTAAATTCACAGTAAGGCGATGTCAGTTACTGCATGCATAAGGATTTAGTCCCAACCTTCTCAATGAATTTCGTGTCAATAGATATAACCCTTTCTGAGAAAATGCGTGTGACAGACAGGTCTACGAAAAGGAAAATGATGTCGCTATTATCTGCAAACAATGCAAGAACCCTATTGAGGCATTTGGAAAATGGACGTAATCGGGAAGTTTGCGATGTGGGCATACAGAAATCGAACTTTGCAGAAAGTAACGGAGTATCCTAAAGATTGCGGCCGGCGATTTCAACGCCTAGGCAGTGGAGTAGGGAAGCAGAGAAACAAATGAAATGCAAAGGATTTTACTCGAGATATTCTCCTATCTAAACCTGACTCTAGCCCATGTCGGAAATATAAACACGTTTAAGTTTCATTGTGGATCTGACTTTCGTAAGTGCATCTGCATATACTGACATGCCAGCGAAGAATATACTCACAGTGATCATTGTGGGATATATGGATATGACAAGCGACTGAGAGCAATAAATTCAAACTTGAAGAAACCAACATACCGTGGAATACTGAGTTTATTTGAATTCAAATATTGCTCCCGCATTCTGCGAACATCCTACACTTTTGGGGACAACATCATATGAAGCGATATGACTAATTGCAAGGATAATCCCGGTAGATTTTTTGGAGGGTGGTGGGAGGATGTCTTGTTATAGGAGAGGCAAATCCTCCTTGATTGGCGCAGGCGATAAGCCTTTGCCATCTGAAGTCAGCGGCTGTACGAGTAAATTCCCCCCTTCACACTCGCCACTGCGCCCGCCAAGGGAGTGTCATTAGCAGAACCCCGTCTGGCCATTCCGCTATGACCCACAGCTCAGAGGGCGCCTTCGATGGTGCCGCGCAGCCTGTTCAGTGCATCGCTACAGTGTCCCACCAGCCAAAAGCATTTTGCCATTAGAATACAAAGCGTTAATGGCTGCCGGTTATAATGACTATGTTACGCTTGGAATTCGAACCATGTCCCAGCTGTCAACAGGCTTCCAGCACCCCCGATTGGAATACACTGGCGAATCCTGAAAGATCGTACGACTCAGCTACACTATGCATTTTCGAGAAAACCCCGCACGAAATCCGCAAACCATCTTTGATCCGTTCGGGGAGAAAACTATGTCACAATCTTGCAACAGGTTGCCGGTATTTCACTCTGCCACAGTTGGGAGGGATGAGCCAATCATTTTCAGCCAAAGACCCAATTTGCTTACAAAGGTCCTCTTATAGGCATAGAGGAGTATACGGGTCTGCTAATCCTTCAGTTCCATGTTCCCTCCATAATTTAACTTAGGATCAGGGTTCACACCCGGATACTTTACATTGGAGGAAAGTGTCAATGTTTGGCTATTTAACGGAGGATGAAATCCCAGTACCCTTGTCTTGCTGTAGCATTAATTCCATCGGAACTAATGGATTTATGACGATTCTACACCCTACAGTCTACAAACACACCTTCCATAATTACACTCATAAAGGAGGATCCCTGACGCTAATCTCAACGAATTCTAAAAAACCACATTCACCCTGCTCCTATCCACTATCCGCAGAATTTTATCCCCCAATTTCAACCAAAACCGGTGAGATTACGCCATCCTGGCCCACATCAGATTAGATTATTTTGCTTCTTAGCATAGATACTATCCACTGAGTTAGACACTCCTCCAAACCTATCCTGGTTGTCAATCAGCTGAGCTGATTTTGATAAACTCATACGACTAGGGCTACATATTCCTAACCAAGGTTCTGACTCACATAATGAAAACACTTTTATGAGGAGTATCAAATGAGACTATTTCTGAATTTAATCATTTGCAATAGAGGTAAGTTTTTAGTTCTGTTAAGAATTATCTACGACAAGGAGGGTCATAAATTATACATAAATATGTAAGAAACTGAAAATGATCCGCCAGATCTCCGCAGTTTAATTAATATCTTTAAAAATAAAAATAAAAGTTGGTTACAAACGAATGAAAATTGAAGACTTTTATCACAGTCATACTATAATATAGAAAAAGATAAAAAAAATCATTGTTGGGCGGTGTCTGTAATGTTGTTATTAAAAAAATAACTAGGTAAACTGCTTCTTCTCAGGTTTACTATTTACTGGAAATCCGTTTTTGTCGATTTTTAAAGGAGTTTGGCAATGTTAAACGATCAAATATTGCGAAACCAACCAAAAATGTCAACACTTATATTAATGTGTGTCCGGATGGCTCAAGTGGTTAGAGCGCTGGGCTGTCGTAGCGGAAGGTCATGCTTCAAATCTCACTGGTGACAGAGAGATTTGTTGTTGTGACTGGATGTTGGATTCCAGTCGACTCAGCTGTGGGTGAGTACCTGAATCAAGTCAAGGTAATAATCTCGGGCGAGCGCAATGCTAACCACATTGCCTCCTGCAGTGTACCGTTACAGTCTTGAATGAAGTGCTCTAACATGCTCCAAGGCCCTGATCCAATATGGATTGTTGCACCAACGATTATTAACATTTATCAAAAAATATGAATGGCAGAACTCCAGAATGCCCATAACGGCTTGTTATCCGATCTATTAGCCCACACTCGAGAAGTGATACAAGGCTGCCTACTGTCACCACTACTATTTATTCTCCTTGCGAATGTGGGGATGGAAAATGATTTCAAAGGCAGCAAAAGAGATCAGCAATGGAGATTGACGGAAACACGCGAAGTCCTTGACTTCACTGACGATATAGCAATAACTAATGCAAACAACCTCTTAGGGGTAGTTTCCTGTTGCCGCCTTAGAAAGTACTCAGCTGACTACACAATTTTCAGAAACCAGGGTCTTCTAAGTTCAACCTATTAATATCAGCATGACAGTCAAACTTTCAATGAATTATTCAAGGGAATTCCATTTCTACATACTATTAATCAAATGGCAGATACTGATAACCTCAGCAATCATCGCAACTAATTAAAATCATGTATATTGGGTAGTGAGCTAATTTTACTTGTTCGCCTCCACGAAAAAACAGCTCGCCGGACATGGTACTCATCAAGTCAATAAATCGAATGAGTTCCGAAAATTGCATTAAGAAGAAAATAATCCGGTTGACACCGGCAAGATGACTTTTTCATCGCTGAGTGTGCCTTTCATCACTTGCGACATCCACATCAGACCACGATGATATTCGCGAAAATTCTGGCTACGTATCACGTAGTTACTTCATGAAAAGTGACCGGCTGATACTAACGCAATCGTCCAAGGTTCCGGCAATACCAAAAGGCCTAGCAACCAACTCGTTGTTTCTAGTTCACCAAAATCCACGCAATTCACAGGGTACACAGCACCATTAACACTATTAGCTTCCAAATTCGGTTCTTACCATAAATTCAACAGCACCACTTGTTGACTGCAGAGAACTTCGATCGCGCGACGTAGTTGTCGGAGGAATTGAGCCCTTTTTGATCGGCTCATATGCGTCCTTGGTTCCGTTAGTATAAGTTCCGTTTCCGGCCGACATTCCCGCAGCTAAGCCGTTGCTATTAGCACTTGTGTCCATGCTTTCGTATGACCGTTTACGTGACGTTATGTGATTCAAACTTGATTTCGACGCGGTCGTAAGCACTGATGATGCCATTTCTCTGCGATAGCCGTCGTAGACTGATCTCTGAAATTCGCCGGTTTCGTACTTGAGCCGTCGTAGCGTCCAAGTTACTTCTGCAGATTTATCTTCTCAGTTGGTCCCACGACTACCAATCACTCTTATTTTTGTATTAGAATCAGGCGAATCATTTGCCACGCGAGCTTTAGTGTTGACCTGCAATAGAAGAGAGGACAAAATGATTAAAAAGAATTTAAGCGACTGTGACGCGATCATTGTATAATTTACAAACAATATAGTGCTGACATGTCGGGCTTCGCTTGGAGCTAATCACCTCAGATATTCCGAACTTGTAGTTGCGCCAGAAGAATGCCAGGAATTTCAACTGGGTTTGGGTTCAAGTAAACATACGAGTATAATATTGAATTCTACCGAAAATACACAGATGTAAATATTTTGATTTCAAATAATCAAATACCAACCAAGGAGATAATAGCAAAGTTTAAATTAATGCAGAATGGAACTGGCATGGTTTTTTGCAAATCTCGATTTCAATACCTTTCAGGAAAATTTAAGCCAACTGGGTAATGTTAAAAAAAACTGCAAAATAAAGCTCTGCAATTACAAAGTGCAATAACGAATTAAAATCAGAACATGATCGCCAAGATTTTGGTGAATTTTCCAAAAAAAAAGATTATTTACTTGAGTATTTTGTGGAATTTCAAGCTCTCACCACTTTGGACAGCTTTACTACTATGTTTAAAGTATAGCTCGAGCAGCATTCGACCCGAAATCTTTGCTCTTGCACTGCACATACGTATGGATATTTCAGACAGCAAAAAGGATCGCTCTCATTAGTGAGGCAACAATGCCAAGGAAACTCTAAAATAAAAAATTACATGTAGTTCATGTGAGGTAGTAACCAATTCTCATTCAAGAGGTTCTTTTTAGAAAACATTAATCCTATTATTACTACGAATGTACTATTCTTTTTAAGGTTTTTTTTTGTGGAAGAAAACTTTATTAGAACAGATTTATTGTCTGTCCCTCTCTCTGTCATACTCGATTTTCACGAAAGCGGCTGAACCAATCATCACGAAATTTGATGAAAACGTCTGTGAATCCCTTTACATACTACGGGTGGCATCATTTTGCAATGGGCTCGCATGTAAAAGGGGTATGTAATTTTTTTCACAAAATATGGAATCAACCGAAAGGGCTCGATTAGTTCCTTTCGAAATTATTTTTAATGCTGTGTAAAATATAGGAGAGTAAGGTCTCAAAATGCGCGCACCGAAAAATGTAATGTACCGTTTTCACAGCCTATCCAACCGAAAAATCTAAAAAAAATTCGTAATGGTGCCTCCGTATGACCAATATATCCCATTCTCCGATATCTGCAGAAATGAAGTTAAAAGTATCACACCACTATACTTTAGAAATTTACCGCTCTACTACCACCTCCACGTGGTGACCGCTGGAAGCTCTTCCTTAACGAAAAGCTGCAGACGGAGAAGGATAAAGGCGAGTCACCCGCACCTAAAAACGAGACAAATTATACCAACTGGTCCTCCAGTTTGGGGGTTGGGTAGGGATGTCAGCCTACACGGAAAACAACTTGTTACGAAGCCACAACAGGAGCCTCGGACTGGACGGATTACACAACGACGAACCCGGCAACGACAAAGGAATAACGATTTGTGCATTTTCTCATGGAACGTGCGCTCCCTGTACAGAGATGAAGCTGCTGAGCAGCTAGCCGATACCCTGTCCCAATATATGGCCGATGTAAAAGCCTGACAGGAGATGCGTTGGACAGGGACCCGTTTCCTGGAAACCAGCCATACAGTAAACCATGTGCTCGGAGTAGGTTTCTTAGTCAGCCAAAAAATGAAACCTGCTGTTATCTGCTTTCAAAACATAAGCGAACGGCTATGCACTCTGCGCTTGCGAGGCAAGTTTAGAAATATAGGCCTCATTAAAGTTCACACCTCTACAGAGGAGACTGCAGAATCGGAGAAGGATACCCTATACGAGACAGTAGCACGAGCCCCCGAAGCCTGTCCCAGATATGATATTAAAATCATACTTGAGGATTTTAACAGCCAAGTAAGGAAGGAGCCCGTATTCAGGCCATACGTTGAATGAATGATGATGAATGATAACGGACTGCGGATCATTTAATTAGCAGTATCACACAAAATGGTTGTGGGAAGTACCTGATTTGCGCGGAAAGCGGTCCACAAATATACATGGGCCTCTCCAGACGGGACCACTTTCAACCAAATTGACCACGTGTTAATCGAACGCCTTGATGAATGTCAGAACATATAGGGGGACAGACTCGCATCACTAGCTCTTTGATATGGTGCTCCGAGCTCGAATAACAACACCACCTAAAATCCTCTCTGACAATCAGGTGAGAGTTAACACTGAATTCATCCACAACACAGCCCTCCGCAACACCTATAAGAGGGAAATGGATACCGCAATAACCGCAGTCAATAGAGATCGTGGAGACGAAGCATCAACAAATGATATTCACAATCACCTGAAAACGTTAGCATAAATACGGCCACAAACATACTTGACCTCAGCCGCAAAAAGAGTCGGAACGGCTGGTTTGACGATGATTGTAAGCTAGCAACAGAACGGAAAAATGCAGCATTACTCGGTACAACACAATCTTAAGGTTGTATCAAGGCTCATAATTAAAAATACAACGAGGCAGCAGCGATCGTCTAACGATTCTAGCTAATCGATCGGAGGCTCGACCAACAACAACAATACCTGAGGTTTGTGTGACGACACCAATCCATCTTCATTTATAGCCAAGGCTACAGAAGTCGATGACTGGGTCTTGTATAACGACATCAAACCAGCATACTACGATAGTGAGCGATTTAAACTGTTGTTTTATCTGTAAGGACTGCGCCTTCAGATGTTATCAAGCTTTCCTTTAGGTCGATAGGTGTATATGGTAAAATATTACGGGTAAATTTTTGAGGACGAAAGTACGGACGGTTGGCTCCGGCAGTACTGCTTTTTTTCTCAACGCGATGCGGGAAGGAACACGACTAACCCTGAAGATCACTGGGCTGCCATGGTTCAGTAAATGTTTTGCCTAACTTTCAAGTGAGGACCGTAACGGCATTGAACCTCTGGAACAACTCCAAAGTAAACTTAATATCACACCCACCGGAATAGGAGTTGATAAACCCGTAACTTTCCTTGTTACCGGCGTTCCTAAACTAAACGTTAGGAAGGTTCAGAAACAAACAGCTCTTCTACGAGATTTGAGCCATCACGCTACAAGTTTCTAAATACCAATCGAGGGGACGTGCAGCCCACAGCATCCTCATCCAATAGATGATATGCGTCCAAAAACAATAAAATCATTATCTACTCTGGACGATTGAATATGAAACTATCCCTCAGAAGTGGTTGCGAATGCTAAACACCAAAATAAATAAATTGCGGACCTCTTTTCACCGTATATTTGTTGAGAAATTTTAATTTTTTAAGAAAAAACATGTTCTCTGTTTGTAACGAGTTTCTGTGATTTCTTGCCCTTTTTTAGATTTGCTCCATTCAAATTGTGTATTTTAAAACTTGTATTCAGTCTTCGATTTGGTTTGGTTGCATTAAGACCTACATTTTATAGTAGTAAAAATATTGAATCAAAAGTGTTGTTGGTGCTTCTAATAAAGATTAAATTAAATTAAATGCCTTTTTGAAGACACCTAACAACAGGATAAGTTCGAGCCAGCCTCAAAATGTGCAAAGCCTATTGCATGGTGCATGGAATGGTTCAAAATTCAGCGGCTCTAATGAATTGGAACATTTGTTGGAATCGCCTCATTTACTGAATTGAATAAGTTTCTTAATAGGCAAAATTTCCGATGTTCTTCCTCTTAGCGTACCGCTAACTAGATTTGCTATTATATCGAAAAGTTAAGCGTAAACAGGAGCTAGCCTGACATATCTTCTATCTACGCCCTACCACTATCGGTTTCCGGAGACGGGCTCAAACTCCCTCCAGTCTTCCCGAGGAGACTGCACTCCTTCTCTACTGCTATGTGTCTTGCGTTTATAGGCCAACACACTACTCTGGCGCTCTGGAATAGTTGATTCCATTGCACCGCACAGCCAGTGACAGTGAGTTACCTCAAAGGTCGACCTAGCTTTTCGTTCGAAATTATGCCGGGCCAGAATACCCCATGATACGACGAAAACAAGTGTTGTGAATGCTTGGAGTTTTCGACTAACAGTTAGCGACACCTCTCAATTCTTCCCGAATTTTGAATAAAACGCAAAAGACAGATCCGGCGTTATCGATGCATCGAGCGACATCAAGTTCAGTGCCACCGTCGTCATAAACAACGATGCCCAGATAGGTTAATTTAGCGATGACTTCAATGATCTGTCAATTAATATAATCAGTGAATCAGTAGAAGCAAGTAAATTTCGCTAGTGTAGTGAAGGTGTTTGAGGAGAGATTTCATAGCCCATTGAGACTATTCACGCCCTCCATCCAAGGCAGCATCGAGGTGCCCCAGACGAGTAGAAAATGGACGGATTCAAATTTCTTTCAAACGTTATCTCGATCCAGAATGGATATTTTCCGCCACCATACATCGCTTGACTACTTTTCATTTAACCACCTAGCTGGCCGTGAAGAGTCTATCTTAGGAGATAGACCTGAGGCTGGCGATAGGTAGGGACTAGTTTGACGGTATGTAGGATCCTGTTTAATTCTACTCTATTTCTCTCTGGAAGGGAGTACAAAAACGCATTCCAATCATCAACAAACTAGCCAGGACTAGCTAGTCTTTTTTGGATAGACCCATGTATGAACTAAGCAAATCTAACTAAAGTCTGACTAGTTTTGAGAAGAAATTCCAGCCGGATTCATTATGACTTTTACATATTCTTGATACAATAGCTCAATTACCCAAATCCCTCATATGACCAATATAAATGTATTCACGATGATCTCGATATAAATGTGCCATGACAATTTCTATCAAAGAATCTCGTTCCTCCAGTTCTTTTTCAACAAGTTGCAGATTTCGCTACTGTCACCAATATAATATAGATACCGAGAAATGAACATCCAAGGTCCACTCCATTTATTGACGAATGATGATTTAGAAAAAGATCTAGTCTATTGGAAGAAGTTTCCCCAATTTCGACTATTCATATCATCGTTTTAAGAGAAGTTTATCTCTTCAGAAACTCATTTCACACGAATTTTAATGCACTACGCATACTCAAAACGCAGTTCAACTAGTTCCTGATAGTTTATAGAAAAACTTCAATATGATATTGTAATTGGCTAAAGAATAATTCTAGTGGAGAACTAGACTTCGAGTGGCGTAGCTGTTGGAGGATAACTCAGACAGGATTTGTATAATTCATAGAAACACCTGAACAGCCGAATTACAGAATAAAAGTAAACAGCATTTTTTGTTTCTCAAGCTAAGAGCGAACTTATCAATTGCAGATATTTGTGCAAACTTGTAAATCATCTAATGGCTACGGTTGGGCTGCTCACAGGATTTCGAAGGGATAGCACTTCAAGAATTTGCTCCTGGTCCTGGATGAAGCTACCAGTTACACATTAATAAACCGTAAGAATAATTTAGGAGTTCCAGGCCTCCGAAATTATAGTTATACACACTTAATATATGTATTTCCTCAAAATTACTCATCATTGCAACCTAGATAGTCTACATAGAAAACTATGTATATATTGAATAGAGGAACGAAAATATGATTCATTGCTTTCTGGTTGTTTAGATATCCCCCATACCTGCCGACAAACGACACTAATAATGTCTGCACATTCAGATTCTCGACTATCGATGAAAGGTCAGCAAACACGCTGTGGTAGGTACATTTTGCTGAAGTAAAAGTTGCACTATTTTTCGAACGTATAAAACGAGCTTCAAGATATACGAGTAGATAGTAAAGATGATTCATCTTCGAAGTTGATTTGAACATTTAATACTTTCAAATCTTTTGGAAAGTGTGCAGAGCACAAGAGGGCTCCCAGCTAATGCTATTATATTCTGTATGCATTTTGACGAAAAGAAAGTGTGAGCAAATGATCCCATATAATACTTTTTCCAAATCTATTTGAATGAAGTTACGACTCTGAAAAAATAATTCTTTTAATATTATGTGTGAGGCATATTGAACCCTAGTTAGATGCAATTAAATGAAATGTGTGCAATGTGAGACCGAAATTACCCGGTTAGAATTTTGTAACAGAATTTTTCAAATTACCTTTACTACATATGCAATCAGGGAAGCTTTTATTCTTAGCATATTACTTCATACTCGTAGAAAAAATATAAATCAAAACAATTTTTTCGGCGTCAACGCTCCAAATTTAATTTTATCTATAAGCGTGGTCCAATTGCCTGGTATTTTTGCGTCGAATTGTAGCCAGCCAAATATTCTAAAAGTAAATCTCGCCGTTGTGCAAGAAGAAAAATGCGCTGACCAGTAGAGCTAGAAACCTGTTCTCTATGCCAGCGGTCATTGTTCTGCTTTAGAATATCATACGATCAATGACGTAGTTGGGGTATACAATGATGTAAGAGTTTGTGATTTTTCAGCTGGGCAAGGTCATTTAGGCAGCAGCAAGGCCAAAATAATTACGGGAATTCATTATTTGCGTTCGGAGAAGTTAAGGATAAGGTACTATCAAACGAAACACAATTATAAAAATGAACAAATTCCTATAAAAAATAGAAACATAGAACTCGTTAAGGAAATTATATCTTCGAGTGAATCAGATTAAGCAATGGAGAAAAGAAAAAGTACAAATATCTGAAAAGAAGTCACCTCTCTCATACCTTGTGCGTCAGAAATAGTTCTATGACTTTTCGCAAATCAAATTTAACATCTTTTCTTTCTAAATAAACAGGGATGCATTAAATATTCTGTAACAAGTTACTTCAGCTGCATCGTACTTTTTTTAGATGCCTCTTCAAGTTCCGCATCAATTTGTTTACTGCGATGAAGAATGATTAATTATCAATTACAGGTTTTAACTTTTACAGAATGACGAATCTAAAGATTGTAAAAGCGAGGGGGAGCAACGAAAAAAGATTACTATTTAACATCTTTGAATGTCGCTAAAAACTTCCTATACACCCTGTATTTCAGCCATTGCAAGTCATTTTCAATCAATATAAGGCACATATGTCAACGTCATTTCCCACTTTTTGAATTAATGTTAAGAGTCCTACTATATACCCTTCAGAGTGCGCAGCGATCCACGTTCAGTATGGGCTCAAAACGGAGTCCCCGGAACAGCCTTTTCGATTGGAGTAGCCAAAACCCACACCAACGATGATAAATCATATCAATGTCGCCATTACAGAACGATATAAATCGAATCTTTGAAAAAGCGATTCTGGTCGTGATACACAAACCAACAATTGGTTGCCCATAATTTTTTGCTAATTAATACACGCAAAAGAGGCACGACATTTGGTCGAATAGATAAAGTTCATATTGCACCACACCACAATAATTGAAATAAAAAAAACTTCAGGAAGATCTTGATTTTTAAATGACTTTAGCATGACTTACTCCGGTTTACTACTAGTTTTTAAAGTTTTTTGTAAAACAAAACCTTATTAAAATCGGTATACTGTCTCTATGTCTGCCACACGCATTTTTCTCGGAAACAGTTATAGAGATTACCCCAACTTTGGTGGAAAGGTGGGAAATATGAACACGGTATGCGCAGTGAGTTAAATCCCTCTACGTCGAAATTAAATGGGGTCCCCATACATGCAAAAGGTGGGTGTACATTTTTTTCACCAAATATAGTCATATGGGGTATCAAATGAGAGGTTGGTACTTTCCGAAGCCGGTCTTAGTTTTGACATTCGTTGGAAAGGTAGGGAGGGCGGGGAACGGAAGTGATCATTTCTCGCACGCATTCTCAGGAACTACCCAACCCAAAAATCTGAAAAAAATCAAAATATATGTTGTCTAGACTCCGAAATACCCTCCATACTGATATTTGTTAAAATAAAGTTAATAATAGTGGATGACTATAATTTTTAGTAATTGACTGTAAAACCCCCCTTAAGTTCATTCTAGAATCTTTGCGGCAATATAGGCTACAAAATAGAGCATGATCCTACTAAATGGTCGAAATCGCCCTATTACTAACAAAGTTATAATAGATCAAAGTTGTCGCTTCTGTGCAAATTCAAGACTTAAATGTCAGTATCAGGCGAAAGCGGATATTCCCACATATGCATGTATTACGTGTTAAGTTCTAATGGGACAAATGTCCAGTCAAATGTTGTTATAAAGGAAATACACAAAACCTTTCATACCTGAAGCGTCCAGCTTCCAGTTTCCGTACTTCTTTACTTATCTGCTAGGTTCCCCGGTTCTTTCGGGGTCGGAACAGAGGTGAGACACTGTGAGAAAAGTTGTCTCTGCCATGGGCGGAATCATTTGTCCTCATTTTTGAAGCTTGTAATATTTGTTATGTTGTGTAGATGTCAAAAAGAGCGACAAAATATTGAACCAGATTAAAAAGCTGTGTAAAGTTTCAAGGACCAAAGCCAAATATAAATACCAATTATTTAAATTGTGATTTGAGTGCGAAGTAAACAATCGATAGTCAAAAATGACAATTATTACCCGTTGTATCAATGGCCTTTGGATCAATGTATCAATATGTGCGATTAAGAGAGAAGAAGCAAGATACGGATAATTTACAATGTTGAAAAATCTATGCAAGGATAGAGGCTGTTAAAGAACCACAAACGACAACGAATTATAGAGTTATATGTCCGGCTGGCTCATATAGCTCTCCGGTTAAAGCGCTGGGGTGATGGCAGAGGGATTTGTTATTGTGACTAGATGTGGGATGCCAGTCGACCCAGCTGTGAATGAGTACTGTGCGCAATGCTAACCACATTGTCTCATACAGTGTACTGTAGTCTACTGTTACGGTCTTGAATCAAATACTCTAACACACTTCAAGGCCCTGATCCAATATGGATCGTTGCGCCAAGATAATTATTATTATTATATGGACTCAACTTGATGGTCGTGGATGATAAAACTATAATAGTAGCATTCCAGTTCGGCCAAGGCGTGCTAATTCAAACACCATATGTTACCATTTGCATTACAAGATGTAATTACATCTTACGTTGAGTCTGAACATAAGGTTTTTCGATTTTCCGAAATCGTCACGTTCATCCCTTTAGATGGGACCTTCTACTACTTGCTTGCCCCATCGAATTAAGGATGGGAAAGAACCCTATTGAAAGAGATCGTTAAGGTAGGCCTTTAAGATTATTTGTCTCAGTCTTAAATGAACGGTGACGTCTTCAAAATGAAAGCAGATGAAATTCATTCAAGGCATTGTTTACTCCTTTACAAAGCAGTAGATGATTGTCGAAATTTGTTTGCAATTTACGGCAACCGCATGATGACCAAATGTGTGCATCAGCAGTGGTTCCGACATTATCATCATACAGAAACGTGGATCACCGGTCCTGGAAGGCCAAATGAACTTAAAAGCAACGAATTTTTAGTTAATGGCATTGAAAAAGGAATGTAGATTAACCTCCGCTAAGCTACTAGGGAAATTCAAAGGCATAACACGAAAGGAAGGAGGATCCGATCCCGGTTATGCTGTAAAATCTGATTCCTGGGATTTCCACGAGTTATCTCTTACAAGTCAGAAAGGCGGTTCACAGCTGAATAGCCAAAAAATCGGAAGGGTTTCTTTTTTATTTGGTCACTGGGGAGGGAAAGTGAGTTGCTTACAAAAAAATGTTAGATGCCGCAGAGCCGAAGGAATCATCGTAATCTCATTGCAAGTTGGGTAGAATACTTGAGGAATTATTCACTGGGAGCTGCCTTCACGTAACCAAACTCTAACAACGAAAGTATACCAGGCCCAAGTAGATGGTCTGGAGGCAGCGTGTAAAAATAAACATTCATTTTTGGTTAGTAGAGATAACATCATAGTCCACCATGACAATATTAGGACCCCACACCGCACTCACGCAAACAAAAATTGTGTCAACAGCCATCGTACACCCCTAAACTTACCCGTCCAGATTTTTACTTATTTCGTTCCTTGGACAATTCTTTCAAAGGAAAGGAATTTTCTAACGTAAACGCTTTAAAAAGCGGATAAAGTCACCCCAAATTTACAAAAAGCTGATTTTGTTGCTACCAGACCGTTAGCAATATGTAATAGGAACCAGGAAAGAAGCTATGTACTATATTAAATTAAAAGTTGCATTAACCGAAAAACACTTATGCCCACATCTAATATTATTGGTATTGCTTGAGAAGCATTCAAATTGCTATCTGAGACGTACATATTCTATAATACATTACTATCACTACATCTTTTCCAGATTTTTCCAAATCTGGGGATCAGCATTTTACAGTGCAAATAAAAATTTGACATTGATAGCTGACATTTATAGTGAACGAAAAATTATTCCATTCGCTGCTTACGTGGGATTTACCAAATTTCGTTTCCAAAATTACTTTTGAAGATATGACGTTGGTTCTGAACACAGTGAATGTTACACTAACCATTAGAATTTTCAACGGTCCTCATTAGATACAAAAAAACTCTCCCCGAAAATCGGTCGAAGGTTAAATACTACCACATATAAGTTAAAAAGTGGAAGAAGTACCTCAAAAATACATTACCTATTATTCACATACGTATATTACATTGTATTAATATATTACCGCTTTATACATTTATTTTAATGGATAATATCTGTTGAATTAATTAAATATTTTTCTTGACAAAACGACCTCAATATTATTAAAATACCTTTTCAAACAATCTATGAATTCAAATTAAAACATATATAACTCAAAAGTTGGGAGCGAAGCAAGGGTCGCAGGGACTTTGTAAAAGGAAAGGTATTTTTCACCTTTTAAACAGGAAATGTTGCTTTATATGAACTATTATATCGACAAGTCCACCTTGGAATTGGGAATAATGGAAGAGCTTTCGTATTTTCTTTCTCATACATTTTGAGGTAACATTGGGTTCATCCAGTATATATTTGCATTGCGATTAATATTATTTTAGTAGAAAACTATTTTGTAACTATAATAGCTCAACGCAAAATTAGTACTCCAACTAGACCCCGGAGACCCAGCACAATTTTTTAGATGGGAAACAATACAGATTACACCTTGGTCGTTCCATATTTAGTGTGAAATTCCACTCACTTGGAACTACCGTTCAAATCATCTATGCAAATAGCATGATTATTCGCAGTTAACATTATTTGCACTATTCAAACACTAACACACTTCATTAACCTTCATCTAATACAAGTACAAATCACTCAATAATCTGTGGAAATTACCTTTGACTTCACTTCACTCAACAAAAATCCACCTGAAATTCGAACAATGCACTCTAAAACATGCAACCAACTATTTCACCGGGTTTGCAGTAAATTGTGGCACAATTCTACTGTAGCTACACTAATAACCGTTTGCTCTAATTTGACTGACTGCTCGCCAGATATTTAACTTGCATCTAAGTTTCATAAACCGAACTACGGAATGAATCTTCTCTTGAATGCTCGCTCCCAACAGCCAGCGCTCCATAAAATATTAATTAACGAGACCCGGCTCAACGTTAATTGTTACTAATGGTACTTAGCAGCTCAGCATAGTGAGATTAAGTTCGTGAGCTAATCCATTGGCGTCATCAACGCACGAACACTCGTTTGTGAACAGGTGATAGGGCCCAAAGCTTACTCCGAGTTTCTCAGTATGCTTGGAAATATAGTCAAACGTTGTGAAAGTACGCTTCTATTATATGTACATGCATAACCACCACTGAAATATCATTACACGTTGATAATTCACAGTATCGTGAAAAGTATTTGAACAAGCACACATTGGATTTAAAGATACCATTCAGTCGGGGAGTAAAGCGAATAATTGTCAAAAGGAAAAAATGTAGAATTGGAATCGCAACTAGGTCGAGGATAAAAGGAAGGTTCTCTATTCCACCCCCACAAGATAAACAAGCATGAGTCAGATTTATTGTACGTCGTAGCTCTACGAATGAAATGCAGGGAAAAAACAGCTAATTTTCAAGCAATCTATACTAATGACGTTACTAGTGAGTTTACTTCAATTTCGAAAATTTTACGTTGGGAGCCATAACTCGGAATTAGACTTGGGAAACAACCCTTTCGCAAAGGAACCATATTCTCGATAAAGAAAAACAAGACGAAATAATATCAAATGAAACAACATGATAAGAAGATGGTTAGAAACGGCAACAAAAATAATAATCGATAAGGGAGAAAGCTTTGATGAACTGCGTGTTGGCAATTCGCAACGTTATATGTCGCGGTGCACAAGCACACTTCAAACAAATCTCATCGCAAAACCAGACCAAAAAACTTAAAGATATTTGAATACGAAGTGTGATGAAAAAGTTCCGGGCATACCGGACCGTCCGAAAAACGCCAGGCACTACTGTCCAAAGGGATTCATGATTTGCTCAGTTGAATAATTGCTGTTTTAGTAAACATACTTTTTCGTTTTTGGCGTGTTAAGTTGTGACAAGGACATGACCTTATGCTGTTTTAATATTCCTCATTTTTGACCATTTAATTTACGATTGTGCCAAAAGGCAGCAGATAATAAAAGCAGAGATATCAGTTTCACCTTTTCACATTCTGTAGAAGAGCAATCCCTTCAAACTTCCGTTCATGAGAAGTTGCTAACAAGTTCATTATCGTGGTAGATTCGACTGCACGACTGCATCCTGACGTTCTGAACATCCGGCAGCGATAAATCTATCTTTCCATGCGAGCGACTTATCTCCTGCGAATTGAGGAGCAGCTTACTCCTTTGTGGTAGTGCACGGACCATTCTTTTTCCCAATACTTTGGCAAACCTAGCAACTTCGATGAATGTAATTCAATTTAGACGGAGCAAATTGTTAAGAAAGTAATAACGAACAATAATCTAAACTCATTTTTCGAACTACTGACCATTTGCCCTTATCCAAGCTCTTCAATTTCACGGGGATTGCCTCACTAGGGCACGGAACATATTTTACTTAATTCACCTCAAGCTTGCAAGAAACCTAATTTCAAACGAGTAGAGGAACCAGAAGCTGGACGCTTCAGGTACGAAAGGTTTTGTGTATTTCTTAGTACATATTATGCATATTATCGGATGATCGGATGATATTGATATTTAATGACATTCATAGTCTTGAATTTGCAAAGAAGCGACAACTTTGACGTATTATAACTTTGTTAGTAATAGTGCGATTTCCACCAAACTTGGAGATCATGCTCTATGTTATACCCTATATTGTTGCGAACATCAGTACAGCAAGTTGCTCCCGAAATACATATCTACATTGAAAAATAAAAATTGTAGTTTGGAGGAATCAGTTTTAGACTAAACTACAAATAGCAGACGATATCTAATCTCTTCCGTTTATTGCCTTTACTACCTTCTTAGTTTCGGGTTTATTTTTTGAGTTTCAAAGGGTAAAGCTTTAAGTCACTTTTAATGATTCTACGTACGCTCCTCTTCTGTCTTTCCCATTGATCGGCCCAGATTGTGCCTATTTTGTTTCCTAATAGTATTACTGGCCTTTTTCCAACAAAAGGGTCAAGCTTTAAGTCACTATTAATGATTCTACGTACGCTCCTCTTCCATCTTTCCCATTGATCGGCCCAGATTGTGCCTATTTTGTTTCCTAATAGTATTACTAACCTTTTTTCAACGAACAGTTCTGTTTGTGTTTTCTAGGACAATCAATGTATTTATCACGCTCATCAATACGTTTAGTAGTGCGCCAAACTCATTGTCTATCTACCATGGCGAATTTAGATATTTCCTTTATGTGCTGCATCCCGTAATATGAGTGTCAGATTGTGTCGATATTTTAGAGAGTAATTGGTCTGTTATGCAGCAAATGATGAAATCCGCGCACGGTTGTTGTCAGCCAACAGAGCCTATTTCAGCTTACAAAGACTGTTCCGCTCGAAGCGTCTCACCATAGGATCAAAGCTCTTACTGTACAAGACAATGATCTAGCCAGTCCTTACGCATTCCTCGGAGACTTGGGTTCTTAGCAAGAAGAATTGTGAACTCTTGGCCGCGTTCGAGAGAAGAAGCCTCCGAAGAATTTTTCGCCCCCTACATGAAGATGAACGATTCCGTAGCCTACATAACGATGAAATCTATGGGCGATACCATGACCGTCCGGTTGTGGATAAAATCCGGCTCAATAGGTTACGGTGGCCGGGTCACTTAATCCGTATGGATGAGGATGATCCCACCCGGAAAATCTATAAGGGCAATATCTATGGTAGAAAAAGAAGACGAGGCAGACCCTGCCTAAGATGGAGCGATGGCGTAGGTCAGGACGCCAGACAGCTTTTAGGGATATCGAATTGGTGAACCTCGACGCAAAACCGAGATGTCTGGAGTTCCTTATTAAGGCAGGCCTAGACCGGATGCCGTTTGCTGCACCGTTGATGATGATGATCATGCAGTATTTGCCGGTAAGGCATACTACATGGTAGTGACCCACACACCGATACAACAATGTCTCACTAGGGAGGCAAACTTGATCTACCATAACATTGTTAATAAGAGTAGGATCTCCACCAAATTGTTTAGTTGGATGTTCCAAGTTATGGAGTACATTACTGAAATGAAAAGGGAGTGAGGGTTGATGTAGCAAATTTATGAAATATAGTTGTATACCATTATTAAATTTGTTTTTTATCATCTCTGCTACTCTATTTTGAATACTGGTGACCACTCTAATTGTTCAATGCCTATGCCTGTGCTACCCAAGCACATGCCGTCGACACTTTTCGTGAGATTTTGTTGTACTATATTTACATAATGCTCCCCAGTCATTTTGGAATTACCAGCTGTCCGATTCCTGCATTACAAAGGCGTCACCATGTTTAACCCTGTGCACAATATTTTCGGCTTTTAGTCTCTGGGAAGCTTCACAACGAATTCGTTTGTTTTTTTCTGCAATTTTCATCTCAAATTTCGATTCATCCAACCAAATTATTCGATGCCAATACGATTCGGGCAAATACTTTTTCGCAATTGAGAGTCGATTTTCAGGTTTTGTGTGAAAATCGATTACATGTCTCTTTCTCTGTCCATCTGTCACATAAAATTTACTCCAAAATTGCTGGAACTATCATCATGAAATTTGGTGAGAATATGTGATCTGCGAACCGCTAAACGTGTAATGAGTTGCATCATTTTCTGTTGGGCTTAAGGAAAGGCTCCCCATATATGCGGAAAAGGGGAGCAACATTTTTCTCACAAAATATAGTCATGTGGGATATCAACTGAAAGGGCTCAATTAGTAAATAATGACGATTGTCTCTGATATTGGGTGAAACGTGAAAAAGGTCTTATTCTCAGAACCTATCCAACCGAAAAATCTGAAAAAAATCACAGTGACGAATCTATACAAAATCTAGGCTTCAAAAATACATCCCGTTCCAGTATCTGCTCCAATAAAGTTAATAAAAGCATATTATTATATTTTAGAAATTTGCCGTCATTCTAGAATTACAGAATTTGGCATCAGTGTGATCAAATGATAATATTAGACATAATTCTGAGTTTCAAGGCAATTGAGCTATTATTAACAAAATTATAGAAGGTGAAAGTTTTGTATTTTACTTGAATTTATCATCATATAAAGAGAACTCCTATGAGCGGCGAGTAAAAGGGAGAACCATTTTGAAGTTTTAGCTGTGTAAAAGTGGAAAAACACAAAACCTTTATCCCCGAAGCGATCAGCTTCCGGTATTTCGGCAATCACAAAACTCTCGAATGCCACTTTATGAAGCTTTAATTTATTAGTATGACATTACCTTTATATTTAAGCACAATATTATTTCTAAAATGCTTCAGATACGATGTTGATAAACGAACTGTTTGCACTTTATTTTTTCCGAATGCGAACGTCAAACTATGAGTTTGTCCCTATTTTAACCTACTAAGGCGTGCACAATTTGAAATTTTATATTCTAATTTTATTTATAATTAAAATGTGAGGGAGGTGCATTTTATTTTGTCCGATAGTGTACCGTATGAAAACACCAGTATGATTTTTATCAGATTCTTCGGGGGAATGGGCTCTTGTAACATGTCACCAATTCATAATGCCTGCACTATCCTCTTTACAAGTGGTGTTTGGTATTATCGTAATTTACTAATCAAAACCTCTTATGGCTACATTTAGGAGAAAAAAAATTACACTCTCCTTTCGCATGTACGCCCCTCCCCCCCTTTGAACTCAAAATAGACAGATACTTTTCGTCAAATTTTGTTTCAATTGGAATAACCGCTTCCGGGAAAAACACTTGTGACGGACAGACAGTGAATAATGAACTGGGAAAACATACAGATTTCAATGTGCTAACGACTCTAAACAAAACAAAATCCGAAAATTAAAGTGGATTTATTGCACTACAATATGTTTACATATTTTGAGTCATATTTTATAAGACATTGACCGTGTAGAAAAATTTACTGATCAATTTTTCTGAAAGTCTATGACCAGGGGATTACTGTCATCTTTTGACTCCTTTGTGAAACAACAGCAAGATAAGGACAAAGCCAGGTACCAGCACCTTGACCTGAAATTATTTCGAACACGTAAAATGCAACTCAAATACCTTTGACATTACATTGCCACACTGAAATCTGAGGTTCTATCTAGCAATCCTAGAACCCAAGTAAACTCTCAGAATGGACTTGTGTGTTGTCTTGTGTTGACTGAATTAAAAAATTTTGATTTGGAATGCTTTTATTAAATAAAAGTTGTACCTAAAAAGGAAATGCATAATAGATAACAGACCGCTGCAAAACAATATTAAATACATTCTTTAAAAAATTGGATGCAATCCATATGCTCATTGTTTTAATATCATTTCACTTCTATTATTGTAGTTCAGGTGTGGACACGCGACATTTTTCAACGAAAACAAACCATACAAATTTCTAAATCAGATTGTCACGTTCCAAGACTCTTGCAAATTAAGGCAAACACCAGAATCCAATAAACCCTATATATCATATATAGAAAACAAGCAAAATGAAGCAAATGGTAAAAGTACTCATTGCGTGCACAAAATTGCATCACCATTAGGAATTAGAATCAAAACTACTGAAAATCTAATCGCTAAAGGTTTTAATTTGTGAACGGATCAATATCGGTCTAACAGGCTATATTGCTTTTATATAAATTCTCATCTATTCATATTGTTGGTCAAATAAAATAAGAACAAGTCGAAAATATGACAGAAAATTGCGTGGTGCTTCAGTGTTAAAGATTTGATGCGATTCTTTCGTAAACTATATAAGGAAAACTGTTCAGTATTCAAATCTACTACGTCATACGACCTTTCGATACTTTATAAAATTCACTTGAGCGCGTTTCTTAGCAAGAACCAACTTTCCATAACCTTCCATAACTTCCCAAATAACATTTAGATTTGCACCAAATTTTTCGATTTTATTATTTACAATGTATTGACAAATATTCAAATGTTTCCAAAATCAAGTTGAAGCTAATTTGCAACCTTGGAATTCAGATTTTACGGAAAAATTTGATCTTACTATTTCTAGTATTTCGATTAGAGTCTGCAGTCTTTTCTAACCAATATCGAAAAAATATTGGTTTCCGAAAGGATATTTAAAAACTGTTACTTGATACTATATTTCGTTGAAGAAAACAATTTTATTCCATTCTTTCACATGCATAAAAAGCATCATAAGCTCCATGTAAAATCATACAATTGACTGCATGCGTGGGATTTCGAGGTTTCCCAACCAAATTTCAATTTCCGAATAACCATACCGAATTTCACATTTGATTTTACACATAGATAATTTTGACTTGCACTGTAATTTCGTGGTTGTTAAAAATATATTTTTCCTATTGTTCCGCTCCAAATCGTACTACACTTTGGGAAAGTCAGCCCCCTTTTCAATTTACCGGTAAACATTATGTCCGCTGAAAACACGCTCACCCAATATGTATTTCCACAATCTCGCAAAGATACCTTATCAGGTTTTTCGCCGGCTTCAATGTCACGCACACCTCCACTTCACCTGGTCTAACGGAAATACGTGAACCATTGCTGCTTGATGAATCACACCAATGTGGCAAATTTGCAGTTATCGATCCGCAGGTAATTTTTTTATTGACATTTACACATTAATAGGTGAGATAGCATTGAATAGCAACTAAACAGGTGATGGGCATTTCACTCGTGTTAATCTTAATTGATAAATTTCATTATAATCAGGTGAGGGTACGACTACGGTGATGTAATGATAATGAACCGGTTGGACAGGTCATCAGTCCAATAGGATGAAATATATCAAATTATTTCAATTGAAAGTTATGTGAATTTAATTTATCGATGTAGACTCCGACTGGTAATCCCGAGGCCAAGGTTATACAGACCCAATTTAATGTCGCATTGATTCTTTTTAAGTTCCACGAACGAAGTCGAAGAGTTCGATGATCTGAATGGGTTCAACGTGACCTAGGACGTATGTGGAGTAATGTCCATGGGAAATAATGCTATGTAAATTAAACAAACCAATACTGAAGCGCTTCATCATTTGCATGAAATTATCTTCCTAATAGTTTCTTCTTTAAACATCCAAAGCCCTTCACAGGTGTGAAAACCTGCATACTCCAAAATTTTATATAATATATTTATATATTTTGTTTATACGTTACCTGAATCATTTTAGAAATTTCAACGATAAGGCAGCAAACTCTCAACTCAAACAAGTAGTAATGAGTCCCATTACATCGTAAATGTTTAGAACAAAACCCAATGTCCGTCCATTCATCACTGCTCAAAGAACCCATGCATCATTCATACGACAATTAGGGACTGTTTTCCTGGCTGAATGCTGTATATTAATTGGATCAGTCATTCAACGCGAAGTGCTGGAAGTCACTTCAGTTTCTACCTTTGAAACTAGTAAACTCAATTTGTAGACTGCCTAATTGCCTGCATCGTATGTTAAAATCCATCAGAGTAGTCGAGGCTGCCTATAGCTGGCTAGAATGCCGCCCAATGGCTAATTGAATTAGATGAAATTAACGCGATTTATATTTCTACTGAGAATCTGCTGATGAAAAATCGAATTGAAGAACAAATCGGTATGTACCGTAATAATTGTTTCATTTGAAATCATTTTGTCATATAACGACTGTCAATAATTATTCTACTAACGATTAGGTACTGGGACGATTACGGATAGCAAATTGGGAATTTGTTCCAAGAATCGGCACATCGATTTGCGCTGTAGGTCGTAAAATAATAATAATACTACCATCTCTAAGGACAATTAGTTCTTAGTAAAGTGAAAAATATCTTGAATCCACAGGAGACTTTGCAGTGTATAAATCCGTCGATAAAAATCGCAGAAATTAGAGGAAGGGCTGAAAAAAAAGTGGACCCACCTAGGAAGTGCCATAGACCCCCATAATCCCAAGCTTGTTCAAAAGAAAAGGAGAAATACGTGATCTTATAACATCGATTGAGATAAGCCCCAGATAAAAGCCTGGGAAGTGATACTCCGATAAGGTGATGACTCCCGTATATGTTGGGGATTGAGAATACACCCAAAGTATACATTTTAGGATGAGGCGGGGTAAGGTGGTGGGGCTCTAGAGAACAGTTCTCTTCCTCTTGCGGCACTGCACTTTCGCACTCTTGCAAGCCTATAGGAAATAAGCGTGGACCGGATGTCGGAATAAAGCTTATGGCATCAGCAAGGCGGGCGCTCGTTTCCTGGAAACTGGTATCAGAGAGAATGCCAAGAGAAGGAGACCTTCTAACAGCAACTCAGTGGGTTTCAGAAAAAGCTTCCTAAAAGTGACGTTGTGAACATGATATGCGATTTGAATGACAAGGTAAGTTCTAACAACACCTTGCTAGACATGTGAAGGGAAAACACGGTCTTGCGGGCCGTAATGACAATTGTGAGAGGTTTGTGCCTTTCTGCAGCTTACATGACTCGTCATTGGTGGCATATTGTTTGAGCATAGAGCAACCGAGCTCATGCTACCCTAAGCCAAATTATTCATTATCAGAGGTCAAAAATAGAGCCTATTTCTGTCTATCAAGATCTTCCCGCAAAAGATTTCTCCTTGGGGTTAATGCTCTCCTACACAAGGCCATATATTCATATATTCTTCGAAAACTAGGGTCATGAATAAAAAAAAGTGGGAATTCTTAGCCGTGTTCAAGATGACTATCCTCTGTGAATCCTCGGTCTCCTAAATTGAGATAGACGAATCCGATGTCTGTATAATACAAACTAACCAAATTGACAAAGTGGTCTTGAAAACAGGAAAAGTAGATTTGGGAGAATTTGAGGGGGTAACAAGTAGCTTATGTAAACTGATTAGATTATTTTTCTTTTTTGCTTAAGAGTTGCTCCTGTTTTTGTGCTCCACGGACATCCCTTTTCGATCTTCGCATTCAAATAACCAAAAAAGTAAAATTCCAAGACCGGTAACGGTTTCCTCCAGGACGGAGGCAACCCATCAAATGCGAACCGCTTCGGCTCGCAGATTTAATATCTGCTCCTTTTTATAATTCGCAAATCACAACATGAGTGCATATTATATCAAGCATAAATCCGCGATACTTTGGACAAAAGTTGGGCCAGATCTAGAAGTTTTGTTTTAGAATTAAGGAATTCTGAGCGCGCATTCACTTAGCGTCAAAGTTGGCTTTGCAGAAATTGAACTTAGTAAATTTGTACGCAGCGTCAAAGTTCGACCGACAGAGCTCCTTTTAAATTCAAAAGCTGGATGCCGATTTTGTCATGTTTGTACGGAAATGAATGTATGGAAAAGAAAGAGATCTAGAACCCGGTTTAAGGAGTACTTCGTGATGGCCAATTGCAGGACAGAACAATTATTGAAAGAAGAGACTTGTAGAAAGGAAGAAGTCATTGGTAAGTATTGGAAAGCTAGGAAAATTACGCTAGTTAAAATTTAATCAATTTAAAGTGCCACAGAGCCAAAAAGGGAAAGACGAGAACATGACAGTAAAAAGTTTAGAAAAACTGATAAACAATTCTTCATTCAGGTGGGACAATATATAATCTCTAGATTATTTGGGCGAAGAACTAGATTTTCAGGAGTTTCAGTGTTAGCTCGCCTCTCCCATTTTGATAACATATTTAGACCACTTCTACAAATCGGAAGTTTTTCAAATAAAACTATTTATGAACATAATTAAGCGCAAATTGTAAATCTGTAAGATGCCCTATCAGGCATCCTTTTTAATCTCGCCCTGGGAAAGGTGAAAGATTTGAATATGGTACTGGCCACTTCGGGTTACAATAAAATTTTTTTTTTTAAAAATGGCTCATAACAAATTACTAAAACGTATGCCAAATAAAATAGAGTGAGATAGATAGTGGCCTTTTAGTTGTGTACGAACGAAAAACCGTGCTTAGAGAGTTCCTCACCGAAGAACAAAATACAAAACCTTTATACCCGAAGCGCCCAGCTTTCGGTATCCCGATTTGTATTAAAGGGGTCATCCCGTGTGAAGGCCGTTTTTGGCAATTCTTGTCTTTCAAGCGAAGTAATTCGAGTGTCATTCGGACCGATAAATACCAGCTTTATTACGAGGTTCAACATAAATCTAGCATGTGACTTATCACGTGTTTAACACTATAATTTCCGAACAACTCCGAATATCAAAAAATCACTTTGCATATATATTCTACACTATATCTAGATACAATTGATGCCAAAAAAATTCGATTCCGCGGATCCGACACACGGGATGACCCCCTTAATCATCAATATGTCTGATCGAAGTTCCAGTTAACAGAAAAAACATTTAAAAAGACAAATTAAAACAAATTGTTCCCCATAAAAAACTGAGAAGCTCCCCTTTGTTGATCGATTAGAGAAACTAAATAATGAATATTGAACGAGAAGAGAAACAGAATTTTCGAAAATAAGATTACCTACTTTGGTTTGACCTTAGATACAATTTTTAAGATAAAAGGTTAACACTTATGTGTAAACCTATCATGTATCCTAAAAATAATATATCCTTGGCAAAAGAAGGTAGACAATAAAATATTTATCTCTGATCAAAAATTCATTGTTGATGGCGCCCTAAAAAGACTACCCAGAAATCGAATGTCTATCGTAACAAACACTAGTGCGTGTCTACAATAATTGCCATAGTTAATTCTCTATCAAACACGGCGCAAGCCGTACAAATTTGAAACCAATAAAACTGGCCACAAGGAAATACTAAAAATTTCAATCAGATAATATTCACAATAAACAGGTGCCCCCTCCTCTAGAAAAAATCGATAATCAACAACGAGAACGAAATAAAAAGTTCAAGTAAAACCCTGACATTATTGCTTTTGCAAGTTTGGATTTCTAGGTGTATCGATTGAGCTCCCCCATCGGTTTGTTAAGAGCCAGACTTTCAGGTAAAAGATGCATAGCAACAGTGGTCCACATCTCACATTCATAAATTATCTATCTAAGAAGGTACGAAGCTGCTCTATCAAGTTATGTTGGAAAATAGAAAGTGAATTCACTGCAAATGGTCAAGTACCGAAAAAAGTGTGCACCTTTCACCAAATCGAAACTTCATGCAAAATCTAAAATTAGGTGGAAAATAATTGTATATGATTTTTTATGGTTAGCATTCCACTGCACACGCTCGAATGGCTGTAATTTACAATGCATTGAATTTAGCCGTATCATCAAAATGAAAATGGAAACATAAAAAGATGTTTAATTGCAGACAAGATTTTTTGCACATTACACCTTCTCGGAAAACACTGCTTACGTTTGGCATTTATTTAGCAGAAAAATAATTGCTGTTCATGAGCAAAGTCTGTGGAAAAACAAAATCAAGCTTAATGTTCTCTTGCATAATATTGTATATGATATATTGTTGACGTTACTTCTAAAGACAGGCAATATGGCTGATAATGAGCATTAGCCACTGGGCTCCACATTGTAATTAATTTCACTGCAATTTGTGTAATTGAATTATATAAATAGCGACGATGTGTGAACTTGTAAAATAATTTTATAGGTTGTAAATAAAGTGCTTTATTCAATGAAGAGAAACACAATTCATGACTGATTTAAGGACACGCTTTTGGCCTAGCTGCAGCTACCCTTGAGAGTTTATGTCACCGAAGGTAAGCTCTAATTATGTACCTTGAAACTAGACAGGGTAAAAAGCCAATTGTGTGTGTCTGACAGAAGAGTAAATAGAAAACGATAAAGCCGACAAAAACGAAAAACCCTCTGTGCATAATTATCAGGAAGCAAAACGAAAGGAGCGCAGTAAAACTTTAAGTGAAAACCCGTCAGTAACGAGTGTGATCGCCGGTTAAATCCTTATATTGTTATTACACTGCTTTTTAAATAACAGTTTTCTATTAATGGAAAACATATTTTTTTGTTAATTTTGTGAAAATATATTGTGTGCTCTTGTTCATTTGGTAAAAAAATACACATAAGAATGTATGCCTAAAACATTAGAGGAGTTGGAAGTGAGACGCTGAACGGAGATATAAAAGGTTTTGTGCCTTCCTTTTGTAAAAAAAATTGAATGCACGGCTGTTCCTCTTTAATATCATACTGACAATCGATGAAGTCTTAGGATGCAGTAAATTTACATGAAATGTACGATTTTATCCTTTATCCTGAAACATTTTAACTTCGTTGCCCATTTTTTGACTAGTATTTATTTTCTTTGTTAATAATAAGCTTTCAAGCTTTCAAATATCGTGCTACATATTATAGCTATGTATTGGTGAGAATTTTATACCCCTAAGTTGAACTTTGGAAAAATTCTCCAATAAATTTCTAAAATGTAGTATATCTTATACATTATTATTAGTATTATCCTATTCCTATTTCTGTATGGAATGTATCTTACCTAAATTTGGTATAGTAGCATGCCTTTCAGTTAGTTAGGTTAGTTAATTTTTGGGAATAAATCCTGTCTCACTTTAATTTTGTATTTTTTTACCATTCATTCCCTCCTTTTCAACCAACGTCAAAATTAAAACTTGTTTCAGAAAGTGCTAAGCAACCCCCACCGCTATATTCGGAGAAAAAGAAAATCCATCAACTGCATGCCCTATGTAAACGTATGTAAAATTTTGTACTTCTATAATGAACTTTAGAAAGGGTAATTAAGCACTATACTGGAGATGAAGATGTAGCGTGGAACCAGTGGCTGAACACACCATGATTACCATGATGAAATGAGGAAATTCACGATGGATATGGAATCGCACCGATCATGGGGAAATTAAGAGAAAAGTATCTTCAACGGTATGGCCACGTAATTCGTGCTAACAAGAGTTCGATTGCTAAGATAGGTCTGAACATTGAAGTCGATGGAAAAAGAGCACAAGGTCGACCGAAGCAACGATGGCTCGTTGATCGTTGATAGAACAAATTAGATCAGAACGGGTCGACCTCGCTTCTGAGCGGGACAAAGGCTGAAAAAGATCTTGAGATTTATGGGGTGAACAGTATAAACAAGTCGGAATACCGGAAGTTCGCGCTTTTGGTATAAAGGTTTTGTGTTCATCTTATGTAAGAAATTTCAACGCATCTATCCGAACATAGCTACAAATCCAACATAATCCTTCATATTTTTCCAAACTACGAGACATACGTACATATTACAGCCATAGATATTACGCTCATCCTAACCAAACAAACTGTACACATATATGCACGTATATAAATTGATCGGATTTACTTCTTATATCTATTTGAATTAGGCACTACCCGCAAAGTTCATTAGCACGCATATATCATATACCTACATACACACGTCAGGTTGACAAATAACTAAAAAATTAAAACGAAATAATTCTCTACGACCCAATTCATAAGAACTCATTTCGCTGTGGTATTGACGAATTGATATGTGATGATGGCGTCATGCAGGTTGTAGAGTGCACGAAATTCGCAAAAAATTGTGAAGTTTCACCACCTATAACTTTGTTAGTAATAGTTGGATTTTCTTCAAATTTGACCAAACTGTGCACTATGTTCTTCATTACATCCATGCCAAATTTTGTACTCCTGGGATGAACATAAGGGGAGTGGCGGCTAAATTTCTAAAATGTGGAAATATACTATTATTAACCGGATATATTTTGAGGCCTAGATTTCGTAGAGATGCACCACTGTGATTTTTTTCAGATTTTTCGATTGGATAGGTTCCGAGAACGAGACCTGTTACACTTTTTGGGGGTCATATTTTGAGCCCTCACTCCCCTAAGTTTCACCCAACATAAAATATTAAACGAGTTTCGGACAGTACTAATTGAGACCTTTCATTTGATACCCCACATGGCTTCATTATGTGAAAAAAAAAATTGCACCCTCCATTCACATGTATGGGGAGCCTCCCCTTAAAATCAAGACAAGATGGCGCCACTTACTGCATGTGAAGGGAACACCAGATTACATACTCTCACCGATTTTCGTGACAATCGGTTCAGCCGTTTCCGAATAAATCGAGTGTGACAGACAGACAGACAGATAGACGGACAGACAGACATCGTCTCGATTCTAATAAGGTTTTGTTTCACACAAAACCTTAAAAACGAAACCTGTCACATTCTATGGCTTGTTGGCCCTGCATTCTGTGTATTTATAATGATGTTAAAAATTGATTCTTTAAATTCTTCTGTATAGAAATGGCAGCTTTCATACCTAAATATATCCGATAAAAGGAGGAAACTTCAAAGCCCCGAGGGGAACTGTAGTCGTAAAACTGATGAAGAAAGGTCATAACACACATACACTATATTCAATAGGGAATCTCTGGCAATAGCAAATATATACATATGCACATTATTCGTGAAATTGACATAAGTTGAACTTTTGATTTCTGCCAAGTTCAATTACGGGACCCCGTCAGTAGAAAATAAAATTGAACTTGTTTCTATGGCTTCAAAGTACTCAGCGCCAATATGCAATGAATCAGTTCATAAGTTCTGAAGTACGAAGTTCGAAAACGTCTATTCATTGTAAATGTGAATTCAACACTGTTCATCCAACACATGTATTGTGTAAACTCCACTTTAGTGATGCCATGAAATACGGAGTTGAGAAAACAGATGGCGCAACAATGTAGTATCTGGTATAAAGGTAAGAAACTGTAAAGTCATCTTCGCTTACTATTTTTGGATGCTTGAGTGCTAAGTCCAGCTTCAAAACGAAGTGTCCGTGGACCAAAAAAGAGAGAGTACGTTGCTCCCCATTTAGTCCGCTCCGACATCAAGTGGATGCGGACTTCCGACCCCTTAAGCGGGTCATCCCGTATGAACAACGTTTTTTTGGCTTTAGAAGTTTGTTGTGAAGAACTGGATAAAGATACAAATACGAATTTTTCACCATAGACTTAATAATTAATTTTTCCAGCCCGATCGCATAGTTCGTTATTGAAATACAGAGCAATTTATACACCCATCTCCAAAAAAAGGTGTTTTTCTGCTGCCATGTTAGAGGGCGCTGCAATCATCTTAAAGAAAAAAGGTAAATGGCATTTTAACGTACAGACTTAACTACAGTCCGCAAACTAGGATTATTAAAAAATATTAAAAGCTAAATTTTTGGTGCCGTGTTAAACTTTTCTTTATGAATTCTGGCTTTTTTTCAATGAATAAAAAAAACTACTGAATGAATCGCAATTATCCTAATTTGCGGAACGTAGAAATATGTTCTGAATAAGTGGTGAAAATTGGAAAGAATTTCGTTTGATAGATTTTGGGCTATGGTGGCAGTCGATTTTCAACAGGCATTTTCGAGAAAAACACATTTAAAAAGTAAAATGCGATTTTTAGCCATAAAACCTTAACTGGCCATTAATCTACTATACCTAATCCACAAACCTTAGGTTTCGTCAAGAAACACATGTACAGCCTTGGCTTGAATTCTTGTTCTTTTAACGAAGTCATTCCAACATCATTGGGACCGATAAACATGAGCTTTATTATGTCGATCGACATAAATCTGGCATGTGACTTATCACGTGTTTAATACTATAATTTCCGAACGACTCCGAATATCAAAAAATCACTTTGCCGATATATTCTACACTATATCTAGATGCAATTGATGCCAAAAAAAAAATTCGATTCCGCGGATCCGACACACGGGATGACCCCCTTAATCCTTATACAAAATGTTTCAGCTCTGGCCAAACTTTGGGTTAAAATATAGGCGGATTTATGGTATATAATTCACAGTCATGTCATGTCCTGCGGTTTATATAAAGGAGCATTCAACATCTGCGAACAACTTCGGTCACGCTACTCCCAGGCCAGAATTGAGGCAGCGTTTGACAAGTTGCCTTTGCCCAGGTAAGAAACCGTAAAACAGCCTTCGCTTATTATTTTTTGAAACTTGGATGATACGCCCAAAACGAAAGCTCTATGGGCCAACAAAAGAGAGAGTAAGTTGCTCCCCATTTGTTCCGGTCCGACAAAAAATGGATGCAGACATAGGACCCCTCAATCGTTAAGCTAATTTTTTTCATTTACAGGAAACTACTGCTGACTCGTTTCGGTTACTTTGAAAGGCTGGTGGTAAGCTGATGGCAAGATACGTGTGCATGATCCTTTCGATATTTCAGGAGTGGCGGCTTCGATGCTGCCGACAAGGAACACAGAAAACCGTCAAAATAGTAGAATATGAGGATGAGGATACTGTTTCCAAACGCCTACGAAAGGAAACATTCAGAAGATTGGCAGAGGGATGCCACATGAGCTAAGGGAATTGCAGAGGCGTAAAAACACCTGTTAAATTTTGCTCGCAAAATACCCAAGAAAGTCCTTTATGATTGGCATTGTTGCTAAGCATAATAAGTTGAATTTTTTAAGAATGTCAAGCGGAAAAAAATCATGTGTAAAAGCAAATACGCCATCCATATCAGCCGCTACATCGAATCGCTTTGACAAGAAAGGTTTCAATAGGACCAGAAGAGTGTGGTCTATTGTGACCTGTTGAAGTCCGACAAAAGGCTTGATACTACCCGCTACCAGCAATATTTGATTCATTTGAGCAGTTCGCTGCTTGGAACACAGGGTAATTTTCCGTCATGGCAATGGTTCATAATATACGGCAAAACTATTCCGCAAGATGTTAGAAGCTCTCAGCTAGGAAGTTCTACACCATACAACTTACTCACCAGACTTGGCTTCTTTCTTGATTGCAAAGCCACCGACTCGAAACAGTACCCAATTTTGATCCCTAATGGCATCATGAATTTTGAACCCAAAAACAATGCAGGCAATCCCGGCCAAGGCGTTTGCTATGATTAATTCGATAACACCGACAAATACGCTTGCCACAACTTCAATGTTGCTTAGGTTGTGGATATAAATCTTTAAATCATCACATCACATCATTGAAGTACGGGAGCGTGGTTAGTTTTTATAAAATGAATAATAATTGCTATTTCCCAGTTTACAACATTGGTGCATACTTAGAGTAAAGAAATCTAACTTTCATTTTACAAAAGAAATGCAATTTATTGCTTCAGGCATGGAATTCATTTCTTTTCTCACATAAATTTTCCCTGAAAACCAAAAATCATAATCAGTCATGCGGTGCCACCAATGCTCTAAAACTTTAAAATAATTCTATTTATAAACCCTGTCGCCTTCTTGACTAAATAAACTCGCGTCACAGATGAAATTTGCATAGTTTCTCGTCTCAGCTAAGAAAACGAAGAATTTTGTGACGCAACAATGGGCGGCACATTTTCATATGCAAAATATGTTACCCAGAAAAACCAAGTGAATCAGCTAAATACGATAATAGAATGCAGAACGCCACTCTCACTTTCTGCATTGCAAATGGAATAATGAGTTTAGCCCGAATATTCTCAACGAAATGTCGGTTAAGTGAATCAAACTCTAGTTTCGCAAAACGTTTGGGTTGGTATCAGACTTTGGCTCTAACTTAATGCAGATTGTTTTTGCAAATCGCAGGTCAGTTGCATACGTAATGGAATTTGAAATTTATGCAACTGCGATTAGTGCAATAAGGGGCAGGCTCAAAGCAAGCATTGGTTAAATATGACGTATGTGGCGGCTCGAGTATCGAAAAATATTGGAAATTCAGGATTTTAGTAATGTGAACTCATCTCTTTTTAAATGGGGGAAGCCTAACAAAACCTCCTTTCCTATAAACTCTAACCTGGCTTTGACTGCAGCCCGCCGAATTTTCTAATATAATTTGGAATGCCGTTGAGAAACGTTTATTTTATTTAATTTCATTATAATGGTGAGCAAAAATGGATCTGTTTAAATCGATACAACTTGATTCCATTCTTCGTTACCCGAAAAAGCCGAGTGAGTGACTGCCGTGTTCGATTTCGAAGTTGGATTATGTTGTGATACCAGATTCTCATCCTCAACGTAATTTTTTGCCAAATTATTACCAATTAACTAGCCGATCACGCCATTGATGCGAGTACCATTTCACAATTCAATTATTTTTTTTTATTTTATTTTTTCATATTGATTTTGTGTGGCATAAATTTAATTGGTTTGATTATATACAAGCAATGATATGAAATTATCAAAGATATCAAAAATGCTCCGAATAATACTCATTCATTTTACTATGAAGTGTGTATTTTAAATGCCTTAACTGTGTTCATTTTCATATTCAACTAGCCCAGAAATTAGCAAATAAAATTGATATGAATTGAGTTCCATTATTTAAAGCTACCGTCACCCCACGTACACAATGCTCGTCAGTGCCGAGTTACATGATTTTCAATTAGCACCCGATTAGACTTGTAAAACGGGAACTATGGTAAGCCCCTGGAAACACCCCTATTAAAATCGATACACTGTCTGTCTGCTGTCACATGCACTTTTCTCCAAAACGGCTATACCGATTCGAACGAAATTTGGTGGACAGATAGGAACTGTGAAATCCCACGCATACATAAATTTACGTGGAGTTTAAAGGGGGCCCGAAACATGCAAATGGGGAATGTAAAAATTCTTTTCATCGGATATCGTCGCCGGGGGCGTCATATGAAAGCTCTCGATTAGTACTTTCCGAAGCTAATTAGTATAGTAGTAGAAGTTTTAGTGCGCGAGTAAGCAGTCAAAAGACGCACACGTAAAGTGAGGCAGCACTAATTTTCGGAAACTGCCCAACTCAAAAATCTGAAAAAAGTCAGGGAGGTGGTGAGATGTAATCTCAACATATGTGCTATTCCGATATCTGCTCAAATAAACTTAGTAATATTAGCAACTTTTAGAAATTAACTAAAAACCCCCCTTAAGTTCATCCTAGCAGTACGGGCATAGGTAACAGTATCACACATACGCATATGAAATTTCATAGAAATCCGGTCAAAGTTACAGCAATTTAAGCTTATCAATTTTGTGCGAATTAACTGCATCCTAAACCATGCAAATGAGATGCTGACGTCATGATTAACGAGAATAAATGACATTCGAGTGAAATCATAAAATTCTATTCATGACGAATTTACTTCTCCCCAGCCTTAAAATCATTTTACTGTCTGTCTGCCTGCCCATCACAAGCATTTTTCTCGGAGATTTAGTGGGAATTGTGAACGCTCACGCATACAGTGAGTTACATAATTCTACATTGACTTTAAGGGGGGGTCCCCATAGATGCAAAAGGGGAGGGTACATTTTTTTTCATCAAATATATTCATGTGGGGTATCAAATGAAAGGTCTCGGTTAGTATTTTCCGGTATTAGTTTTGACATTTGCGGGAAAGGTGAGGAATGCAGCGGGTCGAAAGTGATCATTTGTTTAACGGACAAATGCACACTCAAATGCCTTTATAAAAAGATACCCAAAACTTTTCATACCTGAAGCGTCCAGCTTCCGGTTTCTCGACTTGTTTATATCTGTTGTAGGTTAATTTCGTCACATTTGTGAATAATATTAAGCTTCTAGTGCGAAGCCTATTAGGTTGACTATTATGAATACAGTTTCTTCCAAACACCAAACCCCTTAATCCTGAAGCGGCTAGCTTCCGGGCCCCCGACTTATTTTTCAATCCCCTTTCAAACATACATTGAAGTAATTGTCAAGCGTGGACATGGCATAGGCGGATGTCTTTAAGAAAGAAGAGCGCTGATGGACTGCAGCCTCATTCACCGAAATAACTTTTGCTTTCTTCAGTCTAGCACTACCACCATACCGACGACCAAATACATGGAAAGCAGTTGGGGTATGGTTTTGATAGTATTTAAACTCTGACAAAAGTTCATGAAACATGTTATCCGACTGATTGATGAAACAGACATGTTATTTATATTGAATTGATACTCTCAGGTAATATCCACCAGTTGAAAAGAGGAGGAAAACAGGAGACTCCTTTGAAGAGGAAGGGAATTCTAGAAAACTCATTTACGGAGAGCTAATGGCACAGAAAGAGGATTTAACTTAATTCGGCGAAGATTGTAGTTGTTAATCGCAGTGGTAACAGTGTAGGCAATGTTAAAGTGATTGCGCCTAAAAAGTGTCCCAATTGCCTTCTAAAAGCTCTAGAAGAGGAAGAATGTGTGGTTAAGAGATCGATTTCCACTCATTGTGAAGAAATTACGAGAGAAGCCCTTTCGATGGTATAGTCATGTAATCCGTGCTAATAATCTCATTAGCAAAAACGGGCCTGAACCTCGAACTCAATAGAAAAGATTCCAAAGGCCGAACGAAACAGCGAGGTTGGATGTTGTAGATGCGGATCTAAGAACCTTTCGACTCCACCTCCGCCGCTAATACGATCTGCACTCGCTACCAAACGGAACAATGACTAAATAAGAAGAAACATTTAAGCTATGTACTGTTATGACCATCCTATGTATTAGATATATTTCTTCCACAATAGATAACTTTAGTGGTAAGTGAGGGTTGAAATAAGAGATCATAGATATTATGCAGATAAAGACATTAGTTGATTTGCGATTCCCCCAATGTCACAATTCATGAGGAGTTCCCGACCAGACGTCCACCTCGACGGCCAAACCAAATATCAACCGGTGCAAAGTCGTTTCCTGTATTTGGCGAAAACAGCTTAGCGTAGTGTGTTGTGAGCTGTCAAAACTTTATTAAACCATCACAGGCGATCATTATCAAATACAGAAAGACCAGTTTTTTTGTACCTGGATTCGAACGTCGAAGTAGCTAGCACTAGCAATGAACGACAGTCTAAATCAGAAGTTTATAGCCAATTTCTTTACAATGAAATCTTAAATTTCAGGATAAACCGTGACGACAAATTTGAGTCTCTAATATATTTAGCTATAATGATACAATACTTTTGTCGCGGAAAAGTTCAAAACTCATCGAAACATTCGAATTTCAATTATTCACAATTCGCTTGCTAAAATATAATAAAAAATAAAATTTTGTGTGGTATTATATGGCTCTCGTTTACTACTTTGAGGAGTATAGTTCATCCATGCAGTCTCTATTTCGTATTTTGACTTTCAATGAGACTGTGATAATCTTACAACAGCGGGACAAGACGAATATGAACACAAACAACCATGACGAAATGGGACGCAAGATGTTGAGATCGAGAGGTTAATGACCAGCAAACTACGCCCAATTTTCTCGGCCACAAATGGATCGTAACGCCCACCTTATACCATCTTGTGTCATCTTGTTGAAACACTACATATGTTATCAACCAAGATTTCATCAATTTTGGAAAAAAAAATGAATCACATATGATGATAATGCTTGCCATTGACAGAAAGTGAGCGGCATTCAAAATTTTTGGCAAAGGTACAGTCCGATGATACACCCGTACGATAAACCGAATCAAACAGAATGCTATGGTGACTGACGTGCGATTAACTCGCAACAGTATCACCACTTTGTTCGTTTACGTAGCCATCCAACAGTAATGCGCCTTATCCCAGAGGATGATTTTTCCTTGAAAGTCAGAGGAAATGGAGTCTAGTGTCCAACCGACAAAATCCCCACGCATGGTCATTCAATTTGAGTTCTTGAACCAACACCATCTTATAAAAGTGAAATGGACCAATAAGTTATTGAACTAACCGCATCTTTTATGAGTGCTGGCATGAATCCAATCGGAAAATCTAGGTGTTCCAAAAGAATCTTACTGTTACGAACGGCTTAAAAGTATCAGATTATTTTTTTCGTTAACACTAGCTCTATCTTCCTTACTACGTTATCATGTCGGCAACTTCCTATTATGTAGAGTAAATTCACTTTCCAATTCATCAACAACTCAGAGGAAACATTCCGACAACCAGTAAATGCACAAACCGCTTGTATTACAAAAAAGCTTCTGGAATTGTGATTCATGATGTTCGTGATGAAGTAGCAAACACCGAACACATCAGAAATTAAATATGAACTCCTTTAGCTCTCAAAGCCTTGCGATCCCTCTTAGGAAGTGCTATAATACATTTGGAAGAACCAACAACTTGCAAGAATTGTTAACGATATTGACAACTACTAAGTACGACTATTTACCATTTTTAAGGTTTTGTGTAAAACAAAACCTTATTCAAATCGATTCAATGTCTGTATGTCTGTCTGTCTGTCACACGCATTTTTCTCCAAAACGGCTAAACGGATCTGAACGAAATTTGGTGGACAGATGAGAGCTATGAAATCCCACGCATACAGCGAGTGGCATAAATTTAGATGGAGTTTAGAGGGGGGCTCCCCATACATGCAAAGGGGGGATTCAAAAAATTTTTCACCGGATATAGTTGTGTAGGGTATCAAATGAAAGGTCTCGATTTGTACTTTCCGAAACTGAAACTTAGTTTTGGCATAAATTGCAAAGTGCGTGAGTAAGGAGTCAAAATGTACGCACTTGAAGTGAGACAGGACTCATTTTCGGAAACTACCCAACCTAAAAATCCGAAAAAAATCAGAGTGGTGCGCCTAGATGAAATCTAGGCCTCAAAATATGTCCCATTCCGATATCTGCTCAAATAAACTTACTAATAGTATATTACTACTTTTTAGAAATTTACTGAAAAGCCCAACCCCCCCTTAAATTCATCCCAGGACTTCCGAATTTTGTACCAGCATAGAGGACAATATTTTGTATATACGTGCTAAATTTCGTGGAAATCTGGCAATTAACGCCAAAGTTAGCAGCAGTTCAAACTTAGCAATTTCGCGCGAATTTACCGCTTCCAAAGCCATGCAAATCAGATGCTGACGTCATAATTACTCGGAATAATTGACATTCGCGTCAAATATTAAAGTCGCATTTATGAAGAATCTATTTATCTGCAGCCCTTTTTAAGGTTTTGTGTAAAACACTTATGTGAAATCTAATCTTCGAGAGATGTCCCATTCCGGTATCTGCTCAAATAAATTTACTAATAGTACATTATCAACTTTTAGAAATTGACCGAAAAACTCCCGTTAAGTTCATCCTAGGTGTACAAAATTTTGCACCGACATAGAGGACAGTGCATACACATGCCAAGTTCCATGAATATCCAACTATTAGTGTCGAAGTTATAGAAGTACAAACTTATCAATTCCGTGCTAATTAACAGCATCCTAAGCCATACAAATAAGATGCTGACGTCATAATTAAGAGAATAATTGAAATTCGAGTGAAATATTAAAACTCCATTCAAGAAGAATCTAATACTCCCTAGCCCTTTTTATATTTGATGTTGGTTAAATTGTTGGCATTTGCTAATAATATTAAACTCAGAGCGTGAAGCGTATGATGTTGACCATTATCAATACAGGGCTTTCCATGAAATGATTTATTTAAATTGCTCTCTAGAGAATTGAGGGCAATGGAATTTTTCGCTGTATTACAGGGAGCTGTCATGCACTCGTCGCTCCTCACATCTTTTTCTTTTTCTTCAGCCTTCAGTTCACAAGCGGGGTCGGCTCGTGGTGATCGGTTTCGTCATTTTATTTTATCAAATGCCTGATCAGGATGTAATCGCGAGACCTTTAAATCCCCGTCCAACGTATCAAGCCACCATTGATTTGGCCGGCTTTTTGGTTGCTCACTATTGCTTTCGATGTTCTGACCAATACTGATTGTTGAATTCAAGTTAGCCCGAATTACGTGACCACACCATCGGTAAACGCCTCTCTTGCAGTTTTTCCACGATCGATGCAAACCCGTATCGATCGCGGATATTCTCACTTCAGACGTAATCAAAACGTGTCACGCCACCAGTGCAATGCAACATCTTCGTCCCCATTACCGCCGTTCATTGTCCTTTATAGTCGGCCAACATTCAGAACTATAGAGAGCGCCAGACGGACGACATTGCAGTAAATTTTTGATTTGGGACGTGCACTGATACGTCGATCACAAAGAACACCAGTTGGGGATGCCACTTCATCCAGGTTGTATTAATGCGTGAAACAATTTCATTACGCAGTTCTCCATTGGATGATAGCATTGACTCGATATTTAAATCGCTGAGTTCTGGCAACGGCCAGAACCCGCCCTTCGAGATAGTTAAATCGCTCGACTCGAGATATTTAAATCGCTGAATTCTGGCAATGGCAGTAACCTGCCCTTCGAGATATTTAAATCGCTCAGTTCTGGCAATGGCAGTAACCTGCCCATCTGTCAAGCATAGCGGAAGTCCAATTTTCCAGCCTTTTTTGCGTGCCGCATTGCGCATCCGGCTCGTTGTATATCGCTTCATACAAGTCCGTGTAATGAACTTCATTTGACAGCTCTCTCACTCCGCATGCACGCAATCATTCCGCTGTTGTGTTTCAGCCTTAAAAAATCAATTCTAATAACAAAAGGCGGAGAAAAATAAAATAATATAAATAATTGAAATAGTAGCTAGGTAATTTTTGGACGTTAACGGGGATAAACAGACGAAAATCCTGTCCATCCATCTCCAATAGCTCCAATATTCTGTTCCCAAAATAGCACATTTAACAGGTACATCATAAATATGAAGAATGTAATCACCACCCCCAAATCTAAAGCATTTTTTATCCACTCATTAAACGCCTCATGAATCATGAGATAAGCATACACCATAGTAAATAAGTCTATAAAATCATAAACTCTGCGGGATATCTGCCTGTAAGAAACACCGTAAAAATTTCTAAACTCTCAAATTTCGGGTTAAGTCTTCATCCTGATAAGATTCTAAAAAAGAATGTCGTACGACCTCCCATATCAAGGTCTTGATAGCGGCAAAAATATATTTTACACTCATGACAACGTACTATTTGAGGCTGACATAATCGAATTTCCATTTCGTGTCCGTTGCCTTCATTTTTTCGACAAGCGTATGCAATCAGAATGAGCAGTAAATTTCTTTAAAATAATAATTCATGAATCCCCATCTGCTTTTCCCAGATTATTTCTAGATTATGCTATTGACGTTACCCACCCGCCGTTCAAACATAATCATGACTGGAAAAAATAATAAAAATGCCAGCATTCTGTAAGTAAAAAAGCATTTTTTGCGTTTATGGGTGTAAGTTAACCATTCGGTGTTTCCGCTATATAAAATTAAAGCAACAGCAATTCTAAATTTAGGCATGTGGAACTACACGCCAATGCACCCTTGATAACGAAAACAATTTTGAGAAAGAGGTTATAGTCCTTGAATTGCAGCAACTACTGTTGGCCCTAACGGCATAAAAAACTTTCTAAAAAACCTCCCTCACACTCCTTCCTAATTTTTATTAATAAAACAAAAATTCTTCGCTATTTGTGGTTTCATCCAGTACCTATCCAGGTTTTATTCAGAATTGGTAGGTTCTTAATCTTAATCTTAATATCATTTGCAAAATAAAATGTATATTGTCCGGATTGAAATCTCGGAATTGGGCGGGTATAATGAGAAGCGAAAGGTAGAGCAAATTGTGCCCGACTCCATATCTACTCAGTACTCAACATTAGGATAGATGTAGTTGTTGAATTAAAAGGAAATGGAAATTTCTTGAATCAAAAATTTCGATAGAAAAAATTATACCTTAAGCTGTAACCAATCGTATCAGAAAATGTCAAGAGAGCCTTCAAGGCCGCACTCTAAGTACCAAGCTATCAGAAACGAATGCTTATCTGAATGAGAATATTGATTAAGGTTTGCCTATGAAACTTTGAAGCTCTCGGCAAAGCTAAATTTCTGTTATTTTATAATGCTCCCTAAAATTAAAGGAACACGAATAAAATAAACAACCACTTGACTGATTTCCTCGTAGCTGCATCAACAATACCGACCGCATATGTTCAAGACGAGCGACAGCAGGATGTACTCAAGGAACAAGAAAAAGACCCATTCTAGAGTAGCTCGTAAAACCTGAAATCAGATCATGGGCAATGCCAAAGATCGTAAAAGGCGGTCAAGGATTATTTATAAACAGTAATCCGTTTGGGACTCATAGAAAACAGAGCCATAATCCGGAGAAGTTACCCTTCGCCCAGCTTGGTACAAAAATAGTTGAGCTGGCTGAGTTTACTAAAGACAAGCTCAACGTGCACCAAGTTATAAAAAATATGGCGAGATCTATTAGAGTGCTATATAACAAATCGCAACAGAAAGAACGAAATTCTAAGGACAAGTCAAAAAGTGCTGCCCCAGCAGTGTCACGGACGGCCCAAATGACACCTAATCATGTTGCCATCAACCTGCCACCAAACAATAGGGTGCGAAAAAAAAGTTTGGATCATCTGGGAATTCAGCAGGTGCTTAACAGGAAAAATACATACATAGTTCCCAAAAACGAAACCAAACATACGGAAAAGAGATAGTAGGTCCCCCTAGTACGAGCTCCGACAATCGAATCGACAAAATCTAAGAAGAACTATAATGGTGGATGGACCAAGGTAGTTAGAAAAAAAGGGGAAGATGAAAGCGAAAGTACGGATTCGCCCAGAGGCAATTGTGATCTCCAGCAAGGGCAATTCCTCCTACACCCAAAGGATAAATTTGCACTGCTTTGAAGGAACAGTTCAAGTTGGAGGAACTTCCCTATGCGTCTGTTATGAGTTTGTGAAAAGCCTATGACAATACTCAAACGGCCACATTGCGACTACGAGTAGATGGAAGGGGTATATGTGTCCGAATTCGAGGAGATACTTGACTCTATTGTTCTCGACGCAAAGGGACATAGTCCAAGGGTGATTACAGGTGACTTCAATGCTTGGACCCATGAGTTGGGTAGCAGAGAAGCAAACGCAGCAAACATTCATAGAGGTGTGGTTAGCGCATTGCATCGCCAAAGCCTTCGAGAAGAGTGACTCAGAGGGCGTTGAGTAGAATTCATCAGAAGCGAAAAGAGCGCATCTATAAGGAAACCAGCAAACTCCGTAGCAAGAGAGAGTGCTTAAAGAGCTCTGGTCGGAGGCGGACGTAAACCCGAGGCGCCTATAGAATGCTGATGGGGCGATTCGAAGGTCCTTCATATCCGAAGATCAAGTGTCCTACTTCTTCTTAAAAAATATTCAGGAGTTATCCCCCAGCGAGGGAGGGCACAGATAACTTCCAGCAACCCCTGAATATGATGACAATACCGCCAGTCACCAAAGATGAGCTGCAGGAAATCTGCGGTAGAATAGGAAATAACGAAGTTCCAGGTCTGGATGGCATACCGAATACGGCCCTTAAGTTTCCCGTAAAATCCAGATATGTTCGGTGAGTTGTTCGAAACATGCATGTCCGAGGGGATATTTCCTGTGGCATGAAAGTTAGTACTACTACTACCGCGGGCGTCCCACAAAGCTGTGTACTAGACCCACTGCTACAGAACATCATGTACAACGATGTTCTAAATCTTTCGGTTCTGGAGGAAGCCACGATGGTGGTTTACAGCTAGTTGTAATCGCAAAGCATCTAGAGGATGCAAAGTTATACTCATGCGAAGCGATCAATGCTGTTGAGGGTTGGCTAGATAGTTCTGGTCTGACGCTTGCGAAGCAAAAAACGGAAGCTGTCCTCATCACCAAGCGCCGTAAAAGAAATTATGCCCGTATTCAAATTGGGAGTCATATCACCACTTCCAAGCCTGTAATCATTGCAGGAATTCCGGCAAGAACACATGCAAACCACTTTTGGAAGCAGTGTCCTTATTCGAGCTGGTCGTTCCGCGCAATGTTGTGTGAAGTAAGTCTATTAGCCAATTTTCAAAACGGGCATAAAAATAATTTCCTTTCTGGACGATCTCTGAGAATATCATTGATGAACTGACAAAAAAGATGAACTACTATTGGTTACTATCGACAAGCAAGAGAATATAATGACCGAATCAGAAAAAATGGAAAATCTACGAAATGAAAAATAACGCGTTCACAAAATCCTCAACAAATGCACATCAGTGATCGAAGGCTTCGAAGTGCAAATGCTTTAAGATTTAAGGTGTCGACGCTTCTCCGGCTGAAACTGAAACAAACTCCGTTGTTTTTCCTTCGAAGAGACACTTAATTGTAAAGAAATGGATGTATACTTATGATTCAAAGTATTATTTATGGTTCACTACTACTTTTTGGACAGCAAACGAAACCAAGTCAAAAACTTATCTGACTGAATTCCGTGCTGATCGCCTGTGATTCTTTCACTAGGATTTAACAGTTCATAATGCACTATACCGAGCTGGTCCAACGAAATACGGCGTATGATCTTGCAACCGTGAATATTCGGATTGACGGGTGGCTTGGAAGCTTGGCTAGAAATTCCCCATGATTTTTGCCCTTGAGGTAATCATAATCTCTCCCGTTTTTATCTTTCAATTTTTCCAAAACATTTCTTGCTTCCAAAACATTCCCATAACGTTGAGGCAGATTAAATTGATGATGCTAATTTTTATTTTCTGATCAGCTCGACTTTATCGCCACCAGAAATACATTCAGAAGTTACCTTTACCTTTACCTTACCCTTTATGGACTAGCAAATTTCGAAATATTACTGCTACCGAAACGTCAACAACAATTCGAATAGGGACTGACCTCACGCCGAAAATCTTTGGCTATCAAAAACGGACTATGACTGGTTTCTGGAGTGTACACACGCTTATGTACAACAAGAGGGTCCTCAGAATGCTAAGAATCCAACTTGAGCGAGAATTCCAATGATATAAGCTGAATATTCTGGACCTAAGCGAAATAAGATGGTGAGACTCTGGGTACTCTCAATTCCTAGCAGGCACAAATTAGGTGTTTGGTTGTTTCTCAAGTCTCCCACAAGTCGCGATCCTGGAAGCCGGTTTCTAATAGGATTCTGACTGCAAAGTTTCGATTCAGGTTAAGAAGCATCACAATGGTGCAATGTTATGTTACAACGGAGAGCTCCGTTACAATAAAGAAGGATGGTTTCTACGAGCAATTACATGCAGTTCAGGAAAGGCTTCCTAAAGGCGACTTTGTGATCGTGATGTCAAGGTGGGCTCGGACATGTCATCGGGAAACACGGTGTTGGCGGCCGTAACGATAATGTTGAGCAGTTTGTGAACTTGTGCAACTTCCACCATTTCCTCATCCACGATAATGAGCAACTGAAGAAGAGGAAAAAGCACTTCACCATGGATCCTAACACATCCGATGAGGTTCCTCCTCTTGTGGATGAAATGGCTAGTCACCGTAACATGCGGTTGGGGGCTGTTCCTCCAAATATCTTGGAAAATCCGAGACCTTTTCCAGAGAATGGATAAAGAGAACGATCGTTAAAGATTCCGGAGAACGACACCCGTTTTGAGTGTGACAATTGAGGGGTCGTCTCCATACTCCTAGCCGTTGCAAACATAATAGATAAGATAATCTCCAAGGGATAAATGGCAATCATATTTTTCGACCTAATCGTCCCGTTCCTTGTCGTTTTGTATGAAGTAACTTACCAATTTCTAAGTTTCTTTTTAACTAAAAGTTGCGTTATGGACATATACGCAGATGTGCGTGCATGACCAAGCTTATGCTCAAGGCGGATAAGTGGTAAGCAAAAGCACACCGGTGGATAAAAATTGGCTTTGGGAAAGATAACCAGAAATCAAACCAAATATGGAGGACAAGAAAAGAAGTTTATTTACGGTGCAGGGCTTCGGAAACCTAGCACCGGCGATTTTTGGGAATGATCAAACAGGCTCCCGGCCGTCAATATCCAGCGACCACAGTGCTTCAGTAGTGGGGAACTTCGATACTTTGGCATCAAATGCTACAAGAGATCTTAGCGAACTGGAAATGAGATCCGCACCGGATCATCTTCGCAAGAGCTCAAAGCTTGGGAAGGTCACCACCAAAAGTAACATTACCCGTCGCCAGTTGAGATTCGCCGCAAAACTCGGAAAGGAAATTAGATGCTGTAAAAGACTAACGTAGAAGGCAGCAAACTACCGAATTTATGGTAATGCTACGATGATTGCGGAATTCCGAAAAGCCACTAGGAAGAAGCTGTACAGACGATGGCAGAAACGATAGAATAATCCCCAAAAAGGCCCATGAACCCATACACTCATCCGGTGTAGGTCGAGGGGAAACACGGAGAATTGAATTACCACCTAACACAGTTCCTTATGGTAGATACATTAAGCACTTGCATCGCTTCGGATTGGATGAGTCCTCAGACTGTCGCGAATGCACCGCTACACCCAAGGACCCGGAGCATGTTATGTTCCATTATCCGAGATTCACAATTAAACGACGCGCTCAACGCAGTTGTCGGACCCCATAATTTCGTGGAGGAGTTGGTGAATTCAGAAGCAAATTGGAGTGCGATAATTGCAACAGTAACTGCGATACATGAAAAGCTGCAGGAACTGCGTCGACGAATGCGTGACTTAGTCGAGTTGGTGTAAACCAGAGCAACTTGGCAAAAATCAGGAAACACATGAAGCGGTGATTTAAACTCCGCACACTGCTCCATAATGATAAATAAATATTAATATGGCAAGGGAAGGAGAATCCAGAGCAGAAATCAGTCTAAGCTTCCGAGATGTTTTTGATAAGTTCCGCACTCAAGACGGATGCCCTTGTTCCCAGGATTTGAGAATGAGTGTAACTGGCAACACTTTAAAGACTAGGCAAAGACAATTTCGCTTTGTTCAAAGGAACAGCCCACTTCACCGGTTGTTATACGATTCAGAATGGTAGTGAATCGTGTTAACATAACAATACCAACGAAATGCTTACTACCGCCTACAATCTCTTGCAGCCCTAACGAGCTAGTTGGAAAAAAGCGGAGTTTTCTTGGATGCTCGGAATATAAATCAATTCAATAAAGAATGCCAGAAAGGTTCGCAAAATTGTCAAACTGGGCCTAATTTTTCCTCAGAATTTTCTCTCTATGACCCTGTTCTTTCGTGATGCAGCAGCTTTTGGTTTCCAAAGCGAAATTTCTAATGTAGTTCCCTGATAATAATCCAACCACCAAAGCAAATTCTGCTTAAGGATACTTCTCTTGAACTGGATATAGTTGCTCACTGAAAGCCCCCTTTTTCTCTATATCGGAAATCTCAATTGGTGCATAGAATTCCATAATTGTGATGCTCCTTAACCTGATCTTGCACCTGCACCCTGTAATCGAAATTCTATAGGGAGCTTCCCAGAACATAAAATCACAGTACCGGAAAAAGCCCAAGAGACAATCAGTTTCACTTTGCTTAAACTCAAAATGTCTAGTTTATATCGCTAGAATCCTCAATCAAATTGGCGAACCCTTGCGTTTTGAGTGCTCTCGATACCGTTATCGTTGTCCAGAAACTAATCACCATCGCTTTCAATAGATAAAGATCTTACCCATGAGCAATTAGCCCTAACTACATATGTTGGACTTAAGTGGTCTTCAAGTTCCTCCCACTGTATGGGAATGCAACGAGTGAACTGTATTCAACTTTATTTGGCCTTAGTGCTTTGTCTTTCGCTCAATATTTAGCTCTCGGCTGCGGGTAATAGAATCTCATTGAAAGTGCGATCGTGTGTTACTCGTTATTAATAATGGAATATTTAAGAATTTTGAGTAATCTTGCCATTTTGGTGGAAGTAGTGGGTGAAGTGGAGAAACTGGAAAAAAAGACGGAGATCATACATGTAGCGATCGTAAATTAAATCGCAACAATCGAAACAACAATTATTTTAAAGTGACATTTCTAAAAATGAAAAAATTGTGACCCTGCGGAATTTTTGAGAACTGCAGAATAAATAAAGATTTACTTTCTTATTGAGTTTAATTGAAAATGCTCTCAAGAAGAGTTCGACAACAACACTAATTTCAAAACAACACGAAGCCAGCCATTCGCTTCTGATATCTTGAAAGGAAACATTTTGCCGTCTTTCAAAAGTCAGCACAAATATCTTGTCACTTTCCCAATATTTTCTATATATGAATCTACTCAACAATATACAGAACTTATAAATTTCTAAGCTTGTATTTATTGAAATCACTTTTCTTTTCAAAAACACACTAAACAATATTTCAACGGCTATCCTTTAGAAACTTCAAAAGAATTATGAGAGTCGATGTTTTGAATAAATACAAATTTATCTCACCACAAAAAAGAGGCACGAACAAGGGGACGTCCCGGGAAGGACGGATTTTCCATTTAGTTTATATTCTGTTCACAATTCTTACAGGTATGAGGTGAAAAAATTCTAGTTAGGAAAAACTGTAGTCTTTGGTAACTGAAGACTAAAATTTCTGAATAATATGAAAAATACTGACGGTCCTAATTCAATAAAGAAGGTCGCCACATAAATACCAACTGCCCTTGTCTCCAGGATGAGGATTTCTCAATTTATAAAACGAGCCGCAGAATTGTCCTTAAAACCCGAAGTAGCCCAAAATGAATGACATGGAATTGAATTGATTGCGAATAGGAACACAAAAAATACCTCTAAAACTTAGAGGAGATTTCTGCCATTGCATTGTAAAGCGTGTGTCTGGATGGCTCAAGTTGTTAGAGCGCTGGGCTGTCGCGATTCAAATCTCACTGGTGGCGGTGGGGTTTGTTATCGTGGCTGGATGGATGAATACCAGTCAACTCAGCTGTAAATGTGGACCTGAGTCATATCAGGGCAATAATCTCGGGCGAGCTCAATGCTGACCACGTTGCCTCCTACAGTGTAATGTAGTGTACCGTTACGCTCTTCAATGAAGTGCTCTAACACACTTCAAGGCCCTGATCCAATATGAATTGTTGCGCCAACGATTATTATTATTGTAAAACGATATTTCAGAAATTAAGGCGCAAACACGAGTTGCTATTTTCATGATGAGAACATTTCATATGTGCGGGCGTTACGAGCTGTCGAATCCATTGAAACTTATAACTAAAACATTCTTCAGCAGGATCATAGTGAACCCCATCACAAATCCTCTGAAAGAACTTGGTCATACGAAAATAGCATTCCAATAAGCGTATTTCTCACACTTCATCCATTTCCATAACTAAGTTCCTATTGATGCAATTAACACTCCAACTGGAAAAGAAAAACATGAAAGCCAAACAATGAGACCAAATAATCCGTTCATATGTTATTCGGTCAATGGCCACAAGTCGATAAAGGCTCTTCCCACGAAGGTTACCCCAAATAAACCACCTCATCGATTCGCTGGAAAATGTGCTTAAGGGGCTACTGCCTAAGTTATAATTTCGCCCTTTACGTTGTTTACAGTACTTTACTGTTGTTATTTTTAGTAGCTTCTCCTTTGGAAACTGCCGCGATAACTGCAGTGCAGCATCCACCTGCAAGAGCTTCAAGGGGTTATCCTGATATCCGCTTTCAAAGCAATTTTTTCAAGGATTTACCTCCACCCCGAACCACTCATAACTTTTCACCATCATCCAAATCTCAGAATAGAATCCAACAAAACATAACGACACAGATCCCGGCTGATTGTGACGCAAGATGCCGTCCAATACACACAATGGACGAGGAGGTCAACACAGAACAAATCCTCTTGGCGCCTTCCCAACAACACAAAAGTATTGCAATCTCATGCCCAGGTTGACATAGATGAACCAAAACAAGAAAGCCATTCCCTGCACACCGAACAATTAGCAGGGACGGTATCTCAGGCATGCGTACCGGCTGTGCTCTGGTCAATTCGTCACCGCCGACCTGTGAAATCTACCGGCACTGGGCGCCAATTCACGTGTGATAATCGATGCATGACATTGCCAAAGTGACCTGGAAAAGAAGCGAGTGTTCACCGTTCCATCGCATGGTTCCATCGAGTCATCCATACGGTGCCATTCAGACTAGCGAGCGCCTCCCGCGAACTGTGGGGAGGTAGGCAGCGCGTTGCGTGGAGATATGCGAATTTAGGACGCACTTTTGCCGGACGAACACAATGAAAACAATATTCAGAAACGCTGCTTTAACGAAAGTGCTTTCTGTCTTCCTTTTAGCAAATAACGGTCGGCAGAAATCTCCAGCTTGCAATTAATCACTTAGAGAAAGTTCGTGCAGAAAAGGCAAAAAACAGAGCTAGTGTCTGCGTCAAGATCACGAATTCTCAAGAGGGAAATCGATTTTACTTCGGTGGAAAGCGCATGAGAGTCTAGCCGAAAGAAGCAGCGGCGAGATCTTGCAAAACCCACATTACCCCATCCCAACACGAGTATTCTAGAAAGCACTTTAGACCCATGGCACTGGCTCCAAAATAATTGCGTTTTCAACTCACCGTGCTCCAAATTTTTCACGTCGCCAAAATCTGTCTACGAAACTTCACTGGCAACCGTCACCCGATATTTACGTAATAGCCGAGTTCTTGCCGAAAATCCGGGACAATCACTTGACCTCTTATCTTTCGAAGCGGAATTCACTGTTTTCAAAAATCACAGAAATCTCCACGGACACTTTGAGTTCAAGTCAAACCCCGACGGATGCAACTATTCAACGCTCCAAGCAGCTTCCCACTAAATGCAAACTTTCATTCAACTCCGTAGCTAACGCGCAAACTAAACAATTATTCGCCGACACGAATTGGCTGACAAGTCGATCTGTTGGCACTTTATTGTTCGTGGCAGCCGCGAACGAAACATGGAATAAGCGGACGCAAGCGAAGAGCAAAACAATTGCGACGAACCGATGACATCAAATCACCCCATCAGCTGATCCCGTGCGTTTGCACGCAAATAGGGGGTTTTACGTCACGAAACGTCAGCGATTTGGACTTTCGTTAAATTGAGAGGGAAAATAATTTGAAAAAATGGGGATAAACGATGTAACTTATCAACTTGTTGGCAACATTGTAGTATTTTCTGAAGTTGAAAAAATATGAACGCGGATATGTCCCGTTCTCCTCAAAATGTGGGAAATTAAATTATAATGAAAGTTAAGCGGAGACTAAAGAGCTTTCGGTATTTACCTAGTTGGCAACCGCAAACTCGACACTTCAGGTACGAAAGATTTTGCGTATTTAGTGAATGCACGCCGGTTTTTTTATGGCGTAACTTTTAGTATACTCATCTGTATTAATGGGGTCATCCCGTGTGAAGGCCGTTTTTTGCCTCTTTTTTGGAAATTTTTGCGAAGAACTGGATGAAGATGCAATTGCGAATTTTTCACCATATATTTATTAATGTCTTGGGCATTCGCAGTAATTTTTCCAGCCCGATCACATAGTTGGTTATTGAAACACAGAGCAATGAATACCCCCATCTCCAAAAAAAAAGGTGTTTTTTCTGCTGCCACGCTAGAGGGCGCCGTGATCATCTTAAAGAAAAAAGTAAACGGTATTTTAACGTAAAGACTTAACTACAGTCCGCAAACTAGGATTATTAAAAAATATTAAAAGCCACATTTTTGGTGCCATGTTAAACTTTTTTTTATGAATTTTGGAGTTTTTTCAAGGCTTCTTCAATGAATAAAAAAACTACTGAATGAATCGCAATTATCCTAGTTTGCGGACCGTAGAAATATGTTCTGAATTAGTTGTGAAAATTTCAAAGAATTTCGTTGGATAGATTTTGGGCTGTGGTGGCAGCAGATAGAAAGTAGAATGCGGTTTTTAGCCATAGAACCTTAACGGACCATTAATCTGTTATACCTAGTCCATAAACCTTCGATTTCCTGAAGAAACACATGTACAGCCTCGGCTTCAATTTTTGCCCTTTTAGCGAAGTCATTCGAACGTCATTCGGACCGATAAATACGAACTTTATTACGTTGATCGATATAAATCTGGCATGTGACTTATCACGTTTTTAACACTATAATTTCCGAACGTCTCCGAATATCAAAAAATCACTTTGCCCATATATTCTACACTATATCTAAATACAATTGATGCCAAAAAAAAAATCGATTCCGCGGATTCGACACACGGGATTACCCCCTTAAGTATGTTGGGTTATTCAACCTTCATGAGTTTAGAAAAAAACAAATTGACTACTGAATACAAAATAATTTTGCCTTGCGAGAAGTCACAACTGGTTTCCGAGCAGAAACCAGCCATAAACCTCTTCGTCAACGAAAACCTGAGTTAGTCGGATATTGCACATAGGATACATTGTCCTTACTCGGCAATTGTAAGATTGTTGTAAGAATATCAGCTTACGGGAAATAATAATAATCGTTGGCGCAACAATCCCATTGGATCAGGGCCTTGAAGTGTGTTAGAGCACTTCATTCAAGACCGTATCGGTACACTACAGTATACTGTAGGGGGCAATGTAGTCAGCATTGCGCTCGCTCGAGATTATTTCCCTGCTTTAACTCAGGTACTCATTTACTGCTGAGTCGACTGGTACCCAACGTCAAATCTCGATACAAATTCCACTAAAACCAGTGAAATTTCAGCCGCGACCTTCCGTATGACAGCCTTGTTCTCTAACCACTCATCTATCCGGACATTTTACTCAACGCAAAAGCTAAGCAGGACAACATAGAATATTTTCACCAAGGAAAAATCAGATTCTTCACCGATTGGCGCTCCGGAATCATTTTAAAACGTCAGCTGATTTAAGAGGATTTTCTATTTCAAATTTTGATAAAATTTACTTTTTGAAAATTTTTGTTAGCACTTTTAGTTTCCCTTGATTGCTGCAGAGGGGGTTTACCAGAAAGAACATCTTAAATGGTACGACACTTTCCTGACTGGCTAGAACAGATAGAAGACTCCAAAAAATTATGTTTTGTAGTTTTATTCCAACAAAGATCTTTTCTTGGGACAATTTTCCGCACATAAAAAGGGGGAAGAGCATTCTTTAAACTTTTGGAGGTTTCTTGTATAATTTCCTTCATGAGGGGTCTAAATCTTTTTATTTGGAAAGTGCCTTTATTGAAATTAAACGTTAATCATGTTTTGAATTTTAATGAATTAATCCTGAGCAATATTGAGAGTTTCCACTGTCTATCAGCAGCTGCAAATATTCGACCAAAGCTTTTTTTCAGAATTCGACGCGCTTTTGATTGTTCATTGCCCCTCTGAACACAAACGTATTCGTATTTCCGAGTACGAATACGAAATCTGTTCTGTTAGGCTTAATATTCAATAAAAGAATTAAAAGACGTTTCACGTTTGAGGCTTTGTTTTGTGGAAAGAAGGCAAAAGAATGTAGACACCTCTGCAATAATATTATTCAAATCCTATACGTTATCTGTACATCATCCCAACTAAAAGTACACAAAGGACAACTAGTGCGGGTAGTCGGGCATGTGGATGGATCAAACATCCTCAGATATTCCTAAATAAATATGAAATGTTCAGACTTTAAATGAGTTTAACTTGCATTTGCACGCATTAACATATTGCTATATCCTCGTATATGAAACAATAAAAATAGCAGTAGGGGTCGCTCTTATAGATAATTTCTATTTTCCTTATGATGGTTCAAATCTTTTCGTTTTTTTCCCCTTGTAACTCATTTTAGCAGTGCTGTGATACTAAGGTAGTACAAACGGCTTTATATGGTACATACTTTAAGCTTGTAAATAGTGGTGAAAAAACGATTTCATAGAAAATACGCTCAGGAAACTCTCTTAAGGTTGTATGTTTAAACTGTGACTCTAACGTTAAAGCCAAAGGGAAGGGAAACAAAGGGAAATTAAAGTTAATATTTTGAACAATTCCAATTTAATAACGCACCTACGACGACATTATCCTCTCGAAGGCAATGAAGCTTTTAAAAAATTTCTGGTTACTAAAGGAGAAGAATTTGTGATTTCCGACCTATCTCGGATAAGTGAAACGCGACTACGAAAAGCGAAGAAAGAGCGAAGAAAATTTGTTGCTTGACTGGAGAGACAACCTCATTTTTTCACTATTATTCGGTATTGGACGACCTTCTATTCTAGAAGATAACTTAATTTTGGAAAACGAGTTATGAACGTGTTAAAGAGTCGATGTCTGTTCCCTGGCGGATTCTATTCTATAAATTTGTGATACGAGAACAGGTCTTCTCTCCCTCACGGTTGACAGCATGTCGCCAAAATGTCTAGGGGCGAAAAGCTACTCTGATGTTGTTGGCAATTCTCAGCCATGTTAGGCATAATGTCGTGTGTCTAGGGTCCCATTAAAAGGATTTAAATTGGTGTCCCTAATTTGTTCACATGAATGGGGAAGCAATCAGCCGTGCAACAGAGCTTCATTGTTGCAATGCCCAATAATTAGTTCCAAAAGTAGGGAAGTTACTAGAGGGGAACCACTGAAATATATTATAATGTCACTGCAATTCATCCAATAGGCGTATCGATTCCTTCGCCCTTAATTACATATTCTTAAGGGAGGTTAACTGCCTGGATGGGAAAAGTGATAGCAGCAAACGCTATTCAAACAACAGGTATGAGACAGCGTCTGATGAGTTTCTCTTGCCATAAACGAAACCAATCCTCCTCATTTTTAAAAATTTAGGTTTCTACATATAATGCCATTTCATTTATTACATCATAGTACAAAAATGATTAAAAGCGAAACATCCATATCCAGGATTATTCGCTCTCGGGACCGATGTCAGCGCTTCTCTTTTCATACACACTAAGAAAACAACTCTTAAATCTACTACTGATCGCCTTGTGTTTAATATTGTTGGATATTCATTAATTATCATTTCAAACCTAGCTGACCTTGTGACAGACTCTGGACTTGAAAAAATTTCCGTCAACAATGAGGCAGTGGAAGCTGCAAAAGTCCGCAAGCCTTTGGTCATCATCGTTAAGACCGTTTTCCCCATCGTAAGTCCAACCAACCCTGGCTACGTGATCATCTATGGCATAACGTAATGTCAGTTTGAACTCCATTTTGCTGCTCATCAAAAGTCATTGTCGATGCGTAGCACTGTACTATTGAGATGAACCTCATTCTGGCCCAACATTTTCCAGCCAATGTTTTAACTGAAACCGGTTCCCAAGCAAGTTCTTTCAACAGACCTTCCATCTCCAAATTAAAGGGGAGTCTTTTTCACAGCGGTGCATAATATCATCTTCATCATCAACTAACAACAACTCCCCTCCCCTCCTGTTGGTGAAAGGAATTCCCTGACTTGAAGGCTCCCAATGCCGGGAGAGCGGGAGGGCTAGCCCGAAGTAATGTGTCAAAAGGTTCCAGGCTCCAGTTCTCTGATGACAGGGAGTTGTTTAGTTGGTAGTCCGTCAGCGTGCTGCTGCGGGAGTCCAACACTCTGTGCGTAAACTCATTCACCTACCCTACTGCCAAATAAAAACATCATCAACGGTGCAACAACCGGTATCTGATCTACACCTGCCTTAGTAAAGAGCTCCAGACATCCCCGTTTTGTGCCGTGGTTCACCGAATTGATAGCACTAAAAGTTATCTAACGTTCTGCCCCACGCCATCGTTGTATGGTTTGCAATGTCTTCTTTTTCTACCCTTATAAACTTATAAACTTTCCGGGCGAGATCATCCTCACCCATACGGATTAAGAAACCCACCCACCGCAACCTATTCAGCCGGATTTTATCTACAACAATTGCGTCCCTATATAAGCTACGGAATCGACTATTCTCATGTAGGGGTCCAAAAATTATTCGAGGGAGTCTTCAATTTCTCTTGCTAAGAATCCAGGTCTCTGAGGAGTACATTATTATTATTATTATTATTCTGTTAAGGGAAAGTCGCACCGCTTCCTTGAAGAACTATTGTGCCCCTTTTGCTGGTGTACCTATTGATCATAGTATCTCAAGCAAGGCTATAACCGTTAGGAACTTTATTATGTTCCCTACTTCCAGATCTTTCAGCTTAGCATCTGGTGTTAAGTGTTCTCCCAGATGTCTCGACCTACTTTGCACAAGTACCGGACACTGTTCCAGGACGTGTATAGAGGTTTCGTCCTTCTCCTCACAAAACCTGCAGGCAGTTTCCGTAGATATCCCTAGCTTCCCTAGGTGATAATAGTTCAGCCGACAATGACCGGTGATAATTCCCACTATGATTCGGAGGTTCTTTTTGGTGGGGTTTAAGCAATCCTTTGTACGCATAGGTTCGTATCCCCCAATAAGCACCCTGGACTGCCCCATCCCTGGTAGGCCTGCCCAGTATAGCTCCCTCAACCGTTCCTCCTCATTTCTTAGATTCATAGCCATGAAACCGTTTCCGATTCCACAGAAGGGTTCTGGTCCATGTAAAGGCGTCCCTGTTCCCTTCTTGGCTAGTTCGTCCGCTGCCTCGTTGCCTTCCAACCCAGCATGGCCTGGAGCCCAAAGTACCCAGACCTTGTTAGTCGAGCCGAATGTATTCAGTCTCTCAAGGCATTCCGATACCAGTTTAGAGTTCACCTGGTTGGACTTAAGTGCCTTGATCGCTGCTTGGCTATCGGTGAGAATAGCTATGTTCTGCCCCCTGTAGTTCCTTTGCAGATTAAAGGAGGCAGATTTGTCTAAGGCGTATATTTCCGCCTGGAATATGGTAGTGTACCTGCCCATTGGCTCAAAGTACATTTTCCTTGGACCAATGACACCGGCACCCGTTCCCTCTGCTGTGAGGGATCCGTCAGTGTACCAAGTAATCAATTGCTGGTTTAAGTCGTATGTCGCAGCCACGCTCTCCCAGTTTGCCTTGTTACTCCAACGTGTTTCAAACTTCTTATCGAAGTGAAACCTCGTTGTCATGTTATCCCTTGGTATCAGTAATTCGGATAGCGCCTAGAAAGAATATCAATCTTCCTTCGATTTAGGCAGCTCCCCGCCTCACTCATACTGCCGGCCATCCTGAATATTGATCTCCTTGCCTGCATCTGTATGTGCAGATGGAGAGGGGTTAATCCCAGAAGAATCTCCAGGGGTGCCATTGGGCATGTCCTCATTGCCCCACTGATACACACGCAAATTAGCCTTTGGAGCTTATGTAATTCCCTGGCTTGTGTGCTGAGTTTCGGTTCTTCCTGCCCGGATCACCGCTCCGTAGGTAATCATTGGCCTTACTATTGTAGTATATATCCAAAGTAGTATCTTCGGGCTGCAACCCCATTTTTTCCTGCTATGGATTTGCAAGTCATCAGAGCCCTCGTGGCTTTCCGACATGTGTTTTCCAGAGTAATTTTTGGTCTAGCGTAATTCCCAAGTATTTGACCTCTGTTTCTCGTTTCACCTCCATATCATGTAATGTTATGGCTCTCAGGTGATCAAGCTTACGCCTCCTAGTGAATGGTACTATGGAGGTTTTGGCTGGGTTGATCCGCAGTCCCACCTTCTGGATTCTATCACATAGGGTATCTTCATATTTTCCCCTACAGATTAAAACAATGTCGTCCACGTAACCCTGGACTTGTATTCCAGTATTTGTTAACACGTCGAGGAGTTCATCCACTACCATACTCCACATCAGCGGTGATAGTACCCCACCCTGTGAATAGCCTTGAGTGGTGTTCATGACAATAGAATTTGTACCTGTCGGTACCTCTATTTGCCTGCTTGCTAGCATTTTGCCCATCCAGAGTGTTTCCCACTCCTTTGCGACTCAGGGCATCCTGGGACTCTGTGCGCGATGTGTTGTTGAATGCTCCTTCGATATCCAAAACCGCGCACAGTGCAATTTCTTTTGTTTCTATGGCATCCCGTAGTACCTCTGTCAGCTGATACAGAGCAGTTTCGGTTAACCGTCCTGCCCGGTAAGCGTGTTGACAGTGATGTAAGGGATTACGCTTTAGAACGTTAGTTCTAATATAGTTGTCTATGACCTTCTCCACCGTTTTGAGTTTGAACGATGTTAGGCAAATTGGTCTGAAAGATTTAGGGTGAAAAGGATCCTTTTTACCCGCTTTCGGAATAAAGACCATTTTTTCCCGTCTCCGTGCCCTTGGTACGTAACCCCTTTACCACCCTCAGAAGAGACTCTAAGATAATTCCTAGGCCTCTCTGGATAAGTGCTGGGAAAATGCCCTCTACTCCGGGAGATTTCAGTGGTTTAAAAGTTCCCACTCCCCATCTTAGCCTAGCTTCTGAGCATACCTCTTTTGCTAGTTTCTAGCTCTCCTTCCTTCCCCGCGGAGTACATGCGGATTGGCAAGATCATTGTCTTTTACAGTAAGAGCTTGGGTGAGTGGGACGTTTCGAACGAAACACTTCTTGTAAGCTGAAATAGGCTCTGTTAGCACCCAACAACCGCACGTGGATTTCATCGTCATAACTGTTACCGGTTGTGATTTTCGATCCTAGATTGGAGAAACTATCAACCGTCTCAAAGTTGTAGTCCCCTATCTTTATTGTTTTTTTGACCATTACTGTTTGATAATGTTGGTTTTTGGTGCTGGTCTTGCCACCATGCACTTCGTTTTGCCTTCATTAATGTGCAGCCCAAGATCGATCTAAATGAAGACAGACTGTATATTTCGGATTCTTTCCATAATGTCAATATCGTGAGCAGAGGCCAGTAATTGGGTGGATTCAAAGAGGATGGTGTCTCTCGCATTAACATCAGCACCGCGGATCCCTTTTTTCAGGGCATCACCCTGTGTTAAACCGTTGCTGTTAAATGGTTTCGAGAGTGATCCTTCGGCTTTAATCTGGCCTCGCACATTGACCATCAATTTCGTCGGGATACCCAATATGGATATTCACTTACTCTTCCCTCCTTCTTTCCGAAGGGGCATGAGAGAGTCTTTAATGGGGCTAAATAAAAATATACGCATTAAATAATCGCCTATTTGAATAAGCTTAGACGAATTGACTGTTTTGTAATTATAGATTAATTTAAGAATTCCAGTTTCTCAAAGGGAGTGAAAACCAATGCATTTATCAAACCTGATAACTGTCTTTCGTAATCTTCACTTCCTATCTTTCTAAATATAGAGAAATACTAATAAACGTTTAAAATTATTATATCAGTTCCGAGCCATGACTCATATCATCAATTGCTAAGTTATCGAAATTTGATAAACATTTATTTTTGCGTTAGCTAAATGTATAGTTGTTGATGCATTTGTATCACTGCGAAAGAATTTTATATTCAATACGTCGCCTATACATATTCTTAACATAATTTATCATGTCTTCATGCACAAATAACTAGTTCCGATTTTACCCCATTTATAACAAACAAAACTCTCTTATCAGTGCTGCCAATAGTCACGCAGGAAAATATTGAACGCACTCAAAGTTTTTCTGAGCAAAGTGTCATGGCGTGGTCAAACGTTTCTCGTACTTGGTTGAGTTTAGTTTAAATACGCGGGTCGGAAGTGTGTGGATTGCAAAGTGAAAGTTTATTTTCGCCATGGCGGGCGGAGGTACGTCTTCCTCCACAAAAGTGGTGCAAATAACAAATATTGCACCGCAGGCTACGAAGGATCAGATGCAAAACTTGTTCGGCAACATTGGAAAAATTGATGAGATCCGGCTTTATCCGACGGTCCGAGATGTATCCTGCCCGGTGCAGTCGCGCATTTGCTACGTTAAGTACTTCGAAAGCAACTGCGTTCCGGTGGCCCAGCACCTCACCAACACTGTTTTCATTGATCGCGCTTTGATAGTGATTCCCGTGCAGAGCATTCCCGATGAGTACCGCGCGTTGGAGATGTCCAAGAACGGCACCATTGTGCCGGGTCTGCAGAAGTCAGACTCGAAACTTCCGCCCGAGGTAGTGAACCGAATTGACGGCGTCCCGCCCCAACAGGTATGCGATTTTTGTCTTGTGTGAAAATGTAAAGTTTGTATATTTCGAATATAGTGTCGTCCCGGCACTGGCGACCTCTAACCTCAAAATTTCTTCTGTACTCGGACCAGGTAAACGCTGAACTCTTTTGAAGTGGAAGGTGGTGGATATTACTTTTTTTATGTAGTTTACGAAGGAACGGATGAATTCGCAAACGGCACTTTCTATAGTGAAAACTATTCCACTTCCGTGGAATCAAACATTACTAAACGTATTTTTTTGCGTTGATTTTGGGATTTCGCTAAGAAAACAGACCTCGATTGGGAGGACGACTTGCTGGGTAGTTAAATGGCTTACTCTCCACTCTGCGACGTCATCAGACGTTTGCGGCCTGAATAACTACCCCTCGGCCAATGCATACGTTTCTAAACGATTGTATGGTTCCCCGTTTGCGTCTCCTTGTCAATAGAAAGTGGATGTGTCGATCCCCTGCTTGCCGTAAATGATTAGTTTTGTATTTGCGAAAATGTAGATAATTGTGTGAAACACAAATCATTGCAGTTGGGCAAGTGTTCTCAAATAACATCACGATTAGGGGTCTTTTCATTGGCATGCCATTCATGACTTCTATAATGAAAAGTGGAAGATGCGTGTAAGCAGCAAGCAAGCAGTGAGGAAGTCATTTTAGTTTGAACGGTGGAGTCACTAAAAAATTTAACTGATAGGTCTGTGAAGGTGGCTAAATATGTCACAATTCCCAAGAATGTGACTGTGGGGATGAAGTAACAAACCCGCAAACTCTGATCCTTTAGATGAGCCCTTGGAGTTACGTTACGGTTGAGATTCCTTTAAAGCTTAGAAATAGCAGAGAAAGTGCATGGGGGTATTATCTTCTGTTCAAATTCTAAGGAATGTTAAATTTGGCAGCTTAGCGACCTAGTGTCTAGTACAGACGCTGCGATTATGCAGGCATTGGCCCGTGGATGGTTTATAACCTTCCTGGGGGACAAATCTCAATTTAGGACAGGCAGTGATTCTGAACTGCGCCTGGGATCGGCATGGAAGATATCATGGGGGCTCGACTGCTAGTGTAGAGCTATATTTCGCTTGAGAACGATATGTCATCTGTCGGCAAACCTTCTTTGTCATCAACATCTTCGCTTCCCAAATTCAGGAACACCTTGGAGGGGGTACGAATCGGGTACTTTGTGCGTATCCGAGTGAAATACCGCCTCCACGGCCAATTTTTAATCAACATCAACAGCGGTATTCGGTCTAGGCCTGCCTTAGTAAAGAACTCCAGACATCCCCCCATGGACCACCGATTCGATTTCCCTAAAAGCTGTTTGGACTACGTCATTGCTACATCTAAGGGAGGGATCTCCCCCATCCCCCATCGATTGTTCACACAATCGAAACTTTCTCGAAATCGATGAAGAGAAAGTGAAACGAAAATCTAAATTCCGCGCACTGTTCCAAAATAATTCGTAGGGTGTTGATGTGGTCAGTGCAGAGGTATCCGGAGCGGAAACCAGCCTGCTCTCTGTCGATCAAGCTTTCGAGATGTTCTTTCATATGTTCCAGGATTATTTTATACGGCAAGGACCACTCAGATATCCCTCCAATTGTCACACACAAAGTGGATCCCCTTTGGATCTTGACAATCATCGCTTTTTACCACTCTCTGGGAAAGGTCGCGCATTCCCAAGATTTCCGTACGAGTGGAAGCAGCAAATCTGCAGTAACTACAGGTGCAGCGATAAATAACTCTGCGGGGAGACAGCAAGAAATATTGGACTGAATTTAGCTGGTCACGTATTATTTTTTGGGTTGAATCAAAATTCAATCTTATTGGACCCGACTTCGCAGTGTTCGACGCGAAAACATCATTCTCAATGGATTTATGTATAATTTAGATTCATTGCCAGAAAAACAGGAAGGCCTGGTTTTCCAAGATGATTCGGCGCCTTGTCCTCGGGCCCGTTCTGTAAATAACAGCAAACATCATTATTATCATATAACCTTTTTTAAATTGAATAAACTAGATCAGAAAATTGAAGGAGCATCTGGATTGGCCAGCCCACAGTCCAGACCTAAATGGACAATGTGGGGCCAAATACGAATAAGAAGACTCAGAACCATGACTGAGCTTAAGGGGAGAAATACGTTTAGAAGCGTCAAAAATACTCATTTTTTGGGATTTTTTTTTAAGGGGTAAAATAATTAGGTTTTTTTAAAATAAGTTTAATCTAATTTCGAACTAATAAAAAGAAATCGTTTGTCTTTTTATGTCCAACAAAATGGCCGTGTTAAAAGTAGAATTCGAACACTTTTTCTCGTGACATCAAAAAGTGCTGCAGCTGCAGTTTTTTTCTTTTCATCCGAAAAACAAGAGATAAGAGTTTACTGATTTATTAAGGGAAGGATATACCTATAAATGATGAAAAAGGGCAAAAAATGAAAATTTTGGGATTTTTACTTGGAAGGTAAAATTTTCGACAATTTTTTCTACATATTTGACCACAAAAAAATATTTATTTACAGAATACCCTTCAAATTTTAGGCATATCCTTCTGGTAATATTACTGAAAGCAACCTCTACAAATTTCATCAAAATCGGTCCATAACTTTTCGAGATAATCGCGTTTAAAGATAACAAATGTTAAGGCTATTGATTTACCGATTAATCATCGATTGTGGGTGCATAGAGTAGTGATTTAAATATAATTCTTCTAAATACTTCAAATGAAGATTATGAATGCTTTTAAATTTTTTTGCTGAGACAAAAGACCACAAATGCTGTGGCAGTGCTCTAACTTATATGCGATAATTTCGGAAAAAAATAGTATTTCGAGTTATTCTTTGGTCAATATACTCATAAGATATCATAGTTACAATATGCAAAAAAATCGATTTTTTTTTAATTTCTAAAGGTATTTCTCCCCTTAAGAAGACAATCGAGTTACGGCTGAGTATTTGAATGCTTTACGGTATATGCTTGCATGCCCAAAAGGGTGAAAACCTACTCTTGTCACCCAATTCCGAGTAACAGGTCCCCTAAGAATCTCGTCATATGAGATTCACTTCAGCTTTATACGAGTATCTTCTCAAAAATCGTTGAACTTCGCAGAAATGCCTGGGTTCGACGTAGTAACGTGGCAGAGGTGCTCTCTAATCCCCTTCGCCTGATACTGGCGTTCTATCCCGTGTTTAGTTTTTCACCGGGAGCCCCTGACGACGGTTTCGGTTTATACAACGGCTGGTACTCAGTATGCCAAGAGTGGTTTCGGATTATAAAGTTCTAAAATGAAATGAAGATGTCTTAGGTATTGAAAGTTAGCATACTCAACTCCAAGCTCCTCTTAGAAACGCAGTTACGCATATTTTGTTCCTTGGCTTAGGGTCCGCCAACATCTTTCACAGTGCAAGGAGAACATCCCTCGAGCTGTTGTTCAGCTCATCTATCAGACAGCTCTACTTGCCTCTTAAATATGACGAGTAATTAAGTAGATTCTTCTCAAAGTTTATCCTGTTAGAAAACAATTTTTGGCAGCCTCTGGAGAATTTGTTTACAGATGCAAAACTAGAAGTATAGGCAATCCCGCTACCGAATGGGACAAAGCTAAAGAAGATAGCCTGACTGAGCCGCCAACAGGTCAACCATTTCTATTAAATAAATATCTATTTTGTTTTCTATATGTCTTTAATCTAAATTTTGCATTAATTTCAATTGTTTCATTTCTAGGTGATCAGAACTCATGACCCAAAGTTGGACGAAAATCATCTCCCTCCATATCCGCCGCTACCATTTCATTATGATTCGCGGCGCGTAGAAGAAATTCGTCGCACAATTATTGTCTGCGACGTGAGGAGCGACTGGCGGTTGGACGATTTGATGAGTTATTTCGCCCGAGCTGGGGAAGTAAAATACGCGCGATGGGCTGAAAAGGACAACAAGACATACGCTATGATTGAGTTCTGCGATCAGCGTAGCATCATTGACGCACTGAAAATGCAAGGAAGTGAATTCAAAGGATCTCTCCTGAATGTTTACCACGCAACCGATTCAATCGTAAAACCAGAAGCAAAAAGCAACGAAGCAGCTCAACGTGAAATTGAAGAGGCAATGTCAATTGTGAAAGAAGCTCAAAGTATGATTTCGGCTGCTATTGACCCTGTTATCGGCATGTTAGCGAAAGACAAACGCCGACGATCACGTTCGCGATCTCGGTCGCGTGAACGACGACGTTCTAGATCACGTTCGAGGAGACGTTCTAGATCCAGACGTAGATCACGTTCACGGACACGCAAGCGTTCGCGAAGCAAATCTAAACGTCGATCACGTTCTCGATCCAAACGTTCCCCCTCGCGCAAGCGATCGCGTTCACGATCAAAACGATCACGAAGCCGTCGCCGATCACGTTCACATTCAAAAAAGTCACGATCTAGAGAACGTCGCCGTCGTTCACGCTCTCGTCGTCACGAACGTAGCGTTTCGCGTAATAGTCGCTCGCGCCGTTCACGTTCACGCAGCAAACGTTCACGTTCTCGTGATCGTAAGCGATCACATCGCAAAGAAGATAAATCCCGTCGAACACGATCGCGAAGTAAACGACGCTCACCATCACGTACCCGATCGAGTCGTTCCAAGGATGTTAAATCAAGCTCAAGCTCTTCAAAACGACGGTCGCGTTCCGCTGAATCTAGGAAATTGAAAAAGATTCCCGAAGAACCGATTGTTCGCGACTATGATGCAGAGGAGAAATTGGGCCAAACTGGAGGGGATCAGGCGCTGGCTAGTCAGGATCGCAAGAAATCACCCAGCGTAGAAAAGTCAGATAATATGGACATCTCAAATTCACCGTGAGCACGAGGTATATCTCGTGCCAGGTTTTCATGATTTTGACAGTTTAAGAGACGTAGAGATAGTGTCGACTACCGCATGTGGGCACCTTTGAATGGAAAATATTAGTAAGTGATTAACCAATGCAAAGCCTTTTGCATTATTTATACTTAACGTCAGATATTTTGTGAATATGCGTTCTTGAAAGAGATTTTAATGTGAAAGTTTACTCCAATTAATTCGATGATTACATCAATTGCACATTCATGAGTTTGTTTTGCTGAGTAAAAGGTAAATTTATTCAACCAGAAATAGTTTTTTTATTTCGAATTGCCCAGAAATACCAAACATTCTTAATCCTCCTTACCCTCTCCCTTTCCTACAAAATAGCATAAGAGGGAATATATCCCGTTTGATTGCCCCATATAAAAACTTGGTGATAAGTGACGTTGGAGCCACTGAGCGATTGATGATATGCTCAATGTCATGGGAGTGCTGTTTATTGCTATGTGAGTATTTCGGTGATAGTGATATGGCAGGTTCCATCAGTGTCGGATTGAGCTTAAACTCCGCAATCAACCTTAAGGCTTCCGTACGTCGCAATAAGCAATAACAGGTCTTTAGGCTGTTCTTTTCTCTTCCTATTGAATCGTTTGATATCTCCCTCAAAAATTCGAACACCCCCTTCTCTACCTTTACCTTTCAGCTCCATGTTGCATCGGGTGTTCGAAGAAGTTCGTTGATGGTTGGGGTAATATTTTTGATAAACCCTACCAAATACTTGTTTTAGTCTCATGGTGCCGGTGGTCTTGGGATGACATCAGGAAGCCGCCTGACACTGTACGAAGATCGACATTCTGTCAAGTTTGAATTTTTGTCCGTTACGTGTTGTATAATTTGATAAATTACACGTATACATCACCAGTAGAGAGTTCTTATCCTTCCCTCAGGAGTTTACAGTTTACTTTGACTACCTTTTTTACTGCCTTTCATCCTCTATATTGTAAAGGCGTGGGAAACTTATGGATGTTATCAAGTGCAACATTTCAGGATAGCTAGCAGTGAGAAGAGATTGATTACTCACTGAAGCACCCATCTCAATCTTTACTTCTTCGATCTATGTGGGTGCTATGAACTTAGAACGGATAATTTCCGATTCATTCTGAAAGATATCGTTTGCGTTAGCCAAAATCGTTAGCGTGGTTGATAATTTGAAGCTCCTTAGGTGGTGTAGGAAGCCGGAATGCATAAAAAACCTTTTCCCGTGGAGATCTCCTTCAGGGTGAAATTGGCCAATAAAGTCGCCTTAACAACCAGCAGTTTTTTTAAACACAATTAATATTTTCTAATAAAGTTTAAAAACTAATCTTTCCAAAAAATATATTACACGTTCCAAAACATTGAAATTGTTAAAACATTATCTTTCTCTCTCACGAATCTGCGAGCATATATTCGGACCATATTCCGTTATGTTGTCTTTTATTAAGTAACATGTCCTAATGAAACCTTTCACCATGCCCCTCTGATATTGTACTTAGATTTTCGGCAAAGACATCTAAATGCGAGTCCAGGAAATTAATTTTGAGGGACCCGTTCTTAAGCTCTCATACTTGCAGGTCTACAAAAATTCTTTCTCCCAATACTGCGTTGCTGATTTGGAGGACCTTCTTTTTAGATATTAAATGCTGTCGCAATTTGGTCATTCCATCTACTTCTACAAAAAAAACCTAGTTGTTTAAAAATTGAAATGTCAGCTCCAATGTTTACGATAATTATGCGTCAGAGTTGGGTATTTCGACGTATGCCCGAATAAATTTTTTTTAACGGAACGCCTGGTCGACTATTGTCCCTCAGTCCGATTGACTCTTGTTGCGGCTCAGGGGTATGATATTCCCCCGAATTGAAGTAGTTTACTGAGCTATTATTGTGGCCAACTATTGTTTTGTAGGGCGATTATTGGATTGATTCTGGTAATTATCACGACATGAGCTATGTTGGGTTGCCAACTTTGATGTTAAATGTTTATTTTCCCGTCGTTCCCTTGATTTTGGTTTGTTTAAATGACTGGCGAATTTTTTCACTATTTCACCGGTAGATATGTTTTCTGATATAAAAGCTTTGATTAATTGCCTTAATAGATCCTCGATTTTTGTAGAGTATTCTAAAATTGAAGTATTATTTTGTTTACATTTATTCCCACTTAAGAGATAATCAAAATGCCGCTTTAGAGGCACCGGGCTCTTCCACAAGGATTTTCGCCTTCTGGTTGCAATTTCTTCGTTCAGTTGCGTGAATCCTTGCAAATGCATTCTTCAGAGCAGACTTGACAGTGGATGCTCGCATGCCAAACGGGTTTTCCGGGAAAACCCCTGAACCCGATCCATCTTCCATGACTGACCCGTCGACGAGGATTAGTCTGTAATCCCAAAAGACTCGTGGCCATTTATCGACTACTTTTTTCTTTTGGTGATTATGATGAAGTAAAGACAAATCTGACAACAATGCTTACCAAGGGATTTCTAGATGGACGCATGGGAGCATGATTGGTTGGCTTTCCACGCTCCAACTTTTGGAATGATGATTGCTCAGAGACTTTTAGGGTTAGCCGCGCACCTTCTCACACGTCGTTGAGGGAGGAGCAATACTGTCTGAGCCAATCGTTTATGCTTTCGAAATCAAAGTTTAGCCGCAATATTTTACGGTAAACACCTACAATGCAGTCCTTGCAGCTTTGTGAGATTGATGCCTTCATACAAGACTCATCTGTCTACTTTGATAACTTTGGCTGGAAATCAAGACTTAGCCATTAGCGACCGAGCTCTCTTCGTTTTCCTTTGACCTGAGGAGTCGGGATCATCAGAGGATCGCTTCGCTTTGCCCTTAGCCTCAGCCTTGGCACAACTCAGGAGTTGGAGTTTTTTGCTCTACGGCGCTTACCCGTGTTTAAGACTTTAGCCTCAGCAGGTGGCGCCAACAGGAGCTCAGGGCCAGGAGTATTGACAAAAGGAGTCTGCTTCGACTCATTCCCTAAGGATCGGATCCCGACTGAATAAGTGGAGAATTTGAATGTAGACTCAGGTTCTTGAACGGTGAGATTAGGGTTGCCCCTTCATTCAGGGTTGGATCATTATGATCGAAACTTAGTTTTGATCTTGTTTTATTTTTTAGCTTTTTGGCTGCCATGCCCTTTGTTTAACCGGGGGAAGTAAATCATTCTCGGCAGAGCTTCTCTTTGTCAAGACAAGAATTGTTAAAACAGGGGATTGCCTGGTACCCAGAGTTCACCGCTCACCACCATTCAGCCCTCGGTACGGTAGGTTTTGAATGGCGGTTGGCTTCACGTTTAATCTCTGGTTTCTTACAGGGCCTTCCTTACCGAGCTGTCTCAGAAGGGCAAGGTAGGTAATCGTCGAGTTAGCTCCTTGTATCTTACTTTAATATTCAGTTGCCGAGAAAGAGAGGGAGTATAGGGGATTTTTCCCGCAAAAAGGTTTTGATTTTGTTAATTAATTCATGTATCTGCTCGATTATACTGTGCCTCAATTTTAATTTAATTTATTTTAATCATTCATCTCAAGTAGTGAGTTTCCAAATACCTTAGAAAGGGAAGCTAGCAAACCTATTCTCCTGTAGGAGTCGACTTTTGCTTTCTATTTACCAGGTTTGGGAATTACTATTATTCTTGCATGTTTCCAGTCTGAAGGGAAGTAATTATATCTACCTTTAACGCTATACTGCAGCGTTAAAGGTAGACAAGGTAGCAAGTCTGACCAAATCCGGGAGTTTCCTTAAGATTTTATCTGTGATTAGATCGTGACCGTGACTGTAATTAGATCGTAGAAGGGGGGAGGGTATTTTTCGGGTCTTTTTGATTAGGCGCGAATACGTAAATTTTATTGAGGACTCATTATTAACTTCATCGGAAAAACTGTCGATAATAGGAGGATCTTTATCAACCCACTTCGAGGGTAAGTGTATCCTTAATGGAAACTTCAGTTATGGGATTTTTATCCTTACATCTTCCAGATGGTATAGTTTGAGTCCGCAGTATGACAAAAGTTGTTAATGTAGTTTTATATATTTTCGTTTTTTTTTGGCTCTGCTTGGACTACTGGAGGGTTGCGGATGTGCGCTCCTTCCCTGATGCCAACGTTGGGTGTGGGGTTGTTAATTCAGCAGTTTCAGTTGTAGAGTCAATACAGTTCCTTGTTGATGTTAGATAGACTTTCTAGCTGGATGTGAGCGCAGAATGACTTCTCCAAGATTTTTCTGAATTTATTCTAGTCAGTTTTGGCATTTGTTATTCTGCCTTCTATACTTGCTCATACGGGCTCATAGTTTATTGAAAAGATGGTGGGCGACTGATTTGATGATGGGACATCAAATGTAGTTGCTGTTAGATGCAAGTTGTCACTCCTTCCCTTTTATAGTGTTACAGTCTGGTGTCGTTGCCTTTTCTTCTCGTTTTCGTTGCCTTTCTTCTCGGCCCAGCGACCGTGTCTTCCCATTTCAGAGACCGAGTAACATGTAACTTGCGTTGTCCACTGAATCATCGAACTGTCAGTAACTGTGAGTTATCCTGGTAGTCGTTTACCTTCCTGCCCACTGGGGCTTTCCAATCTTAATATCGATGACAGGTTGTAGTTCGTCATATAATAGGTACAACTCACTTTTGTGTATATTCACGCATCGCTGCCATAACATAGCACAGACCGAATTAAAATTTTATATATTGTAACCTGTGTTTCGCTACGTACTTTTTTATTTTTCAGAATTGGTAGTACGAAGTAAAATGTTGTGCCTGCATAAGCCACTATCTGGGATAATGTATAATGGCTTACGATTTAAATCCGCGACATCTTTTGGAATATGTACTCCCGCCTTCCTTTAATTCGGGATCTGTGCCAAAATACCTTGAAAATTGGTTTTGTATCTTTACTTGAACGTTAGACTGACCCATTTTCATTCTGATGAGTTTAATGAGTTTTGTTGGAATCTGGAACTCAGACACTATTTTTTGTGCAGTACCGAGCGCTTTTGCGCCAAAACTTGCTCCATTTTTTCTGCAATCACCTGAATTGCATCTTTACGTTGACCGCACATAAATACTATTGGCATTATTCAATTCCATTTTTAAGGCGTAAACACAAAACCTTATTAAATCAGTTCAATCTCTGTATGTCTGTCACACCCGATTTACTCGGAAGCTGCTGAACAGATTGTCACGCAATTTGGTGAGAAGATGTGGTCTGCATGTCCCTTTACATGCAGGCAGTGGGGTCATTTTGTGTTGAGTTTTAAAGGGGGCTCTCCATACATGCGAAAGGGAGTGTAAATTTTTTTCACCGAATATGGCCATGTGTGAAAATAAAAGGGCTCAATTAGTACATATCGAAGCTGATATTGGGTGAAACATAGGGGAGATAGGGCTCAAAATATGCGCCCTAAAAAGTGATAAAACTATACGAAATCTAAACCTTAAAATAAATCCCGTTCCGATATCTGCACAAATAAAGCTAATAATGGTATATTTCCAGGTTTTAGAAATTTTCCGGAAAACCCCGTTTAAGTTCAACCCAGAGGTAAACAATTTAACATTAGCATAGGGATAATATAGGACATAATTTTGAAAAGTTTAAAGGCAATCCCACTATTATCAGTAAAGTTATCGAAGGTCAAAATTTCTCATTTCAAGTAAATTGATGGCACCCTAAGATGTGTATGACGTCATTGTCATATAAAGTGAAATTATATGAACGGTGGGGTCCATGGGGACATTTTAGTTTCCCTTTTTGGCTTTTTTTTTTTAGTTATTTACATATCGGTGTCAATTACTCGAAGTAGACATGTGCATGTATGTGATGTACTAAGAAAGCTTGCTACCCGTAACTAATGTAATAGACATCTACATATGTACCTGGTTACCAGCGCTTTTATGTACATAACATATATGTATACGCTTTTGTGGACGGAGTAAAGCGGAAATGTCTGAAAATGTTTGTTTATTTAGGATGAACACAGTATTTATGTCTTTGATATGTATGTAGATATCTATTTGGAGTTTGGCAAAATATGACAGAATATTTTGTATTCCTAGCTAGGTACGAATGGAAAGTCGTGCATAGAGTCGAACTCACATAAGTTGAACACAAAACCTTTATACCCGAAGCGTCCAACTTCCAGCATCCCGACTTGTTTCGTTTTGCAGTTGCTACTCCCATTATTTGCTATCCGACATTGATATCTATGTACTCCCCCTCGGACACCACCTTGTCGTGGTGGGGGAGCCTGTAGTAGTTTACTACTACACTAAGGGTGTCCAAAAATATGAATATGGAAACGATGGATATAAACTCTCCAAGTGGTAAGAAGTCACAGACTTCGAATCCACCCGCGATCATGAGCAATCATGTCGCGGCCGAGGCGCGGATTTTGGAGGCCTCACCACGTTCATATTTGCCTATAGAGCAATCTGTAGAAGGCATGCTTTCCGACTCAGTGGAAAGTTTGCATTTAGTGCCTACGGCGAAGTTAGCCAGAAAGGAAAGTACGGAAACTCTCAAATTGGGAGAAACTGGAAATCCGACTACGGCCGGCCCGTCCGCGGTACTACAGCCCAAATCTACCCGCAAGCGGAAGAGAAAGGCCCGGCAGAAGGGAACTTCGGCCACTAAGGAGGGGGGACTACAGGTTGAATCCTGCCTGTCAGAACCTTCTCCGCCATCCTTACTGGGAAGAGCGGAAGAACGGGAAGCTGGTGACGTGGACGCTACTGGTTCAACGCCAGTATGTGGAAATGGATCCAAGCGGTCCGAACACCGTGAACCTGGAAAGGCCCTAAGCCGACGGCAGAAGAGAGCACTGCGAAGGAAGATAAAGCGCCTTGGGAATGAGGACATGGACGTGGCTGTACCACTAGGCGCGGTAACGCCCAGAGAAATCGGACGCAAGGTAGCGGAAGGTGGGGATAAACTGGAAACCCCGGTAAGATCCACACTGGATGCACCAGACTCTTCAGTCAGCGGTAATGCGCGCAAGAAGCGTAAGACCAACACATCTGCTGTGGCCGACGCTTTATTGTGCTCCGCACCGGGGCTTACATCCACGCGTCTCGCGGGGATTAGAACCGGTGTGCCGGGAGGTGATCAAATCAGCGAGAGAGATCTCAATGAAGCTGGTCCCTCCCACAGGAATACGAACACGAAGGCGGGAAGGAAGAGGACGTATGCGCAAGCTGCGGCCTCTGTTCTGACTGCTGCCGTGGGAGTTTCCTCCAAGGATGGCAAAATGTCAGAGGGACAATTTACCATCCTCCAGGAATGCCTGTGGAAGAAAATGATGGAGCCTGGAACGAAGCCACGATTTAACGATCAAGGTTTTCGTGATGGGCTTCTACATTTGGAGTGCGCTGACGAGGCTGCCTTAAAGTGGCTCCAGCAGGTAATCCCAACTTTGAGTTCCGGCGGTCGACCCAAGTTCACTATTGTGAACACTGAGCTACGCAGGACAGAACATGTCGGATGTTGGCTTCCGGGCCCTCGAAGGAAGGCAGAGGACATCATCCGCTTGCTGGGTGAACAGAACCCGGGCATGGACTTTGGGCACTGGAGGGTAAAGTTCATGAATGCCAGGAAGGACCAATCTACAAACGTGGAGGGCTTCAACTTGGTATGCGAACTGGACCAACAGAGTCTGAATGTGCTCAGGGGAAGTCACCATATGGTGCAGGATAGTGCATACAGGGGCGGAACCCCCGTATGGGGGCTCGCACTGAGGAAGGGACTACAGAGTGAATCCTACCTGCTAGTAACTTCTCCTACACCTTCCAAGGAACAGGCGAAAGGAAGGGAAGCCAGAGACGTGAACGAAACTGACTTGATGCCAGTTCGAGTGATCGAATCTATGCAACCCGGACACCGCAAACCAAGTAAGGTGCTAAGTAGAAAACAGACGAATGCTCTGCGGGATGAGGTGAGATCTTTCGTGGATGAGAACATGGGAATTGCGGTACTCCCAAGTACGGCTTTTCTCAGAGAAATCAATCACGAGGGGATCGAGTCTCTGGCGGTACGGTGTGGGGGAAACCCCGTCATACGCGGACTGCCGCATACGCTTCTAACTGTTTTCCATAAGACAATAGACTAAGTTTATGTCGAAAAGCATAAAGATTGGTCAAATCAACCTGCAGCATGCCAAAGCTCCCTCCTACCTGTTGGCAGCGAGAATGACAAAGCTGCAGGATTTCCCCTATATCTTTCTGGTGCAAGAACCGTGGGTTCGATTTAACAGAATCTGTGGTATTGGATCAGTAAAGGGGGCTACGACGAAAGATCCATAAGACCGAGAGCTTGCGTCCTGATGTCAAGACGGTTAGAGGCAACTATGCTGAGACAATATTGTTCCCAGGACTTAGCTACGGTCATCATATAATACCAGATAAATGGCGAGAGGAAAAACATCATAGTTGCCTCCGCTTATTTACCCTATGATTCTTTGTATCCTCCACCGACGCAAGAACTTAGGGATCTGGTGGAGTATGCAGAATCAAGTGGTCTCGAACTCTTAATAGGTTGCGATGCGAATGCTCAACATATTTGTTGGGGCAGTAGCAAATGCAATCCAAGAGGAGAGAAGCTATTTGATTTCATCACTTCAGCTGGTCTTATGACTGCAAACATAGGGTTCGCCCCTACGTTCGTGGGACCGAGAAGAAGCGAAGTAATTGACCTAACAGTCTGTACCCCAAAATTGTTAGAGTTGATTACACACTGGCGAGTGCTATACGAGGTCTCACTGTCAGATCACCGATATCTATAATAGAATTCAATCTGACTATTGCGGGCGAACAGTCTGCAGTACAAAGACGGAACCCTAGGAAAACGGATTGGGCAAAGTTCAATGAACTTCTTGGCAATAAAGTACAGTTCCCTAGGCGACTAAGGACTCCTTTGGTGCTGGAAGATGAATTGAAAACTCTGAACTACACACTTTTAGAGTGTTATGAAGAGGCTTGTCCTATTTCCCGAGGCCAAAGCGGTAAAACAGTTCCTTGGTGGAACCGAGAACTGCAAAAACTCAGGAAATCAACCAGGCGACTTCTAAATCGTGCTTGCAAAAGTAACAAGAACGAAGACTGGTTAAATTTCAGGAACTCACAACGTGAATATAAGAGGCTCGTGAGGTGCTCCAAACGAGACTCCTTTAGAGCGTACTGTGAGGAACTGGAAGGCGAAAGAGAGACTTCAAGGCTGTGCAGAGTCCTCAAAAGGGATGAGTCGGCCAAGTTGGATTCTCTTAGAAAACCCGACGGTACTTTCACGAACTTCAGACTGGACTCAGTACAGACCCTCCTGGAAGTACACCACCCGGGGGAACGGGTGAGAGAAGTGGTAGGGGGAGAGTTGACGGTTCTTGCAACCCCTTCAACACGCAAGTGTTGCAAGAGGAACTGGAACACTGCGAAAGCGGTTGTTACCCTTGAAAAGGTGAGAGCTGCGATACTGTCCTTTGAATATTTCAAAGCACCTGGCATGGATGGCATCTATCCGGCAATGCTAAAGGAGGGTATGGAGCATTTAGAGCGACCTCTAAGAAATATTTTTCGAGGATGTCTTGCTCTGGGCTACGTGCCTTCTTCTTGGCAACAGGTTAAAGTAGTTTTCATACCGAAACCTGGGAAAGATGACTATTCTAATCCAAAGAACTTCAGACAGATCAGCTTGACTTCATTCTTGCTGAAAGGTTTGGAGAGACTGGTGGAGCATCACATTCGTGGAAAGGCACTTAGGTCACACCCACTTAGTGAAAACCAACATGCTTACCAACGTGGAAAGTCCTGTGAGTCTGCTCTTCATTCTTTGGTCACAAAGATAGAGGATGCAACTTTGAATGGTGAGTACGCGATGGGGGTGTTCGTGGACATTGAAGGGGATTTTGACTGTGCGCCGTTTCAACAACTTTGTGATGCCGCCAGAGCGCATGGTGTTGATGATGCTTTAATTAAGTGGATCCATGCTATGCTAACGCAAAGATTGCTGTGCGCTGAGGTAGGGGTCGATCGCTACCTGACTACGGAGGCAACGAAGGGCTGCCCCCAAGGAGGTGTGCTTTCGCCGCTTCTGTGAAGTATGCTGATCGACTCACTGCTATGCGAACTGCAAAATTTGCCAATACACGCTCTAACTTATGCTGATGACGTGGTTGTACTTGCTGTTGATCGGGATCTTGGAACGGTGTGTAGGAATATACAGCGTGCCGTTGATTTGATAGACAGCTGGTGCCTTAGACATGGTTTGTCAGTTAATCCAAATAAAACCACAATGGTTTTATTCACAAAAAGGAGAAAACTGGATGGACTTTGCCTCCCTGAGATCCGAAGAAGTGAAATACCTGGGGGTTACTCTAGATAAAAAACTTCTTTGGAACAAACATGTAGAGGTAAAGACGAAACGAGCTCTCACAGCTTATGGGCTGTGCAGACGGGCCTTTGCCTTGACATGGGGACTCAGGCCTCATGTGGTAATGTGGATATACGTTGCCATCATTAGGCCGATGTTCGTATATGCATCCGTAGTGTGGTGGGTTAAGGTGAGACAAAAAGGTTTTCACCGTAAACTAGCTGCACTGCAAAAAACTGTTTGTCTGGGTATCACTGGTGCCATGAGCACGACATCCGGCGCAGCTCTGAATGCACTACTCAATTTGCAGCCCCTGGATATATTTATTCAAAGCACTGCAATGAGAGCAGCTCATAGGCTAATTCGATTAGATCTATGGGAAAACAACGGATGTGGGGGGCATAGAGCATTGGAAGAGTTACTGGGAGGACTGAATCCAGTTCTTACAATGCCTTCCGATTCTCGTGTCCCCATACATCTGTTTGGTAGAAGATATGTAGTTACCCTGAAGCGTAGAGAGGACTGGGAAGACCCAGAGGAATGCGTGGAGGGATATACGGAAGTCTTCTACACCGATGGCTCAAAAACAGAAGAGGGTTCTGGAGCCGGAGTCTACCTCTCGAATAAAAACGAGAAGTGGGCTTTTCCTTTGGGACAATATGCAACGGTTTTTCAAGCCGAAGTTTATGCGATCCTAAGGGTGGCAAACTGGGTGATTGACGAGCGGTTGAAGAGCAGGCGCATCGCAATCTGCAGTGACAGTCAAGCTGCACTGAGGGCATTGAGCAGTCCTTTGATCACCTCGAAAATCGTTCAGGAATGCAGAAACCGTTTGAACTCTATGTCTAGATTCAATACGGTGGAACTACTCTGGGTACCTGGTCACTGTGGCATAGAGGGAAATGAAATCTCGGACGCTTTAGCGAAAGAGGGGTCAATCTCCCCTATGCCGGGACCGAAACCAGCAATTGGGGTATCGGTAGCATTGGCTAAATCTGTTTTCAAAAACTGGGAACAAGTTTCCCATAATGACACGTGGCAGAGCCTAAATGCTGCTCGACACACCAAACTTTTCCTGCCAGAACCCAACATACGTACCGCAAAGTTTATCCTGTTGAAAAGCAGGACAGGATTGTCAGAATAGGAATTACCGAAGATGATACGTGTCCCTCCTGTAATGAGGAAGCGGAATCCACGGAGCATTTCCTATGTGAATGCCCCGCCTATGGACGCATCAGGCATCAAATCTTTGGTGCCGATGTTCTCCAATTACGACGGGTAGCATCACATCCACTAACGGAAATCCTACGATACGTTAACGAATCCGGAATATTCCGTTAGGCGGGGGACGCGAGTACAATGGGCCAACACGGCCTGAGTGCTCAGAAGCTGTAGCTTCTCCCCACCACACACACACACGATATCTATGTAGCTCTGATGAGATAGCGATTTCTGTTGCAATTTGTTCCGCGGTATGAGCGTACATCAAGGTTGCTAGATTCAACTCATTTCTCAATAAAGATATGATCAATATACTCAGGCGTATGTTCACTTGTGGACCCTGAGGTAAAGAAAATTAGTCAATGAGATTTCTATGTTTCTGCTAGAATAGAATTCTATGAGTCTGCTTCCATTTTCGTTAGTTATATCGTCAAGACTATGGTTTCCAGTAGTGGACTAGCTCTTTTTAAATCTTTGCGTCGAAATCGTTGAATACTATTTTCACGTCGTTCGAAGGCAATGAATCAAATATTAGCTGAAGTCTCGTCTTCCTTGGTAGTATATATAGCGCGGTGCAAAATTTTTCGACACCCTACTTTTTTGGTTCAAATAATACGTATTAATCTTTGTTGACCAGATGGATGAAGATCTTAATGTAATGAGTATAAAGTAGTAATTTTAAACAACAAGGAGAAAAAAGGGTAAATATAATAGATGAAATGAATTATGGCGGTGGAAATACTTCAAATGGACGGCGCGATGGTTTAAGAGGTAGAACGTCAGCCTCTCAATTTCGCTGCTTTGCGTTCGAATCTCAGTCGTTATGTTTTTCTCGCTGCTATGAGTTTATCACTTGCACGGCTGACGTTTAATAATGAAACTGAAGCATAGTCTGACTGTGTGGATGTCCTATATTCGTCTAAGTAGTGGATCAGGAAACACTAGTTAGACATTTTTGACGAAAACTTGTATGTGAAAATTGACCAGTAAATAAAATAAAAATATTTGTGTTCTATTTGCTTATTGCATTGTTGTTCGCTCCAATTAATTGGATACATCTATCAAACATTGATAACTCCAAATTTTTTAGATTTTCATTGAGAAAATTGAATATAAAATAAATTTCGTTATTTAATAATTTCCTTACTACTAATGCTATCTACATTGCCCTAGCAGTAATCAAAAAGATTGTTTTTTGTGGGAAAATTAACAAAATTTGATGTGTCGAAAAATATTGCACCGTACTATACGTTGATTAGCCAATTTGTTCGTTAGTTTCGGGCGAAATGATTGTGGATGACAAAAGCTCTGTACCAATTAGAAATACCTTACTGCCTCCTAGTTTCGTTTGCTGGACCTCCAAGATATCTATTCTGCACTTTTTCACCTCTTTTATAAGTGCCCTGAAAGCGCCACTTCTGAGCAGGTAGCGCACGTTCCAGGCGGCACATTTCTGTTTTATAACACAGAGAGTTCGCTATCCACCATACCTCGTCTGCTACCTCGCATAGGCCAGGGGTCACTAACGTGGAAGTGAGAGTAGTGCTTGGTAGCAGGGCGTTAAATCACTGTCCGTTAGTTAAAGATTGTAATGCCAAAAGTACATACTGTCTTTCAAGTCCCAAACCTTTCCTAGTTAACGGATAACCATACATTACGCCCTCCCCCGTCCCACAAACCTACAACAACGCTAGATAAGTGTATTCTCCTCAAGCTCTATAATTACATTATGAATAGGTCTACCTCTTCAGATCTTATCTTCCATATTGTTCTGATGCCACATATAGCGCGAACGTTTTTCGTGGAGCTCGAAAACTATTTTCACTTCCCAATCCTGATATTATACTGGCCCCACAGGGTGGTTCCCTCGACCCTGTCTCTGAATACACAATGTATTGTCAATGACTACCAACCAGCAACACCGCAATTTTGTTAAATCTCAATTTCTTCCTAGCTAGGGTATGCACAATACCTTCTAGTTTAGTAAACTTTTTGATTTTTTTTCCTGCACTCTGACGGTTAATACCATTGCAGCAGTGGGGGACGTTTATTTAAGCCTTGGGAACTAGTCAAATTTTCAATTTTTTGATGCAAACATTTTATAGCCACAAATATATCCTCAAAACATTAAAACATTCCATGAAGTAGTTTTTTCTCTTAAAAATTCCCGAAAATTACTCTTTTTCAGGCGTTTATATTAGCGGTCCTCCTTAAGCGTAAAATAAGTTATTTAATTTCTCCTTTCTCTTAAGATAATATGTAATTGAAATTTTCATCTTCTGAGTATATATCGTTTCTTTGAAAAATAAATAAAGATTTTACTTCCTTCTTCGAGTACTCATTGTAGTAATATTTTAATCCTATTAGTGGTATTTGGTGGTCAAAGGGTAGTATAGGTCCAAGGGCGAAACGTGGATTGGTACCCACGATGGAGCATAAAACCTGGGAAACGCCTGCTGAACCAACAGCTCTACTACCAAACCCTATCTCCACCTCCACGTGGTGATCGCTGGGAGTTCTTTCTTTATGAAAAACTGCAGACGGAGAAGGATGAAGTCAAGTCTCCCTCGCCTAAAAACAAAACAAAACGTACCAACTGGTCCTCCAGGTTGGGGGTTGGGTAGGGCTGACAACCTTACACGGAAAACCGATGTTACCAAGCCACGAAAGAAGCCTCGAATAGGATGGATCTTACAACGACGAACCCGGCAACGACAACGGATTAACGATTTGCGCATTTTCTCATGGAACGTGCGCTCCCTGTACAGACCGAATGCTGCTGAGCAGCTAGCCGATACCCTGTCGCAATATAAGGCTGATGTAACAGCGTTAAAAGAGATGCGATGGACAGAGACCGGTTTCGTGGAGAAGAGCCGCTACACCATATATTATAATGGCCATTCAGTAAATCATGTGCTAGGTTTCGTAGTCAGCCAAAAATGAAACCTGCTGTTATCGGCTTTGAAAATATAAGCGAAAGGCTATGCACTATGCGTTTGCGAGGCAAGTTTAGAAATATAAGCCTCATAAACGTTCACGCCCCTACAGAGGAGACTGCAGAGTCGGCGAAGAATACTTTCTACGAGGCAGTTGAGCGGACCCTCGAAGCCTGTCCCAAGTATGATATCAAAATCATACTTGGAGATTTCAATAATCAAGTAGGGACGGAGCCCGTATTCAGGGAGTACGTCGGTTCCGATAGCTTACATAGGGATATCAATGATAACGGATTGTGCATCATTCAGTTAGCAGTGTCACACGAAATGGTTGTTAGAAGTACCTGGTTTGCGCGGAAAGTGGTTCACAACATACGTGGGCCTCTCCAGACGGGACCACTTTCAACCAAATTGACCAGGTGCTGATTGAACGCCGCCACCTCTCAGCCTTGATGAATATCAGAACATATAGGGGGGCCAATATAGACTCGGACCACTATCTCGTTGGCATTGTGCTCCGAGTTCGAATTACGACAGTACCTACAATCCCCTCTGACAATCAGGTGAGAGTGACTGAAGCCATTCACAACACAGCCCTCCGCGACACCTATAAGAGGGAAATGGGTGCCGCAATAACCGCAGTCAACAGAGGACCTAGAGATGAAGCATCAACAAATGATCTTCACAATCACTTGAGGAACGTTATCATTAATACGGCCACAAACATACTTGGGTCCAGCAGAAAAAAAACGGCTGGTTTGACGATGAATGTAAGCTAGCAACGGAACGGATGAATGCTGCATATCGAGTAAAGTTGCATTCTCAAAGAATGCGGGCACGCGCAGAAACTTATCACGAACTCCGTCGAGTGGAGAAGCGACTTCACAAACGGAAAAAGGAAGCCTAGGAGAACCAACAAGTCTGTGAACTAGAAAAGTGCAGGGAGCAACCGCACCAGGCACGGAAGTTTTACCAACAAATCAGCAGGATACTCCACGATGCTCACCCTGTCGAGGCAAAGAAGGAAATCTCATTTCCGACAGAATCGGCATATTGGAGCGATGGGTTGAGCACTTTGATGAGCTACTGAACAACCAGAACATCGGCGAGTTGGAGGTCCCGCCAACAACCAGGAGAACCAGACCGTGCAATTCATCGGCTTAAAATCATTAGTCGCCAGGAGTCGATGAAATTACAGCCGAATTGGTTAAATATGGAGGCGGCCAGTTACACCAAGCGGTTCATCAATTTGTGCTCAAGGTATGGGACAGCGAATCAATGCCTGACGATTGGCAACGAGGCATTATCTGTCTTATACATAAAAAGGGGGATATCACACAGTGCCGCAATTATAAAGGTATCACGTTGCTGAGTACCATCTATAAGATATTCTCCGCTATCTTGCTAGGCCGGATAGCCCCATACGCTCAGAACATCGTTGGCCCATGCCAAAGAGGCTTCACTCCAGGCAAATCAGCAACAGATCAGATTTTCTCTCTGCGGCCTCTGCGGCAAGCGATGGAAAAACTGTTGGAATATGGACAACAGTTGCACCATCTATTCATCGACTTTAAAACCACCTATGAAGCATAGCCAGGGTCAAACTGTACACGGCCATGAGAGAATTCGGTATACCGACGAAATTAATAAGACTGACTAGGTTGACCTTGACCAATGTGCGAGGCCAGATAAAAGCGGCAGGATCACTCTCAAGACCATTCGACATCAACAACGGTCTCTTTAACCTGGCCCTCGAGAAAGTAATCCGTGATGATGAGGTAAATGCAAGAGGTACGATCCTCTTTAGGTCCACCCAACCACTGGCCTATGCTGATGATATCGACATCATGGGAAGCACCACCTGAGACACTCAAACTGCCTTCATCCAGATCGAGCAGGAGCTGCACATAAATGAAGGCAAGACAAAATATATGGTGGCAACGTCAGCACCGAAAACCGACCAACCAACAACATGAAACCGCATTGGTCGAATAGGAAAAATAAGGATAGGAGAATACAACTTTGAGACCGTTGATAATTTCTCCTATCTAGGGTCGAAAATATCAACCGATAACAGCTACGACGATGAAATCTGCGCACGGTTGTTGTCAGCCAACAGAACCTATTTCAGCTTACAAAAACTGTTCCGCTCGAAACGTCTCACCATAGGGCTCTTGCCAGTCCTCATGTATTCCTCGGAGACTTGGGTTCTTAGCAAGAAGGCCGCGTTCGAGAGAAGAATCCTCCGAAGAATTTTTGGCCCCCTACATGAGGATGGACGATTCCGTAGCCTACATAACGACGAAATCTATGAGCGATACCATGATCGTCCGGTTGTGGATAAAATCCGGCTGAATAGATTACGGTGGGCGGGTCACTTCATCCGTATGGATGAGGATGATCCCACCCGGAAAGTCTATAAGGCAATATCTATGGTAGAAAAAAAGACGAAGCAGACCCTGCCTAAGATAGAGCGCTGGCGTAGGTCAGGACGCTAGACAGCTTTTAGGGATATCGCATTTGTGGACCTTGACTCAAAACCGGGATGTCTGGAGTTCCTTATTAACCTAGACCGGTTGTTGCGCCGTTGATGATGATGAGTGGTGTTTAGGCATTGTTGGCGTGACGATAGGGACGGAGGGTGAAAAGGGGTATTCACCCTTGCCCAGAGTTTTCTCAGGGGCCCGGAATATAAATTTCGATGAAAAAAATGATAATAGGAGTTCACTTAATTTTCACCGCAGATGTGTATAATTTTCACGCCGGGCCCAGATTTCCAAACTCTATCGTTATTTGGGCGGCATAGGTATCTGGCCCCACACGGGCAGTCGAGCCTTCATCGTTTTCCTTTCGATTTTCTTCATAAGCCTCTTGATATTTTGATGAAAAGTATTTGAAGAAGTGCAAAAAATTGCTAACATTTGTGAATTAGCTAGCACGGTGGCATCTCAGCGCGTCTTCATGGACAGTTCTATGGAGTTGCCAATTTTGTAAATTAATTGTGCCCTTAAACCATCTTTCCAATGCAAACGGTATGATTTTATTAATAAAAACACATTTGCTGATTTATAGCAGAACATTACTATATTCAAGCAAATCCTTAGATAAAACCCGCTAAATATATGAGAATTATAGAGTCTTATCTCATTTTTGCAGGAGCTGACACAACTTCTTGTTGGGAAATTTATTGAATATATTTTAAAGTCTCGATGAATGGCTCGAGTGAAATATGAACATTTTTCGCGTGATGTATCACAAATTAACTTATGCTTGAGTTGTTGCAACCCCAGGAGATATTTTCGCTTTTTATGGTATCACCCTTAAAAAATACAAAATGAAATCTGAGAGAAATAACATGTACCTTAAGAGTTGTGAGAGGAGGAGGACGTAATGCAAAGCATCCGTCCATAACAGGTCGTACAGGGTCAGAATCAGTTCTTTAGTATGAACTAGACTTGCACAAGATTTAAATAACCAAGGGTTAGCTTAGATAGTTCACGGGAAATAGTCGAGAGTGATGAAGGCACATATGTAGGTCATATTATTGGGAATATGCACTAAGATGAAGGCTACGAAAGGTACAATGACTAAAACTGCGCTAATTGCTGAGAATGGTATTTCATTAACATTTCCTCCCCTCCTGAGAAGGAAGATATCAGTAATTTGCCGAATTAATGAAAATTGGAAATCTAATCTCATTAGTTCGATAATTACATATCTATGAGTAAAACATCTTGATTTGCCGCCGTCGCATGCCTTCCACTCTCACTAGATGTTGTATTCTTCTGGGGCTTCCACGTTTGAAAGAATTGAGTGCTCTTAGTTGTCAGTGTCTCACGGCGTAACACAAGATCGGTCCAATGTTGGCATTAAAGAGGTAGAAGGTTTAATTTGCAAGCATGATTCCCTTTTTGACTGTCCAATACGGTTGATAATTGATTTTTGGAATGTGAGGATGCTCTTCAACAACAGTGTGTCGAGGGCCTCCGGAATGTTGTAAGATGGTGAGCCCCTGGAAAGTACTTATCTCCCTTTTGTAGCATTACGCTCTTATACCCTGGAAAGTCTAGAGGTAGCAGACACTAATCGGATGTCGAACTATTGCTGACGACTACTGTTAAGGAGCATAACAATTGTGCAGTAATAAAAGCACGAAGCTTTTACTTCATCTAACAAAACTTTTATTTTTATGTATATGTCTATTTTGGGAGCTACTTACTCCTTCCAGGAGCCAAGCCTCTCGTCTGCCAAGACTGTTAGCGGGTGATGATAGCCCGACCCTGTACGAAATGATCCCTCTATTAAACAAACGTTACGAATCTAGACTAAAGAATCGAAAAACACTTCCCCTAATCCAGGGTGTTATGCGAACCGGGTCCATTGGATAGTTTGAAACCGGAAGTAACTGACTTTATTCGAACGGGGCTTTACTGATATTAAGTCTCCTCAGTAAGTAAAATTGACCTTACTGAGCTACAAAGTGAGTGCGAGGAATTTCCATCTTTCCTCATTGCGAGATTGGCTACCTTGTCTTCCCTCTACATGTTCATAACTTCTGTTGAAAGGGTCAATGCGCACCTCGGGGCTAACAACATTTTGCTGCCAAATTGGAAGAAAGAGTTACAAAAGGCAATTATTACCGACTCAGTAGTTGCAGGGTAGGCGGCCAGAGACCAAAAACATGCATTTATTTGCTAGATGGTATGGTTTTGCATTTTTGAATTTGGTTTAGACAAGTGTCGAATCCAAGCAATCCGTAAAAGTCATCACAAGCTGCATAACGGACATAGCATTGGTGACCTTCACGTCCAAGCTATAATCATCCTGCAAGCGCCTAGCAATTCTGCAAGGACCCTTTGCTCGAGATGGTGAATGCTGTCCGAATTCCTATGACTTGTGAAGCTGGTGGTGAAATAGCATTTCCCGGGGAAGAATAAAATAAGCGCACTAAATATTTTCGCTATTCCTTCACTGCCTTATGCGTCCTAGACGTTCTAGGCATGACGTGCTATTAGTAGATAAGCCAGGTAGCCTCGCGTATATTATTCATGTTGCTATCCCTCATAATATCAACATTGAACGAAAATACGTGGAGAAGAAGGTCTATATGAAATACTGGTTGGGAAAATCAAAGAAATTAGGTGTCTCAATATGGTTAGCTGGCTGTATTACACCTAAGTCAATTATGGTTTCCCTGGATGTCCTGGCACTCTCGTATGCATAGTACAGTTCGAATTATATAAAAGTACACTATTATATAATTGTGCTCGATGTCCATCTAACTAAATAGGGTCGTCCGGGCTTAGTGAGAAGAAAGAAGAAATGATCCCACTTACATGATTACCAATCATTACAAATGTGGAAGAACCACAAAGCGGCTTATGCCACCCTCGGGCTCAGTAGGCCAGGAAAGCAGTTCAACTGAAATACTTGGCTTTGCAATGATGATGTTTAAATGAAGGTCCGTGGAAAGAAACGCCTCTACCACAAGTTTCTCAACGATAAAACGCTAGCTAATTGCCAAATTTACAAGAATGCCAACCGGCCAGCAAAAGAGGCGATCGTTGTTACCTGAGTGGCTCATTACAAATATCTTTACGATAAAATGGACACTCGGGACGGCGAGGGCGATCTGTATCAAATTGTCAAAAGCCGATGCCAATGCACACAGGGTATTGAACACTTCTGTTCTGTTAATGACAAGAACGGTACTTCGGGCGTCCGGGCCGGTAGACAAACAACGACGGATAGATGGCGAGAATGTTTCGAGGGGAAGAATTTCGCCCATCCACAAGCACTGACGACATTTAGAACAATTTCGCCTGTCTGTGCGATTCAAGTCGAGAAAGCAATAAAACGAATAAGATCAGAGAGAGCAAAAGAACTTGACATCGCATCTTAACTCTGGAGAGTGAAGAGCTGGGAGCTGGGAATGATCGCCCCAAGGAACACGGTCTCAAATGGAATCACAATAAAACTTAATGTTTGACGACCGATCCAAATGAAACAGGCACTACCACTGTCAGCGGCAATGACCTGTTCAGAACTGAACAATTTAATATCTCGGGTCAATGCTATCAGACAATGGAGAACTGCGTTACGGAATTGCTCCACACATTAACGCATCTTTGGTAAAATAGCGTACCACAACTTTGTGATCGACGTATCAACGAACATCTTAAATATAATATTACACCGCAGTGTCGTCAATGCTGTCGCCCTCTATGGTTCCGAGTGTATGGTATGGGAAAGTAACCAGATCGGATGGTAATTTGAACATTCTGCTGGACTACGTTCCTTATTCCATACTGGGACTATGGTATTTTCTTTCCAGTCAGATGGTCTTCTGCCTTCTTGACTAAACCGATTAAAGAATCCACTGAGCCACAATGTTAGGTCTCAGCTATTCGCTTTCCAGAGCTCAAATGCGATGTCGTCAGGTCCTGTGGTTTTCCCCCATTTCATTCGTGTTATTGGTTCCTCGACTGCAGTTGCGCTGCTCCAAATATCGGCAATGATCGTGGAAGTGGAGGCTATTCTTGCCATCTTCCCGCGGTGGCTCGACGGTCATTAAGCAAAGTACTGTTCTTGTCAACAACGCAACAGAAACGTTCGATGTGTTGTGTGAGTTCGTGTCAGGTTTTGGCAAGTCGATACAGATCTCTTTCGCCATCCCGAGTGTCCAGTTTATCGTAAAGATTTTTGTAATAGATCGCTTATAAATTTGCCAATTGGCGAGCGTTTTATCGTCGAGAAATTTGTGGGAGAGGTGCTTCTTTTCACGGACCTTCATTCGTCATTCAAAAGCCAAGCATCTCGCTTACCTGGTTTGGTGACTCCGAAGGATGCAGAGGCCGCTTTGTGGATCGTGTCTTTAAATATGTTCCATGATTCTTCCACAATCGAAATGGTTGGTAATCGCATGGTCTTATAGGGAACGGCTTTGCAATCAGTGACGCTGGTAAAATGTGGGCGTCTTATGAGAATATGGTCGATTTACATTTTACTATTCCCACCATAAAATGTAGGAAGATGAGATAATCGTTTGATGAACCATGTATTCATAAGTACAAGGTCATGGGTATCCGCAAAATCGACTATACGCTTGCCACCCTCATGGCACCTGTTGCCGTCTGCCTTTTCACTCACATGACCAATAAGGTGAAGATATAGTCATCAGCAGGCACATTACAGGTATTTGCATTAAGATAATGTCAGAAGGCATCTTTCTCGACATCAGGTCGACCTGTCTGTGGTGCATATCCGGTGAAGAAGTGAATAGTGCGATCAGCCGATGTAATGGCGAGCTTCATCAGCCGATCGTCGTTCGACTTCTTTAATTAAGGGTTTCCGTGATGCCAACCCTCCGAGATGGCAATGCCAACACCACATTGAATGTGTGGGCTACGAAAATAGAGAAGTTTATCATCATCATCATAAACGGCGCAACAATCGGTATCCGGTCTAGGCCTGCCTTAATAAGGAACTTCAGACATCCCGGTTTTGTGCCGAGGTCCACCAATTCGATATCCCTAAAAGCTGTCTGGCGTCCTGGCTTACGCCATCGCTCCATCTTAGGCAGGGTCTGCCTCGTCTTCTTTTTCTACCATAGACTCTTGCGAGTTCCTCGGTCTTTCTTGTTAGGGTGCCAATATTTAGCGTGCTTTTGCTCTAACTAATCTACTTACGTCCTGGCGTCGTCCATGCGTCAAGAACCCTTGCCTAATTCTCGATAGAACCGGGGCTCGTCCTGCCCCGTCGATTGAGGTGGGCGCCCTAGCATTTTTTCGAAACTTGTGACTCAATCCAATCATCTTGTTTCTGACGACAATGTATTCATTTTCTTGGTTGGCCTGTCCCGGGACGTGTCAACAAGAGAGATCAGGTAGGATTTACTATAGTGGAATAACTTCAACTATGCTTTATTTCTCTTTTGTTAATTTCAGCATTTTATTTTTGTTTTACTGAGGATGGTACAGTAGGCTTGGGGCCAGCAGGCTATGTGTAATTACAATTAATAAAATTGAGTCCCGTCGTAGGAAAAAGCATCTAAAATGTTTCTATACTTTATATGTTAAGGTATGGACGAAATCTAAATTAAGGTTAGGGCCACGCGCAACTATTTCATCGCACTCCTTTGGCAACAATTCCTGCAAGATCGGAACCGGATGGCATCAGAAGGTCGATATATGAACTGGATCCCATTATTACGGACTTTGAGTGATTCTACGGGACGTATTTTCAAGGCGGGAGTAGTTATCTGAACTAAAACAGCAATAGATATACGAAGTCAAAATAAGATTATTTCCATGCATGCATACACCCATCATAATATCTTTAATGTTCTTAGAATTTCAATTGAATTTCCCCCAGCATCTGTGAAGTTCCTAGAATTCCTATTATACCCCGTACTCTGTTAAATAGTGTAAACTCATTTATTTTCATCTTTACTGAACTGATTGTACAGTTATTTGAAACTAAATGCTGAACTGATTTTTTTGAAGTTCTCTCGAAATAACGGTTTTCTTAGTTTGAAAACATTTGTGGACGAATTGCTTTTGTTGCCACTGTAAACAGTGTGCACCTGCCACGAGTTACCAAAACAAAACAAAGCGAGAGCTGCAAGGAACGAGATGTAAACAGAGAGACCAGAGAGCCAACCCAGGTCGCATAGGGTTTGCATGTGTGCGAACGCAACGGAGGGTGTGTTACATAACTGTCAGCAATTGAAACGATCCCAAGGAGAAGGGAGAAAGGCGCAGGCGTAGCGAACCCGAAAAAAAGAAAGCAAAGGCTGAAGAACCCGACACTGTTTCAGGTTTTGCTGTGCGGGCGGGGGCAGATATCGGCGCCGCTGCAATCGCCGTCGTGGCCACATCGGCAGCGAGCATAAAAGGGCGACGACGGCCGAGGCGCCGACCCGTGCTCGGAAGTTGTTTTCGAGGCGTTCGTGGCTGTTCGGGCGCTGCTTGTCTTCCGATCTGCTTTGTCTGTCGTTTGTCTGTTTCGATTCTGCTTTATCGCGTTCGCTCCGCGTCTCGCATTCGTGTGGCGTAGTTCGCGACGGAGAAGTCGATTTGACTTTTGTCGTCATTAATTTGGTGAATTGTGAAGTTTCAAGCCGAGAAAATTGTGGAAAGATTTCTTTATATTTTGATAACGGAACTGTAGGAAGTTATCGTGGCGAAGGCAAGTTTCGGCTGGTTTTGTGAAGGATTTCTGTTTTCGTCAGCACAAGACTGCACGCAGTGGCGGAAGAGTGAAAAAGAGGGCACTCGTCTGGCGTCGAACGGTTAAATCGTGTATTTTGGTTCGAAATTGGGCTGCGTTCTCGGTTTGTTGACTGGCGAAAGACTCTATTCCTCGCGATTTCGTAGGGGCTGTGCGAAGGAACGTAGCTAGGAGCAACCCCCTGGTTCCACGTCGTTCTAGCTGCGTGCACCGTTTTTTCATTGTCTTTCGAGAAAAACTGAATGCAATAAGATGGCGGATAACGTAATCGAGTCGGCCCCAAGTTCATCGGTTCAGCAGGTCCCCGCGCCCGCGCCCAGTCTTGGTACGAATCCCGTCTACCCGTTAATATCAGCTGAGATTCATGTCGCGGATGCGAATCCGCTGCCGCCCTCGTCGCGGTCGTCGTCTGAGGGCCCCTCGGGCAGCGGGTCCGGCGGTTCGGGCGGGTCCTCCGACCCGTCGGCCATAGGGTCCTCGTCGGGGGCCACGACTAGGCCGCCCTCGGCCGAGGACGAGCCCGAAGCGAAACGGAAGAAAGTGGACTCGGGCAGAGCAGGACCCGCAGGCGCTCCGTCTTCGTCCACCGCCGCGCCCTCCCATCAAGACAAGCTCGAATATCGTCTGGGTGGTATTTTATGTTGTGCTGTGTGTTTGGATTTACCGAAAACGGCCATGTATCAGGTGAGTTCGCAAGTCTACTGGAAAACGCACGGGGTCTGCAGCTCTGTGAGGTGCCCGAGGCATGCCAGCAGCATTGCATCCCGGTCACTGGCTGGAGCTGCGGTCGCTGCCCGGCTCCCCTCGGCACACGGAAATTCCGTCGTGCAGAGCGGCGAGCTGCAGACCCCTTTCTTTCCTTAGTTTTATTACGTAAACAAAGGCGTCCTTGGTTTCATATGTTGAGAGCACTTCTTGCTTTTTTTCGGCGCAGTACCGAAAGGTGCCGATGGGCTAGGGGTTTGATATGCGGGCGGGCGAGGAGCTGGGCCATTCAGTTTACGGGAAGGGAATTGCGTCGTATCTCTTGCCTCCGCGTCGTGCATGTTACGCGCAACGTCAACATTTGCGCCGTTCACAGCGGACAAAAAATCAATGCTTGCAAGAGCTCTAGGCAGTCGGGTGCAAGGGTGCGGTCGTGGCCCTCCCGAACCTCTCTATGGTCGTGCCACTTGTTCGTGGGGTGTGCTGTTCCCTTGCCTGAATCCGGGCGGGTACATAGAAGAGTCAAAACTGCAAGAGCCACAGCTGTTTCTGACAGAGCCAGTTCGCGAAGCAGCTGTGCTCAAGTCAACGCCGAACACTGACCTGCTCAAAAGCAAGTTCAAATTCTTCTTTGGCTTCACGTTTGTTTTGGCCACGAGTAGCCCCGTAAACGCCTCACGCTCGTCGTTGCTTCGTCCGGTTCCACACTTCGGAATTTTCGCCTCGCCCGCAACCCTCTGAGCGGCTGAGCCCCCGTGCGGCAACATCTCTTATCGCGCTGACTGTGCCGTTGCATAGTCTAGCAAGTCTATTGAAGAGTTTGTAGCGCTACACGCGAGCTACAGCCCGAAATATGGCACATGAATGGTAGACGTTTGTTGTCGTTTCGCTTCTGGGCATGTAATCATGAAATAATCCCATGCAGTCAGCATGAATTTCAAATGGACTTTGCCGATGCGACACGTTCGTCTCCAAATCAACGTTATCGCTGTGGACTTTTGTGGCTGCTTTCCATTCTAGTGAGTGCTTAGCACTTTTTCTCTAGAATGGAATTCTACCAGGCGTGAGGCGTCACCTCTCAAACCATGAAATGGGCCACAGCTCATGAAAGAGCCATTGCCGGGCATTAGATGAAAACAATTCCAACTAGGCTCGAATGGCCGACTGGCCCCAAAACGAGAATTTCCGCAACTACTACCGAAGTTGTGCCCGACGAAGCAGCAATTGTGATAGGGAATCCGTGGTCAGATTCGTGAATTCACGGAAACTATGTGAAGGTCAGTCCAATAGAAGTGTAGGCCCTTTAGGTAATAAAAGTGAGATAATTAGGTAGATCGAGGTCAACTTGTTGTTTCCTCTTCGTTAGCTACAAGGTTACGGAAGCAGAAGAAACATGAACGGATTACTCAATAACGACGTGTGTGCATGAGAGCTTGAATGTTTTCTTCCATTTACGGAGCTTAAGATTTTGAGATTGGCTTTCTACTTGTTCTAAGGTGTAGACCGCTTTTCAAACGGCACTTAATGTAGGTAGGTGATCGGTTACTTTTTTAGCAAACTCAGCAAAGTTTTTGTGGTCCATGGTTTCTTTTAACGTAGAAAATGGGTTCGAAAGTCGAACTAGTCGGTTGCAGTCTAAAGGAAATAAGCAAAAACGATTCAACGTGGACTTAGAACTGATATTTGCTAATCATTTAAACAGGCGTCACTTGGAGAGAAGAATTTGACCTAATTTTATTAACTAGGCCATCAACGAAACTGATAATTTATCAAATGGCTTAGACGTATATTTCAGTTTATTTGCTTGTGGCAAATAATTGTAATTCATAATTGGAATTTGAATGTCACTTATTCACTCCTACACAACCCCAGTTTTCGTGGAGACTTTTTCAGTTTCATTATCATCACACTTAACGCTGTGAAAGGGACACAATTAGGAGTCAAGTCCAGGGTAATAAAAATGACAGGTTAGCGCTCAACCATCTTGCAAGATAATCCAAACATAAACAATATAAAGCCATAACCTTTTGGAATTTTTCAATTAAGTTTTGGTCCCAAAGTGCACACTGTGTACTTATAAACCGAGAGATCTGAGTTACACATTGAGTCTGGCATCAGAACCATCGCAAACTGATCGTTTATGTGCAATGACAGATGGAAAGGTGCGTATCACACTGACGAATACATTGATCCCGTATACTTAAATTGATCGGTCCTCGCTAGATCACTGTTACTAAGGCTCGTTTCACATGTATGCGGTTCCATCCGGTTTAGTTTCGGTCGTTGCGTACAAGTGTAAAACGGTATTTCGGTTTCAATTCAGTGTCTATTCGGTTCCTAATCGAGAACGTGTAGCACCCATTGCTCCCACGACATGGAAAGGTTTTACTTTCACTTGTCGGCAGCGAAGCGAAAACGAATCAAACCTATGAAACGAGGCTAACAATGCCTGCTTCATTGACGTCGACGTTCAAAAACTTTTTAAAATCTTAGATTGGCTTACTTACCATTCTCCACGATACCGTCATTTAACGGTTCAACAAGTTTCTGGAATTCAGCTTTGTAGCGAGACACTAGGAAAGCATCGACATAGAACAGATGTATGGCACTGTACATTGGATGTTCCGCGTGACAGTGTCCAACACAGGAACAAAAAGAAGTCCCGAGAGATCCAACGGAAAATAGTGGCCTCTCCTAATATATTTTTCATGCTTTGATGGGTTCCTTGATGTATTTGTATTGCATTTCGTGTACTACCAAGAATGTGCATGTGCATCCTTATACGTATATGAACAGCTTTAGGAAACAGTCTAAGCCCTTTATGCACAGTAAATAATTCACCAGAACTTTGGGAAATTCTGATTTTTTCAAAATATTCGGTGCTTGATTTTGTGAACAACTTAAAAAAAACTGAAAGATAAAATCTGAACACGGAATGCTGTTGTTAGAACAGTGGAAATGAATTGGATTGGTCAACAGCATCAGTTGTCAAATCTGATGTTAAAGTAGGCACTCATAAGTGTCTAAGAATATCCCCGTTGGTGACAGCCGGAAAGCGCTAATCGCTGGCTCTGTCAGTAGATGAATGCCTTCCGGTTACCAAAACTTAACCTAAATAACTAGCAACACTGGAGTAGCTCAGGAAGTAGAAATTGCAGTATAGTTGGACTTACAGCAGAGATGTGAAAATTACCAACGTACTACTCCAACTGAAAAGCTTTTACCCGTATTTATCACGGTATAATATTTAAATATGTTGTCTGGCACTCCAGATTAATGATTGGGCGTCCCTTTAACTGCTTGTCCTCGTCAAAAACACATTATTTCGAAACCTGATGCCACGTCTCGGACTTTATGAATTCATTAAAACCGGCCTTGTGATCGAAAAATGGATTTACTCAATGTTTAAAATATGTGAACAGCAGTAGCCAAATCATCTGTAAGCTCCCTCCCCTCCCGAAGATGTGAAAATGGTCCTAAATTCGTGCAAAGAAGAAGGTATCGGGAATTAGCCAAATTCCAGTTGAATTTCTGAAATCAAGCGATAAATGTTTCGAGCTTCGCCTGCCCTAACTAACTACAGACATACAGACGCCTGAAGATTGGTCAAAAGTATATGTCCGATCTATAAAAAGGAGAGAAATCTAGAAGAAACCGAACTAAAAGAAAGAAAGACAGTACATGCTACCTTGTCAGTAGTGTGTCCGGATGGTTCAAGTGGTTAGAGCGCTAGGCTGTCGTAGCGAAAGGTCGCGGTTCAAACCTCACTGGTGGCAGAGGAAATTTAACAATTTATACTTGCAAAGATAGTAAAACAGCTAAAATTAATCTCATTGAAGATTTTTATCGTGGCTTTCGGGAGCCGGAACTACGTACTCGTGGAGAGCGAGGAGCGAGTTTGCAAAGAACTCATTTGAAGCGACTCTTGCCATGAAGTGTCACAAGAGGGTATTTGGTACTATGGGAATGGTCTTCTGAGAGTATAAAGAAGAATTTCTAGGGAATGGGCTTCTAGGTTAGATATTTGCGATTGGACCAATTTTGGGAATTACATGGTGAATGTACTTACGTCCATCTTGCGGACCAGAGCTGTTTGTGAGTTCAATACGTGGAGTTGCGCTTTATGCTTTATTGCGGCAGAGGTGTTAGATAGACTTCATATGTATTCGTGCGAATGCTAAGCCTACACTCAGTGTAAACCGACCAGTTCGCTATTCTGTATAAAATCTTGGCGTTTTGGTGTACACAACTGCTTCACTGAGTTCAGCATTTACCTTTTCGTCTCTTACCATATATTTTGCCATATAGAATCCCGAGCGGGTTCTTTCTCGTCTGCCTCGATCAAGGTCCCAAGAATACATGAATACGTGCAAGATTACGCTTTTGCTTCTTCACTAGTAGATTTCTAAGCGCAATAGTGCAAAGTAGACGCTGTTGGCGACTTACAGCCCTACACGGATTTCTTCATTCGTATCATGATTTCAGATAGAAGAATGATCTATCTTCTTCGAAATTGTATCCTCCTTTAGATGACCAGTATTTCTGCTTATTGTCTTTGATATCACTCCCTGCTAGTAGGAATGAAATAGTAGCGCCTGGGCCTCTACACAGCCTCTTATTTCTTAATGTTAGTTCATTTCCATTTTCAATGAGACTCTAATCAGATTAATTGTCATGACAGTCAATACTTTGCAAGTGAGAAGGCAATGAATGACCCTGGCAATCGCAAAGGCGAACACAAAATTTCATGTGCAACAGGAAGTTGAATCACAATGACGGGCTTTGGCCGGTGTAAAACACTCTCAAAGTTAAATTATTATGACATTTCTCTGCTGCCATCAATCCCAAATCTGCCGACTTTTACATCGGCTCTTGTAAAATTTGTCACTTATAAAATGTTACAAAATGGCCCCTAGAGAAGAAGAAGTTTGTCCGTGACTAAAAAGCCGATATCGTTATTTTTGCTAGGAGTCCTTGTCGCATTATAAATGGAGGATTTTAGCACATCGTGACAATTGGTTGAATTTACCCTTTCGAGCTCCACTGAAACCTTTTCTTAATATATCACAGGCCGATCACAATTATGAGGAGGTAGTCCTGCCACTTAGATATATTTTCCAGTCATATTCTGCTGCATGACATTTTATCATCCATTTCCTGGTTGATATTCTTTATTCAGGCAAGAAGCTGAAGTGTTAAATGAATTTTTCTCAATTCGATAGAAAAGCTTCCATTTCTGTTGCAATACTTCCAGTCTACTGCGAAATTTCTTGATTAAATATTTTCATTGAAACTTCTCGATTAATTACTTTCGCTGAGCACTATTTTCATTGATGTGTTATTTCATTGCGTTTTAAAATATATTTGTTTTCTGGGAGAAATTGATAGTTTTATATCGCCTAATCGACGCCAATACTCGTAATTCAAAAGACACCTAATTCTAAAGTAAATCCTTAGATTATTCAACCCTTCTCCAATCTATACATTTTCCAAGAATATGGATTTGTTAACTTTTGATAAATTTAGAATTTTCAATCTTTTCTTCGTTACCAGGGCGGCACCTTAAATTACATAATGCAAAATGCTTCAGTTACCTTGAAAAATGTTTACCATTCACGAGAATAACTAAAATATTGTGTTAATTGTATTGCATAATATCAACATTGAAATTTATTTTTAGTCATTGCCGTTGCAAAAAAATGCTACAAAAAATTTCATTCTCTCTCCAAGTTGACAAACAGCCAAGTTGTATAGCGTTCACGACTTCCTTTGTGAAAACATGGATTCTAAAATTGTTTTGCTTGTTTCCTTACATAAGAACTTAGGAACTAAGAAAGTGAATAGTGTGATGTGTGGATGTTTTGATGATGCGGCTTGGTGAGATACAGTTTCAAGTTAATCAGATAGTTGACGAAGGCAAGCTAATACTAGACATGCTTTGTATATGGGCAACATGTCGAGGGAAACCAAGTTTAGATAATGCGAGCGAAAGGCGGAACAATTAGATAAAAAGGAATAAGTGAAAACGTCGAAAATAGAATAGTGTCTCTGCTTGTTTTTAGCGTCTAGTCTTGCCTGATTAGTAAAGTTGAAATATAGGAATGCAGCTGGAGTTTCCAATGGCACTCGCTTAGGTATCGTTGCTAATTGTGCGATATGAGCTGTTGTAAAAGCAGAATTGTCTTTTGTATTATTTACAAATACGGAACGTGCTCCAAATGGGCACTTCTGCTTTCAACTCCTGAAACGCGTGCAAACAACTAGCTCATACTGTTTATTATTATGTAGAAAGTGTGGTTGTAATGAAGCCAGTATTTAGTTGGGCAGATCATTTCATTTGGTTCCTTTATTTTTTTATTTGAAGCAATAGAACATTTAGAATCTATCTAAAACTGTAACAGAACAGGGAAGGTTCCTATCAAGCGAATTCTTAGTTAATTCATGCATGCGCAGACGTACATTAGTGGGACCTAAGTTGCGAATAATTTAACACTAACATGGCAACATGTCAGTGTAATATTGGAGGGAAGGTCGCCTTAATTCTGCTTAAAGGAATCTTTTGGGCTAATATTCATAATCTAGTGCTAAACAACCATTGAAAATGTATGTTGGTTTCGAAAAGTAGTCTGATTATGGTGTAGGCTTTAAATTATGGTTCAACTTGAAAATGACCTCAGGGGTGAGATAGGTTGAATTTCCTTAGAATAGGACAATTTGATAGGGTTTTTGAAGGAAAGCATTTCTATGGGTGATTAATGTAGGTTCATATAGGGCACAGCTGGTAAAATACGTATAATATCCTCTTGAGTTCTGTTCTTACTTAAGACACGTTAATATTCAATTAAAAGCCATCGGTCGTGTTTAATGTTCGTATAATCGCTTTTGTCCGCCCGTCTTTTCAATGCATTAACTTTCAATTGTATATTGAGCAAAACTTATATAGGAAATATTCTTATAGAGTTTTGACGCTTGCATGTCCTTGATCTTGTTTGGTATGTTTAAATGCGTAAAATTTGCGCGCTCATCCGGTTGTTTTCTGTCGGGTCGGTGTCAATTTATTTGTTAAACAACATGAAAAATACGCGACGGGTTTTACATTTCTTTACATCTCCGTAAATCTTGCGATAATTTCGGTCGGGGTTTTGTATTTTTTAGTTTTGATTGGTTTTAATAAAATAAACTATGCTTTATGAATGGAGTTTTTAATATTACATTGGTCAATATAAGTTTGCGATATGGAATAAAATCTCAATTTCCAAGGCACTAAGTAGTAAATTTAAATGACGTGAGCTACGTACGATTTTGGTCTTTTTTAAAACTTTCCGGAGTACATAAATAAAATTATAAATAATATTTTCCTTAAACAAGAAATAAAATATTCCACGTTTCATCATGCAATACTATGTCAATAGATGCTAAGGAATAATATACATACTTCAGATATTACTCATAGCTCGAATATAGTGAATGTTTCATTGACCTTGTATATTTAATTCAAATATTATTATGGAAAAATTTAATATGTTTGAGCATACTTGTAAAAACTGACCATTTTATCCATTATAGTATTTTATATTTGAGAATGATAATAATTTAACAGCAAGTATATCCAAAAAGTATACCTTTCTCATGTAATGTAGACTTTAATTTACAATGTACAATCAATATATGTAACGAAAAAACCATATATGAAAACGAAACAAATACAAATGTATATTTTTATGATAAAAATAAAAAAAAACTGATTGGGGTTTAAATAAAAGTTCTCAGGTAATTTATAATTTTTTGTTTCTATTATCGATACTGATATCAAAGAAATCCTCACCCTACCCAACCTATTCCCAACCATTTTTTTCTTTTACAACAGGAAAACAGGAAGTATACAATATATTTATGTGACCATTTTCAAAATTATGCCGTCACTTGCTTTAATCTTTTCTGAAAATGAAATACTTCTGTTTGGCACTAGCGTGACATTTTGATACTTAGTTCTAGTTAAATAAAATAAAGTTTGATATTTCAGAAGCAAAAAGTTTGGTATTAAGCAATAATACTGCTATTGACAAAATTTTCTTGATATTATATTGCATATATTATTTCTATAAAAATATATATACATAAAATTTTATTAATTTTTTTTGTTTGGTAAGTAAAAAGGTAAATGATTGCAATATACTGAATTGTCTTCTCCTTTTTCCAGTGTCAAATGGGACACCTAATGTGCGCTGCTTGCTTTACTCATTTATTAGCCGATGCACGGTATGTTGACATTCCCCTGTTTGAAACATTCTTCTCATTTTCAAATTTTGCAAAATTTCGAAATTGATTTCCATTAATTTTTTTGTTGAAAATATCAAATTGTATAATTTACTTAAGACTTAGAGATCAAATTGCAACATGTCCGAATTGTCGTGTCGAAATTTCCAAGAGCAATGCATCACGAAATCTTGCCGTTGAGAAAGCTGCTTCTGAGTTACCCAGCGAATGCCAAGTATTTATACTTTTCTAAGTCAAATGTGCTTTTCAATCAATCTTACACAATTTCATTTATCATTTAGTTTTGCAATCGGGAATTCCCAAGTAAATCTCTTGAGCGCCACGAACAACAGGAATGTGAAGAGCGTCCAACCAATTGCAAATATTATCGTATCGGATGTTTATGGAAAGGACCTGTTCATGAAGGTGGGTGTTTGTCTCTATTACGAAAATAACGTTGGTACATTAACATTTACATTTCGGATAGAAACTTAAGGAACAGTGTCAGCTTAGATCTCATATTTTAGAAGCTTCACGAATACGCGTTGCATTTTCCATTTGTAATCACTAGTTGATAGCAAATTTGATGTGCCAATTTTCCACTTATATCTTCAAAAGACCCGCATATAAAAATGAAAAACATGGTCAGTTTTACCGATCAGTTCATTGCAATCGAACTCTTTATTATAAACGATAGAAAAAAAACAGTGAAATAATAAAACGAAAACGATTCCAAATTCAATAATCTGATACATAATTGTGTTCAATTTGTTTCTACTCGTTCTTCAAATACAAGGCCGCGCAAAAATGTCTAAACCTTCTGTTTTTTGTATGAAGTTTAATTGAAAAGAGGAGTTAATTGTCATAATGTTATATAAAGGACAGAACCCAACACAAGTATTTTAATGATAATAATCATTCAAAACTAGGAGGCAATGTAGGCTGGTGTCAGTTTCAGTAAAAAAATTACTGCTTAAAAGTAGGATTTTTTTGGACCTCTGCCAGATTGCTTTCTACACATCCTGCATTCGTTCACCCTGAACCGCATATCTTCTATCAGATTAGAAAAGTTAACAAGTCAATCTAAAATACTGGAAGCATATTTTCCCTATAGCATTCTTCATCAACGGGCGTCACTTCCTCGACAAAGTGTAGTAGGTTTTTCCCGCGACTGCTCACTCAGTCTGATAAAATGCGTCGAATTCCGGCCACATATTGCGGGAATTTTTGCAGGATCACTTGTTCTCACTGTTCCGTTTTGTAAATCGAGCAGGGTTGTAGTATTAACGGTTTGTCCGTAAAGAGGATGTTTTGCATACCGCGTTTCACTATGGGCGTTAATATCAGTGAAGCAAAGGTTTTGGAGCTTCTGGCAGAAATTTAAGCGATTACGCATGTTCTTTGCAGAAAGTAAATGTTTCACACGTTATCTATACGCCCGTTGCCCCGTTCGCCTCGACACTTGTTTACCGAATCCTACAAATGCGTTAACCTTTTTGTCATTGTTTGACGGTTGAACAGTTGCCTCCTGAAAAAAATCAATTTTTCACTGTTCTTGTCGACCCTAATTTGGCATTTTAGGGATGCGACTGTTGTTGTAATCCAGCCGATGCATCCTTCAGATTTTTACTCGTCTTTGAATTCAGGTATTCACAATTGCTGACATCCAGAAATTTAATTTCGAGGCCTTCAAGAGTTATGGATTCTAAATTATTTTACAAAACAATGGCAAAAATCGCGATGCTTAATACCGTGCGGTGTTGATTTCGACTGACTTAGTGAATATATGTTCATTTTGAGTCCTCCTTTTATTAGCTTGGAAACAGTTCCTGAATAAACTGACCGGTTCAAAGTATCTAGGGCATATCTGTTATTGGATGCATCATGGGCATGAAAATATGTTTTCACGATATTGATTGCTCTTCATGATTTCTTCGCCGTGCTCATAATCAGATTACCCAGCATTCCCCGGTTCCCGTCAAGTACTGAACTAACAATTTTCTCGTCTGTGTTAATTCTTCCGTTGTCGTCATCAGGCCTGATGAGAGGAGGATGAAAAGAGGAACTCCCCCGGGCCCAGAGTTTTCTAAGAGGCCTGAAATAAAATGTTCACATCAATTTCAAGTTCGTCGATTCTATCTACTTTTTCTACTAGAATGAAAATAAATGAAAACAGTTAATTTATACATTCTTCACCTTTTACATCAAAATCATTACTATTAAACTGTGGGAACCACTGTTGATAATTTCTAACCGATGGAACATGGAATTCTGTTCCTTGAGTTTCGAGAATTCCTACTTCTAGTCTTGACGAATTTCCTTCCATGATTACATACAACATTGTATTTATCCTGTTCACTACTTTGAGGAGTATAGGACATCCACACTATGAGACTGTCTTTTAGTTTCATTACCATCACCCTTAATGATGTGCCAGTGTAAGCCTACACTAATAGGACAGTACGAATGCGAACACAAAAATTCAAAATAACCGGGATTCAGGAATGGGACGCTCAGCTATCACGACCATCGCACCTGTCTGATTCAACCTTGGTGGCAAACATAATATTATTTGTAAAAACCGTTGGTGGGGAATCTTGTCTAAATAATAATAGTATATATATAGTAAATAATATATCTGGCAAGCTAGAATCATGATTTCGCGATTAATTTTAAATTGGTCAAGGCTGCGGGCCTGGTGGTTTCTTTTTTCTTCAGTCTTTGCCATATTCAGCAACGAAATTGGTTTGACTGAATGGGGTTTATCACTTCTCCTGGTCGGGTGAAGCCGACCTGTTATCAGAGATTTATTTAACGTGTCGAGCCATCGCTGATCTAAGCAATCTTTCTGGCGTTTCGTACCTACTAGAGTTGAGGTTTATTTCAGGCAATGAGTTGACATCGAAGTGTTTTTGGTCTCTTTTGCAACTTTGCGACAAAAACCTCATTCCACTGTCATGCTGATTTATTGGTGTTCGGTTTCCCACACAACCACTATTGAATAATCCACTGGGTCGGAAAGTTAATTTTTAGCCCCTCGCTCTTCAAAGCTCAAATGCAATGTCGCCAGTATCTTACTTTCCCCAGATTCATTCGTTTGATTGCTTGTTCGAATTTTGACCCGCTGATAGAAGGAATTGATCCGTTTGTTCGTAATGCTCACGACAATCGCAAATGAAAGAATTATTCCACTGATGTTTTGTTTGTCAGTCGGTGAGCAAGCTTCTAGGTTTTATACGGTAAAACTGTTTGACATCCTTAGATTGCTGTTGCGGGCATTTGATTTCTGCTGCTTCTCCTATGTGAGCTAATTTGTCATGGGGTGCTGATGAAGCGATCTTTGATCTTCTTGACTTTGATACGCAGCCCGCTTTTATGAATCATCCCTCATATTGGATATGTATAGCGGAGACACCACTCCGATTTTCTCCATTAGTTTAGGGGGCAGTGGTTAAAGTTAAAACCCACTACAGTTTTCATGCACTATAATAGTTTCATTAGCATTGCAGAGTTCAACTCGGCCACGAGGCGATCACAATTGAGCCTTCTTTATAGATATGTACATCCAGTTGTCATGCAAGCGCTTAGGTCTTACTTATTGCAGTCTTACAATGCCGGACCAATCCATATTGCTCCTGAATAATGTATTTCCAACATTGGAGCGGAGATACACTCCTAAATATTGGGTTTTTCCAATAGTTGAATTTCCATTCGTGATCAAGTGCACACTAAGAACACAGTTGTTTCACCTAACGCTTTCGCTGAATAATATTAATTTAGTTTTCGTAGTTTTCATTCGTGATGAATGCTTGCGACAAGTTTCGACCTCTAGAACCCGTTGCCCATTATTAGGAGCCATAATAGACATCATCTAAAAATTGAAGCCATCACCAAAAACTTTCTTGCTCACAAGGCGTCCAGGGCGAATTGCTTCTCGGATATCTCTTTCTCAATTTTACTGAAATCTCGTGATTCGAGATCTTGTCTGCAGTGAAGGCCTATCAGACTTTCCCAGCCTTTTAGTAGGAAGGAAGTTATTATGGATGTATTTGTTGAAAAAACGCAAATATTAGAAGGAATGTCCACTCAACTGATTCCACTGATTATTTTAAATTTTAAAGTCTACTCTAGGTAAAAGGCTGTGTATGACTAACAACCCAGAGATGTGAATTTACACGCGATCTGGCAAGTGCCCTTAAAGCAACTATGTTTCTTAACCGTTTTCTGTGTATCTACTATTCTGTGAATGTGTGTTGCTCAGTTGCTGATTACGTTCTTTCGGTAGGATCCACTTTAACTTTGAATTTGTCTTGGATGAATTGGCGTTCCACAACAGACGTTCTTTGTGATCGACGTATTAATGAACGTCTCAAACCCAAAATTTACTGCAGTCTCGTTCGCCCTGTCGCACTCTATGGTTCTGAGTGCTGGCTGACCATAAAAGACAATCAACGACGCTTTGCGGTAATGAAGACGATGATGTTGCGCTGGCCCAGTGGTGTAACACGCTATGATCACATCCGAAATGAAGATATCCGCGATCGATATGGGGTTGCACCGATCGTGGAAAAATTGGGAGAGAGATGTCTACGACAATTTGCCCTAACGAGGACTCACTTTCCAAGATGGCCTGAACGTCGAAGTTGATGGAAAACCAGGGCGGGAAACAGGACAGTAGCTTAATATGTTGGATCGTGATTTGAAAGCCTTGCGACTCCATCCAGATCTGACCTTTAATAGAGCAAAATGGCGCAAACGATCAAGATGAGCCTACCTCGCTTCTGAAGGGGACAAAGGCTAAAGAAGAAAACGAAGTTGCATTTAGGGAGTTAGTCCCAAATCCGTCGTCGTAGTGATCGTTGAGCAGACATTATGCTTTTTTGGAGCTTTTGGCAATCGAATGCAATCTAATTCGAGTGTTATCTGGCTTTGAATTGGGTAATATCAAATCACCTCATTTGCTTCATGAACGTTTTTTTCGTTCGATGTTGTTGTCAATTATCCGCACAAGGTTGAATGTCCTTTCCGACCATTTGGGTAAAGTACATGTCAGCTACTCGGGGAGCTCCCCATACATGTGAAAGGCGGATGTAACATTTCTCTCACTAAATATGGTCATGTGGGGTATCAAATGAAAGGGCTTTATTAGTACTTTTCGAAAATGATCTTATTTCTGATATTGGATGAAACATAGAGGCGTGAGGGCTCAAAATGTGTGCCCCAAAAAGTGAAGCAGTCAGAATTTATCTAACCACAAAATCTGAAAAAAATCAGTGATGCATCTCTACGAAATCTACGCCTCATAACACATCGGGTTCCGATATCTGAACAAATAAAAATAATAATTGTATATTTCTACAACGTGTATTCAGTAATAGGCAGTTTGTTTGTTTAGAGTGAGGATATTACCTATGCCTGTTTTATGTATGCAGATCTTGTAGTTTAGAAAAATATGAAGGAATATGTTGGATTTGTAGCTACATATGGATGGAAGAATGTGCGTAGAAGTTTCTCACATAAGATGAACACAAAACCTTTATACCCGAAGTGCGAACTTTCGGTATTCTGACTTTTTTATTTTCATTCCTGAGAAAACACAACTTTAAAAACACTCTACTAATTGCGCTCTGAGTGAAACGTGCCACAGGCCTTGGTACCCTGTTCCCTGCTATGGAATGTCATCTATATATGTGGGGTATTTGGTCTTTCTGTTTGAGAAGAGGCTATGATTGTCGGCTTTGATGATATGATGACCTGGCTGTAGTTATTATAGTAAAGCACCCAGAGGATGTGGAGCTCTACGCAACGAAAACGGTGAGAGCAGTAATGTTCTAGCTAGGAAGAGCCGGGCTGACCCTGGCGGACGAGGAAACGGAAGCGATCTTTGTAAAGGACACTGGAAAGAAGAACACTGTGAAAGTGTAAGCCGGGGAATATACGGTCGCATCCAAGTCGGCTATCAAATACCTGGGTCAACATTCTGGCGACCGAAATGAATGTAATGTACCATGCAAGACTTATGGAGCAGCACATAGAACGCAGGAATGCGGCAAGGTCAGAGTCGAATGATCTCTGGCAACACACATGGGATGAGTCTAAGAAAGGTCGCTGAACCCACAGACTCATTCCCAGCATTAGAGTGTGGCTTTAGCGGGAACTTAGGGAAACCAACTACCACATTACCCAATTCCTCATCGGACACACATCGCTTTGGTTTGGATAATTCACTGAATTGTCCCAGAGGCAGCGGCGTGCTGAAGGGTTCAGAGCATGTGATGTTTTACTATCCAAGGTTTGCATGCGCGTGAGCACAGAGCACATAGTTGCGGAGATGCTGAGGTCGAAAGAGGACTGTCTAAGGCTTCTTCCGCAATCGTAAAAATATGGCAGGAGTTGCTGAAGGGAGAAAGCAGAAGTAATACGTAAATGGCTGGTGCAATAGAGAGGGGGAAAGTTGCATGCCCCACTGTTGCCGAATTCCACTTAAGATAATTCACTTTCAACCGACGGGTTCGAATATCTTATTTTACAAACAGTAACATTTCCCATATAGTTTGGCATTTAGACTCCGTGATGACGGATGTTTTCTCCCGACAGCGTCAGAGAAGCCGAATAATTAACGTACACTTGAGATTTGATTTGATTTGATATTTCCTTTATAAGAAAAAGGGTTAAAATCGAGGCTGCGTTGGGCCCAGTTAATGGCACTTATCCTGGAGTGTAGATTTTTCTTGAAATCGTCACAGGATATATTGCGGAAGAGGATGAGCCAATTTTTTTTCGAAACGATGTCGTACCTCATACAGTTGATTGATTTACACATTTCTAATCTTTGCTTTGTCGCGCTCCAATTCTGCCTGTTCATATAGTTGTTGCTTCAGCTCTCACCAGGACTTTCCAAGATAGCGGATAGGATAGCGGATTCCATCACATGACATAATCACAGAAAGGTGTTGTCGTACTTTCTTAATGTGTGACCTACCCACTGCAATCTGTTCAACACGTGCACGGTCGAGCTTTTCACTGGAAATTGTGGCGGCCAGAGTATCTCGATGGCACGCAACAGTTTAAGCTTGAAGTTGGTTGTTGAGAAAGCTGCATAGTCTATCACTATTAGTGCGTTGAGCTACATTAAGTTCAATGAAGCCGTCGGCAGAAAGTAACCTTCCTAGATACCTCTATTAATGCAGCTAGGTTGCGATTGTCAGCCAGACTGAGAACATTGATTTTGTTGGTGTTTGTCTTCAGTCAAGGTTGAAATGCCTGCTTCAAATCTAGGGTTATTTGGCCGAGGTGCACCCCTGGAGCATCGCTTAATGAGAGCGTAATAATGGTGTTTGAGGAAAGATATTGTGGTCTATTGAAACCACGTCCATGTCATTCAGACGTGGCATTACTGCGCGAACCCACTCTATGGAATATGTGGAAGAATCACTCCAAAATTCGATCCTCAACACAACTTCAGCCTTTTATCTATTCAATAAAATTATCTATTCCATAAAATTATTATCAATTCTATATCTTACTTTTCAGCACCTGAACATGAACAAAATTGCTCACATCCCAAGAAGTCTGGTTACGAGGTCATGACCGCTTTGCAAGTGAATGATGCTAAATACGAGGAGGAACGAAAATTATTTTCGACTTTGATTGATTTGTTGAGCTATGAGAAAATAATTTTCAATGGTATATATATATTTTTTGTTAATTTCACAGGATTCATTTCATAGTCTAGCATGGTCGCTCTTTTACTCTTAATAAGTGTCGCATTTTACTTCTTACAAAAGTGTAAATTTCGATGCCATGTACTATTCTTAATTTGCTGCCTTCAAAAGTAGAATATGAACTAATGGTTAGCTAAAATACATATTTTTAGACTTGCAAATGAAGCCATATCGGACAGATGAGTATGTTCATAAGCTCTTCTACGAAACATCACGTTTTTCGGCTTTCAATCACCAGTTCGTTGTGAAGGGTAGGATTAACAAAAGCCAACGTGATCCACATCAGTCGAGTGAAAGACAAATTACATACCAGGTAAGGAAGGGTTTTTGAATACTCGGTCGAGTTTTATCCTGATAATTTCCCATTGCAGTTAATTTTGAAAAGTAAAACAACCACACCACTTCATATCCATTTCTTCGCGCTGAGAGGACCATTCTCGGAGATGAAAGTGAATACTCAAATCTACAAACACACGTTCTCAGACGAGGTTAGTACTTTTGAAATATAAACGACAAATACAATGTAGAATTTATTGCTTTAGGGTTATCTTAATAGGCAATATAGTTTTGGGGGTTTATGGTAAATTTGAAGTTTGGTCTTCCAATAATGACTAAGTATTCGTGAGCCAACCGGGGACAATTATATGTCAATTTATTGATTTTTTGCTCCGGTTGGCTTAAGCGATTCAGAGCGCTGGGCTGTCGTAGCGGAAGGTTGCGGTGCAAATCTCAATGACGGCGGAGAGATTTGTTATCGCGATTGGATGTCGGACACCAGTCGACTAAGCTGTGAATGAGTACCAGAGTCAAATCAGGGTAACAATCTTGGGCGAGCGCAATACTGACCACAATGCCTCCTACAGTGTACTGTAGTGTATCGTTATGTCATTAAATGTCTCTAACGCACTTCAAATCTCTGATCCAATACGGATTGCTGCGCCAACAATTATTTCTATTTATTTCCGAGTTATCACAATGTCGGCTAATGCCAGATTTTATCTAATACTAGCACAAAGTGCCAAGTGTTTAGGCTCGGACGATCTCACCTACTTAAAAACTAAAGGGGCCCTGGTGGTAATGGCCGGTGGTAGTCAATGGGAGAATCCGTCGAGAACTCCCCGCAACATCGAGCACGTATGCAGAATGGTGTACTTTTGCATGGTTTAAACCAGATTGTGCGAAAGTCCCAGGACATCAAGGGAAGCCGTGAGAGAATTAGGTACAATACCTGTAGCTGACAATATTATGGGGACTACAACCACCCCCCGGGAGACGCCAAATTTCTTTAATTTCCTGAGCTAGTGGCTCATAGTTCACCTTCTTTTCCACGTATTTCCGTTCGATGTTGCTTTTATGGAGAATAGCAACATCAATAATATACGCGGAGCGACCCGTCTTGTCAACTAACAATACTCAGGCTTGTTATGTGCGGTATGGAGATCAGTCAGAACTTTCTGGTCCCAATACAGTAAGCGGAACTATCAAGTACGGCTTGCGGCTCATATCGGTAAACCGGACATGTTCCCGTGATCAGTCCATGTTCGTATGCAAGGTTTTGATGAATAACCTTACATACAGTATTATGCCTGGTGATGTATTGCACCGATGCCATAACAGTACAGCCAGAAATGAGATGGTTCAACGTCTCTAACGCCGAACAACACATTCTGCATTGGTCGTTCTTCACCCGTTCTTTCATGATGAGCTTTTTATAAGCTCAGTTGGCGACCACGCCGTCCTGAATGGCACACATGAAACCCTCCGTCTCAGCAAAGAGTTCCCCAGCACACAGCCATCTGTTCGACAAATGGCTGCCAAAGACAATTCACGTGTTTACCGTGCATTACCTTCGACTTCCATTCATCGATCCGCTCTTGGTCCGACTTCACTCCACTCATAGGATTGAAAGATCAATCCTTCAAGTTAAGTGGAGTCAGTCCGCAGTCTGCCTTACAGCCAGCCGCATGCAAGGGACTTGCCTGTTCTTTGCTGTAAAAATAAGCACGCAGCGAGTCGACTTAGCGATGATTGTTCTGCCACGTCAACCACGCCCTATCTCCGAAGTCACGAGGCAGGTTCATCCGCCCCACGGCAGACTTTGGATGATGCATTCGGAATTTGGACATAGTTCTCTGTGTCCGCCGCTGGACGCTTTCCAGATCGGTCTTCGTCCACGGCAATATTCTGAATGCATAAGCCAGCAAAGGGATAGCGAATACATTCAACGCGCTTATTTTATTCTTCCCCGAAAGATGCGATTTCAGCACCAACTTTACATGTCGCAAGAGTTCGGACAGCAGAGGATCCTTCAGATCACCAACTCGAGCATTCGAGAATTCTTGTAGAATTCCTAGGTACTTGTAGAGGTCTGTCTCGGACATAGCTTTGATGTAGAGGTCGGTGCCACAAAAAGAGGAAAATAGAGAAAGGAAAATGGCAACACTGCTAAAGGGAAGTGTATGCAATCTAAATTACGGTTACCATGCGAACAAATTGGCAGTGTGCGAACAATATGGAGTGGGGTACCTACGACAATTACATTGCGGTAGTCGCGCTACGTTGTGGTGGTATGCCGTCAACGAAGATTGTGAAAACGTTAAGTCAATGCCTGATTACCGGAAACGATGTATTATCTGTCCCATACATAATAAGCGAGATATCACGCAGTGCAGCAATTACAGAGGTGTCACGCTGCTCAGTACCATTTATAAGATATTTTCCGCCAAGGAGGCTTCACTCCAGGCAAATCAGCAATAAATCAGATTTTCTCTCTGCGGCAAGCAGCCATCAGTTGCACTATTTTTTCATCGACTTCAAGGCCGCCTATGATAGCATAGAATGTGCAAAACTGTACACGGAAATTAGAGTTCAGTATCCCGACGAAATTGGTAAAACTGAGCAGGCTGATCAATGTGCAAAGCCAGATAAAAGTAACAGGATCACTCTCGACATCGCTCAATATCAATAACGGTCTAAAACAAGGGGATGCCCTGTCATGGAAAAAGTGATCCGCAATCCTGATGTGAATGCGAGATGCACCATCTTCTTCAAGTCCACCCAACTATTGACCTCTGCTGATGATATTGCCATTATGGGAAGAACAATCTGAGGTATACAGTCTAACTTCACTTAGATCGATCTTGGGCTGCACATTAATGAAGGCAAGACGAAGCACATGGTGGTACCATCAGCACCAAAAACGAAAAAAATCAACCAACCAAACCAACCACTAAATCCGTATGGATGAGGGTGATCCAGCACGGGAAGTATAAAAGCGCAATATCAATTTAATAATTGCTTGGCATACGTTGATTTTGTGTTGGATCATCATAATTCAACCTCATTCTTGTCTTCGGTTGCAAGGTCTGCAGCTATAAGATCAACATTGAATACTCAGAACAGTATCTAGACCAACGGTAGTGGGCGAAGATTTTGAAAATTGAATGTCTTGTGTGACTGAAAATTTTCGTTTATGTCGATATATACTGGGAATTGAGAACTTCACAGCCTATAATGCTAAAAAATTCAAGTTCCATCCTTATAAAATACAAACCGTTCAATATTTACACAATTCTGATTTGGCAGAGATGTTTTTGAGATTTCATATCACTACTCTACCAATACTTTTTAGTCATGAGGCTCACTTTCATATTGGAGGATATCTGAATAAGCAATATTTTTGTTACTGGGACCCCGCATCCCAAGACAAATGCATCAATAGCCTTTACATTACAGCCTCGTGTATGTACCGCCCATTAAAGCTCTTGTTTTTTGAAAACCAACGTGGCCAGGGGGTAATTGTTAAATTGCAGCAGGACGAGTTCACAGTTTACACTGTTAATGTGTCCATGAAGGCAGCTCGACGATATTTTAAGAGAAAAACTGTCCGAAAAGGCAAAATAATAATATTCTGCGGGATACATTCTAGTCGCTCTGTATTCGCATTTTTGAAAACATGCACGGTAGACTTGAAGAATGTGTTAATCTGAATGGTCATCGCCATTTGTAGAACGTGCCTTTCCGAGAATCCTATACTGCTCTATTGTTGGTCCATTCGGTTGGTTCCATTCTATTGCATAGTATAGCAATAACATATACCATATTCGCCTTCTAATAAACAAATCTATCGGTCTCTGGCCTTCATCCTCCGTCGGGCCAGAATGACAAATCGGGAAACACAAAACCACAAAACCTTATTAAAATCAGTTTACTGTCTGTTCGTCACACGCATTTTTCTCGGAGACGGTTGTAGCGATTGACACCACCAACTGTGAACGCTCACGCATATAGTGAGTTACATCCCTTTACGTCGAATTTAAGGGGGGGGGGGGGTCCCCATACATGCAAAAGGGGGGGGGGGGTGTACATTTTTTTTCATTAAATATAGTCATGTGGGGTATCAAATTGAAGGTCTCGGTTAGAACTTTTTGAAGCCGGTCTTAGTTTTGACATTTGTTGGAAAGGTGGGGAGTACGGGAGGTTGAAACTGATCATTTTTTTAACGAACCCATTCTCAGAAACTACCCAACCGAATAATCTGAAAAAAATCAGGAGGCTGCCACTATACGGTGCCTAGGTTCCGAAATACTCTCTATACCGAAACGTGTTCAAATAAACCTAACAATAGTACATTATCATAATTTTTAGTAATTGGCAGGAAACCCCCCTTAGTTCATCCTAGAATCATTGCTGCCAATGTAGGCTACATCATAGAACATGATCAAAACTGTCGCTCCTCTGCAAATTCAAGACCATGAATGTCAATATCACTTGGAAGTGGATATTTTCACATAATGTATGCATATATTACGTGCTACATATTAGTGGGACAAATGCATACTCAAATTTCTTTATAAAAGAAATACCCAAAACCTTTCATACTTGAAGCGTTTAGCTTTCGGTTTCCAGACTTGTTTAAAACTTAATGATCATATCCTTCTTTCGCTCACTGGGAAAGATCTCAGATTTTTGGGATTGACAGTATGTTCATAGAACATACTGTCAATCGGCAAAAATTAAGTTAAAAAAGGAACTCTATATATGGAGGCTTTTTCACAGTTATATTAATACGGTGTTCAGCCCCTTCGCTCGGAGCTCGGGCTTCACACACACACTACTATATAATATGTAATATAATTTTTGTAATAAAAAAATGATTTCATTAAAAGTACATATTTTATTTAATATTCTTGCTTTTAAACAAATTATCAATTTTAGCTTAAAGTTTATTATATTGTTAATAAAATCTCCATATTTATATTGCAAATAGAAATTCACCATAATACTGGACGCCTCTTCGGAGGATTTCTATAACATTTCACATTTTCTCATCAGAAGGAGAATTGTTAAAATCGTCGGCATTGCTTTCATTGTTGATACCATAATATTCTATGTTCTCTTCAGCTATGATTCGAGAACAAATTTGCTGGCCAGTGGGCTTTTGCCACATTTTCATCGATTTACATCCATTCGTCATACTGCTCTTGTGACATATCATCCGCCGCCAACAAAAACTCATTAGCTGAACTACCAGCTCCATCATCGTCTGTGTTCACGAAACCTCCTTTTCTTTTACTGTTGATTCACTAACTGAATCTCACGCTTTCGCTGTAAGATGGAGAGTATCGAGTAGAGAAGTTCTTTTCGATATTTCATTTGCTCGAAGATCTTATCCTTATCCAGTTTCTGAAGTATCGTTACTTTCATTTCATATCTGCTTTCATAGCGCGAATAACACTTTGATCGCAAGGTTGTTGGCAAAACAAACAATTCGTATGTTGTTGAGCGCCAAACCAGCCCTGTGTGCGGGAGAGTTATCAACCAGGAGGAGAACATCGCGTTTTAATTGTTTCTCCCACGATTTTAGCCATTCAGAAAAACTTGTGGACGTCATCCAAGCATTTTGGCTTGAAGCCAAATGAACAAGACTCTTTACTCCTTTGAAGCAGGGTAGATTTGCACTTTTGCCAATCACAACAAAAGCTCACGTCTTTTTCCAGAAATACTAACACAACACATGGAAGTAATTAGTTCTTTGCACGATTTGGCTCCTTTTGCGCCCTCATGGTTGAAAATGTACGTGTTCTCAGGTAGGGTGCTATAGTAAAGCCCAGTCTCGTCAACATTATAAACACCAGCAGTGGAGTGTTGGGACATTAAAATCAGTTACAACAAAGGGATCAGCTTCGCCATGTTCGCCATGTGGTTTGCAGTACATTAGATTTTTGCGACTTTGCACTGAACACATCCTTTCTCATCCGCTTCGCTAGCTCTTCCGCGTTTTGTTTCATTAAGAGGGTCATCCCGTATGAAAGCCGTTTTTTTTTTTGGCTTTTTTTAGAAATTTTTTGTGAACAATAGATTTATTAATATCTTGAGCATGCATAGTAATTTTTCTAGCCCGATCACATAGTTCGTTATTGAAACACAGAGCAATTTATACACCCATCTCCAAAAAAATTATTTTTCTGCTGCCACGCGAGAGGGTGCTGCGATCATCTTAGAGAACAAAGTAAACGGCATTTTAACGTACAGACTTAACTACAGTCCGCGAACTAGGATTATTAAAAATATTAAAAATTAAATTTTTGGTGCCGTGTTAAACTTTTTTTTTTAATTTTGGCGTTTTTTTACGGCTTCTTCAATGAATAAAAAAAACTACTGAATCAATCGCAATTATCCTAGTTTGCGGTTAACTGACCCATTCCGCGGATCCGACACACGGGATGACCCCCTTAATCAACTGCCAGCGTCCTTCTCTCTTACTGCTGCAAACCACTCTTTGAAAGCAGTTTCAACTTTTTCGTGCTTTTTACCTCTTTTCCTTTTTCTGTTGTTGTTTTCATTACTTGCACATGCCGCCTCGATTTCGAATCTGGTTTTTGATGAAAACTCATTAATCCAATATTCGCTGAGAGAATAGTAAATGACAATATCATTCCTAGTTTTGAGAAATTTTGAGTTATTTAGTAGCCTCAAATGGAGTCATTTGTGGCAAGGTATCGTGAAACTTCATCACCTGGATTTTCTCACCAAGGCTTAGGTCGCAGCGTTTACTCATTACTCAAACACGACACAAAATAAACAAAAGTTCGAAAAAGAGAAAACGCACTAAAAACTCAAACAATAGAAACTGAAGGCGGACTGATTGTAACTGAATAGCATCGATACGAGTCCATTTGTGCACAAGTGAAAATTATTTACGCATTGATGGAAGAACGATAACATTAAACGAGCGAAATCTTATGGAGATGATGTAAGTGATTGCATCCAAAGGGTTTTGATCCTATTAACTGGATGATGGCAGCTGTAATCACATTAAAAGGGAACCACTGTATTACATAGCTCCAATCACGTTAGCGAAATTGTCTGGTTGTTCTCTTGTGAAAAACCCCCGGACTATCTAAGTTTTTGTCTGATTGCATTTAGTGATATCTACTCTTCTTTTTCTGTAATTTTTAATTTGCTTTGCAAAGATAACGTCGGAGGCTTCGTGAACCTTTTGTCCTGTGCTGTAGAGATTCCTCTATTTGAACTTCTTCCGGGAAGACCATCGATATTGCGATGAGTTTCAAGCCTGTCAGTTTATTTGATATGATATGATAGATATGAATGTCTTCCAGCTTTGACCATTAATGGAGATAGGGAGAGTACGATGACCCATCAAACTAAGAACCTTACTTTTATTGGTATTTGTCTTCATTCCTACTCTCCTTGTTTGTCTTTGCAAATCCAGAGCCATTTGGCCAAGGTTCATGCTCCGGTGTGAGAGCAAATAGATGTCATCTGCTTAGTCGAGGTTTTTGAGGAAAGATGTCATCATCCATTGAATTCCTCCACGACCTCCAGAGAGGGCAGCAGGAAGAACTTCATCGATAAAAAGAAGAAATAAAATCGATGACAGAATGCAACCCTGGCGGACTCCGGTTTGGACCTCGAAATCCCCCGAGATTTTACCTCGGTACGGTCAACGTGACATTTTGCGCCATCAATATGTCGGTCTGATAATAGCTATTACTTTCTCCGGAATGCCCCTCCTACGTAGAACACTCCAGATAAACTCTCTGTTCACGCTATCGAAAGCTTTCTCAAAATCGATGAAGACTAAAGGCAGCATAGCTCTAAGCTCCGGGTACTGTTCCAAAATTATCCGGAGGGTGTTGATATGATCAATGCAGGAGGATCCGGAGCGGAAATCAGCCTGCTCTCTGTCGAACGAGCTTTCAGGATGTTCTTTGATTCATTCCAGAATTATTTTAGTCATTATCTTTGCGACGGGAGGGAGCACGTAAATACTCCTCCAATTATCATACTCAAAACGGGTCCTCTTCTTTGGAGCCTTGACAACTATCCCCTTCTTCCACTCTCTGGGAAAAGTCTCGGATCCCAAGATTGCCGTACGAGTGGAAGCAGTAACTGCAGGTGTAGCGAGAAATAACTCTGTGGGAAGGCTATCAAGCCCAGCGGCTTTACCTCGTTCGAGTGCATTGATAGAAATGATTTCTTTTCTGCTTGGAGGAACAGTCCGTACCCGCATGTAATAATGACTAGCCACTTCATACACAAGATGAGGAACCTCACCGGATGTGATACAGTTAAGAACCATAGTGAAGTTATTTCCACCTCTTCAGTTGCTTATCATCGTGGATGAAAATTCGACCGTCGACGTCCTTCACAGATTTCCGATCTCATGAGAATCTTCCGTGATGCGATCTTGCACTTCCCTGACCAGCGCAATAGACAATTTTCTCTTGTCACGGCGTACACTACGCTGAATTTCGAGTGCGTTACGCCCACAAACATTCGCAGCGGTCAAAAAAGTCTTCAACCCCTTCCGTTCATCAGTCCACTTCAGTTCTTAGTATCTAAAAAATGAGGAATCTTGAGATGGAGACACTAAAACTAAAATCGACGCTTAAAAATCTGTTCTCTATAAAGTAGAAATTATCAGAACTAAATAATAAAATCATTTTCTTATTCTTCTTACAGAGTAACGAGAGTGAATACTATGTGCTACCCCTACCAGACAGTTCAGAGTGCAATCGCTTGTTGGCGGCTAAGGCTATTAACTTTAGGTAATTCCATGCAAAATCCTGAGTCGGTTAGTTACCACTAATATCCTTTACTTTTTCCTTATTCCGCAGATTATTAATGTTTCTTCTAGCTAAGTAACAAGCTAAGTAGAAAAAGAAGATCTATATATTTTTAAGGTTTTATTTAAAGATCGACAAAATTGTATTTACATTTATTATTAGATTCATAAATTTTAATATATTTACGAGATATTTGTTTTGTATATTGGCCTTAGAGATTGCCAAGATTGAACGTCATGCTGTATTATGCATGCTGAATGAGAAAACGGTACAATTTAAGCTTTCTTTGGTTGAAACCATCCGTTTATAACGCATTGTTTAATGTTTGCATATTCTGAACTTAATTAAAATTGAGTAACGTCTCAAACAAGATTTCTTATTGGAAGTTGTAGGTAAAGAACTAAGCGTAATAAATATTATTAAGGGTGCATACAAAATTTACGCGACAACATACATCTCAGCGTGAACGAAATCGTCGCTTGCATGGTTAGTGCATTTAGGAAGGTATCAAAAGTAATATCCATATCCTATCTTTCCGCCTGAAGACAAATTGAATCCAATTTCAGACCATGAAAAACCTTAATGGCGTTATTATATCTGTCAATGCAAAATCGTTTTTAACATTGTTTTAATTTGAAACGTTTCTTATTACTTAGCGGAGGTGAGGTAAAGCTACTGCTGTCCGTTTTATCTATATTTTGTTTTGCTTAAAACAATTTGAAGAGATACAAAACAAAATATCTTTTAAATATTTCTATTTTTAGTTAAGTGAAAAACAGGAAAAAGCTAAAGTAAACGATTATGTATAAACTTCAATAATCATTAGCTATTACAATGTGTGATTTTTTTAATACCTCAACTTCACATTTGTTTCTTTCTCTCTAAAGAAATTCATTATAATTAAAATGATTGTTTGTCATTGTCTTAAGAAAAACTGTTTGTTGTTTTATTCCCCGATATATTGGACAAGTGACCTGCAGGTACTGGTAAGAATATAAAGTGTGCGTACTAGCACTCTCCTCATCGGTTCACTCACCTCGTCCTACTTTGTCATCAGTGGTTTTTTAAGGGATTAGGCCACTGTAGCGGGCTTCCGTTCGGGCGGTTTTTGCAAAAACGGCCCGTTTTTGAAAAAAGTTCAAAATTTTCGAAAAAACATCCACAAATTATTTATTAAAAAGGAGCTATGCTATCTCAAAAATCCTATACACTTGCATGTAGAATGTAATCATAAATATACAGTTAAAATTTCTTCAAGTTATGAGTTCGGCCAACTTTCGGTACGCTCGCATCGCGCATGGAGGGGTTGCCCCAAAATTCAAAATAAAAGTATGTCATTCTTAAGGTACTCAAGCATACTTTCACCAAAAAAAAAAGAATATTTCTGCGATGGCCTAGCTCATCAAGTAACTTTCCTCTGCTACCCATATATAACCGTGAATATAAAGATTTTATTTTATTTTGGATGAAGTCCAGAAGCCCTCAAATCACCACCTAGCATCAAGCCATCAGAGTCAGGTCCTTGAAACGTGTTAGAACATTTCATTCGAGACCAGTGAATCTCATGTCGATAGCGGATGTCCTCATTTCGGATGTGATCATAACGTGTTACGCCACTGGTCCAAAGTTTCTCCATTACCGCGAAGCCCCGTTCATTGTTTTTTATAAAGGGCTACTAATCAGAACTATAGTAGGCGGACGACACTGGTAAATTTTGGATTTGAGACGTTCGTTGATGTGTCGATCGCAAAGTTATATCAAGCCACTAACCCAAGTTGCGCTGTTTCGTGAAGAAATTTCATAACACCGCTCACCATTAGCAGATAGCACTGTTCGAGACATTTAAATTGCTCAGTTCTGGGTAGGTCACTGCACTGGAAGCGGTATTTAAATTTAAATATTTAGTTTTTATTAAATTAAATATTTAGTTTTTTTATAACCCAAACTCCTACTCAAAACTGTCAACCACAATCCCATTTTGCTTATCTTTATTCAACTCGTTCCTAACTTTGTTTTTGTTACTTGAATGGAACTCAATTGAAATATTGGGTTGGGGAAAAAGAAATGTCGTATTTGTGATCGAAATTTTACGCTTTATTTAACATTTATTTAACATACTTACTCCTTATTTGCAAAAAACTCAGACAGCCAGTCGAATTCGAATCCGAATTCGTTCCGCTTCAGCTGTGCATTGCAGGAGTTGATTCGGTCCAAGAGTTTTTTTTGCGTCAACTCGTGTGGCAAGCAAGCATCCAGCTTTTTTGGAATCCAATCTTCTGCAAATGGTTCCAAACGGTTTTATGGTCCTTACCTAGTTCCTGGCTAATCGAGCGTATGCTCACATGCCGGTCTACTTGGATGATTTCGACGATTGGCCTACCAGTACGGGGTGTATCTTCGACATCCACTACACTAGAACGAAATCGTTCGAACCAACATTGTGCTGTGCAAATCGTTACACTATCGGACCCCGAATTTGCTGCTTGGTGGACTCCATCTTTAACGCGCTATAACTTGAGGTTCAACCGTATGATCACAACCCTGTCAAAGAGACACTTGTAGCACAGATTTTCGTCTTCAAATCCCCGTATAGTATGACCCGATGCGATAAATACAAAACAAGATATGTTTAAGTGTCGCCATCTATTCACAAAATACGACATTTATTTTTCCCCAACACAATTTATATTCACCGGTGAATAGAGTAACCGTAATGCGGCGGGTAATATAATGAATGGCAGCGATTATAACGGCAGATATCTTCTCTTAGTCCGAAGAATAGGTGGATACAGCTTGGTTAGAGCAAGCTATTGCATTGCAACTTGGATTGATTGAATAGAATACCTGACTCCAAAGAAACTCGGTTGATGACCATCCACTTACGAATGTTTCCTTTTGAGACAACTAAAAAAGTTTTCAGCGGCGTTTTTACGGAATTATTTGTGCAACAAGGCACGAAAAAATATTTCACCATCCTCTTCACATTTCACGCGTGAAATTACCTTTGAGGTTTTAATGAGCAACTCCCAGTTGCCAGTCTACTGAAGTTTCTTGACGCGATTTGTGACGTTATGCACAATGGCGCGGATTTTTCAGTGCGTTTGAATTTGGTTGAAATTTAAAATGCTGACAATTTAAAAAGTGCAGTATTTTTTCAAAAGCGGTCTTTGAGTGTTTTGTTAGATTGCACCATATAAATGATGTCCGTCATTAGTAAAAATAAGGCCGGGAGTCTATTGAAGGCAGAATTCCCATACTCTTTTGGATTTGAATTTTGCCTTCGAAGCAAAGGTTGTTATGGGTGTTAAGTTTAACGCAGAGACACCAGAATTCTCAAATTTATTCTAGGTTGACGGCACAAGACAAGTTCACATTTACGGATTTATCTACTGAAAGTCATTGATCTGGTCTTTTCTGCTGAAGTTGTTAGGTAGCAACTTCGTTTGTTTGCTTTAGTTCTTACACTTTCTCTGCAAATCATCATCAAAAAAAGATAGAAATACTGTGTCGTCTGGGTAACAAAATATACTAACTCTGTTTGTACCCACCGCATAACCGATGTTCAGGGCCGTCACTGGAATCCATTTCTCGAAAAATACTTGTTGTGTTGTATTTTACAAATTTGAATGCCATGTAGCCTGATTGGTGCAGAAAATTATAAGGAAATACTTTACACAGCTAATGTTGATGGATGAAACGAAGTTACAACAAATATAATTTATTACCGGTTCGAAAAGCTGGTAGAACGACCAGTTTGATTTTGTTGAGAAATGGACATAGTATTTTTGGATAATACAGAAATAGTGAGAAAACCAGGTACTTCAAAACACTCCACATTTGCTATTGTCCGTCCCCAGCAAATATCCAGCAAAATGTAAAACTTCTCGCTTAACTAGAAAAAAAGCGAAAGCCACTGTGATAGTTTTTCCCCATAAAAGCTTGTGGAAGAAAGTAAGCAAAAGCAAAAAAATTTCGAACAGAGACAGTCAAAAAATTAAATTCCGGCACGAGAAAATGCGACAGTGATGTTGAAAATCTCAATTTTTGGTACAGCGAAGGTCATTATTCAGAGTCAAATGAAGGCCTGGCTGCCTTTGCTCGATGTGGCGACTGGGTTCATCGCAACTGTGCTGATGTGGAAAATGAAAATTCAGCGTTGCCCATCTCACTTTAAAAGCGGCCATGACAGGGTGGAACCATTTCTCCTTTTTGATTTTTCACAATTTGATTAAGTTCCCAGTGTTCCTAAAATGAGTGTAAACTATTATAAAGATACGATATTGAATGTTTTATTGAGTTCCAAACGTTAAGTACAAAGCCTTGCCATCTGCTTAGCGCAGGCATACGTAACTCGTACAAAATCGAAACGAAAGGAAAACTCTCGGAAAACGTACAAAGTTCCACCAATTTTCGGTTATTATTACTGCTGTGTGTAAAGGACAATTGCAACGGAAATATAATCCTTAAATGACAGGGAATTTGCAGAATTGCATTGAACGCTGTTAATTCGCTGAATCTACGTTATATTATTCCTCTGTTATATTACAGTCTACTGTTTAGACTATGTATACAAAAGAAATCTCCCGAAGCTTCTTGATCCGATTAGAGAGTTCTTACCGATTGTTCCCGAAGATTTGACAGCAGTATAAATACGAGCAGCGAGTTAACAGCCGGCCAGTATTAAACTGTAAAACAAGAGAATCACTTCGTGAAGTGGAAGAAGCAAACGAATTTCTGTAACATTTGCGTAAACAAAGTGTGGAAGAATTATTTATTATCAGAGAATTTTAATTGAGAAAGTGTATCGAAGAAAATCAGATGAAAATGCCTGCAGTTGGAATTGATTTGGGAACGACCTACTCGTGCGTCGGTGTATTCCAGCACGGAAAGGTGGAAATTATTGCAAACGACCAAGGAAACAGGACGACTCCCAGCTATGTGGCGTTCACGAACTCGGAACGGTTAATTGGCGACGCAGCTAGAAATCAAGTCGCGATGAATCCTACGAACACAGTCTTCGACGCGAAGAGGTTGATTGGCCGACGATATGATGATCCGAAAATTCAGGAAGATGTCAAACACTGGCCATTCACTGTGAAGAGCGAAGGTGGCAAACCGAAAATTTGCGTAGAGTTCAAAGGAGAACAGAAACGATTCGCGCCAGAGGAAATCAGTTCAATGGTGTTGACGAAGATGAAGGAAACAGCAGAGGCTTTTCTCGGTGAGACCGTTACGGATGCAGTCATTACGGTCCCTGCGTACTTTAATGATTCGCAGCGTCAAGCCACCAAGGACGCCGGAGTTATCGCTGGCCTAAACGTTCTGAGAATCATCAACGAACCAACGGCCGCAGCCCTTGCCTATGGACTGGACAAGAACTTATCAGGTGAACGCAACGTGCTCATCTTTGACTTGGGTGGCGGAACTTTCGATGTATCCATCCTAACCATCGACGAAGGCTCATTATTCGAGGTACGCGCCACGGCTGGAGACACCCACCTCGGAGGCGAAGACTTCGATAACCGTCTCGTTTCGCACCTGGCCGATGAATTCAAACGCAAGTTTAAGAAGGATTTGAGGTCAAGTCCACGAGCCCTTCGTCGACTGAGGACGGCAGCTGAACGTGCCAAACGAACATTATCTTCGAGTACGGAAGCCTCCATTGAAATAGACGCACTGTTCGAGGGAATGGATTTCTACACGAAAATATCGCGAGCCCGCTTTGAGGAACTTTGTGCAGATCTGTTCCGGTCGACGTTATTGCCAGTAGAGAAGGCTTTGACCGACGCGAAGATGGACAAGTCACAGATCCATGATATCGTGCTGGTAGGAGGTTCGACACGAATCCCGAGGGTACAAAACATGCTGCAGACCTTCTTCAACGGCAAGAGTCTGAACTTGTCCATCAACCCAGATGAAGCTGTTGCATACGGAGCCGCCGTTCAAGCAGCCATTCTCAGCGGAGACAAGAGCTCGAAAATCCAAGATGTATTGTTGGTGGACGTTGCCCCACTATCACTTGGCATCGAGACGGCTGGAGGAGTAATGACTAAAATTGTGGAACGCAACGCGAGGATTCCATGCAAACAGACCCAGACATTCTCGACTTATTCGGACAATCAACCTGCAGTTACTATTCAAGTGTTCGAAGGTGAGCGTGCCATGACCAAAGACAACAATCTTCTGGGTACGTTCAACCTAACGGGCATCCCTCCTGCACCACGGGGAGTACCGAAAATTGAAGTTACATTCGACCTGGATGCCAACGGAATCTTGAACGTTTCTGCTAAAGACACGAGCACCGGAAACGCTAAGAATATTACGATTAAAAACGACAAGGGCAGGTTGTCTCAGTCGGAGATCGACAGGATGCTTGCCGAAGCAGAACGCTATGCAGAAGAAGATGAACGTCAACGACAGCGCGTTGCTGCTAGGAACCAATTGGAAGGTTACGTGTTTAGCGTAAAACAAGCGGTGGAAGAGGCGGGTGAGAAACTGTCTCAATCAGATAAAGACTCCGTGCTGAGAAGCTGCGATGAAACGGTGAAGTGGTTGGACAACAATAGTCTAGCGGACAAGGAAGAATACGAGCATAGGCTGAGAGGGCTGACGAAACAATGCAGCCCGGTAATGACTAAATTGCACACTCGCGGACAACAACAAGGCGCAAGCTGTGGTCAGCAGTCTGGTGGCTGCGGAAGCGCCCGTTCAGGACCTATAATAGAGGAAGTGGACTAAAGGACTGGACTAGAATAAGGATTCATTCAGAATGTTGATGTGATATTTTTGTTAGATTTCCATGGACAGTATGGGAATTGTATTAAGTTTATCTTCAATTGAAGATGTTACAATAAAATTATATTTAATGAATGAAAGCGAGTTGGTTTCATTTGAGTTCTGGGTGAAGTTATTTTTTTCTTATAGAGTAGAACTTGTGGTGTTCTAGCGAGAATTAAACAGTTTATTAAGGGGTCCGTTCAGCCAATTCAATGTTAACTAGAGGTTTTAATCGAGTTATATGTGCATATGTTGCTATTAACATAGTATGCTGGTCCCAAGCCCAGGTAAAGGAGGAGAGTTTGAGACAACGTGCTTTGTACTATTTTCAGTAAAATAAAAATAGCATGCTGAGATCAGGGAAGGGAAAGGGAATCCACTATGCTAAATCATACCTGATCTCTCTTGGTGACAAGTCCCGCGACAGGCCGACCAAGAAAATGCATCCAATGTCGTTAGAAACAAGATGATCGGATCGAGTCATAAGCCTCGAAAGAATGCTAGGGCGTCCATCTCAGGCGTCCAATAGGCAAGAGTTCTTGGCGAACGTAAGTAAATTAGTCCGAACAAAACAAATACGTCCCTGCACGCTAAATGTTGACACCCTAACTGGAAAAAAAACCGAGGAACTCGCAAGACCTCTTCGGAAAAGGCGCGTTGATATCTGCGCTCTGCAAGAAATCCGATGGTCTGGTGCCAAAAGCTGCGACATTGAACGCGAACGTGGTAAAAATGGCTATATACTTCTCTATTTTGGCAAGTTCGCCCGCTTCCTCATTTCTTTCTAACCCAACAAGACCTGGAACCCAGGATATGCATATCTTATTGTACGAACCGAGCGTTTTCAGTCTCTCGAAGCATTCCCATACCACTTTAGAGTTCACCTGGTTGGACCCAAATGTCTTGATCGCCGCTTGGCTGTCAGTCAGAATAACAATGTTCTGCCCCCTGTGGTTTCTTTGGAAATTAAAAGAGCCACATCTGTCTACTGCGTATATTTCTGTCTGGTATATGCTAGTTTGCTTACCCATTGGCTGCAAATACATTTTTTTTCCTTGCACCAATGACCCCGACACCTGCTCCATCTGCTGTGAGGGATCCTTAAGTGTACCAAGTAAACAGTTGCTGGTTTAAGCCGTATGTCGTAGCCAGGCTCTACCAGTATGCGTTGTTACTCCAACATGTTTCAAACTTCTTATCGTAGTGAAACCTCGTTGTCAATCTTCCTTCGATTTAGGAAGATCTCAAACTGATGCTCGATCTGTATGTGCAGATGGAGAAGACCTCCAGGGATGCCTTTGGGCCTCATTGGAGTTTGTGTAACTCCCTGGCTTGTGTGCTAAGTTCAGTTCTTTCTGCCTTACTATTGCAGTGTATATCCGAAGCAGTATCTTCGGAGTGCAACTCCACTTTTTTTGGTCTAGCATAATTCCCAAAGATTTGACTTCTGTGGCTCTCAGGTGATCAAACTTACGCTTCTTAGTGAATGGTACTGTGGTGGTTTTGGCTGGATTGATACGTTGCCCCGCCGTGCTGCACCAGGCACTGATTATCCTTAATCTAGTTTGGATTCTATCACAAAGGGTATCCTCATATTTGCCCCTATACATTAAAACGATATCGTCCACGTAGCGATAGACCTGTATCGCAATACTTGTCAGCTAATCCAGGAGTTCGTCCACTACCATACTCCACATAAGCGGTGATAGTATCCCGTCCTGTGGAAAACCTGGAGTGGTATTCATGGCAATAGAATTTGTACCTGCCGGTACTTTTTTTGCCTACTCTTTAACATTTTGCCCATCCAGAAAGGCAGGGTGTTTCCCACTCCCTTGCGGGTCACGGCATCTTTTGTGCGATGTGTTATCGAAAGCTCCTGCGATATCCAAAAACGACCACAGTGCCATTTCTTTTGTTTCTATGGCATCCCGCAGTACATCTGGCAGCTGATACAGAGCAGTTTCAGTTGATCGTCCTGCCCGGTAAGCGTGTTGACACTGATGTAGGGGATTACGCTTTAGAACGTTAGGTCTAGTATAGTTGTCTAAGACCTTCTCCACCGTTTTGAGTACGAACGATATTAGGCAAATTGGTTTGAAAAATTTAGGGTAATAAGGATCCTTTTTACCCGCTTTCGGAATAAAAACCACTTTTGTACACTTCCATGCCTTGATATATATCTCAGGGCTATGCAGCCTCTTATCACTCTTAGAAGAAAATCTAAGATGATTTTTAGGCCTCTTTGGATTAGTGCTGGGAAAATTCCATCTACTCCGGGTGAATTCAGTGGTTTCAAAATTTCCACTGCCCACCTTACCCTAGCTTCCGACCATACCTCTTTTGCTAGTTTACAGTTCTCTTTTCTTCCCCCTTCATTCGTTGTTGGAGTGTCAAGCAGAATGTTGTCGGCTTCCGCCGTGGGGTAGGACCCCGGAAAATGAATTCTGAGAAGCAGATATATTCTGCCCTACTCATTCTCAGTAAATGCCCCACCCTCCTTCTTCAGACAGACATAAGATATTGCCCCGTCTTTGACTATAGCTTTCTATAACCTGGTTGCTTCTGTGGTTTGTTCGATCCTTTGACAGAATTCCCTGAAGCTGTTCCGTTTTGCTTCCCTGATCGCGTTCCTATGCTTTTTAAGGTTTTGTGTGAAACAAAACCTTATTAGAATCGAGACGGTGTCTGTCTGTCCATCTGTCCGTCTGTCTGTCTGTCTGTCACACCCGATTTATTCGGAAACGGCTGGACCGATTGTCACGAAAATTGGTGATAGTATGTAATCTGGTGTTCCCTTTACATGCAGTAAGTGGCGCCATCTTGTGTTAAGTTTAAGGGGGCGCTTCCCATACATGTGAATGGAGGGTACACATTTTTTTTTCACAGAATGTAGCCGTGTAGGGTATCAAATGAAAGCTCTCAATTAATACTTTTCGAAACTGGTTCAATATTTGATGTTGGGTGGAACGTAGGGGAGTGAAGGCTCAAAATATGACCCCCGAAAAGTGTAACAGGTCTCGTTCTCAGAATCTATCTAACCGAAAAATCTGAAAAAAATCACAGTGGTGTATCTCTACGAAATCTAGGCCTCAAAATATATCCGGTTCCGATATCTGCACAAATAAAGTTAATAATAGTATATTTCCACATTTTAGAAATTTACCCGGCACCCCCCTTATGTTCATCAGTGGCATGCGTGCAATGAAGAACATAATGCACAGTTTAGTCAAGTTTGAAAAAAATTCAACCATTACTAACAAAGTTATAGGGGGTGAAACTTTACAAGTTTTTGTGAATTTCGTGCACTCTACAACCTGATAACGTCGTCATCACATATCAATTCGACAATACCACAACGAAATGAGTTCTTATGAATTGGGTCGCAGAGAATTATTTAGTTTTAGTTTTTTAGTTATTTGTCAACCAGACATGGGTGTGTAGGTATATAATATATGCGTGCTAATGAACTGATATAAGAAGTAAATCGGAAATATGGGTACGATCAATTCATATACGTGCATATATGTGTACAGTATTCGGAAATAGGCAGTTTGTTTGTTTAGGGTGAGCGTAATATCTATGGCTGTAATATGTACGTATGTTTCGTAGTTTGGAAAAATATGAAGCAATATGTTGGGTTTGTAGCCATATACGGATAGAAAAGTGTGCGTTGAAATTTCTTACATAAGATGAACACAAAACCTTTATACCTGAAGCGCGAGCTTCCGGTATTCCGACTTGTTTATATATCGGCCAGTTTCCGGTTTATTTTGGGTATGGGAACGCTTCGAGAGACTGAAAACGCTCGGTTCGTACAATAAGATAAGCATATCCTGGGTTCCAGGTCTTGTTGGGTTAGAAAGAAATGAGGAAGCGGGCGAACTTGCCAAAATAGAGAAGTATATAGCCATTTTTACCACGTTCGCGTTCAATGTCGCAGCTTTTGGCACCAGACCATCGGATTTCTTGCAGAGCGCAGATATCAACGCGCCTTTTCCGAAGAGGTCTTGCGAGTTCCTCGGTTTTTTTTCCAGTTAGGGTGTCAACATTTAGCGTGCAGGCATGTATTTGTTTTGTTCGGACTAATTTACTTACGTTCGTCAAGAACCCTTGCCTATTTCTCCGCAGGATCGTGGCCGGTCCTGCCGCGTCGACTGAGATGGACGCCCTAGCATTGTTTCGATGCTTATGACTCGATCCGATCATCTTGTTTCTAACGACATTGGATGCATTTTCTTGGTCGGCCTTTCGCGGTACTTGTCACCAAGAGAGATCAGGTATGATTTAGCATAGTGGATTCCCTTTCCCTTCCCTGATCTCAGCATGTTATTTTTATTTTACTGAAAACAGTACAAAGCACGTTGTCTCAAACTCTCTTCCTTTACCTGGGCTTGGGACCAGCATACTATGTTAATAGCAACATTTGCACATATAACTCGATTAAAACCTCTAGTTAACATTGAATTGGCTGAACGGACCCCTTAATAAACTGTTTAATTCTCGCTAGAACACCACAAGTTCTACTCTATAAGAAAAAAATAACTTCACCCAGAACTCAAATGAAACCAACTCGCTTTCATTCATTAAATATAATTTTATTGTAACATCTTCAATTGAAGATAAACTTAATACAATTCCCATACTGTCCATGGAAATCTAACAAAAATATCACATCAACATTCTGAATGAATCCTTATTCTAGTCCAGTCCTTTAGTCCACTTCCTCTATTATAGGTCCTGAACGGGCGCTTCCGCAGCCACCAGACTGCTGACCACAGCTTGCGCCTTGTTGTTGTCCGCGAGTGTGCAATTTAGTCATTACCGGGCTGCATTGTTTCGTCAGCCCTCTCAGCCTATGCTCGTATTCTTCCTTGTCCGCTAGACTATTGTTGTCCAACCACTTCACCGTTTCATCGCAGCTTCTCAGCACGGAGTCTTTATCTGATTGAGACAGTTTCTCACCCGCCTCTTCCACCGCTTGTTTTACGCTAAACACGTAACCTTCCAATTGGTTCCTAGCAGCAACGCGCTGTCGTTGACGTTCATCTTCTTCTGCATAGCGTTCTGCTTCGGCAAGCATCCTGTCGATCTCCGACTGAGACAACCTGCCCTTGTCGTTTTTAATCGTAATATTCTTAGCGTTTCCGGTGCTCGTGTCTTTAGCAGAAACGTTCAAGATTCCGTTGGCATCCAGGTCGAATGTAACTTCAATTTTCGGTACTCCCCGTGGTGCAGGAGGGATGCCCGTTAGGTTGAACGTACCCAGAAGATTGTTGTCTTTGGTCATGGCACGCTCACCTTCGAACACTTGAATAGTAACTGCAGGTTGATTGTCCGAATAAGTCGAGAATGTCTGGGTCTGTTTGCATGGAATCCTCGCGTTGCGTTCCACAATTTTAGTCATTACTCCTCCAGCCGTCTCGATGCCAAGTGATAGTGGGGCAACGTCCACCAACAATACATCTTGGATTTTCGAGCTCTTGTCTCCGCTGAGAATGGCTGCTTGAACGGCGGCTCCGTATGCAACAGCTTCATCTGGGTTGATGGACAAGTTCAGACTCTTGCCGTTGAAGAAGGTCTGCAGCATGTTTTGTACCCTCGGGATTCGTGTCGAACCTCCTACCAGCACGATATCATGGATCTGTGACTTGTCCATCTTCGCGTCGGTCAAAGCCTTCTCTACTGGCAATAACGTCGACCGGAACAGATCTGCACAAAGTTCCTCAAAGCGGGCTCGCGATATTTTCGTGTAGAAATCCATTCCCTCGAACAGTGCGTCTATTTCAATGGAGGCTTCTGTACTCGAAGATAACGTTCGTTTGGCACGTTCAGCTGCCGTCCTCAGTCGACGAAGGGCTCGTGGATTTGATCTCAAATCCTTCTTAAACTTGCGTTTGAATTCATCGGCCAGGTGCGAAACGAGACGGTTATCGAAGTCTTCGCCTCCGAGGTGGGTGTCTCCAGCCGTGGCGCGTACCTCGAATAATGAGCCTTCGTCGATGGTTAGGATGGATACATCGAAAGTTCCGCCACCCAAGTCAAAGATGAGCACGTTACGTTCACCTGATAAGTTCTTGTCCAGTCCATAGGCCAGGGCTGCTGCCGTTGGTTCGTTGATGATTCTCAGAACGTTTAGGCCAGCGATAACACCGGCGTCCTTGGTGGCTTGGCGCTGTGAGTCGTTGAAATATGCAGGAACTGTAATAACTGCATCCGTAATGTTCGTACCGAGGAACGCCTCTGCGGTTTCCTTCATCTTCGTCAACACCATTGAACTGATTTCCTCTGGTGCGAATCGTTTCTGTTCTCCTTTGAACTCTACGCAAATTTTCGGTTTGCCACCTTCGCTCTTCACAGTGAATGGCCAGTGTTTGACATCTTCCTGAATTTTCGGATCATCATATCGTCGGCCAATCAACCTCTTCGCGTCGAAGACTGTGTTCGTAGGATTCATCGCGACTTGATTTCTAGCTGCGTCGCCAATTAACCGTTCCGAGTTCGTGAACGCCACATAGCTGGGAGTCGTCCTGTTTCCTTGGTCGTTTGCAATAATTTCCACCTTTCCGTGCTGGAATACACCGACGCACGAGTAGGTCGTTCCCAAATCAATTCCAACTGCAGGCATTTTCATCTGATTTTCTTCGATACACTTTCTCAATTAAAATTCTCTGATAATAAATAATTCTTCCACACTTTGCTTACGCAAATATTACAGAAATTCGTTTGCTTCTTCCACTTCACGAAGTGATTCTCTTGTTTTACAGTTTAATACTGGCCGGCTGTTAACTCGCTGCTCGTATTTATACTGCAGTCAAATCTTCGGGAACAATCGGTAAGAACTCTCTAGTCGGATCGAGAAGCTTCGGGAGATTTCTTTTGTATACATAGTCTAAACAGTAGACTGTAATATAACAGAGGAATAATATAACGTAGATTCAGCGAATTAACAGCGTTCAATACAATTCTGCAAATTCCCTGTCATTTAAGGATGTTTCAAGATTATATTTCCGTTGCAATTGTCCTTTACACACAGCAGTAATAATAACCGAAAATTGGTGGAACTTTGTACGTTTTCCGAGAGTTTTCCTTTCGTTTCGATTTTGTACGAGTTACGTATGCCTGCGCTAAGCAGATGGCAAGGCTTTGTACTTAACGTTTGGAACTCAATAAAACATTCAATATCGTATCTTTATAATAGTTTACACTAATTTTAGGAACACTGGGAACTTAATCAAATTGTGAAAAATCAAAAAGGAGAAATGGTTCTACCCTGTCATGGCCGCTTTTAAAGTGAGATGGGCAACGCTGAATTTTCATTTTCCACATCAGCACAGTTGCGATGAGCCCAGTCGCCACATCGAGCAAAGGCAGCCAGGCCTTCATTTGACTCTGAATAATGACCTTCGCTGTACCAAAAATCGAGATTTTTAACATCACTGTCGCATTTTCTCCATCGATGATTTAGTTTCAGATACTTTTCCCTTTTTATCACTGCCGGAATTTAATTTTTTGGCTACCTCTGTTCGTAATGTTTTTGCTTTTGCTTACTTTCTTCCGCAAGCTTTTATAAGCTGTTCACCTGGTGAAAAACTATTACAGTGGCTTTCGCTTTCTTAAGGTATTGTGCCAGAACAGAAAGTGAGACAGGACTCATTTTCGGAAACTACCCAACCCAAAAATCCAAAAAAGTCAGGGTGGTGCGCTTAGATGAAATCTAGGCCTCAAAATATGTCCCATCCCGATATCTGATCAAATAAACTTACTGATAGTATATTACCAACTTTTAGTAATTGACTGGAAAACGCCCCTTAAGTTCATTCTAGGAGTACTAGGATACTACTACCGCACCGGTATAGAGGGCTGTATCGTGCATACGCATACCAAGTTTCATGAAAATCCAACTATTAGTGTCAAAGTTATAGCAGTTCAAGCTTATCAATTTCGTGCGAATTAACAGGATCCTAAGCCATACAAATAAGATGCTGACATCATAATTAACGAGAATAATTGACATTCGAATGAAATATTAAAATTCCATTCTTGAAGAATCTACTTCTCCCAAGCACTTTTTAATATCTGATGTTGGTTAAATTTTTCGCATTTGCTAATAATATTAAACTCAGAGTGTGAAGCGTACGAGGTTAACTATTATCAATACTGGGCTTTCCATCAAATGATTTATTTAAATCGCTTTCTAAAAAATAGAGGGCAATGGAGTTTTTAGCTATGTGACACGGAGCTGTCATGCACTCGTCGCTCCTCACATCTTCTCCTTTTTCTTCAGCCTTTGTCCCGTTCACAAGCGGGGTCGGCTTTTCGTGATCGGTTCCGCCATTTTATTTTATCAAATGCCTGATCAGGATGTAATCGCGAGGCATTTAAATCCCCATCCAGCGTATCAAGCCACCGTTGTTTCTGCCGACCTTTTGGTCGCTTACCATTGACTTCGATGTTCAAACCAATATTGGTAAGTGAATTCTCGTTTGCGCGAATTACGTGACCACACCATCGAGAACGCCGCACTCGCAGTTTTTCCACGATCGGTGCAACCCCCTATTTATCGCGGATATCCTCATTTCTGATGTTATCAAAACGTGTCACGCCAGTCTGGGCAGGTTACTGCAATTGACAGAACTAAGCGATTTAAATATCTCGAGTCAATGCTATCAGCCAATGGGGAACTGCTTTATGCTCCTCACATAGGGAAACACAAAAGCTTTTATACCTGAAGCGTCAAGCTTCTGGTTTCCCGACTTGTTTCTAGTTAAGTGAGAAGTTTTACATATTGCTTGATATTTGCAAAGGTGGAGTGTTTTGAAGTACTTGGTTTTCTCACTATTTCTGTATTATCCGTTCCGTGATAGGTGTGCTAGTAGTTTTGGTTAGTGGTGTTGTGAGGACACTAGCGTCAAACCTAGTACTCTGACAGGCACATCATAGAGACCACACACATAGAGGTATAATTTTGTCTTCTTGGTTCTCCTTCTGTGGAATTAAGAGATAAGATCATGGAATCATTCTTGACAAACGTATTCAGGACATCGTTGAAATAACGCTGAACCAAGGCGGGTTTATCAAAAACTGCAGAACTGCTAACGCGATAAACGCCCTACATTGCATTTCCGGATCTAAAAAAAGCATTTGATCTGCGACAATATCTAGTGTCACAGGAGCTTGTGCGCTGGGTTAAACTGCTCTACCACGATCCGAAAAGCGAAGTTCGAATTATGGCGGGTATATCAAAACCCCCTCGTGTCTGTGTTGGTATTCATCAAGGAAGCACCCTCTCACCACACCTCTTTGTTCTTGTTATGGACACCCTCACAACAGGCACTCAACGTTAGGTGCCTGATGTTACCTCGTTGAAAATCGTCAGGGATTGATTGGCTGTCCCACACCCTGAGCTAGGTTGATTTACCGCTTGGTGTAGTTGGTCGCAAAGTTCGTAATAGGTTTCGGCGCGTGCCTGCATTCTTTGAGAGTGTTATTATTCGACCTGGGAGCACCATGCCAACGAGATAGTGACGTGAGCCCATATTGGCCCCCATATATGTGTGGCATTCATCACGGCTGAGAGGTGGCAGCGTTCAATTAGCACGTGGTCAATTTGGTTGAAAGTGGTCTCGCCTGGAGAGGCCCACATATGTTTGTGTCCGTTATCATTGGTATCCTTATGTAAACTATGGAAGCTAACGTATCGCCTGAATACGGGCTCTGTCTCTACTTGGCTTTTAAAATTTCCAAACCTGAGGCAGGCTTCGAAGGTTCCCTCTACTGCCTCGTAGAATGTACCCTTCTCTGACTTTGCAGTCTCCTCTGTAGAGGCGTGAACGTTATTGAGGCTTATATTACCAAATTTCCCTCGCATTTTTTTTTTCAATTCTTGGAAAAGATGTTCCATTAAATGTTTTTAGTTCGAAATGGAACGTTCGAGAACTCAATCTTCGACGTAATCCTACAGATTCTCAATCGGTTCCCGATCAAGTTAAAAAAGTTGATAATATGTAGTATATTAGGTTTATTTAAACACACACCGGAATAGAATGTATTTTGAAGCCTAGATCTCAAGTTTGCACTTTTTAACTCCTTACCCCGGGCTTGCTGATCTCCTTGCGTAGCTTTCCGTGCAGCTTGTGAAAAAGTAATATTTGCGTGCTTTTTTCTGCCGCTAAGATGTTAACTATAATAGAATCATTCGGAATGCAACAAGGAAAGCTTGGTCGTTCGAGAGCAAGCTGATTTCAGTTTTGCATCCTCTTGTACCGATAATTTTAACATCATCCGAGTCATTGTGGAGCAGTGTGTGAAGTTTAGGTCACCAGTCCACCTTTTCTTCATCGATTTCGAGAAGGCTTTCGATAGTGTGAACAGGGAATGTATCTGGAATGATCTGGGGAGGAAGGGCATTCCGGAGAAAGTAATAGCTACAATATTATCAGAACAACATAAAATCTCAGAGGAATTTGAAGTCCAAAATAGAGTCCGGCAGGGTTGGGTCTTGTTGCCGATACTTTTTCTTTTTTTTATCGGTATTAGTCATCAAGCTGCCTTGACTGGAGAACGTGGGGAGATTCAACGGACTGTGTATCCCAATTTGTCCAAAACGATCTCATTTGTATTCCGTGCGAAAATAACAATAGTGCCAAGGGAAATTACACCGCGTCCAAGAAGAAAGATTATGTCCTTTTAATGGTTATAGTATGCGTATTAACTGTAGCATGTCGATCAATCTATTAACCAACAGGAATTTTGATATATTCCCTACATTCAGCCCGGCCTCTGAAAATAAGTTTTCTTCCAGGGGCCGTACTACTTTGCACAAGTGCCGGACACTGCCATTTATTGCGGTGGAGGTCATAACCACGAACCCTTCTCCGATTCCACAAAAGGGTTCTGATCCGAGCAGTGGCTCATTCGCTGCCGCATTGTCTTGTAACCCAACATGGCCTGTAATCCAGACTACCCAGACCTTATTGTGCGAGCCGAGCGTATTCAGTCTATTAAATGGGTCATCCCATTGTATCCCGATATAGTGTAGAATATTTGGGCAAAGTGATTTTTCGATATTCGGAGTCGTTCAGAAATTACAGTGTTAAACAATGAAAATGAAGCGGGAATTACCGGTCCGAAAGACGTTTGAATAACTTTGCTTTTGTTTTTTTGGAGAAAACGAAGATTTATGGACTTGGTATAGTAGATTAATGGTCAGTTAAGATTTTAGAGTTAATAATATACTTTTTAAATGCATTTTTTTCCAAAATGAATGTTGAAAATCTCTTGCCACCATAGCCCAAAACCTAGCCAACGGAATTCTCTGAAATTTTCACAATTTATACAGAACATATTTCTACGGTTCATAAACTAGGATAAATGTGACTCAATGAACCTTTTTTTTCATACATTAAAGAAGTTGGGAAAAAACACCAAAATTTACAAAAAAGTTTAACCCATTCCACACGGCGAGCGCAATGACGCGTCATGGAGTCCATTTCGAGACACTGAGAGCGCGCTCGTGCGGATCCCCTCCCTTACTCAGCCACGGAGCGCTCACAAACGCGTCCTCCTTTAGTTTGGTTTAAACGTTTGTAGAGTGAACAGGGTTTGACGAAAGCTTTCAGTTTCATCCCAGTGGTTAGAGAAGTTCTTGGGTGACCTTGTGCCGTTGGCCGTTTCGAAATCCGTGCAGCACAATATTTTTTAGAGAAATTTCCGTTTGTTTTTTGTTGTTTGTATAAGTTTAAGTTTTCTTAGTTTGTACGATTATATTTACTATTTTGAAATTTACGATTAGGTACATACCCATTTGCAGTTTATTTTATGTGTGTTAATACTTTATAGTATTAGATGTGAAAATACATTTATGTTTGCCTTACTGCTTTTATATTTTTAAATCCTAGAAATTTCTAACTAGTCTATAAAAACGAAAATAAAAAGTTATTTTACAAAATAATCGTGGTTTACGGGAACAGTCAAAAGTATGCAATCCCGTCAAACACGGCATCCCCCAGTTCGCCTGGACGGCGAGAGCGCCAGCGCGTCCACGTTTTCTGATATTAAATTAATTATCAATGATTTTTTAACTATTTTTACTGCTACTAACTTGGCCTAACAATGCCGATCCCGTAGTAAAAAATTTACCGTCGGATAAGAAAGTCCGAAAAAAAATGCAGTTCCAGGATGAAGCCACCAAAATGGCTGCCGTGTTGAATGGGTTAATAAGGCAACAAAAATTTGCCTTTCAATATTTTTTAATAATCCTAGTTCGCGAACCGTGGTATTGACCTCACGATAAAATACCGTTTATTTTTTATGTTAATAAATATATGGTGAAAAATTCACATTTTATTCAGCTCTTCACAATTTTTTTTTTAAAAACGGCCTTCAAACGTGATGATCTCCTTAAGGGATTAGGTGCGTTGTGAACCAACTAATAGAGAGATTTAAACATATTGAGCACTAATCAAATGAGATAGCGCATAGAGATATGAGAATAAACCTTGTCCAAAGTAAACAGGTTGAGAAACTCTACTTGTCTCTCTTTCTAAATCTAGAACCATTTGGCCAAGGTATCATTAGCGCAATCGAGGTGCTTGAGAAAAGATGTCATTGACCATTGAACTCTTCCACGTCCTTCTGACAAGGCAGCATGAAGAACGTCGCCGATAGCCAGAAGCAACCTTGATGGACTTCTCTTTGGACCTCAAAATCTTCTGACATTTTATCTCGACGCAGTACGTGACATTTTGCGCCATCATATGTCGCTCTGATAATAGCTTTCAGTTTCTCCGAAATGCCCCTCCTACGTAGAGCACTCGAAATTCACTCCCTGTTCACATTATGGAAAGTTTCCTCGAATTTGATGAAGAGCAGGTCAAACGAAGATTTAAGCTCCGCGTACTGTTCCAAAATGTTCTGTAGGGTATTGATGTGGTCAATGCAGGAGGATCCGGAGCGGAAATAAGTCTCCTATTTATCGATCAAGCTTTCGAGATTTTTTTTATTGTTTTCCAAAATTATTTTAGGTATTATCTTTGCGATGGCAGGGAACACGCAAAAACCACTCCAATTATCACATTCAAAGCGGATACCCTTCTTTGGAATCCTAGCGATCATCCCCATCCTCCAGAGAGCGTAAGTGACCATTAGATGGCTTTCTTGTGACGCACATCTAGGAGACAACTTCTAAATCTGATCGCAAAGTGCTCGATCTGATTTCTCGTGCAATGTCGGTCGCCTATCAGTTGAAACCCAACTGACTTTATGGCCGGCTCTATGCTCGAATAATGTACCACCAATAACGAGGCGGTGCAAGTTGCAGAAATCCGCAAACCTCGCACCATTATCGTTACGATCGCCAAGACCCTGCTTCCCGATTACAAACCGAGCAAGTCAGAGCCCATCTTGGCATTCAGACCCGTGAGGGTTGGTCACAATGGGTTGGTACTTTTAGTAGGTTCAATTTCTATGTAATAAATGGGAAGCAATTATTTGGGTAAGCAGTATGGATGTCTTACCATCTCTAAGCCTGTTAATTTATTCCTTCACCATTAAATTGTAAGAGACGCATCAGAAAATTGATGTAGGGGTCGTTTACCTAAATGTTAGTAAAATGTTCAGACTTTATGTAATGCTATCTCACAAATAATGTCGGTGCGACCTGATCATATATATTAGTAGCCGATTAGTCCTATGATTCGCACAATATATTTTAAAATCATTCAAATTGAAGGGTGAAGAAACAAGCAACTAATCCACCTGGACCATTACAACCAAACCCGATGGCTCCACCCTAACAATCCATTTCACAAAGCCCAAAGCGGCCGCAAAATTTACGCACATTTCATCTATATCAGGAAGAAAAATAGATGACCAGCCTAAAAAGGTAGATCGGCATTAAAAAAACGCCTGTACACATCCGTAAAGCTCCCAAAATCAGTGAGTAAAGCAAGCAATGGCGAAAAGACTCAACCTTTACAACTAACAAGCAGTTAACTAACTGGATTGCCACCATTCGGATTCGAAATGCTTCGATCACGCCACCAAAGAATATATGGGAGCAACCAAGGTCACCCAGAAATATAAAAAAAATCGTTTGCTTCAATTCAATAAATACAAATTTATTCTATTCTTCAAATGAAGAAAAAAATACAATCTCCACTACAGTGCATGGAAATTTAACAAAAATATAACATCAACATTCTTAAAACTAATTTAACGGATTACAATTTAGTCTTATGATCCAGTTCTTTAATCCACCTCTTCTACTGTGGGTCCAGATCGGGTTCCTCCGAAGCCACCAGCTTGCTGGCCACAACTCGCGCCTCGCTGCGCTCCACCTGAATGCAGTTTAGTCATTATCGGGCTGCATCGTTTTGTCAGCTCCTTCAGCCTATGATCGTATTCTTCCTTGTCCGCTAGACTATTGCTGTCCAACCACTTCACCGTCTCATCGCAGCTTCTCAGCACGGAGTCTTTATCTGATTGAGACAGTTTCTCACCCGCCTCTTCCACCGCTTGTTTTACGCTAAACACGTAACCTTCCAATTGGTTCCTAGCAGCAACTCGTTCTCGTTGGCGTTCATCTTCTTCTGCATAGCGTTCTGCTTCGGCAAGCATCCTATCGATCTCTGACTGGGACAACCTGCCCTTGTCGTTTTTAATTGTGATATTCTTGGCGTTTCCAGTGCTTGTGTCTTTGGCAGAAACGTTCAAGATTCCGTTGGCATCCAAGTCGAATGTAACTTCGATTTTCGGTACTCCCCGTGGTGCAGGAGGGATTCCAGACAAATCGAACGTGCCCAGAAGATTGTTGTCTTTGGTCATGGCACGCTCACCTTCGAACACTCGAATGGTAACTGCAGGTTGGTTGTCCGAATAGGTCGAGAACGTCTGGGTCTGTTTGCATGGAATCCTCGCGTTGCGTTCCACGATTTTAGTCATTACTCCTCCAGCCGTCTCGATGCCAAGTGATAGTGGGGCAACGTCCACCAACAATACATCTTGGATTTTCGAGCTCTTGTCTCCGCTGAGAATGGCTGCTTGAACGGCGGCTCCGTATGCAACAGCTTCATCTGGGTTGATGGACAAGTTCAGACTCTTGCCGTTGAAGAAGGTCTGCAGCATGTTTTGTACCCTCGGGATTCGTGTCGAACCTCCTACCAGCACGATATCATGGATCTGTGACTTATCCATCTTCGCGTCGGTCAAAGCCTTCTCTACTGGCAATAACGTCGACCGGAACAGATCTGCACAAAGTTCCTCAAAGCGGGCTCGCGATATTTTCGTGTAGAAATCCATTCCCTCGAACAGTGCGTCTATTTCAATGGAGGCTTCCGTACTCGAAGATAACGTTCGTTTGGCACGTTCAGCTGCCGTCCTCAGTCGACGAAGGGCTCGTGGATTTGATCTCAAATCCTTCTTAAACTTGCGTTTGAATTCATCGGCCAGGTGCGAAACGAGACGGTTATCGAAGTCTTCGCCTCCGAGGTGGGTGTCTCCAGCCGTGGCGCGTACCTCGAATAATGAACCTTCGTCGATGGTTAGGATGGATACATCGAAAGTTCCACCACCCAAGTCAAAGATGAGCACGTTACGTTCACCTGATAAGTTCTTGTCCAGTCCATAGGCAAGGGCTGCGGCCGTTGGTTCGTTGATGATTCTCAGAACGTTTAGGCCAGCGATAACTCCGGCGTCCTTGGTGGCTTGACGCTGCGAATCATTAAAGTACGCAGGGACCGTAATGACTGCATCCGTAACGGTCTCACCGAGAAAAGCCTCTGCTGTTTCCTTCATCTTCGTCAACACCATTGAACTGATTTCCTCTGGTGCGAATCGTTTCTGTTCTCCTTTGAACTCTACGCAAATTTTCGGTTTACCACTTTCGCTCTTCACAGTGAATGGCCAGTGTTTGAGATCTTCCTGAATTTTCGGATCATCATATCGTCGGCCAATCAACCTTTTCGCGTCGAAGACTGTGTTCTTAGGATTCATCGCAACTTGATTTTTAGCTGCGTCGCCAATCAACCGTTCCGAGTCTGTGAACGCCACATAGCTGGGAGTTGTCCTGTTTCCTTGGTCGTTTGCAATAATTTCCACTTTTCCGTGCTGGAATACACCGACGCACGAGTAGGTCGTTCCCAAATCAATTCCAACTGCAGGCATTTTCATCTGATTTTCTTCGATACACTTTCTCACTTAAAATTTTCTGATAATAAATAATTCTTCCACACTTTATTCACACAAATAGAAATTCGCTCAGCTCCTCCACTCTTCGAAATGATTCTCTTGTTTTACAGTTTAATACTGACCGGCTGTTAAGCCGCTACCAGTATTTATATCACTGTTAAAACGTCGAGAAGATTCTGTAGGAACTCTCTAGACTCGCGAGAAGCTTCGGGAAATTTCTTCTGTACTCCGAGCAGCGAGATAACAGAGTAATAACATTATGTTAGTTCAATGGTGGAATTGCATACAAAGTAATTCTAGAAACTGCATATTATTTATCTAGGTCAATTTCAGGACCATTTTCCGTTGTAATTCTGATTACTCGTTGGAGTGCTGGCGAAACGTTGGTTATTTGGAAATTAGTAAAATTTTGTATGTTTTCCTGAAAGTTTTCCTTTTCTGCATTTACATGTTGACGCATGTGCCCTGAGCAGAGGACATGGAATTTTATTTGCTTGTGTAGCTTTTTTAGTTGGTATTGTAACTCATTTGTTGCTTACACAAATGCATGGGTTCGTACCAAATAAGATTAATTTCATATTTTTCGCTCCAAAGCGTAAATATTCCTACTTGTTATATTTTTACCTTCACTGGAGCGGCCAAAAGCCGGGCCGAAACAACGGTGGCTTGATGCGCTGGGCCTCGCGACTGCATCCAGATCAGGCTGAAGAAATAGAAAAAGATACTGGGGCGACTATAAGAAACCAGTTTGTCAATGCTTCAATATAACTCTTCACACATCCGTATTAAATGCGATTAGGCCATTAGACGCTGAAAACGTTTTGCTCCGTTATCATAGCCAATGTGCATACATTATGCAATTTTGAACTGCTAAAAAGATTCACTTACACTTGCACGATTCCCGCTTGACTGGTTAAAACTCCCTTCAGTTTCTTGTTTCTTTAGCCTTTGTCCCGTTCCCAAGAGGAGTTGGACCGTCGTGATCTTAATGCAGTCGCAAGACTTTCAATTCCCCATCCAGAGTAGGAGAAAGAAAAAAGACTATTTTTTTCTAAACATCATCTGTATAAAGCAGTATATGGGACGTTGGACTGGCTTGGCGTTGCATCACCTTGGCGCCTACACGTTCACCAAGACTGTCAACCAACGAAACTCCCCTAACAAGGTCGCCAGTCGTCAACACCGACTGCACGAAGTAATACATGGAACTGGAAAGCACGTTCTAGTGCTAACCTGAATGTTAGCAATTCGACAAGATGAGGGCCGGGGGTCGTGATTCACAAATATTAGCCTCCTGTCAAGATACAGAGATTTTACTCACGTGCCTAAACTCAATAGTCAAACAAGTCGGAATACCAGAAGCTCGCGTTTCGGGTATAAAAACTTTGTGTTCATCTGATGAATTTCTTCGCACGTTTTTTCATCCGTATGGCTACAAATCCAATATATTCCTTTATTTTTAGTTGAGGATGCTGCAAGTCCTGAGTCCGCACCCACTTGGTGATGGACCGGACCACTTGAGAAGAAGCTTACTTCCTCTTTTCTAGTACACGGACTCGTCCTTTTTGGGTTAAACACCCAAAGCAACTCATCAGACGCTGCCTCCCCTCTGCCCTGGGAGCAGCGCGACCGAAAGTAATGACAAATGATAATCACTCCATTTAAATATAATCGTAAACACATAATGGGTACGAATTATATCCAAGTGACCACCAAGTGGAAGTTGACTGAGGACTCCCAACATCCTCAACAAAAAATTTACTTCGGCCTGGATTAGGTCTGAACTTATGACGGATTTCACTTGAATATAATTCGTGCCCATTACGTGTTTGCGATTATATTTAAATGGAGCTATTATCATTTGTCGTAACTTTCGGTCACGCTGCTCCCAGGGCAGAGGTGAGGCAGCATTTGATGAGTTACCTTACGTCAGTCAACTTTTTCGTTCTTCATATTCCTTTATATTTTTCCAAATTACAAGACAGTTTCGAAAAGTACTAATTGAGCCCTTTCATTTAATGGTTTTGTTTCACACAAAACCTTAAAAAAAGGGTAAACCCACCCGAGGTAAACTACTCTAATAGAGACGTGAAGTTTCGATACGGGTTGATACTACCGAAAATTTCATTTCCAGAGAAGCTAAACTGGCTAACGGCTTAATAAGGGAGGGGACAAAAATCACAAAAAAATCTAACACTCGCGGGATTGACGGGGAAGGCCAGATTCTGGCATCTAGGCAACGGGTCGCCCTCGTCTTCCTTCCTTCTTCATGGGAGGGCCAGATGACATGGTGGCACTGCGGCAGCCCACCCGAACCTAATTGTTCATCCCCTGCCTCCTCAAACATAATAGGGGGAACTACTTTAAAGTGAAAGGTGGCTTGGACTGCTTCATTAATAATAATTTTATTGCTACTCAAACTTACTTAAATATTTAATTTTTACATACGATGTAAATTTCTCATTTTCCTAAGTAAATATTAAAAATAGATCAAAATATGGCTCAATGTTCGGCTCACAGCGATTTGGCATGGGTTGCATTATTTCATTCTCGGTCGCAAGAATCGGTCAATGGTATAACACCTGGCATACAAACTGTGGTGATTATACAGTAGACATGATATCAGGTATCAAATCACGTGAATGATTTACTATAATATCTATACAGTATCTTACACAATTCTATACGTTATGTTAATTAGGTAAGAACATCAAATGCAAATTAAACTAGATAATGCTAGATTAATTAGCTACTTAACGAACATAAATAGGGTATCATGGAAGTATTGAACTATTTTTTTTCACTTTGTGTTTTTTCCGATTTCTCAATTTAAGTATAAACCAATGGCATTACTTTTTTATTTACAGTACATGAGGAGGGAGTTTGAGTCTCAATTAAATAATATAAAATAGAAACTTTCAACTGATATGCATAGTAATGATTCTTTAATTTTAAAGTAAAAAGAATATTCATAATAATAAAGCAATGTTAACCTTTTATCATGCATTTTTATTGGCCGGGTTCCGTGAATATTGTGTTTGCTTGCGATTTTGTTTCTTTTCGCTTGTGGAGCGTTCACTTCTAATCTGTGGTAACTGTCGGTTATCCGAAACAAAGTTTTCTTAGTCCGATTGATCATCAAATAACTAATCGGCGTGAAAGTTGCATTTTGAGGCTTTTGGTTCATAATTGTTCTATCAAATGGTTGCGTCCGCCGTGGGTGGCTTCAAGAAGCGACGCGCTGAAACTACCACTGGCGGCGCCTGACAAACCAGCAAAACTCGACAAGAGCAAGTGACTAACCGATGAGTATTACAATGATGTTGACTGCGGCTCAGGGAAGGCAACCTCCACGGCAGCGAACCGCGACTTCAGCTCCCCTGGGGTTTCTATGCATTAAGCCTAGCCTTCCTACGCGACTGAAAACACTAGTAATTGACCCGATCTCACCTCACGGGAACAGAACCGCTGCTTGTAACCTAAATACTTTGTCGTCTGCCATTGGATGGTGGTGCTTTCTTGTCAGTCAAATGGTGTTTTACCTCCTCAATAACTCGATTAAAGAATTTACTGAACCATAGTGTTGGATTCCAGTTCAGATCCTATAATTGAGCTTATGCTTTGTGGATAGGACCGCGGGCTCAGAATTGTGGTGTCGTTGAGAAAGGGGTGTGGAAATTGCATTGAACGCTTTACAACCTACGTAGGTAAACTAAATTGTTAGTGTGATAGGCAGCCCTTTAAATATTTTTCCTGCAGTCAAGTCATATTTTGAAACTCTGTTTGGACTGATTAATAAATAAATAATTTCTATAGGCTAAAGTAGGCTCTGTTGACTGCCAACAACCACGCTCCGAATTCGTCATCGTAGGTGTTATCGATTGCAAACTTCGATCCTAGATACCGAGAAAGAATCAGATTCTCAACGGTTCAAGGTTATAATCTCCTGTCTTGTCCTCTTATTGTCAGTTGACCAATGCTATTCTACATTGCCTTTCCATCAACGTTGCGGATCATTTTTTCCAAGGTCGCGTTGCAAAGGATGTATTATAGAGCATCCTCCTTATTAGATCATTGTTGATGATGAAGGGTCTCGAGATGATCCTACGCCTTTCCTCTGACTTCACACACTGGTTAGGACAATCTTAGTCCGAATCATTGATTTAGTCGGAATACGGAATTCTCTACCCTGGCGATGCTATCATATGCGACTTTGAAGTCGATGAAAAATATATGCAGCTCATGTCCATATTTCAATAGGTTTTCCATCCCTTACCACGCAGAGAAACTGTGATCTTATCACTCCATGTTTTAATTGTAGGCACAACATTATTGGTCCCGCAGAGTGTGGTAGGCTATCTTTCCATAGTTCGTTAAGGGCCTCAAATGCTTGATTCACATCATTTCTAGCATTTTGCACTACTTTTGCCGTCAAATGCGTACCTATATATTCCCAGAACTTGAAAAATGTAAGGCATTGAGTTGCCAATCTGTTTGCGTCATTTTTCAGTTGTTTCTTTTTTCCTCTCGGTTTGGCTGGTTCTGAACCGAAAGCGTTTCAGTTCCAAGCAGCAAGACGACAATTCACGAAATCCCTGTGGGGCTGTGGATCTTTTTGCATTGATAATAAAAATTGGATAATTGCCTGCGTAAATGAATGGGACTGCTCTACATATACGCATTGACTACGCAGTGAAATCATGTGTAATTTGCATGATAGCAAGTATCAAACTGAAGCGAAAACCGTTTTCAGCGTCTAATGGCCTAATCACATTTAATACGGATGTGTGAAGAGTTATATTGAGGCATTAACAAACTGGTCTCTTATAGTCGCCCCAGTATCTTTTTCTATTTCTTCAGCCTGATCTGGATGCAGTCGCGAGGCCCAGCGCATCAAGCCACCGTTGTTTCGGCCCGGCTTTTGGCCGCTCCAGTGAAGGTAAAAATATAACAAGTAGGAATATTTACGCTTTGGAGCGAAAAATATGAAATTAATCTTATTTGGTACGAACCCATGCATTTGTGTAAGCAACAAATGAGTTACAATACCAACTAAAAAAGCTACACAAGCAAATAAAATTCCATGTCCTCTGCTCAGGGCACATGCGTCAACATGTAAATGCAGAAAAGGAAAACTTTCAGGAAAACATACAAAATTTTACTAATTTCCAAATAACCAACGTTTCGCCAGCACTCCAACGAGTAATCAGAATTACAACGGAAAATGGTCCTGAAATTGACCTAGATAAATAATATGCAGTTTCTAGAATTACTTTGTATGCAATTCCACCATTGAACTAACATAATGTTATTACTCTGTTATCTCGCTGCTCGGAGTACAGAAGAAATTTCCCGAAGCTTCTCGCGAGTCTAGAGAGTTCCTACAGAATCTTCTCGACGTTTTAACAGTGATATAAATACTGGTAGCGGCTTAACAGCCGGTCAGTATTAAACTGTAAAACAAGAGAATCATTTCGAAGAGTGGAGGAGCTGAGCGAATTTCTATTTGTGTGAATAAAGTGTGGAAGAATTATTTATTATCAGAAAATTTTAAGTGAGAAAGTGTATCGAAGAAAATCAGATGAAAATGCCTGCAGTTGGAATTGATTTGGGAACGACCTACTCGTGCGTCGGTGTATTCCAGCACGGAAAAGTGGAAATTATTGCAAACGACCAAGGAAACAGGACAACTCCCAGCTATGTGGCGTTCACAGACTCGGAACGGTTGATTGGCGACGCAGCTAAAAATCAAGTTGCGATGAATCCTAAGAACACAGTCTTCGACGCGAAAAGGTTGATTGGCCGACGATATGATGATCCGAAAATTCAGGAAGATCTCAAACACTGGCCATTCACTGTGAAGAGCGAAAGTGGTAAACCGAAAATTTGCGTAGAGTTCAAAGGAGAACAGAAACGATTCGCACCAGAGGAAATCAGTTCAATGGTGTTGACGAAGATGAAGGAAACAGCAGAGGCTTTTCTCGGTGAGACCGTTACGGATGCAGTCATTACGGTCCCTGCGTACTTTAATGATTCGCAGCGTCAAGCCACCAAGGACGCCGGAGTTATCGCTGGCCTAAACGTTCTGAGAATCATCAACGAACCAACGGCCGCAGCCCTTGCCTATGGACTGGACAAGAACTTATCAGGTGAACGTAACGTGCTCATCTTTGACTTGGGTGGTGGAACTTTCGATGTATCCATCCTAACCATCGACGAAGGTTCATTATTCGAGGTACGCGCCACGGCTGGAGACACCCACCTCGGAGGCGAAGACTTCGATAACCGTCTCGTTTCGCACCTGGCCGATGAATTCAAACGCAAGTTTAAGAAGGATTTGAGATCAAATCCACGAGCCCTTCGTCGACTGAGGACGGCAGCTGAACGTGCCAAACGAACGTTATCTTCGAGTACGGAAGCCTCCATTGAAATAGACGCACTGTTCGAGGGAATGGATTTCTACACGAAAATATCGCGAGCCCGCTTTGAGGAACTTTGTGCAGATCTGTTCCGGTCGACGTTATTGCCAGTAGAGAAGGCTTTGACCGACGCGAAGATGGATAAGTCACAGATCCATGATATCGTGCTGGTAGGAGGTTCGACACGAATCCCGAGGGTACAAAACATGCTGCAGACCTTCTTCAACGGCAAGAGTCTGAACTTGTCCATCAACCCAGATGAAGCTGTTGCATACGGAGCCGCCGTTCAAGCAGCCATTCTCAGCGGAGACAAGAGCTCGAAAATCCAAGATGTATTGTTGGTGGACGTTGCCCCACTATCACTTGGCATCGAGACGGCTGGAGGAGTAATGACTAAAATCGTGGAACGCAACGCGAGGATTCCATGCAAACAGACCCAGACTTTCTCGACCTATTCGGACAACCAACCTGCAGTTACCATTCAAGTGTTCGAAGGTGAGCGTGCCATGACCAAAGACAACAATCTTCTGGGCACGTTCGATTTGTCTGGAATCCCTCCTGCACCACGGGGAGTACCGAAAATCGAAGTTACATTCGACTTGGATGCCAACGGAATCTTGAACGTTTCTGCCAAAGACACAAGCACTGGAAACGCCAAGAATATCACAATTAAAAACGACAAGGGCAGGTTGTCCCAGTCAGAGATCGATAGGATGCTTGCCGAAGCAGAACGCTATGCAGAAGAAGATGAACGCCAACGAGAACGAGTTGCTGCTAGGAACCAATTGGAAGGTTACGTGTTTAGCGTAAAACAAGCGGTGGAAGAGGCGGGTGAGAAACTGTCTCAATCAGATAAAGACTCCGTGCTGAGAAGCTGCGATGAGACGGTGAAGTGGTTGGACAGCAATAGTCTAGCGGACAAGGAAGAATACGATCATAGGCTGAAGGAGCTGACAAAACGATGCAGCCCGATAATGACTAAACTGCATTCAGGTGGAGCGCAGCGAGGCGCGAGTTGTGGCCAGCAAGCTGGTGGCTTCGGAGGAACCCGATCTGGACCCACAGTAGAAGAGGTGGATTAAAGAACTGGATCATAAGACTAAATTGTAATCCGTTAAATTAGTTTTAAGAATGTTGATGTTATATTTTTGTTAAATTTCCATGCACTGTAGTGGAGGTTGTATTAAGTTTTTCTTCATTTGAAGAATAGAATAAATTTGCATTTATTGAATTGAAGCAAACGATTTTTTTTATATTTCTGGGTGACCTTGGTTGCTGCCATATATTGTTTGGAGGCATTTGATTGATCGAAGCATATGGAATGAAGAGTATAAATTACGATTCTGATCAGTGGTACTGAAGAACAGGGGGTAGGGGAATTTTTGTGGTACTGTGTCCAGTCGGCGACGGAATTTTGATTTTTTTTGTGTCGATTTGGCTAATTTTAGCCATCGAAAAACCACTTTTCCAGGACAACTCAACTAACTCATTCCAATGATCGCGCTTAAACAATTAAAAGATAATTGAGGAAGCTGCAAATTAATTAATACATATTTATATATATCGAGTTATATTTGCGTTTGATGTGGGAGTGCAACTATTTCAGTTGAGTTTTTTCCCTGGATTAAGTATTGCTTTAACTTTGGCGAAAAAAGAGTTCCTCCGGTTGCGAAATTTATCATATTAAATAGACATATTTTTTTGAAAATAGGAAAATTATCTTCATTGGTTCGACTGCTTCTGCAAGCAAGTTAATTAACTCTATATCGATTCCATTCTAGAAGTTATTATCATTTTTATCCACGTGATATTAATCTTTTTTTTAATTTCTCGCTGCATTATACCGGAAAGTTTCCACAAACTATTCAGGAGAATGTAATGTGGTGCAGTCATTTCAAATACATATAGGACTTTTGGAATTCGTTTTATTATTTTACGATTTCCTGAAAAATGGGTGTGTTTTATCATTTTCACCGGCACTGAAATTTGTCCGATTATCCACTTTAGTGTGATACTGACATTCATAGTCTTGAATTAAAATAAATTTGCAAAAAGGAGACAATTATTATAACTGTGTTAGTAATAGTGTGGTCTCAACAAACCTGGTAGTTTGATGCTCTATAGTGTCCCTAAATTACTGCAAAACTTGATGATTAACTCCGCCATGCTATTAGCATAGATGTTGGCCTCAAGCTCAGGTAAAGAAGGAGGGTTTGAGGCAACGTAATTTGTGCTATCCTTAGTAAAACAAAAATAAAATGTTGAGATCAGGGCAAGAGCTAAATAAGGTATAGTTTGAGTTATTCCACTATGCTAAATCCTATCTGGTCACTCCTGGTGACAGGTCCCGTGCGGGCCAACCAAAAAAACCCATCCAATGTCGTTAGAAATCGGATCAAGTAACAAGGCCCAGAAAAATGCTAGGGCGTACCATTTTAAACCTTTCCTAAAATAATACAGGCAATATTTACACAATTTAATCTGCATGGCTCTGATGGGAAAAGATACATATGGCGAAAACCTTATACAGAGTTTAATCCACATAATATTCGGGCCACTGTGAAGCATGGCGAAAATTCAGTGGTGGTATGGGGCGTTTTTCCAGCCCAGGAATGTGAAATATTTATTTTAAAGACAGTAAAACGTATAGATATCAATATATAGTGCTGAGGAGCTGAATATATTAGATAAATTCGCTTTCTATCAGGGCGATGATTACAGGCACATTTCCTATGTTCCTGAAATTTGGCTCATCGATAACTGTCAGAAATTTCTGAAAACACTATCGTCAGTCACCAGATCTGAACTTAATTAAAGACTTTTGAGAAGAATTGACACGAAAATTAAAGAAATGAAGATTTAAAAATATAGAAAAGTTTAAAGAGCCTATTAAGCAGAAGTGGCATTATATTTCTCTAAAATTTGATGCAAATCTCATGCGCTCGATACCACGACGCTTAGAAGCAATGATGAAAGCAAAAGAAAATGTTTCAAAATATTAAAATCTCGCTTTTGCAGCGTTTTAACCAATTATTTGTTTGACTTAAATTTTTGTTTATGTTTTGTTGTTCCGTTTTTTATGGGGATGTTTAATAAAAATATATTATGTTATATACTTCTTTTGAAGGGCTGTTCATTATCTAAAAGATGCATATAAATTTTGAAAAAGAAAATGATAAATTTGTACGTTGTGCGTTGGTCCAATATATCTGATCAAGAATATGTAGATATTTTCCAGGGAATTATCCTCTCATATACTAAGTACGAAATGCTTCTTAAATAAGTCCATCAGCGAGGCAGTGACCTAAAACATCATCATCATCCACGGCGCAACAACCGGTATCCGGTCTAGGCCTGCCTTAATAAGCAACTCCAGACATCCCGGTTTTGCGCCGAGGTCCACCAATTCGATATCCCTAAAAGCTGTCTGGCGTCCTGACCCACGCCATCGCTCCATCTTAGGCAGGGTCTGTCTCGTCTTCTTTTTCTATCATAGATATTGCCCTTATAGACTTTCCGGGTGGGATCATCCTCATCCATACGGATTAAGTGACCCGCCCACCGTAACCTATTGAGCCGGATCCACAACCGGACGATCATGGTATCGCTCATAGATTTCGTCATTATGTAGGCTACGGAATCGTCCATCCTCATGTAGGGGGCGAACAATTCTTCGGAGGATTCTTCTCTCGAACGCGGCCAAGAGTTCGCAATTTTTCTTGCTAAGAACCCAAGTTTCCGAGGAATACATGAGGACTGGCAAGATCATAGTCCTGTACAGTAAGAGCTTTGACCCTATGGTGAGACGTTTTGAGCGGAACAGTCTTTGTAAGCTGAAATAGGCTCTGTTGGCTGACAACAACCGTGCGCGGGTTTCATCATCGTAGTTGTTATCGGTTGTGATTTTCGACCCTAGATAGGAGAAATTGTCAACGGTCTCAAAGTTGTATTCTCCTATCGTTATTCTTGTTCGTGTTTGTGTTTGACCAGTGCGGTTTGATGTTGTTGGTTGATTCGTCTTCGGTGCTGACGTTGCCACCATATATTTTGTCTTGCCTTCATTGATATGCAGCCCAAGATCTCGCACCGCCTGCTCGATCTGGATGAAGGCAGTTTGTACATCTCGGGTGGTTCTTCCCATGATGTCGATATCGTCAGCATAGGCCAGTAGTTGGGTGGACTTGAAGAGGATCGTACCTCTTGCATTTACCTCGGCATCACGGATCACTTTCTCGAGGGCCAGGTTAAAGAGGACGCATGATAGCGCATCCCCTTGTCGTAGACCGTTGTTGATGTCGAATGGTCTTGAGAGTGATCCTGCTGCTTTTATCTGGCCTCGCACATTGGTTAGGGTGAGCCTAGTCAGTCTTATTAATTTCGTCGGGATACCGAATTCTCTCATGGCCGTGTACAGTTTTACCCTGGCTATGCTATCATAGGCGGCTTTAAAGTCGATGAACAGATGGTGCAACTGTTGTCCATATTCCAACAGTTTTTCCATCACTTGCCGCAGAGAGAAAATCTGATCTGTTGCTGATTTGCCTGGAGTGAAGCCTCTTTGGTATGGGCCAATGATGTTCTGGGCGTATGGGGCTATCCGGCCTAGCAAGATAGTGGAGAATATCTTATAGATGGTACTCAGCAACGTGATACCTCTATAATTGCTGCACCGTGTGATATCTCCCTTTTTATGTATGAGACAGATAATGACTCGTTGCCAATCGTCTGGCATTGATTCGCTCTCCCATACCTTGAGCACAAGTTGATGAACCACTTGGTGTAACTGGTCGCCTCCATATTTAACTAATTCGGCTGTAATTCCATCGGCTCCTGGCGACTTATGATTTTTTAGCCGATGAATTGCATGGACTGTTTCTCCTAAACTTGGTGGTGGCAGTATTTGTCCGTCGTCTTCAGTTGGCGGGGCCTCCAACTCGCCGATGTTCTGGTTGTTCAGTAGCTCATCGAAGTACTCAACCCATCGCTCTAATATGCCCATTCTGTCGGAAATCAGATTTCCCTCTTTGTCTCGACAGGATGAGCACCGAGGTGTATAAGGTTTCATCCTGCTGACTTGTTGGTAAAACTTCCGCGCCTGGTGCGGTTGCTCCCTGTACTTTCCTAGTTCACAGACTTGTTGGTTCTCCCAGGCTTCCTTTTTCCGTCTGTGAAGTCGCTTCTCCGCTCGACGGAGTTCGTGATAAGTCTCTGCGCGTGCCCGCTTTCTTTGAGAATGCAACATTACTCGGTATGCAGCATTCTTCCTTTCCGTTGCTAGCTTACATTCATCGTCAAACCAGCCGTTCCGACTCCTTTTGCGGCTGGGGCCAAGTATGTTTGTGGCCGTATCCATGATAACGTTCTTCAGGTGATTGTGAAGATCATTTGTTGATGCTTCATCTCCAGGTCCTCTGTTGACTGCGGTTATTGCGGCATCCATTTCCCTCTTATAGGTGTCGCGGAGGGTTGTGTTGTGGATGGCTTCAGTGTTCACTCTCACCTGATTGTCAGAGGGGATTCTAGGTGGTATTGTTATTCGAGCTCGGAGCACCATGCCAACGAGATAGTGATCCGAGTCTATGTTGGCCCCCCTATATGTTCTGACATTCATCAAGGCTGAGAGGTAGCGGCGTTCGATCAACACGTGGTCAATTTGGTTGAAAGTGGTCCCGTCTGGAGGGACCCACGTATGTTTGTGGACCGCTTTCCGCGCAAATCAGGTACTTCCAACAACCATTTCGTGTGACCCTGCTAATTGAATAATCCGCAGTCCGTTATCATTTGTATTTTCGTGTAAGCTATGGGAGCCAACGTATCGCCTGAATACGGGCTCCTTCCCTACTTGGCTGTTAAAATCCCCAAGTATGATTTTCATATCATATCTGGGACAGGCTTCGAGGGTTCGTTCTACTGCCTCGTAGAAGGTATCCTTCTCCGACTCTGCAGTCTCCTCTGTAGGGGCGTGAACGTTGATGAGGCTTATATTTCTAAACTTGCCTCGCAAGCGCAGAATGCATAGCCGTTCGCTTATGTTTTCAAAGCCGATAACAGCAGGTTTCATTTTTTGGCTGACTAAGAAACCTACTCCGAGCACATGGTTTACTGGATGACCGCTATAATATATGGTGTAGTGGCTCTTCTCCAGGAAACCGGTCCCTGTCCATCGCATTTCTTGCAACGCTGTTATGTCAGCCCTATATTGGGACAGGGTATCGGCTAGCTGCTCATCAGCTTCATCTCTGTACAGGGAGCGCACGTTCCATGAGAAAATGCGCAAATCGTTATTCCGTGTTCGTTGCCGGGTCCGTCGTTTTAAAATCCGTCCTGTCCGAGGCTCCTGTTGTGGCTTCGTAACAAGTTGTTTTCCGTGTAGGGTTGTCAGCCCTACCTAACCCCCAACGTGGAGGACCAGTTGGTACAATTTGTCCCGTTTTTAGGCGCGGGAGACTCGCCTTCATCCTTCTCCGTCTGCAGCTTTTTGTTAAGAAAGAGCTCCCAGCGGTCACCACGTGGAGGTGGAGATAGGGTTTGGTAGTAGAGCTGTTGGTGTTGGTTCAGCAGGCATTACCCAGGTTTTATGCTCCATCGTGGGTACCAATCCACGTTTCGCCCTGGGACCTATACTACCCTTTGACCACCTAAAACATACGGGCTGAAAATCTAAAGAATTTATTTTTGAACAATAAAATTGCCGTAATCGAGCAGCCTGCTACATCGCCTGACCTCAATCCAATAGAAAATCTTTAGAAGGAAGTTTAATGACGTTAGATATTTAAAATTTTTAAAACTTTTAAAACTAAAAATTTTTAAAAACTATTTAAAATCAAAAACCAAACAATTCGGGAAACCGGAAGCTTGACGCTTCAGGTATAAAAGGTTTTGTGTTTCCTTATGTGAGGAGCATAAGGCAGTTCTCCATTGGCCGATAGCATTGACTCGAGATATTCAAATCACTCAGTTCTGTCAGCGGCAGTGACCTACCCAGAACTAAGCGATTTAAATATCTCGGGTCAATGCTATCATCCAATGGAGAACTGCGTAATGAAACTGCTTCACTCATTAACGCAACGCAAACTGAATGAAGTGGCATTCCACAACTGGTGTTCTTTGTGATCGGCGTATCTCTATAATTCTAAGCGTTGGCCTACTATAAAAGACAATGAACGGCGTTTTGCGGTAATGGGGACTAAGATGTTCTATTGGACTAGTGGAAAACGGCGTTTTCGATGGTGTGATTACGTAATTTCCGCTAACGAGAATTCACTAGTCATAGTCGACGAAGCAGATGCCAACCATCTGCAATTCAATAGATAACAATGTCTGTACTCCTTCCTGGAATAACATCCCATTAGATAAATAAATCCCCGACCTTCCTGGAATAATATCCCATTAGATAAATAATTCCCCGACCTTCCAGGAACATTATCACCATGGGTAATAAAAGTCTGAACCCATATAGTAATTAAGATCACAGGTCATAGGGAAACATGTTTTGTATAGTTTCCCTGTGTTAAAGATAAGAACCATGGGTCACAAGGAAATATGTGTTGTATATTTCCCTGTCGACTCATTAGTAAATAAGACGTAGTATTTAAGGAGGTGTAGAAAACGGAGATCAGCAGTTCCTCGAGTACTACCAGAGCGTAAGCACTCTGGCCCTCGTGAACGAATAAAAAAGTATAAAACAAATATCGTTTCATTTGTTAACCCATTTGTTACCAGTTATTTGTTAACAGTTATTTGTTAACTGGCGCCCAACAAAGGATTTGAACCTATCCTATTCCTTGATAAATTTTTTCACGGCAAAGTTATAGCCGGTATAAGAGAGAGTGTATAATACATGTAATAATCGCGTCGAGTTGCACGGTGTTATAGCAGTGATAAGTGGCATTCTGGCAAGCAATTAGAGACAGTTAAGTGTTAGTTATAGTTACCTGTGAAAATACGTCGATGTTAATCCTGTAAGTAATTTTTTTTTGTAAAACCTTGTAGCTAATATTATCTACTTTGCTCTTATTTCTCTATTCTCTTTTGAAATTTCGTAAACTTCGAAAAAATGTCACTGAGCGCAGATGCCATTACTGACCTTATAACCCGAATCACTACGGAGATTGTATCTAAAATGCAATTCGAAGTGCAAGGGCAAATCAATGCATTAGCCATTGAAAGTCAAAAGATTTCAGCGGAAGCAGATGCCGCTTTAGAAACGCGATTTCAGTATGCACTCCAATCGCAAAAAAATGAATTATCTTCCCAATTTCATTCTGCTATTCCTTCTAAAGAAGTAAAAAAGTACGAAGATGTACAAATTAATGACGCTATTCCATGTGAAATTTCGCTGGACGTTGTAAAAACCGTGCCAGAATATTCAGGAATAACTGAGAAATACCCCTCTTGGCGACAATCGGCCAAAGCGGCTATTAAGCCTTATGAGAGATACGTTGGATCAAATCGATATTATCAGCCGATTGCAATTCTTCGTAATAAAATTACAGGAGCAGCCGACACTGTCTTGTCTTCCTTTGGCACTCCTTTGAATTTTGAAGCTATTCTAGTTAGACTTGACCATACGTATTGTGATAAAAGACCATTGCATCTCTTAGAGCAGGAACTTTCAACTCTTCGGCAAGGTAAATTATCTATAGTAAAGTATTACGATACCGTGGAAAAACAGCTCACTCTCATAACAAACAAAGCGTTAATGCAATATTCCGAGAACCAGGAAGCATTGCAATTGCTGAATGAAAAATACAGGAGCGACGCACTGCGTGTATTTGTATCTGGATTGAATCGCCCATTAAGCGATATACTGTTTTCCAGCAGACCCGTAGATCTTCCTAGTGCTTTAGCGTTGGCTCAAGAATTGGAAATGAACCAAGAAAGGTCAGCTTTTGCTAGTGCATTCGCTGAACGAAAAACTTTCAATCCAATGCCTCGCAAACATTTTCCACAGTACAAGGTAGAGTCCCAAACAAAGAAACAGATTTTACCTCCTCCCGAGCCTATGGATATAGATCCATCATTTTCCAGATTCAATAATGTATCAAATTCTAAAAGAACTCAGAACAGGTATTCGACGACTCACCGACCAAATTTTAATACAAGTGGACCAAATAGAGTGTTCCACCAAAACCAAGTGACAAATTTTTCCCGACAAGGCAAACCTAAGAATAAAGAATCCGGTAAAGACCATAAAAGATCACAACGTGCCAATTATATTAGTGCACAGAAATACGGATCAAAGTCAGCTCAGAATTATCCTAATGTTTCAGATGAAGAACAACATTCAAATGTTACTGACCAACTTCATTTATTGAACACTAGCTCTCGACTACCTTTTATTGTGAAAACAGCAGCTAATGGCAAAAAGTTGAAGGTACTTATTGATACTGGAGCTGCAAAGAATTACATCAAAGAACTTTCATTTTTGAAATCTATTAGACCGGTACAGAATCCATTTTATGTTTCATCAATTAATGGGTCAACCAAAATTTCAAAAAAATGCACCATTCACATTCTAGGAGAGGAATCCGAATTTTTCATTCTACCGAACCTGGTTGACTTTGACGGAATATTGGGTTATGACTTCCTTAAGGAAATCAGCGCTACTGTTGATACAGGTTCAAGCTGTATCAGACACCAAAATGGCGTGGAACCTCTTTCCTTTATGGAGTGTGCTCAGGTAAATACCTTGAAGATGGATTATAGTAAAATTCCTGAAGAGGTTCGTTCGGAATTCAAATCAATCTTGAGATGTAATTCTAACGTTTTTGCTGATCCAAACGAAGCTCTACCATACAAACCTGCCAATAGTAATGTCGTAGCAGACGCTCTATCTCGTCAGTATATTCAACATCTCAGCAACGATAATTCCACTGGGAGAACTTGCACAAACAGTGAAGTATCTTTTACTCAGTACATACGAACCGTGTATGAACCGATAAATATTTTCAGAAACCAAATATTTTTATCACTGGCAGAATCAACCGAAATAAAAACGACAGCACCGTTCGCCGGCTATCTCCGACACGATATTCAATTTAAGGATTTTCATTCATTATATATGGTTCTTAAAAATGTAATTAACTATAATATTGTAAACGGAATTTATTGTCCGCTTGATGTGCTCGGAAAAATCCAAAACGAATTAGTGGAACTATTTCCATCAGTCCGATTTAGGCACACTACTAAATTCGTTATTGATCTTCTCAATAGTAACGATCAAATGGAAACCATAGCTATAGAGCATGAAAGAGCACACCGTTCAGCAAACGAGAACTACCAGCAAATCTTAGATAGCTATTTCTTTCCCAAGCTTAGGCAGAAAATTAAGGCTTTCGTGGGAAAATGTACTATTTGTGCGCAAGGAAAGTATGCAAGACATCCGAAGAAAGAGATGTTGACTCCTACTCCAATCCCCAACTACCCTGGTGAGATCTTGCACGTGGATATTTTTAACACAAATGGTCTTTACTTTATCACATGTATCGACAAGTTCTCTAAGTTTGCCATTTTAGAACGTATATCCTCTCGATGCATAGTCGATATAAAGAATGTTCTACTCAAGATTATTGGATTTTTTAGGAAACCAAGAATACTGGTTACTGACAATGAACCTTCATTCTGTTCTCAAACTATCGAATCTCTGATTAAAAACAAGTTCAACTTATCTCACTATACCGTACCTGCAATGCATAGCGTAAGTAATGGTCAAATAGAGAGATTCCATTCAACACTTGCTGAAATTTCGAGAACTTTGAATATGGAGAGCCACACCGATGACACTGAGGAAATAATATTAACAGCCGCCATCAAATATAATAGTTCAATTCACTCCGTAACTAAAAGAAGACCTGTAGACGTCTTATTTTCCCTACCTGAAAAGGAAATTAAGGAAGTAAGATATCTCCTCCAGAAAGCTCAAGAGAAACAATGTCAAATCCAGAATAAGAAACGGGTATCCCGTGAATTCCACGCCGGTCAAGAAATATTTGTTAGAATAGACAAACGGCGAGGAACAAAACTGACAAGGAGATACGTAAAGAAGATTGTTCAAGAAGATTTAGGGACAACTGTATTAGTTGATGGCAAAAAAATTCACAAAGATAATATTCGATAAAAATCTTTTCGGATTACTAGTCTTCACCACTACCAACGCACGACTATTGGACTTCTCAACGGCTATGTATATACCTTTCCGGAAGGGTAACGTCGCGATTTACCAAGAATTTATTTATTTAATACACACCGTGAACCTAACCGAATTCGAAGTAATCGCAGAAAATACTCAGAACTTTGAAAAGCTATTTAAAGTTAAAGAAGAAAAAGCATCTCTTGAAGCTGATTTTAACGAAATTACTAAACTCCTTGCGATTCCACAAACAAAAAAGATCAATTGATTTCATAGGCTCTGCATTGAAATTTATTACTGGCACTCCTGATCATAGTGACTGGACAATACTTCAAGAAAAACAATCTAGATTGCTTATAGCGGAAATTCAACAAATTGAGACCAATACAGAATTCACTGCAAAAATTAACGAATTAACCACTCAAATTAATACGATTCAACGTTATTCCATTAGGGTGGAAAATTCTGCAAGATCCAGCCTATTTCAACTAATCTCAATAAGAAATGAAAGAGCAACAGGTCTATTAGATAATGTCGTCTACTCGGTTACTTTTGCACGCTTAAACATTGTAAATCCTATTATTTTAGCAAATTATGAAATAAGAGATTTGATTAATTCAAACGTTACTATTAGTCTAAATGATTTAATGACAGCCTCACAAGTTAAAGTCTATTCCGATGAAAGCATATTAAAATATTTAATTAAAATTCCAAAAATTGAGGAAATCTGTCTATTAGTAAAAGTTTCTCCCGTAGTTCATAATAATACTATTCTAAATCTGCTTCATCAGCATATCTCTACGTGTGAGTCAGGAAACCAAGCATTAAGAAATTGCAAAGAAGCCTTAAGTTTATGTATCTGGCAGAAGTATCCCTTCGACCACTGTTTAATGCAGATTTTCAGTAACGCCACAGCCACGTGCAACACCACGACAACCCACCACATTTCACCAATTGTACAAATCGACGAGAATACAATACTCATCAACGACAACAATGCAAGGATCATCGAGAACGGTAGCGAGATGGCTACTAACGGAACTTTCCTCCTTATTCACTCGAATGACGTACACATAAATAGCACGCTATATCCAGTAACATCCAGGAAGCCGACAATGGAACCACAGACACCGAGCGTTTTCAACCTAAAGAATTTGCAAAAGATCGATCAAATGACAGACCAGTTTGAAGCAAAAAAACAAGTAACTGGCTTGCAGCTGCTATTTTCGGATTAACAATGTTGAAAATGACGGGATCAGTGTGCTACTGCAGGTACAAGCGCCGCGAGAATCATGAGGTCATCATACCCCCAGTCCAATTCAACAACGACGAGAGAATGCAGCTCATCCTGAAAACCATCAATAGCAACTTGCAACAGATTCGGGACGAATCTGCTTAAGAGGGGGAGTAGTCATAGTCGACGAAGCAGATGCCAACCATCTGCAATTCAATAGATAACAATGTCTGTACTCCTTCCTGGAATAACATCCCATTAGATAAATAAATCCCCGACCTTCCTGGAATAATATCCCATTAGATAAATAATTCCCCGACCTTCCAGGAACATTATCACCATGGGTAATAAAAGTCTGAACCCATATAGTAATTAAGATCACAGGTCATAGGGAAACATGTTTTGTATAGTTTCCCTGTGTTAAAGATAAGAACCATGGGTCACAAGGAAATATGTGTTGTATATTTCCCTGTCGACTCATTAGTAAATAAGACGTAGTATTTAAGGAGGTGTAGAAAACGGAGATCAGCAGTTCCTCGAGTACTACCAGAGCGTAAGCACTCTGGCCCTCGTGAACGAATAAAAAAGTATAAAACAAATATCGTTTCATTTGTTAACCCATTTGTTACCAGTTATTTGTTAACAGTTATTTGTTAACTCACTCACCAATAATGGTCTAAACATCGAAGTCAATGGTAAGAGACCAATGGCCTGCCGAAACAATGGTGGCTTGATACACTGGATGAAGATTTAAAAGTTAAGAGATTACATCCAGATCAGGCATTTGATAAAATAAAATGGTGAAACCGATCTCGACAAGCCGACCCCGCTTGTGAGAGGCACAACGGCTGAAGAAAACGAAGAAGATGTGAGGAGTAACTAGCGCATGACAGCTCCGTGTCACATAGCTTAATATTCCATTGATCTCTATTTTTTAGAAAGCTATTTAAATAAATCCTTTGATGGAAAGTCTTGTATTGATAATAGTCAACCTCATACGCTTCATACTATGAGTTTAATATTATTAGCAAATGCGAAAAATTTAACCGGCATCAGATATAAAGAAGGCCTGGGGAGAAATAGATTCTCCATGAATGGAATTTTAATATTTCACTCGAATGTCAATTATTCTCGTTAATTATGACGTCATCATATCATTTGTATTAGGATGCTGTTAATTCGCACGAAATTGACAAGTTTGAACTGCTACAACTTTGGCGTTAATGGCCAGATTTCCATGAAATGCATGTATAATATATACGAAATATTGTCCTCTATGCTGGTACAAAATTTGGAAGTCCTAGGATGAATTTAAGGGGGGTTTTTCAGTAAATTTCTAAAAGTTAGTAATATACTATTAGTATTATTTGAGCAGATATCGGAATGGGACATATTTTGAGGTCTAGATTTCATCTAAGTGCACCACCCCGATTTTTAGGTTGGGTAGTTTCCGAAAATGGGTCCTGTCTCACTTTAAGTGCGTATATTTTGATTCATTTCTCACGTACTTTGTAATTTATCTAAACTAATATCAGTTTCGGAAAGTACAAATCGAAACCTTTCATTTGATACCCCTACACGACTATATCCGGTGAAAAAATTTTTGAATTCCCCCTTTGCATGTATGGAGAGCTCCTTTAAACTTATGCCACTCGCTGTATGCGTGGGATTTCATAGTTCCCATCTGTCCACCAAATTTCATTCGGATCGGTTTAGCCGTTTTGGAGAAAAGTACGTGTGACAGATAGACAGATATTGCATCGATTTTTATAAGGTTTTGTTTTACGCAAAACCTTAAAAATAACAGCAAACTTTGGACTGTAGTAGAACGTTCCTGGAAGATGATCCTTGTTTAAAGGTGATAAACGTTTTGGTCTCGATGAAACATCATTACGAAGCACTTAGCACACTCAAGGAATACAAAACCAAATATTGAACCTTTCTTTGTTAATATATTATACCTCAGCATTATTTCGCTTATGTTTTTTGTTGAACGAAATATTCAAGTGCTATTATTTTTACCGCTACTTTCTAGACCTTATGCCATAAATGCTGCCTCATTTTTTCTTTTGAAATTTTCTGTATAAATTTACTTTCGTTTTATGTTTGCTATACCTATTGGTTTCATTTTAACACTATATTCTAGCTAATAGTTAGAACACAAAGCTATCGTATGGAAGGTTCAAATACCACTGGTGGCATTTGTATCGTCATTTGACGTCGGATACCAGCCAACTCAGCTGTGAATGAGTACCTGAGTCAAATCAGGGTAATAATCTCGGGCGAGCGCAATGTTGACCACATTGCCTCCTATAGGGTACTACAATCCTATAGGGTACCGTTACGGTCTTGAATGAAATACTCTAACATTGTTGCGCCAACGATTATTATTATTCTCGTTTTAAACAAACTTTGAAGTTCATTTTTCGCCCTTTCACAGTTCATGAAGTCGGCACTGCTATTTTTATCGCCACTATGTTTTTAAAAATTCGCTAAGAGGGATTACTAGGCTGTTTTCGCGTAGCTTCCAAATTAGATAAAGAAAACCTAATTTGGTGTTACACTACCTCAGACCAGATAAGCACCATTTAAACCTTTTTTCTGGTACCGTTGCATAAATTGTGTTTGCTTGTTTTGAATCTTGAAATCAATTTTCAGGTACGTTTCCGTTTCTGCTGAGTTTAGTTTGGAGAGACATCACTAGAGCTTTTGTTAATTTAGTTGATATTTTCCGCTGGTAGGGTAGGTTTTCATAATAACTGTTGGTACTTCAATAAATCAATATTGGTTCCCCAATAACCCAAAAACTAAACCTCAACTTCGAAGTACTTTACTTCACTCCCATGCTGGATTTCAATCTTGCTTAGAATTTTTGAGAAATAAATGTCTCTTTTTACATTAAAAGATGGCTCTTTAATTTATCGACTTTGACACAATAGTCATTTAACCCTTTTTCAAACTGGGTCCGCTAAGAGTAGCCGTATCATTCGGAAAGACTAATATATTCAAACGGCTGTTTATTGGCATATCGCAACTACCGATCGAACAGAATAATAGTTCAAAAACGCTTGCCTGTGAGAAAACCAAAGAATGAACACCAAAAATCAAAGGACGAACAACATCGAATCGCGCTAGTCAAACGAAAACCATGAAGATAGGAGACTAATACTTTGAGACCGTTGAAACTTTCCCCTATCTAGGGTCGAAAATAACAATCAATAACAGCTATGACGACGAAATCCGCGCGCGGTTGTTGGCTGCCAGCAGAGCCTATTTCAGCTTACAAAAACACTGTTTCGCTCAAAATGTCTCACCGTAGGGTCAAAGCTTTTACTGTACAAGACTATGATCTTGCCAATCCTTATGTATTCCTCGAAGATCTGGGTTCTTAGCAAAAAAAACTGCGTAACTGCGAAGAATGTTCGGTCCCTACATGAGGATGGACCATTCCGTAGCCTGCAGAATGACGAAATATGGGCGATACCATGACCGATCATCGAGAAGTAGTCCGTATCCTCAAGAGCAGTTGTTCCTACTTTTTTGGTACTAATCGATGAACATTTTCAATTATAATGTGCTTCTCACCGCAATCAGATTGATGGACTGGTGTAACGCGATGCTTATTGAGATGAGGTGTCATTCTAGCGAGTAACATTTCCCTCAAGAATTTGGATACAATTATCTGAGCCGATGTAGAACGACCAAAGGTTGCTGCGGGTAAACAATGACGTAAAACCGGTTAGTTGAGAGGAAGAGGAGTTTAGTGAGGGGAATGGCGAGTCCGGCCTAGACGAATTGATGCCGTTTTTGACAACCACATAATTATGCCCTTTTTAGTTGTCGCAATTTCATTATCATCATCAACGGCGCAACAACCAGTATCCGGTCTAGGCCTGCCTTAATAGAGAACTCCAAACATCCCGGTTTTGCGCCGAGGTCCACCAATTCGATATCCCTAAAAGCTGTCTGGGGTCCTGGCCTACGCTTCGGATTAAGTGACCCGCCCATTCCAACCAATTGAATCGGATTTTCAGACATTACCACCATATATTTCGTCCTTACCTTTTTATCTCATCCTATACCTTCATTGATATGCAACCCTAGATATCGCGCCGCCTGGTCAATCTGGATGAAGGCAATTTGTACGTGCGGGTGGAAGAACGACGACATGATGTCGATATCGTCAGCATAGTCCAGTAGTTGGGTGGACTTAAAGAAGATCTTGCCCCCCGCATTTACCTCAGCATTACGGATCACTTTTTCTAGGGCCAGGTTAAAGAGGACGCATGATAGGACATCCAATTGTCTTAGACCATTGCTGATGTTGAATGAATGAAGTTTCGTTGGTATGGGCCAATGATGTTCTGGGCGTAAGGGGCTATCGGTCTAGCAAGGTAGAGGAGAATATCTTATAGATGGTACTCAGCAACGTAATACCTCTATAATTGCAGCGCTGCGTGATATCCCCCTTCTTATGTATGAGGCAAATAATGCCCGTTACCAGTCGTCAGGCATTGATTCACTGTCCCACACTTTGAGCATCAGTTGATGAACCGCTTGATGTAGTTGGACGCCTCCATAATTAAACAAATCTGGCTGTAATTCCATCGGCTCCTGGTGACTTGTGGTTTTTAAGCCGATGGATTGCACGCACTGTTTCTTCTACACTTGGTGGTGACAGCATTTGTTCGTCATCTTCAGTTGGCGGGAACTCCAACTCGCCGATGTTCTGGTTGTGGAACAGTTCATCAAAATGCTCAACCCATCACTTCAATATGGTCATTCAAATTTTAGATGTCTCGGCAGGATGAGCATCAAGGTGTATAAGGTTTCATCCTGCTGACTTGTTGGTAAAACTTCCGCGCCTGATGCGGTTGCTCCCTACACTTTTCGAGTTCACAGATCTGTTGGTTCTCCTTTTCCTTTACGCTTCTCCGTTCGACGGAGTTCATGATAAATCCCTGCGCGTGCGCGCATTCTTTGAAAATGCAACATTATTCGGTATGCAGCATTCTCCCGTTCCGTTGTTAGCTTATATTCATCGTCGAACCTGCCCCTCCAACTTTTCTTGCGGCTAGGGATAAGTATGTTTGTGGCCGTGTCAGTGATAACACCCTTCAGGTGGTTGTGAAGATTATTTGTTGATGCTTTATCACCAGGGCATCTGTTAGCTGCAGTTATTGCGGCATCCATCTCCACTTTATAGTTGTTACGGAGGGCTGTGATGTGAATGGCTTCAATATTCACTCTCACCTGATTGTCAGTGGCGTGATAGTGATCCGTGCCTATATTGGTCCTCCTATGTTCTGACATTCATCAAGGCTGAGAGGTGGCGGTGTTCAATCAGCACGTGGTTGAAAGTGGTCCCCTCTGGAGAGGCCCATGTATGTTTGTGGACGTGTGGTAATGCTAACAAAATAATGGGAGCCGACGTATCGCCCGAATATGGATTACGTTCCTACTTGACTGTTAAAATCTCCAGGTATGATTGTGATATTATACTTGGGCAGATTTCGATGGTCCGTTCAACTGCCTCAAGAAATCTTTATAGTATACTATACAAAATAGTGCTTGACTTTAGAATTCATCTGAAACTCGTTCAAATGACAAAAGTTACAGTGATAAATACAGCGTCTTAGGTCAAAATTTACGCACAGTATAACTATAATAGTAATTTCTCAATCGGCTAGGGTTAGAAACAAACGGAATGGTCTTGGTTCCATACTTTTCAATATTATGTTGGAATATTTACGAAAAATGGCAATTGGTACCAATGACGCTCTTTGCATATGACGTTAATATAGTGGCACAAAGAATACCAGACCTGAAAAGCTGCTGAAACCAAAATAAGTGGCATATGAAAGATCATGGACGGTGGATAATTCATTACACAGTGACTTATGTACTACATATATGTGGCCGCCTTCGAGAGAAAAAACCCCTGAACTTTATTTGCCCTCCTACAGGAGGATGCACGATTCAGTATCCTATATAACGATGAAATTTATGAGCAATGCCACCTTATTCAAATGAGTGTAATCCAGCCCGAAAAGTCTATAAGAGTAATATTTGTGGCAAAAAAAGACTTGGCACATATTGCTTCAGATAGAGCGATGACGTAAACCAGGACGCCAGACAGCTGTCTGATGATATATGATGGACCTTGGCGCTCCTTATTAGGGCAGGCCTAGATCGGACACCGGTTGTTGTGCTGTTGATGATGATATGCGATGAGCTGCCTGTTTAACAAAACCTACAATGAGCGTTTAAGTGCAGTCATAGAAATTAAATCAAAAGCTTCTATTTTACTAAGTTTATTTTTTTTGTAGATATGCGTATCGATGGCTATCTATCGTCTTCAAATTCGAATTCTACCACTAAGAAAGGCCGCAAGTAATTGTCGAAATATCCATATTTATGGAAATATCCAGCTGCGTCCAAATAAAGAGTTCCACTGGGCAGAACATAACGAAAGAATGGAATCGAACAGAATGTCCAAACGGACACCCAAGAGTAAAGTACAACAAAAGACCCATCCGAAAAGCCAGGAAAGTGCGGGGGAGATTTCGTTGATGTTGACGATAATTCGATATTGAAAAATTGCCATTGAAAAGTACATTTGTAAAATCGAGGCAATTGGAAGCAAAGGTTACTATAGGCCAAGGAATGGTTTGGAGCTGCTGCACCGTAGATGAATGAGGAAATGAAATTTCATCTCCACTCCAGAAAAGATATTTCTAAACGTTCAGGTCCTTCCTTGGCAAAGCCGCGCCTCATTTTATCCAAGGCAGGGATGAAAAATGGTTAAGCTCTGTGAGTGCAATCGCGCAGCTTTTATTTTATATTTTTGCGCTCGTATTGAAAGCGTAAACGTGATTCAAACAGTTTTGTTATTTAAGTCTATTTTGTTGGAAATTTTGAAGGCATTCAATTGTAAACAATGTTTCCGCCGCTAGGCATTTTTTGTGTTTTGAAACCGCTAGTATATCGGGGAAAACTTGTCCCCTTCTTTAGTGAGCTAGGTGAGCGCTGTTCATGCATAGATAGCTGTAGCTTGGCGCGCAAGGTTACCAAAAACTTCTGTATTTTTTAGATTGACATATGCCAAGGATTTTCGGAGGAAATACTTTCGGTAACGTTCTACAACAGTTTTTTATAAAAATGTGCGGTGTCGAACCTGACGGGCGATTTCGACCTACGCAATGGAGAACATGATCGTCAAAAAAGTGCCATGACTCAAAACCGAAGGAAATTATGACAGAAGATGGCACTTTGAGTCAACAGTAAATGGCACAATCGGTCGATTTCACGATGTTTACAGGTCGTGGCAAAAATGGGAATCCATTCAACTCACTGAGAGGCGAATGAAGAAAAACAAGAACACATCAGAAAGTCTTCTTCAGCGACACAACAGAAAGAGTTTCCTCCAAGGGATCGTGACGGGCGAGAAGAAATGGATTTCCTTCGAGAATTCAAAGCAAATAAGATCAGGGGTCGATCGAGGGCAGCGAGCAAAATCGTCAGTGAAACGAAGTCGGTTTAGGGGAAAAGTAATACTATCATTGCAAATGCTCAATTGGTGAAAAAATGGTCAGAATGAGCAACAAGAAACCGAAAAATAACTCCCGTCAAAAACCAGTGGTTGGTTTACCTACTCATCACATTCAATCGATTATAATTATTTTCTTCAATGGGGCATTCACTTAGGAGTCAGCACTTTAGAAATTAGGAAGAAGTCGAAAATTGGCTTAAGGAATGGTTTGATCTGGAAAAAACATTTTCTTGGCGTGTTCATAAATTTCCCACATAACCCATCGGTGAATCCCGTCAGTGTTTAAAACTGATTGATTCAATTGTAAATACCATTTTCGTGGCTAGGCAAGTATTTTATATTTTGCAAGTGCTGGTATTTCGGGAACAACTTGTTCCCTTCTTCAGTGCAGTGTAGACACCTTGAACTGAAGATTGGGACAAGGTCTTCTGAAAATACTGGTATTCGCAAAATAAAAAATACTTACCAAGCGACGAGAAGAAACTATGTTTACAATTTTGATTTCCGCTAGAAGCACGAAAAATACATAAAAGAGGTAGATGTTCTGTTATTTTAGTAGCTAGTCATTATATATATTATAATTTGTAAATTTCAATATTCAAATTCACACTAAAAATACCTTAAAAATATCTTATAATTCAGGATTAACTATCACTTAAATCTCTCGAAAATTTAATATGATTAACAATCGTTTCGCGGGGGTTCTTTATGTAGTCGGGATCCTTCAATAGTTCAGTGTATCGTTTCAACCTACCAAGCATTTCGCGTCTCTTCTTTTGTTGATTCTCCTTTTTAATTTGACACTTGGTTTTCGGCTTATCATATTCGGCAATGCCGGTTTTAATCTCACTCGATTTAAATTTGAATAATTCATCAAGAGACGGAAGTGCGTCCTTGAGTGTCATCAAACTGCAGACAGGAGCTCTATTTTCTTGTTTCTTTTTCCTCTTCATCTTCTTATTTTGATCGATGGTGCTCTTTTGTTGCTTTATCAAGTCTATTTTGGAAGTAAATTTTTTACGCTTATTAGCGCGTTTTTCTTTTTTGCTTATTGTCTTCTTCATTACGGAGGATTTCTCAAATTTGATTTTGTTCTCTGCACCCTCGATTTGTTTAGGACTGCTTTTCGGTGCAGCTGAAATGCTGACTAATTGTGGTACATCATCTTTATCATCAGCAATTGAATTTTGAGCTGCTGAGTTTTTTGGAGGTTTGACTTTCTTGATTTTCCCCATCCTGAAACGAATAATTTATTTACTTGGTGTTAAATTAAAAAAACTAAAGAAAGCAAGAAGATATATATATGGACATCAGTAAACGGGGGTCAACCAACTTTTACGTATAGATGTAAATATGAATTATATTTTTTAAGACAACTGTGTCGCTCTATTTTAAGTAATGATTTAATCCTTATCGGGACTATCAGGAATTATTTATCAGAGCACCAACTATAAGAATCCCGTGAGCGCAATTTCTATATACGCAGTCACATTTTTCCTCTTTTTTTTAGAAAATGCATACAACGCGAAGATTGTGTGAAACAATTGAAGGGAATATAAGTTCTTTTGTTTCTTGAGAATTCGTTATGACAGCGGCATTTAGTTCAGCTGAAAAATGTTGTATGATATTTTGCTTCTGGTCGAAAGCAATCATTCGCAAGTGTGCAATTTTTATAAACGCAGGTAGCTAAAACGTCTATAAAATTACTTTTGAAAAGTTTTTTTTTGTAATTAAAAGGTGTGACGTGAAATTTTGTAGTGCTCTACGTAAAACAGTGCTCAACTTTAACTTTTTTAGCTTAGATTATACCGATGAATCGTGGAAAAGTGTTAAACGAAGAAAAAAAGCCAACTTGCCAGAATGGAAGATTCGGGCTGCACAATGAGAGCGATGTTGAGGGAAATTGGTAGATCCGACGGAGTTATAGGGAGTTTTGTTAGATTTAAGGAAAATACGCTACAAAAAGCATCCGTGTGGATATAAAAAAATCGGGAAAAGAGAAATCGCCCTGATTAAGGGGGAAGCTACTAGAAATAAACTTTGGTTCGTTCCAGATCATGTCGAAATTACTTCTTCCCATTAAAAAGAGACGGCTGCAACAGATTTTCCATGCTTATAACAGCATTAAATATAAAAAGGCTGCTAAAGCACCTCATTCAATACCGACAAATAATACGGCTCGTCTCAAATTTGTTAGATCGTGGATGAAATGGGAAGAAGAATGGAAGGCAGTAATTTTTTCGCATGAGAAGAAATTCAACCTTTACGGCCCAGCTGGATTTAGGGCATTTTGGAACGATCTAAAAAAAAATGAAGCTTCTCGAATGAGCCGCAACTTTTTAGGCGGCAGTGTTATGGTTTGGGGGGCATTTTTTCCCCGGTAACCTTCGACAGGGAATCGTACCAACCAAAATAAACTCAGTAATTTATACTGAGCTTCTGGAAGCCATTTTGATGCCGCATTTAGATGAGAATAATAACATTGACTGGAATTTCTAACATGACAACGCCACGGTACACTTTTCTGCATACACGAAATCATTTTTAAATGACAAACAAATAAAATTTTTACAGTAGTTAGATCGAAATCCTGATCTTAACCCCATAGAGAATATATGGTGGATTATTATTATTCTGTTAAGGGAAAGTCGCACCGCGTCCTTAAAGAACTATTGTGCCCCTTTTACTGGTTATAGTGTACCTATTGATCATAGTATCTCAAGCAGGCCTATAACCGTTAGGAACTTTAGTATGTTCCCTACTTCCAGATCTTTCAGCTTTGCATCTGGTATTAAGTGTTCTCCCAGATGCCTCGACCTACTTTGTACAAGAGAGGTTTCGTCCTCCTCCTCACAAAACCTGCAGGCAATGTCCGTAGATATCCCTAGGGGTTCGTATCCCCCAATTCCCACTACGATTCGGAGGTTCTTTTTGGTAAGGTTTAAGCAATCCTTTGTGCGTATGGGTTCGTATCCCCCAATAAGCAACCTGGACTACTCCATCCCCGGTAGGCCCGCCCGGTATAGTTCCCTCAACCGTTCCTCTTCATTTCTTAGATTCATAGCCATGAAACCGTTTCCGATTCCACAGAAGGGTTCTGGCCCGTGTAAAGGCGTCCCTACTCCCTTCTTGGCTAGTTCATCCGCTGCCTCCTTGCTTGAAAAAGCAATAGAAGCTAAGACTTAAAAAAAGTTAAAGTCGAAAGAAGAAGAAAAGAAATTAAATCACAAGTGTTAGAGGCTTACCTTTGCTTCCGTTAATGAAAAATTAAATGCTCACTGAATTCAGAAACCCTGCATTCATCGCAAATGTCTGATTCTATGATTTTCATGAGCTTTAAGAAAGGTTTGCTGAAAGTGTGGCCAGACCTAAGCTGATTTAGAGTTTCCTCCTCAGCTCTCGAAGGGGGTTGTAGAGTTCACTAGTCAAAACTGGTAGGGGGAGAAATAAGCCAGCAAAGAATCTCCCCTTGGACCGGGAGATTACCTGGAAAAGACTTCCAGTTTTCTAGCATAAATCTATTGACCCCAGCTAGAAGACCTGCAGGTGAATAAGGAATATTTCGCATGGTGCTTTGAGCATTTGGATTGGTGGCAAGTCAATGAGCGATTTCATTGAGGGAGCCCTCCGCAGTGCACAGGACACCACAGAAGGGTTACTTGCTCCAAGTTAGCGCTCCATAGGGCTTGGTGAATGGTTTGGACAAGGAAGTGAACCGGTGTTTTGGAGGCAAGAAGGACGCAGGCATGGAGAGCATCGGTGATTATGGTAAGTTTGCTCTTCTTCTCTTCTCTTTGATGTGCTGTGATGTTGGAAACACTGTTGAGGATGAAGCGCCTGTTAAGGTTTAGGTCCGGGAAGATGCAGGCGCGTGAAGTTTACAGTCGAAGGTGGGCAGGATCTGTTGCAAAAAGGGTGAAACCTTGCCTGCCCTAGTTATCTCCCGTTTGTTTGCATGAGTAACTTCGGGAAAAAGTTGGGTGGAACATTCACCTTCAGTCCATCAAAGAGGGTTTGAAAGTTTTTGTAGACTTTTCAGAGCCCATTTTTGGCATCCGAAATTTTCCTGTAACTTTAGGAAAGTGTTTGGGCATTTGACTTCGAGTGCAATAAGTTCCTTAGCGCCCAACAGGAGCTGGGGATAATAATTTTACCCTCGCACATTCACTAAATAAATTGTGTGCTTGTCTGCTGAGGAGCGAAGAAGCTAGCAGTACGGCCAGCTGCGGCAATAAAAAAATCGTCAGCAATTTCAATATGCTGTTGATGTTGAGAGGGAGAGTGTAAATGTTGAAGAGAACTGGGCGGAGAGCGCAACATTGGGGAACATCATTAAAAACATCAGTGGCCTCATCACCAACGATTAGCCTCCTGCGTGAGAGAATGATCCAGACAGCTAGATCAGTAGGAACTTGAAAGTCACTAAGGATACTTTCCAGGATGGAAAGGTCAACCCTTTGATAAGCATTCTTTATATCGAACGAGGCGGCTTGTACACACAAGCCCTTGTTCTTGGTCACATATATCTTGAGAAAACAGTCATGCAAGAGGCAGTGAATAAGCCCCTTCGGTAACCATAGGAGTTAGGTGGAAGCAGCTGTTAATCCTCATGGAAGCCATCAGCCTGTCCTTCATGATGGAATTAACAATTTTGGGAGACACAGAAATGAAGGAAGGTCTCAAGCTATTTAAGATGTTCAGGTCTCTAGCCTTTTTTGAGATAGGAAATATTATAATGACGGACCAGTCCTTCGGGGGTCTGATGCCAAGCCAGAAATGGTTAAGGCAGTTAGCAAGAATCTATTTGACCCCATGGCCGAGCCAGGCCACATATTAATATGTGATCTGGTTCACAAAGGGTGCAAGTTTGCGACAGGAGAAACTATCAGCCACTGACAGGACGTAATATGACAGCATAAAATGTCATGTGCTGCATCGGGGTAAAATCTCAGAAGAATTTAAAATCTAAAACGGAGTCGGCTAAGGTTCCTCTTTGTTGCCAATACGTGTTCTTTTATCCATCGGTAACGTTCTTCACGATACCCTATACAGAAAAGATGGAGATTTAATGGACGATAACATCTTGCATCAAACAGAATGAGACGACCGTGCACATCGATCAGAAGGCGGATGTGGCAGTGGCTAGGCCAAATATTGCGAAAATGTGCGAGATGCCCTGAAGCTTTGTCGTGCAGAACAGCAGAGGGAGAGTGCAAGTTGCAGAAAATCGTTGGGTAAGCTAGCACACATTGACATGAACCGGCAACATTGGCATGCAAGTGTCTTTTGGGCGCTGCTCCACATATGTAGGGTTTGTAGTATGTATGCGACCGTATTTAATGGAATATGAAAATATTGGAAGTGTGCAACTAAGAACCAGAGAACCCTGAAAATGTGATGTCTTTAAGAGTAGCAAAAGTCGTGTTCGAAGCTTCATTAGGGATAAAGACCCGTCATTCCCGTATCAAAACAAAATTGTAGATGGTTTTTGCACCAGATTATCGTGTGAGAGCACAATGTCAATTCGTATTTATCGGCATAAACGTAATCAAAGTTTAGGGTTCTGCTCACGACAAAAAGTTAACCTCAAATTATAAGACGAAACTTTACATGATGGAATTTGTAAAACCACTTACTTTTATACGGAATGTATTCTTTCTTTTGCAATCACTGGCGCTTTTCCTGAACACCGCTTTCGAAGACTATAATCAACAAAACCCACTTCTTCCTTGAAGCTAATGAAATGCGGGCCCCGTAATGCCTTTATTTTGACGTTTGATGGCAACATATGCTCTCGGCAGGGCTGAGCATTGAATGTTAATGCTGTTTCCGGAACTTTACTTGTTCAAAGCTAGGATAGTTAAGAAGAAACTTTCTTTTCCACTGAAAAACATTAGTTCACAACGAATCATCATATTTTGTACCATACTTTACTCTATATTATCGTTTCTAGGAATGGGAGCCTCGCAAATACATTCGCTATCATTTCCGAAATCTCCGCAAACGACAACACAGTCGACGTCGCGCAGTTGTCAAATTCAAACAAAACCGTGAGCAGTTCATATTGGAAATTGGGTTCTCCGTGGATTGCTCCCAGTAGATTTTCGCTGTTTGGTTTGTGCTGTTTTGTCCCTCGTGGTCTGTCCAGTTTGCGCGAAAACGGTGAATTAGAAGTCGGCGGTGCGTGCAGTGGGTTCAGTGCACTTGTGTGATCGATCAGTGTGAATAAGAAGCATTTCCTCAAGTGATTTCTGAATCAATCAGGAAAGTGTTGAGCAGTTCCATTGCTGACGAGTTTCGGAATTTGTGGATTACGTTCAGATCAATTGTGCGGAAGACAGCTCCCGAGACCTGCTAGAAACATCGCGATGGCCAGCAAAGGACTAAGCAACAACGCTGCCCCGCATTCGGAAAACTCTTGCGGTAAGTTTTGGACTGCATCCCGGAAAATGGTGCTTGTGCGCCAGTGGGCAGTGGTTCCGATGCTTCAAGGCTGGAATGTTCTCCCCGTCCCCTTGTCCTTGGTGGGGCTTAATAGAGTGTTCATTTGGCGCACTTTGGCATCCTTGTCCACTTTGAAGTATTTGAGGATTCGCTCGACGACGACGTCATTAGGATAAAGCAAGGAATTCCATTCTGCCGGCAATGAATGCTATAATGAGCAACTTTTGGGGATAATTGGCATCTTGAGAAAGGATTCCTTGAAATTCAGTTGAATACAGAAATGTTTGGGACAAGGTCACTGGCGGAAATCTCCTTGAAAGGGTGGAAGGCGTTTCAAAGGTTGCTGTTGCTTTTCAAACAAGGTTGAGCCTTCTCACGTGGAAGCTTTTTAATTTTTATCATTATTTGCACATTACATGTTTTATTTTGAGACTGGCGTTCTATTTGCTGTACAGTTGTCCTATTTTCCTCCCTTCCTGGCTCCTAGTTTGTATTGGAAGCGGAAACGCTTTGTTCTGCATGAAATTGCTTGCATTCTACTTCACGCACCGCAAGAGATTCCGCATTCGCACCCCACAGTTGCATGACTCGAATTGGCTTCCGATCCACTCATCGAATTTAGTCCCATTCGACCTGCTGACCGCGCTCTCGGCGTGGATTAACTTCCCACCTGAGCCTGAATATAAAGTCGTTATCGAGAAGAGTTTGCAGCTATTGCCGCAATGCGGGGGAATTGTTTTACTTCTGTAGCAAGCGAACCATCGAGGACCAGGGAAAGGTGTCCTAATGCGTACTTATGACGCTCGCCTGCAGAAAATCCCGCCGTAGAGTTTCCGGTGTAAGTGCATTATCGACGTGTGGAGATTATGCTTATCGCGGCGACCGAATAGATAAAGCGAATTCACAAACACTGCATCGTTTCGATATTCCCAGTCGAAATTCCCCGCCCGCTAGCCGTGAGTGATTGGAGTCTTGTTGCTTTCCAAGAATATTAAATCATTCATTCTCCCCTTACATGTCGGACCGTGGACGTTTTTAGATCGCCCCAAAAACATTCACCCGCCATAATCGGAGAATGACGAAATGGTTGCTGCCTTTGCCAATTATTTGGTCATCATATTTCAATATTTCGCATGTGGTCTTCTCGATGGAGTGTTTGCTTCGCGGCGTAGATAACAGGGCTTAAGAATTTATGGCGAAGATGCAAGCTGGATAAACAACAAACTTACCAATATCAGCGCTTGCACGGGTGACTTCACACGGCTAATGCCATTTTATGCTGCATATAGGAAATGGCTGGCTTATATTCAGGGTAAGTGGGCGGTACAATGCTTTAAGTATTTATTGACGTTGGGATTCAAGGGAATTAATGGACTTCCTGATAGTTGGAGCACGGTTTTCTGCTACATTTCCCATGGTTTGTTCTCTGCCTGTATCAGATTCATCGTCGGACTTCAATCAAGCTGACCCAAAAACGGAGGCAAGAAAGGCAAACAGATTCTCCTCAGGCCATTGCCTCCCTGAGCTCGGGTAGACAGTAAGTGTATAAGTTTGTATGCAGTTTCCCCCGGGGTGGTTTTTTATTTCATCCGAAAAAATTGCAAAGTTTGTAGGTAGATATTATGAGGTATACAAAGTAGCAGGAAAACGTACTTACATCGAAAACATGTCACGTTTTACGTAAGATAGGTAGTTGCCGCTTATCTGCTAGATTGGAGCGAGTGACTAAGTACGTAAGCTTTTTGTCCTTGAGTCGCGAAATTGAGTTGGATAATAAATATCACAGAATAGGCTTCATATTATGGTGATTTTTCTGGTCACGATTGTCATTAACTAGTTTGGTGTGTATTATTTTAATGATGGTGCTTTTGATGAGTTCCATGTGAGGAATTAGTCGGATTCACTCGATGTAACACAAAAGTCGTATAAGGTTTGGGTTTAAGACAATGGTTAGTAGCATTTGCAGCCAAGGCTATCGAAGCTGATGGATGGGTCCTGTATGACGGCTCTAATCCATTCGGCTATGATACTGAGCAGTACGAACAGCTTAGGAGGAAACTCCTCCTAGCTGGAAGGACGGCGTCCGCGCAAGGCATTAAGGTTTGCTTTGAGTCGGTAGGTGTATACCGTAAAACATTACGGCTGAACTTTTCCGACGAAGACACGAACGAGTGGCTCAAGCAGTACTACTCCTCCCTTAACGATGTGTGGGAGGGTGCGCGACTAACCTTGAAAAGGGTCTCTGAGCTTCCATCGATCAAAAAGTGCTTTCTCTGGCTTCCAGAAGAAGAGCGAAATGGTGTTGGGGTTCTGGAACAACTTGATATACAGAACAACCTTAACACTTCCACCTGGTTGCTGCTAGGCAGCAAAACAGGAGAGAGAGCCGATCGGCCGGGAACTTTTCTCACTACGGCGTTCCCGCGCCCGATGTTAAGAAAGTTCGGGAAAAATTGGGCTGCCGACTCGACTATGGGCTGGGGACCGTCACGTTACAAGTGTCGGCTTCTAAAACCATTGAAGGGGACATGCAGCCCTCGGCATCTTCATCTGAAACGTAGATGAGGCGCCACATTTCCCAAATAAATTTGCAGCATCGTAAAGCGGCGACTGCACTTATCAGTCGTCGGATCAATAGCTGCAAGACATTTATATACATCATACAAGAACTGTGGGTTGTTGGTGGGGCATTCAGGGGCCTAAACTTCCAACATGCTGACCTATTGTATGCCAATGGAAGCGATCGACCCCGCACCTGCATGGTAGTCTCCAAAGACTTCCAGGCTAACTTGGTTAACGACCTATGTGATGACGACACCACATCGGCTAAGCTAACCATAAAAAGTCAACAGGGAGATAAAGAGATACTATGGGGCTCTGCATATTTTCCCTACGAAGCAGAAGACGTTCCCCGTGGAACATTCATCAGAGCTATCCAATATGCCAAAAGTAGAGGCATGAGGGTAATAGCAGGATGTGATGTCAACGCTCACCACATATGCTGGGGAAGTTCGAACATCAACGCAAGAGGATCGAGACTACTGGAGTATCTAGTAGGAACCGATTTGCAGATCCTAAATGTGGGTAATGAACCCAATTTCTTCAACGTGGTCAGGCGAGAGGTCATCGACATCACGGTGGCATCTCCTGACATCGCGCCTCTGATCGGAGAGTGGAAAGTATCAAACGATATCACACTCTCGGATCACAGACGGATTGATTTCGTTATGGGCATGTATCCATCTCCACCCACTCCATTTCGGAATCCGAGGAAGACAGATTGGGTGATGTATCAAATAAAATTGAGCGCCCGAGTCACGATCCCTGGGAAGCGCATCAAATCCGTTGCTGGAATTGAGAAGACAACCTAGATGATCACAACTAGCATGAGAGAAGCTTTCGAAGAAAGCTGTCCACTCAAGATACCAAAGAAGGGTAAAACATCATGGCGGAACTCGGATTTGGCAAAACAGAGGAGAACAACAAGGATGCTCCTTAATCGTGCTCTAAAGAGGCACAAAAGGCTCTAAAGAAGAGCATAAGATCGGCTAAACGATCACCTTGGAGCCGCTTTTGCGAAGAGACTAACTCAACGCAACCTCAAAGCTGAAGCGGATTCTGGTCAAAGACTGGGTTATTTACGTTTACAGAATGGGAAGTACACAGAAAGCGATGAACAAACGGCAAACCATTTGCTTGAAGTGCACTTCCCAGGCAGCATCCAAAATCTAATCTTGGGGCTAACAGGCGCATACAACCCTCAACCGAGAGACTGGAATCTGGCATGCAAAGTAGTATCATTGGAGCGAGTGAAATGGGCATTTAACTCGTTCCATAGATTGCAAGTCCGGATGGCATCATCCCTGCGCTAGTAATAGAAGGAATGGATGCCCTGGGTCTACAGATTCGGAATATATATCATGCATGCCTAGCACACGCTTATATTTCAATTAAATGGCGGGATATGAAGGTGTTTTTCATTCCTAAACCAGGAAAACCTACCTACACAGACTAGAAAGACTAGTAGATCGGTTCATAAGGGATACACATATTACTAAGTGGCCACTTCACCATAGGCAACACGCCTACCAAAACGGTAAATCCACGGAGACAGCACTCTATGAACTCACGGCAAAAATTGAAAAGCCGATGTCCGAAAAAGAATACACCTTAGGCGCATTCATGTACGAGTACATCGAAGGTGCCTTCAATTATGCCTCATTCGCGGCAATTTGTGATGCGGCAAGATAGCATGGAATCGAACCGCTGCTAATCAGTTGGATCTTTCACATGGTAGAGGGGAGAAAAATCCACATATCGGTCGGCCAGAAGTCTATTGAAGCAGGATGTCTCAGGGGCTGCCCACAGGGAGGGGTTCTCTCTCCACTGTTATGGCTCTTGGCAGTGGATACCCTGCTGTGGCTCCTGGAGGACAAAAAAGTCTTCGCGGAAGCATTTGCGGACGATGTAGCCATAATAATTACCGGCAAGTTTGCGGACACAGTATGTGATCGCTTGAATGCAACTCTGCATGTAATCCATAGCTGGTGCCTCCGCCATTGTAAGCTTTGCCTTCTGATGAACACGTCTACGAGAATTTGGTCCGCATGCCGTCGTAATTGTTCGTTTAAAATTATTTCGGGCGAGAGTACCCCGGCGAAGGCTTATAGCTTTCGGTTACTTCCGTACAGGAGCACAGAAGCAATATCTCGATCTCGACTGGATATTGGTATTGAAACAGCTACAGATATCAGGCAAAAAATATCGAAGACGAATCTTGCACTGTTAAATTTAGAGCGACATTAAGATATATAAATTCGCCAACGCCTTCAATGTTCTGCCCAGTATTGCAGATAAGAAGAGTGCGATGTTCAGTCAGATTAATGACTTTAGTTTTGTTGATATTTAGGTTCAGTTCGGTTTTGCTTTCGTCTTTCTTCAAAACCAGAGCCAGGTCCAAATTTTAGCGAGAGAGCAAGCAGATATCGTCAGCGTAGTCGAGGTGTTTGAGATAGGTATCACAGTCATTGTAACATGCCACTTCGAGGTAGCATGGAGAACACTGCCGAAAAGAAAAAGTAGCGAGGAACACTGGCGGAAATTTTTACAATAATTCACTTCGGTATATCACGTGATATTTTCCGCTCTCATATGACACTCTGGCAATGTCTTTAGTTTTTTCCGGGTTCCCCTTTCTGCATAGTGCCATTTCGTTTGATTATTCTTAAATGTGACTTGATGATATGAACATTCGCGGTGGTGGTTGTAGTCGTGAGGCATATGGAAGACGTGGAACTAAACGTTAAAAACCACCATGTTCTTTGTAAAACCGGTCACCTTTGTCTCCTCTTAAAGAAAGTGAAGATCGAGTATTCCAACGTACAACACGTTCGGTATAAGAGTGAGAAGATAGGTATCAGTGGCCGCCCCGAGAAGCCTAATTATCGCCGTAGCGCACCATTTTGACGCCAGAAACTAAGATAGTGACTGCTGTGGGAAAGACAAGATTAGCAAAATCCAGCTGGGACAGCTCTTCAAAGCCAACCTGTAGCGTTTACGACGAATAGCGACTTACCCACCCTGCAACCAGATACTTCTTTGGGTCTCCGAAGCATTTTTTAGTTGTCCGCAGCGTGGCCCTTCTTAGAACTGGATACCCCAAAAGAAGTGCCGGATGGTTTTCCCCCTCTCTGGAACTTCGACAATGCGAATTGTAGGGCACGACGAATCTGGCAGCATGGTCACCTATGGTCCAATGCCCCATCCAAACTGTCATAATCCTGTATTTGCGTCTGGCGCAAAAGGATTCGCGCCTGGGTCTTGTTATAGGAGAGCCAGATCCTCTTTGACTCGGCGAATATTGTGAGTAAATTCCATCGTTCACAGTCGGCATTGGAACGCCGACAGCGCAAGTCGAGTTATTATCAAGAGCGGAGCCCAACTTATGTTCGCCCGTCTGCCGGGGGGTTTATTCCCCTCTATGTTCCTATGACTGGGAACTCGATGGAACATGACTTTTAGCGTGTCGTCCAGGCTGTTTAGCGGGTCCCTACACTGCCCCATCAACCTGGAGAATGAGTACAAAGCCTTAATGGCCGCCTGGATGTTAGCCAAAATGATTATGTTTGCCTTGAAGCTCCATCCATCCATCCATCGAAATTCCTCTTAAAACTCGATTTGCGGTTCAAGTTGTCTATTAGGACTGCCCAAAGTTTTCGAGATACTTCGTTTAGGTTGTTACTATACTCATAGGGATTGGCTGTCTAAATTCGGACTAACTACTCGCTACAGCATATTTAATATGGACGTCCAGAGGCAGACCATGTAACAGTACAACGAGAGCATCTGCAGGGTAAGACTACGGAGCCACCAGTTCTATATATTCTCAGCATTGGACTAGAATGCCAATCTTTGTCCAGTGGAACTGGCTGCGCCAGCTCGCTTCCGGTATGTAAATTACGCGCACGTGTCTTCACACTAACTTTCACTTTCTTGTTGTTTCTGGAGCTTGACTAGCATTAAACGATTTGGGCCCGGAGGTTCATATGCAGGGAAGCAGTTTATCGCCCGGCTAATTAGCCGATTCGACAATCTCACACGATTAGGGCTGCATAACCTGCAAGCAGGGTTTTCACTTCCTGTCATCCTTGCTGGATAGGTGTATTCGGACTAGCAGCCCCAGGGTCCCAGCAGAAGATTGAGTCCAAGAGCACTCCGATTTTTTGAAAAAGAATATCTTACTAAATCTCGCAGAGAGGTTGGTGCTTTTGATGTTCTGGCAGTAATTCAGCAAAGATCGCTTCCAAACAGTCCTGTTGGCCGACTTATAGCTCTATCCCTGTGGCAAATAATGACGACTTCTCTGATCAGCTTTCTGGGATTGGACAGATCTTGGTTCCACCATGGTAGCATGTCTTTTTGTTTTATTTTGTAGGGCACGAGATTCTAATAGCGGTTATGAATGCCTTTTCCAGAGACCTGATCTTTGATTCCAGTTTGTCTGTTGATTGAAACGTACTCAGGAACGCATGGGCCACAGGTAGACAGCTACCACACTCCCCCTTGCCACTCAAGGAGGGAAATCAGTGCGAGTAGGCACGTTTTAAAATTGCTCTGCCCTTGAGCATGAGCGAGACATAACGAAAACCAGATCAGTTGTGTCTGACATGCCGCCCGGACTTGCCAATGTGTTGGTGAGATTGGCACGTTTTTGTTTACGTTTAAGTGAATACGTGAAACTACTTTTGGCTAAATGGGTGAGCACGCATTAGTGCCATGGCTGACATATTCTTTTCATGCCTCTCTTACCAATACGATTTGACGAAGGTTATGGTTTGTCCTTCTTTAGCACCGATCATGTGTACGGATAAGTTTCCGCAATACATTTGCAAGTCGGGGCATTTTAGTGTGGGACTGCCTATTAGATATACTGTGGCATGGTCTACAAGCTGGCGGGAAATATCAATAAAGCTAAGGCTTGCTATTTACATGAGTCAATGTGACTGTCCCTTTTGCATTACTTGCAAAGCTTTCACTTAACTTGCCACAACTTACTATACATCCACTAGATTCAATCAGTGACGTCGCTAGACTTCCAAGTTAATCACCATATTTTTTTCTCACCTTGTCAGAACTTAATCTTTAAAAAATTAAAAAATTATAATAAATACGAGTAAATGAGCATTCGGAAATTTTTCTTCAGCCAATATCTCAGTAGAAACGATGAATCTACTATTTCAGCACAAAAAGGATGCTTATTTTTAAAATGGTGAGTCAATTCTCACATTTTCTGGTATTTACTTTCTTAAGTATCAATACAAAGATCGATTGCAGTCATAGTCTAGAAAATTCACCAAAATCGTAAACATCGTTTCTCGTAAATAGATGAGTTAACTGTTCCACGCCGTTTTCTTCTCTCCTCGTATATTGCACCAAATCTTCTTGTGTTCTATTTTGATTTGGCGCCTTACTTACCTTCAGTTTTTATTTGCATTTTTTACATTTAGTTCTAATTTATTAAGCCGTTGTCTGTGCAATGAGCAAAAGAGGAATAAAAATTCAATAACTTTTCTTTTCGGGCTTTTTATTTTTAATTAAAGAGTGGCCCGCATCTCCGAGGTCGAATTCCGGCGACGGCCATGAGTGTTTGCCTAAATCGGGTAGATTTATGTATACATATATAAAACGGATCTATGAAGAGCCTGCTGTTGAAATTACGGCTCCCCTATCTCCTGAAAACAAAGAAAATGACCATACCATCGACTTACTTCTACTATCTTAGTGGTATAGTCACTGGTTTACCTTTTTCAAAGTTTCCGGGGAATTTATGTTTGCTCCCCTCGCTAGAAGTAGTGCATATTTGAAAAAGCAGCTGTCACTGGGTACTCAGGCTGGTTTCCATTTTTGAAGCGTTGCTATCGTTATTTTTGTCCCATTTCTCCAGCTTTCTCATCTTGCTGATTTGTGTCAAATGACTTAAGACGGTTTTCTTCACCAAACATCAATGAAAATTATCGTGTTCTCCGTCTGACAGGATTTCCGCGTTGGTATTCAAATTATCGTTATTCGTCACCAGACAACTCATACTTTAACGTCCCAGAGGTGAAGTTTGGGGCGATGAAGACATTGATTAAAAACGATCAAGTTCAGATTGCTAGCAAATTGACGATGGGTGAAGGACAAGGTTGTCATACTGGGATGCCACTCGACTGCCAGCAATGACACATAAGGATTAACGAGGATTCCGACTGCCGCCGCATACACGACGGAGAAGTAGGCGTACGGGTTCTCGGACCACCTACCAAAATTACCCCTGCTCCTGATTCTTTTCTTGATACGTATCAGCAAGGAGTGGTGCTAATTCATAGAGCTGTTTAAAATTGTGAAAGGCAACAATCCGGCGCTTGGCGAAAAACAAAAGTTGCAGTGCTTGCTAGGATATCTGCAAGGAGAAGCAACTGCCAGGCCGTGCTCCAGATATCGGAAGAACAGTTTTCTGATAATCGACAAGCTCCTATTAGTATATGGACGCAATTCTCGACATGAAAAAGCCCATCCAACACCAACGTTTATCAACGCAGCCCTCAGAAAAAAGCCTTTGTGGCACAAACTAAAGGTGGTTCCAGATATTGCAAAGGTATACATGCGATGTGTCCGGATAGCTGAGTGGTTAGAACGCAAGGCTGTCGTACGGAAGGTCGCGGTTCAAATCTCACTGGTGGCAGTGGAATTTGTATCGTGATTTAACGTCGGACACCAGTCGACTCAGCTGTGAATGAGTACCTGAGTCAAATCAGGGTAATAATCTCGGGCGAGTGCAGTGCTGACCCCATTGCCTCCTAGTGTACCGTTACGGTCTTGAATGAAGTGCTCTAACACACTTCAAGGCCCTGATCCAACATGGATTGTTGCGCCAACGATTATTATTATTATTAAACATGCGATGTTTTCATGTGACGAATTCGGGAAAATATCCATCGAGGAAAGAAACTACATCGTAAAGCAGTCCAAAGCATGTCGAAATTGCCTTCCACATAACGACTCACAGTCAATGAAGATCACCATACCATGCTGCACTTTCAAAAGGCAATGAATCAAGAAAGGAGATCCATCAATGGCCCAGCAGAAGAAATTGGGCTGGGTTCTCCCGGGTGAAGCCTCCATTGGGTCATCTAAAGTCACGACGTTGATATCGAATATATCCACGACGGAATTACATGACCCTTCGGAACAGAAGCAGTTGGAGATGATGTACCAGATGAGAATGAATGCAAAGTGGTTTACGAAAGCAGGGTCCAGCGCAATGCAGATGGAAGATACGCGGTTACGTCACCATTGAACCAGGTAGTGCCGTGAGAGACCAATTGATGAAAGCTTTTCCGGAGTGGTACAAGGAAAGGTTTTCATCAAACAGTGCGCGGATTTCGTCGTCCTAGCTGTTACCAGTTGTGATTTTCTATCTTAGATAGCAGAAATTATCAACGATTTTAAAATTGTATTCTTTTATCCTTATTATTCTTAGTTGACCTGTGCTATTTGATGTTGTTAATGTTTTTCTCTTTGGTGCTGTTTTTGCACGTCTTGCTTTCATCATTGTGTACACTAAGATCTCGCTCCGCTTAGTCGATTTGGGTGAAGGCAGCTTGTGCATATCGGGTTGTTCTTTCCATTATGTCAATATCGTCAATATAGGCCAGTAGTAGGGTGGATTTCTAGAGTATTCATTTTTAAGATTTTGTGTAAAACTTAATCTTATTAAAATCGGTTTACTGTCTGTCTGTCGGTCACATGCATTTTTCTCGGAGACTGTAACAGCCATTGACACCAAATTTTATGGAAAGGTGGGAACTGTGAACGCTCACGTATACATGCAAAAGGGAGGGGGGTGAATTTTTTTTTCACCAAATATAGTTATGTGGGGTATCAAATGAAAGGTCTCTCCGAAGCTGGTCTTAGTTTTGGCATTTATTTGAAAGGCGGGGAGTGCAGGGGCTCGAAAGTGATCATTTATTTAAGGGAGCCATTTTCAGAAACCGCTCAACCGAAAAATTTGAAAAAAATCAATAGGCTGCCACTGTATTTCCCCGTTATAGGTGTTACGGAGCACTTTGTTATGGACATGGTGTTGCTGCACCCTATTAAATAATTATATGTGCACCAAACAAAAAACCTTTATTTTAATTTAATCTTGTTTTGTAGAATTATGATAGTTTTAATGTGTTCTATTAAGAACAAAACAAAATTTGTTCTAAAAATATAAATAAATTTTAAAAATTAATATTTATTAAATCTAAAACCTCCATAGTAAATATGTATATGTGCAGAAATCGTTGTTGGGCCTTTTTGGCTTTTTTTTATGTATTTTTTTCAAAGCAACATATTGTTGAATAGGTATGAATGTATGAATAGGCTTTTGTTAGAAATTACTTTTCCTAGCCTTGGCATTGAATAAATTACTGATTTTAGGAGATTGTCATCAATTTTCCGCCATTCGTCCTGCAGAGCGACTTTCAAATCTTTAACAGTCGCAAACTGACCTCTATTTTTGAAAACGGTGCCGATGGTGCACTCCATAAATTTTTGATTGGATTTAAGTCTGGAGAGTCTATGGTGACATTCGCTTTATGAGTGGCGTCATTATCTTGCTGAAAACTTTAGTTATTTCCATAAATTTCTTCAGCATACATTATAGCTACATTGTCAAATAGTTTTACGTACATATTGGTGTCCATATTGCATGATATAAAGCACATGGATGATCGTCCATTATACCCAAATACTGCTCAAACCATTGCTTATCCTCTACCAAAATTGCGACCATGACAGGTCTCTCTGGAACGATTTTCTCATCACTAAATATAACTTGATGTTGAAGTTGCTGGTTGGTTTCAAATTGCAATCGAGCTCTTATATGAATTGGCTTCAACATAGATAGCGATTTCGTGAGAAGAAAGAAGAAATGATCTCACTTTGGCGGTGGAAGAATCGTAGAACCAAATTAAAGATACGATCCACAAAGCGGCCTCTGCAACCTTTGAGGTCACCAAACCATGTAATCAGCTCATCAACCGAGATACTTGGCTTTGGAATGGCGATGTTCAAATGAAGGTCCGTGAAAAGAAACGCTTCTACCACAAGTTTCTCGGCCATAACGTGCTGGCTAATTGGTAAATTTATAAGAACGCCAACCGGGAAGCCAGAAAGCGGTCGCTGTCACTCGAGCGCTCAATTAAAAATAAATATAAAGTGGACAATCGGGATGTCGCGGGAGATTTGTATCAAATTGTCGAAAGCCAATACCAACGGACAAAGAATATCAAACACTTTTGTTGCGTTAATGACGTGAACGATACTTTGCTTACCGATCGATGAGCGCGACGGATAGATGGCGAGAATATTTCGAGCAGATTTCAATGGAAGAACTCGTTCGTTTTCTACTTCAACAAACATTGCCAACATTTGGAACAGCTCCACCTGTCAGGGCAAATGAAGTCGAGAAAGCAATAAAACGAATGAAATCGGGGAAAGCAACAGGACCTGACGACATCGCATCTGAATTGGAAAGCGAAGAACTGAGACTCAACTCTGTGGCTCAATGAATTCTTTAATCGGGTTATTCAGGATGGTAGAACACCATCTGACTGGCAAGAAAGTACCACTGTTCCAATATGGAAAAAGAAAGGTAGTCCAGCAGAATGTTCAAATTACTGTCCGATCCGTTTACTTTCCCATACCATGAAGATTTTTGAACGGATTTGACAACCGTATTCGCGAAATCGTTGAAATAACCGTAAATCAAACCGGATTTGTAAAGAACTGCGGAACTACTGACGCAATACACGTTGCGGGGTTACGCATAGAGAAACACCGTGAGAAGCATCGCCCTCTTTACATTGCATTTCTGGATCTGGCGAAAGGGTTTGACCATGTGCCACACGAACTCATCTGGTATGTTCTACGATAAGACTTGGTGCCAGAAGAACTGCCAAACTGAATTTTTGACAACCGATCCCCATGGTCAAAGGGTAGTATAGGTCCCGGGGCGAAACGTGGATTGGTACCCACGATGGAGCATAAAACCTGGGAAATGCCTGCTGAACCAACACCAACAGCTCTACTACCAAACCCTATCTCCACCTCCACGTGGTGACCGCTGGGAGCTCTTTCTTAACGAAAAGCTGCAGACGGAGAAGGATGAAGGCGAGTCTCCCGCGCCTAAAAACGGGACAAATTGTACCAACTGGTCCTCCAGGTTGGGGGTTGGGTAGGGCTGACAACCCTACACGGAAAACAACCGTTACGAAGCCACAACAGGAGCCTCGGATAGGACGGATATTAAAACGACGGACCCGGCAACGACAAAGGAACAACGATTTGCGCATTTTCTCATGGAACGTGCGCTCCCTGTACAGAGATGAAGCTGATAAGCAGCTAGCCGATACCCTGTCCCAATATAGGGCTGATGTAACAGCGTTGCAAGAGATGCGATGGACAGGGACCGGTTTCCTGGAGAAGAGCCACTACACCATATATTATAGCGGCCATCCAGTAAACCATGTGCTCGGAGTAGGTTTCTTAGTCAGCCAAAAAATGAAACCTGCTGTTATCGGCTTTGAAAGTATAAGCGAACGGCTATGCACTCTGCGCTTGCGAGGCAAGTTTAGAAATATAAGCCTCATAAACGTTCACGCCCCTACAGAGGAGACTGCAGAGTCGGAGAAGGATACCTTCTACGAGGCAGTAGAAAGAGCCCTCGAAGCCTGTCCCAGATATGATATCAAAATCATACTTGGGGATTTCAACAGCCAAGTAGGGAAGGAGCCCGTATTCAGGCGATACGTTGGCTCCCATAGCTTACACGAAAAAACAAATGATAACGGACTGCGGACTATTCAATTAGCAGGGTCACACGAAATGGTTGTTGGAAGTACCTGGTTTGCGCGGAAAGCGGTCCACAAACATACGTGGGCCTCTCCAGACGGGACCACTTTCAACCAAATTGACCACGTGTTGATCGAACGCCGCCACCTCTCAGCCTTGATGAATGTCAGAACATATAGGGGGGCCAATATAGACTCGGATCACTATCTCGTTGGCATGGTGCTCCGAGCTCGAATAACAATACCACCTAGAATCCCCTCTGACAATCAGGTGAGAGTGAACACTGAAGCCATCCACAACACAACCCTCCGCGACACCTATAAGAGGGAAATGGATGCCGCAATAACCGCAGTCAATAGAGGACCTGGAGATGAAGCATCAACTAATGATCTTCACAACCACCTGAAGAACGTTATCATGGATACGGCCACAAATATACTTGGCCCCAGCCGCAAAAGGAGTCGGAACGGCTGGTTTGACGATGAATGTAAGCTAGCAACGGAACGGAAGAATGCCGCATACCGAGTAATGTTGCATTCTCAAAGAACGCGGGCACGCGCAGAGACTTATCACGAACTCCGTCGAGCGGAGAAGCGACTTCACAGACGGAAAAAGGAAGCCTGGGAGAACCAACAAGTCTGTGAACTAGAAAAGTACAGGGAGCAACCGCACCAGGCGCGGAAGTTTTACCAACAAGTCAGCAGGATGAAGCCTTATACACCTCGATGCTCATCCTGCCGAGACAAAGAGGGAAATCTGATTTCCGACAGAATGGGCATATTAGAGCGATGGGTTGAGTACTTTGATGAGCTACTGAACAACCAGAACATCGGCGAGTTGGAGGTCCCGCCAACTGAAGACGACGGACAAATACTGCCACCACCAAGTTTAGGAGAAACAGTCCGTGCAATTCATCGGCTAAAAAATCATAAGTCGCCAGGAGCCGATGGAATTACAGCCGAATTGGTTAAATATGGAGGCGACCAGTTACACCAAGTGGTTCATCAACTTGTGCTCAAGGTATGGGACAGCGAATCAATGCCTGACGATTGGCAGCGAGGCATAATCTGTCTCATACATAAAAAGGGAGATATCACACAGTGCAGCAATTATAGAGGTATCACGTTGCTGAGTACCATCTATAAGATATTCTCCACTATCTTGCTAGGCCGGATAGCCCCATACGCCCAGAACATCATTGGCCCATACCAAAGAGGCTTCACTCCAGGCAAATCAGCAACAGATCAGATTTTCTCTCTGCGGCAGGCGATGGAAAAACTGTTGGAATATGGACAACAGTTGCACCATCTGTTCATCGACTTTAAAGCCGCCTATGATAGCATAGCCAGGGTAAAACTGTACACGGCCATGAGAGAATTCGGTATCCCGACGAAATTAATAAGACTGACTAGGCTGACCCTGACCAATGTGCGAGGCCAGATAAAAGCAGCAGGATCACTCTCAAGACCATTCGACATCAACAACGGTCTACGACAAGGGGATGCGCTATCATGCGTCCTCTTTAACCTGGCCCTCGAGAAGGTGATCCGTGATGCTGAGGTGAATGCAAGAGGTACGATCCTCTTCAAGTCCACCCAACTACTGGCCTATGCTGACGATATCGACATCATGGGAAGAACCACCCGAGACGTTCAAACTGCCTTCATCCAGATCGAGCAGGCGGCGCGAGATCTTGGGCTGCACATCAATGAAGGCAAGACAAAATACATGGTGGCAACGTCAGCACCGAAGACGAATCAACCAACAACATCAAACCGCACTGGTCAAACACAAGCACGAACAAGAATAAGGATAGGGGAATACAACTTTGAGACCGTTGACAATTTCTCCTATCTAGGGTCGAAAATCACAACCGATAACAACTACGATGAGGAAATCCGCGCACGGTTGTTGTCAGCCAACAGAGCCTACTTCAGCTTACAAAGACTGTTCCGCTCGAAACGTCTCACCATAGGGTCAAAGCTCTTACTGTACAAGACTATGATCTTGCCAGTCCTCATGTATTCCTCGGAAACTTGGGTTCTTAGCAAGAAAAATTGCGAACTCTTGGCCGCGTTCGAGAGAAGAATCCTCCGAAGAATTTTTGGCCCCCTACATGAGGATGGACGATTCCGTAGCCTACACAATGACGAAATCTATGAGCGATACCATGACCGTACGGTTGTGGATAAAATCCGGCTCAATAGGTTACGGTGGGCGGGTCACTTAATCCGTATGGATGAAGATGACCCCACCCGGAAAGTCTATAAGGGCAATATCTATGGTAGGAAAAGAAGACGAGGCAGACCCTGCCTAAGATGGAGCGATGGCGTGGGCCAGGACGCCAGACAGCTTTTAGGGATATCGAATTGGTGGACCTCGGCGCAAAACCGGGATGTCTGGAGTTCCTTATTAAGGCAGGCCTAGACCGGATACCGGTTGTTGCGCCGTTGATGATGATGATCCCCATGAAATAGACACAATCACTGTCAGCAGCAGTGACCTGCCCAGAAGTGAGTGAATTAAATATCTCAGGTCAATGCTGTCAGCCAATGGAGAACTGTATTATGAAATTGTTTCACGTATTAGCGCAACTTGGATGAAGTGGCGTTCCACAACTGGTGTTCTTTGTGATCGAAGTATCAACGATCTAATATTTGCCGCAATGTCGTCCGTCCTGTCGCTCTCTATGGTTCTGAGGGTTGGCCGAATATAAAAGACAATGAATGGTGTTTTGCGGTAATGGGGACGGAAATGTTGCGTTGTACTAATGACGTGACATCTTGTGATCACATTGAAAATGAGAAATCCGCGGTCGACATGCAGTTACACCGATCGCGGAAAAATTGTGAGAAACCCGTGGTATGGTCACGTAACTCGCGCTAACGAGAATTCACTTGCCAAGAGTGGTCTAAACATCGAGGTTGATGGTAAGCGGCCAAAAGGCCAGCCGAAACAGCGTTGGCTTGATGCACTGGATAGGGATTTAGAAGCCTCGCGATTACAGCCAGATTAGGCATTTGATAGGACCAAATGGTGAAACCGATCACGATGAACCGACCCCGCTTGTGAACGGGACAAAGGCTGAAGAAAAAGAAGATTTGGCAAATCCTTTTTCGTAGTCGCATTAAACTTCAGTCACTGAGAAACGTCGAATACCTCGCGTGTGGCGGTCATCATTCGACGACTTTCTGCCTCTTCGCTTCATATCACCATAATTTTCTAGATTTTCTGGAAAGTTTGAAACATACGTTTGGCTGAGTTAATTGATCTTGATATATAGTACAAATGAGTAAAAAACTAAAACAACATATTTCTTTGCGACCCCAATTATGTGTGCTCATTTTGTTGTGGCATCGACGAATTGATATGTGATGACGTCATACACGTTGTAGAATGCCCGAAATTCACGAAAAATGCCAAAGTTTCTATAACTTTGTTAATAATAGTTGGATTTTCTTTAAACTTACGCAAACTGTGCCTTATGCCATCCCTTCCACCAATGCCACTTCTAGGATGAACTTAAGCGGCGTTGCCGGATAAATTTCTAGAAATGTAGAAATATACTATTATTAACTTCACTTGTGCAGATATTGGGAGAGGGTTTGGTAGCAGAGCCGTTGGCTTTGGTTCAGCAGGCGCTTCCCGAGTTTTAATTTCCACCGTGGGTATCAGTTCGTGCTTTCGGCCTAGTATTCTGGAGCGTCTTCAATATTTGCCAACTTTTTCACTCTTATCAGGTCGTTGCCTCTGCATACTTGTACTAAATGAGTTATGGATAGGGTTTCTAGAGTTTTCTAGAGCCTTTCCTGTATCAGAATGGTTTGGCATTTTCTATTTTCCTTCCGATTATTACACTCCTTGTACTCTCTCATGTTTTCACTATTAAGAGCACTTGTTTTATCCATCATATCCACAATTTCTGGGTCATTCATCCATGGCTGCGCTTTTACTCATCTTACATCAAATCAATTGTACTTTGTTACTGTTAGCATCCTAATTATCTTCTTGTATCCTTCCGTCTTAAGATAAGCTTACACTCACTCTCCTTTTAGCCTCGTTATCGTTCAACATGTGAAAGTTTGGATTCTGTTTACTTACTTACTTACAAATTACTTTTCAGTTTTTCAATCTCTCTGACATAACAGCCACAAGTGAAATAAGATGAATGTTCAGATCTGTTACTGAATTTCGCAGAATGAACTACGTTTTAAAATCTTTTATTAAACAGAATTCCAATTCGGTATATGTACATATTGTGCATGTTTTTCTTTAACATTGCTATGTCCACGTATACTAAACTGTATACTAGACTTGGAAGTTCCCATAATTATATGTATATTACCAGTTGGCGTTTATGCTAAAATTTGCTATTTTATCACCCTTATCACCGATAATTTCTCACATTCCTTTGTTATTTTGTCATTGGAATATCTCACAGTAATTGCTGTGTTCTCAGACCTACTATACTTCAGAAATGTTTTGGTGGATTAGTATATGCAAGTGTAAGCTTTCAATTTTATTGTCGTTAGCTTCCACAGTTGGGAAATATACTAAATTAGATGACGCATTTGTGTCTGTAAACTGTAATTATATTAATATTAAATCTTCCAAATAAGATACCTCATTTATTTGCTCTATGACTATAATACCTGCTCCATTTCGGTTATAATAATAATTGTTTATGTACATATTTTCGCTCCTTTAATGGCCATCTCATCTCGCTCAATATTGAAACGTTCGTTTCTTGTATTATGTATTTTCCCCTCTTATTCAAGAATACTATGTACATTTAACTCCATTCGAATATTTTTATAATCGGTAAACTCTTAACACCCCTACTCAAGGGCTTCAAGGGCCGCCAGTACTCAGAACTGTTTGATATGTCAACCATGTCATTATTATTGTGGAGAGTAGTTAGTGAGGTGTTTTCCCCTTGCGTTCTTTATCCCATGGCCTTAAAATAGCAAGCCGTTGTTCATCGTCCCTTGGACCGATTACTCAATTCAAGGACAAGAGCGCGCCCTTTGAAAGTTCTTACCTTTGTTGGCATTTGAATTTTACCTTGGTTTTCCCTCGGTCCTCAGTTAAGTTAACTATTATTAAGTGATAAATTTTATACCACGCGGCATAGTAAGTTGGGATCTTCTTTTTAGTGGTTCTTAGGGCCCTACAGCCTTTGAGGTCTTAGAATGCCACGTGAAAATATAAGTTTCTTTGCAGAACGCACGCATAACCATATGTTGTTATTGGGTACGATAATTCGAACAGCGAAATAATTAAACTCTGCTTTCATTTCATGAAGAAGTTAGCACGTTTCCATCAGATAGAGCGAGTGAGGTGTCATTCTCGATGCATGAAATCCTGCTGGATATGATAAGATTTGGAGCTAGGATCAGATGTCATTTTGTGTGATATCTGAATTAGTGTAATTTTCTAATCTAATCCGTTTGTGTGTGTGTATGACGTGAGGGAGAGCTCTGAGTATTCAGAACCTAGTATTCCATTGTACTCGATTCCTTCGTCTAACAAAATATGCCGGATTCGTTTATATATCGCAGAAGTGGATATGATGCTATTCGCAATAGCTTGAGCATATCAGCACCAAAAATCTGATGTTTGCCTGCTTTTTGACAAAAAAAAAAAATTTCCAAATCCAAGGGTTGCAATGAGTAATGTATTTAGAGCTGCGCCGGATATCTAGAGCCACAGTTCTTTGAAGTGTGGCTACTTTACCTGTGAATCCGGTGTCAAATTGTTTCTGCAGGCTGTTGACCTGACAGGATTTTGTTTCTGACAGCATTTTGACTGCAAAATTCCGGTCCAGGTTGAGGAGCATTAAAATTGTGCATTTCTATCATCAGATCTAGGCCTGCCTTAATAAGAAACTCCAGACATCTCGGTTTTGCGCCGAGGTCCACCAATTCGATATCCCTAAAAGCTGTCCGGCGTCCTGACCTACGCCATCGCTCCATCTCAGGCAGGGTGTGCCTCGTCTTCTTTTTCTACCATAGATATTGCCCTTATAGACTTTCCAGGCTGGATCATCCTCATCCATACGGATTAAGTGACCTGCCCACCGTAACCTATTGAGTCGGATTTTATCCACAACTTGATGGTCATGATATCGCTCATAGATTTCATCGTTATATAGGCTACGGAATCGACCATCCTCATGTAGGAGGCTAAAAATTCTTCGGAGGATTCTTCTCTCGAACGCGGCCAAGAGTTCGTAATTTTTCTTGCTAAGAACCCAAGTTTCCGAAGAATACATGAGGATTGGTAAGATCATAGTCTTGTACAGTAAGAGCTTTGACCCTATGGACGTTTTTGTAAGCTGAAATGGGCATTTCTATGCACAAACGAAGTTTTCCGATATAATCGAGAAGGATATTTACACATTTACATTTTATTTACACGCCGTTCATTATGGCGAATCTGAACAAAAAGGTGGGCGCTGATCTTGCTTGGTGACCGTGAAAATAAGGATGGAAAGTTTGTGGCTTTCTATTGCTACTGGTTCGTCATTGGTGACACATTGTTCGAACACAGAGCTAGACAAAAGGTCAGTTGGTTTTGAACTAATTGACATCGCTTGAGCAATCAGATCGACTATTTTGCGGTCAGTAGTAGATGTTGTTTTCTGGATGTGCTTAACAAGAGAGATACTAAAATCGGCCTCGAAACCGATCACCATCTGATTGTCGCTTGCGTCTACCATTTCTCGCAGAGTTGAACAGCTACAACCCCCAAATTCAACGTTGCCCGCTTGTATGATTCAGCTGCCGTTCGACGTTAGGAGAGCTATCTTGCTGATCGGAAGGCAAACACCTTGAGTAATTTGCCTGAGAATTTCAATGAGTATCAGGCTCCCATGATGTGTCATCCACGATAACAAGCACTTGAAGGGGTGGAGGGAATACGGAATAGAGCCACTAGGTCTCTGCAGTTCATCGCGTCAGCTGCAGTTTCTGCAGATCTGCTACTTCCACTCATTCGGAAACTCTAGGAGTCCGGGACCGAAAATGGAAAAAAGGATGATTATTAAGATTCCAAATAGGGAAACCCGTGTTGAGTGCGACAATTGGAGGGGTATCTGCGTGCTCCCTGCCGTGGCAAAGACAATCGCTAAAATAATCCTGGAACGCATCAAAGAATATATCGAAGGCTTGATCGACAGAAAGCAGTCCGGTTTGCGCTCCGGATCCTCCTGCATTGGTTACATCAACTTCTTACAGTTTATTTGGAAACTACACTCGGAGGTCAGATCTTTGTTTCACCTGCTTTTCATCTGGCATGGCCTACGCCGTGAGAGCGATACCGCAAATGTCTCGTGCTTCATTTAGGAAATATAACAGAGAAATTTAAAGCCCAAGGCGGTGTTCGCCAGGGTTTCATTTTGTCACTGATATTATTTCTTCATGTTATTGGTGGCGTTCTTCATGCTACCTTGGGCGAAGGGCGTGGCGGATTTCAATGGACTATGACATATTTTCTGAAATACCTGGAGTACGAAGATAACATCTGTTTGCTCTCTTTCGCCTTGATTGATTTTTGCCTTGAAATCATCCAAAACCATTTCGATGTCGCTTAAGAACAAGGAATCGAAAGTATAATGTTTTTGAGGTGACGGAAAATCCCTCTTTCAATTTATTTTCCTTCCTTCCTTATTTTCCTTCTGAAATAATTTTTACTGGTAACGTGGTATTTTTTAACTGACTGGAAAAAAATGGAATTGTGCACAAATTTTTATGTTGTTTTGCAGAGACACATAAAAGTCATGTGCAAAATTTATTGGAAAAAAGAGAAATACAAAGCGTACAATAACTGTACAACGCGATTACGAATATATGAAATATGTGTCCAAAAAGGAGCACCCAACTCAAATGTAATAATGGAAAATTTCGAAAATTTCGTATGGGCTTCCCTATCATCACACATAATAGACGAATATTTCGGTCATGAGTAAATAGCAACACAAACTTATTTTGGCTTCCAGATTTTAGTAGCCATCCTGCTATTCCGTAAAAATTCTCTGGCCTCTGAAAATAAATACTTATGAGATAAGGCACCGTTTCTTTGAACAATCAATATACCTTAACAGTCACCTCTTGACATGACATTCTGATCTGAGAGATATTTATGTCACCAAATGACTTGAGTACAATATAAATGTACGAAAAGAGGATGGCGACGTTTCCTTGTAAGGCCCACCATCGCTAAACGAAGAGACACACAAAACAATGATTCAGGAATGCTACACATTTGGCATTTAAATGAATGTCATGAGAGTGAGGACATTTCACTTTGCCTCAATTGGAATATATGCTGGGAAAAAATAAAGTGCCCAATGACAAACGGAATTTTATTTTCTAAAGGACCCAAGCGAACTAGGGTAGCTGTGCATACTTAACTTCTTTATTACGAATTCCCTTCTCAATAAATAACGGGCTGCCAATTAATTTGCAAATTCCTTTTGAACCCAATTCCCTTTGATAATGAAATATTAATAGGGTTAAATCCGTCTTCCCTGAGGAAACAGAAATAATTATATAAGTTGACACAGCATTAGCTGTGGCACTTAATTGATTTCCTAAAGAGCTACAAAAAATCCTAAACCCAACTTTCTTGAAAAGCTCGCAGCTAATGACTACCACTTGATTTATATTGATAATTTCCGGATTTAATTTTTTCTTTACTTTGCGGTCATGTTGGGTTAACCATTTTCAAATTAAATTTCCTCTCTGCTTTGCAGTTGCTAGTGATTCTCCTTGACCTTTTGGACCTTGTAATACTTTTCCCCACATAGCTAATGGCTTCGACTAATAATGTGATATCCTTTTGTGCCAAGAACAATCCTTTGTATTGAAAGGGGGGGAGCAGACAATGCGGAATTTTATTTCATTTTTGAGTGTCCTTTTTATGTAGCAGTGCCCTTCATTTCGTGAACTCTAGTCAATTTGTGCTCCTTTTGTCAGTGGGTTTCATATGTTGCGTTGTACCATATTATTTCCTCTTGAAAAGAATTTTACTTTCGTGGTGAACCTATTCTCGTACTTTCAAGAGCATATTCCTTCCTATCTGTCGGGAAGCCACCCACTTCCGGTTTATAATAAATGCTAATAATGTCAAGGCAAGCAAGAACAACCATCCACTATGCTTTCCAAGCATGTACGGACTGTGGAACCTTATGGGTTACATTTGTACTTTTCACGAACACTTGGAATTCGAGTGCCTTTCAAGCACGAACGGTTCATTGCATATTTATATCCCATCTGCAATTCTGACTTTTTGGAGAAAAGAATATAAAAATATATTTGAAGTACCTGTTGTTTATAGGATTTACATTTACGGAATCTGAACTTGAATGAATTTCTACATTTTGTAGACGTGCCTTTCCTTTCAATAGCATGTTTTATGATATGTTTAAAAACTACTAATTAGTTGTTTTCTAGTTAATTGTTAGGTTTTTTTCTAAACCGTTTACATATCTGCATTGTTGCATGTCACTTGGGGAGCCGTCTTTTCATATCTCTCTCTCTCATTCATCTCAGCCTCCCAATGTCGGTGCTCTGGGTTCGAATCTTAGTCGTCATGAGTATATCTGTGTTTGTCTCGCTGCTGTGAACTAATCATTTGTACAGCGTTAAGGGGACGTGACGGGTTCAAATTTTGACCTTTTACTTTTTTCAACCGTTTTATTTTTTGAGAAAAAAAGACATATTTTGATTAAATTTTGTGCATATATTATTATGATGTTAAAGCTAAGAAGAAGGATTTATGAAATTTTCCGAGCTGCCTTCTGTTTGCTGCAGATTTTTTAATAAAACGCCGAAAATCGATATCGTGGGTGATTTCGGGTCACTGGAATTTCTGAAGGAAAACAAACAAGTTGGGAAACCGGAAGCTAGACGTTTCAGGTACGAAAGGTTTTGTGTATTTCTTAGTACGTAGCACGTAATATATCCATATATTCTGTGAGAGTATCCACTTTCCGGTGATGTTGACATTCATAGTCTTCAATTTTCAAAGAACCAACAACTTTGACGTATTATAACTTTGTTAGTAATAGTGCGATTTCCACTAAACTTGGTAAGATTGTGCTCTACATTATAGCCTACATCAATGCAAGATTTCGTGCCAACCAATTACTAAAAATTATAGTAATAGTATATTAATATTAATTTTATTTGAACAGATATCGGTATGGAAGGTATTTCGGAGCCTAGGCACCATATAGTGGCATCCTCCTGATTTTTTTCAGATTTTTCGGTTGGGTAGTTTCTGAGAATGGCCGCCTTAAAGAAATGGTCACTTTCAACCCCTCGCATTCCCCGCCTTTTTAATAAATGTCAAAACCGGCTTTGAAAAATACTAAACGAGACTTTTAATTTGATACCCTACATGACTATATTTGATGAAAAAAAATTTACACCTCCCTTTTGCATGTATGGGGAGGCTCCTTCAATTCAACGTAACAGGATGTAACTCATGAGCGTTCACATTTCCCACCTTTGTACCAAATTTGTTGTCTATAACCGTCTTCGAGAAAAATGCGTGTGACGGACAGACAGACAGACAGTAAACCGATTTTAATAAGGTTTAGTCTTTACACAAATCAGCATGAAATAAAAAATAACGAAATGTCTGCGATTTTTAAAATTTTTCAGTTTGTGTAAATCAAAATATTTAGCACCTATCTCCGTCACCGCGGTTCATTCTATTGCTTTGAATGTGTACAATGACATATTAAAATTTTAAAGCGAATTATCAAGAGTTTTTTTTTAACTCCTCCACGTTAACGCAAAAAACGTTGTTTTGAGAGAAACGCGTTTAGAAATTTGATACAGTATTGACAGTAGTGACTTTTCAGTAAAAAGCCGAATCATAACCGGCAAAGCCCTGTTTCCAAAGTGTTCCCTTCTATTTATAAAATATGCTAACAAAACGAGATGTGTAACATAAACATATAAAGCAGACGTTTTGAAGAGAAAGGCTCGTTACAAGAAGTAATAGACTCAAAATGCGCCGCGCTGTATACACTGGCTATCTATTTTTAAGGTTTTGTGAGAAACAAAACCTTATTAGAATCGAGACGGTGTCTGTCTGTCTGTCACACCCGTTTTATACGGAAACGGCTGGACCGATTGTCACGAAAATTGATGAGAGTATGTAATCTGGTGTTCCCTTTACATGCAGCAACTGACGCCATTTTGTGTTAAGTTTAAGGGGGGGCTCCCCATACATGTGAAAGGAGGGTGCAAAATTTTTTTTCATAAAATGTGGCCATGTGGGATATCAAATGAAAGGTCTCAATTAGTACTTTTCGAAACTGGTCCCATATTTCATATCGGGTGAAATATAGGGGAGTGAAGGTGCAAACTATGCCCATCAAAAAGTGTAACAGGTTTCGTTCTCAGAACTTATCCAACTGAAAAATCTGAAAAAAATCACAGTGGTGCATCTCTACTAAATCTAGGCCGATATCTGCACAAATAAACTTAATAATAGTATATTTCCACATTTTAGAAATTTACCCGGCACCCAACTGGTTACTGGTTGTTGTGCCATTGATGATGATGGTGATGATTCTCGGTCTAACTGAAATGAGATTCTAAAGATAATTCCTCTCCATCTTGCGAACTGTAGTGTTGTACTCTGGAAAGCCTAATGGTAGCCGGTCTCGTACTGTTGTTAACGACGTTTTTTTAAAAGGGGAACCGTAGTTTCAGCCTTGAGGCCTTTAGTAGGCATGTTGTACTAAGATAATTACAAAAATCCATGAGTGATGCCGGGATTCGAACTCGGGGCACGACGCTGAGATCGTGAAACTGGCGTCCGAAACATCTCGGCCATCGCACCGTCTTGCTAAGGGTTATTGCGTTCTCATGACCTGGGAATCAGTTTCTCACTGGATCTTGATTTCAAGATTCTGATCCAGGATAAGTAACATTACAATAGAGCATTGAAATTGGGAAACACGCAACAGTGGAAGGTTTGTAGATTTCTGATACTTACACCAGTTTGTCATCAGCTGCCTGCTGTTGAAGCACAAAGTGAATATCTAATCAGAATGACCACTTCGTGATGAGCGAGAATGAGCGTATCAAAAAAGGAGCTAACATCGGTCTCGTAAGGGATTATCATTTGATAAACTGAAACAAATTGCAGTTATGCTGCTATATCGAATCCTGTAAAATCTTCCAGTTGGTCGAAGCCTTTCGATGTTCCTGAGAGGGACGATAAGGATAGGGTTCTTATCCGCAATGATGCGCAGTTAAAGTGTTTGAAAAAGCATCTCACCATGGTTCAGAATTTCGAATCCGTATTCTTCAAACAAAAGCTAAATTATCAATGCGTTCAATCGCAGTGAAGATGCGTGGTCTACCTGCGGAACGGTTCCTTGCAGCCCCTAAAGGCAGTGTAGAATTGGTACTTCCATTCATTCCTAAATCCTAGGAATCTTTTTCACAATTGGTGGAAAAAAAACTGATGACCTTCCTGCCGTTGCGACATTAGCTAAATAATGCTAGAACTTCTCAAAGAATACATCAGGGTGCTATGGCCAAATGAAGAATTTTATCGGCGTATGGGCGGGATCACGTTGCTGAGTACCATCTATAGGATATTCTCCACTATCTCGCTAGGCCGGATAGCCCCATACGCCCAGAACATAATTGGCCCATACCAAAGAGGCTTCACTCCAGGCAAATCAACAACAGATCAGATTTTGTCTCTGCGGCAAGCGATGGAAAAACTGTTGGAATATGGACAACAGTTGCACCATCTGTTCATCGACTTTAAAGCCGCCTATGATAGCATAGCCAGGGTAAAACTGTACACGGCCATGAGAGAATTCGGTATCCCGACGAAATTAATAAGACTGACTAGGCTGACCCTGACCAATGTGCGAGGCCAGATAAAAGTAGCGGGATGACTCTCAAGACCATTCGACATCAACAACGGTCTACGACAAGGGGATGCGCTATCATGCGTCCTCTTTAACCTGGCCCTCGAGAAAGTGATCCGTGATGCTGAGGTAAATGCAAGAGGTACGATCCTCTTCAAGTTCACCCAACTACTGGCCTATGCTGACGATATCGACATCATGGGAAGAACCACCCGAGACCTACAAACTGCCTTCATCCAGATCGAGAAGGCGGCGCGAGATCTTGAGCTGCACATCAATGAAGGCAAGACAAAATATATGGTGGCAACGTCAGCACCAAAGACGAATCAACCAACAACATCAAACCGCACTGGTCAAACTGGAAGAATAAGGATAGGAGAATACAACTTTGAGACCGTTGACAATTTCTCCTATCTAGGGTCGAAAGTCACAACCGATAACAACTACGATGATGAAACCCGCGCACGGCTGTTGTGAGCCAACAGAGCCTATTTCAGCTTACAAAGATTGTTCCGCTCGAAACGTCTTACCATAGGGTCAAAGCTCTTACTGTACAAGACTATGATTTTGCCAGTCCTCATGTATTCCTCGGAAACTTGGGTTCTTAACAAGAAAAATTTCGAACTCTTGGCCGCGTTCGAGAGAAGAATGCTCGGAAGAATTTTGGGCCCCCTACATGAGGATGGACGATTCCGTAGCCTACACAATGACGAAATCTATAAGCGATACCATGACCGTCTGGTTGTAGATAAAATCCGGCTCAATAGGATACGGTGGGCGGGTCACTTAATCCGTATGGATGAGGATGATTCCACCCGGAAAGTCTATAAGGGCAATATTTATGGTAGAAAAAGAAGATGAGGCAGACCCTGCCTAAGATGGAGCGATGGCGTAGGTCAGGACACCAGACAGCTTTTAGGGATATCGAATTGGTGGACCTCGGCGCAAAACCGGGATGTCTGGAGTTCCTTATTAAGGCAGGCCTAGACCGGATACCGGTTGTTGCGCCGTTGATGATGATGATGGGCGGGATACCTGTGTATATGAAAGCGACAGTGGATGGGTTAATAATAACAATAATCGTTGGCGCAACAATCCATATTGGATCTAGGCCTTGAAGTGTGTTAGAGCACTTCATTCAAGACCGTAACGGTACACTAGGAGGCAATGTGGTCAGCATTGCGCTCGCCCGAGATTATTACCCTGATTTGACTCAGGTACTCATTCACAGCTGAGTCGACTGGTATCCGACGTCAAATCACGATACAAATTGCACTGTCACCAGTGAGATTTGAACCGCGACCTTCCGTACGGTAGCCTAGTGCTCTAACCACTCAGCTATTCGGACACAGTGAACAGTGGATGGGTTACACATTGAAAAAGCGTGATAACTTGATTGCGGGCTATGCCATGCAATGTAACTCACTATCCCTGGATGGCCAACGTGTGGGTGGTCCTAGAATTGCGTTGCCTGGAACTGTGGAGGAGGAAGTGCAAGCTTCTCGGAAGGTCATGGGACAACTGAATAACCTTAATAGCCAGCCTAATTTAAGACTTTACATGAAATTCTTACCTAATAATCTGTTTTTTAATAGAATTATTTAAACTACCCAGATGAAAATTAAAAAAAAAACTTCAATCGTTGTTAGTGTTAACAAACAAATCATAATGGTTGCTGAATAGAAAATAGCCTAAATAAAAAACGATTCGCTAGTCATTTGTAAAAAAGAAACGAGTTCCATTTCGTCCGAAGTATTGATAAAACGTTATTTGCCTCGTTATATATGTACATAAGTTCCACCTGCCTTGCAACCACTACAGTTGCGTTACTCTCAGGGCAGAAGTGAGGCAGTGTCTGCTGACTTGCATCTGCCCTGGACAGCTTGTCTTCTACTTTTTCTTTAGCTACCGCTGTTTCGGTCGACCTTTGGGTTGCTTACCATCGACTTTAATGTTCAGATAAATTCTGGCAAGTGAATTCTCCTAAGCGCGAATTACGTGACCATCCATCGAAGACGTCTCTCTCGCAATTTTCACGGTCAATGCAACCCCACATTGGGCACGGATATCTTCATTTCGGATATGATCAAAGCGTCTTACGCCACTAGTCCAACGTAACATCTTAGTCTCCATTACCGCAAGACGCCGTTCATTTATAGTCGGCCAACATTCAGAACCTTAGAGAGCGACAAGGCGAACGACATTGCGGTAAATTTTAGACTTGAGACGTTCTTTGATATGCCTATCAGAACACCAGTTGTGGAACGCCGCTTCATTCAGGTTGCGCTAATGCGTGAAGTAATTTCACAACCCAGCTCTCCATTGACTGATAACATTAACCCGAGATATTTAAATCTGTCAATTCTGGACTAGTCGGCATAAACTATTGTTTTTTTAGCATGTTTTAACAGAATATGGCAATTGATATTTTCAAACGAAAAAGATCGGTTGCTCTCTTACGAGTGTACATATATTAGTTGGAAAGTTTCTTATCTTGTATTTTTAATGCTAAGCAAGAACTTTTCGTCAACTAAACAGTTTAAGTGTTACACATAAATTATTTCCTATATAACTAAATATATCAAATCAATGATCCGCTCGTCTTATAATTACTGCTCTCATATACGGCAGCCCTAAACATTTCAAAATGGCACACCTATGAAAGTTGGTAAAAAAATAAGTTTCCACATTACCAAATATGATAAATCTCCGTCATACAGACATACATGCAATCATTAAAATTGTATTGCACTATGAACTTTCAAAGCTGATTACATGACGAAAGTGTTTTTTTAAACGCGAGACTAAATTGCGCTATTAAAAGTATCATTTGGACTACGGATATCCAAGGATTTTTACACTTGGAAGGTTTCTTAATTGCTGGAGAGTCTTGACTATGCTTTGGATGATTCCAGCTTGAACTTAAACGAAATATTTATTACAAAAGGTAAAGTTGAAGTAGTACAACTTGGCGTCCTTCGTTGTTGAAGCCACGGTGAAAATAATTTACCCGCACAATTTCATTTCGAGTTTCGGAGTGGTATCATGTCCTTATTCCGCTTGCAGCACTTTCGTGTTGAAAGGGTCGCGGAATCCGCCAATTCTCTCCTTCCAACTTCTATCACCTGTTCTTTCGGGTGGTGTACTTCCAAGAGAGTTACCGACTCAACTCTGGAGTTCGTGACAGTTCCATCAAGTTCGCTGGTCGCTGACCATGTCCGGATAGCTCAGTGGTTAGAGCATTAGGCTGTTGTGCGCAAGGTTGCGGTTCAAATCCCATTGGTGGCAGTGGGATTTGGATCGTGACTTGATGTCGGATACCAGTCGATCCAGCTGTGAATGAATACCTGAGTCAAATGAGGGTAGTAATCACGGGCGAGCGCAATGCTGATCACATTTCCTGCTATAGTGTGCCACGATTCAGAAATCGTCTGGTTAATTTCCTGAATCCTTGCATTTATCGGTTCCACCATGGAACATTAGCCTATTGATCTTTTTGATTGCTTTCCACAGCGAATAGTCACTAGACACAGTAGCCCGCCTAGATATGGATTTATGTCAGAATCTTGGTTTTCGAACAGCCCCGACTTAAACAACTCTGTGGTTTCGTCGAGTTTACTTTCACTTGTCGAGACCTGTGTAATTGGCATTCTCTCCGCGTTCATTTAAAATTGTCGATGAGTACACTTCTTTGTAATCGGCTCTCCTTGAATATTTTGGAGTTACTGTAGTGGTGACTTGCAGTATAATTTCGTTGAAACGCTGATCTAATGTCTAATGAAACACTGTTGTCGATTTGTTCATCAGCCAAGTTTGTGAAGAATTGTACTTTGGTTTATGGTGTACTGTGATGATCACGGGAGAATGGTCTGACGGCAGCACGTAAACTATTTGTGCCATTGTAAATTGTCATGGTATTCCTTTTGAGACTCCAAAATCGATTAGACCGGGGTTTTTTTATGTCAGCCGGCCAATAAGCAGGTTGACCTGCTGACATTCGATCAAGTTTATTCCCTAAGAGAGACTAAGTTTGAGCTCCAGTGGGCGTGCTTCGCATTGTAGTCTCCAAAAGCTATGAATTTGTTCCCCAAAATTTTAAAGAACAGAGTGAATTGTTTCCGAGTTATTTTTGGTCTCGGGGGCAATAAATCGAGGATATTGTAAGTTCACCTAAACACATCTGCAGGCATAGCGAGGTTCCTTGAATGAAGTCCTTACTGATTACTTCCAGGAGATAGTGTTTGAGCTGACGTTTAATCAAAATCGCTGATCCGCCTCTGGCTTTCTATCCAGGGCGTTTAACATCATAAAATATTTAGCCGGGAACATTGAACTTATTCTTTTCTCCTTCAAGTGAGTTTCCGATATAAGAAATAAATCAACATTATACGTTTTTAAGAAGAGTATAACTTCGCCTTTGTGTTGGCTTGGGCCGTTTGCATTCCAATGTGCAATTCTGATGATTTACATTTTTTATTTAAAAGGATCTGCTCCATCATATTTTGTTTTTTTTACTAGCTCCTGGTTCATGGTGCTAATAGCATTCATGAATTGGTTCATATTATTGAACAGTGTAGCGAGAATCGAAGATAGTTGTGGCTGTGAACATTCAGTTGTAGATTCTTTCTGACCTTGTGTTTTTACTTCGTTAGCGAATTGCATTCCAGAGTGAACAGTTGAAGTTGGAAACTTATCAGAGTCAGATTATGTTTGAGTTTTTGCCATAATGTTCATTTATTGTTGTTCCTATCTTTGAACAGAGGATGTGTTTTGTTTCAGAGCTTTATAGACTTCGCATCCTCTATAGTTGGTAGTATGGTTTTGCCCACAATTACTGCATTTTTTGGCGCCAATATTTGCAATTAGCATACTTTACGCCAAAATTCCAGCGGCAGCCTTGTTCGCTGCTGCTTTGATTTGCTCAAAAAAGCTTATCTTTGAGTCAAGTGTGAGTTCAAGGTACTTTACCGGTGGTTTTGACCCGATTATCGATTCGCCTAACGATATTGGACGCATGGTTGGAATTCTCTTCTTAATCAGGACCACTTCGGGTTTTTCGAGTACAAGGTTGAAGCCATGAGCAGTCATCCATCCGCTAATCCGGCGCACCATAATGCCAACAGCGTCGCGACATCATCTGCATAACCGCAGCCAACAAGCGCCGCGACATCATCTGCATAATTGAACAGGCGCGACTCTTCTGACATGTCGAGTTTAAGTAGATTATCATAGGAAGCGTTCCAGAGGTGTTGGATCCCTGTGCTATCCCCCTAACGATTTAGCGTTTTATAGAGCGGGGAGCGGTTCCTCAGATAGTTCCTCAATATCTGTAAGAGATAGTTCAGCACGTGGAAAGTATTTGTCTAGTGTGCCTAGAATGTCTTTCCGTCTTACGGAATTAAAGGCCTTTCTCATGTCAAGCGTTACGAGGAGAACCACTCGTCGAGCTCGGCGGCTATGTGCCTGCGCTCGACGAACGGCATCCACGACTTGCATAACAGCATTAACTGTGGATCTTCCTGCTCACCATTTTTTTGATTACTAGTTTGTAACCGAGTCCCCACGGGTTCCCATTCACACATTGCTTTGGTCCTTTTTTTGCGCTGCGGAGTCCTGAGTATGGAAGCTCCGCAGGCCGTCGTTATCAGGTTGATAACTGAATCTACGACAGTAACAGCGCGGTGCCATTCATTGGGGTAGATCCGGTGTTTATAACTACCGGACCTGTTCTCGCTCATTTGGTCATTCGTCTCATTCGGTGTTAGACAAAAGCCGTCCCCTCAGCCTCCGGGAAGAATCCTAAGGATCCTGAACCCAGTTGACAGTAGTACCTGATATGTCAGGGTGTCATGAAGCTGGGTCCTTGTTTCGGTACTGCTCACTGATGAGCACTAAGTCAACTTTGGTCTCCGCAGCGAATTGTGTTAGCAACTCGTGACTCCTAGTATGTCCCGGTGTGTATCAGTCATTAGCAAATGGCTCTTCACTGAGAAACTTTCTCGAGACTGCTACCTAGGACGCAATTATTATGCCAGCTAAGGGGTGGAAACCACTTCCCCGGGCACCTCTTGGGCGCTACTCTCCGTAACATAAGCACCCGTTACGGATCGTTAACGACTCTTGAGGGTTTAAATGTGTTCTGTTTCGGTGCATTATAACACTAACAAATTTCACCGCATATCCTTTCTCTGTAAACTCCTCTTTTTTCATTGGGATAAACTTTCAGTTCAATGTCCTTCATTACTACGGACAGACCTTAGCTGGTATGTGTAGTATTTTCTTTGTTCAGTGACAAGACCTTGGTTACTTTTCTAAAACCGTCCTCAGTGTAAATTTAAATAGGAACAATTTGAAAGCTGTTTTTCCCAAGAGCAGTTTGTAGTTTATCCCCAAAGATTTTGCTGCTCTTTAGTCGTTGGTTTTGGTTCATCTTCAGCTTTTGATGCCAAGAGTTGGAATCTGTTTTCATTGGATCTGCTATCTTCCGTGGTGAGTTTCGAAACGTTCTTTGCATTACTGTCATTTCACGGCTACGGGCTGCGACGTCTTTTGTTAATCGTGATGTATCGATCGATTCCAGTTTGTTTCGCGGAAGTCTTTGTTGGGAAAGAAGTATCATTATTACCGTCAAATTCATTTCTTTTTTTTGCAGTTTGCTTTGATATTGAGCCCTTTCGAACTATTAGCGATGTCCTGTTCTGTGTAGATTGAATTATTCAGTCGCTCTAGGCTTCCATACAAACGGGATGGGCCTGGGGTTTTTCATGGTTGACATTTCAGTTTAAGTTTTTTTTTACCAATTTTTTTAAAGATATTTATTGCTATTAGGGAAGGAAAGCTGACATACGATGGGAGCCGAACTCGGGATCACCTGTTCACTGGGGGGAGACGCTTACACAAAGCTAGGAAAGTTTGTTTCGACCACTTTCAAGTTATGTATAATAAAACCCCACTTTTCTCCCGAAAAGGGTGTTTTTATAAATATTTTTGATTTCTTTTTACCAATGAAATTGTTCTTTGTTATCTCTTTTGAATAAATAACAGCCAGCATATAACGATGTATAAAGAATTGCAGCTTTTGCTTACTGTATTTATTAGATGTTTCTGGGTTTGTTATATTTATTTTCCTTCTTTTGCACTCCACTGTGGCCAATGACGAGGTTTTGGAAGCTGCTAATCTGTCAGTATTTTCATTACAGTACGCAGGATCGTATTTCCCCAGAACGAGTCGAGCGAGGTGTTATCAGAGTTCACCTTGGCATTACGAATCTTTATCTCGGTCGTAATGTCATCTTTCGGTAGCCTCCCTGGACTGCATCGAGTTTGCTCATAGAAAGCCTCATTTTCTTATGCTACGGAAGTCTCTCTTGGTGTGTAACATTGTACTGTTGAATTGTTCCTCATTCTAGGTCGGATCTAGAAGAATTTATGCTAGAGAAGCATTTTTGAGAAACTGTTGGCTATTATCACAGCGACGTATGTCTGTATTGCAAAAAGGCTGCAGGTGGGGCATCGAAGTAAAATCAATCTTAGAGAAAAATCTAAATTATAGCTCATGATCACGCTGTGTTGATCGGAAAAGGTAGACGGATCAAATGGACTATTCGATTTCTTCCTGGAAACCCTCCAGGGCGCCAAATGCATGCACTTATTTGTTCCTCGCTTCGTGGCACTTGTCTAAATGGTTCTGGATTTGGAAGGGAAGTCAAGGCGAATCGGATAAATACCAGGAAACGAGTGTTCTCAGTCTGGCGATTCATCGCCCTCTTCCTACCTACATTAATGGCCAGATCATTTTAGGCATCAATTTGTACATCTTAGTAGCGATATGGTGGCCCTGACATCGATATTGCTCAACGCATTGCGAGCGCTAGATCCACTTTCGTTGCTTTGCCTAAAATATCGAAATCCAAACATATCAAAACGTCAACAATAATTTGAGGATGTTGCGAGCCAATTTTCTTCATGCGTTGCTATATGGGAACAGTACATAAAAAGTGATCGCCACTGCTACTCGAATGCTCCAAAAATTCGACACACCCTTGAACGTTGTTCTTAATATTGGGACTTCAATAAAACCTTAAAACCATTGAGCTTCTTCACTAAAAGAGAATGAATATTCTTTCTTTAATGGCTATAAAACACTCTCCTGCGCCAACAACAGAAAAGTTTTATTTCATTCATTTTTTTCTACATTAAAAAATCCGGCTTTCCCTATCATCTACTCTATAAATGCATTTCTCACATTTTATCAAGAATATAAATAGGAATCTTTTTCTTGCAGCCATTTGTTATGAAGGCCATGGCAAGTTAGACCAATTTTACTCCCTCGTCACATGGATTCTTCCAAAAGAAAATACTTTTTCGAAGAAAATCAATAATATTCGCCATCCTTAGCTGTTTATCCAAAATACATCTCATTGTTATGACAATATATGAATGAATGAATGAAAGTATCATCGTCATTTCGCAACAAGTGGCTAGAGTTTGTTTTCATCTACAATTTGTTATATTGTTAGCACCACCTAGCAAAGAATGGGGTGATTCAGAATTCCCATAAGCGGCATCGCATCCTAAACACATTTCAGCAATCTATTTAAACACAATCGCTAAGAGCTACGTGACAGGCACACATTTACCTGCAAAGAATAGGTTAATATATCCCCACTTGCTTGTTCACAACTAAGGATTCTGGAAGTATAATTGTTTTGAAATTATGGGAAAAGCAAACACGATGCTTTCATCACTAACCAGTGGTTCATCCAGCTTTCATTCCATTATTTTTTTGCTCTCGTTTCATGTCCGACACCTGCCTTTGCGTTGTATTCAAACAACCCAGTCTATTCTGTATTCAAATGCACGCGCCAATAAAACTCATTATCAGAGCCAGGACAACAATAGTACGAGCGCTTAAATGAATGAATAGTCCAGTGGTTTTCTTTGAAAAAAAGTTGTAAGCTCACTCTCTTCATAATGACGGAAGAGGCGTTGATCATACTTTCCAAAATAAAATTGTCCCATCGTGTTGGGGTGAAAGAAGCATTTAATGCCCCTCTCGGATTTGAATTACGAATGTACATCTCAGTTATCAACAAGAAATTGGCCGCAATATTCTATGGTGTTTGACAATCTACTTATTATTTAATATTTAGATGTTATGATGCAACCTATGTGCACAAGGTTGGAGGTGAATTGAATTCGGTAGTGGTTGATGTTTATCTTCTGTATTTCAATTTCCTTTTATAGCACGTGTAATGTGTATTCTATGATAAAAATGTTTCTGGGGGACCGTTGGAAAGATAATAAGCTGAGATAATGGGAAAACGATGTTTACTTTAGTGCGAAGTTTACAGCACATCATCTGGTTACTTTTCTGCTCACACTGGAAAAACATTCAAGTATCTTTCATTATTGTCAGAGCGAGGATACGCTATATTGAAAGTACGAAATGTTCTTTTTATCACTTTGGAATTTCACTAGAGACGGCGCGTAACCTGATTGAAAAAGGAGGAGAGAAAGGATGTTGTAATCCTACGACTGATTACTGTGATACGTTGAGTGATCCTGGGAGAGGAAGATATTCCAAAACAGTTTCAAGTAAGCACTCAGATGGTTCAATTTCTTGATCTGGAAGAGTTACAGCGTCACTATGCTTCCCCGAAGATAGAATTGTTTCATCCAGAGGTTTGAATATGAAGCTTTATTCAGGTAAGGAAAGTAAACTCCAGCTTTGCGCGTCAGTAGGGTTGGGCACTTTCCAAGCGCTGCTCCCATACAGCAACGCAGAGGCAACATCACATTGGCGAGAAACTATTTGATTCCTCGCCACCGTGAGCACGGAACCTACCGTTAAGGTCCTTGAGAGAGCCACCTGAATATTTGCCACCAACTGCAAGTTCTTTCATGAAGCGATACAGTATCGATTTGCCTTGTCAAAGCAATAGAAACCCCCCATTTATCAGCATGCGCTGCGTACTTTACTCTAACCAAAGCGTGTTACTCAACTCCTCAAGCCATATATCTTTCGGTCAGAAATATAGTTCTCCCATAGCCGATTTTGGGGTCTTCGTGAGCAGCCACGGGCAAATGCATAATCAAAAGGAAGCGATCAACAAGTGAGGATCTTTTTAAAACTGATGTTAATACTCCGTTTGCCACGAATATTAAGAGAATATCTGGTGAATCTACTGTTGGTTTTGATGGTTTCCATTGACGTGATTGGTCTTATGCTGCCAGTTGCTGTTCAACTGGTTTTGTGGTGGAGTCTGCCCTCGAACAATGAGCCATTAAGCACGAGTGCAAAGTGTTAATATTCAAATTACCCATTATAATTACAATGTCACCTCTCTTGGAAAGCGTCCAGTTTCTCATTGTGTAAAACAAAATCTCATTAGAATCGATTCAATGTCTATCTGTCTGTCACGATTTACTCGAAAACGGCTGAGCCAATTGTGACGAAATTTGGTGAGAACGTGTAGTCTGTGAATCCCTTACATACAACGGTCGTCATTATTTTACACTAGGTTTAACGAGAGGCTCCCCGTACATAGAAAAGGGGGGTGTACACTTTTTTTCACAGAATATGATCATATAGGGTATCAAGAAGTACAAAATTTTGTACCGTTATAAACAAAAGTATAATGCAAAATTTTGGGTTAGTTATAAAAGCTCAAAATTGTGTATTTCACCTGACTTTATCGCAAACATGTATGAAGTCATCATCATATGAAGTGAACTCATATGAGGTTGGAGGTATGTACGAATGGGAAAACGTGAAGAGGAAATTTCTCACACAACACAAAACCTTTATACCTGAAGCGTTCAGCATTACGCAATCAAGGATCACTCTTTCACTTTCTCGTCATAGCGTCCAAAATATTATTTTATTGAAAACGTTGCCATGTTGTCCTGTTTTTTCTTTCAGAAATGACATGTTTTCGATGTTGACTAGGTTCTATCATTGCTCTCGACCGGTCTAATGTCATCATCCCCCTTGTAAATACAGTTTCGTGGTATTATTTTTCTGATGCTTTTTACGTCGTTGATTGATCCAACAGCTGGAAAGTTTGGTGCAACTGTGCCTATTATTAACAAAGTTTTAGCAGTAGAATTCAATTTTGGAGGAGATTCTAAAATATCAAAGAATAGGGTCGTTCTAATGCACTAAAAAGTTGTTCGTAATTCCATTGCTGAGTTTTCATATTTGAAGTCTCCAGTTCCTGGTTTTCAGTTCGGTCATGAACAGCATCTTTAGAACAACTGTTTGTAATAAGTTGTTAAAACTTGAAAATTATTTTATATTGTTTTCGTAGAGAAGATATAGTAAAAATTAATTCAGTTATGACACAACTCGATTCTGATCCTCCAGAGTATATCGCCTCCATCCTTTTCGTGTCACCTAGTTTACCGATCTTAGAAACAATTGGCGAACGTTGTAGTTCGAATATTCCGTTTCATGTACCTTTTCAAGATAGTCTGCCCCTCGATCTCGATACGTTGCACGCCGTTTACAGAACTTCACCTTTTGCCGAAGTCACTTTATTAGCCTACACCCTTTCTGGACTTAGTATACCGTTTTCTGATTTCTTCTAGGCATGACACATATATGTGTATTTTATAGGGTGTTAAGTCCCAAATCAAATTTGGTTTCCTTGGCGTCTCATTTCTTGTTTGTGATACGCGTTTGGTTTTCATTTCATTAATTCCTAACCCGATTCCCTGTGTATCTGGATGTCATCAGTGCCATCAGCACAAGAAGTGGCGCAGCTCTGAATGCATTACTCAATTTGTAACCCTTAGACTTGTTTATTCAGAGCACTGCAATGAGAGCAGATCATAGACTAATTCGATTATATCTATGGGGAAACAATGAACGTGGAGGGCACAGAGCATTGGACGAGTTACTGGGAGAACCAAATTCAGTTTTCGCGATGCTTTCCGATTTTCGGATCCTCCGGATACATCTATTTGGTAGAAGATATGAGGTTATCTTGAAACCGAATAGAAAATTGGGACGGACCAAAAGAATGCGTGTCAGGATATACTATACTGACGTCTTCTACACGAATGGCTGAAAAACAGAACAGTGTTCTGGAACCTACCTCTCGAACAAAAACGAGAAGTGGGCTTTTTCCTTCGGATAATATATCGCGGTCTTTCAGGTTGAAGTGTATGCAATCCTAAGGGCGGCAACCTGGATGATTGACGAGCAGTTGGACATATGTTCAGAATAGGAATTCTCCAAGATGATACGAGTCCTTCCTGTAATGAGGAAGCGCAATCCACGGAATATTGTCTATGTAAGTGGCCCGCAAACGAACGCATCAGACATCAGATTTTTGGTGCTGATGTGCTACAACTGCAGTGGATAGCATCACATCCACTAAAGGAAATCCTGCGATACATAAACGGATCCGGAATATTCTGTTAGACGGGAGAATCGAGCACAATGGAGCACTAAGGTTTGAGTGCTCAGAGGCTTTGTCTCTCTCGTACCTCAAACATACACACACAATCCGATTTCTCTGGATCCATTCAAGATTATTTAAGCCTCCTGATACAATCAATGTAAAGAAAGTTACCGTATGTTAGAAAGGTGAAGGTGTGAAAGTCCTCCCGCGATACACGATACACGCTTGCTTGCCTCTATGATAGTCATGCTCGGAAATGTAGGGGTGTGGGATCTTTTGAACACGAGGCTCGGTATTGTTATCGTGTCGTTTGTCACTTCTGTGGAGGTACGATCCTCTCCAATTTCACCCAACTACTGGCCTATGTTGACGATATCGACATCTTGGGAGGAACCACCCGAGACGTACAAACTGCCTTCATCCAGATCGAGCAGGCGGCGCGAGATCTTGAGCTGCACATCAATGAAGGCAAGACAAAATATATGGTGGCAACGTCAGCACCGAAGACGAATCAACCAACAACATCAAACCGCACTGGTCAAACACGAAGAAGAATTAGGATAGGAGAATACAACTTTAAGACCGTTGACAATTTCTCCTATCTAGGGTCGAAAATCACAACCGATAACAACTACGATGATGAAATCCGCGCACGGTTGTTGGTTGCCAACAGAGCCTATTTCAGCTTACAAAGACTATTCCGCTCGAAACGTCTCACCATAGGGTCAAAGCTCTTACTGTACAAGACTATGATCTTGCCAGTCCTCATGTATTCCTCGGAAACTTGGGTTCTTAGCAAGAAAAATTGCGAACTCTTAGCCGCGTTCGAGAGAAGAATCCTCCGAAGAATTTTTGGCCCCCTACATGAGGATGGACGATTCCGTAGCCTACACAATGACGAAATCTATAAGCGATACCATGACCGTCCGGTTGTGGATAAAATCCGGCTCAATAGGATACGGTGGGCGGGTCACTTAATACGTATGGATGAGGATGATCCCACCCGGAAAGTCTATAAGGGCAATATCTATGGTAGCAAAAGAAGATGAGGCAGACCCTGCCTAAGATGGAGCGATGGCGTAGGTCAGGACGCCAGACAGCTTTTAGGGATATCGAATTGGTGGACCTTGGCGCAAAACCGGGATGTCTGGAGTTGCTTATTAAGGCAGGCCTAGACCGGATACCGGTTATTGCGCCGTTGATGATGATGAAGAAACCTACTCCGAGCACATGGTTTACTGGATGACCGCTATAATATATGGTGTAGTGGCTTTTCTCCAGGAAACCGGTCCCTGCCCATCGCATCTCTTGTAACGCTGTTATATCAGCCCTATATTGGGACAGGGTATCGGTTAGCTGCTCATCAGCTTCATTTCTGTACAGGGAGCGCACGTTCCATAAGAAAATGTGCAAATCGTTGATCTGTTGTCGTTGCCGGGTCCGTCGTTTTAAAGTCCGTCCTGTCCGAGGGTAGGGTTGTCAGCCCTACCCAACCCCCAACCTGGAGGACCAGTTGGTACAATTTGTCCCGTTTTTAAGCGCGGGAGACTCGCCTTCATCCTTCTCCGTCTGCAGCTTTTCGTTAAGAAAGAGCTCCCAGCGGAGAATAGGGTTTGGTAGTAGAGCTATTGGTGTTGGTTCAGCAGGCATTTCCCAGGTTTTATGCTCCATCGTGGGTAATAATCCACGTTTCGCCCTGGGACCTATACTACCTTTTGACCACCAGTATTGAAGTATAGGGCAACTTATTTTTCCATCTCTAGAACAGTGTTTTTCGGATGCCAAGTTAGAAGGCACCCTGCTCATCTTAAATAAACAAAATAAACGCCACGCTTGGAGTATATTACCGTTCAAAAACTAGGATTATTAAAAAATATTAAAAGGTAAATTTTTTGAGCCTTGTTAATTTTTTTTGTGGTTTTCACGCATTCTTTAATGTATAAAAAACGTCCCAGTGAGTCGCAATTATCGTAGTTTGTGAACCGTAGAAATATGCCCCAAATATGTCGTGAAAATGTCAGAGAATCTCGTTTAATAGATTTTGGGCTATAGTCCTATCAGATTTTCAACATGCAATTTCCAGAAAAAACGCATTCAAAAATTCAAATGAATTTTACCTGTTTAACACTGTAATTTCTGAATAACTCGAAAAGTCGAGAAATCACTCTGCCTAGGGATTATACACTACATCTGGATACAATTGATGACAACAAAAAAATTCCAATTCCTGGGATCCGACACACTGTATGACCCCCTTAAAACCTATAAACATCGATACTTGAGCAATTCTGCAATAATCAAATTGTGTATACCGCTATGAACTATAAAATTCTGAGAGAATGCAAACAGCCGTCAATTTTGTTTGGAAAATAATTTGTTTGCATCATGTATCAAAACGACCTAGAAACAAACAAAACCGTCATTACAAATCAATCTCAATGACAATCAATTTATGTCCCGCAGTGAACTAGTAATGCAGTGATAAAAATGGAAAAACCCTTAAAGCTAGACCAATTGCTTCCAAATGTTTTAACAGCATATTCAGGCAACTTTCTCGGGTAATATTATAATATGCGGCGTAATTAGTCAACGCTTTTCTCTGATACGGGGTATCACCAAAAAACAAGCGAAGCAGTTCCAAGAACGAAAACAGATGGAAGATGGTGATCATGACTAAATGTATTTTAGTCTCACGCTTTTGTTAGGCTATTATTATATAATAAATGCTATTCATTTCCTGAATATTCTTCATGAATAATAATAGTTTACTTCATAAATGTTCACAATAAGATCCAGTCATGTCGGCATTGGAGCTAAGCGCATGGTGTCCCCAGCAGGCTTTGTCGATGTTAAATTTACGGAAATATTTGGACAAAATGAGTTTTATAGAGATTACTATTAAGGACAAATTCCTACGTGCACAGGATATTTGAGGTTTATGAAATTAATTTACGCATATGTATAACCGAGATTTGTCTTTCCAACATTTGTGATATATACGTTTAGATAGGGTAAAGTACAATTTAAATTTCGTGAGGTTCCATGCATCTGTCCCTGTACTTTATTCATTTATCAATTTACTTCAAATGTTTACAAATTGCCCTGATTTGGTGCTCAAAATGAGAATCATAAATATTCAGATATCTACTTTTCTGTTTAAATCTGTTATTAGAGGCAAAGGCCGACAGAGGCATGGATAGTTAATTGTGCGAGAACGAGAATAAAACCTTAAATAATCGATGTTTGATCAATTGCTGCCATTAAAAATCCCCCAACAAAGTGAATAAACCCTCAAAATCCTAGTCGAAAGCTCTCTTTCCGTGACTTTAATGTTTTTTGTCTTTCAATAGCTTTAACCGGGATTCCTTTTCAAAATGCTACGCAAGAGAATATGCGAGGAGAATGTCTCAGATAGGTGTTATCAGAGTTGCTCATGTTACATGTTTGGTACTTTGGAAGATATGGAAAGTGCACATCATCCCGCATTAACAGGAAACTTGAGATTACATAAGTTAGTAAGACCGAAAAGTAAGACTTTGAGCAGGGAGGAAGGATGGACGACAGAGATTTGACTGGAGCCTTTTAAGCTTAGCTAACTTACCTTAAAATGGACAGACGAAAGTGCTTGGACAATTAGGATCATCAGAAGTTATGTGAGAGCTACTTTTTCAGAACGGCGAAATGCAAGGGAAGCTAATTTATTTATATTTTTCTGTTTAGTGCTGCTATTTATGAGTTTGTCCGGATAGCTGAGTGGTTAGAGCGCAAGGCTGTCGTACGGAAGGTCGCGGTTCAAATCTCGCTGGTGGCAGTGGAATTTGTATCGTGATTTGACGTCGGACACCAGTCGACTCAGCTGTGAATGAGTACCTGAGTCAAATCAGGGTAATAATCTCGGGCGAGCGCAATACTGACCACATTGCCTCCTAGTGTACCGTTACGGTCTTGAATGAAGTGCTCTAACACACTTCAAGGCCCTGATCCAACATGGATTGTTGCGCCAACGATTATTATTATTATTATTATTTATGAGTTGCAGTAATATTTAACTTAATACATGGAGCGCCATTAAGCACACATGACAATTAGCTAGAATTTATTTTGATTAATTTAAATAACAGCCGATTTTTCCTTTTTTCCTTGAAAAAGTATTTTCTTCCGCAATCTAGGTATATTTTGGAAATAGATAAAATAGCTAAAAATTAAATACGGTCATCTTTCCTCAAATACCTTGATCAAATTGCTCTGAATTTGGTGAAACCGAATTTGATGTTCCTCGACGCATATGGTCATGTCAGCTATCAAATGAAAGGGCTCAATTAGTACTCAACTGGTCTTATTTCTGATATTAGGTCAAACATAGGAGAATCGGTGTTGAAAATGTGTGCCCCGAAAAGAGTTACAGGTCCTGTTGCCAGAACCTATCCAACCGAAAAATCCGAAAAAATTTCAATGGTACATCTATACGAAATCAATACCCCAGAATACATCACATACCGACATTTGCTTAAACACAATTGATAATAGCATATTACCATATTTTAGAAATTTACCCGAAAACCCCCTTAAGTTCATTCTAGAAGCACAAAACTTGGCCCCATTATGAGTAATAATATAGTATGTACACAATTTGGAAAGTTTGAAGGAAATCCAACTAGGACCTAAGTTTTGTATTTCACTTGAATTTATTGCATTCTAAGGTGTATATGACGCCATCATCAAAGAAAGTGAACTCATATGAACGGCGAAGTGGGAGTGTGGAAATATTTTGAATTTATAAGTTGAAATTAGTGTCCATGGATTAGGTACTAGCACTGAGGAAGGAGGCACGTGGTCTCCGAAACGATCGTATGCGGGGAAAAAATAAAAATATTTACAGGGTAAGGAAAAAAACCTAGTTCTCTTTTCTCAACTTGAATTTATAATTATGCAAGAATGGAAAAAAATAGATAGGCGAACACAAAACCTTTATATCCAACGTGTTTCTGTTCTGTTGCCTGTCAGGGGTATGCATCTTAAATTCGACATCAAACTATGTCATTTCCCTATTCATGAAATTTTGTTGCAATAGATTTAGTTGTTTTCGAGAAAATTTGTGTGATGTGAAGAAATCCTTAAAAAATAGTAATTCCCACCTAAAATAGCATCTTTGTCGCGCTACAACTGCGTTATTAAGGAATTCCACCAAACTTTGCAATATCGTGTTGAATATTCCGTAGCCTCCATAACGACGAAATCTATGAGCGATACCACGACCGTCTGGTTGTGGCTAAAATCCGGCTCAACAAGCTGCAGTGGATCGTAATCCGTATGGATGAGGACGATCCCGCCCGGAAAGTCTATAAGGGCAATATCTATCGTAGAAAAAGAAGACGAGGCAGACCCTGCCTGAGATTGAGCGATGGCGTAGATCAGGACGCCAGACAGTTTTTAGGAATATTGAGTTGTTGGACCTTAGCGCAAAACCGGGGTGTCTGGAGTTCCTTATTAAGGCAGGCCTAGATCGAATACCGACTGTTGCGCCGTTGATGATGATGATATTACAAAATATTGTAATATATTATTATTAATTTTATTTGGAAATATTTTTTGGTGTGGACGGATCGTAATGCCCAGAATGAAGCCCGTCTTTATGGGAATACCTTCGTAACCTAGGCTGAAATTAGTAAAAAATTACTAAAAAAAGGAAAGGAATTCCACTACTATGTTGGTGGGAGAAACAGAAGCTGCCGCAAATAGTAAAGATTTCACTAGCATTACAAAAAGGGTACATAAGCCTTTTGATGGTCTTGTGAGGAACGTTAATGGTAGGCTTCTCATGTGATGTGTAATTCCTCTTCTAATAATGACAGTCATATTAAAGTACATGGGTTTTCCTTAGCAAGACGTCAGCCAACAATATTTGGCATCGAAATGTCTTCATTACTTTTAATATAGTGCTAATTTCTGTGCTTTAATCAAAGGTTCTCAACAAAAAGTTTGGCGCTAATATGCAGTCGCAAATAAAAAGATTTCAGAATGCAAGCCAAACGATGACTTCCCCAAGCCCCGTTTGTTTTATACAAAACTTTTTAAAAACAGAAATGCATGAAAGTTCACCTTGATTGATCCAAATGTGTCATGGTTTGCGTTATGGCCATACATGGAACTATTTTCATGGTCATCGCATAATCAACATATGTAGCACATGCATAAAAACACGTGTGAAATGTTTACACTTCAAGACTTGTTTGTTATTTGATTGTGATGTGCGGTCGATTACACTAGATGACATGGATTATTTTTGACTAGGATTTATGATCATTTACAAACTCATGTCGGTATACCACAGCAGTCTTTGTAGTTGCTGTTGCTACTCATTCGTAGACCCTGGATTTTTTCCACCAATTGGAAGAGGTGGGATGACCTTTAAGATTCTGAAAAAGGGCACACGCCTTGAGTACGTCTACTGGAGGGGTAATTCCTGCTGTCGCGAAAATAATAACTAAAATCATCCTGGAACACCTCGAAGGCTTGATCGACAGAGAGCAAGCTGGTTCCCGCTATGGGTTCTTCCTTACTGACCAACCACAGTAATACCCTTCGGATTATTATAGAGCAGTGCGCGGAGTTTAGATTGCTGGAGGGGGAAAACTAACAGCTGTTATTATGATGTTGAGAAATTCGTGTGCTATAAAACATTGAGGTTAAATCTCAGAGGAATTTGACGTCAAAAGCGGAGTCCATTAGGATTGTATCTTGCATCTAATAATTTTTCTTCTCCTTATCGGTGACCTTCTTCATGCGGGCTTATTGGGAACTTGGGGGAATTCAACGAAAGGTGTAATCTTTCCTTGAACACCTCGACCACTACTGATGAGCTCTGTTTGTCATGAACTAAAAATAAACACTAAAGAAACCATAGTTTCTGTTTGACGTGGTGGGTAGAGCATCGAAGGTGTCGATCAATTTGAATATTTCGGAAGCGTGGTTTCTGCCAACGGCGTCTCGCTGGACGCATTAACAGTGCATGTTTAAAACCTTCGCCAATAGGAGCTCCCATACGGGGGCCCCATCACTGTATGCACTAACTTGCGCACGGAGTCCCATTGTGGTGAAACGCACCGAAGATGCTGCAATTGGATCTGTTTTGTATGAGTCGAAGATCATCATTATTGTTCGGTCTCAAAATGAAGATGATGCTCTACAGTTTCCTGATATGATCGAATTTCAATCTAGCCAGGAAAAAGTGAAGCACCATATGATGACTATTCCTGAGCACCCTCCGACACTTTTGCTCCGGGTCGACCACCAAACCCTCCACTTTTGTAGGTTTATCCTTTCTGGCATTCATGAACTTTAACCTTTAGTATCCGAAATGCCTCCTTTCCCTCGAGGGCCCAGTATCTAACATTCGACATATTCTGCCTTTCACTGTACAAAGCAAAACATGTCACAGTGCTGAATTTGTGTCCACCGCCAGAACTCAAGGCTGAGATTACCTGCTGGAGCCATTTAAGCCAGCCTCATCAGCGCGTTTCAAATGAAGAAGTCTCTCCGGGGTTACCAGTTTGTCTCCACCTTCCCTTGAATATTATACTTCCTTGCGCCCGACGCCTCTTTGGTCATCTTCTTTCGTAGTGCCTTCCTCTGCCGCCGGCTAGAAGCTTTCCCAAGTTCACGTTGTCCGAACCGCTTGGGTCCATTTTCACATGTCGGCGTTACCGACCAGTATCATCCACGTCACCAGCTCACCTTTCTTCCGCCCTTCCTGGTAAGGATAAAGAAGAAGGTTTTGGCAGGCAGGATTCAACTTGTTCTCGCTTCTCAGTGGCTGAAGTTTCCTTCTGCCGAGCCTTCCTCTTTTGCCTAAAGGTATATTTAGACAGTAGTGCCGCGGACAGAGTTTCCAGTTTTTCTCGACATGAGGATTTACGTACTTTTCTTGCTGGTTGGCTGTGCCATGTAATACAAGCTTTCCATTCCACTTAGAAAGCATGCCTTTCATAGATCTCACCTCTCTAGGGGGACATGAATATTGTGATGGCTCCAAAATCTGCCGTTTCCAAGGATTTATCTTGTAACTTACTATATTAACCTTTATTTGCTTCGGTTTAGTATTTGTCTGTCTACTTGTTCATCAGTTTGTCTGACTGTGAAATCTGATTTGCGTGAAACCGTTTAAACTTATTGACAATCCTCGTCGAAATTTGTCGAAAGTACAAGAGGTACAAAACCATGCAATTAACGGATTCTTTCTGGCGCAGTCGCTTCCTATACATGTGGCAGCCAGTATCAAATTCTAATGTACAGTCATCAAAAACTAAAACACAATTGCACTTTCGTTTGAACGTATATCAGCTATCAGTATTCGATTTTTAAGGTTTTGTGTAAACACAAAACCTTATTAAGATCGGTTTACCGTCTGTCTGTCTGTCTGTCTGTCTGTCTGTCCGTCTGTCTGTCTCTCTGTCTGTCTGTCCGTCACACGCATTTTTCTCGGAGACGGTTATAACGATTGACACCAAATTTGGTGGAAAGGTGGGAACTGTGAACGCTCACACATACAGTGAGTTACATCCTTTTACGTTGAATTTAAGGGGGGGGGGGGGGTCCCCATACATGCAAAAGGAGGGTGTGAAATTTTTTTTCATCAAATATAGTCATGTGGGGTATCAAATTAAAGGTCTCGATTAGTACTTTTCGAAGCCGGTGTTAGTTTTGACATTTCTTGGAAACGTGGGGAGTGCGAGGGGTTGAAAGTGATCATTTATTTAAGGGGGCCATTCTCAGAAACTACCAAACCGAAAAATCTGAAAAAAATCAGGAGGCTGCCAGTATATGGCGCCGTGGCTCCGAAATACCTTTCATACCGATATCTGTTCAAAGAAAGTTAATAATACTATATTACTATATTTTTTTGCAATTGGCTGGAAACCCCCCTTAAATTCATCCTAGCGGCACGAAATTCTGCAGTGATGTAGGCTATAATGTAGAGCATGATCATACCAAGTGTGATGGAAATCGCACTATTACTAACAAATTTATAATACGTCGAAGTTGTTGCTTCTTTGAAAATTGAAGACTATCAATGTCAATATCACCCGAAAGTGGACATATGCATATATTACGTGCTACGTACTAAGAAATACACAAAACCTTTCGTACCTGAAGCATCCAGCTTCCGGTTTCCCGACTTGTTTTGCTTTGTAGTGTGGTGAAGGTGGGAACTTATATTTTCCTGTAGATCACGTGATTTTAAATTTCCTCTAAGTATTTTTCGTGTACACTAAACTACAGTAGGGATAGGAATTTTATAGATAATAAAACCAACTAATGCTATTGGCTGGAAAATTTATTCCTCATAGCTATTCAACTCTGGCAACATGAAAGCTCTTAATACCAGGTATGTATGTTTCAGATTTTATTTTCCACGCAAATCCAATTCAATTTCGGGTGCTGTGTCAGAAAAATACCTGAAACGAACGAACTATGATTATGTCCTGAAAAACTTTACCTTTCGCTTCAGCTAACATACACTGCGTATTTCATCGCCTCCGTGAAAACTGCTAGAATCATAAACAGAACTTTCGAATTTCAAAGTAATTTTCATAATATTACGCTTGCGACGGAAGTTCTCCAAATATCGCAATTTCGTAGCAGATTTAAATTGATTACCATCTGTTACCTTGCTTTGTTTCAACAAAGCGAAACTTCCCAAACTTCCCAAGGATGAGATAACATTTCTGAGAAAGATCGAAAGTCAATGGTTTTGTCAGGCCTCGTCAGGCCAAAGTATAGTACGGTATGTCTGCGTATTCCTGTACCTACATTCAAATGACATGATTGAGAAGATTTTTCCTGTTTTCCAAAGCTTTCAGGAGCTGATGCTATAGCACATACATTAGTGAGGAAATTGAAAACATGAACTGATGGAGGACTGACTACTTTTCCCAGGAACGGAGGCAATCCGGTAATAGTTGTTGGCTAAAAAAAGACATAAAGCCAGTCGGTGTTTCTCATGGCCTATTATTATGTATATTAACCTTCAAATTCCCATGATAGGGAATTTTGATCTAGAATGATTCTGTTACCATCGATTAAGTCACGTTTCCTTGTGACCATTTAATTGTTCAGTGCAGTTTTAATTAAGATCTTCTATTGGTTCAAAACCGCAATATTCTAAATTCTAAAATTAGCAACTATATATAATTATTATCCCTGGTAGAAATATATATGTTTTTAACATTGGCAATGGAATGAAAAATCTTACTAATCTGTAATCAGTTTGTAGCGAATCTCTAGCATCTCCTCTAAGACATCATTGCCTCTATCGCAAGTAGGGAACTCAATCCTATCTGCTCCTACTTGTAACAACCAAAGTTCGTAGGAAGATGCACATATATATATATGCATATACTTTTATTTTGTGGATATTTTTCGCTGGAATCGTAAAGGTCCTCATATTAGGCAATTTTCTTGCGTCAATCGGACCGTGTGTCTTCCCTTCACCATTCTCCAATTTCTTTACAGTTCTCGCCGTTTGACGTTCTGGAAAGTGAAATAAAATATGCCAAAATGGACATACCCTTCCACCCAATTCCCTTAATGAGGCATAGGCGTTGATAGAATCTAGTGTGAGCCGTGCCGATCCTGGTAGTTGCCTTCTATAAGTATTTCCGACTGCTTGAATTTCTAATGTAATTTTATACTGAAATGACGCGATTGGGTTTGTTTCAGGATCAAAGCGTAAGCCTTTTGATTAATATAGAAATAAACACGTGGGGTATTTGTTTACCTTCGAATTTTCTCTCAAGAAATTGGTACGAATTCGAACTTTTTTGTGATCTTTGGATTTACCTCAAAATTCCTGTCTTATTGTGCTAAGATACGAATTTTGAATATAATAACTTATAATTTAAGCAAATTTCATCTGATGGAATTGGTAACTTTCAAAGAGCACAGAGATGTAAATAAAAGAAAAAAATTCGGAAGATCTACAAAGCCGCATTCATCAAACAAAAAGGAAAACCCACATCTCCTTTTGGATTAATTGCTTTAAGAGGAATATTGTTTGGAATACTACTCGTATATTGGAAAGTAGAAGGTATTTATGAGAATGACTAAAGTCTGTTGTTTATGGCAGAGGCCACCCCCATGAATTCGATCCGATGAAAGGAAGTGGTGTTGTGAAGCATTCAATAGTCATTTTCAGCAGCAACTACGAAATGCCAATACGACTTAGTGCTCCCTGTATTCCTTGGGGAAAATGGGGCATTTATACAAACGCCGTGAACAAAATTGATCTTGAATTGTCTTTCGGGGGCGGTGGCACCTGATATAAATGTGTAGCTTTGATTGTACTTTTTTGTCGAAAAGCCTCTCCCAAGGATGCACTTACTTTCAAAATAAGTTGATATTAGCTGAATTGGGTGAGGGGGGAGGAACATACAAGATACAAAAACTATGAAAATAAATATCAATAATATACACTGCAATGCCGCCGAATTATAAACACTAAGAAAATTGGAATATATTGCCCCTTTTGGATTGTGAAATAAAATGAATTATGCTTCAAAGAGGAAGAAAAAATAATGAAGTAACTAATATGGTCGATTTTAAATAAAATATAATTATTTTTATCTAAAAGTTATAAATATTTGGTTCATCCACCTTTGTTTCAAATTATGCTTTCAATTCTGGGCGCCCTGCTTTGAACACAAGATTCAAGTCGATTGCCCAAGCATACTTCGCGAATATTTTGTATTAAAAGTTCCTACGTAGTGTTCTGCCTCTTATAAACCTTTTGTTTCAAAACACGCCAACAAAATTCAATTGGGTTGATACCAGGAGATTTGGTTGGCCAAAGAAGAGCGGCGATGCTTCGACTAGACAAAAACTCTTCCGCATTGCAGGGGGCATTGCTGTGCATAGAGATTGTTAAATCTCTATTTGCTTCTATTTGATTCACCTTTTCCCAGTCAGCTGTAGTGATCTTTTTGATCATCTCTTATGGATTGACCTTTTTGTGGGGCGGTTCAGTGTTCAAATAGACAAAAAGACCCTACTAGATTTCAAATTTGTTTGAACGTTCTTAAAGTTACATTGCGTTTTTCCAACAATTTTCCAACCACAGTCCCGTCTGTTCTCCGCGCAATTTTGCCTTTGCTTTACAGTTCGATCGTAGTCTTGGTCAGTCGCTCTTCCCTCCATAGATATTTTTAGCATTTGCGAAAACTCTACTCATATTTACGCCTTCTAATTGAGCAATTTCTCGCTAATTATGCCATGTACCACAAATGAGAGCAAGAAAGGCTCCCTTTCTGCCTGCTGGAATATCAGATTTTCTGCTCATACTGTCAGTTACAAGAATTTAATAAAACTTGAAGAAAACGCACACTTGTCAAAGCTATTTTACCTATAAAACTGTTGAAATCTCTTGATCTAACAATTGATCTTAATGATGTCAAACGTTTTCACAATAATCGCCTGTTTTACTAGTGTATGGTAATGCTATAAACCACGGCACGCAATGATGTCCTATTTATTCAGTAGCACTTTTCACTACACTTTTATTTGCAGCAAGTAGAGTAATGGAGAAATATTAAGAACCTGATGTGTATCAAAAAAATATACATATCGTAAAACTCATAGTTTTTTTTTAAATCAGCAGCGTTCATAATTTGATAGCACTGCACTGTATGTATCAGGATTCCAGAATTTTACTTTGAAAAGCAAATCACTCAAATTTCAGACATCGAGGTATACCAGTGCTAACTCGTACTGAATGTGAGGATGTACTAAAGATACATCTGAGTGAACATTTGCTACTTAACGAACTTTAAGGGGGTCATCCCGTGTGCGGAATGGAAATTTTTTTTTCCGGCATCAATTGTATCTAGATATAGTGTAGAATATATGAGCAAAGGGATTTTTTGATATTCGGGGTCGTTCGGAAATTATAGTGTTAAACACGTGATAAGTCACATGCCAGATTTATGTCGATCGCCGTAACAAAGCGCGCATTTATCACTCCGAATGATGTTCGAATGACTTCGCTAAAGGACAAGAATTGCAGCCAAGGTCGTATATGTAATTCTTGCAGAAACCTAAGGTTTATGGACTAGGTATAGCAGATTAAGGATCATTTAAAGTTTTATGACTAAAAATCGCATTCTATTTTTTTCTCGAAACTGCATGTTGAAAATCGGCTGCCACCATAGCCCAAAATACATTTCAGAATACATTTCTACGGTCCGCAAACAAAGAGAACTGCAATTGATAATTGCGCCTTAAAAAACACCAAAATTCACAAAAGAAAAGTTTAAAACGGCACCAAAAATTTAGCTTTTAATATTTTTTAATAATCCTAGTTTGCGGACTGTAGTTAAGTCTGTACATTAAAATGCCGTTTACTTTTTTCCTGATGATCACAGCGCCCTCTAGCAGCAGAAAAACACCTTTTTTTGGAGATGGGTGCATAAATTACTCTGTGTTTCAATAACGAACTATGCGATCGGACTGGAAAAATTACTATACACACTCAAGATATTAATAAATCTATGGTGAAAAATTCGTATTTGTATCTTTGTCCAGTTTTTCACAAAAAAATTCTAAAAAAAAACAGCCTTTACACGGGATGACCCCCTTAAATGCAAAGGATTTAGCAAGTAAACAATACTTATGGTTGTTATTAATGGCGATACCCGCTCCCAAGCCATTCATATCTCGTCGAAGACTCTTTTATGCTCCACATCTTAGCCGGAAGGTTAAGATCCTGAATTTGATTGGAGATATTCCAGAGCGAGAGCAATTGGTATTAAGCGGGATGAGAAAGAGAAATTCTGGTACTGGTGGCTGCGGGTTGTCGGTTAGCGGCAGCCGCGCTCAGTTCTGCCATTTGTTTCTTGGTAGGGATTTGTAAATATGTACATATTGAACAGGTGCTGCTTTTGCTTTCAGTGGTAATTTATTCCTACATATGTTATTATTCTTTGTTTGTTTGTCAATATTACAACAATTATTATTACTTCTTCTTCCTATAGATGTTATTGTAAAAAAAAAAGAAAAAATATATAAAGCGAAAAGTAAATAGTTTTAATCATGATAGTTCATGATAGTAGTATACTTTGAAGCGATTAAACATTTATGATTATTTCTTTATTTATTTTTTTTATTATATTTCTTTATTTGCCACTAAAACCAAGTGAATTCTGACCATTTCCCGACAACTTATTATAAAATTAGATTTTTATTTCTTACTGCTTCTCTTTTCTGTCGTTATCCAAAAGTCCACAGAGGCCATTAGATTTAAGTTATTTTCTTTAGTTTAAAAGATTGTTTTTTTGTTCATTTTTCCAATCTAAAAAAAATGATTTTAAAAAACAAAACAAAAATGACATTTAATATGTTTTCTTGGTCGGTCTGTGGCGAGACCTGTCACTAAGAGAGTTCAGATAGGATTAAGCATAATGGAGTAACTGTTTCTCTGATCTCAGTATTTTGTTTTACTAATGATAGTAGAAAGTATGTTGCCTCAAACCATCCTCTTTTATCTGAGTTTGGGAACATCATGCTACGAGTATATAAATAATATGGCGGTGTTACTTACTATTTACTAACTTGTTAATAATAGCATTTCCGCCACACTCAATAGTATGATTGATGCTCTATATTCCTGAAAAATTTTGCATTTCTAGCATGAACTTAAAGGAGATTTCCGGTTAATTTCCCATTTTCTAAAAGAGGTCCATGAGGCAGAGTGGTAAACAGACCGTGAATCGAGTTTAATAAGGTTTACTTTTAAAAAAATGACAACGAAAGTACGAGACTCATTGATGTATCAGGGAAGCAAAGTAAACAAAACCTAAGCACTCACTCAGTGGTAAATCATGCACAACCATGGGTCGTGCAAAATATTTGACAAAATAAGGGTGAATTAGTTGAAATCAGCTGAGTATATTAAAGATCGCGATTATTGGATCAAGACGAAGGTCAACATTAAATAAGCGGAGTGGCAGTGGGTAAGTCCCATAACACCATGAAATGTATCCTTGGGTGACCAACGTGTGGTTCATCCTAGATTTACATGGGGTGCAACAGTGGAGGAGTGTAAGCTTCTCGGGAAGTCTTGAAACACTGTCAACAATGATCTGTATTTGTGGTTGATCCACTATACCACATTTACAAGATCTTCAAACTTCAAAAAACCTATTTATCTGAGAAGTTGACAGTTCGCCGACAAAAGTGATTTTAGTATTCATCCGGGACGAAACTCACATATTTGGCTGATATTTAGCTTAAAGATGTACAGAGGAGTTGAAGATATATTCGTGGCTGTTAGCTTAAACTGCTCTGAGCCAAATAAGGGTAATAACCTCGGGCGAGCGCAATGTTGACCACATTACCTCCTATAGGGCACTGAAATCCTGTAGTGTATCGTTTGGAGTGAAGCGGTCTAACAGGCTTCAAGGTCCTGATCCAATTGGATTGTCGCGCCAACGATTATTATTATTAGTACAATCTTGTTCGATGTTCATGCGAAGTTTGAGTGGTTTACGTCTATCAATGTTTTTTCTGCAGCTATTTATTTATGACCCGAAAAGCGTGTCCTGCGATTTTCACTATGGGAAAAAATTTAAAGAGTGTGTTGGAAATTATGAGTTTCCAGTAACATTACGACTTGAAAATCACGCAGAAGTAACATATTTTATATTATATATTTTGGGAAGTTTATTCTTTGCGGAACGCAAATATTTCTAGGGCATGAAACATTCAGTGAAGTCCGGATAATTATTGAAAGTTTTGAAACCTCAGTTGAAATGTAACGGTGGTATGATTTTCGGTAATGAATTCAAATATTATTTGTAAAGTTAAGTCTGTTCATATGTCGCCTTATGCTACATTATAAATATTTTCCACTTCCTGTTGTACTGAAGTTCCTATTGTCGAGAAAGCATTTGAAGCTCATTTCCTCCAATGATGATGATTTCACGGTAATAAAGGATCCGATAAGGTGTGATGTGTCATAAATTTCTATGTATGAATACGCATATGCTTCATGCATGTGTGGCGTATGTACAACACTATAATACTGTGGGTTGTTTACAGAGCTGATTTTTACTTGTGGATGATTTAATTTCTACGTCAGCTTCCCAGTTATCTTGCATGTTACATTCAATTTATTCACAATGCGCTAAGTGATCTATTCTTCCATTACGATAACGAACCTCCGCAGAATATTGTCAAATTATTTTGGCGCTGGAAATCAGTGGGCTGAACACAGACATAGTTATCTGGTGAAACAATATTCACGATATTTCCACCATATGCTCGAATTGATAAAGTAGTAGATATAAAGTTAAGCCGTGAGATATTTTTTTATATTGTTGCTTTCGATTTTATAGAAATAAGTGCTTTAATAGACAAAATGACACTAACATAATTTTTCTTCTGTTCACAGGTAAGTTGGGAAAGTTCGCGGTTCGATGAATGTAACGAATATAAGCGTCGCAGTAAGTGCATGTTGGGCAAAGCTCTAACTTGATGATTTATTCTCTGTCTGCTGGATCGCGTAGAGGCTGTGTAATAAAGACTATTTTGAGTTTATCTCTGGTGCTCAAAAGGGCAGAGTTAATACTGACATTGGTAGGACCACAAACAGATAGAAAGCCCCCTAAATGCGGACAGAGCGGCCGTTGTAGTGAAATAATAATGAAGGAGCTGGCCAATCGCTTGATTCATCTTCAGTTTTATATATTCTGATATAAGGAATTGTGTTGTCCCACCATGTCCCATCTTATCTGTCAGGCCCAATTAATGAGTGGTCTGAGAGTTTCTATACACCGCAAAATTATCTTTAAATTGTAAAGATAAAACAATTTATCATTTTTTCTTTGTTTGTAATATTTGTAAAGTTGTAAAATGTAAAATTTGTTTCCACGTACTCGAGTAGGACGATTAGATGAAGCCTTATCAGAAGTTATCTGGTACCATGGGAATCGGGATGGCCCTACCAAAACCTATACCCCAGGAGGCTCTTGAAATATGCCCGGCCTTGCTATTTACGGCTTACCCTTTTCGAGACTTTCATAGTGCTGTCTTTATTCCCATGCCGCGGGCAGAGCTCCTTTTGGGCTCAATGCGTGGAATTGTGCCTTACAACTCGGGGACGTATCTCTTAATCGCAATAGAGGGATTACATAGGCTTCGTGTCCATTGGTGCGAATACTGAGCCTATGCCCAGTATAGACCGGTACCGCCATATTACTCATAGCCGGGCTCTAATAATGGTCCCCAAACGAATCCTTGTCCGAAGAGGACCATGCAATTATTTCTATATGACACGCACTCTGGTAAAGTGCTCAGGACCTTCATGCCCAATTGCTGCACGACAATCAATTATTTTTTATCTGAAGCTATTGAACACTAGTTCAAACATTTTCTATAGGGTGCCTGGTGCATTCCCCAACCAATAAGTGCATTTGTCTCCATCTTACATTAAAATGGGCACCAACGGCCTTTGGAAATTTGAATTTATTTTTGCAACCCTTTCCAAGGACCAGTAGTATATGCTTTCTGTAGTTATCTTCATTGGCAGTATGCTTTTCGTCAATAAGGACAGATACTAGTTTACGAAGCAAGCCTATTCTTCCGAGAATCATTATTCCTTAGTCTAGTTTTAGCCCTTGCATTGCACTGGGATGACATACTTTTGTTCTTGCATATTCTGTTAATCAGCTTTAGGAAAAAGTTCTACGGGCGATTCGTCGATAAAAAGTATGCGGCTTGTTTCTATCCTGATTTGTTGTCCGGAGTAATCACCTATTTTGTGCGCCAAGTACGAAATTTCTTTTGGAATTTTTTTTCACTCAATAGAAGCTTAACTGATTTGATATTTATATGCTTTCTCTAAGAAGGGCACTTAAAAGCAGACTTCCGAATCACTTTTTTCTGGCCAGCATTGCTTGTATGCAGGTGTTGTGGTCGCCGTTCTTAGACCAGACGTGTTTATACCCACATCGCACGTTATGCGATTATCATCATCATCATCAAAGGCACAACAGCCGGCATCCGGTTTAGGTCTGCCTTTGTAAGAAGCTCCCAATTTTACGCGAGGACCGCCAATTCGATATCCTATGCTATTCCTGTTTTGCTTACGCCATCGCTCCATCTGAGGAAGGTCTGCCACGTTTTATTTGTTTACCATAGATATTGACCTTATAGATTCACCGATACGAATTAAGTGAGAATTAGGCTCTGTTGGTTGCCAAAAACTGTGCGCGGATTTCGGCATCATGTCTGGTATTGGTTGTAAGTTTTGACCCTTGACAGGAGTTATATTCTCCTATCTCTATCATTCTCGTTTTTGATACTGACTTTGTTATAGTGTCCGGATAGCTGAGTGGTTAGAGCGCAAGGCTTTCGTACGGAAGGTCGCGGTTCAAATCTCACTGGTGGCAGTGGAATTTGTATCGTGATTTGACTTCGGATACCAGTCGACTCAGCTGTGAATGAGTACCTGAGTCAAATCAGGGTAATAATCTCGGGCGAGTATAATGCTGACCACATTGCCTCCTACAGTGTTCTGTACTGTACCGTTACGGTCTTGAATGAAGTGCTCTAACACACTTCAAGGCCCTGATCCAACATGGATTGTTGTGCCAACGATTATTATTATTATTTGTTATTGTATTTCGTCTAGCCTTCGTTAACGTGCAGCCAAAGAACTCGCGCCGCCTGCTCAAATCTAGATGAAGGCACATTTCTGGTTATTTGTCCCATTATGTCAATATCATCAGCAGAGGCCAGTAGGATAATGATATAGTGATATCCTTTCCATATGTGGAACAGCTTAAAGCTCGGTCCAGTCATCAGGCATTGATTCGTTGTCCCAGTCATTGAGCATAGGTTAATGAACCACTTGATGTAGTTATTCATCTCCATCGTTAACCAGTTTAAATCTGATGGATTGCACGGACTGTTTCTTCCATGCTTTATGGTGCTAGCATTTGTCCGTCGCCTTCAGATAGATGTATTTCTAGAGCAGTTCTGTTTGGTATATCTTCCGTAGTCGATCTGTAGCTACATATCGAACTTTGGGGGCCCTTGTCGCGCTGTGTCCGTTGGCTTAGAGGTAGTTCGTGCAAAGTAGCCTCTTAGATCAGAGGAATATGCACTTTTCTTATTTAGAGTGTCGGAGGCCCTGCAATTGAAGGATATCACGGTTCTCAGCCGGGAAGTGATGAATGGCCTGAGTAGTCCGTAACACCCATCAATGTACCACGTAGTCTGGCGCCACCTCTCAGTGGACATTCTCCATTTATTCCATGATCTGTTTCACACTATCCTTAAACCCTCCCAATATTTTAGGTGAATATCGTGAATGACCACGTGTTGATCGAACGCCGCCACCTCTCAGCCTTGATGAATGTCAGAACATATAGGGGGGCCAATATAGACTCGAATCACTATCTCGTTGGCATGGTGCTCCGAGCTCGAATAACAATACCACCTAGAATCCCCTCTGACAATCAGGTGAGAGTGAACACTGAAGCCATCCACAACACAACCCTCCGCGACACCTATAAGAGGGAAATGGATGCCGCAATAACCGCAGTCAACAGAGGACCTGGAGATGAAGCATCAGCAAATGATCTTCACTATCACCTGAAGAACGATATCATGGATACGGCCACAAACATACTTGACCCCAGCCGTAAAAGGAATCGGAACGGCTGGTTTGACGATGAATGTAAGCTAGCAACGGAACGGAAGAATGCCGCATACCGCGTAATGTTGCATTTTCAAAGAACGCGGGCACGCGCAGAGACTTATCACGAACTCCGTCGAGCGGAGAAGCGACTTCACAGACGGAAAAAGAAAGCCTGGGAGAACCAACAAGTCTGTGAACTAGAAAAGTACAGGGAGCAACCGCACCAGGCGCGGAAGTTTTACCAACAAGTCAGCAGGATGAAGCCTTATACACCTCGATGCTCATCCTGCCGAGACAAAGAGGGAAATCTGATTTCCGACAGAATGGGCATATTAGAGCGATGGGTTGAGTACTTTGATGAGCTACTGAACAACCAGAACATCGGCGAGTTGGAGGTCCCGCCAACTGAAGACGACGGACAGGTACTGCCACCACTAAGTTTAGGAGAAACAGTCCGTGCAATTCATCGGCTAAAAAATCATAAGTCGCCAGGGGCTGATGGAATTACAGCCGAATTAGTTAAATATGGGGGCGACCAGTTACACCAAGTGGTTCATCAACTTGTGCTCAAGGTATGGGACAGCGAATCAATGCCTGACGATTGGCAACGAGGCATTATCTGTCTCATACATAAAAAGGGAGATATCACACAGTGCAGCAATTCTCCACTATCTTGCTAGGCCTGATAACCCCATATGCCCAGAACATCATTGGCCCATACCAAAGAGGCTTCACTCCAGGCAAATCAGCAACAGATCAGATTTTCTCTCTGCAGCAAGCGATGGAAAAACTGTTGGAATATGGACAACAGTTGCATCATCTGTTCATCGACTTTAAAGAAGCCTATGATAGAATAGCCAGGGTAAAACTGTACATGGTCATGAGAGAATTCGGTATCCCGACGAAATTGATAAGACTGACTAGGCTGACCCTGACCAATGTGCGAGGCCAGATAAAAGCAGCAGGATCACTCTCAAGACCATTCGACATCAACAACGGTCTACAACAAGGGGATGCGCTATCATGCGTCCTCTTTAATCTGGCCCTCGAGAAAGTGTTCCGTGATGCTGAGGTAAATGCAAGAGGTACGATCCTCTTCAAGTCCACCCAACTACTGGCCTATGCTGACGATATCGACATCATGGGAAGAACCACCCGAGACGTACAAACTGCCTTCATCCAGATCGAGCAGGCGGCAAACGGCGCGAGATCTTGGGTTGCACATCAATGAAGGCAACACAAAATATATGGTGGCAATGTCAGCACCGAAGACGAATCAACCAACAACATTAAACCGCACTGGTCAAACACGAAGAAGAATAAGGATAGGAGAATACAACTTTGAGACCGTTGACAATTTCTCCTATCTAGGGTCGAAAATCACAACCGATAACAGCTACGATGATGAAATCCGCGCACGGTTGTTGTGAACCAACAGAGCCTATTTCAGTTTACAAAGACTGTTCCGCTCGAAACTGTACAAGACAATGATCTTGCCAGTCTTCATGTATTCCTCGGAAACTTGGGTTCTTGGCAAGAAAAATTGCGAACTCTTGGCCGCGTTCGAGAGAAGAATCGTCCGAAGAATTTTTGGTCCCCTACATGAGGATGGACGATTCCGTAGCCTATACAAGGACGAGTCTATAAGAGCAATATCTATGGTAGAAAAAGAAGACGTGGCAGACCCTGCCTAAGATGGAGCGATGGCGTAGGTCAGTACGCCAGACAGCTTTTAGGGATATCGAATTGGTGGACCTCGGCGCAAAATGTCTGGAGTTCCTTATTAAGGCAGGCCTAGATCGGATACCGGTTGTTGCGCCGTTGATGATGATGATGATCGACAGCTGGTGGCTAAATTTAATATGCAATGCAGCTTTTAACGATGCTTAATTAAGGATTCCTACGGCTCTGCATCGTTACTAATAATATTTAACATTAAAGTATTGTTTGCCCAACCGATTTCAAGTAGCCTTCTAGAGTGGTTTAGGCAGGCGTTTTTGCTTGAAACAATAAACCATTTGATCGGGATTAAGGTCGCTTTGGCTGAAAAATTTTATATTCCACGTATTGGCGATTTGCATTAGGAAGTTAACTAGCAGTGTAGAGCGGAAACTCATGGTCAGAACCTACAAAGCTGACATTTAGATTGTGAAAGTAATTAGCAAATGATTAACAAATCCAGGTATAGCAATTTTGCCTAGGGTTTGAATGAATGGTGATTTGAAAACTCCGCGACTGCATCTAGATCAAGCCTTTAACCGAGCAAAATGACGAAACCGTTCAAGACGAGTCGCCTGCGCTTCTGTCGGACTGGGTCAAATGGGGAGCAACAAGTGACATCAAGTGGATGCGGACGTAGAATCCCTCAATCCTCAAACAAAATATTTTCAGCTTTGGCTCAAAGTATTGTAGAATTTATGCTCAATATAATTCGTAGTCATGCCATGTTCTGCGAATCAAATAATGTGGCATTTTACATCTGCAAACCGCTTCGGCCGCGCTGCTCCCAGGACAGGGGTGAAGTAGCGTCTGATGAAATGCCTTTGCCCTGGTACGAAACCGTGAAGCTGTCTTCGGTTTTTATTTTTTAAAGCTTGGGTGCTAAGCCCATATTAGGGTTCCGTGCATCAAAAACAGAGGGGGTAAGTTGCTCCCCACTTGGTCCGGTCCGACATTAAGTGGAAGCGGATTTAGGATCCCTCAATCTTCAAACAGCATACTGAGCAGTTATTTTCCGGAATTTAAAAAAAAATATCGAATGAACGTTCCTATAATAAGAATCATCACTCCCTGTTCCATAAGATTTCATTGTATTTTCAGTAATAGCATACATTTGTCGCTAATAAAGATGCTTTTAGAACTCCTTGTCCAGATGCCAGACATATGCACAGGTACGCCCCCTTGGACACCAATTCATCATCCTATCTACAAGGATAATGTAACATTCTAAGTTTCGTTGCCAAATTGAAGAAGTTGTACAAACAAAAGTTCACCAAAATATGCTCAGACCGACATTCGACGTCCTATAACGATTTTCGTCATTAGTTTGACCTTGTTCCTTAATGTCGGCAGTCGAATCAATCATGCCGGACTCCCGAAACAACATCAGCCAACCGAGGGTAAAGGAAAACAAAAATAAATAAATTAATTGCACTTTCAGATGATGAATAGGGATTTGGAGAAGTGGGTAGGCAATGAAATAGGAGAGTGCCTGAGGTAACTCTGCAAAAAAAAGCAATTTACGGAATCCCGGTCGCTTTTAAATATGATAATATCCATTATGGGAAGAGGTGACGAAAAAGTTTTAAGAAAAACGAAAGGAATACAATGTTGTTCTGAGGGAGGCTGGTCGTTGAGGTAAATCTGTAAATTTCCACTGGAACGACTGAACGTGGCGAGATTAAGTGCCGATAGGAACTTTTATCTTTTCCAGACATTTCTTAATGGAAACAACCTCATTCTTTTTGGCCAGATAATGGACAGCTATTTTAAACCGTTTCCTGCAATGTTACTTCGGTTTTCAAAACGCGCAAAGACACGTTTTTCTGCTAATTCTCGCCTAGTTTAACAGACAAACTCTTTCCAAAGGTTTTTCAATTCTCATTGCTATAGTAATTGAAAACGGAAATGAAATACATGTTTAGAATAGGCACGTCAATATTCTGTTTGAGAACCGGAAACAAAATCTCAGTTCCTTACAGGTCATGTACAGACAATTTTTTAATAGGTGGATTGGAATCTCACTCGCATTGCAACGGAAAACTGTGGATAATGCAAAAATTAAGGCTTGACCTCGCCCGTAGAATCGAAAACTCGTGGATTCGGAGTCACGATCGAGGGAGAGAAGTCCGTCACGAACTGCTTTTGTTGCTCAGTTGCTTTAGTCCTCAGCCGTTTTTTGAGGTGCGATCTGTGGAGTTCTCTCCAATTCTTCTTTTACGAGACACCCCAAATAATGAAACAAAGGAAATTCTTAACAGAGACCAGAGGGAAGAAGTAACGCAGTTTTCTCTTAATATTTCTTTACTTTTGAATGCAGGTTCTTCTAGTGTTTTGAGAACGTATGTTAGATTCTGTTAGAATATGGACAACAGTTGCACCATCTCTTCATCGACTTTCAAGCCGCCTATGATAGGGTAAAACTATAAACAGGCATGAGAGAATTCGGTATCCCGACGAAATTGATAAGACTGACTAGGCTGACCCTGACCAATGTGCGAGGCCAGATAAAACCAGCAGAATTACAACCGATAACAGCTATGACGATGAAATCCGCGAACGGAGAGCCTATTTCAGCTTACAAAAACTGTGTTGCTCGAAACGTCTCACCATCGGGTCAAAGCTCTTACTGTAACAATGATTTTGCCAGTCCTCATGTATTCCTTGAAAATTTGGGTTCTTAGCAAGAAAATTGCGAACTCTTGGCCGCGTTCGAGTGAAGAATCCTCCGAAGAATTTTTGGCCCCCTATATGAGGATGGACGATTCCGTAGCCTACACAATGACGAAATCTATGAGCGATACCATGACCGTCCAGTTATGGATAAAATCCGGCTGAATAGGTTACGGTGGGCAGGTCACTTAATCCCTATGGATGAGGATGATCCCATCCGGAAAGTCTATAAGGGCAATTTCTATGGTAGAAAAAGAAGACGAGGCAGACCCTGCCTAAGATGGAGCGATGGCGTAGGTCAGGACACCAGGCAGCTTTTAGGGATATCGAATTGGTGGACCTTGGTGCAAAATCGGGTTGCCTGGAGTTCTTTATTAAAGCAGGCCTAGACGTTGTTGCGTTTTGATTCTTTTAGCTGATAGGTAGTAGGTTCGTAGTAATTATTTGCAGTCATTTGTCCTGTTCGGCTATCTATCCAAATTGATAACTCAATATTTATAAAAAAATGTATTTTATTTATTTTAGGCGGATGGTATATTTCTTGTAGACGAATGTATATTTCTGCGGTTTTCTTGAACTTCGTTGATGGTTTCCATTCTTAGTAAATTATCTATTTGATTCTTCTAGTTGCAGGTCTATAAATTTATAGTAGTAGATTTCCCCGCATTTGACACAAATAAGTTTCGCCTAAAAAGGTGAGCGAACTAAAGGAGCATTAACCAGCATCGCCGTTAATTTTGTTTTTCCTGCAAGTATGACTGACCTATAATATCCGCCGCTGTTTAGTCAACTCTGGATGGAAACTGTGGCCTGGTGGTAGAGGCTGTTTTAGTGGAGATCCGTCAGACGCATATCGGGTGCGTTTTTCCTCCTCTGAAAGTATGGACACCGTAAGAGGATTCTGTTCGCCTCATTAGCTTAAAAAAAATTGTGCACGTGTAACCGTGCCCAGCGGGAATGTCACAAACTTACTAAAAATTCAAGTTCCGTTGATCTTTCTAGTTATGGACAGTTGAAAATAATAAGCAGAAAAGTAGTGCATTTCGTATCCCTTTGCAGAAGGAAGGTGAAGGGGATAGAGAGGGCTATAGTGATTAAATAATTGTGCCTTTGAAATTGGGTATGATACGGCACGGCGTTTACGCACTAAGTGTTTGACTCATGCAATGGTATTATCAGAGAACTACCGAGAACAATGTAGCACATAATTTTGGGCTAGCCCCGCTGCTCTTCGGACTAAGGAAGCTTCTAATCCTTGGAATTCGTTTCACTAACGGAAGTGAAGAAAAAAAAGTTCGTAGTTCAAAACACTCCTGCTATCTCGGCCCTTCGCCAATCACCTTCGATTTCGTGATGTGCAGCGAACCTCCGTTTATTAATCTGCCGCTGTTTTCATTTGCTCGAAAAAACTAATCTTTAAGTCGATCATAAATCCAAGCTGCTTAACGCCGATTACCACGGGATGCAGGGCCAGGATTCACTTGTTAGTAAAGATGGCTGCATCGACAGGAAGCGGCCTCAGATAATCTTTTAATATCCGTAAGAAGAATTTTCTAGTGATTCTAACATGCTTATCCATCGTCTAACATCAAGAGAACTAATTGTCGTAATCGATAGGTGTATGCCCTAGAACGGTTACTGATATCCACGCCAAAAGCGTCGATTGTGTACTTTCTTACTGTAAAACCGAACTATTATATCTTGGGAATAAGTCCTCTGTACCTATCGCTTCGGCCAGTTTACTCCTGATGAGCTTTTCAATAACTTTCCCGGCCAAGTTAGGCATTTAGATTGGTCGGTATATATTATAGAAGCAGCTCATAATTTCCTGTACCTTGCTGATCAGCGTGACCCTTTCGACTTTTCCCGAACAAAAAGACGACTTTCTGTCAGGCAAGTGATGAACGCAAGCAATTGTGGGGCCAAACGATGATGAAACACCAATTAGTGTATCTCTTCTAGGTTACCGTCGGGTTTTGGCGTCTTCTCATTTTTCATTGAGACTACTGCGTCTTTTGGCTTCTTGCGGCTGTTGACATTAACTTCAACGGACTGCGTGGGGAATAATGCCTGAATCATGCGACGATTCTGCTCGAGATCAACTGCATATGGTTTCCGCAGAGGTTTTTAGATTAATCAACTTACTTGAAGTCTCCATCCACCCCCTGCAGCAGCGAACTTTACACTGAGGAATCTCCTTTTAACTGGTGTGCAGTTCTGGTGAATAGCTTCTCCCGATCGTTTGACGCTGGTAAAGGGCGGAATTTGCGATATTGCTTCCGCTGTTCGACAAATTTCGCACTGTTGTTATCAGGTTTTAATTTACGACAGTGTGAACTGCAGTCCTTTTACGCGGCTTTGTCTCTGGCTGTCTCAAAAACTTCACGATATTCCACACTCAACCCCCTTACTTTTATGTGTTGGTGTTTTCGTACTTTTCAATGATTTTTTTTTTTACCAATGCGGAGGGTATTCAATATGTGAAGATTAACTACTAGCCGAAGTGAAGGGTCTTTGTTTTCGAAAATGAACAGATGGTCACAGAAGTTTGAATTTCAAATCGTACTCTCTTTCGAAAACTGAGCTCTTTAAGCACTTATCAATGTAAGCTGGATGAAGTCACGCTCCACAGCTAGTGTCCTTTGCGATCAACAGACGAACGATCGCTTTAAATTCGGAACCTCTCACTCGTTGTTATCTTTACGCCGATAACTGGGCGGCGACCAAAGGCCTTCACGCCGATGATAACTCGGTAGATAAACCCGCTGATGACAACTCAGTAGGTAAAATTGGCCTATCGATGGAAAACATTACAAACATTGTATGAAATAGCCATCGTCCGCCATGGTGAAGAATTATTCAAAATTCATCATCTGCATGGAGATAAAACTTTCAACCGAGAGGGGTGCTAAACTCGCAGGCAAGCTGCGCAATCGAACGGGACAGTTAAGTCCTTGAGGATTTAACGTGAGCACCTGTCTTGCGACTTAATCTCACGGTCTTCTTAAGACATGGATTGATTTTGTGAGCACAATCTGAGCTCCGCTGAGACAAGCAACAACGGTACCAGTCTACACCAAGTGCATGGCTTAGTATTCATACTGGTGGGTGCAAGACATACCTAAATCTCTACCGAACTAAGGAATACGGTACCCGTGTTGAAACGCAACACCACGCCGAGGTCCGAAGGTCTCTTCTCGCTTAAGTATAACCACAACATCCATGAATCTCCCACTAGGGGGCCTACCGCAAATAACCGAGCTGTATTCACATACAACGAGAGTTCACCCGAAGTATGAGAGTCCAGGAGCTATCCCGGTTTCCATAGTACCCGTATACTCCTGGTAAGTCCTGCGGACTCGGGTCTGATCTCCCTGATTAGGCCTTTGGAGCATTCGCCTACTGCATCACGGCCGGCAAACCAAAGTGAGTACAGCGTCTCCCAGTGCCACCACTATGCAGGTCTTCCTCACCGCCACCTCTGAGCACCAATCGAACGGGACAATTGATTTCGAAGTTATCCAATCTATTGTTACGAAATTCGATTGGAGCATGAAAGCTAGGAATGCATGGTTTGTGACATGGTATTGCCGGGGTTTCGGGAAGTACATGCAAGGGTGAAAGAGCTCTAATATCTCTCTTTTTGAAGAATAAGGTTTTCCTTAGCAGTTTCCGAACATCGATGTTATCGAATCGATGAAAAATAAACGAATCGAGATAAGCATCTATCAACTTCAGATTATAACAGTATTAAGAACGACCCAAACAATCAATTTGGAAAGAATTCTAGATACTACTACTAGCTCAGCGTAATGAAGTTAGAAAATTTTCCACCAAACTTGAAGAAAACTTTATTATTAGCAAAGACACAAAACATCGAAACTTTCTTACAAATCATCATGAAAAGATTGTATTACGTTTGAATCAAATCCTTCAAACTGAAACCCTCATTTTCCGATTTTCATTTTACTCACTGATGAAAGCACAAATTTTTCCTAAAAATTTCCCAGCGATATCAGTCTTTTCAAGTGCTCCATGCTTAATGTGACACTGTGAATAAAATCAAATTTATTCTTATCTTTCTGGAAGAAGCTACAGGCATCTTGAAGGTGCCATTCATCTAATATGTAGGTGAGAACAGTAAGTAATATTGAATTTTTTCGGGAATTGTGGAAAATTGACTGGCCCGTTGGGAATTCCTTTCCAGCGAGTCACTGTGTGTGTATTCCCCGAATCTGTTGGAATCGATTAAAATCATTAACAACCAATGAAATTTTACGTGACCCATAAATCCATATATTCAATATGGTGCCTTTAAAATTGACCAGCAACACTATATTCTTGATCCTCGAAATCTTCTAAAATGAAATTTTATTTGCAATCCTTAGCTCCAAAATAATTGATTTCGATTCGAATGCTACGTTGTTTTCCAGAATTAATAAAAAGGGCAAACGAAGTCATTTCGTATGAATGATATTTGGCGTAATTTCTAAATGGCCATTTAGAATACAATTGTCAGCACTTCAGAAAAGCAATTGGAGCGTGAACGTAAATATGATATCAGATATGAGAATATGTATGTACATATCGCACTCCGAAACACAAATGAAAACGCTTTTCATTTAAGAAAATTGCAGTTTGCTCGACCATGCATGAGATTCGATTGTCAAACGATATTTCATATCTTTCGAGCGTCTAGCACTCAACACTGGATCTGAAATTTCAGAGCAAATGACCTCCAGACCTACTTTTGAGTCTTTATGCAAGACATGACATTGTCGGCTACATTTATGTATGTCGACGTAGATATTTGAAAATGGAAAGTCAAAAACTTGGCTTAAATCACGTCATTACAAGCAATTTCGTGGTGGAATGTCAATTGCATTTTGGGTTGTGTATTCACGTAGCATGAAGATTGCGAGTAAAAGATTTCAGTGACTAGACTCAACGTCACATTCAAAAATTCAGATTCACAACAGAAAATTCCCAAATTCCAGGCATTCTAGATACAAATAATGGTTTGCTTCGGCAAATGTGGATTTAGTTGATTCGGGCTGTACTAAATAATTTAAAACGCGTTCTCTTAGCGATTTTGGACGGAGGGAAGCTTCCTAGAAAGTTAGGTCAAATAATACAAAATAAGCTTATAAACAAATTTTCCCATGAAAAACATAATTTTACTCATATTTCTGTTTTATTACCGCGCATAAAATCTGGCGTCGTGACCATATTATTAACTTAGATCTCAACTTACATTACATGAATAACAATGGTAGTCTCTGGAGATGAATATGAGAAACATCTATCAGTTGGAAGGACAACTGCTGTATTATGATGAAAGACTTATCCTTTTGACCTTTGTAACAACCCCAAGTAAGCGAAACAGAATTTTGAACGCGGGTGGTGATATAGTCATTAATATAGCATGAATATGGTATGGAGCTGATGCTGGTTCATGTATTATTAATGTAAGGAATTAAGGGGGTCATCCCGTGTGAAGGCCGTTTTTTTTGCCTTTTTCTGAAAAATTACTTTTGAGGACTGGATAAAGATAGAAGCTTGATTTTTTCACCATGTGTTTATTGATATCTCTAGTATATGTGATAAATTTTTCAGCTTGATCTCGTAGCTAGTTTTCGGAATACGTGTCAATTTATGTACCCATCTCCAAAAAAGGGTTTTTCTGCTGCCACAATGGAGGGCGCTGTGTTCTTCTGAGAAAAAAAAACTAAACGGCATTTTAATGTGGACAATATTTCACGGTCCGCAAACTAGGATAATTAGAAAATATTAAAAGGTAAATTTTTGGTGGGCTTTTAAAGTTAGACCGTAGAAATATGTATTAAAGAAGTCATGAAAATTTCAAAGAATTTGGTTGGATAGATTTTGAGCTATGGTGGCAGCCTATTTTCAAGATGCAGTTTCGAGAAAAACGCATTTGAAAATTTAAATGTGATTATCAACAGTAAAATTTTAACTCACCATTAATCTGCTATACCTAGTCCATAGAGAGCACCTTCCGTTTCTTCTAAAAAGTCTTGTAAGACCGATTGTTGTTCTCTGGTTTCAATTCTGGCTTTTAGCGAGGTCAGTTGATCGTCGTTCGGACCGCCAAATTCGCGCTTCATTACAGCGGTCGGCATAAACCTGACATATGTGACCAACTTGACATCCCATTGTCACTAGGATTTTGAGAATGTCATCAAATCCTTCATTGAAAATAATTACAGCCAGAAAAGTGGCTATTTCTATGACCTTGGCCCCAGAATGAAGGTGTTTAGAAGCGAAAGTCCAGATCAATGCATTTAACGACTCATTGTTATTCTGGGTCTCTGCTCCTAAACATCTGTTCAAGAGATCATCTCGTGACAAATCTTCGTAGATTGGTCTGATGATTGTTTGAACTTCTTCAGTCAAAGGTGCCTTCTCGTGGTGGAAACTATCCAGTTTTCCTTTAGCTTCCACTCTGCGCCATTTGCACCAACTGTCCTCGCCTGCTGGACAATTTTGATGCTGAGGACTTTGTCTGTAGAACATTTATGGAATAAAGTTAATTTCTTGCTTCATTCCTTCTATCGAATTGGCGTGTCGACGAATAGCTAGCCCAAAAAATGTACTGAGGTCGTTAATAACCTTATCAGCAAGTTTTCCAGCCCCTTTTCCACCAATGCCTTCGTGATTTTTCTTTGCATTTTTCTAAGCCGCGTTCCCATTCTTTTCTCGACATGTGCTACGCATTCCTTTTTTACTACCACGTATATTTTATTATTTGCAGAAATACCGGAGAAAATTCCAGCAAAATCCAATATACAATATACAAAACTTGTCGCAATTGGAACATCCATGTTCATGCTTGCTAAAAGTTTCTTTGCTGATGTTGATGCGAAGTCCTTTTTCTTCTCTAATAAGTATAAATTCCCATGAAGTACTCGTTTTTTAGTGCTAGCATGACGTTGAACGTTAAAGCGATCTCCCTTCGTACGATCCATTTAAAAAAATCACTGAACACACAAACAGCACAATACTTACAACAAAATATAACTGAGTATAACTTGAAAGCCTTTCAGTGCTCACTCTAGACTGGATTATCTTTTTTATTCCAAACAGCAAGTAAGTTTAGACAATTGATCGGTTTTCCATCTTTTTAAGGTTTTGTGTAAACACAAAACCTTATTAAATTCGGTTTACTGTCTGTCTGTCTGTCTGTCTGTCTGTCACATGCATTTTTCTCGGACGCGATTATAGCGATTGACACCAAATTTGGTAGAAAGGTGGGAACTGTGAACGCTCACGCATACAGTGAATTACATCCTTTTACGTCGAATTTAAGGGGGGGGGGGGGGGGGGGGGTAAATTTTTTTTTCATCAAATATAGTCATGTGGGATATCAAATTAACGGTCTCGGTTAGTACTTTTCAAAGCCGTCTTAGTTTTGACATTCGTTGGAAGGGTGGGGAGCGCGGGGGGTTGAAAGTGATCACTTCTTTAAGGGGGCCATTCTCAGAAACTACCAAACCGAAAAATCTGAAAAAAATCAGGAGGCTGCCACTATATGGTGCCTGGGCTCCGAAATACCTTCCATGCCGATATCTGTTTAAATAAAGTTAATAATAGTATATTACTACAATTTTTTGTAATTGGTTAGAAACCCCCCTTAAGTTCATCCTAGTACCATGAAATATTGCAGTGATTTAGGCTATAATATAGAACATGATCTTACCAAGTTTGGTGGAAATCGCAATATTACTAACAAAGTTATAATACCTCAAATTTGTTGCTTCTTTGAAAATTGAAGACTATGAATGTCAATATCACCCGAAAGTGGATACTCTCGCATAATATGTGGATATATTACGTGCTACGTACTAAGAAATACACAAAACCTTTCGTACCTGAAGCATCCAGCTTCCGGTTTCCCAACTTGTTATATTTATACCTGTGTTCGAACTTATAAGGCTCAGGTAAAAAGCTAACAGGTGAAAAAAAATCGATGCTCTTTCTCATCGAGTACTCGAGCCGCGGCTGCAAACTCCTTATCTGTTTAACAATGTAATTTCTGAACGACTCGGAATATCGGAAATCCCTTTGCCCACATATTCTCCACTATATATAGATACAATTCATGCAAAAAAAATAAAAATCGATTTCTCCAACCCGACACACGGGATCCCCTTAAAGCACTTCGTTTCCTGCATCCAATGAAGTTGAAGACAAACATTTTTCGAGAGAATTTATTCGATTATAACTTCGGGGAATTGAATTATTCGCTTTTATTATAGAAGTAAATCCTTCTCGATAAGGATTCGCGTTTTCATTGAAGGAATGACGTTTAATAAAATAAATAAACTGCGAATCATTTCTTAACTTTAACCCTTTCAATTCTGTTCTTACAATTTATTTGCAAAAAATGAGGTAGGCAGGGATAACAACCCTAATTTGGTGGCTTCGAAATTGCAGCAAACAGGGTAGAACCAACCCCTATTGCACAATTTAATAATCAATCAAAAAAGCAAAGTTATAATGAGGTTCATTACGCAGAAGAAGAACTACCGTCCCTTCTTCAAACGCGAGGGCTGTTGGTATGGGCCGTTGATGTTCTGGGCGTATGGGGCTATCCGACTTAGCAAGCTAGCGGAGAATATCGTTGCTATTCGTCAGGCATTTTGATTCATTGTCCCACACCTTGAGTTGACGGGGCCTCCAACTCGCCGAAATTTTGGTTGTTGAGCAGTTCATCAAAGTAGTCAACCCATCAGAAATCAGATTTCCCTCTTTGTCTCAGCAGGATGAGCATCGAAGTGTATAAGGCTTCATCTTACTGACTTGTTGGTAGAACTTGCGCGCCTGATGCGGTTGCTCCCTGTGTTTTTGAAGTTCAAAGACTTGTTAGTTCTTCCAGGCTTCCTTTTTCTGTTCGTGAAACCGCTTTTCTACTCGGCGGAGTGCGTGATAGGCCTCTGCGCGTGCACCATTCTTTGACAGAACAGCATTCTTCCGTTCCATCACTAGCTTACATTCATAGTCGAACCAGCGGTTCCAACTCTTTTTGCAGCTGACGCCAAATATGTTTGTGGCCGTATCAATGATAACGTTCTTCAAATAGTTGTGAAGATCATTTGTTGATGCTTCAGCCTCATGGCATCTGTTAGCTGCGGTTATTGCCGCATCTATTTCCCCTTATAGGTGTTACGGAGGCTTTTGTTGTGGATAGTTTCAGTGTTTACTGTCACCTGATTGTCAGAGTTGACTCTAGGCGGTGTTGTTGTTCCAGGCCAGAGCCCTATGCCAATGACATAGTGATCCAAGTCTGTATCGGCCCCCCTTTATGTTCTCACATATATCAAGACTGAGAGGTGGCGATATTGAATCAACAAATGGTCAATTTGGTTCAAAGTGATCCCGTCTGGAGAGGCCCATGTATGTTTCTGGACCGCTTTCCCCGCAAACTAGGTACTTCCAACAACAATTTTGTGCGATAATACCAAGTAAATAATTCGCAGTCTAGAAGGTCTCCTTCTCGGACTCTGCAGTCTCCTCTGTAGGAGCGTGAATGTTAATGCGGATTACATTTGCAGATTTGCATCGTATAGCGTAGCCTTTCGCTTCAGTTTTTAAAACCGAAAACTCACTAAGAAAACTACTTCGAGCACATAGGATACTGGATAGCGGCTCTTCTCCAGGAAACCCATCCCTGTCCAACGCATCTCTTGCAACGTTATTACATCAGCCTTATATTGAAACAGGATATCGGATAGCTGCTGAGCAGTATTCGGTCTGTACAGGGAGCGCCCCTTCCATGAGAAAATGTGCAAATCGTTATTCCGTTTTTGTGGCCGAGTTCGTCGTTCTGTTGTCCAGTCTGAAGTTCCTTTTGTGTATCCGTTTTTAGGCGCGTCACAGGTCGATTTGGTTTCATTTAATTTGATTTTCCATTTCATGATTCATTCTACAATGGGATCAATAGTTGTTTTGTATTTTTGGTTTCTCAATATTTTTATCCGTAGTAAGAAAAGCAGTATCATCCGCAAGCGTGGCGGTATACAAGCGAAACAGTGTTGGGCATAAAACACTGTCCTGCTGTACACCAGCTGCGGCGATATTGAGTAATTCTCAACACACCTTGTTTTTTCATTACTTATTCAATCGGATTCGTAGTCCACGAATAGATTGTGGAATCCTTTTCACGGAAACCGAATTAGTGAGCTTGTAGTCAGTGCTAACAACAACTGATGAAGGGAAGAAGTGGTTCCCGAGATATAAGTATTTACAAAACCAATAAATCACACTAGCGACTAGAAAAAAAGAAGTTTTAATTATTTCAAACAACAATTTATTTTAAGATCAATTTACAAAAGATAATTTAAGAAACGGTCTTGCTGATGGCTGAAGTGGAAGAGACTAACGCTGACGTCAATCCGGTTCAAGTTGACAGCAGCGTCAATAGCGAAAATAACGTGAACAATTGAAAGTTGCTATGTATGGCACCCAAAATTTATCATCGCCACCCACAATTCGTCATCGTTGCGATTGAGGCACCTGGTAGGTTTGGTCTGCGCCGGGAGAGGATAAATCGGTATACATTACTACCGATGATTTCCGTATGGTTGAGGTACTCAACTGAATGGTCGATGATGTCGCGATGGCTGATGCAACTTCCCAGCAGACTGATTTTCGCCGCAAAAGAAGTGGCGATTTCGAACATGTGTGACCACAAAAAAGGTCGTTATCAACGAATGTTGTCCTGTTCGAAGGATATTGGTTTCAACTGAAGCTCTCCCATGTGCTTTCTGCTACTATGCAGGTAGATATAACACACCGTCGGTGAACCCCTCTCCGGGTAATCGCTCCAGAACTAGATCAGCTAGTGAGATATCGAGATTTTTTTTGTATCACATGATCGCAGACTTCACAGTGCACAGTCATCGCTCAAGCACTCCGTTAAAGATAGGACAAAAGATGATTAACGGTTTCATCTAAGGCAGAGGCAACTCATCCGGCGCGGCATCATCTCTTATCTCAAGGGTTCCAATTATATTCAGCTTGAAACCGCCAGCACTTTCATCCTTTTGTTTGGGATATGAAGGAACCTAATTCCAAATCTGCTTGATGCTGGACCGGACCGGATGGCTACTACCCTTATGACTTATGATCGCAGACTCCAGAGTGCGGAACCATCGTTCAAACACTCCGTCAGAGGCCGGTAAATATGATGTCATTCGAGTTCGTTTAGGCTCGAGCAGCTTTCTCAATGACAGAAATAAGGACGACTCGAATTGCAAACGCTGGTCAGTTGTGATGATCAATGGTGTGATATCCAGTCCGCGTGAAAAGGGCGTTTCGGCTAATTGATCCGTCCGAGATAGAAATGGCTTCCAGCCACGAAACAATCGATCCAGCGTAGTCAAGCAGTACTTTAAACCTCGGGACGGGGTAACTGGTCCAACGTTATCCAAGTGAAGGTGCTGCAAACGCTGATCAGATATTCCGAGCGGCTGAAACTTGTTTTTCGTATGCCTTAGATGTGCTGGCAGCTAACACATGCTCGAGATCATAATTGCTTGTCGCGATACATGTTCAGCCAGACGAACATTTCCTTCATTAGCTTGTAAGTGGCTCGACTTCCGGGGGAGTGCAGCGATGGTATACATCGAACAGAGTTTGACGTAGCATCTCTAGAGCGAACAGCATGCGAGATGAACGCCTTTTGTCTACTCTCTGTGTGGGAAGCCTGGTCGATTTTGTAATGAAAGGCGTAAACTAATTGTTTATGATCGATTTTCGCGACGAAAATGATGCCTGCGACGTTTTCGTATATATCCAAGGTCTTTCCGAAGGCAACCATTTGTGAATTGTTGAATACGTCCATAAGTAAAGCTAATGGTGCGGCTGGTCAGAAATGAACCAATAATGTTGTCTCCGTGATCGAGTTTCTGCAGCGACGAAATGCTTCGTCGGCTCCGGATGATCACACGATGTTTGTGTTTGTTTTCGTTTAACGATGCTTGCAGCTTAGCAACCTTGGGGAAAAATCGACGATGAGAGTTCATGGTTCCCAAAAATCTTCACTTTAGGCTAGTAGGTCTTCTCCAATGATTGGCTGGGAGAGGTCAGCGACACTGAATTTTCAAAAGTGGTTCGAAGGTTTAAATCCAAGGTTAATGCTTTCAATTCATATGTGTCATTGACGGCGTATAGTCGGAATGATGCTCGTTGGCGCTTGTGATGATGATTTTCCCCGGGGTTGACGACTGCCTCCACACCAATACCAATTAAGAAGTTCACGCCTGTGGAGGCATCGGGCAGCTTTGGAGTGGTTTACTGTGAACTACCAAATTTGAAAACGCATAAACTATTTTTTGATATGGTACGATTGCTACGAGTGCAATATTGCGGCGAATCAAGGAGACTATACAAAGAAGGTGAAACTTGTCAAAAAACCCAGGACAAAAAATGAATCATCTAGTGTGAGACCGATTCAAGATCGCAGTGCGTTCAGCGCAACTGTCAAGGTATTGTGTCTCGTGTTTTTAGAGCACTTCTGTCTGCGAATCCATGTAACTAGCAACCAGCTACAAACAACCAATATACACACATACATAAATACAATAGGAAATTTATAAAATGTCATTGCAATATTATTCGGATCGCCACCTTCTACGATTGGCAACCAGCTGGAAACTTTCTATATCAAACCCGGCCAGATATACTAACACCACCACACAAATAAGATTGAATTGATGTGAAGATGCGCAAAACGCAACTGACTATATTTTCTGTCCTGCAAAACTTCAAGGCTTGCCAAGGCAGTTTCACCTCCTGTGTATATTCTTCTTGCGGCGAATATACTTTAATAGAAATCTCCTTTGATTACTACCTACATTTCAGTCATTTATTGTCAAGCATTCTAATCAAAGCGAGCGCAATGTTGACCACATTGCCTCCTACAGTGTACTGTAGTGTACCGTTACGGTCTTGAATGAAGTGCTCTAAGACACTTCAAGGCCTTGATCCAATATGGATTGTTGCGCCAACGATTATTATTATTCTAATCAAAAGCAAATTTACTTTTATACAATATTTATGGCTTTGCTAATTTTCGTCACTACAAATTTTAATTCACATCACACATACTTCTCCTTAGCCGTTTTCGTCACAATATTATTTAGCTAGTTGTCATCTGGAAAAGAAGGTAGTTTTCAGGCCGATCTCTGCTCCTTCTTGTTACATGGATACAAAAAACATTAGTCAACTAGCCTTACCACATGCATATGCTCGAACAGTGTAGAGGTTTTGGAGATTTTTCACCGCAAAGTCCGCCATCCAGGTACAGTTTTACCTGTCAGCTTGCAGGAACAAAATTTCTCATTCTTAACCGTAATTAATTATTAACTGCAATTACATCGCTTCACCGTATTTAGTATCTCGGCTGGGTTTGGAAGGTACACTGCTCAAGGACACAACATTCTTTCTAACCAAACATTTATATACATATTAATAAACTTGGGAACCAGCTCCACAGTAAACTTAATCTAAATTATAAAATGTGGGTTCAATCTACCAGTAAGAAAGGTATGCAAGAACGTGTAACCGTTGAGGGATGCTTGGATTATGTTGTTAGGAAGTAAGGTAAAGAGCATAGCGATTGGTGGTTAAAAATTGTAATTGGAAATAGTTATCATTATACAGCGCTTCTTTAACTTGGTAGAGGTGAATATTGTGATTGCGACTAGTTTTCGTTGTAAAAAAAAACGTTATATTGAGAGTTATCCAGATAGTCTTCGTTCAGAAGGGATAAAAGTTTTTAGGGAAAGGATCAGCCGAAGAAGGTTTTCTTCAGAATATTTGATATCAGTGATGACGGACAGGACTAGCATGAGACTGACGTTTGATGGTAATTTAATCATACATAATGAGGTGCTTGCTTAATTTATTATGGAAATTAGGCTGTTTTGGATTTTGAGTGATATGACAGATATGCCCCTGTGGCCTTTTAGAGTTAGGTTGATCCGTCCGTTAAACAGTTCCTGGTGTTTTTGGGGATTGAGAGATTGTTTTCATATGAAAAAGTATCGGCAAAATAAAGGTGATCTAAATAATAATTCATACAGGTCTCATCATAACAGATATCCTTGGTAGAAATGTAAAAGATAATGTCGCGAGTGATTTGGATTGGATACAGGTTTCGGGAGGTATGTCGTGAAAACAGAAAAAGGGTATTCAATCCCACCGGCCATATATGCGATAAGAAAAAATGCACCTGGATATTGATCCGTTACAATCAACCCATTTGAAATACTAATGCTTTCCGAGTTGAGAATGAAAGTTAAGGATGCTGAAAAGGTACTGTGCGAGTCCTATTTGCCCAGGGTTTCAAAAGGTTTTTTTTAAGACAGAGGAAACATGCTATGGTGGAGGTCATTCAATTAATTCTAAAAAGAAGGTTAAATCTTTCAATGTGACATACGCATTCAACTAAGATCCTCTAGCACGTTGAGAGTCTGGGTGTCGTCACAGAAACTGACGTTAAGGACATCCATGTTAACAATATTCGCCCTACTTTTGTGCAACTTATATGTCTCTGTCAATATTTCGCATTGCGGATCTCTACAATTATCAACTTTCACAGAGAACGCGGAAGCTAGCAATACAATATTCTTGAGTGATAACCGCACCCGCTCTGTGTGCGGCGATCCTGGGACAGTTACAAACTCCGTCGGAAACGATGAAGGTATGCACGGTACAATCCGTATCCGCTTAGGAATTGAGTTAGGTCGTAGCTAACTTTACCGTGCCTTAGTTTGAATCATTTTGAGACATCTAGAATAGTTCGGTGAGTCTAGCGTCATGAATCATCCCATATTTCCATGTTAATTAACCCTCGTTCACCAAAATGTCAATGGGGATGATGCCTGCTATCGTGTTGTACGATAAGCGCACGACGATCGCAATGCGCTCAATTGGTATGGGACTGCGATTTTTTTCCTATTTTCTTTTAGCTTTAATGACGATGTCCAGACTTGAGCACTGCATAAAGCAAGATAGAGTTGACAACTCTCGAGATAAGGGGCCGATGGCTTTGCCTAGGGCCCCCTATGTTTACAGGAAGAAAGAAGTTGTTTGATTTAAGTCAGAATCGAACCTGGGTCCTAATCTTCCACGAGCTAGCACGCTACTCAAGTTCAATTCACAGCTACCGGTTAGTGAACAGCAAGTTAACTTCTCAGTACAGTAAATCAAGTTCAATTCAATCAAAGCCAAATTATCGCGAGCAAAGCAAGTGGTTGCTATTAAATAATTGGCTAATTTGTACAAAGTCATCTAACCGATTTAGACCATCACTCGTCACTTGCAATGTCGTTTATAATGTCTTCTCCGTTGTTCTCTTTGGTTATATTTATGACAGTTGTTAATTCATGGACGTCTGTCTGCCTGTCTTTCTGTCTGTCACACGCGTTTTTCCCAGAAACGGCTATACCGATTGACACGAAATTTGGTGGGATCTTTGAAGTAAGTTATACCTTTCTACTTGAGTTTAAGGGTACACGCGAATATAGTCATGTTGAGTATCAAATGAAAGGTCTCGATTAGTACTTTCAAAAATCAGTCTTAGTTTTGACAGTTGTTGAGGGAACAGGAGAATGGAGGTCGAAAGTGATGATTCCTTTGACGAACGCATTCTCAGAAACTACCAGACCGAAACATCTGAAAAAAAAGTTGCCTCTTTACGGTATCCAGGCCTCTCCATATCGGTATCGGCTCAAATTAACTTACTAATAGTACATTACTGTATTGGTGAAATTAATCCCCCACTAAAGTTAATCCTAGAATTATGAAAATTCGCAATTAAGTAGACCATGTATGAAGCATTATATCCCCAGGTTTGATCAAAGTCATACTATTAGTAATAAAGATACAATAGCTCAAAATTTTCTTTTCCGTGTAAATTTACTGCAACTCAAAATACTAAATGTCAATACCACACTAAAGTGAGAAGTTTGACATGACATTCCATATACATATATGTACATTACGGGCTACATGCAAATGGGATGGTTCTGTTATACAAATATACTTACATAAGAAACAAATGAAACTTTGCATACTTGAAGCGCCGAGATTCCGGTTTCCGACTTGCTCATTGTCGTGGGAATTTTGCGGGACTTCTTTCCTTATGTAAGAAGTGTCCTCTGAACTTTAGAAATAACACACAGACTTTATGTGTCATTTCGTACTAACTTCGTGAAATAATAAATTATATATGTAGTGCTTAATAAATAGTTGTAAAGTATTAGGTTGTTGCATATGAAATGGCCGATTTGGCATTCAAGTGAAGTTAGTTGCGATTTTGCTGTATCAAACCACCACCAGTTGGCGCTGTTGGTGTCGGATAATGAAGTATAAATACTCCTAAATCTAATCAAGGAGTCATTTCAATTTTGACCATCCTTCTGAATGAAAAGAGGCAAAAACGTATACTTTTTTTGTATGAGTGCACACTTGGTCATAAAGCAGCAGAGGCGACCAGGAACATTAGCAGCGCATTTGGAGCTGATGCGGCAAGCGAACGAACCACACGGCGGTGGTTCGAAAAATTCCGACCAGGTGACGTAAACCTGGTAAAGTGAGCCACGTGGACATCCAGGACCATCGATGGATAACAACGAGCTGCGTGTGCTAGGCGAATCCGACACACGTCAGTCTGTGAGAGATACACAGAAGCTGGGCGACAGTTTCCCGGCAATTGCAACAACTTGGAAAGGCGAAAAAGCTCGACAAATGGGTTCCGCATGCCCTTACGGAGCAAAACATGGCGCTTCGAAGGGTCATTTGCAGTTCTTTACTCTCCCGCAACAAAAGCAACCCCTTTTCGCACAGGATAGTGACATGTGATGTAAAGTGGATATTATACGACAATCGTCCCCGATCAAGGCAATGGCTAGCTCCTAATGAGCCACCGAAGCATATGCCGAAACCGAGCCTCCATCCGAAGAAAGTAATGGTGACTGTTTGGTGGTCTACAGCTGGAGTTATCCACTATTCTTTTTTGGCACATGTAGAAACGATAAATGCACAGAAATACTGTGCCCAATTCGAGGAAATGAACCAAAAATTTAGTATTCAACCGCCGAGATTGGTCAACAGAGATGGTGTGATATTCCTTCACGGCAATGCACGACCTCATGTATCCAGAACAACGGTTCAAAAGTTGAACGAATTTCAGTATGAGACTGCCTTATCCACCATATTCACCGGACCTTTCGCCAACCGATTATCACTTTTTTAAGCATTTGGATAATTTTTTGGCGGAAAAACAATTTAGGAACGAAGAGGCTGTTAAAATTGCCTTCGACGAATTTATCAACACCCGACAGTTGGACTTATACGAAGCTGGCATACATGCTTTTGAATTTCATTGGGAGAAGTATTTTGAATCGACTAGCACCCATTTTGATTGATAAATAAATTTTTGTAAGCTTTACAGCCGTTTTAAATTTTAGTACCAAAACGGCCATTGCATTTGCAACAACCTAATACTTTGTTTTCCAGATGAGTCAAATTCAATTTTCCATGCAGCTTGCATATATTTAATTTTTCGGGTAAAGAAATTTTATTTGTATCTTTGACTGAGTAGTTCGATTTACGTTCGGACAAAGATTTAATCAAATCACTAATGAGAGTGACATTATCAACACTATTCTTGCATGGTAATTTCAAATTTTTACCACGGTTGTTGTACACGAACCGTCCTGGCTCAAGACTGCTTGTATATATCGGACCTTACGATCAATTTTCTTTCCTTTCAACCTATACGGGAAAGCTGACATGTTAGTTATTTAATGCATGCATAATTTATTTAGGACAGTGTCTCATTATTAGATACACGGTAATGAGGCCACCAAGATAACTATCTATTTTGTCAAACGTTTCCATGTTTTTGAATTATAAATCGTGTGACGCAAATCTTAACCTCTTCATAATTTCTTTCACGCGGCGGTATGATGTCCTTGTAGGCGGGCGAAAAGTGATATTACCCTTGCCGTCTTCACTTCCACCTAAATCGCTTCCGAATCTTATTAATAGTTCTGTCAACAAAACAGACTTTGGAACAAGACAAATGAATTAGTGAATAGCGCAACAAGTGAATGTGTAAGAGCAAATAGTAGACTGAATTGCCACACGCATTCAGGCATTCATCGTTTTTTCCCCCTGACGCTTAGGACTATCATCATCATTCTTCCGTTTGACCTTTTAGAAGCGATCGATGCCTATTGTATTTCGTAAACACTCCAATTCCGTATCGAAGTCTATTGTATTTCGCCAACCGGGCAACGTAAAAGAAGGATGTTGACCTAGACTAGCCCAACTCCATTTTTGGTTCTGAGTTCCTGTTATTATCCTGTTTATCGAGAGTTTGTTAAAGGAGAAAGGAGAAGAAGATCTAATAACAGGTGGAGAGTGCTATGACATTTTCTTAGAGACGGTGCCATTAATTAGACCTTTCGAACTATAACTAAACTTCGGCTTTGAAGTAGATTTGTTCACTTTGATGAGAGTCGTTGATATACACCCTGTTTTTCCATTATATTTTAGGGCTTAAGATGAGTCTGGCTGTTTTTTTGACAATATAAATTACATGCCATAACTTTTCTTTGAAAATAACATCTAACTTCGTCTGGATTTGATGAGGTCGGTTCCATTAATTTTGGAACGCTAGAAATAATTCAAACAAATTTTTGTTTTCTTTCATTGTCTTTTGCCCGGCCAACATTCAGAAATGGCAGTCATATGTAAATGATTTTTTTACATTAAAATATCTTTAAACAAGTCGTGGTTCGGGTATAAAGGTTTCGTGTTCACCTTATGTAAGAAACTTCAACGCACATTTTTCTATCCCTATATACCTAGAAATCCAACATAATCCTTCATATTTTTACAAACTACGAAACATACTTACATATTACAGCCATAGATATTATACTCACCCTAAACAAACAAACTGCCTACTTCCGAATACTGTACATTTATATGCACGTATATAAACTCGTACCCATATTTCCGATTTACTTCGTGCACAAAAGTATACATATGTACATATATAGTACGTATATTAAATACGGCTGGTTTAATGTACAAATATATCTATCTGAATTAGACACTACCCGCAAACTTCATTAGCACGCATAAACTATATACCTATATAGACACATGTCTGGTTGGGGTAATTGATATTTATATACAAATGACTAAAAAACTAAAACAAAATAATTCTTTGCGACCCCATTCATAAGAATCGTTATGGTATTGATGAATTGATATATGATGATGACGTCACACAGGTTGTAGAATGCACGAAATTCACAAAAACTGGCAAAGTTTCACCCCCTATAACTTTGATAATAATAAATGGATGACCAAATTGTGCAATATCTTCTTCATTATACGCATGCCAAATTTTGTACTTTTGGGATGAACATAAGGGGGGTTGGCGGGTAAATTTCTAAAATGTGAAAATATACTATTATTAACTTTATTTGTGTAGATATCGAAACCAGATGTATTTTGAGGCCTAGATTTCATAGGGATGCACCACTGTGAATTTTTTCAGATTTTTCAGTTGGATAGGTTCTGGGAACGAGACCTGTAACACTTTTTGTGGATCATATTTTGAGCCTTCACTCCCCTACGTTTCATTCAATATCAAATATGGAACCAGTTTTGAAAACAACTAATTGAGATCTTTCAATTGATACCCCACATTTTATGGAAAAAAAGTTTGCATCCGCCATTCACATGTATGGGGAGCCCCTCCTTAAATTTAATACAAAATGGCGCCACTTGGTGTATGTAAAGGGAACAGCAGATCACATACTCTTACGAATTTTCGTGACAATCGGTCAAGCCGTTTCCGAATAAATCGGGTGTGCAAGACAGGCCAGACAGACACCGACTCGATTCTAATAAGGTTTTGTTTCACACAAAACCTTAAAAAATGGAAGCTCCACTAACAGTAACAACCCATTTTTAAGGTTTTAAGGTTTTACTGAAGCGGTTATATCTATTGAAAACAAAATTCGGTGAATTATATTGCTGTACGTTGAACTTAAGGATGGTCCGAATATACGTAAAATAGGAGTGGTTTTTTATCAAATATTGCCATGTGGGGTATCAAATGAAAGGTTCTCTTGGAAACAGGTTTTAGTTTCTACATGTGCGGGGTCTGAAATTATCATACTGGCATGGTGGTGGTGCTGGAAATCCTACTGTTTGTAATGAAGTTATAATAGGTCAAAGTTCCCTCTTCCGCGTCAAATTACTACTCCCTAAGGGATGTCAGTACCACTTCGAATTGAATATCGGATAATTCAACATACAGTCGAAATCAGTCTCTACGTACTTCCTGGTCTTTTATTGGAGTTCCTGTCCCCCATTCTATATAGAATTCAATTCTGCAACTTTGGGGAAATTGTGGGTTAAGGAAAAAGAAATGTCGTATTTGTGATCGAAATTTGACGCTTTATTTAACGTACTTAGAATTATCCAATTTAAATCAAATATGCACCGTTTTGTTCGCAAACCTGTTGCCATTCAGAGGGCAACTTCATTATTCCCCCCCCCCCCCCCCCCCCCCTATAACCACCCCTCCTTCTTATTTGCAAAAAACTCAGACAGCCAGTTTTCGCAAGCCTCTTTTGAGGCGAACTTAGTAGCACCAAGAGTGTTTTGCATGGACCGGAAGAGATGGTAATCACTTGGTGCCAAGTCCGGACTATAGTGTAGGTGCGATAGGACACCCCATCCGAGCTCTCGTAGCTTCTGGCGAGCCATCAAAGATGTCTGAGGCCGAGCGTTGTCCTGGTGGAACAGAACACCATTCTTGTTGACCAATTCTGGCCGCTTCTGGTCAATCGCCTGTATCAGACGGTCGAGTTGCTCATAGTAGAGGACCAAATTGAGGGTTTGGCCATAGTTGAGCAGCTCATAGTGGCTTGGTGATGGTTTGAACCGGCTCGCCGCCTTTCGATCACGATCCTTTTCGCTTGAGATTTTCGTACGTGATCTTTTATCACGAGTCACCATCCGCTTCGAAAATGGGTCGAATTCGTTCCGTTTCAGCAGTGCACGCAGGCGTTAATTTGGACCAAGAAATTTTTTTGCGTCAACTCTTGTCGCACCCAAGCATCCAGCTTTTTTTAGAATTCAATCTTCTGCAAAAGATTCCAAACGGTTTTATGGTCTATACCCAGTTCCTGGCCAATCGGGCGAGTGCTAACATGCCGGTCTACTTGGATGATTTCGACGACGGGGTGTATCCTCGACATCCACTGCACCAGAATGAAATCGATCGAACCAACGCTGTGCTGTGCGAATCGTTACAGTATCGGGCCCATAAACTTCACAAATTTTTTCGGCCGCTTTCGCTGCATTTTTATCTCTCAGGTAGTAAAAACGTAAAATATGACGAATTTCTTGCTTGGTGGACTCCATCTTTGACGCGCTACAACTTGAGACTGAAGCATACGATCACAACACTGTCAAAAGGACACTTGTAGGGCAGATTCTCGTCTTCAAATCGCCGTATAGTATGACCCGATGCGATAAGTACAACACAAGATATGGTTAAGTGTCGCCATCTATTGACAAAATAGGACATTTCTTTTTCCCCAACTCAATATTTCATACATTATAATTCTTTTAAGTCGAAATCGAAAAGTCTCCACGGTGCAAATAACAAATCTTTCTATATTCATGTATGTAGGTGTTTATTCGCAAACCAACATGAGACATAAATATTTCAATAAAAAGAGGGGATAATAGTGGGGCCTGCACTATTTTCACTTCGAGGCAAGTTTCTATGCATGATTTGCAACCTATTCATTCTACGGGATGGAAATCTGGGCCTGAGGTGCATATTATGCACAGAAACTGGGCTCGAGGTGAAAATAGTGCACGCCTCACTATCATGTCCTCTTTTCATTTCTACAGGATTCTTCGTTGTACGAAATTTGAGCATACACTGTCTATTTGGAGTGGTTTTATCCAAAATACCTACACACAGAAGGTGATAAAACAGGCAAGTTTGAAGTTCAAAAATCTCTTAGTACATACTTTGTTTCCTATTTGGGCAGATAAGGGCAAAAGGTTTGAAAATGTTAGTTCTAGTGGCAGGTGTTAAAAAGAACGGGGCATGTAAATACTAAACCGTTGAAAAAGCTGTTTTCGAATGGTTCAGTTTAGTGAGACGAACCAATTTCCCCTTAGGCCGACCAATATTGAAGGAAGAGATCCTAGCTTGAATTGTTCTGCTTTCAGAGACCGCGACGATTAGTCACAGCTGATTTCAAAATAGACATGGGATTCTAGAAGCGACTGACTTAAAGGAGTTTGTGCTATAATTCGACTGTTGAAGGTATAAACGAAAACATTATTTTTCACAAGTGCTTACCAAAAGGAACTTTAGTGCTAATTGGAGATAAATGTCTTGAACGAAAGCATAGCAAAGAAAGGCAAACTTTGTTTTTGCAGCCAATATGGCTGGCTGAAACAAGGTGAAAACTAGAATTGAAAAATAATGTGGAGAAGTAACAGGTCTCATTGTTTTCGACGAAGTTCAATCAAGGGGCATGGAAATCATTCAAAATGCATTACCAGAAACGTAGTTTAAAGGAAGTTCTGGAACTTTTGGAGAATCAAAAAGATTTTAGTCCGTACTTAAGATGTCACGCCTACCATAATTACAAACTGTTTTAAAGTTCCAATGCATGCCATAATGCAACAAGAATAAAATAGGAGAAGTGCCAAATTTCTGAATAACAGTGATAGTCTCTGGAGATGAATATGAGGAACATCTATCAGAAGAACAAATGCTGTATTACGATAAAGACTTATCCTTTTGACCTTTGTATCATAACAACTCCAAAGAAGCGAAACAGAATTTTGAAAACGGGGAGTGATGTAGTTATTAATATAACATGAATATGGTATGAAGCTGATGTTGGTTCATGCATTATTAATGTAAGGAGTTATAGCACTTCGTTTTCTTCATCCAACGAAATTGAAGACATTTTTTCAGAGAATTTATTCGATTTTAACTTTGGGAATTGAATTATTCGCTTTTATTGTAGAAGTAAATGCTTCTCGGTAAGGATTCGCATTTTAATTGAAGGATATTTAATGAGACAAATTAAATGCGAATCATTTCTCAATTTTAAGTCTTCCAATTTATTTGTCGAAAATGAGTCAGATCTTTTCTCTTCTCTTTTTCAAGGGCTGTCAGTATGGGCTGATGATGTTCTGGGCGTATGGGGCTATCCGAACTAGCAAAATAGCGGAGAATATCTTATAGATAGTACTCAGCAACGTGGTATCTCTATAATTGCTGCACTGTGTGATATCCCCCTTTTTAAGTGTGGGAAAGATAAATCCTCGTTGCTAGTCGTCAGTCATTGATTCGCTGCCCCAGACCTTGAGCATCAGTTGATGAACCATTTGTTGCAGTTGGTCGCCTCCATATTTAACCAATTCGACTGTAATTCCATCGGCTCCTGGCGACTTATGATTTTTAAGCCGATGAATTGCACGGAGGGCTTTGTTCTGAATGGTTTCAGTATTCATTCTCACTTGATTGTCAGAGGGGATTGAAGGCGGTGTTGTGATTCGAGCTCGGAGCACTATGCCAACGAGATAGTTATCCGAGTCTATATTAGTCCCCCTATATGTTCTGACATTCATCAAGGCTGAGAGGTAGCAGCGTTCAATCAACACATGATCAATTTGGTGTAAGGTCGTATTTTGGATATCGATACGTCGCATTACAATGCGATATCGCTGTCGTCATCTTGAAGCTTTTAAAGGGCTTGTGACGGCACGGAGCTACATAGCTGTTGAAATCCATTGACGGTAATCTACTGTAAAAATAGTTTTTCTGAAGTAACCGCGGCAGGGAGAGTAACAAAACGCGACCCAACCCGTCCATCAGAACGGTGCCAGCGATATAAACAATACTGGTTGAATATTGTCTGTAATTGTCTCGGGTTCGCTTTATTGGCTTTCTGCCTGGATGCAAACGTCATTGGTTTGCGGTCCCTTTTTATCACTAGCGGACGTCCTTCAATCATTTAACAAACGAATCTGACAGCATTGTAAATTGCTTGCAACTCCCGGTCTTAGGAGCTATATTTTTACTGAGCATCAGTGAATTTCTGGGAAAATCATATCCTAACGTTGTTATTCAATTGTTCAAGTACTGCTTTCATTTAATAGCCAGGGGTATGTTTTAAATGGAATGTCCCAGTAACGCTGCATTAGAATTTCGGAAAATAGCACCGGGTCGCGGATTCCACATGATTTTCCGTTTATCCTTTTTCGTGGCAGCAACGAGATGTTCGTGAAGAAATGTTCAAATTTCCACAATGCAATAGTCGCGATTAAAATTCACCTCAATCACGGCCTATCGCAAGTATTCTATTGTTGAGGGCTCCTCGAGATCCAATATCGTTTCAACTCTCCCAGAAGAGGGATGATGCCGTTCTCAACAAATATCCTTGGTATTCAGCTGAACGTGTACCGAATATGCATTTTTAAGATTTTTTGTGAAACAAAATCTTACTAAAATCGGTTTACTTTCTGGCTGTCTGCCTGTCATACGCAGTTTTGTCCAAAACTGCTTTACCGATTCAAACCAAATTTGGTGGACATATGGGAACTATGAAATCCCATACATATAGTGAGTGACATAAATTTACGTGGAACTTACGTGAAGGGGGAATGTAAATTTTTTCTTCACCTGTGGTATCTAATGAAAAGTCTCACTTTCAAAAGCAGATTTTAGTTTCGATGTAAATTGCAATATGGGTGAGTGAGGGGTGAAAATGGGCAAACTAAAGGTGTGACAGGACTCATTTTTGCAAACTATTCAAACCAGAAAATCTGAAAAAATTCAGAACGATGCGCTTATATGAAATCTAAATCACAAAAAATGTTCCATTTTGATGTGTCCAAATAAACTTAATTATATTATATTATGAATTTTTTGAAATTGATCGTTCCTCTTGGGAGAACCAAACTTTGCAGCAACATAGAGGATGGTAGGTAGGTAGGTATCAATGGCCGCTCCGAGGAGCCCAATTAGCGCTTTGGTGCGCCGTTTTGATGCCACAAACTCCTAAGACCGTGACTGTTGTTATAGGAACAGGGAAGCGGAGTCCAGCTGGCTCGGATCTTCAGAGCCAGCCCGTAGCATTCACGAAGGAAAGCAGCTCTCCGACCCTGTAACTAGAAATCTCACTGAGGTCCCCAAAGAATGGTTTACCCAGTGTCCGCAGCCTGACTCGAGCCAGAGCCGGGCAATCGCAGAGAAAGTGCATGAGGGTTTCCCTTCCTTCTCCGCAGCTTCGGCAATGCGAGTTGTAGGGTAAGCCGAGCCTAGCGGCATGGTCCCCTATGGGCCAGTGCCCCGTGCAGACCGCCGTAATCTTGAATGCATTTGCACGCGTCTGGCACAGGAGCTCTCGTGATCGGGCTATGTTATAAGCGGGCCAAATTCTCCTTGATTTGGCACAGCTTGTAAGCCTTCGCCATCTCAGGCCCGCGGCTGCTAGGTAGTGCGAGTAGACTCGGCCCCCGACAGCCGCCAGCGGAACACCGACTGTGTTCCCCGAGGGACTGCCAAGAGCAGAGCCTTGCCTGGCCAATCCGTCAGCCCGCTCATTCCCTTCTATGTTCCTATGCCCGGGAACCCAGAGGAGAGTGATCTTGAGCGTGCCGCCCAGATGGTTGAGCGTGTCTCTGCACTGCCCCACCAACCGGGAAGATGTCGTCGTTGAGTACAAGGCCTTGATGGCCGCTTGGCTGTCGGTCAGAATGGCTATGTTACGCTTGGGACTCGACTCACGCTCCAGCCATCGACAGACTTCCAATATCGCCAGTACTTCCGTCTGGAATACACTGGCGAAACCTGGGAGACCATATGACTTGGATACACCGTGTGTATTCGAGAAAACCCCCGCGCCGACTCCATAGGCCATCTTTGATCCGTCCGTAAAGAATACCGTGTCATAGTCTTGCAACACGCCGCCGGTCTTCCACTTTGCCCTGGTTGGAAGGTCCACAGCAAAGTTTCTCGTGAAGTTCAGCTTGCGTGTGACAGTCCGTGGGGGATGCCCAGATTTCTCGAGGTATTTCATCTAGAATGTTGCTGGGGCCGTAGGACTTTGCTGCCCAGCATCCGGACTCACGCAGTCTTACGGCACTGCACGCTGCAACATATTTGATGTGGAGGTCAAGGGGGAGGAGATGCAGGAGTACATTGAGAGCATCTGCCGGGCAAGACTCCAGAGCCCCCGTAGCACCCGCACACGCGGTTCTTTGAATCCTATTAAGCTTCGTTCTATTGTATTTCTTCTTCAAAGCCTGCCACCATACAATAGATCCGTACGTCCAGAGAACCATCCTCGGCCGGAGACCCCATTTCTTGGCAAAGGTTCTCTTACAGGCATAGAAGGCTATACAGGCCTTCTTAACCCTCAGTTCTATGTTCAACCTCCAATTTAGCTTAGGATCCAGGATTACACCCAAATACTTCACATTAGAGGAAAGAACCAATCTTTGTTCATTCAGCCGTGGTAGATGGAATTCAGGTATCCTTATCTTGGTGGTGAATAGCATCAGTTGCGTTTTGGTTGGGTTTATGCTGAGTCCGCATCTTGCGGCCCACAGGCACACCTTTCGCAACGCTCCTTCCATGATGTCGCTCATAATGGACAGAAACATCCCAGATACTAGTATCACCAAGTCGTCGGCATACGCCACCACCTTCACCCCGCTGCTGTCTAATGTACGTAAAATGTTGTCCATTACTATTAACCAGAGCACCGGTGAGATAGCACCACCCTGGGGCGTGCCTCTGTTCACAGCTCTGGTCAAGTGGTTGCCTCCCAGATCGGATTGGATTATCCTGGTACTCAGCATGGATATAATCCAATGCGTGAGATACCCCTCCAATCCAATACCGGTCAAGGCTTCCTTGATGGCGTTGGTACTGACATTGTTGAAGGCTCCTTCTATATCCAAGAAGGCAGCAAGGGTATACTGCTTGTACTGCAGCGACCGCTCAATCGTGCCAATTACCTCGTGGAGGGCGGTTTCTGTGGATTTTCCTTTGAGGTAGGCATGCTGGGACTTAGAGAAAGGCGTTCTCTCCATAATCGTCCTTAAGTGAATGTCCAGGACGCGTTCTAGGGTCTTCAGCACGAAAGAGGTCAGGCTGATTGGTCGAAAGTCCTTCGCGGACTCATGACCGCGCCTGCCCGCTTTCGGTATGAAAACCACCCGTGCGCGCCTTCAGGACTGCGGTACGTATCCTAAAGTGATGCAGCTCCGGTAAATCTCAACAAGCCACGGCACAACCCTTTCCTGCTGCTTCTGTAGCATGACTGGCATTATGCCATCTGGGCCCGGAGATTTGTATGCGGAGAAGCTGTTTATAGCCCAGCCGATCCTATCCCCGGTAATTACCGACTTGATAGTCTCGCACAGCTGGGGTTGCCGCAAACCCTCCAAGCGAGGTTCTGACTCACAGTCCTCCTCGCTGGAGGGAAAGTGCATTTGCACCAACAGCTCCAAGGTTTCACTAGAAGATTCCGTCCAGGAGCCTTCCGACTTTTTAAGGAAGGATGGACTCTTATGTTCCTTGGACAGAATCTTATTGAGCCTCGCGCATTCACTAGTGCTTTCAATGTTCTGACAATAGTCTAGCCAAGACCGCCTCTTGGCGGTCCTGATGGCCGACTTGTACTTCTTTAGGCAGTCCTTGTATGGCTGCCAGTATTTTTGTCTGTAGCAGATGTTGAAGATTTCTCTGGTCAACTTCCTGAGACTAGAGAGATCTTCGTTCCACCACGGTGGCAGGGTGTTTTTGCTGTACTTAGCAGGGCACGAGACTTTGAAGGCGGTATCAAAAGCCTTCTCCAGAGCCCCGACCTTTGACTCCAGTTCGTCTGTCGTGCCAATCCTACCAATTTGCGCACCGGAGAGTTTGTTCTTAATTACCCGACCAAACTTTCTCCAGTCGATCCTCCTGGGGTCTCTAAAGGGCTTGGAGACCTCTGCGGCGAGATCTAGACTGAAGAGTATCCAACTGTGGTCAGAGAAGGATCTCTGGTCAGACACTCTCCAGTCCTCCACCCGAAGAATCCCGTTGTCGGTTATTAGGGTGATATCAAGGACCTCTTCCCAACCGTCACAGTTCTCCGAGCAGGGGAAATGAAAGGTTGGTGTACTGCCCCTGTTACACACCGATAAATTTGAAGTAATAATAAAATCAAAGAATGACTCACCCCTTTCGTTGATTTCAGAGCTGCCCCAAAGCGTATGCCTTGCGTTTGCGTCGCAGCCTATCAGCAGGTTGGCTTTCTTTGGTGTTATGGTGTTCGTCAGATGTTGTAGTTCTTGTGGCGGAGCTGATCGGTCGTGAGCCATGTACGCCGAGGAAATATACACGTTCTCTGCCCCCACCTGCTCCAGCTTGACCACAACTAGGTCACTGGAACTCAGGTCCGGGCACAGAAAAGCGTGCAGACTCTTCCTCGCAAGAATACATGCTCTAGGTTTAGCCTGATCAGCGTCTCCTGTGCTGTGGAATAGATTAAAATATTTGTTTTGGAGCCCTTTGATGGTTCGGTCGCTTCCGACCCAGGGCTCCTGTATTAATGCGATGTCGATGTCTTCCTCTAAGAGGAAGACGAACAGATTAGCCGAGGCACACTTCGAGTGCTGCAGATTTATCTGCGTTACCCTCAGCATGATCTGCTTGCGTGGGGGGTTCGACAGCCCCCGTCGGACCGTCGATCGTCATCTCCTCCAACAGCTCGTTGGCGGCGTCGATTGGGTCAAGGTCGTCGTCCGGTTTTGCAGAGCGGAACATTTTTACTTTGGCATTCCTGACTCCGAACCACACTTTGTAATCGGCCTTTTTCAGTGCCTCCAGGCACTCCTCGTTTATGCGGAGTAGTACGGGCTGGCTGTTTATCTGAGGTTCCTCCTCCTTTATAACAACCCAGTCGTCCATGGAAATCCCGGGGTTGTGAAGGCGCAGGAAATGGACGAGCTTGTCCTTCTCCATGCGGATCTTCGGCAACCAAATGCGAGCGACCGGTCTCCTGGGAATCTCGTCGTAAGGGATAGTCTTGAGCTTAACGCCCTCCCAAGCGTCGCTGATCTTAGCGACGCACGAGCCGAGAAAGTCCTTAGAGAACTGGTCCATGCAAGCTATTACGTGGAACCCACGGACCACATGAGATGAATCAAAGTGGGGAGTGAGTCCCGGGTGTTTGCCTCCGGTTTCCACGAGATGTTCATAGACCATGCCCGACAGCCTAGCCTCAACACTGGTCCACACCTCCAGCGTTAGTTTGCCGCTAGCAGAATTGCCATCCGCCAGCGCCACCCATAAGTGACTCCTGGCCACATCGCTGAAGGTCTTCGCAGTACGTGGCCCGCCGGCTGACGGTTGCTGAACAATTTCCTTCGTATGTTGCTTGGCGTCTGCGCTCTTGCCCACTCTACTCCGCTTTTTATCTTGTTCGACCTCGTCTTGAGATCGGTTGCGTTTTAGAGCGATGGGCTTCGCCTTCTGCTCGTCAGCCCGGCATTTGCTGTTGTATTCATCAACAATCGCCTGGTATTTAGCGAGGTCTTTTTCATCCCGCTCGTCGACAGTACCGGCCTCCTTATTCTTGGCAATCTTGCCGAGAATATGCATGGCCTTCTGGTACTGACTCTTGAGCAGGACACCCGTGGATCTTCGCTTCTTAGCCGGTTTCCGGCGATTCTTGTCGGTTTTCGCTTTCGAGGGATCCCCCGACGCTGAGGGCTTCGGGTCAGGAGTACTATGTTTGGTACTCGCTACACCCAGCCTGACGGCAGTGGGTTCCAGGCTAGAAGCCACTAGTCCGTCTGACGCCTCGCTCCGGGAGGTCCCTGCGGTTGGTTTCAGCATAACGGTGCTACGGCTGGCACCGATTGTACTGCTCTCAACGGCCACTGTCTCCTGGCTGGAGGCCAGCAGCTCGTCCTCCGATGATGCGCCTGGCATCATCGCCTCCTCTTCTATCGTCGTTTTGGTTTTTTTATTAATTGAGTCCATGTCTTGGTCCCACGAGTAGTCCGGGAAGAATGTCCACCCTGGCTGGCCCGGCCACCAGGGTAAGGGTCTTATTTGAAACTGAAGGTGCCCAAGGTATTCAGAGTTCGCATACTAAAGACCAAGCTCCCCATTGGCCACGCAGCCCTCGGCGTATGCTGTTCCACCTTGGCTTGGGGTCCTATTAGCACCTTCTCCGGTGCAGGGAGGACGATCCCCGGGCTGTTACTTCAGTCCATCCCCCCGCCAGATCTACTTGCCCCTAACACATGACCAGCAGACAAGCAGATCCTCGTCAGTTGGATGAGCCTACTCCCAGTCCGGCCCTACACACTCTTGGCCCGCCCGAAGACGGTTTCCAGCGGCCACCACGCGGAGGTCGTGTGAGGACTTGTCTAATTATGCAACTTTAACCTGAAGCATAATCAGACCAGGCCGCCAACATAGAGGATAGTATCACTAATAATAAGTTCCTTATGCAAACAATTATAAAACTTCATACTCGAAGCGTCTAGCTTTTAGCTTGTAGTCACAAAGTCGTTCAAAAATAATACGCGATGCTCTTCGATCGATTTTGACGCTACAACGCAGCAATCGAATCCTCGAAGAAAATGCTGCCCCGCGTTATATACATGAAATATCGTCACTTTAAACTCGAAGAACCCAAACGGGGGATACCTGTAGTTATCGGTATCTCCTCCACCGTGACTGGAAGCTGATGTTACTCGTTGTTAATTCAATCGTTGAAAATACGTGGCATTTGCTCAGTTCGTGAGAAAATCAATCAAATAAACGATGGGGTTTTTGCTCGGAGTATTATTCCATTGATACAACGATAATTTCCGCATGGCCTCCATTGTCCAATCTTCTTCGGCATCATCAGGAGCTTGCCCATGAATTGCTTGGAGGTTGGCATATACCCTGCTAAAGCAAGTAGTCGAACTCATATATCACATCACGGCCTATGCTGACGATATCGACATCATGGGAAGAACCACCCGAGACGTACAACTGCCTTCATCCAGATCGAGCAGGCGGCAAACGGCGCGAGATCTTGGGCTGCACATCAATGAAGGCAAGACAAAATATATGGTGGCAACGTCAGCACCGAAGACGAATCAACCAACAACATCAAACCGCACTGGTCAAACACGAAGAAGAATAAGGATAGGAGAAAACAACTTTGAGACCGTTGACAATTTCTCCTACCTAGGGTCGAAAATCACAACCAACAACAGCTACGATGATGAAATCCGCGCACGGTTGTTGTCAGCCAACAGAGCCTATTTCAGCTTACAAAGACTGTTCCGCTCGAAACGTCTCACCATAGGGTCAAAGCTCTTACTGTACAAGACTATGATCTTGCCAGTCCTCATGTATTCCTCGGAAACTTGGGTTCTTAGCAAGAAAAATTGCGAACTGTTGGCCGCGTTCGAGAGAAGAATGCTCCGAAGAATTTTTGGCCCCCTACATGAGGATGGACGATTCCGTAGCCTACACAATGACGAAATCTATGAGCGATACCATGAACGTCCGGTTGTGGACAAAATCCGGCTCAATAGGTTGCGGTGGGCGGGTCACTTAATCCGTATGGATGAGGATGATCCCACCCGGAAGGTCTATAAGGGCAATATCTATGGTAGAAAAAGAAGAGGAGACAGACCCTGTCTAAGATGGAGCGATGACGTAGGTCAGGACGCCAGACAGCTTTTAGGGATATCGAATTGGTGGACCTCGGCGCGAAACCGGGATGTTTGGAGTTCCTTATTAAGGCAGGCCTAGACCGGATACCGGTTGTTGCGCCGTTGATGATGATGATGATCGGCGAATTCCTTGAATATGTAGTGGTATTAGTTACTGGATTTCTAAGTTGTTCCGCCAAAAATCGTAGTATCGGTGCAGATGCACTATAAGAGCAAAATAGTGCAATAGATTAACGCCGATGATTGGCTGTCTGACATCCACGATGAGGAATTTTTATGTGAATGGTCGTCATAAGCCGAAGTAGAGCGTAATTTGTTGCCTGCCATGCTCAAATGGATTTTGAACCGGAAGCCATGTCCTCGCAGATCGTCAACCAACTCGACTATCGCACCGTCTTCTACTAGCTCAAAAGTTACGATCAATTTTCTAACACTTGCTGCTGGAATGAATTGTGAACCGCATTACGCACAATTATATTTCCGTATATACATATACGGGACAGAGACTGAAGAAAAAGAAGATGAAGAAATCCCTGTATAAATAAAGAGGTAACTAAAACCAATGGAATCTCCTTTTAGACATTAAGAAAATGCGACAAAAACTGGGCGGACGTTTGGAGTGAATACTATGTGGCCACGCTAAGCGACTGCACAAATTGTGGATGAACTCAGCTCTCTGCTAACAAGTTCGACAAAGCGCAATTAGATGAGCAGTATCAGATTTTTTCCAATATCTAGATATTGTTAAAATGTTTTCTGAGGAATTTCTGCGGCAAAGAATCCTCACCTTTCGTGATAGCCCAGGAAAGAAACGTACGAGTGCGTGTTGATGATCACGTAGGTGAAGTTGGACTGGATATTGAGCTAGTGAAATAAATGCGGATTTATCTAGCTGTAGAAAACCATATATTCAGCTAATGTTTGACCTCGATCATCATTTATTATGATTCCTAACTTATTGTAAATATATTTAAAATGTTATCGCGATTTTCCGCGAAGACACGTTACCGAGGATACCTAGATTTCCGGTGACAATTGCCGGAACTTTGATTTTGGACCAGCTTTTTTTTTGCAGGTAATATTTTAAGAACATTAGTAAGTACTGCAACAATGCACGAAAAATCTATTTCTATGTGACGAGATGCTTCTTAGTACATTATGAGACACAATTGGCTGAATTTCTAGAAAAATTTTGTTCAACCAGCAATTAATTACATTATTCAAATAAACGTGTCAATTTCGCTCAAATGTGCAAGAACAGCTGTACTATTTCGACAGCAAAAATAAAAATATTTCACTTAATTAGAAATTCAGGTCACAAAAACTAAAAGGAAATATTTAGGAGCCTAAAATAAGCACGTCTTTCGCAGTCATTATCATTTGTCATTGACCAATTGTGCGGAGTCTGTGGTTGAAAATACATCGCGCTTTTCCACTTAATTTTAGAGTGATTGACAATATGCTGAAGTGAATCTTCAGTATTGAATGCAGTTGAAAAAGCTGTCATCATCCGAAGAAAAGTGTATCCGTATATTTTTATTCCATAACTTCTTCCTAAACTATATTTAGTTCTGCTGCATTATAGGAGAAGTAAGCAAACCAAAGCTGGAACAGGTACTGATAAGTTTATTTAGGGCGTGGTGTTCTGTTGGTTCCTTCTTCATCTCAGTCATATACAAATTCTTTCCAGTCATCTTGAGCACCTCAAAGTTTCTTGCGTGTACTTTCTGCTGAAAAAATCTAAAAATATCTGGAAACGTGCAAGTATAGATTCGTATTCATCTGTTCGTCGGCATTACTACTTTAGAGTATTCATCTTTTGTTTACATTTCCGCTTCAATCATTACATGTATCATACTAACCATTCTTCAATCTGTCAATCATTTTCAGCATCTAATCTTTCTATTCCTATTTTTAACTTCTTTACAGCTTGGGATTCCATGTCCGGTAAGCAAGGAAACATTAAGATGTTCGTAACAGACAATTGGCGAAATTTGTAAGAGTTTTCCTCGAAATTTCATGTTAACATTGTGGCGGCATATGTGCTTTCCTTGGTTTTAAAGTGAAAAGTGAATAAATTGCTCAGTAGATTTAGTATTTATAAATTCATATGTTACATATTTCACCACACAAATTTACCTCAACAAAAACAATTTTATATTTGGGTCGGCGTCGCTGTTTTCGCAAGTATGGTACCTTCTCCAAGGTAAGAGCGAAAACTGAGCCAATTACGTCGGGAATAAAGCAATCTCATCCAGTGTTTGTTACGTTTTATTTGTGGATGGAAACGTGTTTTCAGGAAAATTTTCATATTTGCCACCAGAATCGTTTCAGATTTTGCATTTTCTCTTACGTTTGCTTTTTCTGTGTTTTGCTTTTATTTGGAGAGTTTTTATATTATTGTATGAGAGTTTTCAATTTGAGTTGTGGGAATGCTTCGATGTTCATTGTTTGCTATTTTCATGTGTACGTGCATGCGGAAAAAACTTGGAATTGGTTATTGTTATATTCGAAATGGGGAGATGCCATAGGTATTTTTCGATATTTTCATATGGTGCATAGGAAAGAAGGTAGCACAATTGGAAAATTCCGATTATTTACCAATTTACTTATTAGAAGTTGCTAAGGTCTTCCACATTTATGTCAATTAGACTAAAATACACAATGACAATTATTGAGATAAAGGTCCACTTTTGGTTACTATTTTTCATATATATTAAGTTGGGGAAAAAGTAATGTCGTATTTTGTCAATAGATAGCAACACATATCTTGTGTTGTACTTATCGCATCCGGTCATACTATACGGTGATTTAAAGACGACATTCTGGGCTACAGGTGTTTCTTTGACAGTTTTATGATCGTGCGTTTCAGTCTCAAGTTATAGCGCGTCAAAGATGGAGTCCACCAGGGAAGAAATTTGACATATTTTACATTTTTACTACCTGAGAGGTAAAAATGCAACGAAGGCGGCCAAAAAAATTTGTGAAGTTTATGGGTCCGATAGTGTAACGATTCGCACAGCACAGCGTAGGTTCGATCGATTTCGTTCTGGTGTAGTGGATGTCGAAGATACACCCCGTACTGGTAGGCCAATCGTCGTAGAAACCGATAAAATCGTCGAAATCATCTAAGTAGACCGGCATGTGAGCATTCGCTCGATTGGGCAAGAATTGCGTAAGGACCATAAAACCGTTTGGAACCATTTGCAGAAGATTGGATTCCAAAAAAGCTGGATTTTTGGGTACCACACGAGTTGACGCAAAAAATCTGTTGGACCGAATCAACGCCTGCGATGCACTGCTGAAATGGAACGAATTCGACTCCTTTTTGAAGCGGACGGTGATTAGTGATGAAAAGTGGATCACGTAAGACAACCTCAAGCGAAAAAGATCGTGGTCGAAGCACGGCGAGCCGGCCCAAATCATCGCCAAGTCCGGATTGACCGCCAGGAAGGTTTTGCTGTGTTTTTGGTGGGATCGGAACGGAATCATCCACTATGAGCTGCTCAACTATGGCTAGAATCTCAATTCGGTCCTCTTTTGTGAGCAACTCGATCGTTTGAAGCAGGTGATTGACCAGAAGCGGCCAGGATTGGTCAATAGGAATGGTGTTGTGTTCCACCAGGACAACGCTCGGCCTCACACATCTTTGATGACCCGTCAGAAGCTACGGGAGCTCGGATGGGATGTCCTATCGCACTTACGGTGGTAAGTCCGGACCTGGCATCAAGCGATTACCATCTCTTCCGATCCATGCAAAACGCTCTTGGTGCTACTAAGTTGGCCTCAAAAGAGGCTTGCAAAAACTGGCTGTCTGAGTTTTTTGCAAATAAAGAAGGGGGGGGGGGGGGTTATAAGAGGGGGATAATGGAGTTGCCTTCTAAATGGCAACAAGTTTGCGAACAAAACGGCGCATATTTGACTTAAAAAGGGTAATTCTAAGTATGTTAAATAAAGCGTTAATATTTTATCACAAATACGACATTACTTTTTCCCCAACCCAATATTTATTTATTTTAATTTATGCTCTCCATCTCATCGCACTGATAAGGCGAGGAAACGCCTAGAGTTTCTTTAGGGGCGAAGTAGCGAACGAAATAGCTATCGCTAAAGGGATAAAGGTGCAGAACTTTTTGGTTCACAGCATATTATAATACAACGGATTAGGAGGGCTAATGTGAACTGCAAGATACTCGCCTATCATTTGATGGTCCGGCTTACTATTATGTTACTCATCAGTGAAGTTCATGTCGAATACCATATAATGTCTTTTCCTGAGCTTCATACATGACGATAAGATGGTTAAAGAATGGGATGCATATGGTCACTGCGCATATTCGCGTTGCGAAGGATACACTCATGGTCGATGAAGGGATTGAGGTTTCTCAACCTCCTTTTCAGAGGTTTGTACTTAGATATATGTCCTATTTCATTTCCGAGTCTTGGTGTTATTTGGTGGTGATATTCAACAGCTCTTTAAATGGCTTTGTTTAGATTTGTGTGCTTTGATTTGATCCTTGAATTTTGGTATCTGGTGTAGTAAGCGGTAATTTTAATGAGTTTTCTGGAGTTAGAATAATGTGAAATATGCCCCGCTTTTATAATGATGCCGAAGAGACTTTATACAGATGTTGGAGTTTGGGCTTCTGGTGGCCACGATGGCCGTTTTCATCATAGATTATGTGCTTTTGATACCCTTTGAGGTGCAATTTGCTGTATTTTCTTATGAACAAATATATTTTCTAGAATGTTACTCAGAGAATGTTTTTCTAGTTACATGGATTTCGAATTTTATATTATCCTTTTGCGGATATGAAACTACAATTGCTAGATCACACCAGCAATATATTGGAATCATTTCAAGGCGCATGGTAGTAATCGACATATCTGTGATATAAGTAGTCCAGCCTCTGATTAGTCTGGAAAGGCATGTAGCTCGACGCTATCTCCTTCTGCTGGTGCATCAACACACGGCGACTTTGTCGTCGATTCAACATGCAGTTCCTAAATCGCCGACAATTCTGCCCCCGCAAGCTGCTACTTCATCGACCACCAGCGTAGCCTCAGCTCCTGAGATGCCGCTGACTGGTTCTGCTTGTACCTCGCCGGCGACTGCAGCCAACAAAACTGGCGCCATATCTAAGTCGCCCTAAGTCGACTAATTCTCTGCCTCTATCTGCGACGCACTATTCCAATGCGTCTATAAAAGATTGTATCAATTCGATGACGTCCGCTAGCCAATTGAAAAATCGTCCTCCATCCGAGGGACAGGTTCCCTACACAGCATCGCTGCATTAGCACCACCGCATGCTTCCTCCTGTGTATCATCGACGCCCGCCACCGCTGAACCGCAGACCTTTCCGACCTCATGTCGCCCGAGCGACCAAGCTGTCGGATTTCAAACTGTCTGCCTTAGAATTCCAACATCATGTCATCTGCATTTCTGAAACCTGGCTGGATGACAGGATTTTAGATTCTGAGCTCCTCGATGGTTACTCTATCTTTCGTTGTGACAGGAACTGCGCTGCACTTGGCAAGACAACTGGCGGAGGTGCTCTAATAGCTGTTAAGTCTCCTCTCCGTGCCGAAATCAACATTTCCTCCTCCTACGATTCTGTTACCATACGTGTCCTTCCGCCAAACATATGTCCCTTTATCATATCGTGTGTATATTTTCCCTGCCTAAGCCCGCCTTCTCTGTATGAGGATTTCTTCGACAGATTATCAGAGGCCCTAACTCGTTTTGTTTCCCTCACTTCCTTTCATTCTCTGTGACCACTTTAATCTTCCTATGCTCTCCTCGCCTTCCCTCCCTACCTAATAACTCGACCCACCCTTCCCTTCCTCTATCCACTTTCGTGTACACCTGTGGCGCCCTCCTGTTCAACCTTTCTAGAAACCACTTAGATCGCACTCTTGACTTTGTCCTCTCTAACCTTCCTGTGCGTTGTCTTTCCCAATCCCTTCATGCTCCGTCTTACATTGCTCCTGACGCCCATCATCCTGCTCTCGAGTCAAACCTCAAACCTTTCTGGTCCCACATTCGCAACTCCCGCTGCCCTGCCCAGTTATCTCTTCCGTCCATTAAATTCTCTGGTTTCTCAGCTAACTCCCCCCAAGTATCTTGTGATTTACTCTGCCACTTCTTTTCGTCAGTCTATGTTCGCGTTCCTTCCTTCGAATCCCTCCCGACAGTGGAGGTAGCCTGCCCCGCATCGTCTACCTTTCCCCTTTTTACCCCTATCCTTGTCGAATATCTCCTTGGCAAACTTGATGCCAATATTGGACCTGGCTACGATGGTCTTCCAAACCTCTTTTTGCTCAAAACTGGTGAGTCCTACTCCTTTTCCCTATCTAATCTCTAAACTAATTCGTTTTCTGTTGTCAGTACTGAGTTCTTTCCAGCAGAAAATACATGGGGGAGTAGATAAATTTGAACTTTTGGAAAGTGGATTTTCCTGGATATTTTTAGTTTCTTTCCCTACAAATTGTTCGCAAACTGTGTGCCGGATTAACAATTTTTTCGTTCAATTTAATAATTATATATAGTATAAGCTTGAAAATCGTAGCCGTAAGTTATTTGAAAGCTTTCTGAAAATGTTCAGACTGGTTTTGAAAAATAGTTCGAAAATTGTTACATTGAACTTGGACTAATATTAACTAACAGAAAAAGTTTATTGAAATCTTTAGTTAGTTGAAGAAACGAGAAAAAAAGGCAAAGAATTGTTAAATCAATTGATGTAATCAGCACAAAACATAAAATTATATAATCGCGCTACCGTAAATGAAATGAAATAAAAGTTTAGAATTTGTGATTAGAAGCAGAGAATTTGTTGAAAGGTTCCTGAAAACCCAAAAATCTTTCCGGACCCCTTTGCTTTTATTCGCCATTATTGCCTTAGGTTACTCACAGTCTGGAAAGTCCTCGAAACAAGGCAATATTTGAACCCATCGGTCATTCCTTTTTGTTTGGTGGTATTTAAAATTTACGACGATATATTAATGTAAATCCATCAAATTTTCCCAATAGTGATATTCTCATATGAGGTAGTTGGGGTAAAGTTTGAACTTTTGTGTCCCCGGTTATGCTGTTTCTGTTTGACACTATTTCTGGGAATTCCATTGATTATTGGGTAACAGGCAAGCAGATGTCAATTCAAATAATTTTTAGCTTTGGAATTTCATTCATATTTCTAATATTACTCATCATTTATCATTAACACTAATTGATAAAGGTGTCGGCGAGTAAATTGACAGCAATTTTTTTAATCAATTTCTTCGTTAACTCTGGCATCAATCTTTCATTCTATAAAGGCTCAAGCGTGACTTGAAATGGCGTGATTGTTTAATGACCTGTGAAAAGGTCATCGTTCAACGCTTTGCGGGAAATAGATTAATCAAAAATAATAAACTAGAGGGGAGTCTAGCTTAATCACCCTTGAGAATTGTCAATAATTTTTAATTTGAACTTCGGTAGTGTAATCTAAAATGAAATTGGATTGGGGAAATTGCATGTAGTATGTTGGTAGATTAACCAGCTAAGAAGTACAAAAGGACTTTCCATCAGGCTTCGAAACCTGCGATCGGTCCCCTTTTCAATTTATTAAGGAAAACCACACTGGTTCAATAGTGAAGGAAGGTGTAAGGAATATAGATTCCTTACACAGTACAGAATAGATCCTTTGTTTATTATAAAGATGTAATATTATAAATTCCGTTTCAAGGCTCAGAACTCGTATCGGGGGCGACAACGATGAAGGTGCTTTATTCTCATTGGGTTTTCTTGAGGCACCGTTAAAACAAAATAGTCTTTGGTGAAGGTGCAATTCAGATTCCCAACCTACACTAAAATCTTCATCATGAACGGCGCTACAACCGGCACCCGGTTGTAGTCCTCTTAGTAAGGAACTCCAGAAATCCTGGCTTTACACCGAGGTCCCCCCATTCGATATCTCATCGCTTCATCTCAGGCAAGATCTGCCACGCCTTCTTCTTCTACCCTTATTGCCCTTGTAGACTTTCCGGGCTGGATCATCCTCACACTAAAGTCTTGAATTCGAATAACGACAAATGGTTTCAACTAGTGAACCATCATCAATATTACATAAAGTCAAAATTCATAGAGAATAGCTGCTCCTATGACTAGCAGAATTTGCACTTTTCACTGTCCATGCGACCTGTCATCTCCAATCTATCTAAATATCTTCCAGTCAGCACATGCACAATCATTGGGCATTTAACTTGAAGGGTTCGTTTTGGTAGTAATTGATTCGGGGAAAATTATTTTGTGGTGGAACAGAAAAATGAGAAATGATTCATAGAATTAATGCTGAGTGTACTAACATAAACAAATACTTATAATCGAATCGAAGAAAATTGTCGTTTCTAAGGGGAAACCGCAATGCGATTATTCTTAAGTTTTTGAAATGGTAAATATAAATTAAATGTAAACCGAATATAAACATTTTGTTTTTGTTACCATTCGATGGAATAGGAAAAACCGTTATTATTAACTCTTATTACACGTATTGCTTTGTTGTTATCACTGACACGACGGAAGTTTGTGCTTCAAATCTCACGGGTGAAAGGGTAATCTGGACCTTGACTAGATGCCAGTCAGCTGAACTATGAACGAGGGTTGACAATATTGTCCCCTAGTGCACCATCTAGAAATGAAATAAAGTGTCCTAACACCGTCCAAGGTCAAGATTCAATATGAGTTGTGTGCTATCGATTATTATTTTTGAATTGTCGCAATTTCGGCTGGTTTGATCCGCATCATAGTCATACTGATCGTCAGCCAAGCAATCATTAAAGGCTTGAACATAGTGGCGACATCCTTCAGGCTGGTGGGATAGTACAGCAATGCGCTGAATAGTCTGATCAGCATGCTCACGGTCACCCTTCTCTGGGTTCCCGGTCATAGGGACATAGAGAATATTGAGCGGGCTAACAGTTTGGCCAGTCTGGGCTCTGTTCTTAGCAGCAGGGGGCACAGTCGTTGTCCTGTTAGGTTTAGAATTTACCTCAGATGACGAAGGCTCACCAACTGCCCCATGTCAAAGATGGCTGCATATAACAGGACTCGGTCACCAGAGCTGTTGTGCCAATAGCGTGCAAATTCGACTGGACTCTGCCCTTGCTTTTACCACAGCAATCAAGCGCTTAGGAGTTTGTGGCATCAAAACGGCGCACCACAGACCTACCTGGGCGATCTATGGGAACTGTAACCAGACAAATATCCTATATTTGCACGATTTCATTCACCGATCGCAAGTTCACAAAGTTTCCAATAGCTTTTGTCGTTTCCGTTGATTTCTGTAAGTTTCAAGTTATAACCTTTAGTCTATGTAACATTGCGAATTGATGTCAACAATAGATCATGAACTCAGTTTGATATCCTGGTGGGGGCATCGACCTCAAACGAATATGACAATGACTTATGCAATGTTTTCAAGCCCTTTCAAAAATTTTATTTTTATATTGCCGTCGTCAAATACGTCGTAGGATTTTCAACTGTAAGCTAAAAGATCAAGTAGTAGCAATCCTAAAGTTCCAGAAATTAGTTTGCTTGAACTTCATTAAATAATTTTTAGGCAAAGGCAATTTTTAGCGTGGGGCTTGATGTCCCACGCTAAAAATTGCCAAAATTGTCAATTTAGGCATATCTATATCTGTTACGATTACCGACCAAGAAAGAGCATTCACACTACACTTCCCACTCATCCGCTGAAAGTCGTTGTTCTCGTAATTCACAACGACGTTACGGACATTGAAACGTGTGCAGTTTGCGAGCAATAACTTAGCAGCATAACAAAACTTTTTTCAAGATCTGATCAAAAATTTGTCTGTGTAAACACAAAACTTTATTAAAATCGGTTTACTGTTTGTCTTTCTGTCTGTCCGTCATACGCATTTTTCTCGGAAACAGCTATAGTGGTTAACACCAAATTTGGTGGGAAGGTGGAAACTGTGAACGCACGCTGCGAAACCCCCCTTAAGTTCATCGTAGAATCACAATTTTGCAGCAATGTAGACTATAGTATGGACCATGATCCTGCCGAGTTTGGTAGAAATCACACTAACAAAGTTATAACAGGTCAAAGTTGCCGTTTCTGTGCAAATTTAAGACTTTGAATGTAAATATCATGCGAAAGTGGGTATTCTCATATAATATATGCATATATTACGTGTTAGGTTCTAATGCGACAAATGCACACTCAAATCTCTTTATAAAAGAAATACACAAAACTTTTCATACCTAAAACGTCCAGTTTCCGGTTTCCCGACTTGTAATAACAATCGCTATTATGGAGTTCTCTTTTGAGTCGCTATTTTGCGGGAAAACATTTAACACAGGCATTATCCGAATTTGAATTTCAGGTTACTTAATAATAGATTATGTAATAAAACAATTCAAAGTTGGGCCCTCAATCGCGTTAGAGCAATGAACGGCTAGTGTTGCCATCACTAACATATCATATAACATAAATGTGTTCTGTTTTGGAGTTAACTGGCGTTTAGGAAGTAGCTGCATTATGGTCCTTACCCTAGTGAGTTACATTCTGACATATATGCATAAACATTGCATAAACCTAACTTCTTTTTTCTTTAATTTTTGCCCCGTTGTTTTGCAAGGGTCGGTTCATTTCGACCGGGTTTACCTCTTTTTTTGGTTGTGGGCTTAGTTCGGGGTTAATCTTAATTTAATTTAGGTATTTCGGCTGTGTGTTACTTCGTTTTCTATCTACTTGGATTTTAGATCCATCTGAACTACCGGAATCCGAGCAGTGCGGATTATATAACGTTTAGAAGATAGATCTCTGGTAACTTCCCCTCGATGAGTGCAACGCCACATCAATCGCAGATGTCATTATTTTAGATGTAATGAAACCGCTTTATGCTATCAATAGACTGCACAGTGCAGTGACGGGAGACGCTACGGTCGGGCAGGAGTTAACATGTTTGTTGACGGATTCATTGAAAAAAACCCTAGTTTTTCCAGGTTGCGCTGATGACTGGAGCAATTTCACGGCGCAGTTCACCATTACCTGAAACATGAAAGGTGAAATTCCTCATCCAGATCGTTGTCACTGGCAGCGTTATTGCAGACTTCATTGGGGTCTGCCGTTCGAAACCGCTTTATTTTCGAAATTAGCTTTGTTAGGAAGATATAGCAATGGTTTGTGTGACAGCATCCATGAAAAGACGAAGAGGAATGGTGGTGGTGTCCGGATAGCTGAGTGGTTAGCGCATAAGGCGGTCGTACGGAAGGTCGTGGTTCAAATCTCACTCGTGGCAGTGGGATTTGTATCGTAATTTGACGTCGGATACCAGTCGACTCAACTGTGAATGATTACCTGAGTAAAATCAGGGTAATAATCTCAGGCGAGCGCAATGCTGACCACATTGTCTCCTAGCGTACTGTTACGGTCTTAAGTGAAGTTCTCTAACACACTTCAAGGCCCTAATCCAATTGAATTGTTGCGCCAACGATTATTATTATTATTGAAATCAGCGGTATTCATAATTCGGTGGCACTACACATGTACATTTCGAATTTACATTTCTAATCGGTGTAAGCTGGATTAAATCCTTTGGCACTAGGTATTGTGTATATCACGACCTCCCTACGGTCTTTCTAAATTATTCTTTAAACGCCTTTGTTCTGCTCAGGAATGGAGTCGATTCATCTCATTCTATTACGCCATTGCGTTCAATTTTAGGCCTAAACTGGATAGAATCAAGAGACTCTCAAATCACTATCAAGTCATCGTTGTTTTTTCTGCCGTCTTAACCTTTTCCCGTCGACTTCGCTATTCATATCAATATTAGCAAGTATTTCTAATTATTTTACATTATGCATTACCTCAAAATTAGTTGATGTTATCCGTCTTTCCATCCTATCAAACTATATTAATTGGAAAGATCAGCATATGTTATAAGTTTCATCATCATCAAATGCGTGACAACTGGTATTTATTCGGTCTAGGCGTACCTTAGTAAGGAACTCATACATCCCGGTTTTGCGCCGACGTCCACAAAATCTATACTACTAACAATTGCCTAGTATCTTGACTTACATCATCGATTCATCTGAGGCAGGATCTGCCACATCTTCTTTTACTGTCATAGATACTGCCCTTATAGATTTCCGGGCCGGATCATGCTTTTCTATACGGATTAAGGGGGAAATTTTTTGTGAAGAACTGGATGAGTTTTTCACCATGGATTTATTGATATCTTGAGCGTGCATGGTAATTTTTCCAATCCGATCGTATAGTTCGTTATTGAAATACAGAGCAATTTATACACCCATCTCCAAGAAAAGGTGTTTTTCTGCTGCCACGCTAGAGGACGCTGCGATCATTTTAAAGAAAAAAGTAAACGGAGAGAGAATTTCGTTTGTTAGATTTCGGGCTATGGTGGCAGCCGATTTTCAACATGCAGTTTCGAGAAAAACGCATTTAAAAAGTAGAATGCGATTTTTAGCCATAAAACCTTAACTGACCATTAATTTTCTATACCTAGTTCATAAACCTTAGGTTTCTTCAAGAAACACATGTACGGCCTTGGCTTCAATTCTTGTTTTTTTAGCGAAGCCATTCAAATGTTATTCGGACCGATAAATTCGAGCTTTATTACGACGATCGACATAAATCTGGCATGTGACTTCGAATACCAAAAACTAGATATTCTACACTATATCTAGATACAATTGATGCCAAAAAAAAAATCGATTTCGCGGATCCGACACACGGGATGACCCCCTTAAGTAATCCACCCATTTCACCCTATTAAGAAGGATTTTATCTACAACCAAATTTCGTAATTATGTAGGCTGCAGAATCGTGCATCCTCCTGTAGAGAGCAAACAATTTTTCGGAGGAGGTTTCTCTCGAAAGCAGCTAATAGTTCGAAATTTAGCAATTAAAATTAGTCCGTTATGTTGTTATCTAAGGTATGATTCTATTTTTCATCACTAGGGTCGGACTATGAAGAAAACAGCTTCTTGAAGAAAGTTGGGAAACCTAAGGACCGCTCTTCACTTTCATTTGAGGGAAAAGGTTATCGGAATTCATTGAAAATTGGGATTTTTGACCCATTTCCGTGCAAGTTCAGACGGGCCGAATTTGGGCTATGTCAATTTTTGTAAAATAACTTATAATGTTCTGAAAGCCAAGCACCCTGCCAAGATTCTGCAACTAGCTAGCAAAAAATCGAGTTGGGCTTGTATGTTTCTTGTTTACCGCTTCGCACTCTCTTCTAATTTTTCGTCCTACTTTATTCCTATTGAGATTGCGCTTCAAGTGCAAGTGATAAGCCTACGTCAGAGGAGAGCACAAAGATGAACACAAATATCCATGACAAACTGGAATTCAAACAATGGGTAACGAGATCGAGAGTTTGATGGTAAACCAACTCAGCCATCGCACTGTTGCCGAGAGCGGACGCAACCGTCTCTAGGATATAGAATGGATCTGCTTTCGTGTTGCTGACCATGCCCCACACACTCTTTTACGTAACGTATAATACTATGTAACAATTAACAATATATATACAATGAAATATATTTGCATCTATTGTGTTCTCAAAGTTTATCGCAAAAATCTAAAGCCCTTCGGAGTCAATGCCCACAGTTTCTCGACTTATTGTTGCTACCTACAAATTATAGATGAATTACATCTGGAATCGCTTCATCATTCATCTGAATTGCAATTTAAAATGCGAAAAATTCATTTTCATTGATCAAACCAACTGTGAAATCTGCGATGGAGAAGTTTAAATGCGAAAACAAAATGAATGAATAAGAGAACATTAGAATTGATAATGGAGCGATTCGACTGGAAAATATTTTTCTGCAACGAAGATAACTGCTTGGTTTGTAGTTGTGAATTATTTATACTCTAGTTTTTGTCATTCCGATTGATTGGTTTTAGTGAATTCGCTTTGATAAGAGTCAGCATGTGAGCTTGACATAAAATGATACGGCTTTCTGAGGTGACCATTTGTCCAAGTAAATCACGCGAAACTTAATTAAAATCAAATTATTTGTTGTCGACAATATCGCTGCGGTGATAACCGTGTGCGGGACAGAACAATTCTCTACTCAGTGCTCCCATTTGATTTATGCGCAATAAACTTGTCAGTTTCCTTCCAATATTTAAGAAAAGCTATAAACAAAAAATAGACAACAATAAATTCCATAAGAATTGCACTTTGACAATGAAAATGCCACTTTCCACAAAGTGTTTCATCATATCTCATCTATTCTGGCAATCTAGGTAGTCTAGATAGTCTAGATATTAGTTATTTCTTACAAAGTTATTTTTGCTTACATTTTTTTCCCGTTGAAAATTGTTTTTCGCTTGACTTTATCTACAAATTAATACATATTAATTTCAACCATGTCATGTTATATTATTTCTGCACGAGTTGCTTCGTTCCGTTTTTCACATTCTTTCGATGTCCAATGAACGATATTGTGATAATGCATGGAGTCTGTTTCACGTTTATGTATTTGAATGTCATTGGTGTGTATTTTAAGATAAAAAACAAACATCAGGCCAAAGATATTTTTGTTTTGAAGATTTCCCGGAGCAAAACCGACGGAAGGGATTATATGACTAGAAAAATATTAATGATTAATGATTGTGGGATTTTGAATTGATGGTTATTTACATGATTCCCCTTGGAGGATATTTTCATGATTTTTGAACGGAAAATCTATTTCTAATTTAATCAGTAAATTTGTGTTTACATTTTTTCACATAGACGGTCACATCATTTTACTAGATCCACTCATTTTGTTGAGCAACTTTAGCTGTAATAATATTTGGCGCCTCTAATCCATATTAGATTAGATCATCATCATCATCAACGGCGCAACAACCGGTATCCGGTCTAGGCCTACCTTAATAAGGAACTCCAGACACCCCGGTTTTGCGCCAAGGTCCACCAATTCGATATCCCTAGAAGCTGTCTGGCGCCGTGACCTACGCCATCGCTCCATCTCAGGCAGGGTCTGCCTCGTTTTCTTTTTCTACCATAGATATTGCCCTTATAGACCTTCCGGGTGGGATCATCCTCATCCATACGGATTAAGTGACGCGCCCACCGTAACCTACTGAGCCGGATTTTATCCACAACCGGACGGTCATGATATCGCTCATAGATTTTGGTCGTTATGTAGGCTACGGAATCGTCCATTCTCATGTAGGGGGCCAAAAATTCTTCGCAGGATTCTTCTCTCGAACGCGGCCAAGAGTTCGCAATTCTTCTTGCTAAGAACCCAAGTCTCCGAGAAATACATGACGACTAACAAGATCATTGTCTTGTACAGTAAGAGCTTTGACCCTATGGTGAGAAGTTTCGAGCGGAACAGTTTTTGTAAGCTGAAATAGGCTCTGTTGGCTGACAACAACCGTGCGCGGATTTCATCATCGTAGCTGTTATCGGTTGTGATTTTCGACCCTAGATAGGAGAAATTGTCAACGGTCTCAAAGTTGTATTCTCCCTATCTTTATTCTTCCCGTTTGACCAGTGCGATTTGATGCTGTTGATTGGTTGGGTTTTGGTGCTGACGATGCCACCATATACTTTGTCTTGCCTTCATTGATGTGCAGCCCAAGATCTCGCGCTAATTGCCGCCTGCTCGATCTGGATGAAAGCAGTTTATACGTCTCGGGTGGCTCTTCCCATGATGTCGATATCGTCAGCATAGACCAGTAGTTGGGTGGACTTAAAGAGGATCGTACCTCTTGCATTTACCTCAGCATCACGGATCATTTTCTCGAGGGCCAGGTTAAAGAGGACGCATGATAGCGCATCCCCTTCTCGTAGACCGTTGTTGTCATCGAATGGTCTTGAGAGTGATCCTGCTACTTTTATCTGGCCACGCACATTGATCAGAGTCAGGGTCAGCCTATAAATTTCGTCGGGATACCGAATTCTCTCATGGCCGTGCACAGTTTTACCCTGGCTATGCTATTATAGGCGGCTTCAAAGTCGATGGAGAGATGGTGCAACAGGTGTCCATTTTCCAACAGTTTTTCCATCTGTTGCCGCAGAGAGAAAATCTGATCTGTTGCTGACTTGCCTGGAGTGGCTGGGCGTATGGGGCTATCCGGCCTAGCAAGATAGCGGAGAATATTTAATAGATGGTACTCAGCAACGTGATATCTCTATAATTGCTGCACTGTGTGATATCTCCCTTTTTATATATGGGACAGATAATGCCTCGTTGCCAAAAGTTAGATGGACTCGAAAGAAAATCATTTTGCTGTAACAACATTTTTTATTAATCAAATACATAAAAATTTAAAAAATTCATATTCTAACAAGAATCTTAGCAATTAATCTAATTTAAGTTAAGGACGTCTTCAAATACATTGGAAAGAAAGTCGGTTATAAGACCCACTACTCCGCATATGAGATTTTTCCATCGAAAAAGCCCCATATGCCCTCGACCTTGTATTCATAAAAGCCGCATACCGCATATCACAATACATCTAATAGGCATTATCCGCACTAAATGGTCGGTTGTATTGGGGAAGCTTCTCCGTACCTGTGGTTCAATACAATACTTGACAAGTTTGGTCCATCGAGGCTGGATACTACTATCAGATGTACTGTGCCTTATACAAATGTTCCAGAAGAAAGAGAGAATGGTGAGATTCCCATGTATCCATCACCGCCGCTAGTGTTTCACTCCTCGGACAGTGTTCATTTTGAGTTGTCAACATTTTATCGTTTCATCTTTTTAATATATATGCCTGCCTTTCAACCCTTCCTGAGCTTCCCCCACAATTTCCCGAAACGTTCGCATTCCTCGTCTACTCTTCTGCGCCAAGTGCTCTTGGGGCGCACCATTCGTCGGTCATCTTGGGGTTGTGGATCTCACTGCATGGCATAGCCTGCATTGCAATTGCCGCTCCTCCTTAATATGTGACTCATCCACTGCCACTTTCATCTTCCTATCATATCGCGTACGAGTGCCAAGCCTGCGCGCCAACCAAGTTCTTCGTTTGAGATAGTGTCAGGCCAACGTACTTCGATGATACGATGCAGACAAGTATTGACGAAAGCTTGAAGTTTCTGAGTAACAATGGAGTTCATTTTCCATGTACTACTCCCAAATAGCAACGCAGTGTTGTGATAACTGCGTTTCCGAATTTTAGACAGGGCAGCGAAAAGGGACCTAGCACTATTAACGCGTCGGGCAGTATCTAACTCGGTGCCGCCGTCGGCAGAAACCACACTTCCTTGATATACAATTTGATCCACGGTTTCGATCACAATCATTAACGGCGCAACAACCGGTATCCGGTCTAGGCCTGCCTTAATAAGGAACTCCAGACATCCCGGTTTTGCGCCGAGGTCCACACAATTCGATACCCCTAAAAGCTGTCTGACGTCCTGACATATGCCATCGCTCCATCTTAGGCAGGGTCTGCCTCGACTTCTTTTTCTACAATCGATATTGCCCTCATAGATTTTCTGGGCTAGATCATCCTCATCCATACGGATTAAGTGACCCGCCCTCTGTAACCTATTGAGCCGGATTTTATCCACAACCTGACGGTCATGGTATTGCTCATAGATTTCGTCGTTATGTAGGCTACGAAATCGTCCATCCTCATGTGGGGGGCCAAACATTCTTCGGAGGATTCTTCTCTCGAACGCGGCCAAGAATTCGCAATTCTTCTTGCTAAGAACCCAAGTCTCCGAAGAATACATGAGGACTGGCAAAATCATTGTCTTGTCCAGTAAAAGCTTTGACTCTATGGTGAGACGTTTCGAGCGGAACAGTTTTTGTAAGCTGAAATAGACTCTGTTGGCTGATAACAACTGTGCGCGGATTTCCTCGTAGCTGTTATCGGTTGTGATTTTCGACCCTAGATAGGAGAAATTATCAACGGTCTCAAAGTTGTATTCTCCTATCCTTATTCTTCCTGTTTGACCAGTCCGGTTTGATGTTGTTGGTTGGTTGGTTTTTGATGCTGACGTTGCCACCATATACTTTGTCTTGCCTTCATTGATGTGCAGCCCAAGATCTCGCGCCGTTTGCCGCCTGCTCGATCTGGATGAAGGCAGTTTGTACGTCTCGGGTGGTTCTTCCCATGATGTCGATATCGTCAGCATAGGCCAGTGGTTGGGTGGACTTAAAGAAGATTGTACCTTTTGCATTTACCTCAGCATCACGGATCACTTTCTCGAGGGTCAGGTTAAAGAGGACGCATGATAGGGCATCCCCTTCTCGTAGACCGTTGTTGATGTCGAATGTTCTTGAGAGTGATCCTGCTGCTTTTATCTGGCCTCGCACATCGGTTAGGGTCAGCCTAGTCATAGTCAGTCTTATGAATTTCGTCGGGATACCGAATTCTCTCATGGCCGTGTACAGTTTTACCCTGGCTATGCTGTTATAGGCGGCTTTAAAGTCGATGAAGAGATTGTGCAACTGATGGCCATATTCCAACAGTTTTTCCATCGCATGCCGAAGAGAGATAGGGAAAGTGCGATGATCCGTTAGACTGAAAATCTTGGTTTTGTTGGTGTTTACATTGAGTTCGGCTCTATTTGCCCCTCTTTCCAAATCCAGAGCCATCTGGCCAAAGTTCATGACCTGATGAGAGGGCAAACAGATGTCATCAGCTTAGTCGAGGTGTTTGAGAGAAGATGTCATCGTGCATTAAATTCCTTCAGATTCCTCGGACAGAGCAGCATGAAGAACGTCACCGATAACAAAAAAAAATAATATCGGTGACAAGATGCAATCCTAATGGACTCCGCTTTGGACATCAAAATCCTTCGAGATTTTCTTTCGATGCAACACATAACATTTTGCGCCTTGATATTTCGCCCTGGCTATTAGTTTCTCCGGAATACTCCTCCTACGTAGAGCACTCTAGATATACTCCCTGGTCATACTATCGAAAGCTTTACCGGAATCGATGAAAAGCAGGTGCAGCGAAGACCTAAATTCCGCGTACTGTTCCAAAATGATCCCCAGGGGGTTTATGTGTCAATGCAGGAGGATCCGGAGCTCTCTGTCGATCAAGCTTTCAAGATGTTCTTTGATGCATTCCAAGATTATTTTAGCTATTATCTCGCAGATACCCCTCCAATAGTTACACACAAAACGGGTGCCCTTTTTTGGAATCTTAACGATCATCCCCTTTTTCCACTTTTTGGGAAAGGTCTCGGATTCCCAAGATTTTCGTACCAATGGAAGCAGCAGTTTAAAAACCAATTCTTTCTTTTCTTTGGCCGTTTGCTTATCTAAGGTACACACTTTTCCTAGTAACAATTATATCAGTTGATGCAAAATTTGATGGAAACCGTTGAACTTCGAAAGAAGTGTGATTGAGAAGTTGGGTTAGAACACCGTGGACTGTTCTGCTGGACGGAACACCCTCAAGCGCGGAAGTGGCAACCTGTGCAGTGGAGAGTCATCATTTTTCGAAAAGACTGTTATCACCTCAATAGGTTTTCAGAATTGATTTTTTTATTGCATAGATCGGTAATTGAGTTATCGCGTTGACGAAAATGAAAAATGAAATTAGGGTTCCTTTAGGTTTTATGAGCGTAGAACCGAGCGATTATCGGCAGCACCCAGGAGGTAGCCACTTTATGTCCTTACGTAATATTGTAGCGCTATGTAAATAGCGCATTTTTAATTACTTGGCGTCAATCCCTTCTACGAATGTACCTATATTTTGTTTGTAATTAAGAGCGAGAAACGTCTTCATATCCGAAAGGCGACGCGTTTAGATGCGATTTTCGCAAAAAGTAACGATTCGATCATCTATTCGGAGGTTTGATCCTTTCTAAAATTACCAAGAATATAAATGAACCTCTCAAGAGTCCTTTTCAGCATAATTATTAAAAGAGAAAATGGTGAAAATTCGAATATTTTGTTTTGAACAACTGAGGTTTATATTCTTAAAAAATAAATTAGTAATGTAAAACTCAAATCTTTTCGGTTTCAAGTAAAAACTGAGGTCGCTACATGGTCCCGCAATTGGAGACTACTGCCGTGTCATTTTTTGACTTAAATTATTCAAAAAATCCTCGAAAGGTGCTGGAAATTTGACTAATATAATATCCCAATTTCATTGAATTCCAATTAATTCTTTGTACGAATAAAATCCAAAAAGAGTACATGAAAATATTCCTTGTAACGTGGTTTCTCTCCAAGTGGAGAACATTTTCCTCGCTGATCGGCATTTTGAGACACTCAGAGATTAGGGATTAGGACGTAACTGAAATATTTCACGGAATTATATCGAAGAAAAGTGCCGGTTCGTAATATGAAACCGAAACTGATAAGTGTCAGAATTAACTGACTTTTGGTAAAGTTAATCAATTACCGCGGAAAGTAGGGTACAGCGAATTCAAGACGTTTCAATGGTTGAAGTCTTGTTGTTGGGAGAAACATTGGATAAGTTTGAATTTATAGTGATGTAAAGAAAGATTATCTTGTAAGGGCAAGTTCCTAATCTCCTGAAACATTTTCGGTGTCATCTTCACGTTTCCTTTGAGGACAATAGTGTTGCATTTGTGCGGGATAAGACCTAATTTCCACTTGAATATATATCGGTAGAGGTAATAGGCCTCACCGCGTAACGTGCTCGCAATATATGCAGAGAGAATAAGACTGGATGCGGAAGAAGATTTCGGGGTATCCGCAGTGGGTGTGAAGTGTGAACAGGGTTGTAGAGCGGGTCGAGCCTTTTGAGATGTCAGCTGATTTCATGCAAGGTTACGGCACGAGCTGCTGAACTTTTACTTGGGATCGCTGTCCTTCTTGAAAGCTAAGAATTAGCTTGCAGAGATGCGCGTGGAAGCAGAAAATGTTGTTTCTTAGGTTAAGTAGGTAGACAATTGCGAGCATGCCGAGGTTAATCTCGAGGACCAAGTCGGTTCACGATTAGAAGGACTTGTTGAATTGAGTAACTCGTTCGATTGGAATTGGAAGCTTCGGACAGTGTCGTTTCTATCTCAATACTCGTCAATTATTGATGATTTGTTGGTCCGCTCTAACATTTTGGCAGAAGTTTAGAACATAGAGACGGGCCTGTAACTATCTGACTAGAGAGGATTTTCATTTTTAAAATGTTATGTAAAGCATCTATCTGCCTGTCATGTATTTTTCCCAGAAATGGTATCTACGAAAATTGGTACTAAGGGAGAACTGTGAACCTGTGATTTTAAGGTCGGTCCCCATACATGCAAAGAGGGGAAGTGTAGATTACTATACTTATTTTAAAATTTACTTGCCCCTTTAGCAATAATATAGACTATAGTATAAGGCAAGAGACTGCCAACTTTGGTGTAAATCGCACTATTTTTAACAAAGTTATATATATGGAACCTAATATATTACTATTATTATTATTCTGTTAAGGGAAAGTCGCACCGCGTCCTTGAAGAACTATTGTGCCCCTTTTACTGGGTATAGTGTACCTGTTGATCATAGTATCTCAAGCAGGCCTGTAACCGTTAGGAACTTTAGTATGTTCCCCACTTTCAGATGTTTCAGCTTTGCATCTGGTATTAAGTGTTCTCCCAGATGTATCGACTTACTTTGCACAAGCGCCGGACACTGTCCCAGGACGTGCAGAGAGGTTTCGTCGTCCTCCTCACAAAACCTGCAGGCAGTGTCCGTAGATATCCCTAGCTTCCCTAGGTGATAGTTCAGCAGACAATGACCAGTGAGAATTCCCACTATGATTCGGAGGTTCTTTTTGGTGAGGTTTAAGTAATCCTTTGTACGCATGGGTTCGTATCCCCCAATAAGTACCCTGGACTGCTCCATCCCTGGTAGGCCCGCCCAATATAGTTCCCCCAACCGTTTCTCTTCGTTTCTTAGATTCATAGCCATGAAACCGTTTCCGATTCCACAGAAGGGTTCTGGCCCGTGTAAAGGCATCCCTGCTCCCTTCTTGGCTAGTTCATCCGCCGCCTCATTGCCTTCCAACCCAGCATGGCCTGGAACCCAAAGTATCCAGACCTTGTTGGACGAGCCGAGTGTATTCAGTCTCTCAAGGCATTCCCATACCAGTTTAGAGTTCACCTGGTTGGACCTAAGTGCCTTGATCGCTGCTTGGCTATTGGTGAGAATAGCTATGTTCTGCTCCCTGTAGTTCCTTTGCAGATTAAAGGAGGCACATTTGTCTATGGCGTAAATTTCCGCCTAATATATTACACTAAGGTGAGTAATAAAACGATTTGATCTGAAAATTGGACATCTGGTATCATGGAGTCGTGGTCATTGATTCGAATTTACGTTGATTTTGTGGTTTACCAAGAATTGTCAAGATATGAGTGTTGGGCTGAAATGGGAAATTTCTTGTGCAGCGGGTTATCAAGTCAGCCAGCAATATAGTTCGTATGGTCAGTTTTATTTAGGTGTTTAGTAAGGACCCATGTCATTCCGTTTTGTGGCTGCTTGCTTTGATTATGTGTACAGCTAGGATGTGTTTTTGGCATTTGAATCGCTCGGTAAGACCAGGTATCAAATTTTGTCAACTATGCTTGATTAGTAAATAGATTTGACGTTGGACAAGACATTTGAATAAAAGAGTTGGTGCGGAAAATAGAAGGGAACGATATATGAGTATATAAATTTGGAGGTGGTTTCGAATGTAGCGGTGGTAATCCCTAGCGATTTCAGATCATCGTGAGGGGGAAGAGTTTTGCGGACGTTTGGTATTGGTTTTCTGTGGAGACGAAAAAATCTGAAGTTGAGAAATGTAGGTAGGTGAGTGGTTCCAAGGTTAAATACCAGTAGATTGCTCACTATGCCAAATATATGTATAAATTACTGGATTGCTTGGCATATTGTGGATATTAAAGATGGCAGTTTGTTGTCTCATGCCCGACTTTCTGGCAGTATTTTGTGGCTGTCAGAATCCCCTGTGTGGGACACAGCGCATCTGTGGTTCTTGGCAATGTGCCTGCTGGATTTTTCGAAAAGCTTGCCCCTCCTTCACTGAAATTCATGGACAAATTTTGCAAGGTGACCATTGAGATCACCGGCTTTATGCCGAACATTTCAAAGGTGCCTTGATGGCAAAGATAAATTTGTTTCTGTTTGGAAGATCAGTCCTTTACGGCGGCTTGCCATTTCCGGATTATATCCGCAAGAGTTGGAGCTTCATTAGATATTAAACGATTACCAGGGCCCTCGAAGATGACAAGTCTAGTGTTAACGTCTCTCACAGTACCATCGAAAGGTTTAGGACTACCTAGAATGCGATATACTGGCGAAATACTTGCTATTTACGGATATTTGTTTCCCTCAAAAACGCAATGGTGAAATGCCCGATTGAGACGGTGCATTAAACATATCGTACTTTTACATGGTACCGGAGCTGAAGCAATGCGACTAAATCCCACTCGTAGAGCTAATAGAGCCCTCATGGAAGCCATGAAACAATTTCAACCGCACCAGAGACAAAGGCACTTTTGATGGCGGCTCATCACATAAGGGTTCTTTTCGGGGTCGGAATTCGGCCTCTCTTTTTATTGCCTATATTCGGAAAAGTAATTTCAAATGTACTACCAATTGTGATATGGTTCACTTGATTAAATGTTCGTTAACGGTCAGGTGAAACGACGTAAGTTGCAATCTCACCGAGAATATGCCTCCTCATTAAATGTCCGCGCAAGCACATCGCAGTATTCAGATTACCCATCACGATCACAATGTCACGTTTGGCATGCCCCTTTTGAGTTACAGGTAGCTGCTCATAAAAGAATTCTTCTCCACTATATTGGAAATCTTAACTTAGCAGTCCATAGTTGTGAGGGTTTTTAATTTGAATCGGAGTCTCGAAGTCAAGAAACTGGCTTTTTTGGACATCAAAGTGGAGATGCCTCGGGCTTTTAGGTAGGCTTGTAAGTCGAGACGACTTCTATCTACCGGCGCGCTTTTCTATGAAGGTAGTGTGCAAGTGTTGAACGTCGGGTTATTCTCATTTTGGTGCACTTTTTGTTCTCAAAGAATATTTCGTGGCTGGAATTCTCTGATTTTTTTACTAGAGATTGTGTGGCCCTTAAACTTCACGCCGGCTTAACTACAACGGTCAGAGGTATTTTGCAAAAGCCAATTTTTGAGTTGGCTGTTGCCTCTTGGATGCCGGCTTATCGATGGATCGAAATGAGAGTATATATAATATATTATTCCAGATCACGATAGGAAATGATTAATATTTCCTTGAGCTATTCTTTGTCGCAAGGTCAGCAGCTGGTCTTTTTTACTTTTTTAGGTACTTCTCCTGCTCATTCTGCTTGAAGATGCGTAGTAATTGAAAGCTTGGGGACAGGTATATGTTGAATTGGTTTTATTATGGTTTTCGAAACAATACCTTAAAGAATTGTCATTATATGTCCACGTGCACATGTCTGCTTTCAAACTGAATCGATTCCTTAAAATTCATTTTTAACCGATCTCGTCTTTCTCGATTTCGTCTCTGTAAAATTCTTACCGCAACCGCTGAAACTTTATTAATATATGATATGTCGTTTATCTAGTGGATAAGAAGATTCCGCAAGTTGGATGGATGAAAATATGTATTTGGAATATGAAATTAATTTAATTTGCAGAACATTACACCTACGCTCCTCATGTAGCTCAAGATGTCTACTGAACATCAAAATCAAGTAATTCCACGTCGCATCAACGAGTGATTTTGCTCCATCCTTGCAAGAAAATCCTTCAGATAAGAAAACCAAGAGCAAAAACATTTTACTCCTTAAAGTACGCTTCCATAATTCTCTTACCCTTTAAAATCATATTAATGATTTCTTAAAAGCACCACAAAGCCCACATGTGTGTTTCCAGCTAAAGTCATTCATGAGTTATCACAAATGAGGATTTTATTCAAAAGTGGATACAAAATGCGAGCCTGGAAGGCAGTGGCGGTAAACGTCAATGCGAAGCAAAGAATTGAAGGCTCCAGCAATTCATGAATGTATGGATTGCGGGATTCTGATGAAAGCTATGAAGTATTCAAACGATTTCAAAAGGATGCTGACTTTGTAGAGTTAAAAGCAACTTCCAAAGGACCTCTGGTTAGAGTTACGTTTTATGAATATGAGCATGAATATATTTTCATATTGGGGGCGGGAATGTCGGAATATTCCATGGGAGATATATTTAGCGAATGCGAATGTTCCTCTTCCTATGGCAGAAGGAATCGAGAATTTCTATGCAAATTGTACAAAATTCTTTTGTCTCATCAACAATTTTCCTCCATGGTAATTTCAAGTTATCATTAGGTTGATTTTTGGAATACAAATGGAGGTGTGCCGTAGTTCTGGTTTTATTCTATTCATCGAGTTTACATGGTAGAAGACCGGATTCGGCAGTTAAAAGAAACAGTTGAATTGTAAACTTTAATTACCATTTTATTTTTGTAAAAAACCTACTCTTTCTAAGTTATCTTTTCGTATGGCTATTCCATATTCAATTTACATGGACGATTTAAAAATGCCTATAAGATTCTCCGAATTTTTCTTTCTTCTTTGACTTCGGTAGGTAGTTTTCCACGACTTCAATCAAAGCAATCCAAATGCTCGATACATTTGTAATTTTGATAATATCTGGGAAGTTGTCCGAAAGTAAGCAGGTCCAGTGCTTCCCCTAACTCTCTAGACAGACCCTTTTATTCCTTTGGGAAGAACCATGTACTATCCATAAGTAAATGTGAAAACCGTCGACTTCTTTTGTATCACTCTCAGGAAATTTTGTCTGTCCTCAAGCAGAAGAAAAACACTTTTACATACTCTCCGATCCAACTTGCACTTTCCCAAGTCTGCTTCGATAAGGATAAAAACTCTACCTTTAATTTTCTGTATCTTTCAGATGGTATAGGTTTCATAGTTTCCGATGAGTCGCGTTGTAGGAACCGTTGAACTTGTTGAGCATTTTTTTACTGTCGACTACGGTTTCGTCCAGGGCATTGGCAACCGGCTAAATACCATTTTTGCAGAAAAATTAATTTTCCATTCTGATGAGTGGATTCAGTGCTTAAGGAGTTTCAGATAATTCTGAGATACTTCAAAGGAAAATTTCTGAGCACTCCTTATTTATAGCGAATATAATAATTACTATATGAAGGCCGAAACACCTTTGTTTCCGATTGTGTATCGAAGATCTGGGCTAAAATGGAGTCAGTTTTGGATGTCCAAGTCTACATAAATACTTGTGAAAGGAACATATTATCACAATTTCCAAATTCACATAGCATATTCACCCAAAACTTCTAAAACCTGAAATGACAGTTCAACTGAAGTGTCCTGTCGATATGCGTGGGGCTTGAGAATGTGTCAGGATGGACGCCTCCCTCATGCTATTTTTCAAAGTTCCATGTGTCCTTGATTCGGAAGTATAGGATTACCTCGGAGCCTGAAATATGGCAATTATGCAAACGCTACGAACGCAAAGCTAAAAGTTCAAAGAAAGTATTTCTTGCGGACGTGGAGCTGGAAAACTTCTAACTCGACCATTGCACTCGATCTACGACAGATTGCATCCTCAAACGAGGAGGATCCAATTCACACAAATTTTTTGCGAAGATCCATTGTCGGCTTGATTAGATTTGGCCCTGCCGCCCTTGTGGTTTTTCATGAGTTTCATTGCTTCTTCACTTTTATTGTTATTATCATTATTCGGAAAGGCTGCGCTTTTTTTGGTGCTTATTGCACAAGCACAGTATCTAATCCAGAGAGAATTTTTACCTTCTCCACAGGAAAGGAGGCTACATCAACACATGCTGCCTTCGTTGTTCTATTGTTGGCAAATTTGATATTTTTAGCGTCGTTTTCTTACTTTGCTAATTATACCTTTTTTGGATTTTATTTTCTTGGTAACTCTGTATGCTGTTCCACGACTGTGATTATCGGGATGTTTAATATCCTGAGGTCGCTGAGTCATTTATTTATGGTTGCAATTAACGCCTATGTGGGGTATAGCAACTCAACATTTACGAACCATCACCGTGTTAAGTAAGAAGCTGCAAAAAATGGGGTGGATTAAGAAGGGCAGCAGATGTCTATCACATCAGTTCAACGAGAAGGAGATAGAGATGTGCAAAAACAACTTTGGAATTTTTCAAACATGAAAGAAAAAAGTTTTCGTATCACATCGTTACTGATAATGAAAAGTGGATATTTTCGAGAATCGTAAGCGTAATAAATCATGGATATACGAAGTCGACCGTCCACACCGACCTTAAGAATGAATCGCTTTGGCAGGGAAATCATGTTCTATATTTGATGGAATCAGAAGGATGTGCTCTGTTATGACTTGCTAAAATCCAATGAAACTATTACTACTGGCCACTAACAACAATTGATTGATATGAACTATTCATTGCTTGAGGAGCGACCTTCTGGTCGGCGTGCCATTTTCCTTCATAACAATGCTCCATCACATGCAGCAGAAGCCGCTTCGCGACACCCTGAGAATCCTCAGTTGGGAAGCTCTAGCCCACGTGACGTATTCAAAAGACTTGACTCCTTCTGTTTATTACTTGTTGGCATCGATGGGTCGCACACTCGCTTAACAGTGGTTCGTTTCGTATAAAGATGTGAAAAAATAGTTCGCGGGGACGGGTAGCTGAATTTCCGAAAGATGGAGGAAATGGTTAGTTAACCAAGGAGCGTTCTTCCGAAATGAACGTGTTTTTTTGAAAAGAGGCACATTTTATAATTGCATAGCTGGTTAATATAGAATTTGTTCGACATCTGTCTGACCTCCTAGATTGAGAACCTTGGTATCGAGGGTATTTACTTCAATTCGAGCCTGTCTGCCTCTCTCTTGAAGTCAGGAGCCATTTGGCGAGGGTGACTCGCTGATTTGATGAGAGAGCATAAAGGTGTCCTGTCTTTCACTCTCAGCGCTTGTCTAGTTTCTTCTATTTTCCTATGAACTTGGTCTCAGACAGTGTAAACCAACTTGATGCTGAGAAATCACTTTCTACTCAGCAAGATAGGGTGAAATTATGCTCTAAAGCTACTTGCACGGGAAGGTCGAAGAAGCTGGTGAACACTCTATTGCTGATTGATTTTTGGAGAGGGGGCGGTATAACGGCGATAATGTTCGATGATTGAGGACTTTTTGGGTTAACTTTGGCTTATTAAAGAAGTTGTGCATTCATAATGAACCTGCCAGTCAACTATTAGTTCTAGAACAACCTTTCTCGCGTGTCCCTGACCTCCAAACTTCCTATCAATGACGTTAATTATGATACATTAAGTCGGTAAAAAGTATTGAAAAATCAAAACATTTATATTCTTAGCAGAAAACGTAGCAATGGAGATTGTAAATCGGTTTTGGGTATTTCTAATATCATTTTTTAATTATCCAAAATGAAAAAAAAGTTTTCATCTGAAATGATTAATTGTAATAATAAATACGACGTCAACTAGACAGACAGGGTCGCGCAAAAGTGTGTGCCTTTCAATATAAAAAAGCTAAAGCCTGAAGTGGGATAATTAAATTATCAGTAGGAATACCAAAATAATAAACATTGTTTGACAACCACCAAAGGCAAATTTCAGCATTCGGCATAATACGCACGCTCTCCATTACTTAGTAAAAATCGTACCCTCGACAATTTAATTGGATAGGGGTCTTGAAGCGTTTTTGAGTACGAAGATCGTAACGGTTCACGACAGGATTACAGTACCCTCGCTCGTAGTTATTACCGTGATTTGACTGATATCCGATATGAGAACCGGGTCTTCTGCTGTCTCAGCGGACACTTTCCACTACTTGGGTGCTTTTTTACTAGCCTCAGATAATTTTCAAGGATAACAGGATCATTGAAGAAAAGCAATAGATAGTAGTCAAAATTCAAATGAACAATACACTTCTAAGGGGGCTTCATTTTTTGCCTTTTTTTTTTAAAAAATGAGTCGAAATCCTCAGGAAATAAAAGCGAATTGAATTGAAGTAACGTAATTACAGGCATGTTTGTGTTTTTTCGCTGAGGCAGCATGGCGGATCTTGAGACTCACCTTGTGTTAAAATGTATATCAGCGTTTGTATTTTCTGTTTTTTTTTATTGCCCGTACTATACTCTCATTCATTTGAAAACGTCACGCGACTGAAAACGTGGCATGGGTTATCTGTATAACGATTTTTAATGAAATTATTCTTTAATCATAAACAAAATGAAATTTAATTAGAAATAATCTCCGTCAGATTGTCGCCATATTTAGAACCTGATGATGCACTGTTCACTTCAAAGCGCGGTCGTTTTGTGATTAGTCACTTGATGAACGATCATTGGGCACGTTTCATCATAAACGATTTTTTGCTGTTTGCGCGATGAGTGTTTCGCCCATTTACACAATATTGATTACATTTCTCAGAAGGCCAAACACGTTTTTGAAAAACTGCACTACTCCCGTCAAGCAAATTATCTCACCGATGGATCCGCTGGGAAGCAATTTGATTTCGCTTATCTTAATATTCTCCGGTGAACGCTGAAGCAGGCAAATTTAGTGGGAGCTGCAGGCCCGTTAAAACTTCCGGTCACTATAAATAAAATAATAATAAATAAAGCAGGAATTATTAAACAAATTTCAGCTTGGCGTGGGTCATGAAAAACCCTTGAATGAGAGTTGGATTGAATTGATCTGCCCAGCCTACTTGGTCTTGTAGAACGGCTTATTCTATCAAAACTCCGCAACAGGCTATTCTATTTCCCATTGCCTCGCCTATTGTAGACGAGAAAATGAAATTATGTACAAATTTTATAAATTCCTGCGCGAGTAACGTGACAAGATTTTTATATAATTAACGATTACATTTTTGTCTGTTCCTTGTTCACTCATTTGTTAAGTAATGTGTTTCGGTTCGGTGTTTCGGTTTCATTACTATTATACTTAGTGCTGTGGCAACGGAAATATCTATGACCAACCGAAATTTGAATCTGAGGGAACGGGATCAAGAGATTGATGCTCAACTAACTCGACCTTCGTGCTGTCAATCCCCGTCTTTATCCACAGTGCATGTATGTTTATTTCTTTCTAACCCTCTAAATTAGCTTAACTTAAATGCTAAACTTCGAATAAAAAGAGGAATTTAAGATCATCCTATTTACGCTTATCACCTTCCGAACCGGATAGGTAGATACTTGATCGGTGATTGAATTCTCATTCACACCTCCCCCATCCGTGACTTTTCGACTCGCCTGAGACGAGTGGTATCCGAAATCAAATCACGATACAAATCCCACTACGGCCAGTGAGATTTGAACCTTGACCTCCCGTACGACAGCTTTATGCTCTAAACACTGAGCTATCCGGGTATCAATATTACTTATCAGTAGAATAATTTGTCCTATACTTATTAGATTTATAACGTAAAATATACAATAGTGCTAAGTAAGTATCAATGAATAATGAATCATGCAACAAAAGATCCCATAAGGATATAAGATAACAGTTGATAGTACAATATTTTCACATGCAAAAACCAAGGAGTCATGATTCTTACAAACGAGCATTACTTCACTTAGATGTTGGCACAATTAAAGTTTTCCTATCACACAGAAAATCTAAATCACCTTTTCAAATCAAAGCCAGTCCAGAGAACAGATTCCCAACGGATAGTAAATCTCAGCACTCGGTAACCGCGAGGCTAAAGCCAGCCCGAAAACTGCCGTCGCGACTTGCACTACGAAGAGCAGTAATGTTAGCTGTTGCTATATTACAACAACACCTTTGTAATGCGGTAACTTTAGGTGATTTTCTAATGTTCCGTGATGCTGTAATGTTTAGATCGCATATGATATCACATTTTAAGGTGATATAACTTTTACAATATTACATACATCAAGGGATGGGTCAATGTCTTATATCCCATATATACTTCAATTTTCATTTATTTATTTTTTATTTCACAAAGAAATGGTGTATTTCGCCCACCCATGTGCTCCGCCACCTTTGCTTTGAGGTCTTTCGATCCCTTTTTCGTCAACTCTCGCCTTATTATAATCTGTCTGTCTGTCTGTCACACGTACTTTTCTCAGGAACGGTTTTACCGATTGACACCAAATTTTATGGGAAGGCGGGAACTGTGAATGCCCACGGATGCAGTGAGTTACATCGTTCTATGTAGAGCTTAAGGAGGCAGTCGCCATATATGCAAAAGGTCTTCATTAGTACTCTGCAAATCAGGTCTTTTCAAGCCGATTGCGAAGCCGGGGAGTGAGGGGATCATAAAGCGATCACTTAAATTAAGGGGCCATTCTCAGAAAAAATCATGCTGATGGTTCTATATGACATCTAGGCTACCAAATACCATACCGATACCTGCTTAAAAAAGTTAATAATAGTATATTAATATATTTTTAAATTTTACTACGAACCCCTCTTAGGTTCATCCTAGACTCCTAAAATATTGGAAATCCTACTGTTATTAACAAAGTTACCTCTTCTGGTTGAAATTGGTACTCATTAAAAGATAAAATGCCACCAACATATCGAATTGAATATCGGGTGCGCTTAAAGGATATACACTACGAACCTTTCATACCTGAAGCGCCGAGCTTCCGTTTTCTCGACTTGTTTTTAGTCTGCCTGGTGTAGACTTGTTGCAATGGGTGCAGTTCTTTGTGTGCTTCGAACCACTGAATTTCGGCAGAGGTTTTAGATAGATGACTGGTATGAACGCTGAGCCTGCATTCAGTATACATCAGTACCACTGCGCTAATCATGGCGGGGCTTTGATTGTAGTTACCAAATCAATCCGTGTCCGAAGAGTACCGTGGGATTATGACTACACGACGGGTACTCAGACACCCACAAGACCTTCATGTCAAATCGATGTTAGAATTGAATAGATGTTATTTGCAAACATACAGGTATAAAACAATGTTGATATGTCGAATTTATAGCTTTAATTGTAGGGATAACGTGGGTCCAAAAAGCAAGTTCAGGGGCTTGATCAGAAGACAAGAAGTACGAGCTGCAACTTTGTCGCGTTGGAAGTCGCATTATGTAACTGGCCTAATCTACAATCAACGGCAAGTTTCATGCGTTGTTAGTTCGCATTTTAAAAGAATCCATCTGGATATCAATGAAGAATACAATGGAGAATTAAAGTGTCTCTTTTCAGTCTCAGCGTATAATCACTAACTTCCTTGTAGTACAAACGAAATCATTCAACAAACAATTTAAGTTCTCTTCAAACATGGTGTTCGCGTGCTTAGGAAATAGCGGACTCGTTTCAATTTTTCCTCCGTTGAATCACTTTTAAAGTACATATTTCCAGACAGCCTTATGCAAATGGAATAATACGAGCGAAAGTGATGGCAACGATGAAATGTTGTGAGCATTTAAATTCCACCATTAGCGTTTAGATCAAGAGATGTTTTCATGGCTATCTAATTTATGCAAAGAGCATTTAATTAATCTTCGTCCCGCAGATAAGTCGACAACGAAGAAAAGTTTTCACGTGGGAGGGTCTTTTACACATAGTATAAAGATTATTTACAATTTGGAAATGTTCGTAAAACAGCTCATCCGAGAACTGGGAAGGAAGTACTGAGGAGGTTTCCTATAAATAATCTAAATTTTCGTCACTCTCGAATATGATTTAAAATATTCTGGCGCTAGCGTCTGTCGACTTAGGCTTTCAGCATTCTCAATGTCATGTAGAACAGCTAAAGTAATCAAATTAATATTTTATATCAATTTTATGTCTGTTTGTTTTTGAATCTAGTGAATGGATATAAAATATTGTTTTTGTGCCTAGTATAGAACATTGAATCATTGGTCTGTGACATCATTTGAACTGCAAAATATTTGATTTAATTCATTGTTTATCCCAGAGAAATCGTTTGTCAAGATGGGGGTATTGAGTTGTAGAGGAAACTCCAAAGACTATAAATATCACTTTATCTATTACTTGATTCTAGAAGGCGTGGTACCATCAAATGACTAGAAAAAATTGGGTCAAATGTACGTTTTCAATGAAAATGGAATCAGACTTAAGACGATATTTTAGTTGTATCTATAATTTGAGTTCACGAGACTATGCTCACAACCACTTATGCTGAATCTTTTATATTGTTTTGCGTTGTTTGGAGAACCTGGAGGAGTTCAATGGACAATGACATGTTTTCTCAATTATGCTGTTTTTTTTTCAACTTCATTTATTATTTTATCTTCCCCTTTCTGCAGAACTTACAATATGTAATCGAATCTTATTGACTAACAGGAATATAAATTCCTCCCTAGCGTTTGGATTTTCTGATTATTAAAAGGCTAGCTTTAGCAGTATTCTAAGGTAAAGGATAGATTAATTTTGACAATTTCAATGAACAAGAATATTTTGGTGGTCTTTCAGTTTTTTTCTATGTTTATTAGTTTGAAGAAGTATTTCGTTATCTACCAGAGGGGGATTTAGATCTCTATGTTAGTTACTTTTCAAAGAGTCCACTGCAACATATACAGATGCGGAATACAGCCTTCTGGGAGCCAATCTATCTCTCTTTTGAATTGATATGTGGCGCCCCAGGATTCCAGTCTCTCGTCTACCAAGACCGTTCGTGGGTGGTGACGGCCACAATCTGTACTACTGTTAACAAAACGCTAAACCGATAAGTTGGAAAACACCTCTCCCGATCCAGGGTGTTATGCAAACCGTGCCAATTGGTTAGTTAGCAGTCGGAAGTAACTAACTGTATTCTAACGAAGCCTCACTTATACCTGTTCGCTTCAGAGAGTAAGCCTGACCTTACGTGCTACGCGGAGCTATGGCCCGGCGGACCTCTTAACCCCTCATACTCGTGGGATTCAAATGACTACAAAAAAGAAATATAACAAACTGGCCCATCAGTCAAATCTCCGTAACAAAGGTCCCCGTTCAAAAGGGCAGTGACGAGCAAGGGTAACATACGTCAGGAAGGAGGCAGGCTTCAGTGGTGCAGATGCTAAATGGTGTCTGCGTTATCTGTAGTAAGAAAGGTATGAAACCAGAGGAGGCCCTTAAGAAGGCTCAGGACACACCTAAGTCTTTAGTATTAGAGCCAAAAAAGCGGGGGGGGGGGGTAGTGGAAATCAGCTCGCAGGAAAGAAATGCTCCATAGTAGCCAAAATCCCAACCCAAGTAAGAGCGATCAGGGATGAAGGCAGGAACTAGGAGACTCGCTTTTAGCTATGCTAATGCGATAATGAGCATTCGACTGGCCATACTACTGAAAGTATTTCCGGAGCAAATACTCACTCGTCAGGAACAGGAAATAATTTAGGACCTCATTGTTATGGAGATGTGTGAGGGATGGTCTAAAGGGCATGAGTTTACCAGCATACGTTATCAGGTCTTATAGTTGTAGACTGCCCGGAACACTCTGATAACCAGCCTAGTCAAGGATTGGAGAGTGTCGGATTACAGAGTAATCAGATTGGAGATTGAGGGTAGCTCGAAAGTAGATAGCATAATAAGGAATTCCAAGACAAAAGACTTGGGCTCCTAAAGACTTACCTGAGTGACAACATGGCTCATCTACAGGTGAGTGGTGACATCAGGAGCGAAAAAGCTAGAAACAGCGGTGAAAGACCTCGACAAAGTCGTCATTGATGCATGTGAGCCAGTTGTCCGAATAAGATAGTCAATTCATTATGGGACGTATCCAAGTGGAATAGGAACCTAGCCAAAATGAGAAAAGAGGTGCGAGAACAGAGAACTGGCAGAGATACAAAAGAGCACTGACGACGTATTGCAATGCAAGCAGTAAAAGCGAAACGAAACAACTTCAGGGATTTTTGTGAAGCGATAGAACAATCCACAGAAGAACCCAGGCTATATAAAACCGTAGCCAATGAAAAGGCAGTATTTTCTGTCTGTCTGAAGAAGGAAGAATGAGGAAGACAGGGTACATCTGCTTCTTAAAATTTATTTCCCGGGGTGCTATCCCCCAGCGAAAAACGACAACATTCTGCATGACACCCCAACAATGAACAAAAGAGAAAAAATGGAAACTACAAACTGGAGAAAGAGGCATGCTTGAAAGCTAGAGTAAGATGGACAAGGCAACCTTTAAACCACTTAAATCACTTGGAGAAGGTGGCATTTTCCCAATAATACTCCAGAGAGAACTTGAAATCATCTTGGGTTCTCTTAAGAGTGGTAAGGGGCAGCGAAGGCTTGGGATAAATACCAAGGGTGTGGGGACGGGCAAGAGTGATCTTTATTGCAAAAGCGTTCGTACTTAGAATGGTGGAGAAGGTCGTAGGCAACTATATTATAACTAACGTTCCAATACGTAATCCCCCACATCCATGTCAGCACGCTTACCGAGCAGTATTGTCGACAGAAACTGCCCTGTATCAGCTAACGGATATATAATAGTACGGGATGCCATTGAAACAAAGGAAGTAGCACTGTGTCCGTTTTTGGACATCGAAGGAGCGTTCGGTAACACATGGTACACAGAGATAGGAGATGCCCTAATCTAGAAGGAACTGCGAAACAGCCTGGCCTTCTGGATGAACAGAATGTTAGAGAGTGATCAAATATAAATACCGACAGGTACCAAATCTATTGCGATGAACACTACTCAAGTACTCACAAGGTGGGGTATTATCCCTATTAATGTGGAGCATGGTAGTTGACGAACTCCTAGGAAAGCTAACAAACACTGGAATACAGGTCCAGGGTTACGGTGATAATATTGGCAAATGTAGAGGATACACTGTGTGAGAGATTCCAAACCGGACTGCGAATTACTATTATAGTAATTAGTGCAGGAAGTCGGGGCTACGCATCAATCCAGCCAAGACCAATATAGTACCATTCACTAGGAAGCGCTAATTTTATCACCTGGATTTGGATTACATGCTGCATTCTGCATACTGCATGGAGGTGAAACGAGTAATACAGGTCAAATATTTGCGAATCACACAAGACCAAAAATTACTCTGGAAGATACATGTTGAAAACATGTTGGAAAGCCACAAGGGCGCGATGGCTTACAGGTCCATAGTAGGGCCAAAATGCTGCACTGAACTTACACTACAATAGTAAGACCAACGGAACTCAGCACAACAAGCAAGGAGTTACACAAACTTCCAAGACCGGCTTGTATTTGCATCAGTGGGGCAATGAGAACTTGCCCAACGGCATCCCTAGAGATTCTCCTGGGATTAACCCCTCTCCATCTGCCCATACAGACACAGGCAGGGAAGGCGATTTTCCGAATGTCCGGGAGTACCAGTGAGGCGGGGAGCTGCTTAAATCGAAGAAAACGGCATCCCCAATTACTGATACTAAGGGATAACTTGGCAACAAGGTTTCACTTCGGTAAGAAGTTGGAGTACCCCCTACTAGGAGAACGTGACCTTGACATATGGTTTAAACCAGCAACTCATTACCTGATATCCTGATAGATCCCTTACGGCTGGGGGAGCAGGTGCCAGGATCATTGATACAGGAAAAATGCATTTTGAATCAATGGGTAAGCATATCAGCACATTTCAGGCGGAAATATATGCCATTGATGTGTCTCCTTCAACCTCGAAAAGAACTATAGGGGAAAACATTGGCATCGGCAGCCAAGCGGTTATTAACACATTTAGGTCCTACCAGGCAAATTTCAAAGTGGTATAGGAATGGCTTAACGAAATGAATACGCTCGGTTCGTTGAATAAGGTCTGGATGCTCTGGGCGCCAGTCCACATCAGGTTAGAAGGCAAGGAGGCAGCGGACGACCTGAATGGAGGCAGGTAAAACTTGCCGTGCTACGATGGCCATCATTTATAGAACGTTGAAGTAAAGGCAAGTGCGGCGCTGCGCTACTAAAGGTCATGCCGCGGTCTCAGCGGAACTGTATGGAGAAGGCAAGAGCGTAGGATTGGGCACCGTGGACGTCTTGATATAGCGCCAGTATTTACGCTAACTTTCGCCGAGATGCTAGATGGGAAGCAAAGGCGAGCAACTTAGCGGCCCTGGGTACATTTTCACTCAATACCGCAGCCCGGAGAATTTGCGCGGCAGAGAATGGAAGGAACCATGTCAACTGCTTGTGTGCCAGTGAGTTGGTGCAACAGTTCAATTGCATTAGAGAGTACAGTGAAGTAGCAAGCACGGCAGCTATAGGTGATGTTCGAGAAAAAATAAGCGGCAGGAAGGATACTTAATTTGGAAGGGCTTCCTGCAGCATTCATCGGGCTCTTTACAATTAGCGCAATGTGGGCCCTACTTCATAATGCTTATACCGAAGGCCTATAATGTTTATATTGAGAGATTACAATTTAAAGCTAAATCAGAAATTCAAGGACTTTTGCTATACTGGGGTTCATGTATGAGTGTTTTGCTTATTTAATAAATGAATAGTAACAAAAATATTGTAATTACCGATTTAATTTATTTCATTCACGTAGCAGCCTCCATCCTTATCGAGATTGTTTCCAATAAATTTGTATTCAATTGAAGTTTTTTTCGAAGCCTATTATATAAGGAATTATTAATTAATGTCCAAATTTGATATATTCTTGTTGAGAAGATACTCGGCAATTTTAGAAAAATTCTGGATTTGCGATGATCCCGTGAAGATTTTGCTTTCCACAAAATCTATTTTCGAACCTCTGCTGCCTCAAGAAGCAAAAAATTGAAAATTAAATGGAATTTCTACCTAATCCATTTACAAAAAAACCCCATCCCACAAGACAGCCCTCTATGGTCGTTCCTGTTTTCACTTTTGCGGATCCCGGTATATTAAATATCCATATCAAGCAACGAAGCGCTTTCAAAGAGCTATAAAAGGTCGAGAGCTGAATGAAATAGCGGATTGAAACAGAAAACGACTATTTCCATCCATATGGATGGTCCACAGTGAAATAACAGTCATACAAGACAAGTATCTAGATCTATGGTTGTGCCTTGACGCAGAAGATCTACCAATAAACTTTCTCAACCTCATTTTCTTTTTTTTTTAATATTTTTGTTTTTCCGAAGGTATTTTTCACTACTTTGAAAAGCCAATCGACAATAAAATTAAATGACGCTGAAAAATCTGGTTCGAAATCGGAATGCTTCAAAATGGAAATAAACAATTAATTTTGGAACTCATTTTGAAATCCACAAAGGAAATTTTATCTTCACCGCATAGTTTGGCATGTGTTGAAGGAGCGTTTTCCCAATTAAAAGTAATCAAAACAGTGCACAATGAACGTCTAAATATTTTCCATTTGAATCGATTATGTTAAGTAAATTACTGCCAGAAAGTAACAGTAATCATGAAAATTTTTATTGGAAATCACCAGCGGATATGTTACGATAAAATTTGAAAAATACCACAAAGCAATGGGAGAGCTTGAATAAGTTAACATAGAGAAAAATATGCTATTCCCAAGGAATAGGTTGGTGTAATACCTAGAAAATTGAAAAGAAGAAATTAAATTCAAGTGGCTTTTCGTCTATCAACGCTCGTGTTTATTAAGCCCACGGTTGAGTGTATCTCTTGTAGCTTACGAAAGCAATCTATTAGCGTATGCAGATTTAGGAACATCGCTCAAATGAGCTTTACGCATCCAAATAGCCATTGTCGCTGAATATCTCCAAGGTCCGCCCTTTTCATTGCCAGGAATGTCGCTCGAGCTACTCGTTGTCGGACTTTGTTTTCATCGTCGTATAGTCGATTATCCTTTGCCTCGTTTTCTGTGATGATGATGACAGGGTTCTTGGTTTCGCCGTCTGCTGCGCTATTTTGTTAAAGTCAAAAAATTGTCAGCCGAGCCGTTAACTTTCGTTTTCTCCCTGAGATTTTCAGTCGCAACCTTCGAAGGTCTCGCATTTTCATATCAGCTACTTGGTTTTCAGTGAGTACTGTTTCCTGGCCTATTATTGTCGTTCTTACTTACTTCTCCTCGTGTGCATGAACCTATATTTCATGATCTCATCGACTCCTACCAATTTACCCTGCTTGAGCTTCTACATACATATTATGTTATATATAGAAATACTAGATATCATTCAATAGCAGTTTTCGAGAATTAACTAAATTTTTAAAGGTTTGTGTGAAACAAAGCCTTATTAAAATTGATTCAATATCTCTCTGTCCATATGTCCGTCTGTCTGCCTGTCTGTCTGTAGGTCTGTCTGTTACATTCGATTTACTCGAAAAAGGCTGAACCGATTATCAGGAAATTTTGTGTGAGCCTGCAGTCTTTGTATCCCTTTACGGAAGAAGAATGTACATTTTTTTCACCAAATATAGTCATGTGGGGTATCAAATGTACTTTTCGAAACTGAACTTGTTTTTTGATATTGGCTGAAACACATAGTGAAGCCTCAAAATATGTGCCTCAAAGAGTGAAACAGGTCCCATTCTAAGAACCCATTCAACCGAAAAATTCGTATAAAAATTTATATGAAGTCTAGGCCTCAAAATACATACCGTTCCGATATCTGCACAAATTAATTTAATTATAGTATATTACCATATTTTAAAAATTCACCCGAAAAACCCACTTAAATTCACCCTAGAAGAACAAAATTTGTTAGTAGTACGACGACAAAATAGGACACAATTCTGGAAAGTTATAGAAGTCCAAAGTTTCGCATTTCACGTACATTTATTGCTCTGTAAGACATGTATGGCGTTATAATCACATAAAAAGAACTTATATGAATGCTTTGGGACATTTTAGTTTTCCTTCCTTTTTTAAGGTTTTGTGTAAAACAAAACCTTATTAAAATCGATTCACTGTCTGTCTGTCACACGCACTTTTCTCCAAAGCGGGTAAACCGATCCAAACGAAATTCGGTGAACTATGAAATCCCACGCATACAGCGAGTGGCATAAATTTAGGTGGAGTTTAAAGGGGGGCTCCCCATACATGCAAAGAGGGAATTCAAAAAAATTTTTCGCCGGATATAGTTGTGTACAGTATCAAATGAAAGGTCTTGATTAGTACTTTCCGCAACTGATATTAGTTTAATCGTGAATTGCAAAGTGTGTGAGTGAAGAGTCAAAATGTACGCAATTAAAGTGAGGCAGGACTCATTTTTGGAAACTACCCAACCTAAAAATCGGAAAAAAATCAGGGTGGTGCCCTTAGATGAAATCTAGGCCTCAAAATATGTCCCATTCCGATATTCGCTCAAATAAACTTACTAATAATATCTTCCTGACTTCATTGATCCTTGGAATTTTGTACTAGCATAGAGGACAATATTTCCTATATACATGGACATACGGCCATTAACGCCAAAGTTATAGCAGTTCAAACTTAGCAATTTCGCGCGAATTTACTGCTTCCAAAGCCGCTTAAATAAGATGCTGACGTCTTAATTAACCGAAATAATTGACACTCACTTGAAATATTAAAGCAGCATTTATGAAGAATCTACTTACCTGCAGCCCTTTTTAACGTTTTATATAAAACACTTAGGTGAAATCTAATCTTCGAGAGATGTCCCATTCCGGTATCTTCTCAAATAGATTTACTAATAGTATATTATAAACTTTTAGAAATTGACTAAAAAACTCCTCTTAAGTTCTTCTTAGGTGTACTAAATTGCATCAGCATACGCATGCCAAGTTCCATGAAAATCCAACTATTAGTGTCAAAGTGATAGCTGTTCAAACTTATCAATTTCGTGCGAATTAACTGCATCCTAAGCCATACAAATAAGATGCTGACGTCATAATTAACGAGAATAATTGGCATTCAAGTGAAATATTAAAATTCCATTCAAGAAGAATCGAATTCTCCCTAGCCCTTTTTAAGGTTTTGTGTTTACACATCGGTTCACTGTCTGTCTGTCTGTCCGTCCGTCACACGCATTTTTCTCGAAGACGGTTATAGCGATTGACACCAAATTTGGTAGAAAGGTGGGAACTGTTAACGCTCACGCATATAGCGAATTACATCCTTTTATGACGAATTTAAGGGGGGTTCCCATACATGCAAAAGGGGAGTGTAAATTTTTTTTTCATCAAATATAGTCATAGTTGCAAAGGTGAGGAGTGCGGGGGGTTGAAAGTGGTAATTTTTTTTACGAACCTATTCTCAGGAACTACGAAACCGAAAAATCTGGAAAAAATCAAGGGGCTGCCACTATATGGTGCCTAGGCTCCGAAAAACCCTGCAAACCGATACCTGTTCAAATAAAGTTAATAATAGTACATAACTATCATTTTTAGTAATTGACAGAAAAACCCCCCTTAAGTTCACCCTAGAATCACAAAATTTTCCAGCAATGTAGGTTACGGTATAGAGCATTATCCTGCCAAATTTGGTGAAAATCGCACTATTACTAACAGAGTTATACTAGGTCAAATTTGTCGCTCCTCTGCAAGTTCAAGACTATGAATGTCAATATCACTTGAAAGTGGCTATTTTCACATAATATATGCATATTTTACGTGCTACATGCTAATGGGACAAATGCACACCCAAATCTCTTTATAAAAAAATTACACAAAACCTTTCATACCTGAAGCGTCTAGCTTCCGATTTCCCGACTTGTTTATATTTAATGTTGGTTAAATTCTCGGCATTTGTTAATAATATTAAACTCAGATTGTGACGCGTATGAGGTCGACTATTATCAATACAGGGGTTTCCATCAAACCCATTCATCGGCTCGTCGTGATCGGTTTCGTCATTTTATTTTATCAAGTGCCTGATCTGGATGTAATCGGGAGGCCTTTAATTCCCCATCCAGCGTAACCGTTGTTTCGGCCGACTTTTTGGTTGCTTACCATCGACTTCGATGTTCAGACCAATTGAATTCTCGTTAGCGTGAATTACGTGACCACACCATCGAAAACGCCTCACTCGCGGATTTTCCACGATCGGTGCAGTCCCATATCGGTCGCGGATATCCTCATTTCGGATGTGATCAAAACGTGTCACGCCATCAGTGTAATGCAACATCATCGTCTCCATTACCGTAAGACGCCGTTCATTGTCTTTTATAGTCGGCCGACACTCAGAACTATAGAGAGCGGCAGACGGACGACATTGCAGCAAATTTTAGATTTGAGACGTGCGCTGATATGTCGATCACAAAGAACACCAGTTGTGGAATGCCGCTTCATTCAGGTTGCGTTAATGCGTGAAGCAATTTCATTACGCAATTTAAATATCTCGATTCAATGCTGGCAGCCAATGGAGAACTGCGTTATGCTTCTCACATATACCTAAAGCGTCAAGTTTCCGGTTTCCCGACTTGTTTAGTTATTTGTATATCTATATTGTTTTTTTTTTATGGATGGAGGTGGAAATCTCAGAAAGGCGCTGCTGCGCCAGGCTGCAGGTGTATGTGAGATTCGCACCCAGTAGAACCACACCCACTCATCCGCCCCTCCCCGCGGGACCACCGTGAAGTATTACTTCGCAGGAGAAACTCTGGTTCGCTATACCAGCTCGTCCATGTCGCGTCTCCGTCGCGCCGCCTTCTGAGGTCGATCCAATTCCAGGAGTTTTGTCTGCACCACGGCTACTGCCTAATTTACCGACATCCAGCTTTCCTCCGACTTCAGCATCTCTTCTACCAGGTTGGAGCCCAAGATGCTGTTCAACCTCCTTTTCCGCTGCAGAAATCTGGGACAGTGGAACATAACGTGCTCCGGGTCCTCGGGTGTAGCACCGCAATCAGGACAGTTGGGAGACTCGTCCAACTCGAAGCGATGCAAGTACTTCCTACAGCCACCTTATCCCGTAAGGAACTATGCCAGGTGGTAATTCAATTCTCCGTGCTTTCGGTCGACTCATTTCACGATACACAGAATCAATGTATGGGTCCACCGGCCCTTGTCGGAGTTATCCAACCGTTGTTGCCACTTTCCACACAACTCTCTCCTGATGGCTTTTCAGAAATCCGCATTTATCTCGGCTGGATTTGCCTTCCGTTTTTCGTAGAGCCAGTGTGCCTCGCTCGGTAGAAGATCTATAGGGATCATTCCCGCGATGACACACACTGCTTCCGTCGACGCCGTCCTAAATGCGCTGCACACCCTTAGCGCAATTGGCCGGTAGGCCGAACTTATCCTCCTCCGGTTTACAGCGTGATTCAATGCTCCCGCTCAGACAGGGGCCGCGTATAGCAGGATCGACTTCACTGCTTCCGCGATGAGGAGCCTGCGACTATACTTCGGTCCTCCCACGTTAGGCATCATCCTTGCAAGGGATGAGCTGGCATTTGCTGCCTTCTCTGGCGCATAATCCAAGTATTCCTTGAAACTCAGCTTGGCATCGATCATCACCCCCAGGTATTTGACAATTGATTTTGAGACGGCCTCACGATTACCAACCCGAATATTAACCGTGTTGTTCTTTCTGGGGTTGGTAATGAGGACCGCCTCCGTCTTTTCGTCCGCCAGGTCTAGCTTGGCCATTCGTAACCATGACTTGATTTTACGAATGGCTTCATTTGCATAAATGTCCACATATTCGGGATGCTTTGCAATTGCAATTACCAGGTGGTCCGCAAAACCAATCAGCGTTGCCTCCTCCGGCACGCGTAGGCCAAGCACTCCGTCGTACAGTATGTTCCACAGCAGTGGTCCCAATACAGAACCTTGAGGCACACCTGCTGTCATAATGTACTCCTTCGGCCCGTCGTCCGTCTCGTATCAGAGAAGTCTGTCTGAAAGGTAACTCTCGATTAGCCGTGCCAAGTAACTAGGAACACCCAATTTGGCCAAAGCGCCCTTAATCCAGCCGCAGTTGGCTCAGTTAAAAGCATTTTTGACGTCCAGCGTCACCAGAGCACAGCATTTGCCCATGGCCGTTGCATTTCGAGCCAATTCCACGACCTTTGTTACTGCATCGACAGTAGAACGGGCTCGCCGAAACCCATATTGCCGCTCTGAAAGACCACCCCCAAGCTTGATGAACATCTTCCTCATGGTGTCTAAGAGGCAAATAGGACGATATGAGGAGGGCACGCCGGGTGGTTTGTGGGGCGTCGGTAGCAACACCAGCTTCTGCCTCTTCCACTGGGCTGGAAATACTCCTTCTGCCATGCACGATTCGAATGTACTTGCGAATCACCTTGGTCTGGCCTTGACCACCACCTTCAGAGCCTTGTTCGGAATTCCGTCCAATCCCAGAGCCTTGCTATCCCCAGTACATCCGCAGATTTCCTGAAGTTCCTCTTCGGTAACACCAGGGATCGAGAAGACGTCCTGCTGAGCTTCCAGTTGGAGTTCACTTTCATCCTGCTCCTGCTGCGAGAAAAGAATTGCAATTATTTGCAACAAGAGCCGTGGGCATGTCACTTGAGGTGGTTTTTGGCTGCGGATCTTGTTCATTACAACTTGGTAGACTGTACCCCACGTATTTGTATATCTATATGTATATGTTAGTGTGGTCGTTAGTACCAGCGGTATTTAATTTACGGACATGTGTATGCTTTTGAGCACGGAGCAAAAGAGAAATAACTGGAGATGCGTTAGATCAATTGTATGTAGCAGTATGATAACAAGATGAATACTTTACATTTATTTTTATTTTAATTGTGTTGTGATTAACATTTTGTGGAAATTTCATTCTTTTCCCCCATTTTTTTATACTGGGGTATTTTTATCCATTAAAGCTATCACTCCTTTCACTATCACTTCAGTCCATCTCCCCTTCGACTTCAACATATGCTGCACAATATTTTTAGGTGTAAAGTGTACCAATTCGGCTATGAACATTAAAGTAAACCATGCTCCACGTCTTCTGTAAAGTTTGACCTGCTGGGAAATATAGTGAATTGTCATGTCCAAACCGATGGAGATATGCTGGCCTCGGTGAACGCTCAAAAGCTGGGTTGGATCGTAATCCACTTCGCCGTGGCACTATTTCAGAATATTACATATGATCCTTTCATCAGAATATCAATTGAGATCACCTATATTATCACACCTGCCGCAGAATTAAAGATGTTCTTTACATCGGATACCTATGTTAATTACCAGGTTAATTGCATCACCCATAGATCTTGTCTTTCGAAATCCAACCTCAGAAGGAGGCCTCCTTTCTCGATAATCGCAAATAAATGCCTTTAAGCTGAAGGTTCATTCAGGCTCTGTTTGGTTGGAGAATGAGTAATATTTTCTTATTCTTCCATTGTGTGGGAAATGCTTCTTGGTTGAGATAAGCAGTAAATGTTCGAGCGAACATATTTGGTGCTATCTTGACTGCAGCCTTGAGAGTTTTTTTGGAGATACTAAGTTACGTGTCTCATTTGCAGCTACTTTCTCCGAAACTTTTAGAACTTCTCTTTTAGATACCAATTAAATGATGGGGCTTACGTGGACACCGAGAAGATTAGAAGCACTTACATTTTGCGGGGAAACATTTATCACTCTTTAGTGTAGCATTTTTCGGCAGGTAATTGGAGACGGGTTTTGCGGCACTCCTCGACTTCAATTAAAGTACGATAGGTCCCTCGCGTTGATTTCTTGACTGTCTAATTCGTCAACCCCTGCGTTAAAATTTCCAACTATTACCCTGGAATTATGGTCTGCTGTATCTATTTCTAACCTATACCATTTATTTGAACTTCTCTTTCGTAAGACTTGGTGCCGAAACTCGACAGATTTATCTCCTATTTTTGCTCTTGTAAAACCGCTCTTGGGGATTTTTATTGCTTTCGGTATCACTTGATTTCCGCATATTCGTGTCGCCAGTTCTCCGCATTTATCTTTAACCTACACCCTACTATGTAGAGTTTTACACTGCTCCTAGACAATGAGGATGTCAACTTTGTTGTCGAATTCAGAAGAGTAGATTCTGATCCGCTTGGTAATATTTCAGTTTTAACTTTCACCTCCAATTTAACTATAGACTTTATTTAAACTGGAAACTTTTCCTTTTTATAGTTTTACTTAAAAAGAACTATAGTAAACAAAGGAACTATTTTTATAAAACTTATGGTCATAGTGTTGATTGCCTTCTTAAACGCCGAATATGTGGTAGAGATTCATTCATTTCATTGAAGGCCAGGCAGTTGAAAATATACATTTGTTTTATGGACCCATTCTTATTAACGTAATAATCGTCGTTATTGACGATGGTCATTTCCAGCAACAAACTTCGTTTTTGAGTTACTGGATAGAGAGGTATTAGCCTCTCAACCTTGTTCCCGGCTAGGCGCCACTAGCACTTAATTTCATTTTCTATATTTTGGGTTACAAGTCGTTCCTCCACTAAGCAAGTATTCGTATGCCTCATTTCTATCCCATTTGCCACAGTGGAGGTCCTTTGTTTTCCTTCGGTAGAATATCGCAGAGATTTGCCGTTTTTATGTTAGTTTTTGCACTGATTGTCTCGTAGATGATCGCCTTCCGGAAGCCTCTGGAAATACAGACTTTTCCGTTTATATACTGAAAAATATTGCCGCTTGACCTTCTAAGAAGTATCGGAAAATGTTATATTATATTTCCCTAGTCGGGATGAAGAAATTTGAGTTTGAGCTATAGACAGAAAGGGGATATGATGTGCCTATTTTTTTCTCAATCGTCCATATTTATTTTGTTCCCTGATTCCAAACGTTGTTGGCACAACGGGGAGAAACTTAGCTATATCTTTTGTTTTTCATTTCTATCGTTTTAAAAGTAGTGATAAGTATCTTCTGGAGCTAACTGTAGTGTGGATTGCCATGCTCCTTTTGTAGACAGTCACCAAGTCGGAGCACTATTCAAACACCAACCATAAGCGCGACCTCGGAAAGAACCGGCCTATTCGAGCACGAGATTTATCGTCCGATCAATTCCAGCCTTCAGTTTGGAGACGCGTTCCCTAGTAATCCGACTCACATTGGTAGGCATGCTTTATATCTCGCGCAGGCACATTAATTAAAAATTCGTCGATGGGCAACTTTTCCACGCCTATCTCGAATCGAATCGCAGCTCTGTTATATTAGTGGTATCAGAAATTCAGGGAGCGCGCTGCCGTTAAATCTGTATATCATGCCGAAGCCTTAGTATGATCTACTTTCCACTTTAATGTTCGTCTTTCAACAGAGAATGTGAAAAAGCAACGCTGCCGATTGATATTGGAAATATCATCTGCTGCGTGGGAACATAGATTGGGCTGATTCAAGGCACTATTCAGGATCAATTTCGCGATGGACGTATCCAACAAGAAGAAAAATCCTTTGAATAATATTTCAGGAATATACCGATAATGCCATTTCAGCTTTAACAGCAGCCTCGCAGAAAGGGAGCTGGTGGAAACGCTCTGACGAAGGTTACAGCCAGACCTAATATAGACCCCCCAATGTCTGTCCATATTGTGCAAGGATTGTAGAGGTAGATTCGCAAGTTCGAAGGCTAGCAGGATAGTTTGGTATCTTGACGACAGAGTGCTGCTTTCAGGTGTTGACGATTCCTATCAGAGCTTGACAGAGAGCATTCAGTTTAAGATTGACTTCCCAGCGGTCGGCAGTTAATACACGGGTACCGGGACTGTTTCTGGTATGGGCGTGGATCTGCTGTCGTTTACATGGTGTAATGCAACCGCCACAATGTCCCGGAAAATGTTATGCTTAAAGAAACATTGGTCGGGGGAAAAAACCACTATCTCCCTTTCCTCCACCAAACATGAAACCTTCCTGTCTCATCGGGTCTAACAGTTGACAGTACGGACCTGGTAAAATCACCCATTATTTCTGAACCAACGACGCTTAGGTGCTGAGGTTTGACATTGGAACAAAACTAAGATGATAGGAGATGAATTTTCAAGGTAGTAGGTAGGTAGGTGGTGCATTATGCGAAACCGTGGTCTACATTATTCCGCCATTCCTACGGGTTCTTCTTTACATGATTTTCCGCCATATGGGAATATCACAGTTTTAGGTAAAAGGATCTAAGGCCAATTTGTCGTGGGGTCATTATTAGTTGTTTGGCTATGAATTTTGTGGGAAAATAATAACAAGTCGGGAAAACGGAAGCTGGACGCTTTAGGTACGAAAGGTTTGTGTTTACACAAAACCTTAAAAAGTGGGAACGAACATGCATCGATCTCAAAGCAGCAGGATCAATCATTCGACATCAAATTTTTCGTGCTTGAATGGAGTCGATGAGATTCCAGTGTGATACCATCGTACCATGATTAAGGCACGTAAAGTTTAGTATTAACATGAGAAGGAATGAAGTGTTTAAGAGAATCCTCTTTGGCTTCAAATGCCTATCGACGCAATTTTTTTTTTGCTTTTGATATAGATCTCCCCTCTTGTTTAATCATAGTCAACCCAAATCTAAAATCATAACACTACTCAGCTGAAAAATATGAAAAAAGTCATGACGATACCCGTATGTAACATCTAAGCTTCAAAATACACCCTAATCCATATTCGCTCCAGTAAAGTTATTAATATAATAGTACAATTCGAAATTTTTGTGAATTTGGTAGAATATTCGCTTATATTGATCTTAGAAGTATATCAATTTGGTAAGCATAGGGCGTGCGTTAAACACAATTTTGGAATGATTGATGGAAATCCTTTTATAATTAACAAAGTTATATTCTATTAGACCACATTTGAAACTTTCGCGTATATATCCTATAATAAAAGTACTTTAGCTGTATGTGTCTATTAGCTTCAGAGTATCAATGCCAACTCTTTTATCAACAATAGCAGCTGTAGTTCTCTAGTATGCAGTGGAGGTACATAGCAATATGAAGGCCTAGGAGAATATATGCTTGTCTTTCTTCCCTTGGTGGGATATATGTAGCACCTTCGCGCCATCGCTCGCGGTTATCTAAAAAAAACCCTTCAGCTCCCCCCATGATTTCCCGAGGCGTTCGCACTCGTCCTCTACTGTTCTGCCCTAAGTGCCCTTGGGGCGACCCAATCGTCGGCCCGCAATCCAAATGTCGCCCCTCCCTAATATGTGACTTATTCACTGCCACTTCTGTCTTCCTATCACATCCCATATAAGTGCCAAGCCTGTGCGCCGACCAAGTTGTTCGTTTTAGATTGTGACAGGCCTCGGAGTATGGCATGATACGAGACAGACAGACATTGACGAGAGCTTGGAGTTTTTGAGTAACAGTAAAGTTCACCTTTCATGTGCTACTCCCTTACAGCAACACAGAGAGAACATTCATCGTCCAGACAGGGCAGCATGAAGACCGTCACCGATATCAGGAAGATATAATATTAGTGGAAGGATGCAACCCTGGCGGACTCCGCTTTGGACCGCAAAATCCTGCGAGACTTTACTTCAGTGCAGTACGTGACATTTTGCGTCATCATATGCCACTTCCGATAATGGCTATTAATTTCTCTGAGATGCCACTCCTGTGTAGAGCACCCCAGATACACTCCCTGTTCACGCTATCGAAAGCTTTCTCGAAATCAAGGTGCAGATGCAGCGAAGATCTAAATTTCGCGCATTGTTCCCAAATCATCCGTAGGGTGTTGATGTGGTCGATGCAGGAGGATCCGGAGCGGAACTCAGCCTGCTCTCTGTGGATAAATCCGTCGAGATGTTCGTTGATGCGGTAGCAGTAGAGTTTTCAAAATTTACCGGTTGCTAGCTCACAAATTTCTATCCCTTTTAGTTGCCTCTTACGGCAGGTAGGGAAGGCTTTGAGTGTATTCTTAAGATCCAACTCACAGGGCACAAGACCTAGACAAATTTATATTTATGAATTCTACCTTTCTCGTATACATTTAAATTCTCGTATTGCAAGTCTTCTATCAGTTCTGTTATAGACATCGCCTGCTGACAATCTATTCAATGCTGGCAATTATAAACGAATATTATTGTACGACTAGAAGCATGTATCATTTACTTTTTCATTTGGTATAAACCCCTGAATAGTGACGAAACGTCTGTTAACTTTAACCTTCGTGCTTCCAGTAGTCATTATCCAGAAGTAAAACGATCCCCTGTGTCATGAAATGACAGGAGACTATGGACTGATATACATATAATTGAAATATTTTTAAACTGTGAGACAGAAGTGGAAACGTACCTGCTGAATAATCGTTCTATAAAATTGTAAAACCATTTTGATTTAATTATTTCAAATTCAGGACAGAAAACGTAGATCTCTGTATGCTTTACACTAATAATTTCACCAGTCATCTGAAAGGCCTTTAGCACTCATGGCAAGTTCTATTTTACCGTCTATAGCACGTAGGTGAACTCAGGCGAATAGCAGGATGTCCTGAATCAATTTTCAGTTAACGCGAAATTGGTTTGCGCAAACTGAATTACCTCTTGTTCGATAAATTCGTGATACTTCTCAGATATTACATTTTTGAATTGATGCACGTATTCAAACATGGCTAAGTAAACACCGCAGGCTCAGGCGTACTCGTGCTTAAAATTCCGAAACGTCTATATCAATTCAGCGATATGTTCGTATTGTAATAATTTTGCACGTTTCTGAAAAATAATAAATTGGCTAGCATAGGTTTTTGCGAACCTTTAGCTGTTGAATTTCAGTTTTATTGAGTAATTTTCAACAATGTAATATCATCCCCTTGTGCCATAACAAACATTAGACTTGGCGCTATCACTGCAATGCTGTGCTTCCCAAAATTTGAAAAACAAAACTGACGGCGATTGTCATCATCATTCCATGAAAAACTGTCGCATGTGACATTTCACGAAGCGGATATAAAAAAATCAGCATGTGGATGATATTTTCGTATCTGCAGAGATTATTTTTAAAATATGTGCAGGGGACAATCTTTATGAAGGTTAGGTCGAATATCTGAACAATATATTCAATTTAAAATTAGAACGGCTTTTTGTTTTTATGGATTTCTGTTCTCTATTCCGGCTTGGGAAGTATATTGAATTCATAGGATGTGGTGTAAATCCAAAATTGTTCATATTGTAATCAAAGTCATTGCAAATGTAATCAAAGTGACTACAAAGTAAGCTCAGGTGTAACTAAATCAGAGATAGTCTTAAGATTTTCAAACTGGAATATTTGGTCTATAAAAGGAATTGCCAGGGAACACTACATTAAACCAACGATCGACCGACCGAAGCTGGAGGTATACCATAGATAGCTGAAAGAATGCTAAAGACGATGGTATGTAGCAGTGTTACAACTTTACCCAACCTTAATAGGCTTTGGTTTAAGCAAAATTGCACTAATTGCCATATAGTGTAAGAAATAATGAACTTATTGGGAAATCATTTTGGGGGCACTTGGACCATTTTCTTTGGGATTATGGCGAGCTCAGATGTGACGAGAGGGAGGTGGAAAAGGTTGTAATTTCCACCCCATGCCCTGTTTTTTTTCTTACTTTCATATTATGAAGTTAACTCGTATATCGTGTCAAGAAGTTGGGGTAATATTAAGCCATTAAATCAGATCATAACAAGTAGCCTTAAACTGGCCTGAACCCCGAAGTAGATGAAAAAGAACCTAAAGGCCGACCGAAGCCGCGATAATGTCCCTAGCTAGACATTCATTTGAAAACTTTAATACTCCAGTTTACAATCGAAGAGAAGTAGAAAATGCGATTCAAAAGAGCCAATTTCGCAATCTAAGGTTATTAAGGCTAAACAAAAAAGTCGTTAGTTCCAAAGGAGTCATTTCACTGTTTTTTTTATTTCTTGCCTAGCCAGATATTATCTTCTTTATCCTTGAGTACTTATTTTGGTTATATTCACTCATCCTTGTTTTGAATATTGTTAATCGGATTGGGCTACCGAAATGATATCTATTGGCCCTCCGTCCTGCTGACTCTCCTTAGGATTTTCTTTACAAAGGCCCCCATTGGCCCAAGAAAGTTTCCACCTCCCGTTAAGAATAAGCGAGTATTTGAAATTGGAAAATGATGAAGATGATACTAGTTTCTTCCTCAGAAAACTTATTTTGAGGAGACATGCCTAGCCTCTTTTATTTGGTAATCCCTATACAGGTAGTTTTATAGACTGTTTAGTTCCTTATTGGTTTTTTTCTTCTACCTCGCATATGCTTACCATTGCGGATAATATCCCAATATATATCCTAGCTTCGAATACTAGCGTTCCTCAAGCTACTATTATTCCAAACTAGTGTGTTACATTTGAAAAACAAAGTTGTTAAGTCTTACGGTACAAGGATTCCATGAAGCTCTTTTCTTAGGCTCTAACTTCTTATGAAAGAGAAAGTTGTCCGAATCAAGTAGCGAGGACTTAAGACGTGAATTGTGGGCAAAATTAAAAGGAAAGTATCAAGGTTACAGGGAGCCTAACCTGCATTGTTAAATGTAAGCAAAAAGCTAACCAAGTGTATTTTATTGTCTTTTGGAATTAAGTTGCGTGTGGATGCTACCAGCCTTCACTTGGGTACTTCCAGATGTGTAAATATTGTACATAGTATAGCCATAAGTTCTGTCAGCCAAATAAATCTTTATTTCTCACGAAGTAATAAATCAAATCAATCGAAAAGTGCACCATTAGAAAAGGGAGACATAGAGTTTTCAAACGAAAATATTAAAAATGGCCGCCGCTAGAAGCTATACTGGCCCGAAGTCTGTGAGGCCATGCATCAATCGTACACGGTATGAAGAGGCATTCCTCGACCTGCACGCATGATACTGGCCTTCAAACTCTCCAAATCGGTGTAAGTTCGATTGCAGACAGTCTCCTCTAACTTAACCCAAAAGCTGTAGTCCAGAGGATTCAAATCTGGGCTGCCTGAGGCTCAGTCATCCGCGGTTATGAAGTCAGGAACATGCGCCGCTAACCACCGCTGAATTATCTTTTCTTTGTGAGCGGGGACCGAGTCGTGCTGGAAGCACCACGGCTTTCCAGCGAATAGAGATTCATTCAATGGCTCGACTACATCCTCTAACATCTTTTTGTATATAATCGCATTGGTTTTGACGCCGCCCTCGTAGAAATGAATATCAGCTACTCCGTGATATGAGACGCCCCATTTTGTCATTAATTTCATCATTTTGTCCGTTGAATTTTTCCTCGATGGTAACAATTGTTTTGGTATTAACATATGGCTAACGCACCACTGGTACACACCGAGACTGAGATCTTCTCTTAAAATACGACTCATACTTCGAGTTGAAACGCCCATTTCCGCCGACATGCCTTTCTGCTTACGGAGAGGATTGCGACGAATACGCTCACGCACAGCATGCACGACATTCGAGCGATGTATGGAGCGCGGGCACCCCTTTCGCTGCCTGTCAACCACATGAGCTGTTTCGCGGTATCGAGTTAATGTCCTAAAAACGAATCGTTCTTTTACTGGCAACAAACTATGAATCGAATCGGGTGTAATCCCACATTGGTGGACGCAGTAATCGCGTTTCTTTTTTCGTAGTTACCGAACTTCATTGTGTTATCATTTACGCGCTACTGATCTTCGGAAGTGGGTTATGGTTAGGTACTCTCCGTGCGCAGTGTTACCAGTTTCGGCGGCCTAACATTTCTCGCTATGCGCATCGACTGACACAACTTATCGCTATACTATGTATATCTCCACTCCCATCGTCAACACCTTGCTATGGGTTTCGTCAAAAATGTTACATACATATATTCCAGTATATGTTCAATGTCAATTGAATTTGTGTCACAGTTTCGGATACAACCTTTGATGTGTCTAAATAATGCTTTCTGCTGAAATTTTCTTTCCATTCTGATCCAGACGTGATTTAGATGAACTAACTTATGAGCCTTGATTTAGATGAGCTAACCTTGCGCTGATATAATTCTTTTGGCAATATCTGGATGTCGTAATCTTTATAGTCTTAACTTTTCACATTACCATAAGAAGATCGTAGCTCAAATTTTATTGATGGCAAAATGATTTCTACCATAGGCCAGATGTCGACTTAGTTGTGAATGCCCAACTGAAGTAAAAATTCCAGGCAAGGGCAGTTCCGACCACATTGCCATTGCATGGGCTCCGAGAAAATGAGTCTTTCTCTAACGCGGTTAACGTTTTCAATCAGTTGAGACCCTAGAAATTCTAATAAGGAAATCGATTCTAAGTCACCTTTCTTTATAACTTGGCAAACATATTTGACAATTTTCACGATCCTCTTCACAACGAACTGTTTTCTGTTTAGTTCTTCGTGAAGAGTGGGCCTAACGAGAGGTTAGAGGAAGGGATCCCTGGTCTGAAGATTTCTCAAAAGTCCGAAAAAGAGACTTTGAAACGATTTGGTTTTTTTAACAATACAGAGGGGTCCGTAGTCACTTCGGGTCTGGATCTTCTCTGTACTGTTCTTATCATGCATGAATAATTCATGAAAAATCCTCAAATTCATGCTGTTCGATGGAATGGAGGGTTTACATAATAGCTATATTGCTGGGAGCACCATATCCCTTGAATTGAGATTAGAACGGAAAAATAAAGTTAATAAAGTGAATTCAACTTTTGAAGAGTCTTTCAGTTTGTATTCCCCAACCCCCTTCAAAGTCTGCTCAAGAATGAACGTAAGTTTTCATGGAGTTCTTGAGGGTTGTGGGAGAGCCACTCAAAATCCGTATATTCCCGCCGATCAAATCAACAAATAGGAAATCGTGGCTTGCATCAGAAACTTGGGAGATGGCTACAATACACAGGGTTCAGAGAACAGCTGCTGGAAATTTGCAGTACGGCATGCAGAACCGAAGCTTTAGATCCGGAAGGCAAACTTAATAATAAGTGTCCGGATAGCTCAGTGGTTAGAGCACTAGGCTGTCATACGGAAGGTCGCGGTTCAAATCTCACTGGTGGCAGTGGAATTTGCATCGTGATTTGACGTCGGATACCAGTCGACTCAGCTGTGAATGTTGACCACATTGCCTTCTAGTGTACCGTTACGGTCTTGAATGAAGTGCTCTAACACACTTTAAGGCCCTGATCCAATATGGATTGTTGCGCCAACGATTATTATATTAAACTTAATAAGGTTTCTTCAGCTCGTGGTAAAGATGAAGCTGGATACATTTGCCCAGTTGTCTGAAGTATATATTGCAGAAAATATTTTTTCATGCATAATGGGAGTGACAGTAACTTTTTGATTCCCAAACTTCGTAAACCACCAGGTTAGCATTGTCTTATTGACCCATATGCATACAATGACAGTTCTGGGTTACTGATGGCCTAGAAACCTTTGAGATTTGCAATTCGGTTCACGTAAATCTATCTCACTTCTGAAATCAAAAAATTGGTTACCGGCTTGGTTGAAATTGACTATTATGGAGCGTCATATACCCTGATGTACCTAACGTTCAATAAGTGGATAACGCCGGTAACATTGGTTGTGGTGATAAAATATCTTAAAAATGTTGAGTTATGCTCAAATGAAGATAGAAATTCACGAGACAAAAATCGCGAGATACCAAATGAACGCATAGTCCAAAATTGGACCATAGATTCTTAAAAAATAAATGCCATAGAGTGTTCTTTCCAATGGTAATAAAATTTTCACCATAAAGTTCTATTTCATGTTAATGCATGGTATAGTCGCTTACTTCCAGAAAACCGGGCCTTGGCAAACGCATTTCTTGCATCGCAGTCACATCGGCTGTATATTGGGGCAGGGTATCAACTGACTGTTTAGCAGTTCCTATTCAATGCACAATTCATTTGTTAGTTTCCTTTGCCGGGTCCTCCTTGCGTAATCAATCAATATGTGGAGGTGGAGATAGAGCTGTTAATGTTAGTTCAGTAGGCTCCTTCTAAGTTTTATGTCCCATGAGTACCAATTCGTCCTTTAGCCTCCTGGGCTTATAATTTTGAAGGCCTTCCGTAATCAGCCAGATTTTGTTACCCCCTTTTGGTCAAGTGAAATCCAACTGGCCTTTTGACACTCTGTCCTCAAACAGTGTCCCGCCAATTACGACTTGGTGGAAGCAGAAAGCCGCAAATCTTACCCAATGTCACTATAGACCCAAGAGCATGTTTTTGCAGGACAGAGGAAGTTTTTATCAGAGCTCTCCTTGTCATTCATCCATCATCCTGGGTTGCATTAAACTCAGTCGTGACAAGCAATGTAGTTTCAAATCCTTTTTAGGGCCGTTAGTTTACAAACCCCTATTGCTTATAGTCAACTCTTACAATCAATAGGAAATCCTTTCAATTAATTATTAATTCCCTCGGTGAAGTTGCAGTTGGTTAATCAAATTATTCGAGCTAATAACTTTAATGGTAACTTAATTTAAGGTTGCCGTCCTAAATGCATAGTTAAATTGTATGATGCGAACTGTTCTTTAATTAGAAGCGGACACTAAATAAAAATCACTGACTTCTAATTCTTGATATTCTTTATTTGTCGAATTTCGGGAGTAAAAAATTTAAGAGGAAACCTTTTATTATGAAAATCTCTAATTATTTATAATTGACTTGGTTTCAAACAGTTCATTCACGAATGTATAATTAATGACGAAAAGCAAAATCAGTAACTGGAAGATTACCACCCCAGAATGTATAATATATACCCGCGTAATATATATATGTATTGTAAGGATCGCCTATACAATCAACTGCGTTAAATATATATCTGAATGCGGAATTTTTCAACAGTGAAAACACAAGTCAATTTGGGTGAATGAATAAAGTTGCTTTATTTAAATCATGTGCCTCTCCATTCCCCCCACCCCCTTTCTATAAAAGGCCATGAATGCATCAATGTTTCCCCGAAATTACAGAAGTATTGTCATTGAGCGAATTCACGCACGAAAGAGTTGACGGAGGTCTGAAAGAGCAAAGACTGATTAATACGGTGAATATGGTATTATGCCTCAATTAAAGTCTTTTAAATTTTTCAACCCCACTTTTTTTTCATGTCTTGTAGGTAGCTGCTCATTGGTATTTTCTTTATTTTCTGTCTGCTTTTCCCGCCAGTTCCTGCGGCGTCCATTTTCATTCCTTTTGAATATTCCTCTTCCCTTGCAATTTGAGGCTTCCTGTTCTTTCATCATTTCTGCCTTGTTTCTCGTGAACCAACGCTCATAAAATATCTCGAGGGCGGTGTATATTCAGTGAGCTCTGACATACATCCAGCCCATTTCAAAATTCGACTTTTATGTAAATGAAATATAGTAATAACCCAAACGTGGCACAATTATTTTCACTTTCCGCACAAAATTCAACATTTTGCAAGGCAAGAAACCTCTGGTATAGATATTTATTTGAAATGTTAATTAACTGATACTAAATACATTTTTTTTTCTTTTACAGGTAAGTTGAAAGGACTTTTTTAATATTTGGAGTAAATATATATATATAGTTACTCACAAAAGTAAGTATACACAACTCTTTTAAAACGCCCATTTGAGTAGAGTTGATAAACTCTACGCGTTTTATTTTTTGAAACCAAATTACATTCTAGAGATATTTTAGAGACAAAAAACGATAACCTCACTAACATTTACTCTATAAAGCAAACAATACCAAAACATGGTACACCTTATCAAGGAGCTGAAAAAAACATCGTTTTTCTTATGTCCTTAAAACGTCCTTATCATAGTCCTTGTTGATATCTCACGGACGATTTTGAAGCACCAGAACCGTCATTTTATCTACCCGAAAAAAAATATATATTTCTTATTAATAGGTGTTCCGTTGACTATCTGTCCCGTTCGGGATGTTTATTATTTTGAAATTTGTCAAAACTATACAACATCTTATAACAAAGTTGTAATTTGCAATTCTTTTAACCCATTATAACCTGTCAAAATTTAACAAATCACAATTTTTCAAAACCGGCTTGTAAAGTCATAGCGAGATGTTCAATAATAATAATAACAATCGTTGACGCAACAATCCATATTGGATCAGGGCCTTGAAGTGTGTTACGGCACTTCATTCAAGATCGCAACGGTACACTACAGAATTACACTGCCCTATAAGACGCAATGGGGTCAGCATTTGGGCTCGCCCGAGATTATTACCCTGATTTGACTCAGGGACTCATTCACAGCTGAGTCGACTGGTATCCGACGCAAATATACCACTGCCACCAGTGGGATTTGAACCTCGCCTGCCTTGTGCTCTAACCACTCAGCTATCCGGACACAGGAGCTATAGAAGGTAACTGAAAAGAGAATGATAGAATTCGATAAGTATTTCTGGTAGAAGTGATTCTTCAATGTTTAAAAAAACGCGTTTAAAGGTAAAGTATGGTATAAATGCAATCGGCAATGCCAGAGGTTGTTCTCCCTCTTGAACCCGGTCTCTTTTTGCAGCGTCAGTGGCCCTATATTTGGAGCTTTTCTCGTCTCCCAGAGCAACACTTCCATGACTTCGTTGAAGATCATTACCGTTAAGTGGGTAGCAATTTCAACCACACGTTCGCCGGAGTGCAAATGTTTTAGAGTCAACATACAAATACCCCTAGGAATCTTTCTAATAAACGATCAGAAGACCAATTATCGTTTGTCGAGTTGACAATTACTTTAAAATTGCGTCCTTGAATGCACTAAGTTCAATTTTGGAAACAACAAAAATCACAGATCTAATAAACAGGGGGTGGAGAATGATAGCCATCATTTGCATTTGTATTGTCATGCTACAAGAATCATAAGTTAAATCAAATAAACAAGTATTTCCTTTCCTATTTAAATAAACAAGTATTTCCTTTTATTGGCCAACATTATATCGTTCTTCTTCTTCTTCTGCCTTTGTTGGTTCAGAAGTATATCGATTCGTCTTGATCGGTTGCTCTATTTTTCCCGTTGAGACGTTCAGAATGCAACGTGATCCATTTTCAATTTCTCAGATGAAATCTCATAATATCCAATTATTACTTTTCCATAATTTCCATGGACCAGATCCTTGACTTATAAGGGGTAATCGTTAGTTCAATTCGTACAATTTCTCGGTCAAGGATCTTTTTCAACTGACTGACGACCATCATAAAATAATGCGTCCAACTAGAAGCTTCATATCTGTTAACTTGTTTCAAAAACATCGCACTGTAATCACAGTTTTAGATTCTCTTTTATCGTAAACTTTTATTAAGTTCATGATAGCTTTTTCTTTGAAACCTTGGAGATTTCACTAATAATAGAAGATTATGATACATTTGGGGTGAAAAGTGTGATTGAATTAGGATAATGGAATCTGGTTTAGAACTAGAAATCTTCACTAATGAAAACATTTCGAAAGGATGGTATCAAACAATACATGCATCTAAAATAAGGAGAAGTTTAAATGGCAATTTTTCAATTTTTAACAGTGTTGGTCACGAAAAAACTGATTTCCTTATTGTCACGTACTCTTCATTTACTTGAATAATAAACGTATTGATTGTTCACTCCCATAATATCTCAGCAGTCATCCATGCGTTGCTAGAGCTGCGTAAACATACAATGTTGATAAATTGTAACTTCTGACGTATGGCATATTACGATCTTTGCCTATTATTAATGGCGCTAATTTGTGGTTCCGCGAAGACTTCGTGCAGCCCAAGGAAATTATTTGTTTATCCATTTTTGCCCCTGGAGCGTATTTCTCATTAGTTTCGATATAAGTTTTGTTAAAGCTCCCAAAATATTCATGCTATTGACCTTCTTCACGGGTTCAGCCGGAGGGGAAAATCTTTTAACTGTAGTTTTCAAAAGTCATGTTTACCCATTTTGATTGTTTTTGGGTGGAGTCTGCGTTAAATTCTCCGAAAATTTCTTTTAATTCCTTGCGAAAATTTAAAAATCTATTGGCATATTTTGAATAACTTTTTTCAAAAACCACTTGGGAGTTCCGCTCCAAAAAAAATCTTGTTTATTTCTTAGTAGATTTCGTCGCATTGTGCTTTTTCACAAGATGTGTGGGCTTTGAATCCTTGTCAAACATAATCACGTTTTTTTTTTCATTTGCTGGGTTGCAATTTTAATTGTCATGGATGTTTGTGCTCGGCTTTCTAGTTGTCTGGTTACCGTGAGTTTTTCACTTGCATACAATCAAACGTAATAACAATGAAGCGCAGTCTCATTGGAAAATAAAAATTCAGTTTTCTGTTTTGAGATAAGATTGTGGGGATATTTTGGCGATAGATGTTTAAAAGTCAACTATCTGTGGCAATTGGCGCTCGAAGACGCGGTTTTCAGTGCGTTTGAATTTGAATTAAATTTAAAAGTTCTATGAGTAAACAATAACAATTATCTCTATCTATCTATCTATCTATCTATTATCCATCGATTACAGAAGAAATCAAGGATTGCAAAAGACAAATAAAAATAAAAACAAGTCGGAATACCGGAAGCTCGCATTTCGAGTATAAAAGTTTTGTGTAAGAAACTTCAACGCACATTTTTCTATCCGTATATAGCTACAAATCCAACAAATTCCTTCATATTTTTCCAAACTACAAGACATACGTACATATTGCAACCATAGACATTATCCTCATCTTAAACAAACAAACTGCCTATTTCCGAAAACTGTACATATATATGCACGTATATAAATTGATCGTACCCATATTTCCGATTTACTTCGTGCACAAAAGCATACATATGTACATATATAGTACATATATTAAACCGGGCTGGTTTAGTGTACAAATATATCTATCTTTATTGGCACACATGTACTATATACCTACATACACACATGTCTATTTGGAGTTATTGATATTCATATACAAATGACTATAACTTTGTTAATAACAATTGGATTTCAAACTTGACCAAATTGTGCATTATGTTATCCCTTACACCCATGCCAATTTTTTACTTCTGGGAAGGACATAAGGGGGGTTCCCGGTTAAATTTCTAAAATGTGGAAATATACTATTATTAACTTTATTTGAGCAGATATCGGAACCGGTGTATTTTGGGGGTTAGATTTCGTGGAGATGCACTACTGTAATTTTTTTCAGATTTTTCAGTTGGATAGGTTCTGAGAACGAAACCTGTTACACTTTTTGATGGGCATAGTTTGCACCTTCACTCTCCTATATTTCACCCGATGTGAAATATGGGACCAGTTTCGAAAATTACTAATTGAGCCCTTTCATTTGATACCCCACATATCCTCATTTTATGAAAAAAAATTGCTCCCTCCATTTAGATGTACGGGGAACTTAACACAACATGACGCCACTTGCTGCATGTTAAGGGTGGTGACAATCGACAATCGGTCTAGCCATTTCCGAATAAATCAGACAGACAGACACCGACTCGATTCTAGTAAAATAAAAAGGCCAAACAACTTATGAATCACTTGCTCGTGGCTGGACTTATCAAGAAGCTCGATAATTTGGTTACCCTGGATGTCGGTATATTCAACCAATTGTAGAAGCAATAGAAGCGAAAACGATCACGCAACAAGCAAATTAAAACTTTAGGAATGGTCGCATAATCCAGATTAACGAACAAGAGGGCCCAAAGGAAAGCGAAATTGGACGGTAATTTTCCGCCATAAAGTGCTCCACTCTTACCAAAATTATATATATTATTGAGAATTCTTGTTATCTTAAGATGAACTTAATGAAGGAAAAGATAGAAGATCACAGGAAGAAACCAATTTAAAAGCAAGCCGCTTCAGGTGTGAAAGTATTTGCTGATCTTTTATATCAGAATTTTTGGGTACATGATGGTTGCGTTTATTTTTAGCTCATAGTTTATATACATTGAATACACGCGATATCCAATTCGATGTGATACTGATATTTTATCTTTTAGGGAGTAGTAATTTGACGCGAAAACCTTGAACTTCTATAACTTTGCTAACAAAAGTAGGATTTCCACTGAAATTCTCAGTATGCTGCTTCAAATTAAAACCTATTTTACTATTATGAATCTAAGATGAATTAAAGGGGGTTTTTCTACAAAATCTTAAAAAAGGGTTCTTGAAGCCAAAAGTTGTTGAAGAGGATTAACATTTAATGGCAGTATGCCAAACTTTGCGGAAGGATTGGACTCTAGCGTCTTGCAGTGTGAGCATGCTACGGGGATTAAAACCCGCAAATCATTATTAACGTCGTAGATTACCTGATTGGATCACTGAACACATGGTACCTTTTCTAAAAAAGGAAAGTAAACGACCGGAAAAAGCCCATGCCATTACAATGGATATGCCAACAAGCATCCATATAAATATACATATGACAGAAAAACCCGCCACCTCTTTTCCCGCCCAGCCCTGCGAGCAATCCCGATATCGACAGCGACACAATGGTTCTAAACCTCAGAGACAAATAGATGGCAAATTCTAGACGGTTCAAATTTTAGATTGAAAACAACCCACTAGGCCAGACTGTTACACCACAGAACTCTTCTGATAATTGCACTAATTGCATGGACGATAGCGGTTATTATGTCCATTGATGGAGTCCATTTAACGCTTTATGAAAATCTACCAGGATTAATCCCGTCGGCGAAATCACAACTATAGTCTCCCATGACTATGTAATATCTCCGATAAGGAACTCTAGTTGCGGATTTTCTTTTTCGCTACTTGTCAACAGTGTTCTGGAACTACGATAAGGCTGCATCAAATATGAAATACTCTCGTTCTCCCTTGAGAAACAGAAAAAAATCAGCCTATTGTGATCAATCCTGTCGTCCCCCAATAGTTTGACCCGATGAATTCACCAAGATTCTCTGCAAATACATATATATTTATAATGAGGTTGTTTACCCTTAAATCTTACTTCAACGCAACGCTTTCATGAAAAATCTTCAAAGCGTAGATGGTTTTATGAAGGGTTCACAACTGCATCGGATGTTATTCGATTGTGTATCATGTTGAAGTATTCCTTTCAATTTTTGAATCCCTCACCGTCATTGATGAAAAGGCTACCGTTAACGTCACTCACAGGATCATCCGGGTTATCCATGGCGAGGGCACCAGCTATCACAAAACCTAAAGATGACTGGCGAAGTTGATTATTGAGGTCTGGCAGCATCTGAGTGCTACCTTACTTAAGGGTCCCGCTTGCGTGCGCTTGAACTCCTATGTGCTAAACACGCTCGGAAGCATGGAAGATCCTCTTTGGACACTTCAGTCTTTCTCACGTCATTATCAAAGGCCGTGCCAGAACCTGAATCCGCCTCATTCGGTGTTGCTCTTATCTTAGGTGGCATTTGGTGTTTCCATTCTACTTTGACACCTTCGAGCCATAGTAAATGAACGTGTCTCTAAAATCAATGCGTGAGTTCCACAGAAAGTTAAGGGGATAAAAGGTATCCTCAAAAACAATTACAGAATAAAATTCATTATAGACGTTTTACTGGCAAGTTAGCTAGTGGCAAAATTATACAAAAATATATGTAAATTGGAATTGAGAGCATATTAGAAATAATAATATAAAAATTAAAGTAAGAAATTAATTTAGGGAATGGCAAACTTACAAAATATGATGAAAAAGAGAAAGGAAAGCATTCGCTAAGGGCTTGTAGGAAGGAAAATTGATGTGTATAATGTGTACAATCGATAATTGTTAAAATCCCGCAAAGCGCATAAGTTTTCCAAAGTTTCAATCACTCTAACTTGCGTGTACTAGCCGAAAACTGATGGGAATAGTGAGCATTTATAGGACTTTAAATTGTTAGTCGTATCCATGGGTAAGAGAACGGAAATGGATATTATCAGAAATTCGCTCAACAACGGAATCGTTTTGCCTAATCCTTTATCTGTTAAAGTCTAGACTTTTCTACAAAATCGTGGAATTAATAAAAGCTCTGTAAAGAACCCTGACAATTTTATAATCCACGATAAGAAGTACATTCCATCGATCCAGTAGGTTTACTAGGTTCTAGTTGCGTCTAATATATTCATGGGTGCTATTAGTCCAAATATGATTTATCTATGCTTTGCCAACAAATTATCTCTGCCGATAAATGTTAAATAATAAATGCTACAAAGTGATATATGTTTATGCCCTAAAGTTGATGGAAAGCTTAATAAATTGATCATGTTCCGTGTCACAGAAATATAAGTTCTGAATGTTGCCGTATCATAGACTCCAGTTGATTTAGCGCACAAAAGTGCTGCAAATACTATAATTCATTCAATGGGCGTTACAGTAATTTATAATTAACACCTACGCGCCAATGTAATCCAATTAATATTTTTCCTTCAAGTCCAAGGTAACTTCAGTCGTGTCGTTTTAGGTGACATGGCGTTTACAAATTGGGTTTGCCGTCAGTTAATGACGTGGTAAAGTTGATAAAACTCGTATTGTTTGTTGTTCTTCGCTAATGTTTACCTGTTTCGGTATAATTACATTTATTAAGTACTAATCAATAACGCTTTCATAGATAAAAGTTATTGTTAGCAGAATTTTTTCGTTAAAATTTCAGCATCAATCATGTAGTCCATGTTTTCATTTTGTTTTACGACAATTGGACCCCAGCCTTCAATACCCCGAAATCGTCATAATGGATGACATATTGTATTCGGCTTTAAAAAATAAATTCCCTGCACTAAATAGTAGATTTGTCTTTTCTACTGATATATCCGTAATTTTGTTTGTAACAAGCCTCTGTTTCTTCTATCTTCGTTTACATAAAGAACTCACGATAAGTTCCAGGTCTTCAAAACTAGGCATAAACCGCGTTTCATAGTAATGCTCGTTCTTTGATGAATATTATCTCAAATCTTTGATGCCCAATGAAATCTAAAAATTCTTTCACATCAACCACTTTACCCGCTGGACTTTAGGCTAAACCAACAAGCTTTCAGTCAGGATGTTCCATCGATTTAACCTTATCAAGCAAATTAGCAACTTCATTCCGGGCAGTTGGAATTTTCGGCTCCTTGTGCATCTTCGAATTATTCACATATCATGGGTCACCGGATATCGTCCGCAATACCTTTAAGTCTAATGGTAATTTGGCAACTTGCATTCACCGCGGAACGTTTTAATTGTCAAGGTTGGTAGACTACTATCTGTAGCCATGCCTAAGGTAAAAATAAAGTATAGCACGGCTTAGTTTTGTCATTTAATGCAAAAGAGGGAGGGCCGCGGCTGGAAAGTTGCCATTTTTTTTACAGAGTAATTCTTAGAACCCACCCAATCGGAAAATCAGAAAAAAATGACGAAGGTGCCACTATATGGTACTCAGGCTCCGAAATACCCTTCATATTAATATCTGCTCGCATAAAGTTGATGATAGCATATTACTGTTTTCTAGAAATTTACTGTAAAACTCCTCTTAAGTTCAGCCTAGACGATCTTACCACGCTTGGTGGTAATCACATTATTATTAGCCAAGTTATAGTAGGTCAAAATTGCCCCTTCAGTGTAAATTTTAAGATTTTGATTGTCAGTATCACCTTAAAATGAGTATTCTGACATTATATATACGTTACGTGCTAGGTATAAATGGGGCAAATATTTTTATATAATAAATACAAAAAATCTAAGATGTCTGTACATCCAGATTGCGATTTCCCGACTTTTTGTATTGGTTATCAGCTTGCATTAGAATGGAGTATGTTTATCCGCTGTTCGCAGCCGTTTTTAATTGTTATTTGAGTCATGGCCTCTTGACTGCGCGCTTTACACGAAGCAGCTGCTGGATTGGAGATGGAGAGATGGAGCGTTTCACTGCGAGGGTTAATACTCCTGAGAGCCTTGCTCACATTGGTTCCAGTTTTGAGCGCTATTTTACTTGTCAAATGAGTGCTTACAAAATTTGAATCAGTTGGTCAGTTTGATTGTTTAGCTGACATACCCTTCAGCAGGCCTAAAATATTTAAAGGTTTTTATTATCACAAGGGAATGCTCTGGGGGAAGAACTTAGCATACCTGAAGTAGTTAATAATTCGCGATTTGTCAGATGGGAGTGCCAATATTCCTGTAAATGATGTCTGATGAGTTTTGTCATTGTTTACAAATGTTGAATTTGTTTTTTTGGGTAAAATCAGTCTACTTTCAATTTCGAAAGTACTTAAATGTTATTTTTAAGCCGAAATCTCGAAGTTTCCTGGAGCTTATACTGTTCGCATTCCAATCATACCTTTTAGGCTGTCGTACGGAAGATCGCGGTTCAAATCTCGCTGACGGCAGTGGGATTTGTATCGTGAATTGACGTCAGATACCAGTCGACTCAGTTGTGAATGAGTACCTGAGTGAAATCAGGGTAATAATCTCGGGCGAGCGTAATACTGACCACATTGCCTCCTACAGTGTTCTGTAGTGTACCGTTACGGTCTTGAATGAAGTGTTCTAATACACTTCAGGGCCCTGATCCAAAATGAATTATTGTGCCAACGATTATTATATTATTTTTGGCTGGCAAGAATCTACGTTTGGTTGCGTATCATCTCTTGAAACATATTTTGCATTAAAGTAAGGTTATGATATAAATATTATGAAAAGTCTCTCTCGATTTTCGAAAGTATTGGAGGATTTTCTTATAGAACGCATCCCAGAACATGAGCACTCTTGATGATTGGCTGGTTATTTGGCATTGTGGTTGGTGTCCGTGCTACTGTGGAGGTACTTTTAATTTTAAATAGTGCAGTACGTTGCTGACGTTGCTATATATACGACTTTTTACTTAATAACCATGTGCGCAGTATGTGTCTCGCCATGATTGCTACAGTTTTTAGCATTGGAGCCTAACTTATGTAGCCGCATCCACTTAATGACGGAATGGGACTTTCACCACTTGTAATCCATGGACTCCTCCTCTCTTGGTTCAGTCCCAAACTGTCCAGTTCGTTGCAAATCGATGCTCTCAATTCTCAAAAAAAAATCCTCTTTCACTTGGATGTGATTCATACCCACTGGATATTTGCGATTGTACAGGGTGTTTCAGAATAACCGGACAAGCGGTATGCCAGATGATTTCAGAAGTAGCTTTTTAAGATGTAAAGTGCAGAATTAGGTTAGGGAATTTCTTTCAATTTTTTTGTTCGTCACCAAGACAAAGCTAACCTTGTCGGGTTTTTGACCATTTCCCGATAACTTACATATTTGAAATAATAAAAAACTTGTTGTTTCTTTTTCGTTGGTGTGGATATTTATTCTTGCAAACACTGATATTTCTGGAACCACTTGCTTCCTTCATCAGTGCTAACACGTTTGCTCATCTGTAGGCTTATTAGTTGTATTTATACTAGTCTAAATCTATACTATATACTATAACATTATAATTACGGCTAAATTAGAATTTTAAAAGACTAATAATAATAATAAATAATTTCTAATGGCAGGGTCAACGCCTGCCTTGCCCGCGATTTGTCGTGCGGTTAGGGTAGAATTAGATGCTAATCTAATAATCCTCCGTTCAGATCGAGGACTTACCGCTCTTGGCCGCCTTGTAAACATGGTCTTCTCATAATTTCCCCCTCCCCCTGCCGCGCTTCGTAATCCGAGAAATTTTCGCTATGGGCTTACCTTCGTCATGTAATGTTTGTATAATCTTTCATTCCGCCGTAGTCAGCCGCTTTCATCTACCCATTATCACGTATTCACTAAAAAAAATTTACTAAAAATCACCTTCAAATGTTAAAAGCCAATTCTATTAATACCTTACGTCTTCTTTACTGGTCAAATACCCACACTCCAATAACCAGAGAATTATTTTTCCTTGGTGTCTTATCTTTTTTACCTACCTAAAATTCGAATTTCACTCGATATGTTTTCGGGGAATCCCCCAGCTAATTACTCAGGAGAATGTAATTTGGCACCGTTCTCTCCGATGTATACACACCTTCTTGGAATTGTTTTATTATTTTAGGATTTCATGGAAAACGTGGTGTGTCTTATCATTTTTACCGGCACTGTATGTAACAGGAAAAAGGGCGTACACTGCGTGCAATCAAAATAATTTCTCCAAAAGGCCGAAATAAGAAAATAAAGAAATAAATATGATGTAATGTTCGTGAAATCATCGGATAAAGAACTGACTTCCATTATTACTAAAAACAAGGCACGGAATCCATTGTTTAAGATGTAAATTGTTAAAACGTGCCAGAGCAAAATCCAACAAATCAGGCCGAGAAGTTCTCGGAAAATTGATTATTTAGCGAAATCAAGTGTGCATAATGTTTTAAAAGTGAAGGCAAATTTGAAAATTAATTTTTTCTTTGTTTTTCCTATCAGCCTCCTTATATTATGCTTCACATGCATCGATTCAACTTCAATGATGGAAATCATTTCGTGGCAGCTGCCTTTGTTAAAATTTTACGTTTGCGTGTTTATTTTTCAATTTTCAGTTCAATTTTTGAAATAAAGTCAAATTAAAATTCAAACATGCTACAGTGGTAGAGGGAGAATTAAACGAAATATTTTGCTTGTTGATAAAAGGATAAACGGCAATTTTATTCTCGAAGGTTTAAAAGCCGGAATCAATATAAGCTGCTCGCTTTTAAGGGTTTTGTGGTCATAATCATGGTTAACAAAACTGCATTTTTGACGACCGATCCCCATGCAACAGGCACAATCACTGTCAGCGGCAGTGATCTGCCCAGAACTGAGCGATTTAAATACCTCGGGTCAACGCTATCACCCAATGGAGAGCTGCGTTATGAAATTGCTTCACGCATTAACGCAACCTGGATGAAGTGGCGTTCCACAACTGGTGTCCTTTGTGATCGACGTATTAACGAACGTCCCAAATCTAAAATTTACCGCAATGTCGTCCGTCCAGTCGCTCCCTATGGTTCTGAGTGTTAGCCGACCATAAAAGACAATGAACGACGTCTTGCGGTAATGGAGACGAAGATGCTACGTTGGACTAGTGGCGTCACACGTTTAGATCACATCCGAAATGAGAATATCCGCGGTCGTTATGGGGTTGCACCGATCGTGGAAAAGTTGCGAGAGAGGCGTCTTCGATGGTATGGTCACGCAATTCGTGCAAACGAGAATTCACTTGCAAAGATTCGTCTGAACATCGAAGTCGATGGTAAACGACCAAAAGGCAGACCTAAGCACCGGTGGCTTGATACGCTGGATGGGGATTTGAAAGCCTCGAGATTGCACCCAGATCAGGCATTCGATAGAGCCAAATGGCGAAGCCGATCACGACGAGCCGACCCCGCTTGTGAACGGGACAAAGGCTGAAGAAAAAGAAGAATCATGGTTAACGCTATTGTTTCGCAAACTTGTGTCATCAATGTACGATTTTGTACGAAAGGAGGGCATAATTTTTAAGGTTTTGTTGAAAGTAACACCTTACTAAAATCAAACGCACTTTTCTCAGAAACCGTTGCACCTATTGATATGAAATCTGGTGGAAAGATTGCAACTATGAATGGCCACACATACAGAAAGTAACATCATTTTACGTTGAATATAAGCGGGGATCCTCATACACGCAAAAGCGAAGTGCAACATTATTTTTCACCGAATATAATCATGTGGGATATCAAATGAAAGGTCCCGATTAGCACTTTCCAAATCAGTTTGCAGTTTTTAAGCAAATTGCGCAACGGAGGAATGAGGGAATCATAAAAGGATCACCTTAATTAAGGGGTCATTCTCAAAAAATACCAACCAGAAAAATCTGAAAAAAATCATGATGACGTCTCTATAAGGCCCGAAATATCCTATATATCGATATCTGACAAAGTTAATAATAGTATTAACGAAACTTTATTAATATATATTTATAAAATTGAATGCGAACCTTTTTAAGCTCATTCTAGTTCTGTAGAATTTTTCATTAATATAGCCTTTAATATGGGGCATCCTAGTAGAAAGTTTGGTGGAAATCCTACTATTATTAACAAAGTTACAGTGGGTTAAATTTGCCCCTTTTGCGTCAAATTGGTACTCTCTAAGAGATAAAATGTCAGTGCCACATCACTACACTACGAGCTATGTGTAAATGGAACTATCGTGTTCCCAAACGTTATTACAAGAAAGATCAACAAAACATTTCACACATGAAGGGTTGACCTTCCGGTTTCTGAATTGTTTCTTTAACATTGGTCATGTGCGGTACTAAATGCAAGGCATATTTTCAAATAATGGCTTCACTTTTAAAAATGGTTGATTCACATTAAGTGAGAATTGGAAATGGAAAGTGTAACAAGTCTCTTTTCAGAATCTATCCAATCAATAAATTTGCAAAAAAATTACTGGGGCATATACAATTTAGCTTTTGAAATATATTCACATTGTGTGTTTGCTTATGAATGAATTGGCCATTCTTTTCCTCCTTCGTATTGTCCTTCCGGGGATGGAGATGGCAAATTAAACTTTATCATGATGACATCAAAATATTTCCATTTGGAACGCCACAACTTCACAATCGGGGGGACCGCCGCAATCTTTCAAAAGGATTTTAGAAAGAGGGGCCCCCATTATACATGGGATTCAAAATTAAACTCTTTGACATGAAAATAGTCCCAGCTTGGGACGCAATGACTCCCTTAAGGAGAGGTGACCGCTGCAATTATTTAATGGGAGTAGAAAGGAGACTTTTCTCTTTCTTCTTCATTTTGTCCCATCTTTTCCCTCTCAGGTAAGGTTGAAAATTCAAACTTGGTCATGATAATTTAAAAAAAAACATTTTGAGTAGTAATAGCTTCTGAAGGGTGGATGGCGGATGGATGGAATTTTCCATCGACTTTGAAAAGGTGATTCGATACAGAACAGAGTGAACTCATTAATTTTCAAAAATAGTCAAAACTAATGAAATACAAACGGAGTAGTTATACACTCAAAGTTTCGAATATAAGAAAACCACAAAACCTTATCCACTCAGTTTTATTTATTTACCTTATTTATCCATTCCGTTTTGCTTAGAACCGTTGCAGGCAGCGATGGATGGTCCATAGTGCTCGTTTATTTATTAAAATTTTTATTCGCTTATTTTTTAACTCCACTGAAATGAATATTCGATCAATCACATCCTCTACCGTTGCTATTGATATTCGGAAATTAAATGTCCAATAGATTGGATAAACGAATATATACCATATATAATATATCACAGCAGGGATAATATTTTAACGTTAAAAATTCATTGGCAGTTTTTCTTTTCGATGCTAATAGTAAGCTATGGAATGAAAGAAAGTTACATGGAAGACACTACAACGATATTAGCTAAACCTTGACTGTTGATGAAATTTATATTTGTGTGCAAGGCAAAATATTGTCAGAGGTAAAATTGAATCGAACGAATTCTTTTATTTTAAAAATGTAATTGACACAGATAACAAAACCTTTGCCACCCCATAAGAGAAGTTCGTTTGGAGGCACTGTCCAGTGGAACGAATATATTATATGTCAGCTTTCCCCGACTGGAAATGTAATAATACGATTGTAGACTTCTTTTACGGTATCAAAAGTATAAAAACCCACAGCGCATGATTCATCGGATAATACTCTTGTCGATTCTGGCCTGAGAGTCGAGGCTGAACAATACAGTCAAAGTCTATCTGAAAGGGATAAAGATTTGTGGGCAAGCAACCTAAAAATTTCGAAACTTTATTGCTACTGTCATGTAAATAGCGAATTGATCATGGCTACGAACTTTGACTTTCGAAAACGGCTAGTAGTTAATTTCTGGAATGTACGTGCGCTCTTCGTCAACAGTAGCGAAGATCACTCGCTCTCTTCAACTTAAGTGGGAATTTCAACGATATAAGCTAAAGTAAAAGGGAACGGTTTTTGGATTTTCTTTTATATGAACAGCTTTACTAAGATGCTACGAACGGGAGGTTTTGCTTAACTTCAATTTTCAACGGGCAGCAGATCGACCGCTTCTCGTCAGCAGTAGATTGAGGAGTTAAATCCTGTATGCGCGTAACAAGAGAGGTACTGACATTGACCTCGAAAGGGATCACCAATTGATGATCGCTTACGTTCGCTTGCGTGCTACGTCCGTCACTCCTGGCAGGGTTAGGAAGCTGCGACCCCCCAAGTTCAACATCGGCCGATTGTGTGATCCAGCTGTCGCTCGACAGTAGGAGAGCTATGTTCCTGATCAAACGTCTCCTTCGTTGCACCTACTCATTATCGATATCGAGAAAGCTTTCGAAAGCATGGAGGAAATGTGTCTGCAGTGCTCTACGTAGGAGGGACATTCCGGAAAACGACATATGATGCCGCTGTTTTTATTCATATAATGAGTCGCAAAATGGTACTTGCTACTACGGGGGCCAAGGTTCTCAATCTGACCGGTCATTACACTCTCCCTATATGCATTTATGTGCGGAACATCGAAGGCGTCGATCAATTTGTATATCGAGGAAGCGTGGTTACTACCGAGGGTTGGCACCGAACTGGATGTTGCCCGACGGAACAGTGCCTAATCCGCTGTCACCGTCCTTTCTAAAATCTGGAAATGCAGTTATCTCAACAACAAGAAGTTAAAACTGTTCTGTACTTTCTATATGGGAGTAGCACATAGAAAGTGAACTCCACTGTTACTCAAAAGCTGCACTTTTTGTGAACATCAGTCTGCGTCGTATCATCGGAATAGACTGTCCTGACATTATTTCAAACTTGGTCGGTACACAGGCCTGGCACCCGTATTGCAGGCTATGCCCAAGGGCACTTGGCGCAAAACAGTAGAGGAGGAGTGCGGGCGTTTTTGGAAGTCGTGGGGGAGCATCAGGAAAGGTTTATTACGAAAAATTTAACAACTTCTTTTTCAGTAGCCTTTGCCTAGCCTAACTAGGTGGGATTGTCAAGATCGGGGGGTTGTAAATATCCGGCTCAATAGGTTACGGTGGGCGGGTCACTTAATTCGTATGGATGAGGATGATCCCACCCGGAAAGTCTATAAGTCCAATATCTATGGTAGAAAAAGAAGACGAGGCAGACCCTGCCTAAGATGGAGCGATGGCGTAGGTCAGGACGCCAGACAGCTTTTAGGGATATCGAATTGGTGGACCTATTCGCAAAACCGGGATGTCAGGAGTTCCTTATTAAGGCAGGCCTAGACCGGATTCCGGTTGTTGCGCCGTTGATGATGATGATGTAAATAGTGAGTTGTGATTAGCGTTAATGAAGAGACTGTACCATCAAAATCTTCAATGAGAGGAGCGTCATTTTATCTAAGGCGGACTGTTCTCACTTCAGAAGTAATCAAAGCAAATGATTCTGTTGACTGTTCTGTGCGGTTGTTTAAATAATAAAAGCGAAGAAGAATAACAAGAGCACATTTCTATGGTAAACATCTACGCAGATCCGGAACACTTTTCTTCTTTCTTCTTTCTATCGCGTTAAAAAAATTTAATCCAAAGAACGAATTTCTCTGCAATATAGGTATACCAGATGGGTTTGTGTGGCATATGGTCAAATCGCTTTCCCAGATTAAGGAAGCAATCTAGAGAGGTCACTGTTTGCCCATGAGGAACTGGGCGTTGTAGAGTTCTTGAAATAGTCATCTCGATTTACAGTAACAATTTCAATGTTGCTTCTCTGCTTATCAAAAGTCCGTTCCAAAATCTTTTTGGTGTGAAACACCACTGGGACCAAATTGGCGCTACTGGTTCGATGGCGTTCTGTTTCCTCAGTAATGTAGTTGAAAAATTTATTGAGCCCAATAGTTGGAATCCAATTATTCGCTTCTGAGAGCTCAGCTGCAATGTCCTATTGTTTTCTCCGGTTTCATTCGTTAGATTCGTTCGTAGATGGAATTGCTCCAAATGTCGACACTGTCTTCGGAAATGGTGGATGAGAAATTACCTGGTTTGATATCTGCTCGAACTATTCCCTGAATCCATCCGTCGATGATCGGGCGATGAGAAAAGAGCTACTGTCTTGGTCATCAACACAGCAAATGCTCTCATAATCCTGAACACCTTATTGTCGGTTTTCGAATAGTCGTTCCAAATCTCTCCTTCAATCGCTGTTTATGGTAAACCTTATTTCAGCGCGCTGAATTACTCATCAATCGTCCAGGAGCTTGTGATAAACGGATTTCTTATAGATTTTAATTTTTTCATTATTTTACGAAAATATCACGGTGGATCAATCACGAGTGCTGACTAGGTCGCTTTATGGGTCGAGTTCTTAGCTTGATTTATTTTTTGATGATCGCTTTAATGAGGATGGAATATATAGTAGAAGCACCATATCGTGTGTATCAGTAAAATCAACAATATGCTTACAGCCCTTGACACCATCGGCAATTTACATCTTCGCATTGTTAGAAGGCGCGTTTCTTAGCATCAGATTGATCTGTCTGTGGGAAAAAGTAGATCAGACGGTAAATTAGTGAAATCGTAGCCGCATTAGCTGCGTGTACTTCCATGTCGCAACTCTTGGCGCGACACCATCGAATTTGTTGTGAAGCATAGGTGCTTCTATCGAATGGTTCTCACGAGGTCTTCCGTTTTGCTGATTTATGTGGTCATTTAGACTTGAACCTTACCTTCTTCTTATCTTCGCTATCCTTGCGTTAAGAATATCTTTCTATTTCTCGACAGGACCTCATTTCGCTTTAGTGAACGCCATGACATTATTTCGAGGCATGTGAATCAGCGGGATAATTATTGATTACCCACATTTAACGCCTTCTCTTGGGCAACTTAACGCGGGGCGTATTCGCAGGAGAGATCAGCTTAGGTTTAGCATTTGTGGCCCTAATAACTTGATTTTATTTTACTGAAGATGGTGCTGAATCTATTGGCCCAAACCATTTTCCTTTACCTAAGTTTTGTTCTGGCATTTAAATATCATTTGTATCTAGATATAATGTATAACATATGAGCAAAGTGATTTTTTGATATTTGGAATCGTTCGGAAATTATATATATACGAACTGTAGTTAAGTATGTACGTTAAAATGCCGTTTACTTTTTTCTTTAAGCTGATCGCAGCGCCCTCTAGCGTGGCAGCAGAAAAACACATTTTTTTGGAGATAGGTGTATAAACTGCTTTGTTTTTCAATAACAAACTATGCGACCGGGCTGGAAAAATTACTGTGCACGCTCAAGATATTAATAAATTTATGGTGAAAAATTCGTATTTGTATCTTTATCCAGTTTTTCACAAAAACATTCCAAACAAAGGCCTACACACGGGATGGCCCCCTTAAAGAAGTTATAGAAAAGCAGCTGGCTATTGGACCAACTAATTACATACCAGAATAAGTAATTGTTTTTTTTCGCTAGAAAAGGGTATTTGTCAGAAAGCTATTCATTATAGAAAAACCATTATGGTATTACTATTTTGTATTCAGTAAATAAATTTAAACCAAAAAGAGATCCAGCCCATTTTTAATTTACCTACGTGTAATACTATGTGTTGCAACTCCATAGTGTACTGCTAGGTCTTTGAACTAACTAATTCCATAAGGCTCTTATTGTCTCTAAATGAAGCATAGTTCGTCAGTGACAACTAGGCATCACCGTGCCTTGTTTTGCAGAAATGCGATTTAGCTCCCTTCATCATTCCATTCTATGTATTCTGTGGTACATGATTCTAGGAAAAGCCACCCGTTGAACACTGTTTAATGGAGTAATCTAGTGGCCGCTCTTAACTTATTCATTTCTTCTTTCTGATGATTACGTCTCCAAACCAGGTATGGTTGTCCACAGATGCAGTTTTTCGTTCGGGTTTGTGTCGAGTGATACTCTGATAGTACAACGAAAAAGGTGCTGACGAAGGTTTGGAGTTTTCGGGTAAAGCCGCGTTCACATTCTATGTGCTTCTCCCATATAACAGTAAAATACAGAACAACCTCCACTTGATCTTGTTTTTGAGGTTTCTGCATTTTCAAATTTTGGGCAAAATAGCTAAGAAAGGCTAATGCATCGAGCAATACGCGTTGTTGCCATCATCTTTCTACGTCTTCCAAAAAAGGCACCTTTGGGGACATCTCCGATAACAAAAACGAATAGGCAACTGAAGGAAGCTCTTTTGGACTTCACCTTAAACTTCAATTTCCGCCGAGGTTTTATTTCACCATAGCACATGATACTTTCCGTTAACATCAAGAAAAATTTACTAACTAACATCCTCATATTAGGATTTCGACTTGTGTCCTTCAAATATCAATTGGAATATTGAAATTGTTCAATATGAAATTATCTTATTGTTAGCTCAATGTGACCATATGTTTTACGATCAAACACTGTGGGACTGGCTTACCCCGTGAATCGATCCACTAATTTCAACTTTACATGATAAGTTCTTGATAGTCAAACAAGGTCAGAATCGCGAGAGCGTCAGAATTTGGTCTATAAAAAGGTGGTGTATTGTGAAGTCTCAATGGCATTCGTGTTGGAACATAAACTCTATGCAAAAACGAACCACTACAAGAGAAATTTGAAATTAGATCTAAATCTTGCAAATATGGTCATGCTATCAGCTTCGATACCCTTACAAAGCCATTGGTTCTCTCCCATTCGGGGTGGTGATAAAGAACTTGAACCATGCATGCATCAAAATTTGCAATTGGAAAGCCATGCCAAAATTGGAGTAATAAAAAATTTGGAGATGGAGCAAAGGATTTCGGTTGGGAAATCGACAGTATAAAAAGTGGATGTTCTGGAAAAGTGACAGTTCATTTGTTCGTTAAAAGATAATGGAGAGCCATCAGGTGGTAAGGTAAACGGAAAAGGACTCAAAGAATAAAATCGAAGATGGATTTTTCTTACCTCCGCAATAATAAAAAATTTTTCAGCACACCATTAAAAACAAATTTAGCAAAGTATGTCTGGTTTACTATAAATCAAAGTATGTAGACTTCATTGTGTTAACGATTCAAAACAGGATTTCTCTCCATCTTTCCTTTACACCAATACTATGGAGAAGGCCGCATTCTGCATTAAAAGCGGACCCTATGAGTCTCGCAGCTGTAGATCCACCTTTGTAACTTTTGCATTGATTTTGTTTTCTTAAGGGTGCCCGCAATATTTTTGCTGAATATAAGGGTATTTTTTTCATTTGAGTAAGACCGGCCCAGTCCTTATAGCTATGATGTATGGCTTTCAATTTAACTATTCACGAATTTGTCTGTCAGGTATATTGATTTAAGGACTCCCATTCAGTTCTTAAGTTAATAATCTTTTTCCTCTGTCGCACAGAGCGAAATGCTTTCATTTAAGATTTTGCTGCGTGGCTAGCTTGTTCATACGTTTCTGGGTTCTCGAAAATATACCACCGTTGATAAAGCAAAAAAAAAGTACAAGAAAAGTCCCTGAAAACTTTGTTTGATATTTTCTGAAATGGTCTATAAACCCGTTCATATTTTTCGGATGGGCGGAATGGAGCGTAATGTGATTAATGGCCTTGTAAAGTTTTGGGTAATGGCACCCAAATTTAATTAAGCTAAAACAGATGAAAGTTTTATTTTAATTGACACATCACAGAAAATATCTTCAGTAAATAAACGAGAAATGGGACTTTCTAGCTTTACTTGTAACAATCTTTTTCAGCTTGTTGGATCTGACGGAAGCCATGAATAAATATATAATTAGTTTCTATGTGCAAGTCAATTTAGTTTGCGAACGGTGAAAGTGATACGTTGGAAAAACGCAAAGTATTTAATTCCTGTCACTCATATGTGCACTTTGGAGTTGAAAATTTTCAAGCACGATCACGATTTTTACGGACATTTTGAATTGATTGAAAAGATAGATATGTACATATTCGCTAGAACACTTTAAGAAAATGTCCGTTGCTTGCATATCACGGTATCGGAATTAATTTTATTTTTGCAGATGAGCGTCTTTATTGGTTCCCTACTTTCTTGCTCTATTCACTGCGGTCTCAATGATGAAAATCGAATCCCTTCGGTGTCTTAAAGATGAAAAACAATTGCGGCTTCGTTCTGTAGAATTTAAAAGCCATTATTCAGTCCAACGACCATAGTAACTCGTTTTCAATTGATTTTGTATGATTATTTGGTAGGGTTCCGTAATATGATGCTTCTACTGAAGGCACTATTTTCTGAAAGACGTTCATTGTATGTCAATAACAGCATTCATTTGGTGCTAAGGAACCTTTTTTATTCTTTTGCTTTTGTCTTGTTTAGAAGCGGACTCCACGGGATCGATTGCGCCATTTTCCTCTGTCAAACGCCTGATCTATGCACTACCATCTATCGCATCAAACCATCGCTGCTTCGGTCGGCATTTTGGTCGTTTCCCATCGACTTCGATACTCAAACCGTTCACTGTCTTTTATAGTTGGCCAAAACTCAGAATCATAGAGAAACCAGAAACAGCTGACGACACTACGGTAAGTTTTAGATTTAATACGTTGATACGTTGAGCGTAAAGAACACCAGTTCTGGAATGCCAATTCATCCAGGTTGCGTTAATGCGTGTAGCAATTTCCAAACGCAATTCTCCATCGGATGATAGCATTGTGCCGAGATATTTAAATCGTTCAGTTCTGAGCAAGTCACTGCCACTGACAGCAATAGTGTCTGTTTCATTAGGATCGGCCAACAAAAATTCTGTTTTATTCAGATTCAATGGGAGAGCTTTTTGCATGAGGCGATCATTCCGTTTTTGAACTAGTTGTTAGAGATCAGCTTTGCTATGAGATGCTCATGGAACAAAAAGACGAGAGCTTGCTTCCTTGATGAACACCGGAGAGACATGAAGCAGTTTTGGCACCATACACCCGCGGTACTTCAAACTTTACTTTTCGGATCATGGTAAAGCAATTGAATCCAGCGAACGAGTTCTTCTGGCGCTAGGTATCGCAGATTATACCAGATGAGTTGTGGATCCAGAAATGCATAAAGAGGGTGATGCTTCTCACGGTATCTCTTCATGAGTAACCGTGCACCGTGTATTGTGTCAGTAGTTTCGCAGTTCTTGACAAAATCGGCTTGATTCGAAGTCAAAATTTCGTTCAAAAATCTTCATGGTATATGACAATAATCGGATCGGGTGGTAAATTGAACACTCCACTGGGCTACTTTTTTTTCATATTCGACCAGTTTTACTTTCTTACGAGTCAGTTGGTCTTCTACTTTCCTCAATAGTGCGATTGAAGAACTCACTGAGCAGAAGTGTTGGTTCCCAGCTCCTCGCTTTCCAGAGCTCAGATGCGATGTCGACAGTTCCTTCAGGTCGATTTCAGTGGTGCTAACAGTCTCGTCTCTATGGTTTTACGTGGGAACCTGTCTCGGGGCCTTAATCCCACGGTCTTCTTATGATTTTCTGACTACAATCAGAAGCCCGCTGTGATACGCTACAATGGTACCAGTCTATACCAAGTGCATGGCTCAACATTGTTACTAGTATATGCCAGACCTACCTAAATCTCTACCGAACTAAGGAGTACGGCACAGCGCAACACCACGTTTCAAGCTCTGCTCGTTTGAATGTAACCACAACCCCCATGAAGCTGCCACTATGGGAATAACCGCAACACCTGAGCTGAATGCCACTGCCTTGGAGGTTCTTCTCGGTCACTTGGTTTTGGTTTGACCGACAGGGTTGCCGCCCTGTCTTCCTCACCGCTACTTCTTAGCACTAGTGGTGCTGATAGGTGGAAGTGGTCCAAATGTCGGCAGTACTTATGGAAGTATAGGATGAACAGTGCCGTTGAAATCTGCTCGAAATATTCTCGCCATCTCTTTCTCTCGCCGATCGGTAGCTAAAGTACGTACCCTTCTTGTCATTAACACAACAGAAGTGTTTGATATCCTGTGTGCGTTCGTGTCGGCTTTTGACAAATGCGAGGCCTAGTTTATCGTAAGGATCTTTGCATTGGACCGCGCGAATGACAGTGATCGCTTTTTTTGCTTCCCGGTTGGTATTTCCGTAAATTTGTCAGTTGGCTAGCGTTTTTAGTCGAGAAACTTATGGTAGAGGCGTTTCTTTTCACGGACCTTCTTTTGAACATTGTCTTTTCAAAGCCAAGTACCTCGTTTGATAAACTTGGCTTGGTGACCCCGAGGGTTGCATAGGCTACTTTGTGCATCATATCTCTAACTTGGTTGCACGATTCTTCCTCGTGGACTCATAGGGAAGGGCTGATAAGAATATAGTCGATTTCCGTTTTACTGTAGTAAGATGAGAGAATCGTTTGATGAAGTCATAAGTGTCCGCAAAATGGACTATATTTCGACATTCATACATTAACACGGACCATTTAATTGTTTTATATATGCGCAGTGTCCAGAGTTTTTTCGCAGGCCCCGAATAGAAAGAAGGGATGCTAGGTACTGATTAGCTTTTACCGCTTTTTCTCACACATCCACATGTATATAATAATAATAAATTTTGAAACGACCTCGTATTTAGGAACCGGGATTTTATCAGTTTTATTTTTCTTGTGAATAATAATAAGGACCGCTCTCGATTTTTCGATATCAGGGATCTCAATACGAAACCTTGGAGGACACTTGCACTCGAAATTTATTCTTTTGGCTCGTCGTCCGTACTAAAAAAGCCTCTCCGAGAGTTAACTCAATTAATCGAACTAAGAAATCGGCGGCACCAGTTTAGCCATATCCTTACCCTCAAAATTAATCCTAGTTGTCCGAATTAAAGGCATTACTGATATCTAACTTCACTACAGCGCAGCAATTCCACGACCATTGCTATAATCACGATCGTAAAACGGACTCAACAACACTCATACTGCTTTTTTGATGGCAAATCCGCTAGCTCCATAAACAGAAAAATCGTGTTGTAAATCATCCTCTCGAATATCTTTCCCATAGTATCTAAAAGACAGATAAGACTATATGAAGGTATTTTTAGACCTTCGGTAACAGAACCAACTTCTGCCTCTTAAACTGAATGATTCATATCTGCTTAAGAACCCCTGGGAACGGGTACGCTTCAAAATTTATAACGGTCTGTCCCCACTATTGCCTAAAATTCAATCCCTTTTCTCCTTTGTATTCAGCTAATAGCCGTTTTTGTAGTGCAGTAACTTAACTTTACTACAAGGCAATCATGACTGAATCAGAACAATCCTTCGTAAACAGAAAATGATGTTCGAATTGTGATACGTGATTACAAAGGTATACAGTAGAGGTAATCACAATGTATTTAACATAGTTCCTATCATTTGTAACTCATTTTGCAATTTCTCATTTTGGTTGCATACTATAGTCACATTGCACTCATCCGACGATCATTCGAGAAAAACTTCTGTCAGCTATTTGATCAGGTGACTTCACTGGACTTTGATACCCTATGAGGTGCTTTTATTGTAGCTGCTTTCATGAAAGCGTCTTTCCTTCCATGTCATATGAGCTAGCAAACTTCCTACAGGTGCAGTCTTTTCATATATATCGTTGCTATTCGCCGCTTTTCCGCGCGCGATCGCTCACATTTCGCTGAAACGCGCCTCAACTCTCTCTAGGAGTCCCCGGAGCGATCCACTCACCAGCCATCTTGGGAGAATGGTGTCCATTGCCTGGCACAGCTAACAATAGTATTGTGGCTCCTTTTTAATGTATGACCTATACATTGCCACTTCCGATCGCATCTTATACGGATGTCAGGCCTGTGGGACGACCAAGTTCTTTGTTTGAAATAGTATCAGGCCAGCGTACCCCGATGATACGTCGCAGGCAGATGTTGATAAGGCGCCATATCTAGGAGATTTCTAAGCGATCCGGTCTTATGAAGTCAGCAACCATTGTGGAAGGCTAATTTGAATGGAACGGGAGCATCTCGGCTGACTGCTTTAACTTCGGCACTATTGCTTTTGTTCCATGTTCATGCCCCGATTCTTGCAGATTCATCTTTGGCCCAATATCGCTATTTTGTACGGAAGTCAGCGTGTTTCGTAACTTTGAGGCTCCAAATGGAGAAGCAACGACACGATGACGTGGAGAATGATCTGAACATTAATTCCCGTACTCCAGCGAAACCCTGAACCCCTTTACTTGTACTTTATGAACTCTACATATGACCTAGGGATCTTTATCAACGATAACTTCTTCTTGGAACCCGAAAACCTTGTAATCATCACAATCCAGCGGTTGCACCTTGACGGTATTAGAACAGTGAAACGTATCCACCACCTTTGCATAAAATTACTTCAGAACAACACAGACTCGGGGTCTCGTTTGGACACCCTTTAGATCAAGTCGATTGGGCGCTTACACGGTGTCACGACCTACGTTTTCGGTACATAAGACACTGATGAAGTCCGAAGCGCTATCCAGTTCTGAGGTTGTTTCTTACATCGCAATGCGGGTCATATGCTACATTAGCAGTAAGTGTCCAACCCGAGAAACACCGCGTTTAGAATCAAACCAGAAGCAGGAAACAGTGTGATTTTCCCTCTCCGCCGTCTCTTGCTCGTAGGCCGAGATGGATCGACTTCGCTACCAGCCCAAGTCTTCTTCCGCTTTTTATCCGAAATTTAAAATTTTTTTTTGTTCTGTTACTGAGAATCTTCAGCAGAATTGGCCGCCATCACATAACAAAGATCTTTTATGGAAACGAAACTGGATCACTCAAATTACTAAAAGCGGAGTGCATTATGGACCAGTAAACCAAGGACGGTCTGGAATAAAGCTTTCCAGAGAAATCGAAGGCAACCACTTGCAGGAAAAGGCACCTACAACAAAGCAACGACATTACCCCCCAAAATTAAATGCCAATTCCGGTCCAAAGACTCCCTCCTCCGAATCGGTGAGGTGATCGAGTAGTCGCTCGAGACACAGAATAACCAGTCGGGAAACCGGAAGCTGAACGTTTCAGGTAAAAAACGGCTTTGTACTTTCTTTTATAAAGACATTTGAGTGTGCATTTGTCCCATTAGAACGTAGCGCGTAATATATGCACACTTTATGTGAGAATATCCACACTCAGTCTTGAATTTGCAAAGAAACGACAAATTTCACCTATTATAACTTTGTTAGTAATAGTGCGATTTCCACCAAGCTCGGTAGAATCATGATCCATGCTATAGCCTACATTGCTACATTTCGTGATTCTAGGATGAACTTAGGGGGTTTTGCAGCTAAATACTCAAAATTATGATAATATACTATCATTAACTTTATTTGAGCAGATATCGGTGTGGAGGGTATTTCGGAACCTAGGCGCTATATAGTGGCAGCCTTTTGATTTTTTTTCCGTTTAGTCCGTTAAGAGAATTACCATTTTCGACCCCCGCACTCTCCACCTTTCCAACAAATGTCAAAAGTAAGACCGGCTTCGAAAATTACTAATTGAATCCTGTCATTTGATACCCCACATGAATATATTTGATGAAAAAAAAATGTACACCCCCCTTTTGCATGTATGGGGACACACACACCCACTATGCTATTTCATTCTCTAGTAGTTTCGTCACATCGAATCTTGACGTCCAGTTTCCCTTTGTGTTCCGATTGCCTGATATGTGACATTATTATTTCAGCCTCATAAGTTACTGGTCAGAATTGCAGCTTGGGTCGTGGAGATTGCTAGCACCTGTGATACTGTGGTATACAGCATGGTCGATTAGACTGAAGTTAGCGCCATCTAACGATGAGAATGGCATGGCGGGTGTTACTGTGCTCGTTTTTCTTCTACGTGCCTACTCTCATCCGAGTTGAAATCGAATAACAATATTTTGACATCTTTAACTGGGTCGCGTCGGTTCTATTCAACTACCTAACATTGAAAGTGCCAAATGAATAATCAGATTTCTGCTGCAGAGGTCGCTGCCATCGGTAAAGTTTAATCCGATGCCTCTGCTTTTGACCTGGTTCAATAACAATTGATTCTTTGATGTTTGTCCTTTGAGAGCTCATCACCAAATAACATCCTCTCTCGTGGTAATGGAACTTCCTATTCTTCTGTTGAATTTCATGTTTTTCAAAGCTCCTATTTCCATCATAATAGCCTTCATGTTACGATGATATTTATTCCACATCTCTGCATCTAGAGCATCAAATTGTCAGATTAATGTGCCCCATTTTCACGAATTTCGGGCACTTAGGACACTGTCTCTTTCCGAAGATGTTTTTCATTCTACGTTAGCTTCATTTTCAACCCTCTGTTTACTTTATCGCCTCCATCGGCCGTTATATGTTTGTATATAGTTAATGTGGAGCGATAACCATATTCACACGTGTATCAATAGTGGACTTTTGTATGTTTCCATGTTTTTGTTTCATTTTGAATGTCAGGGATCGGATCTCGCAATTCTTGTAATTAATCAGATTTATTTGATTAATGCATGTAAGTAGTCGTAATGGCTTCCAGTCCAATTCGTTTGCTTGTATAACAATTTTATACCAAAATTTCCCTAATTACATGTCAAAAACGAGGACTGATTGCTAGGATTCGAATGGCACGCACATTTCATATTCAATAATATAAATGAGTAGCATTAGGTAATGTGTTGGAGATGATGTGGTTAGGAAATCGATTAATTGCCACCATAAAATATTTGCCTGGAGTTTACGCGTATTCTTGGTGCGATGAAAATGGTAGTAATGAAGAAGACGAGAAGCTCGGGTATTCTGGCACTAATAAGATTAGTTTTTTGATTACGGTAGTAAAGTTGGTTATCCACTGATATATTATTTTATTAGGAAAGTGCCAGCACTAAATCACTATCGCTTTTACCACTTGTTGAAACTATTACCTTTTAATCAATATAGAGTGCCATGTCGGACAGCGCTGGAAGAAACAGTTAATCGTTAGAGTTCTTACAATGAAAAAATATTTTACATCTTGACTATTCTACTGAATTGAAAATGTTACACCCATTTAGTTCGACATCACTCGACGCACGGATCATGGTCTTGAACTACCCTCTCGATTTGCCAAAAAAATTGTACGTACAGTAGTTCTAAGGCAACACATTTTTCAGGATAATGGGTTACTTTGCATGGCGTAGCAATGCACCAGTGGAATGAATTGCCACCTATTCTGAATGTGTGACCTGTTCACTGCCGCTTCCACTTTCTGACAACATGTGCACGCAAACAAACTTCTTCATTTTTCATTGTCTCAGAATATCCCGATGACAAGAGAGACATGAGTGAAAGCTCGGAGCTTCCAAGAAATAGCGACGATCAGTTACCATGGAGTACCCCCATATAGTAGTATATAGAGTATAGTGTACGCGGAACAGCTTCAACTTGACGTTGGTGTTGAGATAGAGTTACATTCTCAGATTATGGATAAAACATCAATGCTGGATTTAAAGCTATTGATGCATTGGGAGACATCTAACTTGATACCACCATCGTCAGAAACAACGCTACCTAGATACACAAATTAGTCGACTTCTTCGATATTCTGCCAAATAACGCAAATAGGAAAATTACCGTGACCAGTTAGACTGAGGCTTTCGTATGGAAGGTCACGGTTCAAATCTCATTGGTGGTAGTGGGATTTGTATCGTGATTTGTCGTCGGATACCAGTCGACTCAGCTGTGAATGAGTACCTGAGTCAAATCGGGGTAATAATCTCGGGCGAGCGCAATGCTGACCACATTGCCTTCTATAGGGTACTGTAATCCTGTAGTTTATCGTTACGGTCTTGAATGAAGTGTTCTAACACACTTCAAGGCCTTGATCCAATTGGATTGTTGCGCCAACGATTATTATTATTAATAATGATTCGGGGAGCATCCTCCATAGGGTGACGATAGCATCTCTTGTTAGGGACAGCTTTTAGTTGCTTATGTAACGGTAGCGATCGTCACCTACTTCAGGAGTAATATTTGGGTATGATCAACACCGTACTCTCTGACAGCACCATAACGTTTTTTGAAGGAGGTTCAGTCAAACACACCGTAAGCTTCTGCATCGTATACTCATGTTTCAGAGTTCCATCCCCTCTCTAAGAGTTTAGATATTGTCTTCTATTTGTAGTTAACTTTAAAATTGATTGACCAGTAGCTTACTCCAAACTACAATTTTATTTTATTATGTATATATATATTTCGGGAGCAACTTACTCCCTTCATCAGTACAAAGTTACTGAAAACAATTGCGATTCTACGGTTCTATTTATACTAAAAACACTAATTACCTAAATCACTTTTTAACAGAAAAAAAAACATTAAAATCTTAACCTAATTATCTATTAATTACCGCGGCAAGTCTTATTACTACTATGTGCGCTCCCACTGATGATCTTATGCACGACTTTTGTTTCCGAGCATTACTTACCCCTTCCTTGATGTGTTCATTAAATCTTGTCGTTATCAGGCGTTTCGTCTGTCCTATGTATATTTTATTACAGTCGCTCCAAGTTTTTTCCTCCGCTGCCGAAATATATATATACATAATAAAATAAATTACAATTTAGTACTAGCAGAGGAAGGAGGCACGTGGTCTCCGAAACAATTGTATGCGGGAAAAAATAAAAATATTTACAGGATAAGGAAAAAACCTAGTTCTTTTTAAGGTTTTGTGTAAACACAAAACCTTATTAAAATCGGTTTACCGTCTGTCTGTCCGTCACACGCATTTTTCTCGGAGACGGTTATAGCGATTGGCACCAAATTTGGTAGAACGGTGGGAACTGTGAACGCTCACGCATATAGTGAGTTACATCCTTTTACGTCGAATTTAAGGGGGTCCCCCAATGCAAAAGGGGAGTGTAAATTTTTTTTTTCATCAAATATAGTCATGTGGGGTATCAAATTAAAGGTCTCGGTTAGTACTTTTCGAAGCCGGTCTTAGTTTTGACATTTATTGAAAAGGTGGGGAGTGCGGGGGGTTGAAAGTGGTCATTTTTTTAACGAACCCATTGTCAGAAACTACCCAACCGAAAAATCTCTAAAAATCAGGGGGCTGTCACTATATGTTGCCTAGGCTCCGAAGTACCCTCCATACCGATACCTGTCAAAATAAAGTTAATAATAGTACATTACTAGAATTTTTAGTAATTGACAGGAAAACCCCCCTTAAGTTCACTCTAGAATCACAAAATTTTGCAGCAATGTAGGCTACAGCATAGAGCATGCTCCTGTCAAATTTGGTGAAAATCGCACTATTACTAACAAAGTTATACTAGGTCAAAACTGTTGCTTCTCTGCAAATTCAAGACTATGAATGTAAATATTACTTGAAAGTGGAAATTTTCACACATTATATGCATATTTTACGTGCTACATGCTAATGGGACAAATGCACACTCAAATCCCTTTATAAAGGAAATACACAAAACCTTTCATACCTGAAGCGCTAGGCTTCCAGTTTCCGGACTTGTTTCAACTTATATACCAACTGTAGAAAAAAAATTGTAGTTTGGAGTAAGCTACTGGTCTATCAATTCCATCCCCTATTCTGGAGGCCAAAAAATGAAGAGAACTTTCTCCTCCTCCAAGTTTTATATAAAAACAACCAAGAGTTAGATATGTACCTCAGAATAAGACTCGCCAGAAAAACATTTTTTTGAAGCCTGTCTAGACGCTCTATATCCTCCTCAACAGAAACTCTTGGTACTTCACTGGTAACCACCGCCCTTTAAATGTTTCAATTTACCTTGCTGCACTTCCGTGTTGATGTGGTAATAATATCTTTGCCAATTCAATGACCTAATCTCCGGGCTGATTTACTTCCAAAAAAGCCTATACAGACTCAACCTAGGAGTGTGAGAGAATTCAACTTGTCCAAATCTTCCCATTTAAGGGGTCTACTCCACCTTCAAGTCTTTCCTTCGCGTTTCAGTTGCTGACACTACGTTCTAAAGGAATCTCGCTTCGAATTTCTTACGCGGTTCGTTTAGAAGAACTTCATTGAGCATTGCTCAACCCCATTTTCTAGAAATACATATTTGTATTGCAGTCTGCTCGGCCATAACAGTCATTGAATTCTAAGTAGCAGTGATCTGACAGTGAGATTTCGTCTAGGGTCCACCGATCTCGGATCAACACTAACATCTTTTGAGGCAACGTGACGGGTTCATATTTTTCAAATGTTTTATTTTTCAGATGTTTTATTTTTTAGAAAAGGAAAGAGATATCTTGATGAAACTTCGCTTATAGGTATTGTAATTTTAAAGTATTTTTAAAAGTAAGCTTTGAAATTTTCCATATTGTTTTTTGTCAGTTACTGATTTTTTAATAAAACATTAAAAATTGACGTCATTCATGATTTTGGATCAAGAGAAACACACTCAAAATTTCCTGTTGACGTGCCGTGCCTTAGATACTGGCTCTTTCAACTTTCATGTCATAAAAAACTTTTTTAAAAGTTTTTGCTACGAAAATCAGTTATTCTAAACAGTAAATTTTTAAAATAATTCAATGCGTCACATCCGTATAAGTACAAATTAACAGTTCACTTAATCCGACGAACTTTGAGGTATACCTTACGGACCAGCAACAGTGATTCTCCCCTCTAGAATCACATTTGCTGCTTTTTCAACGAATATGTTGACCGTTTCCACCACAAGCTTTTATAAGTCCGCTTGATTTTGCATCGTGACCAGATCGACGGATGACACAAAAATCGTAGAGTACACTTAACTAACTAACGTCGTTTCCCTTTTTCTATTAAACAGGGTTTGTAAGATGATTGCAGCTAGGTCCTGGACACAGAATTATCTCCGCATAGTTACTTTCACAACCAACAAATGGACGCGAATTCCGCGTTTAGTTTGGATTCGCTGATTCCAAACATTCTACCGCCAAAGATTGGATTCCTCTGAAAATTGCAATATTTGGTGGAGCAGCAATGTCCATATTTTAACCTACAAAGGGTCTCGTCTTTCTGCTTTTAATTTTGCGTCTTCTTTGATTTGCTGTGTCTCGGCAGCGCAGATCTGATTCCACAAACTGTTATCGCACTTGTTCTCTCGGTCCTTGCATTGAAGGTCTAGGAGAAGGTTCTAACAAATGCGAAGCGCACCGAAGATGTTGCTATTTGCTCGAATTTGTTTTAGTCAAAGATTTCAAATAACAAGCGGAGAAACCAGCAGCTGGACGCACCCTCCTTAAACAAGTCGGGAAACCGGAAGCTAGACGCTTCAGGTAAGAAAGGTTTTGTGTATTTCCTTTATAAAGATATTTGAGTGTGCATTTGTCCCATTAGCATGTAGCACGTAAAATATGCATATATTATGTGAAAATATCCACTTTCAAGTGATATTGACATCCATAGTCTTGCATTTGCAGAGGAGCGACAGTTTTGACCTAGTATAACTTTGTTGGTGGTCAAAGGGTAATATAGGTCCCAGGGCGAAACGTGGATTGGTACCCACGATGGAGCATAAAACCTGGGAAATGCCTGCTGAACCAACACCAACAGCTCTACTACCAAACCCTATCTCCACCTCCACGTGGTGACCGCTGGGAGCTCTTTCTTAACGAAAAGCTGCAGACGGAGAAGGATGAAGGCGAGTCTCCCGCGCCTACAAACGGGACAAATTGTACCAACTGGTCCTCCAGGTTGGGGGTTGGGTAGGGCTGACAACCCTACATGGAAAACAACTTGTTACGAAGCCACAACAGGAGCCTCGGACAGGACGGATTTTAAAACGACGGACCCGGCAACGAACACGGAATAATGATTTGGGCATTTTCTCATGGAACGTGCGCTCCCTGTACAGAGATGAAGCTGATGAGCAGCTAGCCGATACCCTGTCCCAATATAGGGCTGATATAACAGCGTTGCAAGAGATGCGATGGACAGGGACCGGTTTCCTGGAGAAGAGCCACTACACCATATATTATAGCGGTCATCCAGTAAACCATGTGCTCGGAGTAGGTTTCTTAGTCAGCCAAAAAATGAAACCTACTGTTATCGACTTTGAAAACATAAGCGAACGGCTATGCACTCTGCGCTTGCGAGGCAAGTTTAGAAATATAAGCCTCATAAACGTTCATGCCCCTACAGAGGAGATTGCAGAGTCGGAGAAGGATACCTTCTACGAGGCAGTAGAACGAACCCTCGAAGCCTGTCCCAGATATGATATGAAAATCATACTTGGGGATTTTAACAGCCAAGTAGGGAAGGAGCCCGTATTCAGGCGATACGTTGGCTCCCATAGCTTACACGAAAATACAAATGATAACGGACTATTCAATTAGCAGGGTCACACGAAATGGTTGTTGGAAGTACCTGGTTTGCGCGGAAAGCGGTCCAGAAACATACGTGGGCCTCTCCAGACGGGACCACTTTCAACCACATTGACCACGTGTTGATCGAACGCCGCCACCTCTCAGCCTTGATGAATGTCAGAACATATAGGGGGGCCAATATAGACTCGGATCACTATCTCGTTGGCATGGTGCTCCGAGCTCGAATAACAATACCACCTAGAATCCCCTCTGACAATCAGGTGAGAGCGAACACTGAAGCCATCCACAACACAACCCTCCGCGTCACCTATAAGAGGGAAATGGATGCCGCAATAACCGCAGTCAACAGAGGACCTGGAGATGAAGCATCAACAAATGATCTTCACAATCACCTGAAGAACGTTATCATGGATACGGCCACAAACATACTTGGCCCCAGCCGCAAAAGGAGTCGGAACGGCTGGTTTGCCGATGAATGTAAGCTAGCAACGGAACGGAAGAATGCTGCATACCGAGTAATGTTGTATTCTCAAAGAACGTGGGCACGCGCAGAGACTCCGTCGAGCGGAGAAGCGACTTCACAGACGGAAAAAGGAAGCCTGGGAGAACCAACAAGTCTGTGAACGAGAAAAGTACAGGGAGCAACCGCACCAGGTGCGGAAGTTTTACCAACAAGTCAGCAGGTTGAAACCTTATACACCTCGATGCTCATCCTGCCGAGACAAAGAGGGAAATCTGATCTGTGACAGAATGGGCATATTAGAGCGATGGGTTGAGTACTTCGATGAGCTACTGAACAACCAGAACATCGGCGAGTTGGAGGTCCCGCCAACTGAAGACGACGGAAAAATACTGCCACCACCAAGTTTAGGAGAAACAGTCCGTGCAATTCATCGGCTAAAAAATCATAAGTCGCCAGGAGCCGAATTACAGCCGAATTAGTTAAATATGGAGGCGACCAGTTACACCAAGTGGTTCATCAACTTGTGCTCAAGGTATGGGACAGCGAATCAATGCCTGATGCAACGAGGCATTATCTGTCTCATACATAAAAAGGGAGATATCACACAGTGCAGCAATTATAGAGGTATCACGTTGCTGAGTACCATCTATAAGATATTCTCCACTATCTTGCTAGGCAGGATAGTCCCATACGCCCAGAACATCATTGGCCCATACCAAAGAGGCTTCACTCCAGGCAAATCGGCAACAGATCAGATTTTCTCTCTGCGGCAGGCGATGGAAAAACTGTTGGAATATGGACAACAGTTGCACCATCTGTTCATCGACTTTAAAGCCGCCTATGATAGCATAGCCAGGGTAAAACTGTACACGGCCATGAGAGAATTCGGTATCCCGACGAAATTAATAAGACTGACTAGGCTGACCCTGACCAATGTGCGAGGCCAGATAAAAGCCGCAGGATCACTCTCAAGACCATTCGACATCAACAACGGTCTACGACAAGGGGATGCGCTATCATGCGTCCTCTTTAACTTGGCCCTCGAGAAAGTGATCCGTGATGCTGATGTAAATGCAAGAGGTACGATCCTCTTCAAGTCCACGCAACTACTGGTCTATGCTGACGATATCGACATTATGGGAAGAACCACCCGAGATGTACAAACTGCCTTCATCCAGATCGAGCAAGCGGCGCGAGATCTTGGGCTACACATCAATGAAGGCAAGACAAAATATATGGTGGCAACGTCAGCACCGAAGACGAATCAACCAACAACATCAAACCGCACTGGTCAAACACAAACACGAAGAAGAATAAGGATAGGAGAATACAACTTTGAGACCGTTGACAATTTCTCCTATCTAGGGTCGAAAATCACAACCGATAACAACTACGATGATGAAATCCGCGCACGGTTGTTGTCAGCCAACAGAGCCTATTTCAGCTTACAAAGACTGTTCCGCTCGAAACGTCTCACCATAGGGTCAAAGCTCTTACTGTACAAGACTATGATCTTGCCAGTCTTCATGTATTCCTCGGAAACTTGGGTTCTTAGCAAGAAAAATTGCGGACTCTTGGCCGCGTTCGAGAGAAGAATCCTCCGGAGAATTTTTGCCCCCCTACATGAGGATGGACGATTCCGTAGCCTACACAATGACGAAATCTATGAGCGATACCATGACCGTCCGGTTGTGGATAAAATCCGACTCAATAGGTTACGGAGGGCGGGTCACTTAATCCGTATGGATGAGGATGATCCCACCCGGAAAGTCTATAAGGGGGGTTTTCCTGTCAATTACAAAAAAAATTACACTAATGTACTATTATTAACTTTATTTGAATAGGTATTGGTATGAAGGGTATTTCGGAGCCTAGATACCATATAGTGGCAGCCCCCTGATTTTTAGAGATTTTTCGCTTGGGTAGTTTTTGAGAATGGGTTCGTTAAAAAAATGACTACTTTCAACCCCTCGCACTCCCCACCTTTTCAACAAAAGTCAAAACTAAGACCGGTTTCGAAAAGTACTAACCGAGACCTTTGATACCCCATACGGTTATATTTGATGAAAAAAAATGTACACCCCGCTTTTGCATATATGGGGACCCCCCCCCCCCCCTTAAATTCGACGTAAAAGGATGTAACTCACTATATGCGTGAGTGTTCACAGTTCCCACCTTTCTACCAAATTTGGTGCCAATCGTTATAACCGTCTCCGACAAAAATGCGTGTGACGGACAGACAGACAGACAGATGGTAAACCGATTTGTGTTTTGTGTTTACACAAAACCTTAAAAATAATATACTACAGCTTCCTGATATGATGACATTATAATCTTTCGTATTGTATCGAATGGTGACTGTCTTAACAGCTTTCGACTTTTTGATTTAGTTCGAACATTAAGCTAAAGTCCACGACATCTGTGCTTTCCCGCGCTTGTGTTAGTATTCCAGGCTGATTGAGGCCTCTTTCACTGATTTAATGACATTCTAAACCAGTGGTCCTAACCCCCGCGCAAACCATAGGTCCGCCTGGTAGAGGCGGAGGAGAAAGTACTGGCAGGTAGAATTTAGCCTGTAGTCCCTCCCATTTAATTGCAGAAGTTTCCTTTCTTTCTTCTTTCCGCAACCTTTCTTCTTCGTTATCTGGAAGATTCAGACAATTGTGCTGCGGACTTGTCGGCCGTAGTCGGGTCTTCAGTTTCTCCCTTTATGGGAGTTTTTGTACTCCCCTTTCTGGCTCACCACCCCGTACACACTAAATACATGCTTTCCATTGAAGTTAAGAGCAATGCTGATCACATTGCCTCCTATAGACTGCTGCAATCCACTTCAAGGCCCTGATCCAATATGGATTGTTGCGCGAACGATTATTATTATTAAAAGCAAATCTCCAGAATTGCGGAAAATTCTGGGTAAATTCGAAGTCTGTGATTTCTTACCTAAGGTGGTGTCTGATGGAATATCAATTAAAGAGAGTGAACATTGAAGTGGTCCAGTTTTCATATTATGGCCAATCCCGATCCTGTTTGGTTTTGACAGAACATTTTGAAAAACATATTGATGTCTATCCATTAAATCCAGGCGGCAGAATGCTAGCGATTCAAGTGAATTGAACCCCCTCATTTGCCATGGCCATTGACTAAACGTTGTTATCGCAAGATCAGTCAATTGATTAGTAGATTTGGTGGAAACAATATAATTAGGGCTAAAGCTACAATTATTTTTGTCGCAAACGCTGTTTGAGCGGATTTGCCACGAAAAATCCTGTCTCGCATAATAACACAATTGGCTTAGGTTTCTTAAGGTACACTGTCTCTCTGTTTGTCTGTCACACGCACTTTTCTCAAAAACTACTATACCAGTTAATACGAAATTTGATACGAACTGTGAACCTCCACGCATGCGATGAATTACATTGTTACATGTTGAACTTAAGGTGAGGATCACCTCTACCTAAAAGAGAGGTGCAAACATTTTTTTTCACGGAATATAGTCATGTGGGCTATCAAATGAAAGGTGTCAATTATTGATTTTCGAAACAGATATTAGCTTTAGCATTACGATTATTAGTTTTAAAGGGGAAGAGTTCGGGGTTCCGAAAAAGCGCACTTTAAAGGCCCATTCTCAGAAACTAACCAACCGTAAAATCTGGAAAAAAATTATGGCGGTCCGTGCACATGGTATCTGGGTATCAAAATATTTTCCTTTACTATATCTACTTAAATAAAGTTAAGAATGGTATACTTTTATATCGTGAAAATTTACCGCAAACCCTCCTTTAATTTCATCCTAGAAAGGTAAAATTTTGTAATAAGTAGATACTGAAAAGTTTGGTGGAAATCCAACTGTTATTAACAAATTTATAATAGGTCAAATTTGCCTCTTTCACGTCTAATAACTACTCGCTAAGAGATATAATGCCAGCATCACAATAAATTGAATGCCGAGTACATTCAACGTCTATACACTACGAGCTATCTATAATACAATATAAGTGGAACCAAATATTCTTACATAAAACATCAACAGAACGAAAGATTATTTCATCAATCAATTTACTACTCGTACAAGGACTGTATAATCTCCAGTAGCTGGTCGTATTATGATTCTGTATTGTTCATTTCTTAAATGTCCCTGAACAGATTCTTTTCAATCTCAGCAGCTATCATTTTTATAATCCAATATTCTTCACAATCATTCCTCTTTATCAAAATGGAGGAAAATTGGGTGCCATCCACTTGTAACGGGCATATTCCCTCTTTTATCTATGCCATCGACTTCTCGCAAAAGTATTCATGTCTTCATAGAAGATATCGATTGCCTCTGTTAAAGTGTTTGAGTGGAGTTAGCCGACTTATCCTGACACCACAGCAAAGCATTTTTGATAGTTTCTATTTTGGTGTTTTACGAAATTGCAAACAAAATTGCCTCAATGTATTTGGGTCTATTTTGCACACATATACATGATTAGGCCGCTGAAAAACTTGCTGATGCTGAACCAGGCAGGGTAACTTGATCGTAAAAAAGGTTTCGATGGCTTCTACTTTTGAGTGATGGCGGTGATATATCCTATCCAAATTTTAAATATTAGCTAAGATAACAAGCTTAACAACGATGACATGGTACATAATATATATATGCACATATGTTTATATCCAAAGTTGGTAACAGCCTGCTTAGAAACGGAAACCATTTTACTAAATTTATGCCAATAGATGGGATGAAATATGCGAAAAAAGCTGAATTCTTAGCTTTAGTTCAAATTGAAAATTCAACAAAATATGAATATCGACTTAATTGTGGGAAGGAAGAGTGCGTAGTGGAAGACGTTTCAGCACAATCACATCTACCAGAGGAACTTGTAACTTTCAAACTTAGTTCTCCTTCGGCCTCTTTTAGAAATTTGTTAATTTTAACGCGATTTTGAGTATCACGAAACGAAAGGGTTCCTAATTTCTGCTAAAAGGTTTTCATTTTCAAAGTTAAGTTGTTGCCTTTACCAGTGCAGATTGTGATGAAGGAGACCACTGGCTCCGATGTCCTTGCGAAAATAAGAAAAAACCTTTTACTGTTCTTTTATTTGTGTGAATATACGCCACTCAGAAAATTGACTAACTCAATCTATTGTTGACGGCAACTATGATGGACTTTCTCATGTTTATCCATCCGCTTTTATGAGTAAAGTTTTTGCTTATGCTAAGTCTATTATGGGTAGAATTCGTCAACGCAAATGAAGAGCCTGTGATACGTCACCGTCATCCTACATCAAGTTTCGCCCCCGGGGATGAAATAGTTAACTTCCGTAAAATGTTGATGCGAACTAAATGTTTGAATAAATAATAAATCGTGGCCGTCATCGCCACGAGAAACTGTTACAAGGTATATGTATGATATGTAGTAGAATAGTGTGATTGCTGAAGGTGTGAAGGTGAAGGTGTGAAGGCTGTTTTTTTTGGCTTTTTTAGAATTTTTTTGTGAAGAACTGGAAAAAGATACAAATACGAATTTCACCATAGATTTACTAATTTCTTGAGCGTGCATAGTAATTTTTCCAGCCCGATCGCATAGTTCGTTATTGAAATACAGACCAATTTATACACTCATCTCCGAAAAAGGTGTTTTTCTGCCACGCTAGAGGGCGCTGCGATCTTCTTAAAGAAAAAAGTAAACGGCATTTTAACGTACAGACAACTACAGCCCGTAAACTAGGATTATTAAAAAATATTAAAAACTAAATTTTTGGTGCCTTGTTAAACTCTTTTTTTTTTTTAATTTTGGTGTTTTCTTCAATTAATAAAAAAAACTACTGAATGAATCGCAATTATCCTAGTTTGCGGACCGTAGAAATATATTCTGAATAAGTCGTGAAAATTTCAAAGAATTTGGTTGGATAGAGAGAGAAAAAAAACCGCATTTAAAAAGTAGAATGCGATTTTGAGCCATAAAACTTTAACTGTCGATAAACCTTAGGTTTCTTCAAGAAACACATTTACAGCCTTGGCTTCGACTCTTGTTCTTTTGACGAAGTCATTCGAACGTCATTCGGACCGATAAATACGAGCTTTATTACGGCGATCGATATAAATCTGGCATGTGACTTATCATGTGTTTAACACTATAATTTTCGAACGACTCCGAATATCAAAAAATCATTTTGTCCATATATTCTACACTATATCTAGATACAATTGATGCCAAAAAAAATCGATTCCTCGGATCCGACACACGGGATGACCCCCATAAAGTGATGATGCAGAAAGTTGGTTGGTGTTTGTTCTATGTTGTACCCGGATACGATCATGAAATATATCAAACGCGATTTGAAGAGCCAACTCCGCTTTCGAAAGGGAGAAAGCTTGGAACGAGAAGATTATTACACGGAGTCAATATTTACGATCTTCTTTTTCTTCAGCCTATGCCCCGTTCACAACCGGGGTCGGCTAATCAGTATTTACGATCGACATGTCTATATTTATTTCAGGAAGGTCTTTAACAGAATTTTTCATTTTTTTCTGAGTTCAGCATCCGTTCGACCGAATTGAGGGCACCAGATTAGTTACGTTGCTCAATCTCCTCGTCTTCTTCAAGAAGCTCGGAAAAGGTAAATTAAGACCTTGGGGCATTCGGCTTAGTGGTGCACTCTAAAGCGGTGAAAGTACTTCTTATAAGCATCAAATTTCAAATGCTCGTTGAAACTCAGTCTCCCTCGGGTACTTATTTATCGGTTTCGGGGTGACCTCGCAGTATCCGATTCAAATAGTGATAATAAAATTTCTCTTGTGGGTAGTGATGATGTTTCTTTCCTACAGTTCTCTTCAAAAACTCCCACTTCTGATCCTCCCGCTGTCAAGGAACTACCTGTGCTCCAGGTTATCAGTCGGTGATTTAAGGAGGGGGGGGGGGGGGGGTTATAATGGCCGTTTAAACAATTTAATTGATTAAATGGTTAACATGACCTATTTTTTGTGCATCAAGTGTGGTTTGGTGACCAAACCGTTACCGCCTGGAAGCAGAGCTGAGATTTTACCTCGTTGTAGCAGGTGACATTTTGTAACATTATATTTCTCTCTGATAATAGCTATTAATTTCTCCGGAATGTCCATCCTGCTAAGGGCACTCCAGATAACTCCCTGCTCATGCCATCGAAATCTATGAAGAGAAAGTGAAGCAAAGATCTGAACTCCGCGCACTGTCCCAAAAGGATCGAGCATGCCTTCGAGATATTTTTTGATGCATTACAAGGTTTTTGCGACGGCAGGGATCACACAGATACCCTTCCAACGGTCCCACACAAGACGCGTGCCCTTTTTCGGAACCTTAACGATCATCCCGTTCCTTCATTTTCTGGGAAAAGTTTTGGATTTCCAGGATTCCCGTACAAGCGGAAGTGGAAGATCTGCAGAAACTGTAGGAGTCGCGATGAATAACACTATTGAAGGACCACCAAGCCCGCGCGCCACACTCGCACTGATCAATACTCTTCAATATCTTCCGTTCATCGATTCGCTTTCACGATTTCGTAGTCAGCCAGATATTGTCATATCCCTTCGGGAAGTGGCCAACTAGCTGCGTAGCATCGAGAAAAGAACATTTTTGATGAAGTCTCAACGCTCATCGATATTCTTAGGCAAGTTACCCAGTGCTGTCCAATCAGCAAGATAGCTCTCCGACTGTCGAGCAACAGCTGAAGTGGTCGATTTTCAATTTGGAGTGTCGCAGCTATCCAACCCTGCGAGAAATGGCGTGCGTAACGCACAATCCCTTTCGAGGTGTCTCTTTTGTTACGCACACGAGACAAATCCTAAATCTACTACTGATCGCAAACTGGTCAATCTGATTGCCTGTACGGTGTCGGTTAGTTACAAGCCAGCTGATCTTATGTGCTCGAACAATGTACTACCAATCACAAGGCGTGGAAGCTGCAGAAATCCACAAACTTCAAACCATTATCGTTCCGGTTGCCCAGACCGCATTTTGCCATCACATGTCCGACCAAAATATTGGCAGAGTCCACCTTGACAATGAGATCACTCATCACGACCGCAATGTCACCTTTAGGAAACCTATCCTGAACGGCGTTTAATTGCTCATAGAAAGCATCCTTCTCCACTATATCAGAATTCACTGGCCTTATATTCTACGTCTAGCCTCCTTAACATGAAGAATATCCTGTCAGAAACCCGTTCCCAGGTTAAGAGAGCGCACTTATAGGTAGCCGTCCGTAGTCAAGCCATATTAGGCTTTCCAGACTACAAAAGTGCATTGCCGGAAGTGGCAGACGTGTACTCTTTAGAGCCCCATCATTTTACTTCTCTTGGGGCCATGATGTCCAGCTTCCATCGCTGGAATTTTTGCTCAAGTTGGAGAAAGCGAGCATTGGAGAAAACTAACATCCTAAGAACCCTCGATGTCGTTCTCAAGGAGTGTGCACACATTCCAGAAACCAATCTTAAACCGTTTTCCATAGCTAAAAGTCATAGAATTAAGGTCAATCCCTATCTGAGATTTTGTTCCCATTTTAGTAGCAGTAAAAATTCAAAACTTGCAGATTTATAATTCGCGGCTTTTTATCCCTTTTATTCGCGTTTTACGACAAGCAGGGAATAATTTGAATGTATTTTTAAATCACAACTTGTAGATCGGGCGAAAAGAAACAATTTTTAATAACTGCTTGCCAGGATACAAGTTTACAAATAAATCCTTAATTCAATACTTAATGTTTCTTTATTCTGAAATTTAATCCATAAACTGCTTCAAATTTAACTATTATTGCTTAACGTACATTGCAGTAATACAGCATACCCACATTTCCCCAACAATTAATTCGGTAACAACAATTACGATCAATAGTTATATAGGATACAATATAATAGGAATTAGTCGTTTGCGTCCGGGTTTTACGTAAGTCTGCAGTGAAATGACTGAAGAACTATGCCAGGCTATAGTTGCAAGATACTAGCGAGGTAAACGTGGCCGCTTCGAGGAGAGTAATTAGGGTTGTGGTGCACCGTTCTGATAGCCACAAATTCCTGAGACCGTGTGTTTTATGGGAAGGATAAGGGGAGCAGAATTTATTCTACCCTGTAAGCATTTGAGCATGTTTGTCCCAAAAGCTCTCTTGGCCGAGTGTTGTTGTAGGGGACCAGATCTTCTTGACTTACTTCTGACCGCACTGCAACGTTTCAGTCTGACAGCGGTTCTTTCGATCTATACCACAGAAAAGTACGTAAAGCGGGACGGGCTACGGCTGTGTACATTTCGAGAACCATCATGGGCCAGATACCTCATTTCCCACATGGTTTTGCACGCAGTGGAGGCTATACAGACATCCTTAACCTTCATTTCTGTGTTTAGTCTCACATTTAACTTAGGATCCAAGGTCACTCCCAGGAAAGTAACAATCTTTCTCCGTTTAGCTGCGTGAAATGGAGTTTGCATCTTACAGCCCTCAGGCATGCCTTTCTCAACGTGTCGGCCTTAATCTCGTTGATAACTGAGGGAAACATCCAATAAGGCAGAATCGTTGCCATGCGTCAAAACCTTCACTCCGCTCCTGTCCAGTATCCATTAGTAGCTCTGCTCATGTAGCAAGCAGCAATATTGCAATGAAGGCTCTATTCTTTGATTTTGAACTTGCGATAGTCTGGGTGATATGAAAAAATGGACACTGCAAAATATTGAATAACCTTTATTGATTTGATTTATTGAATGTCATTTATTTATCATTATTTATTTTCCACTTCTACAAGCATTGCCAACATTAGAAGCAATTCCAGCGCGAGTGAAGTCGAGAAAGCAATAAAATTAATAAAATCGGGGAAAGCAACATCTCATGTAAGCTCTGAAAAGCGAAGAGCTGGGACCCGATACTGTGGCTCAGTAAATTCTTTAATCGGGTTATTCCAGGACGGTAGAACACCATCTGACTGACAAGAAAGTACCACAGTTCCAACATGCAAAAAGAAAGCTAGTTCAGCAGAATGTTCAAATTACCGTCCGATCCGGTTGCTGTCCCATACCATGAAGAATTTTAAATGCATTCTTGACAACCGTATTCGCGAAATCTTTGAAATAACCATGAATCAAGCCGGATTTGTCAAGAATTGCGGCACTACTGACGCAATACACGCTACGCGGTTACTCATGGAGAAACACCGTGAGAAGCATCGCCCTCCCAAGCGCCAATGCTTTATGCAGATGTTTCGTACCGTCTATTATGTATATATATATTTCGGGAGCAACTTACTCCCTTCATGAGTACAAAGCTACTACTGTCTATCAACTCTAGTTACTGTCTTCAGCTCTGAGAATATCCTTTTAAATTGCGATTCTCCTATTGTAGAGATAAATTGACACTAACATTATTTTTCTTCTCTTTGCAGGTAAGCTGGGAAAGTTCGTATTTTGGTAAATGTAGCGAATTTAAACGTTGCAGTGCCTGGAAGTTTCTCAAATATAGGTTAGGTAGGAAGGAAGAAAGTTGGACAATTTCTTCCCACCGGGAAAGTTCTCACTCATTATTTTGATTCTAACTACATATTTTACTTAAAAGTCCCTTAAAAAGTGTTTGCCTGCTTGGCTAGAGTGAACCAAATGAATACATGGCCACGCCTGGATTGTTGGCGTGCCTCACGCAAGAAACCACGAATCCTTTTTCAACGCAATTCCGGACACGCTCCCTGCAGCAGTTCTGTTCCTTCAGTAGAAGGATGAACTTGTGGAGAATACGAAAATAGGATGTCCTGGAAGCTTGCGTCCAGCGTCTCTTGGAGGAACATCTGAATATGGAGTTTTGCTAACAGTAACACATCATGTTTCTGCTTCCCTCTTTTTCCAGTTTTGAAAATAATCAAAAATGTGTGGACCACTCTTTCGTGTCAATTTTATACCCACAATTGCAAACTTTCGTCAGTTCGAGAGTTCAAAGACGCGAGAATAAAACTTCCGCGGAAAGTAAGCAAAATTAATGTGAATATTATATGTATAACAGTATAATTTTATCAAGCAGTATCTATAAATATAGTATATTATCCCAGTGGATCTGGAAAAGTTTGTCAGTTTTTCAGTTGAATGGAAGGCAAATGAAGTTCCTATTATAAAATCGGACAACCGTTAAAATCCCTTTGCTCCGTTGTCTGTTTATCCGGATTCATTAAATCTAAGAGTAAATTTGCAAACTCGGCAAAATTGATAATTGAGTTCCGATTAGCGTCACAAGCGATTGTTCAGGGACGAGATTAGTGGGGAGATGCTTCTTCCTTGAGTTTAGATTTTAACTTTCAAACAATGGCTAATGAACGGTACCTTCTTTTGGGAGATTTCTTGGAGATTCTCGAGGTACAAAATAACTATTGAATGTTGCAAGGTAGTAGTGGTACCAGTTTCGTTTCATTAATTCGAAATCATAATCGTACATACATAATACAACCGCATGAAACCTTAATTGGATTGATTGCAGCATTTCTCTGCTTGACAAAAGAATAGCGAATATGTCAAGTGGACTCATGTTGTATCTGAATTCTTTTCGTTTCGACATCCTTTTGCAAGAAACCGATGATCCGTTTAATGCAACGGTTGCTAACTTGACATTAATATGGCTTGCCCTTCATTTTCAATTTCCACGTCCATAGTTCATTATTGTTGAGGGGATCATCTAGAATTTGTTCTGTGATTGGTAAACTTCTAGATGGCCAAGTTGCGACTGTAGGTGGACCGAAATAGTTGAGTTGCAATTTCTGAGCGCTTTTTAACATTTGGTTTAAAATAAAATCTTATTAAAATCGGTTTAATGTCTGTCTGTCCGCCTGTCTGTCACAGCCACTTTTCTCAGAAACGGCTATACCGATTGACACGAAATTTGGTCAGAAGGTGGGAACTGTGGACCCCCAGACATGCAGTGAGTAATATCCTCCTACGTTGAGATTTAGGAGGGGGTCCCCATACATGTAAAAGGGGGGTGTAAATTTTTTTTCACCAAATATAGTCATGTGGGGTATCAAATTAAAGGTCTCGACTAGTACTTTTCGGAGCCGGAGGGGTGCGAAGTGATGATTTCTTTAATAGAGCCGTTCTCAGAAACTACCCAACCGAAAAATCTGAAAAAACCATGAAGCTGCCTCTATATGGTACCCAGGCCTCAAAATACTCTCCATATCGATATCTGTTCAAATTAAGTTAATAATAGTATATTACCGTATTTTTGAGAAGATTGAGTAAAACCCCCCTTAAGTTTATGTCGAGAAATGGGCAAGGGTTCTTGACGCATGGACGGCGTCAGGACGTAAGCACGTTAGTCCGCACACAACGAACAAAACCGTGTCTGCACGCTAAATGTTGGTACCCTAACTGGAAAGACCGAGGAACTCGCAAGAGCCCTTCGGAAAAGGTGCATTGACATCTACGCTCTGCAAGAAACCCGATGGTCTGGTGCCAAAAGCTGCAACATTGAACGCGAACGCGGTAAAAATGGCTACAAACTTCTCTATTTTGGTAACCCACACACTCAATATGGTGTTGGCATTGCCATCTCAGAGGGTTTCCGTGACGCCATTAAAGAAGTCGAACGAGTTGATGATCGGCTGATGAAGCTCACCATTATATCAGCTGATCACACTATTCACTTCTTCACCGCGTATGCACCACAGACAGGTCGACCTGATGCCGAGAAAGATGCCTTCTGGCAACTTCTCGATGAAAAGACTTGTCACGTGCCTGCTGACGATTACATAATCATTGCCGGCGACCTTAATGGTCATGTGGGTGAAAAGGCAGACGGTAACAGGTGCCATGGGGAAAGGGGTTCGGAGCTTGCAATGAAGGTGGCGAGCGTATAATCGATTTTGCGGACACCCATGACCTTGTACTTATGAATACATGGTTCATCAAACGATTGTCTCATCTTCCCACATTTTATAGTGGGAACAATAAAACGCAAATCGACTATATTCTCATAAGACATCAACATTTTACCACTGTCACTGATTGCAAAGTCGTTCCCTATGGGACCATCGCACCTCAACATCGGCCGTTGATTGCCGTCCTGCGAATTAAACCACCGATAAAACACCGTGAGGAACGCACTGGCCCGCCGCGCATTAAATGGTGGCGATTTGGTGAGAAGAAAGAAGAAACGGTCTCACTCATACGATTGCCAACCATTACGAATGTGGAAGAATCATGGAACCAAATGAAAGACACGATCCACAAAGCGGCCTCTGCAACCCTCCGGGTCACCAAGCCGGGTAAGCGATACATCAACCGAGATACTTGGCTTTAGAATGATGATGTTGAAATGAAGGTCCGTGAGAAGAAACGCTTCTACCACAAATTTCTCGACGATAAAACGCCTGCTAATTGGCAAATTTATAAAAATGCCAACCGAGAAGCAAAGAAAGCGGTCGCTGTCACCCGAGCGAACCATTTCAAAAATCTTTACGATAAACTGGACACTCGGGATGGCGAGAGAGATCTGTATCGACTTGCTAAAAGCCGTGATGAACGCACACAGGATATCGAACACTTATGTTGTGTTAATGACAAGAACGGTGCTTTGGTTACCAACCGTCGAGCCGCAACGGATAGATGGCGAGAATACTTCGAGCAGATTTCAACTGAAGAATTTGCTCATCCTCCATTTCCACAATCATTGCCGACATTTGGAGCAGTTCCACCAGTCACCGCAACTGAAGTCGAGGAGGCAATAAAACAAATGAAATCGGGAAGAGCAACAGGGCCTGACGACATCGCATCTGAGCTCTGGAAAGCGAAGAGCTGGGACCCAACACTGTGGCTCAGTGAATTCTTTAACCGGGTTATTCAGGAAGGAAGAACACCATCTGACTGGCAAGAAAGTACCACTGTTCCAATATGGAAAAAGAAAGGTAGTCCAGCAGAATGTTCAAATTACCGTTCGATCCGATTACTTTGCCATACTATGAAGATTTCTGAACGCATTCTTGACAACCGTATTCGCGAAATCGTTAAAATAACCGTGAACCAAGCCGGATTTGTCAAGAATTGCGGAACTACTGATGCAATACACGCTGCGCGGTTACTCATGGAGAAACACCGTGAGAAACATCGCCCACTTTACATTGCCTTTCTAGATCTAGAGAAAGCGTTTGACCGTGTACCACACGAACTCATCTGGTATGCTTTACGACAACACTTCGTGCCAGAAGAACTCGTGCGCTGGGTACAATTGCTCTACCACGATCTGAAAAGTAAAATTCGAAGTAAGGCGGGTGTATCAAAACCGCCTCGTGTCTCTGTTGGTGTCCATCAAGGAAGTGCCCTCTCACCACTCCTCTTTGTCCTTGTTATGGACACCGTCACACGGGATATCCAACGTCCAGCGCCCTACATACTGCTTTATGCAGATGATGTTTTCCTAGCATCTGATAGCAAAAATGATCTCGAGCAACTAATTCAAAAATGGAATGATCGCCTCATGCAACACGGTCTCAGATTGAATTTAAACAAAACTGAATTTTTGACGACCGATCCTCAGGAAACAGGCACAATCACTGTCAGCGGCAGTGATCTGCCCAGAACTGAGCGATTTAAATACCTCGGCTCAACGCTATCAGCCAATGGAGAACTGCGTTATGAAATTGCTCCACGCATTAACGCAACCTGGATGAAGTGGCGTTCCACAATTGGTGTCCTTTGTGATCGACGTATCAACGAACGTCTCAAATCTAAAATTTACCGCAATGTCGTCCGTCCAGTCGCTCTCTATGGTTCTGAGTGTTGGCCGACCATAAAAGACAATGAACGGCGTCTTGCGATAATGGAGACGAAGATGCTACGTTGGACTAGTGGCGTCACACGTTTAGATCACATCCGAAATGAGGATATCCGCGATCTTTATGGGGTTGCATCGATCGTGGAAAAGTTGCGAGAGAGGCGTCTTCGATGGTATGGTCACGCAATTCGTGCAAACGAGAATTCACTTGCCAAGATTGGTCTGAACGGGATTTGAAAGCCTCGAGATTGCACCCAGATCAGGCATTCGATAGAGCCAAATGGTGAAGCCGACACCGCTTGTGAACGGGACAAAGGCTGAAGAAAAAGAAGAAGAAGATTGTCTCCAAGTTTGATCAAAATCATGCTATTAGTAACAAAGTTACAGTAGCTTAGAGTTGCCTTACTGTGTAAATTTACAACCCGAAATACTAAATCTGATATGTTAAATACATATTCTTAACGGGCTACGTACAAATGGGATAGTTCTACACTCAAATATACTCATACAAGAAACAAACAAAACCTTTCATACCTGAAGCGCCCAGCTTCCGGTTTCCCGACTTGTTTGTTTGTTGAGGAAGTAGACATTTTCGAAGGACACACACAGCGTGTAGAATTTTTACCCACTAAAACCACATCCTACTCCCCTATACCCCGCGGAACCACCATTAGGTATTATAATACGGGGCAGAGTCTGCTTATGCTACCGTTGTCACCTTTTTCCTCCATGCGGCGTACGTAACCGCATTTTCTCGTCTCCTTTGCCTTTCGCAGTTTGCTCTGGATAGATCCGATCATAAAATTAACCGCATCCGAATCCTCCTCACGTGCTACCAGTCTTCGTACCAGATTTTCGGGAGCCAGCTCGTCTACTATAGTCTTCTCTTGGTGATTTCTTTCTTGCACAAATCTTGGACAATGGAAGAATACGTGCTCTGGGTCTTCTGGGACTCCACCACAGTTTGGACAATCGAGTGAGGTATTCAGTTGAATCTCGTACAGGTATTGGCGTATAATAGTATAATTATTCTCACCGTACCGAGCAACAAAGGTGAGATGGGTTTCCCATTATATATGTTTAAATCTCATCTGCAAAGATATCAATCGGCATTATTCCCGAGATGATGAATGCAGCAGTATCCTGAAGGTAGAATACACCCTTAGGACAGTCTTCCTGTGGACTGCACTCAGTTTATGAACGTTAGCTGCGATCTGTAATGCTTTTTCCCAAACTGGAGTTGCTTGGACCGCCTTCGTTTTTTCCTCCGCAAGTGTGAGATCAGAAGTTTCTAGCCAAACCTTTACAGCATTGATTGTTTCGCATGGGTATAACTCAGTATCTTCGAGATGCTTTGCGACCACAACCAATGCTATGTCATCGGCATTACCCACGACCGTGGCTTCCTCCAGAAGATTAAGCATATCGTAGTACATGATGCTCCACAGTAGCGGGCCCAGTACTGAGCTCTTCTCAAACAGACTTTTTCGCAAGTTCTTCTAATTTTAATTGTTCATTCAAGATAGGGCAAATTTCTCCTTTCAATGTCACTTCATCGAGATCCTTACATTGTATGTAGATCGCATGTTCCTTGCCACCTACTGAAACCTTCTCCACAAGCGTATTTTTAACTTGAGTGTGAAAGCTGCCAGTTTTTGTATCTTTTCAGCTCGAGCATGAGATCCCCTATCTGAGTTCTGTGGATTCTGTTGATATTTCCGTTCAGATACTTTAGGTCGGAGTCAGCTTTGACCTTTTTAAGTATCTCCGCATAGGATAAATTACTCTTGTTAGAGATAACTATAGCCTCTGGGTGAATTCGCACTTTTGCTTTCCTTTTCGTTTTTTTTATAACCCCGACCCATTCAATGCTTTCCGTCCCCTTAGGTTTCCCTAGACTAACCGACATTCGCATTTTGGCCGTGTGTGTCCCCCTTCTGAACTTTTAATTCCGCTTTTCGGAACTGCTTGCATTCCTTTCTTTCGTTTAGGCCACTGTTGATTCCCTAGGTTGCCCGCTCCTTTTCTCGTACTCTGTTATTTGGCCGTAGTTCGATAGCAGTACCATTAGGCGTCACTTGAATGGCCTGCGACACTGTTCGGATAGCAGGCTTTGGCTTCGTCTTGGAATCTCTTTCGTCCTGTTGCGACCTGTTATAGAGGACTCTGATAGTCCCTACCGTGTACTTATCCGTGATAAATTTAGACAGTTCAAATATTTTTGTCTCGAGCTGGGTGAAGAGTAATTTTTCTGGCGACGGGATTACTGCTTTATACACTCCTTCAATTTTGACTTGTATATACCTTTCTTGTACCCTTCCTTCTACAGTCTTTGACATTGGCAGCGATCTCCGAGTTGACGAGCACTTCCTGGATGAGTTCTTTTTCTGCTCTTGGAGCACCTCCTACTGTCCCCCCTCTTGAACAAACTCATCGTACGTCTGTCTGTCATACGCATTTTTCGCAGAAATAGTAGGAAGGTGGGAACTGTAAACGTTCACCCACACAGTGAGTTACATTGTTCTACTTAAAATTTAAGAGGAGGTCCCCATAGATGCAAAAAGAAGCGTACGGTTTTTTTTTCATCAAATATAGTCATGCGGGGTATCAAATGAAAGGTATCCATTAGTACTTTTCAAAATTGATCTCAGTTCTGACCTCTAATGCACGAGGGAGGAAGGTGGGGCTGAAAATGGATCATTTCCTTCAGAGACCTATTCTCAGAATCTACCCAATCTGACATTTGAAAAAAAATCACAAAGCTGCCACTATACGATGACATATGTTTTGTTCAAATAAAGTTAATGATGGTTTATTACTATAATTTTTAGTAATTGACTGCCTTCCTTTAGTTTATCCTAGAATCATGAAATTTTACAGTAATATAGGCTGACACCACCAAATTTGGTGGAAATTACACTATTACTAACAAAGTTTTAATAGGTCAAAATTGTGGCTTCAGTGTAAATTCTAAGACTTTGAACGTCAGTGGTCCGGGAATGTGATGATTCATAATATATGCATATACATACAAGCTAAACACTCAGGGGACAAATGTCTACTCAGATGTTTTTATATAAGAAATTCACAAAACCTTTCTTACCCCAAGCTCCCAGCTTCGGGTTTCC